>NC_056409.1:3755000-5005000 GCF_905147365.1 Aricia agestis | reverse complement strand
TATTTATAAAGCTGTACAATAATAATAATCCAATTTTGTAAAAATTAAACCCTCAATACTTGATCATCTAAACTAAGCGGCTAAACCAATAATTGTAATAATAAACATAATAGAAGACGAGAAAGAACTTAGAATATCCCATCAAGCCCCAAGCGGCTACATGCGGCCGCGAAACTATTATCTTTTGTGTCTCGTTTCTCACGATTGAGGGAATGTTTATTTATGTCACGGAAAAGTATCACTTTAAAACGTAGGTACACAGTGTAAATCCAAGCCCTAAAATATTTGTCACCTAAGGTCCATCCAGAATGTTTTACAGTTTCAATGTGAGCGAACCTTATAGTATTGGCGACAGAGAAAAATACCAATGTATGTAAATTCACAATTTAAATATTATACAGTAGAGAAACCGTGACCTTGAAATCACATTCGCTTGAGAAGTTTTATAAAACGTGTTATTAAAGTATATATAATGTATTATTTTATTTCTCCGAGCCAAAAATAAATAAAGTATTTTTGTTATTCAAAATGGGTATCAATAAACACTTTTTGAACGACGATACATTTGTGCTTACCACTGGTTCGGGAACGAGCGGCGCGCGGCGGCGTAAGAAACTCGCTAAACTCACAGGCCCTAAAAGCCTCTAAAATTACATAGGTCCGATTCGGACTGTTATAAAGTAGCGTTATTCAGATATGAATATAATAATAATATTATATTGTTTTGTTTTGCCAATTCAAGTTATCTGACATCACTCTAATCACTAATGTGTGTTCGATTCGAGTCTAGTCCGAAGATGGTGTACTGTTATTTACATTGTGGTAAATCCGGGGCGGACGCACGTAAACATGCACATTGTCACTGGGCCTCGCTCTGCGCTAAACATTGATTTTACGACACAATTGCTCTTTACACTTGTGTGGCATCGAAGATCTGCGGTCACTGGAAGTGGCATTAGTTGCTGAGTGCTGGCTTTTCTCCACATTCTGCGCCTTAAAAAATAATTCTAATATCTCACAGGAAAATAATTTATGGTCAGAAATTAAAAGTACATGAATATGTATTGCATAAACGACCACTACTGACTTTACGTGGAATTGAAAATAAACGCAGTTCGTACATGCGGTTACAGAAAGCGTACAAAGTGTCAAACTTATATTTATTATTATTGTTTCATCGAAAAAACAGTAGCTGGCTTGCATTAGTAATTAATTTTATTATGACGGAAATAACATTTAAATACTTATGCAAAATTTTATTGCATATTAATTTCTTTCAAAAACTAGAAATCTATGTACGGTAGCTGAGAATTTTGAAGTTTGTTTTCGTTGTTTTACTCTACATGAAATATTTTTTTCTCCGCTAAAAAGTTATATATATTTCAATAAGATTTCTGTAAATTTTATTGCTTATTAGTATGATTATGCTTAAGTTTATGGTGATTTTTAATTTGTGTATCAAATTTATTGTCAGTCAAGCCGAAAACAAGTGGCAAAAAATAGATTCGTAGTCAGCTGCATATGAAAGTAGCTAATTTACATTTATAATTATATGCTCCTCTGTTTTTGATCACCATAGCGTTATAATTAATTAATACATGCTTAGTAAATATGTAAAGTAGATAATAAATTTATTAAATTTGTCATATTCTATTAAATTTATTGGGCGAATGTCGTGAAATCATTTTTATAATGCCTTTTATCATTTTTGTTATTTAATATCACAGAGGTTTTCATTTTAATTAAGATTTCCGCGAGTCTTGAGCTCATTAATTATTTATTATTTTTACGAGTTTTTTTGTTGTATAATAAATATAACAACAATATTATAAGGTAGCCTTAGTTTTTTCCCCTGACATCGCAATATTGTTAGTCATTAGTCAGTACACTAAAGTACATGTCCTACAAAAAGTGTTCATCAAATTGGTATCCAACATTATTCTGATAGCGCAACAAAGTCCCTTCCAGTGTCTTTATATCCGTGCAAATTCTGTAACATGTGTACGCGGTACATGCTTCTATGACATCACGCCTTTGTGACTCGAGAGTGGGCAGACAAAGCTTGAGTATACTGACCGTTAAAGGCGTATGAATTATAGATACGCCATATTTAACATCCAATATCTAGGTATCTATCATTTTAATAGTAGCTGTCGAGACGCCCCCCACTGTTAGACATTTGATATTACACCCAAAGTGCGTAAAATTGGGTTTTTAATTTTCGTTTTACATTACAGGTTTCGACGGAGTTCCCTGACATTATTAATTGAGGTATGTATGTCGATTATTTTTGCAATATCGATTCTAACTGTTACAAGAAAGCGCTTGAAAAAAATTAGTAAACAACATAAAAGTCACAGATCATTTTTAAACAATTTCATTTAAAAGGTAAGCATTTATCATCACACAGAAAAACCGTTACCGAAATCTCAGTTATTTAAATAGAAATTAGTAACTCAAGCGTCCACTTGACCTATCGAAAATATTTCTGTATCGATTGTGGCGTGGTGAAACTCTATGGCAATACACACAATGGCGGCCGACAGTGAGTGTTTGCCCAGCGTGTTTGCTCGCTGACAAAAGTTCAGTTGCGTCACCGTTGGCACATCTACTGCTGAGGGTCCGAGATCTTTGTATTCTCAATATACATTGTTAAATTATAATTGTGTGTTAGCATTTGCTATTTCGACTTTCGAGATCAATTCAGTTGACACTAAGATGTTAACGTCGCTTAAAATATTCGTTAATTTTGTTAAAATGTATAGGTACCATCTGAGACTGTTTGACTTCGGAAATCTGTCTTATTACCTTTAACTCACCAGTTTTATTTTTATTTTTGTCGTGGTCATGCTAATCCTGCTGCACTTTTCACTTTTCAAGTCATTAAACGAAATTACACATTTGTGAAAAGCGTAAACCGTTAATTGTGCAATTAACGAAAAAACCGAATCTCTCAATAAAACGAACACACGAATAAAATTACAATCACACGTCTAATTATAAAGGCTATTTCGAGTTTTATACAGACAATAAATATTTTCTTTTATTATATAATAATAATTAAAGTTCGCTTTTAGTTCGGAATTAATTGAGTCGGTGACAAAAGCATTCAGCCGAAACTTCAAAAGTACGTTTAATAAATCGAAAAAGCTATTAAAAGTTTAAACGTCGTTTATCTTGATTGAGATTTATGATAAGTGGTCAAGCGACAAGTCGGCTACTTGATTGTTCCCCGATTACACGCTTAGATTCAGTTACAAAAGTTTACCTGTGGCTGAGACGTAAACTGTCGTATCTCCAAAGTGATCTGATACCTATACCAGCTAGCGCCAGTAAAATATAATATACTAGCTGTTGCCCGCGACTTCGTCCGCGTGGACTTAAGTTTATAGCGCGCGATGTCAACAAAATTGGTGTCAAAAGCTTTTATAAAAAAAAACCCTGGTACCCCTTAAATCAAAACAGCTGTGCAGTGTGCACATATTTCATTTTTTAAATTACACTTTATATTTTATGCCAAATTTTAAAGCTTATTTAGCCCCCCAATTACACAACTTTACCCATAAACTATTTATCATAGAAAGGTTTAAGGTTACGTCACTGTATATAATATAAAGTACTGACTTATTATATAACGTAAAAAAGAAATAACAATCGAAAATAATTGAATCCCGAATGTATGATGATACCACCTCTTATAGAAAGATGTTGGGCAAGCGTAAGGGCGATGTAAGAGACGCACGGCGCCATCTAGTATGAATTTTTGGAACTAACTTAATTTAAACAAATTTTCGTATTTTCACCCCCTTACAACGCTTTTTTCCAGTAAAAAGTAGCCTATGTCATTTCTCAGGCTTTACACTATCTATATACAAAATTTCATTACAATCGGTTTGGTAGTTTTGGCGTGAAAGCGAGACAGACAGACAGACAGAGATACTTTCGCATTTATAATATTAGTATAGATAATATGGGCCTAGATGCCTGATTTAATAAATAAAGATAGCCATTTTCATAACATACGTTATGAATGTTTTTTTTTTATATCTAGTTTGTTGGAAAAAAGTAAGTTTAATCCATACAGATTTGAATGAGTACCTAGTACCTACTAGAAATTAATTCCTATGTGACTATAAAATTACTTACTTTATTTTATAGTTAAGTTAATTAACATAAAAATTAATTTCTTAACTTAATATAATTAAACTCAGTAACTTTTTTAAACTAGGGGAATATAAATTATAATATTTAACTCTATCTTCGTAACTTGAAAGGTTACGAACACCTGTCAAAACATCAGGGGGGTCTTAATATGTCAATTTAAATTAGACAATCGTTAACTATGTTTTAGTAGTCAATTTGGTTAATGATTTAAAGCAAGGGTTGATTTATATTTTATAGGTTTGAATAAGGTCAATTGTTTAATAAAATAACTAGTAATTAAGTCACAAAATACGTTGCTTTTCTTATTATGTGCATTGGTAAATTATACCAAGAAACAATAACATTAGTCTCAATACTTTACAATGTATTATAAATTACTAAATAACGTCCGTAACTCCGTTGCGTCCTTCTAGTGATCGTAAATTGCGTCTAAATTATTTTAATGCAAGGGAACGGAACATTTTTTTGTTACGAAAACTACCCTATAGTCTTTTTTTTTTATGAAATAAGGGGGCAAATGAGCAAACGGGTCACCTGATGGAAAGCAACTTCCGTCGCCCATGGACACTCGCAGCATCAGAAGAGCTGCAGGTGCGTTGCCGGCCTTTTAAGAGGGAATAAAATAGAGGAGGGTAGGGATGGGAAGGGAAGCGAATAGGGGAGGGTAGGGAAGGGAATAGGGTAGGGGATTGGGCCTCCGGTAAACTCACTCACTCGGTGAAACACAGCGCAAGCGCTGTTTCACGCCGGTTTTCTATGAGAACGTGGTATTTCTCCGATCGAGCCGGCCCATAGTCTGTCAAGAAAGTCATGACAGGCGGGAAAATTTTTAAATGAAACAAAAATTAAGAGAACTTTATTAATTCGAGATAAAAATGTGCAAAGTGACAATATTTAAAATGTAATAAGCGTTCTCTATGAAAATACAAGAAGAAAATACACCTTTTAAGCGTGATTACGTTTACAAAATTTTCCCGCCTGTCATGACTTTCTTGACGCACTATAAGACTGGGTTGCACCAGAGGTGTGGGTAAAGTTAAAGTTAAATATGGCGTCCAAACACCCCATATTCTCATACGACATCTGTCAATTTTTCCGGTTATAGTTAAGGTTAAAGTCAAAGTTAGTTTGTGCAACCCAGTCTTAGTATCTTCTTTATCGGGAAAAAAATTCTAAATATTTCGATACCAAATTTCACTTAAATCGGTTTTGCGGTTTCAGCGAAACAGGTAACATACAGACAGATACATAGTTACATTTTCGCATTTATAATATAATAGTACTAGCTGTCCCGGAAAACGTTTCTTTGCCATATAAAGTATTTCGCCCATATTATTTTATTGAAGTGACTAAACAAGTATGTCACTATGGCAACGTCCATCGCTATCCCGTCGCACAAACAATGGTCGCCGTCAGTCTCGAGTTGTAATAATTTACTAGTATTTATTCAATAAATGCACTTATTTATATAAAAAGTACGCAGTAGCCGATTCTCAGACCCACTGCATATGCATATAAAATTTGGTTTAAATCAGTAAAGTCGTTTCGGAGGAGTACGCGGCCTAATATTGTGATTTGTGACACGAGAATTTTATATAATAGATAAGATGGATTGACATTCTTAAATATATTATTATTACACGACACAAACAAATAATATTATGAACAAAACAACATTCTTTCTAAATTTATCTTTCCCGTTAATGTGTAGAAAGTTCTAATTGTGGAAGAACATTTTAACACTTTATTATTATAATGACGTAATAAAATTCCAATTAACAATACAATACAATAAACTACATTCTTTATTCTTACGTCTTCCATACATTAACAACTGCTGTGATAAAATAAGCACGGAACATATTTTTTATTCAAATGAATCAATAAAAATAAAATAATAGCCCATTCATAGATGACCGAAGTTGAACAGGTGGCGAGATGAGATTTCGAGATGGCCTCCTTTTGTTATTAGATTTATAGTCTTCAGTGACAATTTTGACAGGACTTTATGACACAGGCATAAGGATTAATCTAGTAGAAACTCCTTGGAAGATTCTATTCGGGCTATGCTGCAGAACAAAACCAGAGTAGACAGAAGTCAGAACTAAGTCAGTTCTGTTTACTCTAGTAAAACTTACAACCTTCGAAAATTTCAGAATTGAATGTACTCATGAATCTTTTACGATAGAGTCGTATGGTAAAATAAGTAACAGTAGTTGCGGAAAAAAAGAAAGAGAAAAATGCAATAAATTTATGTTCTTGAAAACTTTCCTTTACTATACAGAGGCTAGTAAAAATTTAAAATACATATTATTCTGATCAAGGAAATACCTACCTAGGAAATTTTTAACCCAGAAAATGTACTGTTTCGTGCCAAAAACGAATCCCGATAAAGTTGCTGGTAGTGGTTTAAGAGGGAACGCGGGTGCAGTAGAATTTAAATGAAGAAACTATTGCCATCACCACATTCATCCTGCGCCGGCACGTGTATTGTGATAGAGACAGATACAGTAAATCGAGATGACGTAATATAGAGAGAGATAACGTAGTCCTTCTGATTCCTCCTTCAAAATAGAGCCTATTTTTTTTTTAAATATTTTCAGGATGAGTGAGTTTATGTCTCTACGTTTAGAACCTATCTAAATTTTTTTTATCTTCAGCAAGAGTGAGTCTATGCCTCTACGTTTTTATATTTATCTTAAAGAACTTTTAAATTTGTTTTATGGTCGGTGGATTGGTGGGTTCGGGGCATTCATATTTTGCGAATTTGAAGTTCATATTTTTCATATATCATCATATATTCATATTTTGTTATTTATTAGTAAATTTAGAAAAAGTCTCATGTAGAGGCATAGCTTTAATAAATCCCAATATTGTATAAAAAAATCATTTGTCTTGACGCATTGCCCAGGGAGTAAATTGTAGATTACGTTTGTATGGAAAAACAGTGCTAGCGTACCCTCTTAATGTACTTAATGAGAAGTTAATCACAATTTGTCAAGCCTAGCCGACTTATGACGATATGGAATTGACATAATCGGACCAAATAACACAGGTTCATCAACTGCCTATGAATTAATTTCATCGATGTTACATTGTTAGGGATGTCCATTCTTTAATTTATCGGCATACATTGAGTTATATAAATATAATAAAAAGAGAAACTATAGCGCTTTCTACGGTGAATATTGAACACAGGAAACTGATCATATAGTATGTTATTAGTCTCGTGGTCACACGGGTTAGCGGCGATTTTTTCTCATTAAAATTCAAAGAAGCGGTTTCCAAACGACCTTCATAAACAAAGCCTTAATGGTACAGGTTTAGGAACAATTAACTAGCCCAATTGCCCGAAATAAACGGCTATTATTAGTTACAGTTCAAAAGATAGTCGAATCGGTTTCGTTAGTCAAAGAAAAAATCTTAATGAAACTATAAAAGTTTTTTTTTTTGAGTTTTCAACTCTCAGGGGCTAATTACAAAAGTAAAGGAGAGTTAGCTTTAGGATGCAGCATACGATTATCGCGATTGAGCTGCTGAACGTTGTTGGATGCTACAAGCATCTCGTGGATAGGAAGCGCCAAGAGAGAGATATAAAGAGCTTTGTAGAGCTACAGCTTGTAATACATTAGAACAAAATATTCGCTAGCCAAATGTTGTAAACGTGGGAGAGCCATGCTTCGGCACGAATGGGAATCGACCGGAGAAACACCACGTTCTCACAGAAAACCGGCGTGAAACAGCGCTTGCGCTGTGTTTCTGCGAGTGTCCATGGGCGACGGAAGTTGCTTTCCATCAGGTGACCCGTTTGCTCGTTTGCCCCCTTATTTCATAAAAAAAATAGCATCTAAAAAGTAACGTTATTCGTCACTGGTCAGTATATAGGGCAAATCCAATCGTTGGCAGTCAACTCATACTTGGCTTCTTAGATTTTTAGAGTACTAGGAATGCTAATAATAGGATTTTCCACAGCAATAATTTTTGAATATCAATAATTGGGCATTTTACTACATTAACCGAGCCTTAAAAAGATTAAAGTATGTTGTGAGTCATCATCGTTAACCTGCTTTCGTCCGGAATTTGCATGCACTAGGCGTGGGCGACCGGTCCAGGGGACTTCTTCTAATGCCATTCATCATTATGTCTAGCTTTGATATACCAGTACGAGTCTATTGTTAAGACATCATTTAAACAGTTATGACTTATGACATATGACATATTAATATGAAGATAAAAGAATTTTGATTTTTGTGTTTCCCCCGGGCCTTCTGCCTGTGTATCTATTCATTTGATAGTCCGTACAGATAGTATTTAAGATAAATTCTTTATTACTTAAGTGCAGAAATAATATTACTTTCATATTTTTTTTTCTTAGTAAGAGTTCAAGAATACATAAGTTTAAAACTAATACTAATTTTCAAGTTACACAAAAGTGATAATTCTTGGTTAATAACGCGATAAATCAAAATTATAATTTTGTTTATGGTTGTATGTGTGTAATAATTTATGTACAATTAGCGACAAACAGATCATAAAATAGTTCCATATGAGGCTTAACAGCTAATATTGATTCGATTCGCTGCCGCTGTAAATCGACGGATTATATTATTATCGATATGAATCAATGAATTTTGTATTGGAATTCGTTGAGGTTGCACTTACTTATAAGCAGTTTAAAAGATAATAATAAAAGTGCCTAATATCTTCGATACTTACATTATACAACTGGTCAGTTTTTAAGTTTGAACTCGAACTTCTGTACCGATCTAGAGTAGACTACGAGGACTTATGCTTTTTGGGGGAAAATGTACCCTACATTTTCCCAGGAAGTTTTTTGTTTACGTGGGCAGAGCCGCGCGGAACGTCTATTGGATGATAAGGCTGCGTTTCCACCAGAGCTGAGCGGAGCTGTGTTGCGAGGAATGTGTTTTGAGAACCGCGAGCCGCGCTGAGCGATATCATGGAAAAGTCATGTTTTAATGAAGCGATTCTATTGGTTTTCAAAAACACATTCCTCGCAACACAGCTCCACTTAGCTCTGGTGGAAAGGCACCTTAGTCGGGCACCACTCACAAGGCAATGTGCCCCAACTCCCAAGTATAACCGAACTATATGCCTTTTTTTTATGAAATAAGGGGGCAAACGAGCAAATGGGTCACCTGATGGAATGCAACTTCCGTCGCCCATAGACACTCGCAGCATCAGAAGAGCTGCAAGTGCGGTGCCGGCCTTTTAAGACGGAACAGGGTAATAGGGGAGGGTAAGGATGGGAAGGGAAGTGAATAGGGGAGGGTAGGGAAGGGAATAGGGGAGGGTAGGGAAGGGAATAGGGGAGGGTAGGGAAGGGAATAGGGGAGGGTAGGGAAGGGAATAGGGGAGGGTAGGGAAGGGAATAGGGTAGGGGATTGGGCCTCCGGTAAACTCACTCACTCGGCGAAACACAGCGCAAGCGCTGTTTCACGCCGGTTTTCTGTGAGAACGTGGTATTTCTTCGATCGAGCCGGCCCATTCGTGCCGAAGCATGGCTCTCCCACGTATATGCCTCCAAAAATATACCTACTACCTGATTAAATATAATATTATATTGGCGAGAACTATTAACAATTTTGTTTATATTTTCAGCACAGATGACTGACGTCAATGTTTTTTTCTTAACCATCTTTGTTGATTGAACCAAATCTATTTTAAACAGCTATAAACTACTATTTATGACACCAATGAGTAAGCATTTTTTGGGTTAATTAAACAACCTGTAATGGACTAGAAAAGCTTCCGATGATATGACGCACATACTGTGATTATACTTAGTCAGAAACAGTTATACGGACGAAGGTATGGTAGAGTAGAAGAAGTCGCTATTATAGATAGTTACAACATGAAAATTCGATTTATTACACTTCGATTTATTACACTTCGATTTATTACACTTCGGTGTATTACACTTCGATTTATTTTAATTAAAAATTAATAACATTCTTCAAATTTTTACTGATATAAAACAAAGAGGGATGAGTTTGTAAGATGTAGGATATTATCTTCTTTAAAATTTACAGCATTTTCGAAACTAACCACATAAGTATATTCTTAACACAATAAAGTGTTAATAATAATTAATTATAAAATCAATATAATAAGCAGGTAGCAGCATGCTATTCATTACATCAGTATTTACGGACGCCTCCGTGGTTAAGTAGTATAGACCACGGCTCTTGACTCGGAGGTCGTGGGTTCGATTCCCGCGTTGGAAACATGTTATTTCCATGTTTGGTTAGGACAATGCAGGCTGATCACCTGATTGTCTGCCAAGTAAGATGATCCATGCATCGGATGGGCATGTAAAAAGTTGGTCCTGCGCCTGATCTTTCGCCAGTCGTGTCGGTCTTCCGTCCCACTGGGTTATGAGAGTAAAGGAATAGAGAGTGCTCTTGTGTACTGCGCACACACTTGGGCACTATAAAAATTACTCCTGCGTAGCTGGCCTGGTTTCAATGAAACCGGCCACCGTCACCGAAACCGGTGTGGGAGCTAGTAATATTATAGACATCTAAATAGCTGTTTACAGTATTACTTGGGCGGTAGGCCCGATTCGACCAGACTTGAAGTTACACGAGTGTAACTATCATGAGAATAATTTTACTCCGGCCGGCAACGCACCTGCAGCTCTTCTAATGTTGCGAGTGTCCATGGGCGACGGTAGTTGCTTTCCATCATTTGACCCGTTTGCTAGTTTGCCCCCTTATTTCATAAAAAAGATAGATAGACAGACAAACACACTTTCGCATTTATGATATTAGTATGGAAATATGGATTATATTTTAAGCCCGTCACTGACTTAGCTATAATATATATTATTATAGTAGCTACCAGAAATATATATTATAGCTGAGTGTGCGGTCACGCGAGAATTAGTATAGAAAATATATTACTATATATTTTCTATACTAATTCTCGCGTGCTAGCCTAGCTATAAAAATATTATATATTATAGCTAAGTCTGTGACGGGCTTTACTGTAATTGACCCATAGACCATCATGTACCTCAAACTTCAAAGGCAGTAAGCAGTGCGAATCGATTTTCGTAATTCCATGGATATCTGGCTGTATGCTGCTGATTATTTCAAATTGTGGGCCGTTGCGAATTGATTCAATTATTATTTTCAACCATTAACACTTTATTGTGTTCGATGATTCTATTTTTAATTTACATTTTCAGTTAAAACGATGTTGAATTGTTGTGCGGGATTATTTTGGTTTTTCTAAACCTATATTTATTTATATTATAATCACAGTAAATTGTAGTTCTAGACTCTAGTAAAATCTATGTCAGTACTATATAATACTGCTTAATTCATTACTACTGCATATACTATTTACTGTGAACAGTTACTATTTTTAACACATTTTATTTAGTCACAATAAATTAACTCATAAATCATTAATTTTTGTAAATTCCTATCATTGATATCATATACTAGCGACCCGCCCCGGCGTCGCACGAGTATAAAATATATAGCTACTGAAAAAATGATTAAAATCGATAGCCTATGATCCTTCACTTGGTCTACTTCTTATCTGTGCCAAATAACATAAAAATTGCTCCAGTATTTCGCGAGATAAGCCCTTTCAAATAATTTCATTTCATTTCAAATTTCATTTCTTCGCTCCTATTAGTCTTAGCATGATAAAATATAGCCTATAGCCTTCCTCGATAAATGGGCTATCTAACACTAGAAAGAATCATCAAAATCCGTTGCGTAGTTTGAAAGATTAAAGGGAACAAAGGGACATGAGGGATAGATAAAGATATATTCTTATAGTGGCATAATATTCTTTTTATCTTTTTTGCGAATTATGTTACAACGTACAAGCCACTGGCAATTACGATTTTCGCTAAGTTGAAACAATGTCAAATGTTACGAACAAATGACAAGATTACTAATCTACTCGTAAGCAAATGGAATAAAACCTCCTTATTCCGTCTACTTCCGTTTCATAGGTAAATCACATTTGTACAGTGACAGGCGTTACAAAGCGCGCGTCACACCAATGACATGGCAATCTTCGGTGTTTGTTACATGCTTGTCAAGACGCATGTAGCATCATCAGCATGCTTAACATGGCCATTTGCCATCTTAGTAAGAGTACTACAATAGAATGGACAAAATGACCGAAGGACAAAAGAAATCTGTCAGTTTTTCCCTAAATTTGACAGCCTATTATAACTGTACACGCTGTTAAGCATTTGTGTATATCCCACAAAAAATTATGTATTTAAGGTATGAATGCAGTCATGTTCTCTAGATCATTTAGAGCAAGTTTGTATACATTAATCAACAATCAAGTGTGGGTACACAATTAATACTTAACAGCGACGTCAGCGAAATTATTATACTTTCATGATTGACCCACTTACTTCCTGACAATGTAAAAATTTTACTACGTCATTTTGCGTCAGGTACTTATGACTTTTTAAAATTAATATTCAAAGCTCTTTACACAATATCGTAAATTATAATTACTAAGACATACAGCAATACAAAAAGCGGCCTCATAAAAAGCACTAAAGCGATTTGAAGAATTCAACATTGTTGAATTAGTCTAGTAACAGTCACTAGACCTTAGCATCTAGTATTCTAGACTATTTAGACCGAGTTGCAACACAATTTTTATGTTTCGTAAGAAAAGGATTTGCGGCGATTATGAGTCACAGTAAGAATGTGAGTTGACGAGTTTTGTTAAGAAAAATCTTGTTTAGTGTTTTGTAACAGAGGAAGTGGCGATGGAGCGTTTACATGCGCCAGCTACTTGTTTACGTGAATTACTGGTATGGTGGAAATTACCTTATACTTAGGTTCAATTATATTATGTTTTTTTTTAAATTCTCTGTTAAAATTTCGGTGTAGTTAGCATAATATTGATAGTCCAAAGTACATCTAGCTTAAAATATTAAATATTACGTATATTTTTTTATAAATTAAATATTGTAACTACGAATTATTACTTAGGATATACAGGATATATTATCTTAAAATTTTAATTAATATGGAATACCGATTTAATTCATGTCTCCAAAAATACTAAATCTCATCTTATGCTGCTAGTAATAGGTTGAGGCTTGTACCTGAAAAAAAGAAAACATTGAAAGTTAAAGAATCACGACCATCATGTTGTTATAACATTCACGAATACATTTTACAAAGGTGCAAATATTTTACAATAAACCATACAGAACATCCTAAAATAAAATGAGTAACTTACATAATGATGAACTTAAAGATTGTGTATTGAAATTTAAATACCTTAATCATTTATTAAAGCTGAAGCTTATAAGTAAGTTTTATTTAAAAAAAATAGTATTACTAGCTGTCCCGGTGAACTTCGTGTCACTTTAAAATCTTCCCTGAACTTCTACGAATATTTTAAGACTAAAATCAGCCCAATCCGTTCAGCCGTTTTCGAGTTTTAGCGCGACTAACACATTTGAAAATCCATTTTTATATATAAGATTCCTTTGATAACTGAATTAATAAAAGTTCAATGACCGTAATAATTATAGTATAGAGTCACATGCCTCATGTAAGCGAGCCTTCGCGAAAGTGCTCAGTGCAGTTACTCAAATGATTTCTATGAAATCTCGCGCGTGACATACAATTGATAGGAAATTAATCATTACAGCCTATTAGTTAATAATTGGATAGAAGCATGCGGAATATTTCGAACAACATTACTATTAAAGCTATTAAATATAATATTATCGTCTACTAATATTTTTTCAACGAACATTTCAGCTATGCGTGTATTTAATGATAAAATTTATTGAAAAACTATATCTATTTGAGGCAAAAAGTTTTTATAATCCGAATTGTGAAGTTCCAGACATTCCCATATGTTTTTATGTCTATATCGATTACAAGAATGCTTTCTTAAAATTACTGTTATAGCGAAAAGGTACTTACGATATAATATTATGTATGAGAAACGTAATGTTTTCAAAAAGTCTAGTAAGTATTTATTATCAGCTGACTTCGTTGCTATTATATAACTTTGGAAGAATTCTAAAAAAAATGTGTTTTATGTAGTAATTCCCTTACTACTGAAAATGTAATTGTGTGTTAAGACGTTATACAATTATAATTATTGTAGAGTTGTCCTTGTTTCTTAAGTAACTTTTCTGAACCATCAGACAAAACAGTGTAAAATATATAACGTCTATTATCTGTATCCATTATCATTGTGCGAATATTTTTATTGTATAAGATTTTTTGACATGAGTCACATGCACATGATATAAAATTTGGAAAGCATGACTATAAAACCTGATTTTTCTTTTCCTTTTTTTTTCTTTGACTTTCCTGCTTTCTCAAATACTTTCCTCTATAGTCTAGAATAACACTGGCCGATGACATGATGTTTGTTAATGAATCGGTAATATGATATCGAGTGGCACGAGCAACAAAAAACACTGTCCCATTGACATCTGTCGGCCGGAGTGGCTTCTTTCGCATCGCCGCACAAAATCAGGTATCACAATTAAATTAAAAAATCACTCGTGTAGAGTAATTAGTTCTAATGTACGGTCGGCAAAATAGCTTTAAGCCATCGCCATTTTGATTTTGGAAGTTGGGTAAAAAGTAATGTTAATCATAATTTACAACTCGTATTTTTAACACTACGCTGTGTGTCGTACTCTAAAGGGTTAACTGAAAACTTAGTTAACCTTTAACGACAAAGCTACTGCTAGACTAGAAATATGATATGATTTCCAAACCCTATTTACAAAATAAATTTTGAAACGTGGGAGGGCCATGCTTTGGCACGAATGGGCCGGCTCGACCAGAGAAATACCACGGGCTCACAGAAAACCGGCGTGAAACAGCGCTTGCGCTGTGTTTCGCCGAGTGAGTGAGCCCAATCCCTTTTCCCTTCCCTACCCTCCCCTATTTCCTGCCCTACCCTCCCCTATTTCCTTTCCTACCTTCCCCTATTCCCTTCCCTACCTATTACCCTATTACCCTATTCCCTCATAAAAGGCCGGCAACGCACCTGCAGCTCTTCTGATGCTGCGAGTGTCCATGGGCGATGGAAGTTGCTTTCCATCAGGTGACCCGCTTGCTAGTTTGTCCCCTTATTACATTAAAAAAATTGTAATTGCGGTTTTTTAAACAGTCATAAATAAATAAGAAACCGTTTTCAGCTTTTCAAGATTCTGACAATTTTGACGAGGTTACATAATTTTTTGCTGACCCTCCATGGAACGGTTGAATGATTCAATTGAATCCATGGCATGTGTCGGTTTCCACTTGCCCCGACTACTTTCTACTACAGTGACGTCACATATCGACCAAATCATCAAATGACCATGTTGACAATTATAATTGCGGAGAAGTCTAAAGAATAATGGGCTTTATTACAATGGCGTAAAATTTATAACACTGTGATAACAATGATTGTGCAATAACTCATGCCAATTCTTTAAGAAGACAATTTCCTAAATGATTTGCACATACAGAAGTTACAAAATAACATAATAGAAAATCGGAATTAAAAAAAATATTAAGAAAGAAAGAAATAATCTTTATTTGGTAAACAATACAAACAAAACTAAAGAATTAAAAACATTTCAACGCCATAACACATCATTCATAAGGATTTTGTAACCCGTACCTACTTCAAGATCAAACAGCTATAAACTGTTATTTTAATCAAGATAACTCTATCTCTAGAAATACACTCAAACCAACTCGTAGACCGAGACGAAAGGTTTCATCTACGGAACAATAGAACTCCATGTAGAATTCGACACAGAGAAAATTAACTCTGATGATAACTAACTATAAAACAATATTCTAAATCACTCTAATTAACACCACTATGCTAATTACAATCTCTATGTCTTTATAACCAAAAACTATACTGTATAAAACTTTCGGCGTTATTAGTTCGGGTTGATGTTTTAATAAAGATACTGCATTTTACAGATTTTATAATTCGAGTTTTCATATTTTGATATCACAAATTCCTAGAAACGTGAAAACGTAAAAATTAATTATTTATCTTGATTGCCAATTTTAGGGTTTTTATAATTATTCATTTGTTAAGTTCTAGTTAAGTGCCATTAAAATCCATACCCATATCCATACATCCATACTTAATATTATAAATGCGAAAGTGTGTCTGTCTGTCTGTCCGTCTGTCTGTCTGTCTGTCTGTCTGTTACCTCTTCACGCCCAAACTGCTAAACCGATTTTGCTGAAATTTGGCATGGAGATACTTTGAGTCCCGAGAAAGGACATAGGATACTTTTGTCCCAGAAAAATGTACGGTTCCCGCGCGATAAACGAATTTTAGCGCAACGGAGTTGCGGGCGTCATCTAGTACCTACTTACTCAGTATTTTAGAGGAGTCCACACCGCCGTTTTTCCATACAAACGTTGTCCTCTGTTTCCTCCCTGGATAATACCGGTAGAGTTATGATTTTTTTTTTTAATATCTATGGCCACTATTAGCATGTCCCTATGTTTTCTTTTTTTTTCATAATTTTATTATTAAAAAAGATAAGAACGTCCAAAAACCCAAAAAACTAGCCAGATTTTCCTCTGTGTTCAAACACGCAGAAAACAAAACTGGCTAAAATATGCAAATAAAAATAAAACATACGAACACAGCTCAAGCCTTGCTTTAATTCTTAATGAAAAAAATACTTAAATCGGTTAACTTTTGGAGAAGGAATCAGCGGACAACGAATCGAAGATTTTCTGTTCTTTTATTGGAACTTTTGTCGTGTTGTCTCTATCGCGCTCTGCGGTGGGAGACTTGAGATTGGTGAGACAGCAATACATTTTCAAATACTCACGCCCCTGGTGTATCCTCTTAAGCTAATTATAGATGAATGATCTAAGGAAAATATTACGTCTCGTTGTTAATCAGTATTCATTATTATAACAAACCGGATGCCTTTTTCCTGAATATTGTGAAAATCTTTTGTACCCAAATCTTTAATTATTATATTGCCTACGGTGGTGTTAGATCGAGAGGAGTGGAAACTCTTGGTGGAGGCTTTTTGCCAGCAGTGGCACAGCATGGGAATAATCTTCATTCCTGCAAACGTTACAACTCTGTCAGATTTTTTATTTTATTACGCGTAACCTACGAGTACACTACACTATTCAAGGTTCCTGTCTTTGTGTCTGATATGACATTTCCAATGTACCAGACCAAGACCAGCAGTCTTTATATGTTTATTAGCTATTGTAAATATTTTTATTAGAAAGAGGGTTGAAATATAGGCAATTTGCAACATTTCTTAATCTAGGAATCAAGATATCGGCACACGTGGAGTCTGTCAATCGGCCACTATTATTAAATGTACGCGATATAATATTAGTTGTTTATATGTTCAATAAAATTGCTCCCATAGGCGTGTTACTAATATGCAAAAACCGTTATTAATAAACTGACGAGGAGAAGGTGTAATTTCGCAATAGTTGCGCAGTGTAACGGAAAAGTGATTTGTGTAAATAATTATTTTATATCAATTACTTTTATAGCTGTGGGGCTCGTTTCAAAATTTTAACTTGCGACGTAGAAATTATTCTGTACTTATCAAGGTATAAATTTTATTCATCGTACCTGTAACCTAGCATGCGTTTATGATAAATACATATTTGTGTAAATGTAATGTGATGAAAATGTCACCATAAACAAATTGTTTAGATAACATGTTCTTAAACTACTAAATTTTTTTAAAAGGAACAGATATACAGGCTGTAACAAAATTAAGTGATAATACTTTAGTGTGCCCATACAAAAATGAAAAAAAAAATTGGTCTTTCAGCGCTGCCACTTTCACAGTGAACTCTGTACAAGGAATACATACACGCCCTGAAGTATTATCACTTAGTTTTGTTATACCTTGTAGAGTACATCATACGCGAAGGCACAAATTTTTCGTAGAAGGAAAATTTATCCTAGATTTTCATTCGCACATACAAAGTCGACGTCGGGAGATAATCTAGCAATTGGCTATTGGTTTAAGGTATGATGATTACAAAATTTCTTCTTTGATATGCAATCAATTGATTAACAATCAAAAGATTATCCGAATATTCGTTGCCTGGAGTCACATGGCTCTACATGTCGCCACAAGTGATTCGAAACTTGGGCGGGTCATTAGACTACATCGCTTAAGGGAGTTTAGTTTATTGATGTAAAAATAATAAACGATCCACAATAGAAAGTTATTTTAACGAAGATATAGTAATTTGGGCGGTTCTCCATACGCTTAATTCGGTATTCCTAATTGAAACAATACAAATGGGACCGATAAATTTGGATCTGTCTTGGTTTAATCGAATAGGCTTGTTCGGTGTTGGTGGTCTCGGCTTTGATTTAATTTCACTTATGTAATACCATTGCTGAAGCCATTATTTATTGTTCTATATCAAATATTGGGTTATGGAATTGGGTTATGGAATAAAAGTTGGAGGAATATACTAAAGACACTTTATCCAAACGTAAACAACAAAATAAATTGAAATGTTTTTATTTTGCCAGCCGGTGTTTAGATTTTTATATAGTTTACATAGATGCTTTTCGATGTTTTCAGATTTTATTACTTTGTCACAACTAAACATTTAAACATCGTGGAAGATCTATGTAACTTAAATAAATCACAACATGTTTTTGCACAGCAAGATGATAACATATTTCATGCGTTCACAACCTTTATCGAAATATTGTTGTAAAGATATACACCGCGATATGCTAACCAGTGTATAATCTATGCAACATTTTAAGGATACTTTAGATAATACAGATATTTATCTTAATTGTAGCCGCTTCCTTTTCTTATCTTATCCGTAGTAGCAACGGGTCTGGAGATTTAAATATATCAATAGGCTTTATCGGTTGAATCATTGTTATCGGTAACCTTAGATGCCACCAGGAGGCATGTCGCACGAAAATCTTTAATTAGGTTAATTAGGTAAACTACAGAACCTAATTTTAGCCTAAAATCTAAGTTAATAGGCTATGGTCAATAATTATAAAATATGCCTATTTAATAATATTTATAACTTTTGGCTTTTAACTTTATTTGGAATGTTGATTCCTTAAAATATTATTTTTATTTAGATTGTTCTAGCCCTTGCACGGAACTGTATTTGTGCCGAATTAAAAAATAACAACAAAAAGTAAACTTATGCGGGTTATAATGATAAAGAGGACAATATTATCAAAGAAAAGTTAGTTAACAACTTTTTTGAGCTTTTTGTACGAGCGCCTCGGGATGTGAGTTCAATCAAAAGTCGTTAGTAGCTGACGCAACCAATTTGTGTGTGTGATTGATACTAATCCTCCTAATCCGACTGTGACAGTAACCGCCTAATTAGGGGACTACCTAACAATACTAAACTTAACAGTAGTAACTTTTTACTGCCTTTGTAGTGGTATCTTCACGAAAAAGTATGTAGCTATAGAATAATATTAAGCACTACACAATTGAATAGATGAAAGACGAAAAAATGAATTTTCGGCATTATAATTAAAACAAATAATTATTAAGAGAATCAAAAATATAAAATTATGAAGAGGTAGGTAGAAAATATGTGCAGTGTTTACGTTTTCTGAATACTACCAATTTAGGGCACGTAAAATTATTTTCCGTTACAAATAGGCAATCTTATTTTTTTTTTTTTCATAAAATAAGGGGGCAAACGAGCAAACGGGTCACCTGATGGAAAGCAACTTCCGTCGCCCATGGACACTCGCAGCTTCAGAAGAGCTGCAGGTGCGTTGCCGGCCTTTTAAAGGGGGAATAGGGTAATAGGGGAGGGTAGGGATGGGAAGGGAAGAGAATAGGGTAGGGCATTGGGCCTCCGGTAAACTCACTCACTCGGCGAAACACAGCGCAAGCGCTGTTTCACGCCGGTTTTCTGTGAGAACGTGGTATTTCTCCGGTCGAGCCGGCCCATTCGTGCCGAAGCATGGCTCTCCCACGTATACTTTTACTTATCATTCATTATTTCTTCTTATTACATCATTATTTCTTTTTATTCTCCAACGTATAGTTCTTTTCTCCTAACCGAACCTTAAGTAAGCCTTTTTGTTTTTAACAGTCCATCAGATAAGGGGCACGGAAGTTGGGGATTTGGTACTGGGTATTATAACGCAGGGGACATACTTTGAGTGACAGTAAACAGTACTGCCGATAATTTATTGAAGTATCGTAAAATCGTTAATGTTACGTAATTACACAGGTATAAAATGTAATCATACAGGAATAAATTGTAATTATAGAGGTATAAAATACAATATTGTATACCAACGGGTTACATCTGTGAAACTTCACGCATCATCTGGGAAAATTATCATAATATTATAACATTTCAGAATTCACACACATTATTGCGGCTACCGTAGAAATAGTTTCTTTATTTAAAGAAAAAGGAAAAAGTAATAAAGTAACACATTCAAAGAAAAACAGATTATCCCTAAAAGTCCGTTGAAATTCTTTGGCATCGATACTTTGCGATCATGATAAAATAGTTAATGACAAATAGCTAATCAGCCACATTCAATTTTGGTTACGGAACCCTAAAAACGTTAACCGTAAAATGTTAACAACAAAAACTAAACAATAAACAATGGTACAAACACAAAAGTGTCGTTTTACCTTTTACCGACTTTTCGAACGCTAACGAGACTCGTCGCTAAGCTTGTACCGTACATAAATTATAAAATCGCTTGTCAAATTAAGCTTCGATAAGGTTCCAAGTTGTAATCGATACATCGTAGAGGTCATTATTCGATCTCGCCTTATCTGAGAATGTAATCTCTAGTATCGAATAATAATTACCGAACACCTCCGTTGACCGGGTTAAAAGGTAATCGTTTAGTTTTTCTACTGTCTTTATAACTGTTTTTGTTATAAATCTTGTTTTTGTTGTAATTGGACGTAAGTAGTTTTAGTAATTAGTCTAGGTTTGATTTGGTTTGATGCTTTGATAGTTTATGTCCATACCATGAGTCACAAAATGCTTATATTAAGATGATATAAATAGTCACTGCTTTAATATTTTGGAAGTTTGCTAATATCAAAAGAATATGACAGACTGCTTCTGCCAATTGAGGAAGAGAGAGAAAAAGTTTAGTGGACAGCCGGCGGCGTGGCGTAGGAGAGAAAGTAATAATATTCCTCCTTTTTTATGGAAAAGGTATGCCTGCCCGGCTATTTAGATTTTTACGGTATTTTTAATAATAAAGCATCTTTATTTATGATTTTCAGGAATATTTAAATATCTCTACAATAACTACCTTTAACTTTTTCTATTGCTATTAATATTGCTGAGACTCATTAACTATTTCGAATACCACTGATGATGATTAACGGAATAAAACGCCAACACCAACAGGTTTCCGATACAAAACAACAGAAACTTTGAATAAAGAAAATTATGCAAATTAATATACGGATGTCAAATATTTGTGGACCTTCGTACGGTTCCCACGGCACCGCCGGACGCATTAGCATAGAACCAACGGATTTGGCAATAACTTCTGAACCAATTTGTCACTATATACAGGTTGTTTCGTTTTATTGTTATTGTTACTTGTGAATTGAGGTGCGAAGTGATGAGATAAATGTCACAATCTCACAAACTGTACCCTAAAGGAGTGAGCACACTGAGACGGGCCGTGCCGGGGCTCATCGCAAAAATCCGCCACCATACAATTTGTATGCGAGCGGAAAGCCGCTGCGCCTTGACACAGTGTGCGATACGCGCATCCGCTTCCATACAAATTGTATGGAGGCGGATTTTTGCGATAAGCCCCGGCACGCTGAGCCCCGGCACGGCCCGTATTAGTGTGCTCACTCCTTAAAAGTACCGGTTGGCAGCGGACGACATGAAGCAACCGCAGACGACGTGTCGTCGCGACACTACTAATTTCTATTTATATCTATGAAATACCCTGCGCAGCTAGCGACACTTAGGCTGCGTTTCCTCCGGAACTGAGCTAAGCTGCGTTGCGAGGAATGTGTTTTTGAGAACCAACAGAATTTTTCCATTAGCATAACATCGCTCAGGGCAAGTATACTATTGGACCTCAAAAAAACACATTCCTCGCAACGCTGCTTAGCTCAGCTTCTGTGGAAACGCAGTCTTATTCATAGAAATACATAGAGACTAGTGTCGCGACGACACGTCATCTGCTCCAACTTCATGTAGCCGACTTCCAACTTGTACCTTTATTCTATTAGTTTAAACTTTAAATTTAAAACTAAATTTGAAATTTACTACCCAGATTTCATATACAACATTATTTAACTTCATTCTTAGTTCGAATCAGTGCCTTTCCTATTAAACTCAAACTCAAACTTTTTTATTCAGAATTTGCAAATGTTCTCTGAACGTCTACATGATGCCTACCAGCGGTAAAATTACTTGTAACAAAATGATATGTGGTTCGATCAACAAAAGTTAGATATATAATATTTGCCTGTTTCTTTTTAACATTTTTAAACAAAGTTGCCTGAAAAAGTAGAACACTAATTTGGAACTTCTGTTTTTAAATAAAATAAATAGTCTTAGACATGATATTTTTATATATCTAGAAAAAACAATAAGTATTTTGCATCGCCATAACTGTTCCATTTTCTAATGAAATTCGTAGTAGCCAGTGGGCTGTACACCCACTAATAATATTGTACAATCCGATATAATTCGAAAGTAAAAGATCCTGCCGTCACTTACTACCGACTAAATAGCCGATGAATTTTCATTTGTTATGTAATACCATGCTAGAGATAATCTGGAATAGAAGTTAAGGAATATTTATGGTTCATTATTTATGTTAATACTTTTATGCATCACCCTGTACGAAACCTTAGATTTTCTATAGCTTATTATGTTAAGCCAAGAGTTTGTATCGTCAGATAGAATATTTTTATGAGTATTTTATTCAATTTGTAGCGAAGAAATTGTTAAAAACGTGCCGGTGAACATCCAAAAATGATTCGGATGAAGTCATTATGACGAAAAATGACATTCGAAAGTATTTGGAGTTCATAGGGTGATCATATTTCGCCTTAATAGTATGTCCACATGATATGTCCGATGTTTGGGAGTTTAGGCAGTTTATTCGAGATTAACATCTTCATTATTTGTGGCGCGCTTCGTGTATTGTCCGTTCTCAAGTTTCTCGAATGTTTTGAACAATTATACTGGTAGAAATACATATTTGGGAGTATTATTTTACTCGATAACGAGGTATTGAAAGTAATAAAAAGTATCATGTGTAAAGTACTTATTATGATTTTCTAAATTATGAACAAGCAACCGAATTCCATCGAGTTCAAGAGGGTGAAGCCGACGCTTCTAATAACATACAACGAGAACTAGTCTTAATGCTTACGTACTTTAATTTACCGGTTAGTCACAGGTACAAAGTGTGTTATGTTATTAAAACTTAACAAGTGAAACCGCCATAAAACTAGGTACAGTTACAATATCCACCTTATTACTACCAGCGCCGGTGGACGGAGGCACCCGTAACGAAGGTGCGTGCTCGAAAGCTCAGCTCAAGATATACTGGTTCTCTCCGTTAGGTCACCAGCATAAGATAGCTTTTATCTTCAATAAGCGGCGGAGTTTATTGCGGGTCACGCTTAACTGGTGATGTCCCGTAAGGAGTAATGTTATGCCGTTGGATTTCTTTACAAGCGACGTCCGTTCGCGGCGGAGGATGCGAGGTGAACGTATATTACGACACGGATTAGATTGGACTATTAGTTACATTACAATTGCAAATTAATTGTTGGATCTTTGTTTCTATCAAATACGTTCTAATAGTAAAGGTCCAGGCCTTCTAATGTTGACCAATGCCTACAGATCTTGGCAGATACAAATTTTGTTGGAGTCTATCCATCAAATTATTTGAATAATCTATGGGATGTAACCACTGATCTCTAATAAACAAGTACGCTGGATCGATGATACCCACCTGCTTTTTGTGCCTATTTGAAGCGGAATCAGCGCTGCCATTATGGGGGCTGAGAACTAAATTTGACGTAACCACAACCAATAACAACAGTTGTCATCACTAGTATTAGTTCCAAGTACTCTTACTACTGCTATCAGCGCCAATATGGCGGCTTTCAAACGTCATTTTTACGTCAGATTTAGTTCTCAGCCCCCATAATGGGGGCGCTGATTCCGGTTCAAATAGGCACAAGAAATAGCTGTCATTTCATAGGGTACATCCGTCTAGCGTACTTGTATAATGGAGGTCAGTGGATGTAACCCTCAGTTTTTTTTCCAGATTTTTAGAATATTAATTAAAAAATAAAATAAGGATCATTATTACACAAATTATAAGGCTATAACAATCAATGGCGCAAAAGGAGTCATTCACTGTGCTCATCAATAAAATAAATAACTGGCCAACTGCAAGTTCAGCAGTAAATGTTACTATTCTTAATTCTAAATAAAACAATAAACAAACACAACAAACAACTAATCACAAACAAGCAGTTAACAAAACGGGAGCTAAGTACGACAATTTACAGAACACGCATGGGGCTAGCTAGCTGAGCAGCTGGCTACTGTGATTACAGTAAATGATCGCAATTTGCCCACAATTGCCCATGAGGCAACCAGGCAACCAGGTTTTCGGTAATTGAATGCGGTTGCGAATAGTTACTGTTACATAAATTAGGAATTATGACTGATTAGAAAACTTCCTAGTTTGAATACTCTTCTCACAAGGAATACTAGGTTTTGTAACGATTTATTGATGGACAGTGGACACTTTATGTAAGTACAATTTCGAAATCAAGAGAGTACTATGATTTTCTTGACGACTTGATTTATATAGAAAGAAAATAATGTAGAATAACTATGGCAAAAAAATAATATTTAAAATAAGAGTTAGTTGCATAATATTTGTTAAAATCGTAATGCTCTTATAAAAATTTATAAAATGTTGCTTATAACTGAAACGAGAAGTCTCAATGACAACGATTTCAATTCGGAAGAATTATTATCAAAAGTAGAGATTGTCTAATTTTAAATGACACACCCCACCATTTAACTAGTTGATATAAATGGAAATTTTTGTACGGTAAATACGAGAAAAGGGTGCGTCATTTTAAGCTAGACAAGCTCTAACAGTAGTTAATGGAATCAGGCGTTACTTTGCGGAAATCCATAGCTTAAAATTTAGTTTGTTATTATTTTTAGCAATATTCCGCGAAATAAATTTTATTATTAATTTTATTTCGCGGAATATTGCTAAAAATAAAAACAAACTAAATTTTAAGCTCTAACAGTTAAAGGAACGATATTGTATTGAGTCAAAATGTAACAACAAAAACAATTATGGGCTGGGCACTAATGCTTAACAAGTGACCATAATATATTTAATTATTTAATAAGTATTATTGTCCAATTAGATTAAACACTACATAATATGGTACTATTGTTTAAAAAGAGCTGTCGAAGACGAATGGCAGTGTGCGGAAAAACCAATAATGGTTTATGTTACACTGTATTAGATTAAGCTCCGTGGTCTAATGGTACAGAGCGCGGCTCTTGACTCGGAGGTCGTGGCTTCGATTCCCGCGTTAGAAACATGTTATTTCCAAGTTTGGTTAGGACAATGCAGGCTGATCACCTGATTGTCTGACGAGTAAGATGATCCATGCGTCGGATGGGCATGTAAAAAGTCGGTCCTGCGCCTGATCTCTCGCCGGTCGTGTCGGTCTTCCGTCCCACTGGGTTATGAATGAAAGTAAAAGGAATAGAGAGTGCTCTTGTGTACTGCGCACATACTTGGGCACTATAAAATTACTCCTGCGTAGCTGGCCTGCTTTCAATGAAACCGGCCACCGTCACCGAAATCGGTGTGGGAGCTATTATTATTATTAGATTAAGCTTATGATTGTATTTTCCTTATTGTTTTTAAAATAAATAAAAAAATAAAATAAAATATAAATCAGTTATAAACAAAATGAAAGACCAGAAGATCAATTAAACAGAATGGGAGTTCTGCATAGAATTCTCTTATGAACGGAAACGTGTAATAGCTGATTATAGTCCTCAGTCCTGGAACAATCTCGAAACTGCATGATTGCTGACAATAAACAATTTCATTTCTGACGTCCTGCAGTCAGATGATGGTAATTGCTGTACAGTTACTTATTTTATGTTTTTAGATAATAATGGACTTTGCGAGTCCCGTGATCATGTAGATTTTCAATATTAACTGAATGAAATAAATACCATAGAGATAGGAACATTAATTATTTATTTATGAGTGTATTGTTAGCTTAATTGTGTAATGTTAGGTGTCATAATATTATGGTATATAAAGTACCTACGCATGATGCATCAGTCTTCTTTACGCCTATTATCATAATAAAGTTGTGTTACCGAACGCGCTATCCTAAACATAATAGGTGAACGTAGAAAATAGCATATTATCTATTCTAATCATAAAGTTTACTTACATAACTAACTTTTTACATACCTAATAGGTATAATTAACAACTCCATGAAACAACGGTCAAAAAGGTTTTACACTAGGCATATTTTGAATAAAACGTTTTTAAATGATTAATTTATACGGACTTCAAAGAGAAATGAGTGTATTTGAAGCAACTTTTACTATCACTTTACCGTATGAACATATCGGAGATTCGGCCGCTTTTACGCCTCGACGGCAGGTTGAGATAACAACGCCCACGCAACGACACTTGTTGTTAAGTTCTATCGTTGTTCTGTCGTTGTTAAGTTCTTGTTGTTTTTTAGTTCATTTCATGTGGCCGCACGATTCAATTTCCAAACTTATCACGTGCTACTAAACAGATTTTTTCTTGACGCGCCCATAAATTTTGTTGAGAATTTAGGTTAGTGACATTTTTTATGTAACGATAAAGACATTAATATATTGTCATCACGATTGCTAAGCTAAAGGTGACTTTCTGAAATCATGGCAAGCGACCGCGTCCAACAAATTTTAAATAAAATGCCACTCTATGACCTAGGCCTAGACCTAAGTTTCATTTGGTTATAGGTACGCCGCTACAAAGCAACCGCTAGATCAATGGTTGTAGAAAATGAAATTTGAAAAGCCGCAGTCGTTTGCCACGAGGATCGGAAAGTCACCTTAAGGTTCGTTTCAATTTGAATAGTTTTAAAATAAATGCAAAGGAAGATTTAGTCGAGCCTAATAGAATATGAAAGTTTTCCTGTTTTTTGTTTTGAGTAATTAATTTAGCTTAAACTTAGTTATATCAAGCTGTGACTTTTTAATGGATTCTTTTTAGTAAAAAAACACGATTAAGGAAAATTTTTGACCAACGTTCACACGAGAAAATTCCTCGATATATAAATAAACTAATCTGTAAATATCTTGAATATAGTAAAATATAAAAATTACCTACAAATTACAATACAATAAATAATCAGTAGGATTAGTATTGGTAGAAATTATAAAATAGCTATTTTTATATATTTATCAAGCAATTGCACTTCTGCTACTTTTGTAAAGTACTTATAGGATTGACAGCGGCAATTAACCACGATGTAACAGCTGTGTTAGGACCCACAACGAAATTAATTAGAAGAAAAGTTGGAGTGGGAAGTATAAAGAAGTATTAAGCCATAGGCTATTGTTGATAAAAGAATTAAAATAACATTCGACCTCAATTTACAAATCTTTTTATTAACACTTGTGAATTGACAAACGACATAACCCTCCTACATGAATACGTAGGCGAATCTAAAAGGTTTGGATACTTGCGTTTACTGTCTATTTTGTCACCAAAGAATAATAGATTTGGGTGTTTTATTTGCAGATACTATAAAGCAAATATTCATATTAATTATGCAAAAAATCTTTTGAAGAATTTTGCACCGATTTTATCTTCTGTAACAAGTCAATAGAATACAATGTAGCTAAAATTATATTATCATGTGTATTGTAATTATAAAAGTTTATGAATAGGAAATATTACGCAGAGGATGGAGCAAAAGGTCCTATACTAGCACATATAGTAAGTAATCCGACATGTTGCACATGTCATATTAGAATATTGACAGTAACGTTTGCAAACATCGAACAAAACTTTGTTTACTGTCTAAGGTGGGGCTGCCGTTTAGTGTGAATATATCCTGTTGTCCGCTTGTATGTTACCTGTTTACACGTATCACTTGTACCGCTGAACCAATTTAGATGATTTCATTACCTTTGTCTATGGATTTTAAGTTCCCTAATTAAAAGTTAAAACTTAAGTTCCAAAAAGGGGCATAGCTGATAGCATAGTTGACATTGCGGAAAAACTTAGCACAATCCTTAGCAAAGAATTAAAGTACCTAGTAGACAGTAAGCGTTAATATAATGGCTATCACCAGCAAAACAGATGTATCATTAAATAGGAGCCTTGTCAGTGGCAACAAAAAATAGAGTAATGAATGAGATAGCTCGGAGAATAGAGACGTCGACAGGGAATCTATTAAGCAGATCGTTCGATAACTCAACCGATTATCACGTGAATGACTATTGTTTTTCGGCAGCTTCGAGAACTGATCGAAATGACTAAGGCTGGATTTATCATAGAAGTTTAAACAGTGTCTGGGACTTTTGATAGGCTAACATCAAACCTACCAATCAGCAGCTGTGTTGAATACATAAACTCCTTTAAAAAACTTATATAACTGGGCTATGCAGATGTGAAGATAGGTACTTAACATACCCCAGCGCTAAAAAATTGATGGCATTTTTAAACGAAAAAAGTATGCGAGTTAGTTTCCCCAATGGCTGCAAATAAAACGTTGCTGCTTTAATTCATACCAAATTTTCAGTCCTATGTCTATCACCAATTCTGTTACATGTCCTTAAAGTGCGTCTGGGTATCCCCCACATACCCCACATACATACCCCACCTAGTTCAGCACGTAGCTAAAAAAGTAAGTGTAACTTCTTTTGTTTTTATTTATTTATAATATGTTTAATTTGGTGTTTAACTTGATGAAATGTTGGTGTTAGTAGTTAATGAGGTATTAGTACATGGAGGGTTAAACTTAGAGACTACTCAAATAATAATTTACTTGACAATCGATAATATAATTAAATTGTAACTGAAATAACAATTTCAATTTGGAACGCGTTTGAGATAACTAATACCTACCAAATATCACAACACGTAAGCAGTAACATAAAAGTGTTACAATGTGATTTAGTACATAACCGAAACAATAAATTCAACAGTGACTTAATTATATAACATATAATAGCATAGTATCGTAAATATAACCAGAAGGTTCTATTCTTCGGCTATAAACAAGTTGATGTAAAAATACACCCACCTATTTATTTTATTGTTTTCGTTACCCGGGTCAAGTATATAAATCAAAATGGTAAATCAATTACCTTTCTAAACGTTTTAGAATATTCACCGTAAAAATTTACTCCTTAATAAAATATTTATACAGCTTATAACTTCACCATATTGTCTACTTGTCTTTGTATGTTTGGTGAAAACAGGCGAGACAGACGTCGTTTATACGTTACGTAAATATCTTGATTCGTAAGAGATCATAGGGACAAAAAACATGATTGGAGTCCTGAAATACAGGGTTTCCTAGCTTAGGCCCCAGTTCACTAAATGCAATAGTTTTATCGCGACAGCCACCGAGTGCCACACTATTTTTTTATAATTTATCAACTACTAATTTTGTCTATTCTCCCGAGGAAAGAAATCGTTACTAAGGCCGGTATAAATAGACAGTACTGACTATTTATACCAGCCTAAGCCCCAATTTCACCAACGACTGTTAAAGTTAACGCCGGAATTACCTCTTTCGATTTTCATATGAATGAAAGAGAAGACATTACATTTTAACAAGCTGTTAACACTAACAGACGTTGGTGAAATTGGGGCTAAGCCTAAAAGAGAATTTAGCGAAATATTTATTCTGTTATTTTACGAAATAGAAGCCTCCTACGATGCTCTTAAAATGGTGTTTACTTTACAATCGACTTGTTTACCTATGTACTTATAATAAGTAAGTAAAACAGTAACACTTTCACACACACTTATTTTTATTTTTTTATATATTTTTTTGTTTTTGCTCACGTCTATTTTATAGTAGTCTACAAGAACTATACGTTCACCAGTGATATTATTAAATTAGACCGTTGTTTGCTTTTATATTTATTTTGTGCCTAGCAGTAAAATCGGTCCAGTACTATTATTTACAGGACCCATTTTGGAGAAAATCGATTAACAAATCTCTGCTCCTTCAAGAAGATAATAAAAAAATTGCAGAAAACTCATTATTAATTAAAAAAAAACGCTCGTTATCAGACAATGACAATAATATTATAATTTCTTTTACAATTGAATTCGGAAACTGTCAGCTTCTTAGCTTTCAAGTTTGTTTCGGGTTTCGAGGACTTATGGTAGAGTTTGTATCACTGCACTGTTACAAACGATGAGTCGACAGGTGTATGATTGAGCCATTGTTTCCCACGAAAGGAATCATGAGGTCTCATTTTAGTTATTTTAACTTGGCTGATTTACAACTGTCATGGTTCTGTAAATACTCCTAATTACATACCGAAAGGAGGGTGTATACTGTATATACTATATACTATAGTACATATAGTACCGAAATAGTCTGTTAGACGCCGCTGGTGGAAAGGCCAACATTTTGCACATTTTTTTGTTGTTACTTTTTATGTTTTCGAAAGGTACTTTGTTTATGTTGTTTTGCTAATTAAGATTATTTATCATAATATTAATAGAATGGTTATTCTAAAGTCAGCAGGATCCTTCAACTCTTCAGCCCAACACAGAGACAATTTTATTACGCGTAGATCCCACATTTTGCTGATTAGTAATCGCTTCAATGTCGAACACAGGCCGTAGCAAAAGTTCCTTTCGTTGAAAACGATGACGAAATTCTTTATCAAAATGTATGGGATTTGACATTAGTCTTCGCAAGCGAAATGTCATTTAGCGATGACTTTTGTCAAACCGCATACTTAATATATTTTGATAACGCATTTCGTAATCGTTTTTAACGAAAGATACGTTGTCTAACGGCCGTTCCCAATATTTGATCTATCTCTAGTTTTGCCCTACTAGAGATAGGAATAGCTCACAATTGACTTAAATTATATGTCTCTAATGTCTAATGTGAGTTATTCCTATCTCTAGTAGGGCAAAACCAGAGATAGATCAAATATTGGGAACGGCCGTAAGGGGCCAGAAATGGTCTACTTTGTATTATTCATAATGAGACTCATAAGCAGTAATAGATTAACATTGTAACTTTTTATAAACAATGCACTTAAACTAATCACGGACTCATAATTAATAACATAATTAAAACTACATCTCAAGAATGCATTAAAATGTTACTAGTTAAGTCATTAGTCCGAGCAATATTTCACTGTGTGAATTATGAAATACTCATCTATAACTATTGTACTATTAATTGTAGCGGCTCCCCACTGCGTGTAAATACTACGTCAGTCAGTTGTCAGTGTTACGACAGGTGGGTCCATTATACTAGATGTAACAGGTACAAAAAGTGAAGTTCCCGGCAAAATCTGTTTTTTGTACCTTAAAAGGTTTTTTTTTCACACCACGTTGGTCTGGCCCCGTGCTAAGTACCTGAAGGACTTGTGTTACAATACCAGACAACGGAAATAATTATCTATACTAATATTATAAAGCGGAAAAGTTTGTTTGTTTGAACGCGCTAATCTTAGGAACTACTGGTCCGATTTGAAAAATTATATCGGTGTTAGATAGCCCATTTATCGAGGAAGGCTATAGGCTATATTTTATGACGCTAAGACTAATAGGAGCGAAGAAATAGAGGAAAATGTGAAAAAACGGGGGAAATTATTTAAAATTGATCATTAACATAAGAAGATCTACAGGAGCAATTTTAATGTTATTTGGCACACATGAAGAAAGACCACGTGAAGGGAGATAGGCTATTTTCTGCGGAAAAATTTACAGTTTCCGTGATATTTATACTATATAATAATACGGTAATACTTTTATACTATACATATATTTAAGATTTTTATTATATAATACACATATTTAATACATATCCATGACCCAGGAACTTTGAAAACTTTTTGTTCCGTCGGCGTGATTTGAACCCGCGACCCCCGGCTTGAGCTACCAACAGCCCACAAACTGATCTACAGAAGTCATCAAAAAATAAAAAATAAATAAAAAGGATTGTTTTAATTTTTGGTACATCTATATATTAATACGCAAGCAAAAAACTTTGTAACCCTTTTTACACATTATAGTTTATAATATGGTGAAGGAGTGCATCGAACTAATATTATTTTGAAATTATGCTTTTATCATACATTTTTTTAACAAATAAAACATTACACACACTACAACACGCACACATGAGAAATGACAGATTTTTGAGTGACAAGCCTATATATACGAATTATACTCTTTTATTTATGGTTGAAGTCTGTTGACAACAAGTTGACAAATTGAAAATGGATTATAGTTTTTTTTTTAATCTTAGATACTATTATGCCCGGTTCCAATATACACAAAACGAATCGTTTTGCTTACGGATGGTAGATTCGAGGACGAGGCGTAACCCGAAAGTGTTTCTATAAAAAACGTTTCGTAAGCAAAGTTACCGTATGCTTGGTACCTGCGGATGGTAGGCGGTAGGGAGGGCTTTTATAACGGACCGTTAGGTTATTGTATGGGCATGGAAGCATGTGGCGTTTCTATAAATTATTTTGTTACGTCCAAGTTTACTAGACGTTAGTTGTTTACATACCGCGCGAAATCAGGCGGTTGAACGTTGTTGTGTTCTTTAATATTGTGAGAAATACTCATTATGTCTCATTCAGACAGTGATCAGACTGATCTTAGTGATCTAGACATTTTATCAGACTGGAATGGATCTGATTCCGACGAAAATAGTGGTAACAATCATAGGATCATTCAGATTTTTAGCTTAGATTTCGACTGGATAAACCGTGCGTTGAAAGCTTACTTGCTGAAAATATAATATACCCTTACTTAAAAGTGAAGGGAACCTGCAGGTATGTATGTAGTGACTGTTTTAATTTGTTGCTTAAAAATAGAATGATCAAAATTATTTTACTTTTGGTGCCTGGAAAGGAACCTACTTACGATGCACAGTGTGATAAAAACCTCAATTTTGTTCCACCTTGTTTTTCTTTCAAAATATTATAGTTGATAGCTATATAAACATTAGAGTAAAACTCCGAGATCGATATTCTTTGTAATTTTTTTTTAAAGAGAGTCAAAGTTGGCCTTTATCCGGGTCATTTTGCAAAAAAATTTAATTTACAAAAAACTAATCAAGTAACATTATTTTTGTTTATACCAATTGAATAAACACTTAATACTATACTTTTTTCCAAATTTGGTTAACCTACTGTGATCAAGTAGGGATATGTTAATTTATTTATTAATTTTAGATTTCATTATTTTAAGCATTTTAAATTTTAATTTTAAATATTATTTTAAATGTCAAATCAATGATCACAGTATATAATAGGTATTTTGCGTTTTGTTCTCTTCGGCAATAATTGGTAAAACTTACCAAGTTTTACCAATTATTGCCGAACTACATTTTCTACTAAAATGTTTTTTTTCTTCATCGTAACAAACCAAATTAAATAAAACGCGGATTATTTAAGTGATTATTAAAGTGATCAAGCCGTTAATAAACATTGGTTACCATAAATTTGAAATGAGTAGGGTTTTAATATCAAAACGAAGTATTACCGTCGGGAGGGCTTCGGTTAGCGCGTTACTAACGACTGTTCGTAGCAGGTAGAAGCTAAAATAACTTTGTGAAACGCCTTTAACGGTTCGTTACCCGTAAGTGTAAAACGTTTGGTAGCTGATGTACAGTGACGATTCGTTAGATATAGGAACCGGGCATTAGACAATGCTTACACGGCCAGTCTGAGATCAGCAGAGTCCCAGAGAGGAGAGTTGAAAAAAAATATGATAAAGTCAATATTTTTTTACAAATTAAACGTAGTAAGTAGTCCTAATGTCGTTGAAACTAAGGTCGAATTTCGACCATTGGGCGATCTCTAGTTTTAATAATTCATTGTTTATTGTAGGTAAAGCAAAAATATCTAGATGTTTCTATTGGTTAAAAAGGATAATAAATATTAATGTTGTTGTTATGCAATCACTTATAAATATAAATATTTGGCTCTTTGATTATAATAATTTCTTATTTTATTAAATCATAACTTGTGTTTTTTATTTTCATTTTATATCTATCCCTCCTTCCAACTCGTGCTTGACCAGTTGTAACCGCCTACACTATACATTTGAATACTAATTATAATTTTTATCGACTTGAGTTATATAATTCACAGTATGTAGACGTAATATCATTGTTTTATTATACAATGGGTTATGAATAACAAATTAAATACTATAATAAACATAAACATTTATTATGTAGTCACGACAGATATAAATTGTGTAGGGTCATCAACTAGACTATAACGACGTCCCTATGTTAGAGATTTAAAAAAAATTAAATATTTACACCTACATTTACACTATATTCTAAATATTTACACCATTTTTATCAAAGACTAGATAATAATATAATATATTATGTAAATATTTTTATAAACAAAGTATAACCTTAAGCCCATGCCTTTATGAATAAAACAATAAAATCTCTAACATAGGGACGTCTTCATAGCCTAGTAATTGATGACCCTATACATTTTACGAACATTCAAGACTCAAATTATCAAATTTTTGGATGTTCTAAAGTTTTTGCGAGACTAACGAAATTAATAAATAAATAAATCATTTTATTCATCTCCACAAATTACAAGGATATATTAAGTTGTAACTTGTGGGAGATCTGGAGTCTAAACTAGGCCAAGCCTGTAATATAGATCTCCAGGCCCCCCCCAACCAAAATTATTATATGTATTTGTGTACAATTTGTGAACATTACTTAGTTACACTCATTATATGTATATTACAATATAATATTATACATCCGTTAAATATGCGTCAAACATATTTATATCTTACCTTCTTAATTTAAAGTAAATAGTTAAAAAATAATCTTATTAATTTAGGTGTGTGTATGTTGTAATTATTGTGTATGTGGTGTTTGTGTGTTGTTTGTTGGTTGTGTTTGTATATATTATTATGATTATTAGATAACAATATGATAATATTAAATATGATTTTTACCTTTTTATATATAAATAAATAAATTTACATTCTAGCTAATAATAACTTTTCCGTTTCTTCGTAATTAAGACCGAGTAACCATTTATAAATTATTTTCTTGCGTTCAGTTCTGGTACAATTAGATATATAAAGTTGTTTGTTACATTTATTGTAGAGGGCATATAATTCAAAATACATTTTTATTTATATAGAGAATACAATATTAATATCATGAGGAAATGCTTGACGGCACATTCGGTTTTCACACTGAAACCCCTTGGTGCTCTAGTTTAAGGCTTTCCGGTAATGATGAAACCGACCAGAAAAATATTTTTTGTTAATTAACGGGTTCATAGTAGTGATAAAATATGTTTTGAATAAAATTTCTAATGCTGTCTTATCAAAAAGACAGCATTCACTGCCTCTGTTCCTGCAACAGGAAATTATTTGACATTTAATTTAATACCGGATTACAATGTATGTCTGCTTGTGATATAATTTCTCGCTTGCTGTTAAGTAATTGTTTTGTTTATGACTCGAGTAGTTTTCAACTTTCAAACCACGTCCACATCCACTAATCATATTTGTATTTTAAATAGTATTTAATAACTGGACGTTTATTGTTATTACAGTAGATTGGTAAGTTTAATTTAAATTATTATTTTTATGTGTAATTTTACACCCCAACTCAGCTAGCATAATATGAATGGTGTGGACTGTGCTCCGTTACTATTAAAATGAGATTTAAAATTAAATTTATGAAATAAAATTTAGAAACGAATTTTTATAAGTAAACGAAGCCCATTATAGGCCGCTAAAATAATAAAAAAATGTCACATAATATAAGCCGCAGAAGTGCAATACCTATCACATTAATTTGATCGTGAATTAATTTTTGTGTAATTTACATCAAAATGAATTAAAAATGGTTTCGAGAGTAGGCAATTAAAAATCGTTAAAGTTATTCTACTTATTCTACTAGAATATAGGTACAATAAGTAGTCATTACTCATCCGCTCTTTGACAATTAGGTTATGTACCTACTAGACGAGTCCCTTCTAAGGAAACTGATCTAAAAAGTGGAATAGGCCATATCAGTTCGCAATAATAACTGTGTTTGAAGAAGATTTGTATGGTATTATTTTTAATTAAACATATTTAGAACTAGACGTTCCGCTCGGCTTCGCCTGCGTACATTAGGTATTTAATGGAAACCGTACATTATCCCGCAAAAAATAGCCTATGTCTATTCACGTGTTCCTCTCTATATCTGTGCCAAATAACATAAAAATTGCTCCAGTTGTTCGGGAGATAAGCCTTTTCAAATAATTTTCCCCCTTTTTTTTACAATTACCTCGGTTTCTTAGCTCCTATTAGTCTTAGTGTGATAATATACAGGGTGTAACAAAAGTAAGTTATAATACTTTAGGGTGTGTATGAGTTCCTACTTCCTTGTAGTGAGTTCACTGTGAAAGTAGCAGTGCTGAAAGACCATTTTTTTTTTTTACCCCAAAGTATTATCACTTAGTTTTGTTACATTTTGTATAGCCTATAGCATTCCTCGATAAATGGGCTTTCTAACACTGAAATACTTTTTCAAATCGGACAAGTAGCTCATGAGATTAGCACGTTCAAACAAACAAACAAACTCTTCCTTTTTATAATATTAGTATAGATTATTGATATCGATATTTTGCCTTTGAAAGATAACATGTATATTTATGTAATATATGTATAGTAAACCTTAGAACGAACGCGAAGGATGCAGATGGCTAGAAAATAATTAAGATATTACTTTTGACCCAAATCAATTTACTCGATAAGGCTAAAAGAACTATAAAATTTAACGACACAAAATAAACTTTAGAAAGCGTCGCCTTTCTATTTTTATCACAATTTTTGCACTGACGCACCGAGATACACGAATGATAAAAAACCTTTTATCATTCTCTTAACGGGCAAAACTTGATTCCGTGTAAAAAAAAAATTGGTCAGATTTCTAAGAAAAATTTGGGGACCGAGTAGGTATGTTGGCGGATATACACTTTGTAGCCTGGATACCTAAAGGCCTTGTTTTACCTAAGTAGGAACAAGACAATTCAAAACTTTTGAACAGCTAGAAAATACACTAGGACCATTAAATGGACGATGTTAAAAGCATTTGTGTATCATCCCACGAAAAAATACGTATTGAATTATGAGTGCAGTCATATTCCTTTGATCATTTAGAAGTAGACTGCATTCCTAATTAAACAATTTTTTTTTGTACGTTGACACAAGTGTTATGATTTATGTAATGTAGAACTTAATATTATTTAATTGATTTTAGAATACTAAGTAATCATAATCTAAGTATCTTTACTAAATTAGATGGTAGTTTTAATATTCAAGTCTGGCCACACTGACAATGTGCAATCCCTTCTACCGTCGCGCCACTTGTAGTGGGGATTGACAGGTAAAAATACCCCAAGGGCCCAGTATGGTGTGGATTTTGACGGAGGAACAATTATTGTAAGAGGAATCTCTGCCTGAAAGTGTACAACTATATAATATTGTAGATTTATGTCTTGGAAAATCAATATGCAGTTTCTTATCACAAGCCTACTTGCTTAGCAGCGAGTAGCGACCATAATATTTTACACCCCCAATCCGGTGCGGCGTTGCCTTGCATCGTCTAACGTCGTTTCGGTTTGGCAGACTTCGGCACGGTGTTTGTGAGCGTGTAACAAGGCGTATGCGAATAATAATTGAATAAGTTGATAAAAAATGCTATGCAATAAGCATTACAGCGGCAGTCCTTGAGTGCCGTATTTTTTACCAATGGGACTAAATTAGCACAATAACTAACAAAACAATAAAATTAATATCTCGGAATGTTTATGCAAATTTTTAATTACGAGTACCTGAGCATTTTTGTTGACTCTTCTCTAGGAATCATAAAATGTAAAATTATGTTTTATTTAGCATAAATTTTAATTGTCAGCTACATATAACATGGCTGATTTAAATTATTTTAACTACTTATCAAATTTAATTGCCATGACGATTATCGACAAAGGATAATTACCGTACCAGTCAAAGTCAAGAAAAATGCACACTTCGTGTGGAATTATATTTTCCGCATAATAATGAAGCCGTGGCGCAAAGCTACAGCAATATAACAGTAAAATGTCGATAAATCTGTCCCATTTTAAAGCAACATTCGTGTAACAAAGACACGTTACGTAATAGAATAGCAGCACATAAATACATGAGCTATACATAAATACATAAGCTATAAATACGGATAAGCGAAAGTCAATATTAATGGGATACATTGTACCCCAGCGTTTAGGGCATTAAGGGTCAGTGGATCGCTGTAAATTGTAACGTAACATGGATCCCGGACTATAACCACAGTATAAATAACAAACAGTAGATCTTCATGCTAGACTGCCCGGGCTACACGCACACATCAGCGTGATTTCAGATAACTTTAGCCAGCAAAACAATAATGTTTTTACGCCGTTTGCGTTATAACTTGTCACTATGTTACGCAATTATTATTTTTTTTATCCATTTATTTAAGGTCGCTTAGAACATCAAGGTAATCAGCGACCACAAGAACAATTACATTAATTTAAATCAAGGTATAAATATTACAACATTTTAGGAATCGTAGAATTACAATACATATCCGGTTCACTTAATATAAGATATCTGTCACTGCTAAGGTTAAATATTTGTCTTTCAGAAACATAACTAGTACATTCAAATAAAACATGTTTCAAATTAATTTCAAGAAATCGACTCGGTTACTCTACTGTGCATATGGTTAAGTTGTGGTAAAATCTTGTGAGAACTATACCAAATACCAATACACTGTCACTTGTAGCGTATTCTGTAATGTGTATTACTAAATTTGTAATGTATTCCATACAGGAACTCAGAAATCCTATCATCAATGTACATATTTATAGTTATGATGAATTATATAATTATTAAATACATACGTTTGATAACAAATAGCTATAACGCCTCCGTGGTACACTGGTTTAAAGCGCGGCTCTTGATGCGGAGGTCGATTCGATTCTCGCCTTGAAAACATGTTATTTCCGAGTTTGGTTAGGACAATGCAAGCTAATCATCTGATTGACAAGTCAAAGATGATCCATGCGTCAGATGGGCATGTAAAAATTTGTCTGCGCCTGATGCTAGTTATGTCGGTCGTCCGTACCACTGAGCTAATAGGGACTCCAATTGCGTACTGCACACAATATGCTTTAGCACTATTAAAATTACTCCTGCGCAACTAACTTTTTTTTTTAATGAAATAACGTTGGAAAACGAGCAAACGGGTCACCTGATGGAAAGCAACTTCCGTCGCCCATGGACACTCGCAGCATCAGAAGAGCTGCAGGTGCGTTGCCGGCCTTTTAAGAGGGAATAGGGTAACAGGGGAGGGTAGGGATGGGAAGGGCAGGGAAGGGAATAGGGTAGGGGATTGGGCCTCCGGTAAACTCACTCACTCGGCGAAATACAGCGCAAGCGCTGTTTCACGCCGGTTTTCTGTGAGAACGTGGTATTTCTCCGGTCGAGCCGGCCCATTCGTACCGAAGCATGGCTCTCCCACGTATAACTGCTTTCAATGAAACCGACCACCGACACCGAAACCGGTGAGGGATTATTATTATAATTATCATGCAGCAAATTATTGCTTTTGCAAAGACTATAAATTGTAATGTCTTTATTTACGACCTAAAATATTGTGTAAAAATTCAGAGGAAGTTATTGCTTGCGTAATTATTTATGACAAAATCTATTATTTGTTGTCAGGTTTTGTTATGCAATCTTCGACTATAATATACCAAGCAATTAATCGTACATTGGTTTAACCACTTCATATTTAAAATAATAGGTTTTTGTCCTAGTAATACTGCAAAAACTATAAATAATAAAATGCCTAAGAGACTATTGCTGCTGTCCTAATTAGTTTACATAAACCGTACATTTTTCCGGGATAAAAAGTATCATATCTCCTATCCCGGGACTCAAAGTATATCCACATCAAATTTCAGCAAAATCGATTCAGCGGTTTGGGCGTGAAGAGGTAACACTCGGATAGACACTTTTGCAATTCTAATAAAACTAGATGACGCCTGTAGCTCAGTTGCGCTAAAATTCCTCTATCTCGCGGAAATCGTACATTTTCCGGGACAAAAAGTATCCTATGTCCTTTTTCGAGATTCAAAGTATATCCATACCAAATTTCATTAAAATAGGTTCTGCGGTTTGGGCGTAAAGAAGTGGCAGACAGACAGATACTTTCGCACTTATATTATTACTAGCGACCCGCTCCGGCTTCGCACGGGTATAAAATATATAGCCTTTGTCACTCACTGAAGAAATGATTAAAATCGATTAAGTAGTTTTGATTTATATTCATTACTACCCGTGGCTCGCATTGATCGGTACCGCCGCAAAAATCTGTAATACCTTCGAAAATATTCATTTAAATCATATGCTGTAAAGGGCCATTTAATTGAATAAGGATTATTGCCGTATTGGTTAAAATCGCTTCGAAAATAAGCCATAAAGTAAATGACAAAAAAAAATATTGTGGTATATTATCCATAAGATATAGATATATTATACCATTGCAAAGTTTTCTGTAGACCTTTTCAAAATGTACAATACTTAGTACATTATTTTGATAAATTGCGTAGGGTTCGGCCTGCATTTGCAATGTGTGGAAAAAAATGTAATTATTTACGTCATCACCTTAGAAACCCCAAAAATAACAGTATTTCTCCACTATTTAATGAATGTTATTATACTAATTGTAAACCTTCCTCTTTAATCACTCTATCTATTAAAGAAAACCGCATCAAAATCCGTTGCGTAGTTTTAAAGATTAAAGGGAACAAAGGAACATAGGGGAAAAAAGCGACTTTGTTTTATACTATGTAGGTACTATATTTAGTGATAATATTTTAGTTTGGTTGTAGTTACAGTGCTGTAAAATTAATACTACATAAACCATCAAAAGACAAGACAATCTCAGGGCTTCTAACAAAATCTTCCATATTATTTTTTCTACGAATTTAATGTACTTATTAAGAAGCGGAAAATAGATAAGCATCTATTATTTGACAAGATTTTATTAATTCTTCTTATCAGATCGATCGATCTTTAACGTTGATAACGTAAATGTATTCAGAAAACGAGATTTTAAGTTCTTCGACGCATATTGTACCCATATTTTTCGGATGGCCACTGCTGTTTGTCAAGTAGTGGAATAAAATAATAATAATGACGAATAAAATTTTATGTTCGTTATTTTGCGAATTTCATGTGAAAATGTGTTTTGATGAAAAAAATAAAAATAATTATTTAAATATTATTTTGTTAATCTTTCAAGAAAATTGTAAATTTTAGAATAAATAATTATGTGGATGTAAATAATGTGAAATTTTGCGAATGCGACATTTTAATAAGATACAAAATATTTATGTTTAAATAATTTGCTTTCAGAGCTGTTTTAATATCGTGGTGCATCTGTTAAGTATTACATATTATAATTATATAATATTTAGGGCCTGTTTCACCATTTCCTGATAAGTGCCGAATAGGCTATCCACCACATAACTTGACAGATAAAGTATTGGAGAATCTGCCAAAAAAGTTGTGAATAGCCTATTCGGCACCTTATCAGAAAGTGGTGAAACAGGTCCTTAATCTATTTAAAAATATAAAAGCAGTTCAAATCTGCGTCTCACGCACATGTGCCATTATCGATACAAAAACTCAGTTGCCAAAATGCACTTACCGAACTTTTCGCAGTGGCATCGTTTGATAAGAAATTAACATAAAATAAACAAGCTTTGGCTAATGAAAGTATAAATTAAGCTCAACAAAGCTCGCGTGCCCCGCAGGAGCCGCGCGGCACGGAACGCCTTTTTTTTCTTTTTTTTTCGTAGCGATAATCGAAGTCTCGATGATACGATTTTAAATCTATTTCAGTGTTGATCTACGTTAAATCGTTATACTATTTGCCATTTTCTTCACTTGAGATCAGTTTTGCATTAAGGCGAGGCTAAACCCCACTTTGTTATTCCGTGACTCCCGGTTTACCTAGTTCCAATATAATAACGAAGTGTTAAAAATATGAGATATAAAGCACAATATTCAAAATACCTTAAACCATAAACATTTTAATAAAACGTAATACTTTGGCTGTAATTAATTTACAAACTCACCTCCGAAAAAACTCTATTTCATCGAAATATAAGTATTAACTAGGATAATAGTACATTTTATTCGAATAAATTGTTAGCAAATCTATATTAAAAATTCTTTAACCGAACAATTTTGTTTCTTAATATTTATTTCCAAAGATATTTAAAAAAAAACATGAAAAATAGAGAAGATCCGCCCGAGAACCTACAGTTTTATGCTAAGCTAAAATGAATCTTATTGCGATGCGCATACGCTTGGTCTTTGGTTGTGTGCAAGGTTATCGTTTTTGATTGAGATTAATCCCCGCCTTAAAATACATAATATGAAAATAACCCTGAAATATTTACCTAACGAAAATAAACACAGTGTTCGTATCTATCACACGAGCCAAAATAAAAGTAAAGCCTTTTTCATTATTACTAAGAAATAAAAAGTATTAATTATAAATAAGAAAGGTAAAACTAGTACTTACGGTAACGATATTATAATTGAACGACTAACTTTTTAAAATTATAATAGTTCTGGGCCAACACGAGTTCACGACGTTCAGTCATTTCTTTTAAACATAGAAGTCAAAAGTAACTTTTTCAGCGCAGCTTCTTTTACAGTATGTTCTATAGAACTTATACTTTATTTTGTTATACCCTGTACACATAATAGCCAAAGTCGCTAGCAACATTTAAATTTTAGTATGTTTATATTTTTAGCAATACTCCGCGAAATAAACCTCAGCCTGTAAGTAAATTATTTACTTACAGGCTGAGGTTTATTTCGCGGAATATTGCTTATTACTTACCTATTACTTATTAAAAGTGAGTGTACGCATAGCCCTGCGCATAGTCAAACTGACTTGACGGACGTTGTTCGTAGAGTCCACATCCTGAGGATGCTCCGGTGATGGGGCGAAACGCGCGTCGAGGTTTTCAACCTGCATTTTGGTGAGGGGCCTTGCACGAATTTGCTAACATTATTGCTTGTGTGGTGGTGGTGTTTGCACGTTCTTGCATGCGAGTGTACGCATAGGCAGTGTGGGAGAGGAGGGAGGTGCTGTACGTATGCATATGCGTACACTCACTCGTTTACTTACAGGTTAAGGTTTATTTCACTAAATATTGCTAAAAATGTCAACATACTTAAACTATGGATTTCCGCAAAGTAACGCCTGATTCTATTAACTCGCTAGCAACAGTATATAGCTACTAAAATTCCTGTACGAAAGTGAAAGAAGCCTTCGATTGTCCATAATCAGCCGTGGCCCGTAATTTTCATACCAACGGCTTAAGCAGCCGGAATTTTATTAATGTTATTGTTTGTTTCTTGTTGTTTCAAGTACGTGTCATTCCGTTGGGCTATTACCAGAATGTGCATTTTAGAATCCTCAAGAAAATATTCTGGACAGCTAAATTTACTATTCGCGTTCGTGTTGAAGATTATATTGCAAGTATATTTTCTTACATCAAAATTATCGGACTGTCCTAGAAAGCAACTTTACTAAAAATCTGAAGAATTGAAAGAATTGAAATAATAATAAGGAGGTGAAAGACCACCATCTCATTGAAGTCATAAGCTATGTCCACACTGTGCACTTTCATCTTCAATTTTCGTCATCGACTTTCTTATTGGCGCATTCAATAATTGAATGAGTCAAGGAACGCAACGCCAATATTGTCATTTTTGAAGTTTTGGATACGGTCAGAGGGCATACGTCGCGGGCATGCCTCACGTTCGTTGTTGACTGCGCTATAACGCATGCCCTTGACGAACAGAAAAAAGCACAGTGTGGACAAAGCTATACAGCATGAATTTGAATGTGACCTGACTTTGGTTTAAAAATATGGTACAGCTATGTAAGTAGCTATTAAAACGTCATGAAACAGCAATTCGGAAACGCCAAATTAAAATAATAAGGGCCTGTTTCACCACTTTCTGGTAAAGTGCCGAATAGGCTATTTATTCACAGCTTTTTTGACAGATTCTCCATACTTGATCTGTCAAAATATGTGGTGAATAGCCTATTCGGCACTCATCAGGAGGTGGTGAAACAGGCCCTAAGAATAAAACCAAGCGGGAATATCGTTCTCGCAATTAAGAAACTGGTACCGTTTAAAGTGAAGTAGGTTTTTGATTTTTTCTCAGAGTGTTACCACTCGCAGCGCTACGTTCACCTCAAAGTATTGTTTCAAGCAATTATCCTTGTCTCAAACGTATTATTAACGTAAATGACACACCATTTATGAATTAATTTTGACCGATATATTTTAATGATGTAAACTTGAACCGTTTCTGCGATTTTTATTGATATTAATTTTTATGCGATATTTGAGCGAAATTTCATAATGTTGTGTTACAGTTATTCATAAGTAAATATTTTTACAAATAAATTACTCACGTTAGAACTAAAACGTAGCGATTTAAGTATTTTATTCAGGTTGATGCGAGCGTTTGTTCAAAAGACATCAACGCGCGACAGAGCTTGCTTAAAATTTCAATTTTTTTTTCGATGTTGGTAAGTACCTACCTAGATACAAATGAAATTATAAAACTTATTTTACTACGAAAACGTAGATTATGTTGAAAAAAAATATATTGCATTATATTTTTTAAATATTTTACCAACTTCAATAAATTAAGAGTAAGAATGACATTGAAAAAAAAAGATTAAAAAATTAACAATATAAAGAACCAGTAAGTATTTTTTATCTAATGATTACAAAAGCTGATTATATTTATTCAATTTGCATAAATATGCATGGACTTTATTTTAATCATTGTTTTTATAAGCTTTACTAACTATGTCTACTAACAAGTGTTGTGAAAAAAGTATCCGTTACCTTTTGTCGGGCGTTGAAGTATCTCCATACAAAATCTCATCTTAATCCGTTCAATGGCTTAGGGCCAATTCAGACCGCAACGTGACACGTAGATGCATTTCTAATTTTGTGTGCATTTGACAGATTTCAATTGCCTGAAACGTCGTGCAAATTTGTCAAATCTATACAAATTTAGTATGGCATCTACGCGTCGCGTTGCAGTCTGTATTGACCCTTAAGCGTGAAAACTGAAAAGGTAACAGACAGACTTTCACACTTGTACTATAAGTAATAATAAAATTTGCAACATATAGCGACTCTATTGCATTCATTGCATTGTTTCACACACACCCGATACTTGGCCGCGTTACGCCGCGCGCCGACGGGCTGTAACACTAGTATGTAATGTTAGACGATATAATCGATTATTTTTTGTTGTCAGTTCGGGTAATCGATACCCCGTGTAATGCTTACCGACGGTTTGTCATGGCCACGCACTGATGCACTGACTGACAACCGAATTTTATGACCCAATATTAGTAGCTAAATATTAAAAAAGGTTAGGTTGAATGCTCGCGAGTTTGCCACTAGCAACCTATAGGCTATAAAAATAGTTTTCTTTTTAATAAAATAAAGCAATTGAGCTAACAGCTCACCTGATAGAAAGCAGCTACCGTCGCTCATTGACTTTGGCAACATCAGAATACCTGCAGGTGCGTTGCCGGTCTTTTAAGAGGGAATACGGTCTCTTTTTGTCCGTAAAATAGTAAAGTGGGTTTAGCCCTAATTGGAATAAATTATTATCATAAATTAAGGTGGATATTATTCTTCTGTCAACACTAAAAATAAGGCAAGGTTTATTATCAGGTATCACTCACAAAATCATATTATCATAACGGATGTTTGAAGTTGGCATAAAAGAAGATGAGTAGAAAAAGCCTACTTTTCTATGATAAGAGTGGTTTATTATTTCTTCTAAAGTATTGTTGCTCAGCATCTTAGCGAAGAAATATCTGCAGAAAGGAAATGCCTAGTACTATCTGTTTCCTCAAATGATTATAAACTTTATTGTTTTCCCGTTCTATGAATCAGCGGATTCTTAGAAAATACGTCTGGGAACGTTCGCTAGATCTTTTGTCGTTTATCGCATATTTTATGAGATTTTTAAGACCACTACGTCATCCTTTAATAATATCCGGGCGACCAGTTTAATTGTTTTCCAGAAAAAGTCTGCAGGTTTGCTCTTTCGTATATTATGTAGAGATAGATGTTAAAATTACCGTAATTTTAGACTTAAGTACTTTTAAGGAAGTGCGTGGTTATCCTAGTTATTTTTATATGTGGTTACAATGGCTGTTTTACTGTTGACAACAGCCGCAAAAGTTGAAAGAATGTTTTAGATTTTTAAACCTTTATGTTACTGCGCTGAATGAAATCGATAACTAGGAAAAAAGTATTGAAATAAATGTTATATTACTCAGCTGAATAAAATCCGAAACTCTGCAATTTTATTAACAACACTAGACCCTTAAGGCTTAAACAGAAGTCAGATATAACTGATAGTATTTATGATCTGGTACAGAGATAGCTATTGGCACCTGCTACGTACAAATAACTGGGCCCATTCTGCTTTTGTTTATTTACTTTAACTATGTATTTTTGGTTATAGAACAGTAATTAGTGAATATATTTTATGTAGGGATAGTATAAATAAGTTTACCTACTGCCCGGATTATTCATTTGTACATGTTGATTCATTCTAATAAGAACCTTACATAGTTGGATTACTATTTTAGTGTAGGTACGATTTCTAAATGTAGAGACTAAAGCTATGCAAAAAGTGTAGTGCCTAATAAATATTATGTCGACACGGTGTCGATTTTAATAACTGTTGCAGTCTAAAGTTGTGTAAAACGATTTCTGTGTAGAAAAATATATCCTGAAAGCTTTCATGTCAAGCAATCTGTATATTATTTTTGTTTGTTATATTTCTCAGACTGTATTTATAACAGAGCATCCTAAAGGAATAGCATGTTAGATTAATTGCGGGACGGTGTTAGTGGACAGTGATATTGTATTCATAATCACCTCTTTAGCTGTTGTGTACCGATAGTGCACTACACAACTAACGTTTCACATCACTACAGGCTCTGCTAGCAGTCCACAACACACCACAAACAATCTATACCAGTGCATCCCACATGTCATAGTCCAATCATCCCGACATCGCGGCAATGGGCGCGCAATAGCACCAATGTGTGCGTAACAACCTGACGTCGAGCTTGCGTAGACGCAACTGAAATCACCTTGCAAGGCCCACTGTTGCCGTCCCCTTCTACCGACACCTGTCTCGCTCCAGCGGGCATTGTGCCGTGTCCGGCGACCAGCTTGACAATAAATTACGTATAGGAATCTAATCAGTTTAATAGATGTGTGATTTTTTTTAATTCAGCCCGTTTTTAATGGCACTCTCGGTGATCGGTGGACGTATAGGATCATTTATTATCTGCCACGATTATATTATAGTGGACCGCGTCCGGTGGACTCAGTTTTAATATTGCGAAACTGTGGCTAGTTCTCTTATGCAATAGTTTATTGAAACACGTTATGGGCGGGAAAATTTTCTTCCTCGACATTTTCTTTTCGTTGCGAGCGATATTACAACTGTGTTTAAAGGACTACATCCATAAACTACGAGATATTAAAAAAAATATATGTATAATGTAGAGTTCGAAATAGATAATAGCTGGCCGCGTTGTCTATGATGATTATTGATTACTTGAGACAGAATAGACAGAATTATTGAAGTGGACTCTAAATCACAACAAAGGCTTGCCACTACTGAAATAAACTGTATATCTTGCGTTTTTTTAAACACTTACTTACTTATTGATTGATTATAATATTATCCTTCTAGCGGTCGCGCGACGTCGAATCGACTCCTTTCAATACATTTTCGCTGATGTTATCGATATTTCTCCTTTAATCCGTATCATTCTCTCAGTAGCTTTTCATAATTTATCTATCTACCAAATAAATAGCTTTCACTCTCTGCAGGCTCCCCTTTGTAGCAAGGAGCTCAATTATTTAGGTCGGTCGAAAAGACTCCGCGCGCCTCTCGTATTATTTTATATGTAGTTTTCATATAATTGAAGTAAATTATAAGTTATATTTATAAAACTAAGTCGTTGTTGACCGATACCATCGAGTTCTATTGCTAGACGAAGAAAAAATCGGAACTAGGAGAAGAAAATTCCGAGCACTTTTTCTGCCCCTGTTCACACAAGGGAAGCTACTTTGGGTCACCGGTTTTTATAACTAAGTTTTTACTAAAATACATTTAATTTTCTGGATGAATTGATTACTCTTAAAAAGAGTAATTAGTAATACATTAGTGAAATAATGAATAATGTTCAATCAAAAGTGTTTTGTTTCTCCAATTTACCTACGACGTCTTTTAGGTTACGCGCGCGGCGCGACCACTGCCGCGGCCGTTACAAAAGAGCACGCGCCCGCTTGAAGGTTAATATTTACCCTAAAAATTTTATTATTAAAAAAGAGATTTCGAGACTTTATTATTCGTCAGATTGAGACAAATTAGAATACGTTATCGGATACATCTAAGATGATATCTGTTTTATAATAATTAAGCATAATAAAACCATTCGCGTCTAATAAAATGTAGTAAAATTCAAATAGCTCTAAATGTAAATACATAAACAACTATGTAAAAAACTACATCGTAAGTCTAGTTGGTATATGGTAACACTGGTCCAGACTTATTATCTAACCTTAACAGGGTAAGCGACCGTAAAGACTGAGGACGCAACCGTAAAGACCGAGCTTCGATTCCCGAGTGAGCAATGACTTTATGGCAAAGTATGTTTTCCCTCGTTACGTATTCTATACGTATTTTCTCGTAGAAAAGAGTTAAGTGTAGGCCCGAGTTAATATTTATAGCGCTAAAGCCTTTATTGTATAATGTATTTATGATAAAAAGCATGAAAGATTTATACAAAATGTTCGTCCGCGCTGAAAGCGCACGATTTCTTTGTATTGGTACATAATTTTCAGATAGTAGATATTGCTTAGTGTTTTAGAATAATAATAATATTTCATGGAGTCATTAAACCAATCTACATGGAGAGTTTTTTACTTACCAAGTTACCAACTTTAACTTTTTAATAAATTGCCTGATAATGAAGTTTTAGAAAAATTGATTAGGCAGATACCGGAACTTTTCAATTTGGTCAGACTCAGGCATTGTGCAACATTTCACGATTACGACTAACAGTGACAACATAATTCGGATAAATAAGGTAGGTGTGCATTCTGACTATATTTTTCTGATCCAGATGCTGTGAGTCAAAAATTCGTATCATACACATTTCCAACTCACGGTTCATTTTACTCGTCATTTCCAGTGCACCGCAAAGTCGTCAAATTACAAATCAGCAATCCTTCAAAGATGTTTGTTACCTAATTATCCGTCCGCCGTACATGGGGAATATTACAATTTGTAATACAATGCGCGTCGGCGGCAAAAACTAGGCTCGCCCCAAAAGGTGTCCGGGGCTATTGACATCAGGAGTAATTGCGCGAGTTCTTGTGACCGCTGTAAATCTAGGGATAATAAAACGGATAAAAGTTGCTTTCATCAGTTTTATTATGAACACGAGTGCGTTTAAAAAAATAATAAAAAAATATATATTATAACTTCTATCAAACAAAAGAATGTAATACAATTAAGATAATGTTATAGCATGAGACTGCCGCCCTAACTAGGTTGCCCTCTGTTAATGGGTCACCAGAAATTTAAATGTCTTTAAGATTAGATCATGAATGAATGATCAGTAGAGCCCAAGATACAATATCCTAGCTGAAGCTGTAAAAACCATATTTTACTGGATTTTCATTATGTAATAGGGGGCAAACGTGCAAGCGGGTCACCTGATGGAAAGCAACTTCCGTCGCCCATGGACACTCGCAGCATCAGAAGAGCTGCAGGTGCGTTGCCGACCATATTTAAAGAGGGATTAGGGTATTAGGAGAGAGTAGGGAAGGGAATAGGGGAGGGTAGGGAATGAAATAGGGGAGGGTAAGGAAGGGAAAAGGGTTAAGGGATTGGTTTATACTGAAATAAAAGGAATCGGCGATTCTGAGAGACATACAAAGTGAAATATGAAATAACGGTGCAGAATGACATCTCAATCAATAATTATATTTAATATTTAAGCAATTTTACCGTCGACACTATATTAAGTAGTGATAAGGGGATCCCTTTTGTTTTTTTATTATTAATTAGTATAGCCTATGTAGACTAACGTTTGGCAGGCCCATTACTAAAATAACTGTTAATACAGATAAAATTAAATTATTGTAACAAATGTGGAAATATAAAACGACGAATGTGCAACCAAAGATTAAAATTATCTATTCAATTATTATTGATTTATAATAATATCAAATTAAATAATTATAAACGACATCTGAATATTCATTTGTACAGTAAATGAAATATTGGTTTCACCACTATTCGACTTTATTTCTTGGTAATATGGTTAAAAAATGATAAACCAAATGTATCTTCAACTTCGACTGTACATTTAAATAACTTTGATGTATCAAATTAAGCTCGGTATTAAAACTAATTAACGAAATTCGTCATTTGAGGTAACTCATTTATTCAAATATGGTTTATTATATTTTATAAACTGCCGGATGCTCTCAACATTCTCCATTTTGTAAATTGATACACCTTTGATATATCAGGATACATATAAAATGTGACACACTATATCTTTTAAAGCTACACTGGGAATTTTATCTATTATAATATGTTTTTCAAGTGTTAAATGATGATTTTGAAATTAATTTAAATAAATAGCACATTGTTATTTGTATAACGAGTCATTAATATTAATAAAGATGTTATTTTAATTATAAATAACAAGTAACATAATAATAATCTAAAAAAATGTTGTCACCTTTAATTTACGGAAAACTGCTTAACGGAATTCTGAAAAGCATCAGAGCCAAGCGACTAAAATGTTCTATAACGTGAATCCCGAACAAGTACAGTATTTTCTGTATTATTCAAGTTTTAACATAATATTTCATATATACAGGGTGTAACAAAAATAAGTGATAATACTTTAGGGTGTGTACGTGTTCCTTGTAGAGAGTTCACTGTGAAAGTAGCAGCTCTGAAAGACCAAAATTTTTTTTCTCTTTATGGGGAAACTCGTGACGCTCGGACCCTTGCCCATACAAAAGTGAAAAAAATTTTTCGTCTTTCAGAGCTGCTACTTTCACAGTGAACTCTCTACAAGGAACACGTACACACCCTAAAGTATTATCACTTATTTTTGTTACACACTCTATATGGAATGCACAAGTGACACAACGTATGCGCCTCAAAGCCTTTCCTGTCCTGGAGATTTCCAAACATTGTCGAAAGACAATGTATGGAAATCTCCAGTGTTTTATAAGGTATCCAAACTCCAGAAGTTATCCAATAAGAAAAATAACAATGTTTTTGTTCTTATAATGATGTTGCTACTTAATATAAAAACATTATAGTCCAGGAGGCTGACTAAAGTCATTCGGCGTGACTAAAGGACAAGCAAACACACCAACCACGTAAACGGCGAATTAGGTGCGAACATAATGTAATTTGACGGTCAATTTAACGCATTCAACGCACTAGTGCTTCTGCTGAACGATTATAGCCTTTATAGCACGTGCTTAGCGTTAATCAAGTAGGTGATAATGGTTTAATTTTCATTGCATAGCTAAGTTATAATAATAATAATAAGTGTGTAATTCATAAATGTATACTTAATTTTCAGCAGTTGTTAATTGCTTAAATTATGTTTTTAAATTAATATAATATAATTTATACGTGGAAGAGCCATGCTTCGGCACGAATGGGCCAGCTCGACCGGAGAAATACCACGTTCTCGCAGAAAACCGACGTGAAACAGCGCTAGCGCTGTGATTCGCCGAGTGAGTGAGTTTACCGGAGGCCCAATCCCCTACCTTATTCCCTTCCCTACCCTCCCCTATTCCCTTCCCATCCCTACCCTCCCCAATAGGGGAGGGTAGGGATGGGATGCCTTTTAAGAGGGAATAGGGTAATAACCCTATTCCCTCTTAAAAGGCCAGCAACGCACCTGCAACTCTTCTGATGCTGCGAGTGTCCATGGGCGACGGAAGTTGCTTTCCATCAGATGACCCGTACCCGGTGACGTATAAAACAAATACAGAGTATAAAACAAAGTCGCTTTTTCTGTCCTCATGTCCCTTTTTTTTAATAGAGTGTTTAAAGATGAATATATTTATGGGAGTTTTTTACAAGTAAAATATCAGACGGCCATGCGATAACAGATTCATTGTCAAGGCAACCGTCACCTAACGTCGTCGTCGTTGCCACATACGTCACCTAAGTGTTACGGGGTCGTCAATTCATCCCCTAAATTATAATGGTTTGTGTCACAAACGTCGGTGAAAACAAAACTGACGTTAGGTGCCCCTTATATTGGCTTAAGGGGCACCTAAATTTTAGGTGATGTTGGTGAAAACGGGCATTAATGCATTAAATATTTTGTTACCACTTAATCATCATTAAAGTATCAATTTTAACATCTACATCTATACCAAAAACCGAGGACTAAAGTGTTTCTGTTGTGGCTCAGTATAATGGTCACGTGCGTGACGAAATTTGTGAAAAATATAATAATTAAGATACTTAGGGCCTGTTTCACCACTTTCTGATAAATTGCCGAATAGGCTATTCGCAGCTTTTTTGACAGATTCTCCATATTTCATCTGTCAAGTTAAGTGGTGGATAGCCTATTCGGCACTTATCAGGAAATGTTGAAATATGCCCTTATGTTGTATTAAAAAATTAAATAATATTTCCCTCTGGTCATTGTGACAATTTTGGGTTCTTAAATTTTACCACACCAGATGACCATAGTTACACCCTGCACAGGTACTCCGTTGCGCAAAAAATCGTTTATTGCGCGGGAACCGTACAATTTTCCGGGATGAAAAGAATTCTATGTCCTTTTTCCGGAACTCAAAGTGTCTCCATACAAAATTTCAGCAAAATCGGTTCAGCCGTGACAGACAGACAGATAGACACACTTTCACATTTATATTATCAGGTATGTATATGGAATGCATATAATATCAAATATACAAAGCTGAAGTCTTTCTTCCCACGCTGGTAGTTATATAGGAGCAACAATTAGACAATAGTATCACATAAACCCTCCGAATGGGTCACATTCCTCTGATTCTTCCGACTTTATAGGTTTACTAATCAACGTTGAGATTAATACTGACCGTCCTCGTGTGGATTAATTTTATTGATCAACGGCATTGATGTACCATACCTTGGACATCGCTTTTACTGATAGGACTAATACTTAAAAATCATGCTAAAGTTAATCAGTCTTTTAGGACTACTTAGATTGTACTGATTTGAAACCCGCAGGCTTGGCCACACATGAAATGTGAAAGAATAGAAATTATATTTAATAAAATATATATTTTTTTATGAATCTGTCTCTTTGTTTATGTTGAGCGTGCTGCTGTCGAAAGACTCCGGAATTCCGGATTGTACTTAAGATTTTATGAATTGTCTATAATATTATACTTTGCATTTAGATGAGCATTAATTTCGTTTTCAGCCTGAATACTTAGGTTAACTACCAATTATTATTGGCTTGATTTATCTCTAGAAAACCAAAATCCTCAATTATATACTTCTACTTTTTTATGGAAAAAAGGAATACCTATATATTATTAAGAACCTTAAAATTAATTTTGAAACTATTACGTTAATCTGAGTGATAACTTTTGACTTTATTTTTGAGAATACCCAGGTAGCACAAATGCTATGTAAGATTTGGCTTATATCGTTTTTGGTCATATTGCAGTGATGTAGCGGTGATTTACATTAGAAAGAGCCAAATAGCGCCATATAACATAGCCAACTATATTTTTTCATTAAAAGCTGTATAAAATTACACTGTAGACGTCTATATAGCGTTTTTACACAGCTGTCATATGGAAGCTCCCAATACAGTAATTTCTAGCCAAGTAAGTTCCATCTATACAGCTTTTCGCCAATTATAAGTTATTAATATAGCCTAGTAGCTATTAATATTTGCTGACCGCCATATAATTCACCTTTCATGGCTGTTTTTCTTATGAATGCTTAGTAATTTGCTTCAAAGCAAATTACTCAGCATTCATAAGAAAAAAAGTCATGAAAGGTGAATTATATAACTTCTTTTCATATGAAAAGAAGTTATTAATATAGCCTAGAAGCTATTAATATTTGCTGCCCGCCATATAATTCACCTTTCATGATTGTTTTTCTTATGAATGCTGAGTAATTTGCTTTGAAGCAAATTACTCAGCATTCATAAGAAAAACAGTCATGAAAGGTGAATTATATAACTTCTTTTCATATGAAAAGAATTATATAACTTCTTTTCATATGAAAAGAAGTTATTAATATGGCCTAGAAGCTATTAATATTTGCTGACCGCCATATAATTTACCTTTCATGACTGTTTTTCTTATGAATGCTGAGTAGCAAATGCTTTGAAGCAAATTACTCAGCATTCATAAGAAAAACAGTCATGAAAGGTGAATTATATAGCATTCATAAGAAATATTTCTATGAATGCTAAGTAATTTGCTTCAAAGCAAATTACTCAGCATTCATAAGTCAAGTCAAGTCGTAAAAACAGTCATGAAAGGTGAATTATATGCTAGTGTAGAGACCTTAAGTTAGGTATATATACCTTTAATTGGATTTGATGGAGTGCAATCTGTCAAAATTTTTGCTAATTTTATGAATTATCGATTTTAACGTTTAATTTCGGTTACGCCTAATAATAAGTTGTTTTTAACAGTGGTTTTGGTTAGCCGAATAGATATTTAGACTTTTAGGAAACTTAATTTCAGCTTTTGGTGACAAATAAAAAATAAAATATTTAAAAAATATGTTTTAATTATTAATACAATTTATGAAACCATCGAAAATTAGAAGTGCATTAAAAATTTACTTATAATTCATAGATAAATTAACAGTAAAACTTAATTTGCATATAAAATTAGGCTCATATTATAGCGAGTAACAATTTTCATAAAATATATGTATATATGTAATAATTTGCTATAAAAAGTGTGCCCAATTTGGTCATATAGAGCTTGAGTAGAAGCTTATATATCAATTTTTCATAGCAAGTGGCGATGTAATAAACGTGCCCACAGACGCTACTCAGCAATTTTGTGCTACCTGGGTAATAACGCTGTCATTTCCTGTGCATTTCAGTGTGTTTGTAATGCGTTGTCCATGATTATGATACATCCCTGGTTGGCATACAATCGGTCGTATAGATAATTGACTTCGGTCAGTTTTGAACTAGCGCCACTCGTCATTAGAACTCTATCGGCACTATTAGTAGTGAAAAATTATGGTAATTACTCATCCGTCGGCGATTGTCACCTTCATGATATTCTGTAAGAACACTTCACAGTTAGCTAAATATAATTTTACGAAAAATGATAAAATGTTTCGTAAGGTTTTTTTTATGAAATAAGGGGGCAAACGAGCAAATGGGTCACCTGATGGAAAGCAACTTTCGTCGCCCATGGACACTCGCACCATCAGAAGAGCTGCAGGTGCGTTGCCGGCCTTTTAAGAGGGAATAGGGTAATAGGGGAGGGTAGGGATGGGAAGGGAAGGGAATAGGGGAGGGTAGGGAGGGAAATAGGGTAGGGGATTGGGCCTCCGGTAAACTCACTCACTCGGCGAAACACAGCGCAAGCGCTGTTTCACGCCGCTTTTCTGTGAGAACGTGGTATTTCTCCGGTCAAGCCGGCCCATTCGTGCCGAAGCATGGCTCTCCCAAGTATAAAGGTGCAGGTGAGTGTGTATGGACGGACGTTAGTTAATCTTTTACGCAAAACACTACACAAATTAAGAAACTTTGTAAGGGTAACTTAAATTGACAAAAAGTACAGTATTCTGGGATAACTTCCTGGCTAGGCAGGAGCCGGTCGCTGGAGTAAAAGAATGATAAAATTATCGTTATGAAGTGATTGTAGCGCATACGTTTTGTAGGTAATTGTTGAGATATATATTTTTTTGTCGCAATGTTTTTCCTCATAAATTCATGATCATAAATTCCTCAAATATCCTTCCATGTGAACAAATTTGCAGGCGTATAGTGCTTCAACTCTGAGGGTAGAATGTAGATACAGCTCAGATATCTGGGAACAATAGGCTACAAGTTAGAACAAAGAAATTACTTGTACGGTGGGCGGCGCTACCAGGCCTTACAATTACAGCCTTAATTAAAAATGTACGCGGTGCTCAGACCCGCGATTAATATAACCTATATGGATCCAAAATGATTTATAAGATTTATGAGATAATTATTGTTTATAAAAATACTCGCGTAAGTTTCTTGATCTGGATCTGTAAACTGGTTACTAAATGTAGAGTTCCTGAAAAAAAAGTTTTCAAGCCCTATCTAACAAAAATACTTTGTGTATAATGTAACTTTTGTTTTCAATCTATTTCCCTTTAGATAAAACTTTTCATAGTCTAATATTTGACTTTTATTTTATTTTTATGTTAATAAGTACCAAGAAGAATATAGTTACTTAAAATCTATCGTTTTTTTAAGTTATAGTGTTACCAATAAAATTTGTCGAGTATTTATTTAAGACAAACTATGAAATGGATTATATTATCAGACGTGCCATAGATTTCCTATGGTCCAATAAGGAAACGAAAATATAAAATTAGTTTTAAAATTATTGTTTCAGCACTTACAACGTTTCAATTTACGTAACACGCGACAAAAAATACAATAAATAGCATTAAGAGCATAATTTCATTGTGCTATAAGAAGCAATTGTTATGTTATGACCATGTCATTATGCCCCATAAATATATTTAGAGCATCGTCTGGCCTATGATTATGACTCCGAGCCTATCATTTGTATAAGAGGTGATAAAGTCTGTGTGTAACTGACTAAACATAGTTTTTATTATTCGTAGCTAAACACCGTATTGGAGTAGGTCAGAATTATTTAGTAATATTTTGGCAATAACGTGCATCGTTTGTGATACTAGTACGATTGCTTAGGACCTGAACGGCATTTGGCTGTTATTATGTCTGGGCTTAAGAGGATTCCACACCGCCGTTTTTCCATACAAACGCTGTCCCCTGTTTCCTCCCTGGATAATGCCGGTAGAGTTATGATTTTTTTCCTGAATATCTATGGCCACTATTAGCATGTCCCTATGTTTTCTTTTTTTTTTTTTTCATAATTTAATTATTAAAAAAGATAAGAACGTCCAAAAACCCAAAAAAATTGCCAGATTTTCCTCTGTGTTCAAACACTCAGAAAACAAAGGTGGCTAGAATATACAAAAAAAAAAATAAAACATAGGAACACAGCTCAAGCCTTGCTTTAATTCTTAATGAAAATATTACTTAAATCGGTTAAGTTTTGGAGAAGGAATCAGCGGACAACGAATCGATGATTTTCTGTTCTTTTATTAGAACTTTTGTCGTGTTGTCTCTATCGCGCTCTGCGGTGGGAGACTTGAGTTTGGCAATACATTTTCAAATACCTATTTTCAATTTCTCTCGCCCCTGGTGTATCCTCTTAAGCATTTGGAGAATTTATGAAATTCTGGTATTAGATGATGCGCTGGGTGGAGTTGAGTATGCAAAATATGAGCTTAACGCATTCTGTGAATGGGATTGGTATTTTTTAAACCTGTAGGTTAAATAAATGGACCAGTAATATTATGTCTCCTGCTAAGATTTAGAATCATATTCGGCATGCTTTTCTGAGTTTGACGACCTCTGTGGTTCAGTTGGTTGAGTGTGTGGCAGCTCAAGCCGGGGGTCGCGGGTTCAAATCCCGCCGACGGAACAAAAAGTTCTGGATGTGTATTAAATATGTGTATTGTGTATGATATAATAAAAATCTTAAATGTATGTATAGTATAAAAGTATAAAATATATTTCCGTTGTCTGGTACCTGTAACACAAGTTCTTCGGGTACTTAGCACGGGGCCAGACTGACGTGGTGTGAAACGTCCATAGATTAATAAGTATCTATAATTATTATATTATTATTATAGTTAAAACCTATTCATAGAATGCGGCACTATATTTAGCATGCCTTACTCCACTCAGCGCCCGCTCTACATGCGGTGTCTGTTGCTAAATCCTCCAAACGATTTAGTGCTGGGCCGATTTTTGGTGAGTTTACCGGGTAGGACTGAAAATCAGCTATTTATCAAATCCGAAGTAACATTGTATCGGAACAAAAAGCACACAATCCTGAAACTCCTGAATCGTGCTAACAAAGTATGTCTGAAACTTTTTCTAAATGGAGTTGCTAGAGCTAAAATAATCACAGATAAGTTGATAGTTTTTTTTTAAATATATTCAAAAAAACTATCAATTTATCTGTGGTTTAGTTAAGTGTAAGTGGTTTAGTTCAGTTGACATTTTTTCTTAACATTATAATGTTAAGAAAAAATATCAAGTGAACCAAACCACTTACACTTACATCAAAACTGAAGCAGCTTGTCCAGAACCTTAGCTAACAAAGCGCGCTGATCAAAGAGCTCGGGCATTCCCATGTCGAGCTATTTGTATGAGTTCACAGCTCCAGCCCCCATTGACCCGTCCGTCCGCGCCCTGACAATGCCACCATTTAGTACCCTGATAGACGCACAAATAATTGGAAGTGTAACGTGTGCTCTTCTGTTCACTTAGAATGTTAAGGAAACCTATTTATAAATGTTAAAGAGAGGGAAAATAGATTTAGATAAATAAAACTTGAGAGGTGTCAAGGGACACCCGAATGGAATGAAGTTATTGCTTATGTTCAAAAAACCTGTATAGTTGTATACATAATTATACACTCAAAAAAATATTTAAAAAATGGCATCTATTGACGCCCAGAAATACTAACAACGCGTCGTTGTTCATTCTCAAATAACGCCATCTAGTTGACGCACACAAATACTATCAACGCCCTCTGCCTCTACCATGCAGGTACAAATAAAAAAGTGTCGAGGTCAAATATCGTTCTGTCTAGCGTCCTTTACGCCGAACGCGCGATAAGGAACTTTGTTCCAAAACTAGGTATAAGTCTCGGATGTTAAAAAAAGAAATAAATGAACGTGTGCTCATTTGTTTACCTAGACTAGGTCTAGTAAAGGTAGAAAGTAGTTCTAGTTAGGGTAGAATCTTTTTTATAAATGTTAAAGAGAGGAAAGATTTTGATAAAAATTATAAGTCTAGGATGACCTATGCCGCAAGAAATTGTTGTTGACAGACCAAGGTCATTTGGTTGAATTATGTATCCTACAATTCAATGTATTTCGTGATCGGCGGGGCTAAAATGGTCACATTTAGCAAATCCTCTCAACCAATTCAGCAAATGAATTGTTAAAACTGTCATACTGACGAATGTCAAATTAGTACGAATTACTAGACAGTAGACATGAATTATTGCAAGAAGAGTGATCATTTTGCGATAAAAAAAATGAATCATATTATTTATAATATGATTATCCAAAGCGACCATTTTAGCCCCGTTGTTATCTGGGTTTAACAAAACACGAACAACTTACGTCTTACGTAGCTACCTTTGAATCAACTTACGTGATAGTATGTACGCAGGCAGAGGCGTGGTCACAAGGTAATATTTAGCAAGTTTTTGTCCTACTCATCTTCACAAATGGTTTTGTGGCTTACGCTCCGCCTTGGCTTACACTCTACGTCTGCAAGTTTGAAGTAACTAGCATTCCTCTACATTCTACAATGTATTCTCATTTTTATTCGCTTATTAAAGAGATAAACACCTACGGAATATTTTCATTGTTTTTATTACTCGGTATCTCGGTATCGATATCGCTGAGGCTTTTAGCCGGGATCGAACCTACTCCCCACTATTGCCACTAAATAAGTACGAACATTAAATGTATGTCTTTTTGTTTATCAATTTGTATTTGTCTCCATATTATCGGCTATACACCGGTCGGCGTACTTCACAAGATCCCACGGCATTTATATAGAGCTGTTAAAATTCATCAGAGTGGCTAAGTTAGTAGTTTGTGTCTTAGCCTTTTTCACCAATCATACACGATTAATGTTTTCCAGCTTCTATTAAAGATAACTCTCTTAAGATTTTATTAAGGCTTTTATGTCAACTAAATCCTAAGCCTTGGGACTGGGATATAATAATATTAAATAATTATATTGTCCACAACTTTGTTCGTTCAGAAATTGGTTTATCGCATGTATTTACTACGTGTCTTATTTTCCAAATAAAAATAAAAAAATACTTCTTTATCTTTTTCTGACATTAGCAGTTTAAGTGGAATAAATATGAAGAGTTAAAATAAAAACATATATTATGATTATGGATTCTTATGTACTAGCTGTGCCCGCAATTTACGAGGAAAAATAAATTGTGACATTTTCCCGCAGTTAAACGCTAAATATGTGTTAAGCCAGGATATTAGCTAACTGCATACCAAATACAATTAAAATTGCTCAACACATGAAGCAGGAACAAATAATACACATTCACTAACTTTAGTCTTTATTAATGTGATTTGTTGTATCAGCTCCTCAGGTATAAATAACATCAACATTTCTCATATGGGTTACTACCGTCCAGGTTCATCGTACTTTTTATTGAGCGACGTTTGTTAGTCAGATAAGTTTTGTATTAGCCTTTATAGTCTACAGCCGTGGCAGCCTGATACGAGGCTTTTACTGCTGCATACACTCGCATACTATTATTGTCTTTGTTCACACTAGTTTTTTACAAGGCCATAGAGAAATAGGTTTTTATAATTTAAAATTTACCAAGCTATATATTTTTAAAAGCGTTTTATTTCTAATATTATTTATAATTTATTTTTTTTATTATTCCATAAAATGCAAAGCTTAAAAGCTCATAAAATAATTGTACTTCCCAATCTTCAGTAACGACGGCATATTTCGTAGAGGTCTACGAGGTTCCTATTTAAGTCAGTCTTAATAAAAAGTTATGGAGAAATTTGGTCAACATATTGTTTAATTTTTAGTATATATGTATGTAAGTTGAAATACATAATGTTATGAGGCAACTAATCTCAATAATAAATGATAAAAAATATTCAAGTATACCATATTTCTGAAATCCATTAGGTTGTCGTTTTAATGATCGTTTTATAAGCCTCGGACTTCGGAGGTATTTAAAATGATAGGAATAAAATATTAACGACCACTAAAACCATCTTTATCAATTAACGATTTTATAATAGCTGAAACAATCGGAGTACAGTGAATGAGCATTGACACCACAAAAAGAGGTCCCCTAATGAGTGGAGATAAGCGGGGCGGCATCCACAAAGGGAGGCAAATAAAAGATACAGCCCATGTGAAAAGCCTCGCGTATTGTTTTATATTAAAACGAAACAACAATAGGTAGTCCTTTCAATGGGTAATGCCGCCACAATGAGAGAGCTAAGCGCGGGTTTACACTGGTGGGAATGATAAGATTGAAAGGAATTCATAGATGGTTGTAATGCGTTGTTATGTATTATGTAACTTGTGAGTAAGTTTTAGTTAACAGATAGGACGAAAATACTTTCGTACAAACAACTTTTTGCCTGCCTTCATGCTGGAAGGTTCTCTGAATAATTATTTGAATGCCATAAAATATAAATCATAATATTATTGCATAATTTTTTTGAGAGAGAGAGAGAAAATACGGTCAAAAACTACAAGTATAAAAAACTATTTCACATTTTTGCTTTTAGGATAAAGTTTTTCCTCTCTTTCAGGTTTGAATTTTGAACTTTTTGAAAATACTAATAATAAAAATAATAATTATTATATTATACTCTGGAAATATAAATACGCTTATCATAAGTTTTTTTTTAATTTTTAGTCTTGTAAAGGGTTCCCATATCCTTTCTTCTCTCTTTTACATTTTTTGCAGCAAAGAAATTCTTTGACTACAGCTAATGTAGGTACCTACTAAAAGTAATATACTTAATATTATGTATGTACTGAAACTAGAAAATGGTGAATTTTCACGAATTCACCTTTCTCTAGTTTTAGTTCATCACGTCTTAGGACATTTTTCGGTGAATAAGATGAGTGTGCGCATGTGAACCCAGCACTATCGATGCCGAACATAAGTGGACAATAGCGGACAAGGCGCAGCTTGTGAACATAATGTAAATGTGAAATACATCCAATTGTTCCGTCACCGCGGCTGTTTTCATTACTGTCCGTGTGAAGTGATGATTTATACGGTGATGACTAGATACCTGAATTTTGGTGATGCTGTATCATCAAACAAACTGGAGGAATGTTATCTCTTATACAAGTTTCATTTTAGTGATCCTGGGTATATTTTATCATCATCCAAACAGGGGGAAAATCATCTTCTATAGAACTTTCAACACGGCCATGATGGCTTTTGATTTTGGTGATCCTAGGTATACACGATGGTGTATAGCCAGTATAGGAGATGATTTTCCTCCTGTTTTATGATGATAAAACAAGAGGAAAATCATCTCCTATATAGGTTTCAACACGCTGATGGCTTGTGTGATGATGCCTAATTTTGGTGATCCTGTGTAAAATTTATCATCACCTAAACTGGAGGAAAATCATCTTCCATACACGTTTTAGCACGGTGATTATGGCATGTGTGGTGATGCCTGATTTCAGTGATGCTGCAGGCATTATACTCCATCATCATCCACACAGGAGGAAAATGATCTCCTATAGAAGTTTCAACACGGTGATGATGGCTTGAGTGATGATGCCTGATTTTAGTGATCCTGGGTATACTTTATCATCATCCAAACAGGAGGAAATCATCTTCTATAGAAGTTTCAACACGCTGATGGCTTGTGTGATGATGCCTAATTTTGGTGATCCTGTGTAAAATTTATCATCGTTGAAACTGGAGGAAAATCATCTCTCATAGACGTTTCAACACGACTTGTCGAATTTTTTGATACTGTTGGGTATGCTGACAATCTTCTTTACACAATCTCCAAATTATTCATCGATAGGAAACGGGTAACAGTCTCAGAAATAAACACTCGATTCAGTTATCCCTATAACTGAACCTCCTCTCTCCTAGGTTTTTTTTCCTCCTAGGTTTAACCTCCCTAGGTTTCCTTTCTTGTTCCTGTTCCTTCCTGTTTCCTGGATGTCTAAAAACTGAGTTACATTGAAAGGGAAGTATAAATTCATACTTTTTGCATGGCACTGGATATCTATTATCTATATCAACAAGTAGTAAAAATGTGAAGATCGATAGATGAGTAAAAACATTTCGCGTTCATCGAACGTCAAGTTAACATTGCCTAGAAAGCATTATTTTATCTGCATAAGAGTATAGTTTAAGCTTTCAATGATGGCAGGTACATTTCATTCTATGACTACAGCTAAGCTGATTAAGCTCGATAACTCTGCAATTACCTCTAATGGTACTGACAAAGTAGGAGAGCCTTATACCGAGATATAATATTAATTAGTAGTCTTCTTCTTTTGGTTTTCGATCTTAAAGTACCTGATAGACGTACGAACTTAAAGCACGCGGGTTTTAAGTTCGCGAACTTACTCGGCTCGCGTCGGTGACACACGTGAATCGCTCACACTGGATTACCATGCCCCCAGGCTCGCGGCTCGCGGCTCTTTGCTGACACACAGGCGATTAAGATCATCGAGCCATAAGTCTGCGTACTTACTCGCACGTCTGTCACCCCTTAAGTCCCCTTAAGTCGTCTACTTCTAACAACGAACTACTAAATAAATATTTTCTTCGTATCACTTCTTAAAAAGACTTTGTAATAAGTAGATCACTTATTATCATGCGAGAAATAACGTTCTAGGAATTTGAGGAATCCCTTGTTTAGTAAGTTGATATATAAAAAAGTAGCGCAGATCTTAAACAATCAGCTTTACGACAATCTCATTTGGTCGTATCATTCAGAGGATAGGAATGCTAATTTTAAAACCTAAGTCCGGTGCAATATTAATAAATTGTCACGAGACCTTGACTGTTTACGGGAACCGAATGGACTCTGGGAAACGATTTGTTCTTTTTTCTTTTGTTTTCTTTTTTTAAATCCGGGCACCGACGGGCACTCATTTAGACTCGGATTAACAATAAAACCGAAATTTGATCATTGTGCTGGACCGAGGTATGATATTAAGGGGAAGCTCTTTGGTATAGAAGATTTAAATGGTTTTATTTATATTGGAGTTTTAAGCACATTTCAATTCTGTTATCTGCCACATCGGGTTTAATTACTGTTAAGGAGTAAAAAGAGACTGTTGCAATATTTTTCGAAGTTTTGCACATAATTATTATTTTGGTTGTCTTTTCGTAAAACTTTCCACTTGTTTTTCCATTGTAAAGTATAAATAATATTATGATTAGGGATATTTTTAATAATTTTGTTCATACTCTCTACTGGAATTGAGATTATCTTACCAACTTTGATCTTCATCTACTTTTTAAATCGACGCCAACAGCAGTTCGACTAAATATCGTATGAAAAATACAGTCGCCAGAGCGTCCACTTAAGTGGACATTTACGTTATCAGCCCATCGGGGCTTGTCCTCAAATAAATCCAGCATTTTACTGCTCATCCATTGTTATCCTTATTAACTCTTTGTCTCATTAGACCTCAAATTCATATTACATTTTCTTACGATCTCAACAAAGATTAGATTCCCCGCATCTTTTGGATGCGGTTGTTTTTTATGGTGATACGACTGTCAGGGCTCGTAATTAATATGTTTTGTTATGGTATATTGATGAGATAGGTTATATTAATGACTATATTTTCTATCTCCGGTATGCGTAGCATCATAGTTTTAGTGATTTATATTTTATGTGTTATCTTATTAACAAAGGCGCTTACATCGTCTAAACAACTTTTTTTTAATTATAAAACTGATTTTCATTTTTCGTTCGCTTCTTACTTCTTAGCGACTTTTATCAAATTAATATCTCTTTAATTGGGTGCAGTAAATAAAAGCAATTAGTCTCTTATCAATAATGATACTAATTTTATCGTTTTTAAAATAAACCGTACAGTGAAACAAATGTCACTTAATGTTTGTTATTATACTGATGTTACTTATTAAAAAAACATTTTCAATTTATTTGAGACTAATTATGATTAAGTTGTTTAAATTAAAGTAATCTTCTAAAGGTGAAAAAATTTTACTGGGCATATTATAATATATTGACATTCAAATATTTTGTTGCATATGTGTTTAAGCTCAATCCTGACATTTTAATTTTGATCCATTATTTATTATTTCTATCATACACAAGCGTAGCTACAATGCTCTAACAGCCTTTATTCAAATACTGGATATTAGTTAAAATTCCAAACGCTCGCTACTAAGGTTTCCGCGAATCGATAAATATTCTAATTAAGCTAAGGCAAATTGTGTAGAACATTGTGAAATTGAATTGATACCTAATTAATATCGGCTCCATAGAATTCGTGTCGGATTGACAACGGCGGCGGTTCAAAGTGACTCAAAGGTACAGGTGTAATCGCGCCGGCCTTTCTTCCGTCCAACATGTCACGATAAATGTTCGCATTTTTAAACAAATTGGCTCGAAGGCTCGAAGCGTCTTCAATAGTTGACAGCTTTTAGTGGGTGCAATTTGTTGTGTTTTATAGTTGTCACGTTTTCACGAGTTTCTCTATCATCACCTCCATCATCCTTATCGTCATCAGTAATATTATGATCATCAATTCACACATAATATTTATAAAATTTGAAAAAATGTACGGTGCAATCCTTCGATCGTGGATTCTTGGCAATCTATTGTTATTTTATTGTGTCTCGTTCTTAATGGGTTTCAAGCGTTATTTATACATTTATTTATGTCTGGTTTCTTATGTTTTTTTGACCACCGTATTTATATTTTTTTGCTTTGAATGGGCTAATGTCGAAAGTAAAATTGTGGGACCAAATGATAAAAAGAAAATATTCAGAAAAGGAGCACTAGTATTTTTTGAGTTTAACGACTTCGAGTCAATCACATAAGTATAGTTATTATTATGAGTTAACTATCTTAAATAGTTTAGAATTAGGTATTTATTAGCATTCGTTATTTTAGTATATTTCATAACTGATAACTTGAAATTTAAGCATTTATAATTACTAAAAGACATCGTAAACCTATTAAGCAGTTTCGACATCAGGACGTTAACCATAAAATAAAAGGGTAATTAATTAAAATTACTAATTAAAATTAATAAAATATATGATAACGCCGTACCTCGACATTCTTCATATCGTACAGTTGTGAAGTTTTAATATAATTAATTATATATTAAGTAGATAAGGAGTTTTATTAATATGTGAATTCTGTTATCGTGTAATCTTCACGGAGTTTACGTTTAAGGTAGTCGCTATTTACCTGTTAAAAGGTACAGTCAACTCCAAAAGTCGCTAGCGAAATCGACACTTCAAACAACTCTTGGCAGTCTCTTTCGGATTCTAATGTACAAAAAATCAATAATTACATAATAATATATACTCACTGAGTATTTTATTTTAATGAGATTACTCAGACTTGTTAACAATGTTATTATGGTTACGAGTTACAAGTCTGTGACGGTGTTCTGAATTATTTCAAATTAGTTCTCCTATTTTAACTACATAAGACAAAATTCGGAAAAAATACAACTTTACTTATATTGTAAATTTTTTTAATGAAATTTAAATACACTTTTTTTGAAGCGGACTGTGCTAATAGAAGTCAAGTTTTTTATGGGCGTGGCTCTATAATGACGCCCTCTTAGTATGATAAATTTGTTTGTGTCTACTGTCCGTCTGTTGGTGACAAAAACTTTATATCTATAACTATCCGTTATTTGCCTCCAAACCTTTCAGAATCAATTTTCTTTATATTTTGTTTTTTTTTACCAACATTTCAAATTTTCCATTTATAACATAATATAGTAGCAAATAACTTTCATGTCACCTAAGGTCGGCCCTGGTCGGACTGATCAAATTGAAAAAAAAATATCATTGGAATGCAATTGTATCTTCATGATCTTTTGGACTAGATCTAATTAAAATCTCTCAAGTCACGTTATCAGAACATCTCCGCATACTTTATCCGTTACAGTCAACAAACAATTTTTTAACTAATTCATTTATAACACCTGGGACTCGTTAGGGAATATTTTAATATTGTATAATTAAGTTAATGGGGAGAATCCGTGATCAGTACTGATCTGATAAGCGTAATTTAGATCTCACTGATGAAAGTTTATTTGAACTGATTTTGTAAACAAATAGAATAAATTAAAGCACGCATGGAGGAAGCTGTGATAGTATCACTGATTTCAAAAGTTGAATGATTCACACCTCAGAAGCTCGGAATTTTGGAGTTGTGAAGTATAGGTATTATAATATGTTTGTAGATAAGAATATAATCATAGAAATGCATCAAATGGAATACTTCAACAAAAATCTCACACTGACCATAAAGAGCTGTCAGACGAAACCGAAATTGGTTTCATCTGTGTGTAAAAATATGCGTAGGTACGTATACACTTACACAAGCATGATTGAACATATGATTTCTATGAGATTAAATTGTCAACGTGCTGCACGTGCCGACTGGACGTCAAAAAAAAGAGTGCTGCTGTCATGTATCACACGTCTCTTTTTACCACGCAGTGTTACTGATAGTGACATCTCTCTTACTCAGGCCTTTGTTTCTCTATTTCCCTAGGTATATTAACTTTATGACACTAACATGCAATGTGAATAGTTTTCAAAACAATTTTTACACACATAGTGTATTTAGACAGTAGATGTCGCTTACACCTCCGTTGCGCCTAAATTCACCGGGAACCGTTTATTTTTTCTCAATGTGAACTATTCTATGACTCTCAAAATTCAAGTGTGAAGAAGTAGTATACACTATTTCGTATTTGAAATAAATAATAATAATAATAATAATAATATCTATGGACGCTTCACATCAAGTCAGTCTGGCCCCGTGCTAAGTACCTGAAGGACTTGTGTTACGGGTACCAGACAACGGAAATATATTTAATACTTTTATACTATACATACATTTAAGATTTTTATTATATTATACACATATTTAATACACCATCCATGACCCAGGAACTTTGACAACTTTTTGCTCCCTCGGCGGGATTCGAATCCGCGATCCCCGGCTTGAGCTACCAACAGCGCACCAACTGAGCCACAGAGGTCGTCATAAATAACCAAGACAGAACATGGCCAGTATAATTGCTCGGTGATACTGATGATACCAATAACCAATATGCAAAGGTGAAATTCTTGAACTTGTTATCAAGTTCCGCGCATCACTTAGGACACCAATATAAGTTACAATACATTAGTCCAATGTCTGGTTCAGGAGGGTAGTGACGTCAATTACTGAACTCACTAACTTGATAAAGTTAAGGTTCTAAGTGAACTATCTTCGGAACTCAGTTACTGACTATTATCTTTGCCTTTGTGCAAGCTCCGTTCTAATTGGTGGGTAGGTTGATGCTAGGGAACAGAGGACATGACTCTTTTGAAATCCAGAAATTAACCCTTAGCCTCGATTTCTCATGAATATATTGCTCTCATGAACACGATAGGATTGCAATTATAGTTAACGTCACAATGTAAAAATGTTTAGCGATGGGTCATTGAATAAATTTTTCAGTGATTGGGCTAGGATAGTCTTCAAATGACTGTACAACCATTCTACATTTTTACCTTTAACTATTTTTCATTACATACAAAATCAATCTTCTGCTACTTTTACAATTTCTACCACAGTCAACATTAGATAAAATTTCATACTGCACTCACAGATTTGTTACTTAACTTTAATTTAATTAAAAAAATAATATAAACTACGATTTCACTCAAAATTTCCATTAAAGTTAAGTTAGTACGGCCGTTAGTATACATCTTAAATGAGAACTCATCTACTACTGCAAAGTGCTTCCGACTAGACTTTATCGCATCCACAATTTTCCATCGTCCACGTCCGGTCAGTGGCGGCTCTAATCGAGTTATTGTGAGGGGCACAATGCGGCAATCAGCGGCGACCACTTCACAGGTGCATTGTCGGACGCAGGACCGATGGGCGCCGGACGTCGTGCCCTGTCTGGTGACCGGACGGACTGAAACTTCGTTACGACGGAAACAATATCTGAAAGAAAATTACATGGATATTGTTATAAAAATGTTGAATATGGTAAATATAGAGTTTCTGAAAAGCCAGACTTAAATGCTAGGAATTAGGATCCGCTTGCACCAATCTCGAATTACACTTTTGTAAGCAAATTTTACGCAAATATATCAATGCCTTTTTCTTTCATTAATTAATTTTATCATGGATAATCTAAACTAATAAGAGTCTTGATATGGATTTATTCTTTATTACTTCAAGCAAATCTTCTTATTCTATTCAAATAATAACATCTCTGCAATATGTTTGTAATCCATTGTAAGAACATCATGAAGTGAGATAAAACAGACTCGTAGTTATAATTATGCGCATGTTCCACCTATTGTAGACCCAATGAGTAATAACGCCTCAACCTTTATCAAACAATCATTAATTATATTGATTTATTTATAAACAACAATACAAGGCTAATTAACGTCTCTCGATTGTTCTCAATGGAAGCTCGCAAAAACCAAACCATAACTTCATACATTAAATCATTTCATTTATAATGTAAGTAACTTTTTGTAGACTTTTTAAAGTTTATATTTTGGTCTTCACTTTCAAGCTACGTTTCTTATTAATAAGTGTATGTAATTGCCTGGTACCAGCATGAAGAAATTAAAATAATCCAACAGGATATACACTATTCCATAGGACAAAATATTTTCGTAACGCGTAAGAAATGTGTTCGGTAGCTCAAAAGTTCAAACACGAATGTGGTCTATAATTCAATTTATATGAACCCATACAAAATACTTACAACCCACCGCACGCAACAATAAACAAACGATAAAATAAACAAAAACTGGTCGCAAAACAATAGTTGCGGCGGGATTGTTGACGTTTTTATCATTCCGAGCGGAGAACAAAGCTGAAGGCTTCCTGTAGAGGCCGCATCACCATTCCCGCGAAGCCAGTCGGGACACACCGCCTGGAACGATGGAAAATATACATTATTAAAGGAAGACGCTAAAAATATTTTCTCCATGAAAGAGATCGTTGAAGAAATGTAGACTATCGATAAGTATCTAATCTACTATCAGAAGGCTTGACAGCAAACATAAAAATAAGTATAAGTAATTAAGTACCTAAATCTGATTGAATTAAATTAAAATATAAGTAATATAATAAATATAAATAAGTGATAATGAAATGTAAATTGTAATATGTACAGCTAAAAATGGCCGTGTTAATAATTATAATAAAGTTTATTTTTAAGTAGTTCAACTAATTAAAATAAGGAATAGATATTGTGATAACATCTTTTAAATACATGAGTCAGATCATGGGAGATTTAGTATAATTTGTTATTGGAGTTTCTAGAGACTTCTTTAGCTTTTTAGAGTACTGATTATAAAATACCATATATCTATTCGTGATAAAAAAAAGATAGCGATGTTCCTCCTCCGTAGTAGTAAGTATTATATTGTCAAATCCATAAATTACCTGACAATAACCACATCAGATCGCTGAACTGGCCGGCCGTGTGTCTCGCAGCCTCCGTATTAACTTACAATAGAGGTGGACGTTCTATTCATCGTCACAATGCAACTTGATCGGCGATCGATCGCGCGTGATACCAATATGAAGTATATGCTAATCGCCCGCGCTTCCTCACTTATGAAATTTAAAGCCTTTTTGTTCGTAGTTCCAGTGATATCTGAATCATATTTTGGTGTCGCTGAATCGTTTGTGTTAAAGGTGACGTGCGGTACCAGCCTGAAGATTTTGAGGTCTCATAGCTTTTTTGGAGGGATTAAGAACAGTAGGCACAATACTTACATTATCGAAATATGAGACTTACATAGAAATCACCTTGATTTTGGAAGCTGGTCCTATAAGCAGAATAGTTTAGGACTTTTATAAAAATATACAGACAATAAGGGTAAGTTTGGATGCAGTCTAATGTTTGCATATTAATTTATAACTCTCAACGAGCGAGTATTTTTGTCTTTGGGGCACATAAATAATTATACTTACAAAAATCTTATTAGAAAGGACTTGAAGATCTCGTAGAGTTTTGTAGACTTTTTCTATCGTCCTTGCAATTACAATAACGCTTTACACTGGACCTTTTTCTGTTACACAATATGATTTAATAATGCAATTATGTTTTGAGTTACGATAGTGCCTGGTATATAATTGATCAAAAACTTGTCAACTAGTTTCCGATACAGCCAATTAAGGATTTCATTGTGATCGGTAGCGGTAAACGATCCTCGGCGTAGATATAGTTGGGGCTAGATAAATCATTGTGGTGCGAAAGTAGGTGACAGTTTCACGCTGAAACCAGCTTTGTGACGAAACTTAACAATATAGATTAGAACAGTAGACCAAAGGCTTGAATAATAACGAGGCAGGTAATAATACAGACTAGAGCGACAAAATGTTAAGGAAAATATGATTATTCTTGAATAAGATGAGACGATCATAGAACGAGGGACAATTTCAAATATTTTTATTTGTATAGCGAGTATTAAACAAAAAAAAATGTCCACTGTAATCATAAAACACTCTACCCAGTAAATAATTCAACGTGCAACTTAAGAAGAATAAAAACAAAGAAGTCTTAAGCTAGCCCACGATAGCTGTGGCCAAAAATAAAACAATAAATGATCAGAAATAATCGGCGTGGAGCCAGCAACGGCAGTATATTAACGAGGATGCGCCTGCGCATTTGTCAAAAGAATACACAATAAGTGTTATGGATAACCGATAGTTTGTTGCTTAGTTAGCCGGAGCCACTCTATACATGAAGCTGGTAAAGCTGTGGATGTACTGGGAGAAAATCTAATTAGATTAGAATAAAAGCCTGAGATAATTCTTTAGATTTGTCTCAAGTTTTTTTCGGATTGTATGTACTATAATTATATTTAATATTCTCTCCTACTAATAAAAATATTAACATTACTAATAGCTATAAGTAAGGTCTGCTTGTCTTTGTCTGACACATCGGAAAAGTCATAGTCAAAGACGGCAGTGGGTGAAAAGTTACAAACTGCGCCTTTTTTTCTAGTGACAGTGTTAATGTTAATTATTTCTAGATTTTTTACATTTTAATGGAGACTCATATAATTTCTGTACTTTAAGTACCATCGTTGCAAAATGCCGACTCCTGTCTCGGAAATCCAGGGCTTGAACCCCGCTGTGAAACAATAAAAGTGATTTCAAGTATGGTTAGTGCAATGCACGTTGATATGTATGTCTGATAAGAAAGTCCTTGCGTCAGATGAGTTCGACTTGAAATAACTTCGGTGTTACGTCTGATCTCGTTAGTCAGATTCGTGTGTATTCTGAGCCAATTTGCCTTGCAAAATTAAGATGTAGGTTTGAAGGATTCAAAATTATATTGCAGCGATATCCATAATAGTATAAATTTCATTTTTCAAATGAAATATTTTCATTTTTATGCAAGGTTTATATAGCCGAATTTTTTTTAATGAAATAAGGGGGCCAACGAGCAAACGGGTCACCTGATGGAAAGCAACTTCCGTCGCCCATGGACACTCGCAGGATCAGAAGAGCTGCAGGTGCGTTGCTGGCCTTTTAAGAGGAAATAGGGCAATAGGGGAGGGTAGGGATGGGAGGGGAAGGGAATAGGGGAGGGTAGGGAAAGAAATCCCCCCTGGATTGGGCCTCCGGTAATCTCACTCACTCGGCGAAACACAGCGCAAGCGCTGTTTCTCGCCGGTTTTCTGTGAGAACGTGGTATTTCTCCGGTCGAGCCGGCCCATTCATGCCGAAGCATGGCTCTCCCACGTATAAACCGATTGACGAGTTTCTCTACGCACCATGAGAGAAATTGATTCATAGGCATATTATAATGGCGGACCTACGTTATTTATTCGGGTTATGTAAAGTTCATGACATGTGTCCTAACTACCTAGATCCACCGGTCTATGAATTTTCTTTCATAGTACCAGACACCAATGCACCCACAGCCTTATATCAAGGCGTGCCACACAGTACAAATGCGTGTCAACGGGGGGTGCGCGACCTCAGAGAGCATTGTTGCTCGTTACCGGGGACAAATCGCCCGCGCCCTTGCCTATTACCAGCCCTGCCTCGCCTATTACTAGCCCGTTCGCCCATTAACATTTGCCCATTACTAGGCAACAGGTATCGCTCGTTAGGCTATCTGCTATGTCAGTGATCAAGTCTAGAGATAAACAGTATATTAATCAGACAGTGAAATTATTTCATACTTAAAGTAAATTATCAGAATATAATTTCAGTATCTAAAATATTTAATACACTACTGTCTTATCATCAACATAACTTATTTATTAAAACCAGCGATGATATAATTTATATTCAAGTTTGTTTAACGCAAATGTAAATTATAATTTCTAATACAACAAAAGACACATGTTCTATGTTCTATAAAAATAACAGTATTAAGATGCTTCTAGAAAATACACTCTATAAATAAACTTTCGATTTGAATTCTGGCACGGGAGTTATAAACAACGCGGCTGACAGTCGGAAAATCGAAAAATCCATTACAATTATTACTATAGCAACACTAATTGTTATACCCCATGGTGTTCCTTTGAAAAAGAAGTTTCCGATCCATTCCGAAGACTGTAACGTATTGATAATAATGGCCACGATGAAGATAATCGTTTTATAGTTTATGCTAATCAGAGAAGTATAAAAATATGTTTTATATTGGATCCATGCGGAGAAGTTTCAACAGAGCTCGAATTAGCCTTAATTAAATATTAGGCCATAAATTTAGAACAGATGGATAATGTCTATTTATCATTTTGTACAGATGTTTTCGGTTTTGGATGATAAACTTTCCGAAGACTGAACGGTCTGCGAAATCTGGTCGAAAACAGCTATCGTGGCGCCAATGAAAGCACCTGGAAGTTGTAAGTGTAGCATCATCGTTTGCCACTTATCATCTAGCTAATGATAACATTACACCAATTTTGGTGTCGGTAACCCGTGTTATTTAAACTGCACCACCTACGCTGTTGCTATTTTTATGGTATTTAAATATCATACATGCTCAACACACAAGGACACTGTCTCTTCCGTTACTGTTATTTCGAGTAACCTAAACCATTACGACCAACGAGATATCACGAGCAGAATTTTTACTTTCCTACATACTCCTGCAACTAATGCATCTCTCAAGCCGGAATAAGGTGATCAGAGATTAGTTTTAACCAAACTTGAAAAACCACTTTTTACTGTTTTAACCAAAATTAACCTACGAAACAAATTGAGAGACAAACTCTAAGCCACCAAGGACGCATTTTTCCCTTTTCACCATTAGAGGCGTCACATTAATAATATTATGCTGACAGACTGAACAAAGTGTACAGCGGCGTTCGCTAAGTATATGCCTGTAGGATCTACAGCCATATTATGGCTATATAATATTATATGACACATTATACATATACATACAGTGTAGGCAATTGTACTAATTCTCAGGGTACAGGTTATTGTGTTGCCGAACCCAGTCTGAGGCTTTACATTGTGGATTTATGTTGAAACGTCCACCTCAATAGAACACAATACAGCCTGTAGCCATAACAGGTGAGGCATTTGCGAAACCCCAGTGGCAGAGCGTAAGACAAATGATTGTTACAATCGGCTAACTGGATCTACTCACCGGGCGATGTGACCAGCAGTGGGAAATAGCACTGACATGAAAATGAATCTCGATATGAACGTCTTAAGCCAATTCGTATGATATTATATTATTATTAATTACAGAACATGGCAACATTAATATTTTAAAAATACCTCTGTACCGCGTTACTACATACAGCTAACTTTCTATTGAACCTTATCAATAAAATTATTAAGCCTGGAAAAGATAATGATGGGTATCAATAATCCTGACAGAGATTGAGTAATAACACCGCTAACATCAAACAAAGACTCGCCCTGTAAGTTTTCTTTTATTGGCAACACCGTCTAAACCTGCTTTTAAACGCGCATTCCAGAAAACAATGTCCAAAGTGACGCGCCAGCCTTAAGGCGAATGCATTAACCGAGTACACCTTCTTTGATATTAAGAGTATTATTTTTTCTTTTTTTTTTCTTACGAAGCACTGGTAGCTCTCTCAGTCGCCCGGAGCAAATCGCGGTTTATTACCCACCGCCCGGTAATTTATTATTGCATTTTTTGTATTATCAATAGCGTCAGCTCTTTTACTTTTTACGATATTAAAATGGGCATTGTTTATAAAAATTGCTCGGTAGATTTTATCTGCGCTCTACAATGGAGTGGAAATGTTCGGTGTTATCTCGTGAAGTTATTAAATTTTATGTTTTGTTTTTTTTTTTTTTAATGAAATAAGGGGGCAAACGAGCAAACGGGTCACCTGATGGAAAGCAACTTCCGTCGCCCATGGACACCCGCAGCATCAGAAGAGCTGCAGGTGCGTTGCCGGCCTTTTAAGAGGGAATAGGGTAATAGGGGAGAATAGGGTTGGGAAGGGAATAGGGGAGGGTAGGGAAGGGAATAGGGTAGGGGATTGGGCCTCCGGTAAACTCACTCACTCGATGAAACACAGCGCTAGCGCTGTTTCACGCCGGTTTTCTGTGAGAACGTGGTATTTCTCCGGTCGAGCCGGCCCATTCGTGCCGAAGCATGGCTCTCCCACGTATAAAATGTATTATGTGTATTTTTTTACGAAATTCGGTTGATGAAAGCAAAAATTTCGGCCCTCCTATTTGCTACACTTTTTGCTGGCAACATCTCTTTCAAGGATTTCAATGTTGTTTCGACTGGTTCTCAAAAAACGGTTACCTCTAAAGGAACTCAAAAGAAGTGCTTAACTAAAGTATTGTTATTGAAATGTTTCGCTAACTACATAATATTCGGGGCACTTATTATAAACAAAGTAACGTTTGCCGGATGAAATCTTCACATGGTCGCCACAAAAAGACAATATGCTTAAACCACAATACAAATTATGGGTTACGAGTCCAAAATTGGTAAAATGCAAAACGTAAGTCTTGACTACTGGTCTTCAGTGACAAACCTGCATGTCTCAACTGGCCTAATTTGGGTCCAGAAAAAAATCTTCATTGTGCGTTCGAAATTCAAAATGAGGAAGACGGGGGAATAATGGCGCGGGTTTAAAGAACGTTGACTTTTAAAAATGGAATCGTTTATACGGAGGCCGTTTGCGCGTAATCACAGGACTTTTACTGTGTAAAGCGTGTTCTACATGATATTTATAAGTTTTATTTAAAAAAACGTAAGATATCTGGAATAATTTAATTATAATATGCTTATTGCTTTGCTTATTCGACCAGGGATCTTAGGTTAGGTTAAGTAAATACTATAAATATTTTAAATTCTTATTTTAGCTAATACTTTTTAAAATTGTTGTACAAATCCAACGATCTCAACTTTTCAACAAAATTATTTTCAAATGATCTATTTCTATCTATCTCCAATAACTATTGTAGAACAGCAACAATAGCTTATAAGATCTTATAAGTTGTTAAGTATAAAATCAAAGCCACCGATCTAACCTTGGCCTTAGATCGCGTGTACCGGGGTACAGGTGCGCACGCGCAGCCCGGAGCGACGCCCGCGCACTCTTCATTCATTGTTACGCCCGCCATTGCGACCGATTATACGTCGCCTTAAAATAAATGTTATCGGATATTTCGGTTTTTTTGACGTTACGTCAGGGCTCTTCTTTTTGTGTTTTACATCTAAAACTGCTTTGTTATAAGCTATACTGTACTCGGCGAAACATGGCGATAGCGGTCATTGACTCCCTGTCAAAAACTTGTTATTTTCTATATAAACCGCTATTGACAATGAAGTGTCAGATGTTCTCAATCGCGGCTTTGTATAGAACAGTTTTTGACAGGGAGTCAATGACCGCTACCGCCATGTTTCGCCGAGTACAGTATAGATCCATTTTCCTACTACTAGACTGTAAAACAGCGCGTTGATTTTTTTTAAATATTCAAGTGAAAATAATATGAACTTATGATCTTACTTACTTAAATAAGCAGTCTTACTAATAATAAGTTAGTAAAATGATTAATTACACTGCTTAACCTGAGAAATGTGAGTTTCAACAGATTCTATAATTACACGGTCGGTCAGAAGTTAAATTCGTTTAAAATCATTGGGGTTGAGTAAACACAGGATCATCAAGTTAATGTCGTTAAAAGGAAACTATTTGTTATATAAATAAAATAATTACAGTGAGTACATGCAGTCGGGAAACTCAGAATGTAGCCGATCACTCATAGCGGGGTGATTATGTATCGTTTATGCTCTCAGCTAGTCTGACTTAGCTTTCATTGCCTGACCATGTTTCATAATTTAATGGCAGTGGAGAGTTTTGTTCGGCTCCTGTTTAAGTGATATAATTTTAGTTTACAATTTTGTTGTAAGTATTTTAAGTCATTACCATAGTTTAAGGTAGTCTCAATAGGTATAATATCAAGTATTTGTTGGAAACTAATATTTGTTCAGAGATTGTATTGTCTACTTCTTATTGTATAAGAGAAATTGATTTTTAAGTACATGACGGACCTACATATTTTCGTCTATTTAGGCTAATGATTACAAGTTACAACTAACATTGACTAGTCCCAATAACCACTATTATATGCTATTAGATTTTATACGCTGCAGGTTATATGCTGATGCTACACGCTCTTCTTCTTTTTAACCGACTTCAAAAAAAGGAGGTTATCAATTCGACGCGTCTGTATGTAATATTTCCAGATCTGCCCCATTTTCGTTTATGTTAATCTATATCAGCGTCTGAACAAATGTGCCAAATTTCAAAGTGTATATATGTATGTATTTTATGTTTGTGTTCGCATATCTCTGGAAATGCCATTCCAATTTCAGTAATTCTTTTTTGTTGGGCTAGGTTTTGTTCATCTTAGGGAATAGTGCAAGTTTCATCAAAATCGGTTCAGTAGTTTTGGAGATAGGGAGTTTTAATTCTCAATTACGTACATAAAATTTTGAAGTCGGTTTTATCTTTAATACAGTTATTGAGCCTCATATCACAGATTTATCTTCTTGAACATTTCTAAATTGTTTTAATATTTATAGCGTGAATCTTCACAACACCTTAAAGGTTGTATTATAACATAAATCAAATCTAATAAACAAACAATATTATTTCTATATTTAATTGCGACGGTATCGGAACCAGCAAGCGTTGAAATACTATGTTCAACCTCAGGTTGACTCGATCAGATAAAATTGGTAATAGAATTGTCAGTAATTACAGGCGTCTATTGAGGGTCAGGTCTTAAGCCTAACCTTTGCAATTCGCTGATAAAATAAGACGTAAGTCAGAAATTATTGGACGTAATTAATAGTGTGAAATGACAATTTAAACGAGCTTAGGTGTTTGTTGAGGAATTTTGAGCTTAAAATGTACTTTGATTTAGCAGCTTAATGATGGACATTGGACATTCCTAATAGTCTCTTTCATTTGTATTTATATCCTGTTGTTGGTTTAAATCTGACTAAAAGGACTTTTAGGCAGATTTAAACCAAATTTCAGCAAAATCAGTGCAGCGGTTTGGGCGTGAAGAGGTCACAGACAAACATATACTACTTGTTATTTAGTGTTAATATTAGTATGGATTGAAATAGGAATTCGCGGAATCACTGATTTGTAACATAATATTCATCTAATATATAAAAATAAGTCGGGTTTACTTTCCTGACGCTATAACTCCAGAACGCACGAACCGATTTCCACGGTTTTACATTAATTGGAAAGGTCTTGGGCTGCGTGAGGTCTATAGAAAAAAAAATCAGAAAAAACTTCAAGAAAAAAGCAGGAAAACAGGGAAAATCATTTTATGGCAAAACAACGTTTGCTGGGACAGCTAGTAATATCATAATAAAGAAAAACAAAGCGAAAGTCATCGCGAACTAAAGTCTAGAGACCCTAATTCGCGTCGTCTCCAATAAGTCAAAACTTAAAAACCGCTAAGCCGTGAAGTTTATAATATAAGCGTTTACGATAACACAGCTATTCACAGTTAGCGGCACATTCGCTGACGATTTATTTAACGCGCCCGTCACATTCGAACGCATAACATTCAATCATAAACAAATGCGTTTAATACGGCGTTCCCACGTGCCCCGCACTAAATAAAAGATGGCCGATGCGTTGCGTTAAGGCGAAGTTAACGATTCTTCGATGATGCATCTTCAAACTGCAATTTCCCTGCAAGAGAGAGACCAGGTTGATATAACCATTGAGTAATCACCTCTATGCTGTCAACATTAGTATCACTGTCATAGTCTGAAAACCTTCGAGGCAGAATAATTTTAAGTGACATAAAATAAACAACAGAGTTTAATAAAATAATATTATATGAATGAACAACATTGGAAGAAAAAGAAAAATAACAATAGCTTCCTATCACTCGTTTAAAGTTATTGTTAGGAATATAGTGTTTAGTTGTAATATCTCTGACTGGAGTAGTCTTAATCAAACTAATTCCAAATTTATCTGCTCTACTTACAGATTCGGTTGCAGTTCATCCCAAAACTTCTGCAAAATTATCGGCTATAGATAAAAAAACTGTACGTGGCAACTCGTATGCGATAGATTGCATGCATTTCCCGTCTCATCTTCGAGCTGCACCTTAAGAGATGACCGTGCAGCTAATGCATATCTAACGTATGATATATTGACAGCCGTGGACGAGTGTGTGCGTTACAACACGGTGTGTTATTATTTTGTAATTTGTGACGGCTAGTTGGATGTTTCGCAGGGTTAATAAATTATTTAAGTGCTCATTTTAAAAATATATTAATGTCGCTAGTTTGCCATCGTTTACTCCGACGTTTTGATGCGGTATTCTACTTTTAAACTAGCTTTTTAGTATGCGCTACATTCATTGTTTAAAAATAACATTTTTTTTCAGTAATAAATGACGAGTTTGTATGACCTATAATTAAAAAATTAAGATGAGGCCAATCACTGATATTAAATAAAATAAATTGAACGTAGGCATACAATTAATTATGCTAATTACTTCATTAAATTTAATTTAAATTATTCATCACAATATGAGAATTCACAAATACCGACGGATGGTGTTAATAATTTATTCAACAATACTTGTCAAGCAGCCATCACTATTTCGCATTCATTTGACATCGACCAATCGTGACTCAGATGGCCTACCGCAATTTCCACAGCCAATCACCAGTCGCTGTTTGAAAAACAATAGAACATAAAAAATTGCGTCACGCGATGCGCGTGAGTTGACGTTCTTAATTTGAATTCGTAGACCAAGTTCGATAGAGTCACAGAATATAATATATTATAGAGTATAGAACTGCGAAATGAAAAAGTATGCTAGAGAAAATTGGACCTTCTGAACTTTACATAAATATTGCTTCTGAAATTATACTGTATTTCAGTAGCTTCTTGCTGTTACAAGGCGTATTCCAATGTGTTATTTAACATCTTTAAAATAAGGTCCACATTTGCATTTTTTATACTCTAATGTGATACCTTCATAACCTCTATGAACAATTTTAAATTGCTACTACCATTGGTTTACGATTTCATGCCGTTCAGATATATAATTTATGTGTTGGTAGTTAACTTTGTAATGGCTCGAATATATTATTGGGTGTATTGACTTTTCTGAATCATAAATAGAATTATTATATTTTATTTTAAACTTTATTAAATGTGCATTGAGCCTTATGAGAATTATTCCCTTTTCTTGGGGCTCCGTTTAGGTAGAGTCTTCAAATAGCATAACAAGATCATATTTTATTGATTACAATCGAATTCATCATTTCAATCATTTAGGGAGTGCAAAATCATCATCACCACTACCAAATTTCATGAAACATTAGGGTTATCACTTCCCAATTACAATTCATTAAGACCTTAAACAAAGCTTGCATTCCTTAGGGGCTAATTAAGAAAATAAAGGGGCTATTCCCATGGACAAAGGGCTTCAGGGGCACCGTACATTACCGTACACTTTACAGTGGAGCTACAGCCGTACCGACACCTAGCCCGCCTAATTAGGAGCTACACCTGCAGGCCCTAACACCCAGGCGTCAGCGTAGGGCTGTCACCGCAAAGTTTCAAAATTACGTATGAAACACTGGCAATGCGAGTGCATTGTGCATTGCATTGCAGTGTTAATGATGTTGCCGATGTATGTTATATGTATTTTAGTTTAACAATGTAACAAAAATATATTATATTTTTCTCCTGATTGATTTTGGTATCGGTTGATTTTATTAAGCATAGGGCAGCAAATAATTACAGATAGGTACCTACATCGCAGATGTAGAACTCATAAAATAAACCTACCTTGTACCTAAGTAGTTTAATAATAGAATTTAGTCTGATTCATATTGCTAGACTAGTCCAGCAATATCAATAAGGGGGCATTACCGTTATACTTCGTTACACTAATTTTTTGACGTGTATATCACGTGGGAAGAAACAAAATTTATAACAGGGATTTGAGCATAGAAAGGTCACAAACTTTTATATTGAACGAGCTTTTGCCCGCGGCTTCGCTCGCGTTAAGATGTATTATTATATATACAAACTTTCATCCCCTATTTCAACCCCTTGGGGTTGGAATTTATCAAAATCCTTTCTTAGCGGATGCCTCGTTATAACATCTACCTGCATGCCAAATTTCAGCCCGATCCGTCCAGTGGTTTGGGCTGTGCGTTAATAGGTCAATCAGTCACCTTTGAGTTTTATATATATATATATATATATATATATATATATATATATATATATATATATATATATATATATATATATATATATATATATATATATATATATATATATATATATATATATATATATATATATATATATATATATATATATATAATAGAAGAACGGAAATGTTATTTTTCTCGCAATGGGCAACCCTAATGAATTCGCAATGCATTGCGTGTAATTAGAGATTGTATACATTAGCGAACACAAATAAAGCACAATACGAGCGCGGCCGGCGACAACATTAGTCTCCCGTCCCGTTTCGTCCCGTCCCGTTTACTCCCGGGGTCACCCGGCTCGGTTACAGTAGCTTTCGTTAATTGGGGACAAGTGTCTTGAAACTATAATTCCTAGACCCCTGGCTTATCAGATATCACCTAGCTTTTCTGATGATCGTTTAGATTAACTGTTGTTGTACTTACAATTTGTTAATATTACCAATTATAGTATCCGACTGGAATGCTGTCTTTTTTGGGGTCAAAAGTAATAGGTGTAATATTTTCATATGTCAATCTAGACTCCGGAGCCTGACACTACTGTACTACTATAACAATTATAATTTAAAGTCTACTCGCAAAATTTTTAGTATAGAACAAACATAATCTTACTCTTAATTAGTATCATCAGCTTAATACGTGGGAGAGCCATGCTTCGGCACGAATGGGCCGGCACGAATACCACGTTCTCACAGAAAACCGGCGTGAAACAGCGCTTGCGCTGTGTTTCGCCGAGTGAGTGAGTTTACCGGAGGCCCAATCCCCTACCCTATTCCCTTCCCTACCCTCCCCTATTCCCTTCCATTCCCTTCCTCACCCTCCCCTATTACCCTATTCCCTCTTAAAAGGCCGGCAACGCACCTGCAGCTCTTCTGATGCTGCGAGTGTCCATGGGCGACGGAAGTTGCTTTCCATCAGGTGACCCGTTTGCTCGTTTGCCCCCTTATTTCATTAAAAAAAAAAATTCTTCAGGTTTAGATCTTCTTTGAATTGTATTTTATCCGACCTATAACTTTCATTATTTTATCACGCACAAAAATAAAATTAGGCAGACAAAAATATTAAATAAGATAAAAATATCAAGAGACATTTAGAAGCCTTAATTTAGGCTATTAATAAGCAATATTATCAGCTCCGCAGCGTTCTCTGTGTTTATGTACGTTTTATCTAATGATAGTTAACATTAATTCCTCCCATTAAAAATGTTACCATATCGATCTCCATGTATTTGTATCCATTTACAAGGCAACAGAATATTTATCTAAAATTCATTCAAAATTAAAATATTCTATATTATGTTTTATAGATTTCGTTCAAAATAGTGGTGGGTATATTTATCAATTATCTTTTTCCTCGTGTATTCAAATGTAGCTTAGTAATAATTAAAATTACACCGTAGAAAATCAAGGGACCTGTTCTAATTGATGAACAGCTTATAAAGAAAAACAGGCTACGTTACACTTACGACTCATACGTACCTACTTAACACCGCCTGAAGGACTCGTGTTTTCAATAAGACACTTTCCTACATACTGTCGGCCACCAGAAGGAAGCTATATATAATAATTATTATTAAGGTTCTTAAAAAGTTCTTGAAACCCTTATTGTATTATTATATCGATACTAGTAATATTCTTTGTCTTCATGTCCAAACCGCTGAACCGATTTTGCTACAATTTGGCATTACTTTGTGTCCCGGCAAAGGACCATAGGGTCTACTTTTATCTCGGCAAAATGTACGGTTCCCGCGCTAATTTTGGCTTAACGGAATGGAACGGAACGGAATGAATTCTATACAATCGTGAGCAATGGTATAATGGAATCTCGGAGTTGGTTAAACCTAGATCTAATTAGGTATTACCAATCGGTGGCTGTACCAATTACCATAACACCGTGCAACCAGCGCCCGAACAACGGCCAGTCATTACTCACGGCTAGGCCATCTAGACTCATCTAGATCTTATCTAACATAGCCGGCTAAATACATTATTTGTGGCTAATAAGATGGTATGTGTATGGGAAAAAAAATGTTTCAGATATTTGGGGAATTAAAGATATTTTGATATCAGAGCTTAGAATTGACCGAAAACCATAATAATAATATGTAAGTATCCAGAAATAAAATTGATGCATTTTTAACATGCCTAGGAAAAATTATGAACTTTTTATTTTAATTTTGCAGGGCTGCCGCTGTGAACTGTAAATAATAATTACCTTCTTTATTACTATTAAATCTATTATTAAGAGTACCTAAGTAAAAAAAAAAAAACAGAAGACAACGAAAATTTTCCAACTCTGAATTTACGTCCCATCTTAAAGCCAGGTCTCATTGCACCGAGTCCGCGAGAGGGTCGCGATGTGCAGTGTACTCTTCGCGCATCGCGACGACACAGAGAGTCGCCTTTGCAAGCCCCGGGAGGGCCTCTGTTCGGTGACAGGTGCATAGCTAAGACAGTGCTTGAAAGAGGACGGGCCTGCTATTGATACGCGGGCGACTCGGCAACGGGAAGACGAAGAGTACCGACGGGTTTTAGTGGGTAGGGCTGCGGTCACTTACCATCCTTACGGCCGCAGCGAGCCTCACATACTCGTGGGGGAGTACCCAATCCCCCCGGGATGCGCCAATGCATTTCCCGTCGAAAAAAAAAGGTACACACCGCACAAACCTGCACGTTTCTTGCACATTTTTGCAGTAGATACGTAATAACGAATAAATAGTGGCGCATACAATGTATAATATAATATTTGTATAATATAATGTATGTATAATATAATATGTAGAACCATTCATACGTCGATTGTACTGCACGAATTGTTGCAGTACAATTGTGCCGTTTAAGCCTACTCTTGGCTGACCACAAATGCACGTTTTCCGTGTTATATTTTATTTCCGAACTTCGAGTTTCGTACGGAGAAAAACAAAAGTGTGCTGCTGGTAATGTATTTTCTACTGATTTCATGCATTCTGATTTCTGAATACGGAAAAAAATTGGAAATTGCATACGGAAAACGTATGTATGCGGCTGGCCTAAGCGTCTACCTGCCTTACACTGAAATATGACAACAATCATTAGTCTGTCTACTTCTATAGACATATTTATGCAAAACCCCTCAATAATTCAAAGCCCGGGGCTGAACAGGAGCTGTTCGCGACCGCCATAATGCCTTGCATATTTTACATTATACACGTCTAATGCAATAATTGCATATGCAATATGCATATTCCGATGCATGATAAGTCTCTCAATATATTGTGACGTGCATATATTACAATATGAAACAAACAGGTAACATTCTTCTTGCATATATTTGGGGATCAACAACTACAAATACAATGCAGTATCTTTCTTCATGCGAACACTACTCAAAGAATTTTCTTGGTTGTAGTTAAGGCTCTTGATAAACATATAGGTATGCTAGAGGAACATTGTACCTATTTGAATGAAAAATAACAATATAATATTTTATCCTCAAGAAGTAGGTACATTATTCCCGTTGGATGATGTACTTAATTATGCTGGTCCCAAGTGGGTAAAAGCTCGATAGCTGAAATAAAGAAAGGTTAGGAAAAAGAACACAAATTCGAAACCTTAAAAGATAGAAGGAACTAAAGCAGAACGAATTACAACTCGTAACAAACACTATTATGGTTTACTAAGGAAATCGATTGTACAATAAACGCAACACGAGCAAGCTTCTCGATTTACCGGCACGCAAGGATCGTAGCTAAATCGAAGCGAAAGCATTTTTCATAAATAAATTTAATGTTCTCGAAAACAATAAATCTAATAGTATAGTGGGCACAGTAGCGGCTCTCACGCGAGCTAATTAATATGGAGTACGCTTCGATTTATTGGCAATAGGCTGGAGTTGCGCGTTGTTCGAGGGGATACACGGGGGATTATTCGCTGCGTTGTCGCGCTGTTGCTGCGTACGAGAAGGACATAAGAATAAGTCTTTATCATAATTTTAATTTGCACGCTTTATTGTTGTTTAATACTCCACATAATATTTATGCTTTTTGTCTCCGCGAGCACGAACAACTTACTTGACTTGGTGACATCTAGGTGATGTCTTGGTGACTATTGTTTGGGTACTGCAGATGAACATAGGACTTGGCTAGTCTCAGACAACCTAGAAAAGGAATAAATGGTAAATTTCAAATATTTAGTAAAATAATTGATAAGTGAAATAATTTCTGTGACATTCATAAAGCACTACTTGTTGTGGTAGATATAATCAGAATTTTCAACATCATTTGCAGCGATTTATTATTTTTTAAATAGAACTACCGCGATAGTAAATATTCATCCGTGTATCGCGCTTTTAACTTTGTCATAATTGCAAATTTTATAATTCGATTAATTTCCTTATAAGCGATGTGTACTAAAATAATTTCCCGTGTGTCGCCATCGTAAAGCATAAAGCGTCTCACATTACGGCCTTGTCTACAAGGGACCATACACAATCCATTGATAACATCGAAGTCTTGTACTTAAAATCTTATATTTACAATTGATTACAAATATTTAAACATTTGTTTTGGAAAAGTAATGTTGCGTCGAAGAAATATCTTGTGTAAGAAAATATCCTGAGTTTTTGTTTCTTTATAAACATAACAATGTCACAATGTTAGTTACCGTACTTTACTGATATTAACCAAATTTTATACGTATATTTAGTAGATCTGAGAATCGGCTACTGGCTACTTTTTATATTGATAAGCGCATTTGTTGAATAAATAATAGTAAATTATTACAACTCGAGACTGACGACGACCATTGTTTGTACGACGGGATAGCGATGGACGTTGCCATGGTGCCATACTAATTTAGTCACTTCAATAAAATAATATGGGCGAAATACTTTATATGGCAAAACAACATTTGCCGGGACAGCTTGTATTTTACAAATATTTAATTACCTGTAAATTATCTCGTTTTGTACTTTGAAACTTTATCCCTCATGACTGCTTTAAAGGCAAAGTTCTTGCCGAAAAATCACTGAAAATAATTGTTTATTCAATTTTCATCATCTCCCACGGGTCTACCTTTGCCCAACATTACTGCGGTGGGCAAAAGTCGTAAATTTATTTAAAAATAAACGAGAGATATCATATTCGCGGGTCCCCTAGCCAATCGCGCAGATATACGGCCCCCAGGACGAGAGATCTGATATTCGCGACGTCATTATTTAGCATGTTCCAATATAATTATGGATATTATTTCACTTCTGGATGTTGCCTCACTTCCTTCTCGCAGATATTGGTGGTCGCTTGGAAACCGTACATCTTTAAGAGGGCGACTAATCCAAAAAATCAAACATCGTTCTTCTGTTTTCACACTCACACCCATCTTTCATATGCCAGGTGAAAAAGGACGACGCGGATTCATCGCCAAATTAGTTTTTTCTCAATAACTCGATAAATATACAACATATAAAAAAATGCGCTAAGTCGGTTTCTCAATGATAGAATTTTATACAATGTGTTAAAATATTAACTTAGTTCAATGCACGGTTATGGCAATAAATGAATAATTCGTGAAAATTAGATGCATCTTTGTGATTATTTTCTATTGAGAAAATTTTAAGATATTTTGGGGTAGTCCCCCCCCTCTGCTCAATATTAGACATCGGTTCAGCTGTTTCAACTGAGTGGTACCGTAACAGACAAACGAAGTTTCACTTTCTTAAAAAGTCCACTTATAGAAATTAATAGGAGCACCCTTTGTCCATTAAAAGTCTGTTAAAATTACACTTACGAACTTAACGAGACACAATAGAAATTCTATTGTGTCTCGTTCACCGGTGAGCGTATTGAATGAAATGAATGAAAGCGCTTGATGAATTAAAGACGTTGCTACACGCTTAACTTGACTACAACAGAAAGGGTTTCTTTCTATGGTGAAGACAAAATGACAGAAGAAAAAATTTTGTTGGTCTCTATAAATCAGTCAATGTTTCTATTTTTTAACCGACTTCCAAAAAACGAGGAGGTTATAATATTATGTTCGGCTGTGGATATTTTTTTTTTACTTTTCAACTAAAGTAATCCTTGCAGGCTCTATTTACAGGCTCTATAATATTGTTCTCTTTACTTTTATTTACCTTGAACGCATTCACGTGTATTTATCAAGTTGGATATAAAACTCCATTCCAGTTAACCAAAGCTTCTAAAACTTGAATGGAAGTATCTTAGTAATTACCTGACAACCGGCGCTCAAAGAGGCATCTACAATATTAATAAAAATAAGATATTGATAGAACTTACAAGACCGCCCCACTCAGCTGTATTTTCTTGAAGCTACCGGGAAAATTATACTCGATGTATTATGAGGATAAGATTACGAAATGTTATTTAGAGTTCAATCTTAATGATGAATTAAAGAATAGGGAATCAGCTGTTTACAGTTGAATAATATTTTGTGTGTAGACTTACTTAAACTCAAAAGACTAACGCAACGTAAGTCTGGCACGTGAGACTTTTAAATCTGCTGGGATATCTATCCCAGCAGATTTTAAAGTTTTGAAAGACAGCTGATAATTTTATTGTAAAAAAAAAGATTTGCTTCATCTCTACCAACTTACTTCTAAAATCTGTGCTACCAAAAGTGATAGCGTCTATAGGGATAGACCCTAGAATCTAAAGGTCTACAAAGTATGTAATTTGGTTTACAAAATATGAGCGTTAAACACCATGCTAGGTATTAAGTGTCGAAAAAATACTGTGTTAAGTTCCTCTGCGTTTTTTCGTTTCAAAATAGTATTCGAATCCCCTAGTGTTTTTATACACTTTCAGCACTAGCCACATTTGGCTACACTTTTTTCCTTATCAGACTCCAGTTTACCAGGTCTTATCCACAAAGTATATCGTAGCGGGTTTTCAACGCCATCGTCGTTCGTAAAATTGCACGTAGCATAAAGGAAAGCAGGCGGATATAGAAAATCTCTCAATACCAGCTGGATTTCAGCTCAAAGCCAGCCTTATCTGCGTTGTAATAACTTAGAAAATGATTTTTCATTCATTACGGTTAGCTTTAATAACTCCCAGTGAATTTATCGAGATCAAAATCAAAATTACATTTAGTTGATTGTTAAATAGGCACGTAGCATTACTCATCTTATTTGTTTTTAAACAGTTTAAATTTTAAAGTATATTAAATGATTTATGCTCTTACTTCTGCATACAATCATTTAAAAAAACTTACAGTATGCTTTGTTACACTTAAACATAAAAAGCTAGGAATATTTTTGATACCATTAAAAGTATGTCATTATTTTCGCTGTAAGGTAAAACAAAACTAATAAATATCAGGTAAGTAATATATCACGCGATGACGTCAGAAAATAATTCACGAAAACAATCAATTACAAACGAACTGTCAAAGCGAAAATTCCTCGGGGGAAAACAGGTAAAACATAAAATAAAACTGTTCCAACTCGAACAAAACATTGATTAATGACGAAATGCACTCGCAAACAAACTGTCGAACTTCTTCAAATACGATACAAATGCCTCAAATATAACCCCTCGGAAATAATGGTTTCCTTTATGGGAGCAAATGGTTCGAACTGAGACGCGAGAGCGACGCACCGAATTAACGATTCTACATCGCAGTGACAGAGTTTAATTCGCCTTGTCAATAACCTCACCAAGTTAATATGAGATTTTCTTCGCTAAAGGCTTTGTTGCTTTTTTCTCGGGAAACTGGTGTGCCTCATAGGGATGTGTTTCCTCCTTTTTTGTTGAGAAATTGTTTCGATGCCATTAGAGCGGTGACAGATCACCGAGTTGAATTATGCCGTGCCATTGTTGGCGCGGATTTGCAAAACAATGACGGACCAATTTTATGTTTCCCGTTATAAATCTGGTCCGAATGGGGCGCTTAGCACTTGAGAGTAAAATACTCCTCTTCTCTTAAAAAGGCATCTGTTTCTATCACGATATATAAATTATGAACGGACATTGAACAATGAACATCTCATAAAAGGAACTTCCTTTAATACGATATCAGGAATTATGCCTAAAATATATTTTTTTCAGTTAGATTCAATCAAGTGTGGATTCACAAAATTATATCACCTATACTGTACTCGGCGAAACGTGGCGGTAGCGGTCATTGACTCCCTGTCAAAAACTTGTAATTTTCTATATAAAGCCGCGATTATATTTTTTGCCAATTTTCTCGTTTTGCTCTACTTTGTTCTGTACTACTAACCCTCATTCATTACTTCTCTTTTTTTTTCACTTCTTCATTTCATTCACTCATTGTAATATGTGATTACTCCTTATAGCTTAAAATATTATAAAGTTTTGTACTCTCCTATCTACTCGATAATTCCAGAAAAAATCAGGTCCCATATCTAAAAAGGTATGGATACAAACACTATCTATTAGTAAGTAACCACCGATATGTAAATTATGTGATATTCGAACAAGGAAGATAAGAATATAACTACAGGCGTAATATTTCTTTTGAGATTATTAAATAGTTATAGATTTGTTCGGTATAGACAAAACATAGAATATCATTGGGTATAGATAACAGGAGACATTGAAGGAATTTCCTTGATGGAAAAAACTGTTTTCTATATCAAAATAAATCTTATTTCATTTTACTTAAGACTTAAGAGCTTTTATTGACGAATGATATTATTTCGATGTCAAATTTAACGTACGTAAAATACTAAAAATATAAAGTTACAAGTATTATTAACCAGTAGTAATGATACCGAAGTATTAAAAAGACCAAATTACATTTCTTCGAACATCCGATTCTCGGAGTCGGGGGTCAAAAGTTCGTGAATTTAATCTCAATTGTAATCTTATATAGAAGATATACTGCACCATTGATACGGTTTGAATGCGTACAGTTAAATGCTGCGTAAATGCTAGAAGATAACAATCATAGGTCATGTCGGTGTACAATGTACGTAAATTAATTATTATTTGCTTAGAATTGTGCGTTGCTCCTATTACATTACATGAAACGGGCCGCATACGCTCAAACCCAGATCTAACTAAGACTCTAGGAATCTTACCAAGTTAACTCTGGCAATTTTACGAAGTCGTAATTTTAAAACGTTGTTATAATGAACTAGCTGTCCCGGCAAGTGTTGTTTTGCCATAAAATGATTTTCCCTGTTTTCCTGCTTTTCTCTTGAAGTTTTTTCTGATATTTTTTTTCTATACACCTCACAGACCCCGAGACCCTTCCAACGAATGCAAACCCGTGGAAATCGGTTCGTGCGTTCTGGAGTTATAGTGTCAGGAAGGAAAACCCGACTTATTTTTATATATTTTTATATATTAGATTATAACAATAGCTTTTATCGCGGGCTTTGAGCGCGGCGACCGTATCACGAAATCCCGTAACGAAAAAACCCGGCAGACTTCGGCACGTCGCGTTGTTTCTGTGTATAGACGTATGAGAATTATAATTGCATGAGTTGATAAAAATGATATACAATAAGCTTTACCGCGGCAGTTTCCAGGTGCCACACGTATTTTTTTCTTGTAACTTCTCCACTTTGACCCATGAAGGCCATCATGGACAGATGGACAATGGAAGTGCGAATGTGTAAAATAATAAATAATGTCTAAGTAACGCCTCCGTGGTTCAGTCGTTTAGAGCGCGGCTCTTGACTCGGAGGTCGTGGGTTCGATTCCGCGTTGGAAACACGTTATTTACAAGTTTGGTTAGGACAATACAGGTTGATCACCTGATTGTCTGACAAGTAAGATGATTCATGCGTCGGATAGGCATGTAAAAAGTCGGTCCTGCGCCTGATCTCTCACCAGTCGCGTCAGTCGTCCGTCCCACTGAGTTAGGAGAGTAAAGGAATAGAGAGTGCTCTTGTGTACTGCGCACACACTTGGGCACTCAGTATAAAATTACTTCTGCGTAACAGGCCTGGTTTCAATGAAACCGACCACCGTCACTGAAACCAGTGTGGGGGTTATTATAAATAATGTCTAGAGAAATAAAAAGTAAACCCCATATTTACCATTACTCATCATGATCGACGTCGATTCTGCATAATGTAAAAAGTTACCACTTTCTGTACTTGGCAGCATCAATTAATTGCTTTAATAATATGGTATCTACATATTTATACGCAAGCGAAAAACTTTGTACCCCTTTTGACGAAAAATGGGGAAACGTAGGTTAATGAAATTTTGCATAGTTATAGTTTATATGGTGAAGGAGTGCATCGAGCTAATATTATTCAGAAATTATACTTTAATCATAAATTTTTGAACAAATAAAACATTACACACACTATACACACTACGAAAAATGACAGATTTTTGAGTGACAAGCCTATACAAACGAATTATACTCTTTATTTATGATTGAAGTCTGTTGACAACAAGTTAACAAATTGAAAATGGATTATATATTTTTATTGAATCTTAGATACTATTAGACAATGCTTACACGGCCAAACTGAGATCAGCATAGCTAGCACAAGCACGTAGACAAACGAAAGAAACTAAATTTTGACAGTTTTACCGGAAAAACATTGGAGTAAAAGTTTCTTTCGTATCTCGATATCTTTCGCTTTTGAAAATCTATATGTCAAGCATGACGATCCGCTTTTGACATTTAGTTTCTTGATTCTGTTTTTATTTTTATTATGGCACTTGGCTATAAAACCATGGCCAGTGTCGAATAAATGGCGGCAAATTCAAAAAATCGACGTGTAGCAACCTTGTCTATAGCCGGAATTATAGTTTTGATCTACGAAATACGGATAATAAAAACTAACTAACTTTATTATTCGTAGTTACTCGACACTGGCCATGGTTTTATAGCCGAGGTGCCATAATTAAAAAAAAGAACCAAGAAACTAAATGTCAAAAAAAAAAATTGCCGTTGCTTTAATGGTTGCTATGGAAAGAGTTTCTTGTCTTTGTCCACTGAAACTCAAGTCGATGGGTGGTGCCATGTTCGGGAATAAGATATGTAGACATGGGAAAGAAACTGTCATTACTTTCTTCCGAAGAATCGACTGGGAAACCCCGTGCTAGCTACGCAGCTGAGTCCTAGAGACAAGAGTTGAAAAAACCGGCCAAGTGCGAGTCGGACTCGCGCACCGAGGGTTCCGTACAAACCTGCAAGGTTTACAAAGTTCGTTCATTACGACAATCGAGTCATAACTATGGTATTTTTATTGCAATCTCTACGCGTTTATGAGGAAATGGGTAGTAAGTTTAAAATTATTAAAAAAAAATATATTATGTGATGTAACTAAAAATTTATGGTTTTCGTAATTTTTCCTTTATCTATGCTATAAGACGTTGCTTCGTACCAAATTTCAAGATTCTGAGTTCACGGGAAGCACCCTGTAGGTTTTGATTCCCTTGCAAGTGTCGAAAATTTGCGGCATAAACGGCTGTATCTTTTGATTGCGTTGGCTTAGAAGTTTGATTTTTTCACAGCTTCAAGGGACAGTAGACCTGAGTAATTGATATAAATTTCAGCTTCATACCTCCACGCGTTCCTGAGAAAAAGGGTCTTGACAGACGGACAGACGGACAACAAAGTGATCCTATAAGGGTTCCGTTTTTTCCTTTTGAGGTACGGAACCCTAAAAAAATGACAAAGTCAATATTTTTTTACAAAATATAGGTAGTAGACAATAGTCCTAATGTCGTTGAAACTCAGGTCGAATTTCGACCATTGGGTGATCTCTAGTACTTGTAATTTCAAGAACTAGTAAATATATCTCTAGAGGCAGTAGCCCTCTTTGAGAGCATGTCAAAGATTCTCAATAATTCGCACATTTTTAAAACCAAAACGGTATGAAGCGATGCGAAAATATTAAAAGATGCATCGTTCCCATCAATTCAATTATAAGTGTGACCGAAGCTTCGGAGCAACCGTCGCCATATTTATTACCGCCATTAAGTTTTGTATGCACTCGTGCCTCTTGAGTGGCACTAAATGCCCATGGCAAATTATCGTTAAAGGCACCTCAAAATCTATCGACGTGATTAAAGTAAAGTAGGTTTCGATTGGGGAAGCTTTTGTTAATATTTTAACTAAAAATTTGATCGTCAACATCCTAACTTAACTAATATTATGAATACGGATGTCTGTTTTTACTTTGAGTTCCGGGAAAAGACAGGATAGTTGTTATCCCGTAAAAGTAAACGGTTCCCGTGCTTATAATTAACACAGTTTGGCACACAAGGCATCTTGCACTACATACGTTACTAATGTCGATTCGAGTCCTCAGATCCGAGATGAGACATAGAATAGTTTATATCCCGAAAAATTAACTTCCTGTGCGATTAAAAAAATGTTTCGCGTACGAAGTTGCCGACCAATTTCTGATAAATCAATAGCTGTAATCTAGAAGCGGGGATCCTCTAACAAGTCGAAGTCTTGTTAGGAAATTCATATTTCTATGACAAAATAAGGCGTACCAGCTGATGATGAATACTAAAAGTAAACTAAGTCTAACAAAAAGCGCTAAATAGGTTGGCCGCGAAGGCTTGACGAAAGCGTGAGAGCTGTAATTGCGACCGCTGATGGATGAGCTTGACTGCTCATTACGCACCACCAGCCTAATTAAACCTGCCAAACCAATAATAAACCTTACTATACGGTGATAAAGGCGATCCGTAACTTCCCAACTGAATCCCAAGCTGGGCAAGTCAAACATGTAAGATATTGGCAATCTCGTGCGATATTGGTTATGTTGAGTTCAACTATTTCAGTTAATGAATTTTATGTAACAGTTGAAAATATATTTGTATTTATATACAGGGTGTCACAAAATTAATTGGTAATAATTTAGGGTGTGTATATTAAGTATATCCCTTAAACTGTGTAAGTAGTAGCGCTGAAAGAGTTCCTTTTTTATATTTAATGTTAGGTAAATTCATGACGTTTGAGGTATTTTTCATAGAAACACAAACATTAAAATCCCCTTTTTTTCTTTTATAACCAAGGCGTCTTGTATGTAGATCGATACATGTATCCAAATTGCTCTATTTAAAAACACTTGCATTACAAAATTACCAACTGATTATGGAGTTACTCGTGGCATAATATTATAATTAATTTTAACATAATATGCAAATGTGTTACAACATACTGCAAGTCTTCTCACACCTATTCAGATCTAGTAGCGATAATATGTTACCTGACATAATATACCATCGTTACATACCCACGTAAAACGACTTAATGAATAATAAACACTTTCTATAAAAGAATCACCGAAAAAGGAAATGCTATTTTGTTTAGCAATACAACTAGATATAGAGCGATCGTAGGAAACAGCCTAGATTTACGCAATTAGCATCTAAAGTAGGCAATACAGAGCCTATTAAATGGCAACACACATGTGAGGTGTGGCTTAAAATAGTGTTGCCAGATGAACGAATAAATTAAGAACCTCACGTAGGGAAGCTCGTAGTGACTAAAACATGACGTTAAAGTGTATCCCTACTATTGAGAAACAATATAAAAATTGTGCTGCAAGGCGAAAAAGTTGATTTACGATAAATAAATTGTAAGCAAAAAACTTTTCGAAGAAAAGCTTTTATTTAAATAGTTTAAAAAGAAGAAAATAAATTTCTCCTTAAAATTTCTAACTACTGAGTTATAACCTCAATATATTATACAATTTGCATGATAATAAAAGCTTGTCGCGTGATTAATAAATACTTTAACTAGTACCAATTTAACTGAGTAAATTTATATTATATTTTTTATTTTATAAAAGTACTTATAAATACTGACAGATTCTTACGTCTCGCGACAAGCTTTTATTATCATGCAAATTGTATAATATATTGAGGTTATAACTTAATAGTTAGAAATTTTAAGGAGAAATTTATTTTCTTCTTTTAAAACTATTTAAATAAAAGCTTTTTTTCGAAAAGTTTTTTGCTTACAATTTATTTTCTGTTTTATAGTTCTGGTATCTCTGGCTTAATTTCTTAGTCTACTTGATTGTAATTTGTTTTGTTTCAAGAACTTATTATATGATTAACTTAAGTACTTAAGAAATCGTACTTGATTTTGATCAGTAAAAAAACCATGTCTATATTTAGTGAGTTGCAATATTCCGTTTATTTCTACACGACTAAAAAATTAAATTTCACTTTTGGACACGACACGACACAACACGACACGAAACGACACGACACGACACGACACGACACGACACGACACGACACGACACGACACGACACGACACGACACGACACGACACGACACGACACGACACGACACGACACGACACGACACGACACGACACGACACGACACGACACGACACGACACGACACGACACGACACGACACGACACGACACGACACGACACGACACGACACGACACGACACGACACGACACGACACGACACGACACGACACGACACGACACGACACGACCCGACACGTCACGGCGCGGCACGGCATGGCATGGCATGAAACGGCACGACACGACACGGCACGACACGACACGATACTATGACTTTTCAATTTACTCTTAATGAGCCCTTTTATTTGATACCCATATTGCAAAAGTGCTATAAAAAAACTATTATTCTATCTTGGATGAGCCGCCATAGTGGATGTAGAATGACATTGCATTCGTTTTCGAGTTACTCTCAAAAAGCCCATTCATTTAATATCCATATTGTAGGACAGCATAGAAAATAACTATTTCGCCATCTTGGATGGTCGGCCATATTTAGAGGGATGTCAAATACAATATCATGCATTGTCATCCAAACTAAACGTGCATGCAAACTATCAGCTCAATCGGTTAAATATATCTACTTCAAAATTGAGTCCCAAAATTTCACCCGAACATACATACTTACATACATACAGAGCAAGTTAAATAAAAGCTTTTAAAAAAGTCCCGAGAAAATGATTTCTTAAATTTTCGCGTATTATATGTAGCCTTTCATCACTTACGGATTTTGTCGCGGAGGACTTTTCTTATTTCAGACGTTTCGGTTGCCTTCCAGATGTTGTGGTCACTATTAAATTTAACAATCTGCATTTTTTAAATAATTTATTTTATAATATTGTGAGGAACTGGCATGATCCCCATTTTGCATTTTCCTATAATTTTATGCAAAACAGCTTTCGTACTACTATCATTGTTAAATTAAACTTCATAAAATTTACCCATCTTTTAGGTAAAATGGAAGATGGCAACACTACACTTTCTTAAAATCTGCAGGAAATTAATTAGTCACAACTGTCTGCAAGTCTGTAGACTGCGTCTTACGTAAGGCTCGGTGCGATTTAGATGATTACACTTAAGGGGACAATCTATGATTGTAGGAAATATTAATACCGGTACAGCCAGTTAGCACCATATTCTTACTGTGTATCTCGTATTAATTTATATTAGTTTATTAGGACGTACTTATACTATGCATGACTTAGTTTAAATTGCGGTTTTGTTGGCTAGTTAAAACGGACTGGCAGTCAAACTACCCCGATTTTGTGCTCTAAGGCTTCTCAAAATATCCTCGTCTAAGGCGTCATAATATTATGCATATCAGACTTTCAACTATTTTCAGCAAAAAAGGAAATTGTACTAAACAAATTATTCTGGTGAAGACGTAACCTATACTTCTTGAGACCGATATACCTACACAGAGGCCGACCGATCCGGTGCGAACGGACTCTTTTAGTTCATTACCGTATGTGCACAAGTCTGGTCAGATCGGCTAATATTCGGAGTATGAGTCCGCCCAGTGTATAAGGGTTTTTATAAAATTTCAGATGATACTAACCTTTCTTCTCGTGTCCAGCTTAGAGGTCGTAAAATATTGTACAAAAACGGTTTCCTTCAATCTTTAACGTTTGTAATAGTGTTTTTATTTGACATTACTGTGTTTTGTATTGAATACTTTGCTGAAATGGTTCTTATGGGACTTTTTTCTATTTCTTGATACTTTTTGCGGTTAGCAGATATACACATATAGAGGAGATTTATATCTTCTCCGTTAAGGCTAGGAGCGTGCTCATAATCACCTGAGGCGAGGCGTCAGGGGCGAGGCTTCGGAGCTACGAGCACCCTCTACTATTATTTCACCATAAAAAGAAAGCCCGTTGGAATCTTGCACTAACTGAATAACTATACGACCATATTTGAAATTATTTTAAAGATACAAAAACGTCGTAGATGGGGTGATTTATGGTTTTGGGGTAACCAATTTTCACGAGCATGAGTGACAGTCATCCTCAGTGCGTTTTTCGCGTAACTTTCTGCCGCTCACAGTTTAACACTGAAACGAATTGTCCAGCCAGCAGGATTTTCGTACTAATACGACCTGTAAACCTCAAGAAGAGAGAGTATTTTCTCTTAAAAAGCCGGCAACGCACTTGCAAAACTTCTGAGTTATCATGGGCGGTGGTTGTTTTCCGTCGGGGGACCCGTTCGCTTGTATGCCCCCTTATTTTATAAAAAAAGACCAGCTTTATATTATTATAAATTATAATATTTTTTATTGTTTTCTGCAAAATATGGCGAAGTGATTGTATGCATAATATTAAATGTTTAAATATTTTTGATGTACGCACCTTTGTATTGACGTAACCTCTTCAAGTTAAGCCCGGCCGCACATTGTCCGAATTCTGATCAGAAACAGTTGAATTTCGCCGGACCGCCATTCCACCCCGCATACTATCCGAAATATCCTTCCGGCGAATTCGAGCTCACTCGGCTCAGTACAAAATGTAAGAGACAGCGCGGACGTTCAACTGTTTCTGATCAGAAATTTCGGACGATATGCGGCCGGGCTTAGGCCGATAAACCGATTTTGATAAACTTTAATAAATACTATGAGTCCCAGGAAAGTAGTTACTATCAGAGAAGTCAATTCAGAGGCAGATGGCGGACCTAAATAATTTGGTCACATGACCCCAAACCCAGCCGTCTGATCATGACTAACATTGACTGACTGACAAAACTCGACCAAATGACGTTGGTCAATGGTCCGTCAACTGCCTATGAATCAATTTCTTCAACGGTATATAAATGCACGGCGCAACGAAGTGGTGTACTAAGATCCAGTTAATAAGAGTAATATTAAAAAAACGCCATCTATTGACGCCCGGGAATACTAACAACGCGTCGCTGCTTATTCTCAAAAAAACGCCATCTAGTTGACACAGGAATACTATCAACGCCCTCTGCCCCTACCTTGCAGGTACTAATAAAAAATGTCAAAGTCAAATATCGTTCTGTCTAGCCCCCTTTACGCCGAACGCGTTATAAGGAACTCCGAACTTCGTTCTAACAACACTAATTTCATTAGTTTCGCCATGTCTAACCCTTTGTAGCTCTATCAGGAACTTCTGTGCTGTCAATCACCAATTACAGCACACTTTGTCCCCTGTCCGCGGCGGAGATGAATTTCAAATCCGTTCTATTTGTTGATGTCGTCAGATAACTGTCCGAGCGGATAAGGAGGTTTCGCCTGCTTTTCAGACATTTTTTCTGGAATCTCACACTTTTTCTGGAATCATGTATGGTCATAACATAGAAGGTTTTTATAGTGAAGCGTGCTTCCACCAAGCAGGTTTTCACTTAATATTCTTCGTCACTTCTACTTAGTTTTATTTACAAAACTGTCTTTAAACCATTACCTAACCAAGTAGATTTTGTGTTTTCATACACGAATTAAGAGTTGACTTTGAAATAACTCGTACAGTATCAATAAGTACGTATTAGTTGAAGTAGCTATTTTGATAACAATAATAAAAACAAAATTAAAAAATGCTAACTTTTTTATTGAGAGCTATCTCACTTTCAACAAAATCTAAGATGGATCTCGTAGATTTGTATCTACAATGAGAGCACATGTCAAAAGGCGAATCATCTGTCATGGGGACATGATTATTATCGAAAACCAACTTCAACACGTTGCAATAGAGTTGAAGATCACTTAGCAGTGTCAATAATGAAATGCATTATTAAACAGCGATTTTGTGACCCCATTCGAAACGCATTAGAACTAATTTGCTTGTTTTAATTCAGTTTTGATTTAACAAAGTTTGCATTTCAATTATTCAATAATCACTTGGATTGTCAGAGGGAATTTTTAAGTTACTTTAAAGTGACACATGTGTCTTGTTAAGGAGGTTTTTTCATAGAGTGGCAAGAGGGAAGATAAACAAGTAACGAATTATATCTTACCTTGTCATGTTATTTTAATTCTAAGCGCCTGTTTCACCACTTTCTAATAAAGTTCCGAATAGGCTATTCACAACTTTTTTGACAGATTCTTAATACTTGATCTGTCAAGTTAATTGGTGGATAGCATATTCGACACTTGTCAGGAACTGGAGAAACAGGCCCTAATGTTATTTAACATTTTTGGTAAAAACTCTACCATCGCAGCTTATAGAATTAGGCATTAGGATGTACATTGTAATGAATATTCCTAAAAATCTAACTAGTTTAGAGTTGATGTCTTAACCGATTCGTGGCCACTGCCGCGCCCAGCGCGTCATATAAAAAGATTCAGTGAGGCCGATGACGCGCCAGGCGCGGCATACAAGGATTGTTAAAAAAACACGTTAAAACTAATTGATTATACTGTAATTACAATTCCTTAGTCTAAATGTGCATAAAACACAACCAGTGGCCAATGCCGCACGTGGGGCGTCATCGTTTAACAGGGCCGATGACGCTTATGGCGCGTCATCGAACAAACTGCTTGGCCTGTGGTAAGAATTCGTGAAAATGAAGGTGGCAACGAATCGGTTAAGCAAGATTGTAGCTGATGGTGTACCCCAATATAATATTATTTTCCTCTATGGTGTACCCCCAAATATAGCTGCATCCGCACCACACACTGCGGGTGCAGATAGCCTTACATACCCGTGGTGGAAGGCCGTAAAAAAAGAAACATAATATACAATGTAAAATATTTTGCTAATATTAAACTTTCGATTTATTATAACATTGAAAACATTTGGTATAAAGTAGTTTCTTAGAAACCAAATAGAACTGACACCCCACACCCATAAGAAACTAGTCCATATTAATTAATATGCGTAATTTGTAGCCGTCTATAATTTTTACTCAAAAATCATAACACGAAGATCACTTGTTTCTATTATAGCTGTGATTACGTATGCACCCACTCATCTACAATTCCTTGTACCGCGGCTCGTTTGGCAATAATTCATAAATTGAGCCGATTAATTGGTATCACTGAAGGGTTAAACCCCCACGGGGTACGTGGCGTTTGTTTTGACAAATTCGCGACGACAGCGAGGGGATATGTGAAAAATTGTTTTGTTATCGTCTATTTGCGTTTTTATTGTTTTTTCATTAATCGGTTTGCGCTTTTTAACAACGCTTTAGTGCTAAACGTGTTTCGATTTATAATGTATTGAATACGAAATAAAAAATTAACAACTTGCTAAAATATTAAGTTACATAATATGATAGTGCGTGAAACTAAAGTTTTTGCATTCGGTGCAGACTTTAAAAGTAGAGTAGTAACTACTGCTACAGAGACTTAGATACGAGCACACCCAAAATTTAAAAAGTCTTACTTAGTACACAACGCGACCTGCGAAGTGACGTGCGGAAACCTTACGTTTACACGGCATCGAATGATGGGACTTTCAAAACCAAAAAAAAATTATATACCTATTTTTGATAAATAAATATTTTAACTTCGATTAATATAATATTTTGCTGTCTACTCAAACAAAGACCCAGTGTTTTAATGAATAAACACAATATAATTTAAGTAGTTAATAACATTACTATAATCATATTCTCTTAAGTATAATTATCAATATCATTCTCATATCGGAATTTTCAATTTACAGGAAAGTCTTTACTTTCAAAGTAAGATGCGGTAACTATCAAAGCCGTCGTAATAATGGTTAATGTGAATTTGTTTCGTTTAAATTAGAAGCCGTCCGTTGTTTGTGCTTGATGCGAATAAATCATGTGCGACACTAATCTGCGTGCAGGTTGATGTAGCAGCGCCATCTGTGTCAACCCATGAGTTATTACTGCTACACTTAGGGCTGGCACAGAAAGAAAATTAATGATAAATACATATTTTTGAGTTAAATATTGCTGGAACTATATGTACCTTTGCCTATCGGTGACTTTAACCTTAAACCAGACTTTAAAACAATAATAATATTATGGAGTTTAACTTTGTCGCAAATGTTATAAAAATAATTATTTATATCATCAATCATCATATCAGCCTATAGTCGTCCACTGCTGGACATAGGCCTCTCTCAATGAACGCCAAGATGACCGATCTCCTGCTACTCGCATCCAACATGGGCCTGCAACTATGCGGAGATCGTCGTCCGCCCTACTTGGAGGTCGACCTATACACCCCGATTTCCCAGCCTTGGTCTCCATTCCAGAGTAAGTTTACTCCAGCGATCGCCTGTTTTTCGAGCTACGTGACCAGCCCAGTTCCACTTCAGCGTACTGATTCTCTGCACTATGTCGGTGACTTTAGTTCTTTGATGAATTGTTTCATTTATATAGGATTTACAATTTATTCTATGTCTGTTAGAAATGACAAGGAAATTCCAGACTTATATCCCTTCATCTTTTAAAATGATAGAATATTATGTCAAGGTAATTTACGAAGTTAGAAGCTCTACGAGTATTTATAAAAGTAGAAACTCCTATGTGTCAACCCTAAGAATATCAAATGTGGAATGATTTATAGGACAACCCCTAGAGATTAACCCTTCTGGGGTCAACCGTCAGGCCGCCAGGGCGCGTCAAATGTATATTTATTGTTATTTGCACAATTTATTGATACTACTGAGTTGCTTACTTGTTTTTGACCTGACCACAGACAACAAATCATAGGATCCTATGCATCTCAAGTTTCATTGAGGCTTTTTTGCGAATTGTATTTTTACGATTATTATTTATGGTTAAGTAAATCTACTTGTTTATTTACTCTTGTTATGAAACAGACAATTCACAAATCGCAAGTTTAATCCTCAGGGCGATATTTTATTTGGTTTGGAGACTTCGTAAACAAAAGTTCATACAAAAGCATAAAAAAGTGATCAGGCGCCTCAGCACTGTTATGTGAAATAGATTTTTATTTTTAAGTGGAAAAGTTGCTTCTATTGTAAAAGTTGTTTAATTCATAATTAGTATAATATCTAATGTACCATCGAGGAAGTTGATTCCTATGCAATTGACAGACCAACGTTATTTGGTTGAATATGTCAATTCAATGTTAATCGTGATCTGTCAGCTGGGTTTGACATAACGCAACAAACTACTTAGGTCCCCGATTTGCATAGGAATCAACTTCTCTGATAGTACATAATATTATGCCTTGTTTGCCTTATTTGTCACCCTCTATAGAATTTTTATCCTTTAAACTTCTCAATGAAAAAATCAACCTAACAAATTATAAGCCATACCATTCTACAACTTAATTTTAAGAAAAGCTTTCACAACTTTAAACAATTTAAATTGATTACAAAATAAATATTAACCTCCCGTTTCTCGGTTAGAACGATTTAATTTAGTTGTAATAATAAATCCGTTACTTAGACGAGCTCATCCACACAGAGAATATTTTAAGGCAGCAAATTGTAGCAATAAAGGAAGTTTGTCGTTAATAAGACGGGAGAAAATTATTAGTCAAGTCTTTAGTTATTCAGCGAAGTTGCTGGCTTTCTCTTTATACTTGCGTATCATGAAATTGACTATGTGTTAGATTTTGTTTTCAATTGAATATTATATGCTATTTCTTTCCTATTAGGGAATAGGGCATACAATTTTGTGTTTTAGATCAAATTTGTGCTAATTTTTTATTATTCGTAGTGCTTTATGTTGTTAAAAATAATATATTTTGTTATAGCATGTATTATTATAATGAGAGAAAGATACCAAGAAAAGCAATGAAAAATTAAGAAATACTTACATTAAAGTTTTCTCAATCTTCATATAATTCGCAAAAGATACGTTAATAACTGTTATTATTTATTATCTACTGTCAATAGTTTTAACAAGTTAGATCTTATCATAATCGGCGTAGCTTTCACAACGTTTCAATGTCAATCATTTAAGTGCAAACATTTAAGCTGGCACACCTATTTTAAATGCGTAATAACTATCGATTGCTTTTATTGTAAGTACAAATAATAATTAATAATGTTTGTTGAACGCTGAAATAAACAGCATTAACAGTAGATCACGCTTGGCATTCTGATTTAGTTCTATAATAATGGAACCTGTTCTACTGCTATGTTTATGCTACGACTGTAATGAAAATTGCTACTGTATTAGATATTAATTACCTGGACACTGCAAATTATACGTGGGAGAACCATGCTTCGGCACGAATGGGCCGGTTCGACCGGAGAAATACCACGTTCTCACAGAAAACCGGCGTGAAACAGCGCTTGCGCTGTGTTTCACCGAGTGAGTGAGTTTACCGGAGGCCCAATCCCCTACCCTAATCCCTTCCCCACCCTCCCCTATTCCCTTCCCTTCCCATCCCTACCCTCCCCTATTACCCTATTCCCTCTTAAAAGCACCTGCAGCTCTTCTGATGCTGCGAGTGCCCATGGGCGACGGAAGTTGCCTTCCATCAGGTGACCCGTTTGCTCGTTTGCCCCCTTATTTCATAAAAAAAATGTAAGTTTCATTATTATACAAATGAGCAAATCTCATTTTCACATTGCTAAGTCTGTGCCGATTATGTAGAAAGACTTCTGTCGCTACATTCTACCCTATTGGTAGAGACAAAAATAAACAGACAGATATACAGAAAAAAACTTGAGAGGTGTCAAGGGACACCTGAATGAAACGAAGTTTTTTGTTATGTTCAAAAAACCTGTACGGTATAATACATATCACTCAAAATTAAAAAAAAAAACGCCATTTATTGACGCCCATGAATAATTACAACACGTCACTGTTTATTCTCAAATAAACGCCATCTAGTTGGGGCACAGGAATAATATCAACGCCCTCAGCCTCTACCATGCAGGTACTAATAAAAAGTGTAGAGGTCGAATATTGTTCTGTCTAGCCTCATTTACGCCGAACACGCGATAAGGAACTTCGTTCCAAAACATCTTATACCCAGTTTCTGAGGTTTTTGACACAGTTCATCTTTTTAATAGAGCTGCTGATTGGTTAGGTAAATATTTCAGGACAGCCAATTATCAGAATAGAGAAACTCATCTCAAAAACGACGGGAACCGGCACTCGTTGTCTTTTAAATGTATTACATTACATTTAATTATTTTTTCTTTGTTCACAATAGAGCTAGCCCCTTATCAAAGCTATATAAAGATCATAATATAAATAAAATAGAATAACAAAAAAACCTATTTATTTTAACCTAACCTAACGCTCGGTTAACAAACGTTTCATATGGATGAAACATTTGACGAGCATTTCTCTTTCTAAATTATGATGGCGCTTGCGACGTACAGGTTGAATGCTTTTGAATATTCAGATTTTCAGATAAGTAGTCAATATCATGTTACCGATAGTTTCTCTGCTATTTATTACCACTTAACATGAACGAATATTTGTGGAGAATCTCTCGGATGTCTTTAAATATCAGTTATTAAAATACTTTAATAACTGATATACATACGTATAGATAACATTTTGATGGACAGATAATGCCTAATGAAGCTATTAATTACCAGATTCATTACCGTAAAAGCAGACTAGCCAGTCGGTAAAATATTATGTCTTTAAGGTGTATGCCTCAATGGGCCAACTCGTTCATACAATTCGCGTGGCTCAAGAATGCTGTTGATGGCCAAGCAATGTCAATATAATATATTATGTTTTATCAATATATTCTTAAAAGCTTATCGTTACATTTTTGTTCCATATCTACAATCATTAGGAGCAACATGCTTATTAATAAAAACCTCAATTTTAACACTAATATTTTCATTTGTGACACATTTTTTTACATATTAGGGTTTTCGTAGGTTTTCTCCACAATATTCTATATCAAGTTTTTCAAATGCTTGCCTCTTAGATGAGGTTAGCAGCCAAACAAACCTTTCGACTTATAACTAATTTTATCCATTTATAAATAGAAAACTCTACGACTTATCCGAACCTGGTTAACAGATAATGCTGGTGATTGTTACGAAGCAATTAGTATGCAAACTTTTAAACAGCATCGTCATTATGTTTCACTGTCCTAAATTACATTTCTGAAGCAGGACGCTTGGTTTTCTTATTGTGACAAGTCACCATGAAAATGGAAAACTTTGTAGTTACTTTTGTTATTTACCTTATAACTTATATCAAGCTGAACACACTCCAAAAACAAGTTTTCATACAAAATGATACGGTGTAGCTCTGCGAACATTTAGTTTGGTGCACAGTTTATTGTATTAAATGTTGGTGCCAAAAAGGTTAAACATTACTTTACACTGTTTTAACCTGTCAAGCCCCATAAGATCACCGGTGATCACGACAACAATAGAATAACAATATATTTCCAAGAATCCACGATCGAAGGATTTTAACAATGTATGTAATCCTATCTTTTCTATCGTGAATGACAAAGTGTAACCACAGTTTTTGCTTATTTTTTTATGCAAAACGCATCTAAATCTACGCATCTGCATTGGAATTCTGCATACATTTTCTATTACCATCAGGCTTAGCATAACGAACTAGGAAGATAACAATGCGATCACAAAAAGCGGCCACCAGCGACCAGTTGAGAGGATCCTGCGGGGAACATTCCCACAGCCGGGATTTGCATTTGCGCCGACACGATTGTAACGACACAAGTCAATTATGACCCTTTTTTCAAACGCAAGACGTTTGGCAGCAAATTTCAGTCAGAACGTGATGCCAAGATGCATCTGTTGAGATCTTACATTTTAATGTACCTTTCTGACACTTGTGTCAAAATTGCCCCAAACAACCCCGAACTCTTTCCACCAAGCTCCTTGCTTCAACTTTTTTTTTGCCTCAATTTTAGCAACCGCTTTATGTACGTATATTACAGTTTGACGTAACGCGACCAAACTTAGTAGGTACTAGGTCCCCATCTGCCTAGGAATCAACTTAGGTACATGACGTGTCGTCGTGTGCCGCGTATCGCCGCGTCCAAAGCGGAAGGCAATCATTTTGGTAGTTAATGTGTGTATTTCAGATAATAACCGACCAAATACAAATGGCGTCGAATCATTGACCAAAATAGAAAAGCGTAAAGAAAAAAATTTACGTTAAAAAGCGTTTGGTCGTGTGACGTGTCGATTGTGTCGTACATATTGTGAGTACACGGAGTCGTGTGCCGCGTATCGCCGCGTCGGAGATGTAGATCAGTTATTTACATACGCCATTATTACGATGTCTCTGTACTCTAATTAGTGTAATGATGGCCAGGAGAAGTAGAACTTGTGGTCCGTACGAATTCATTTCATTTCACGACAAAACTTAGTATGGATATAGCTTACTAGTTTTAAGAATATTTTTAGATTGCAAAGTGCTATATATTTTAAAATGAGCCTAAGAGAGATAAAGTCATTTTAATAGGCACTGCCATTACATTGCTTAGAACTACACTGCGTAGAAATTCTTTCATCGTAGAAACTCTATATGTTCCGCAATTAAAGATCCTTTGTCCTTTACTAAGAGTACCCATATCTTTATTTACACATTCAGAACTTCCGGTATAAAAATATAACAGAGGGCTGAGGGATACATTTACAACGACGTAAGTAAATAATACCGATAAACGTATAAGTACTGGACATATTTAAAATAATTATGTTCAGACAAACTAGAGCAAAGCTAGATTTGTATAAAATCATTATTCACTACATGGCTCTAGGCAACAGGTACATTATAAGTCTAATTGAATATCGAAAGACAGTTTTCTCCAGCCACACCCAGTGCAGATTAAATCATAATAACGTTTAGGATATATCGTTCATACATGCTAAACCGACGCTTTCTAAGTGAAAACGTATGATACCTTATTACCTAACTGTTATAATATGAGTGTTTCTTTGTATACTATCTTGGCTGATACATTTTAATACAACCTATTTGATAGCTCAGACCGAATTAAATTAAACATAATTTAATTATGTCAAATTCGTGCGAAGGATAACGAATAGTAGCGTAACACGTTTAAGCATATAATACAACGAGCTTTTGCCCGCGGCTTCGCATCTTAGCTACGTCATAATATCTACCTGCATGCCAAATTTCAGCCTGATCAGTCCAGTGGTTTGGGCTGTGCGTTGATAGATCAGTCAGTCACCTTTGAGTTTTATATATTATATATAGATGTATATTGTGTATGCGTAAATAAATGATTTATTTTATTAGTTCAGACAAAAGCTGTATGCTGTTGCTTTTTATCGAGAGTCCAGTGGTTCTTAACCGGTGGTCTGCGTACCAGTGGTGGTCCCTGGAGGCATTCCAAGTGGTCCGTGAAGCCATCCTAATAATATGTGAGAATTCAGAAGTTATATTAGTAGAGAGTATGCACTATGCAGTCATAAAAATCTGTAACTTTTAGATTTATGCCAAATAAAAAAAGTGCTAATTATAAAGTTGTGCTTTTTTTCTTTATCAAACAACCCTTAGTTTAGGTAAACCAACTGGGTGGTCCCTTATGACTAAAAGGTTAAGAACCACTGATCTAGACCATTGAGACCATTTCCTAACTAACTGACGCATTTCTGTTAACCTTTCATACAAAAAATGTTTCTTTACACATTCTTAAATAAATGCTAACACACTTTTTAAATTATTATCAGTTTCCAAAATTATTAAGTAATCTTGCGAGTGAACCCGTGCGAGTTTCTTACGCCGGTTCTTCTCGCCGGGTTAGTTCCCGAACCGGTGGAAGGCACTAGTGTAGACCCGACGTTCAGAGAACATTTGCAAAAAATTATTCTGAATAAAAAAAAATTGAATTTGAATTTGAATCTCTTAGAAGTCGACGCATCAATAACTATATTTTTAGTATTAACTAAGTGCTAAACAGCGCAATCCATCCTCTACAGCGCAATATAAATCCTTAAATGTTCATCAGTCATCAATATTGTATACAAACAGAAAACACGAATTTTTCTCAGCGCCAACCCTAGCGTAACACACATAAACACTATTTAAAACAAACATCCAGGTAACAACCTGATAAATCCGCGGGATTGACAATCGGCGGGGAACAAGGCGCAACTAGTACAATTGCTACTACTAATTTAAGTCGCGGTGCCTTATACAGCGCGCGAAGTGTTAAGAACGCGCTTGATCGGCGTTTGTATGAGCCCTGACGAACGCCAAATAGGGTTGCCGGTTGAAAAATTCGCTCTTCAACCCCCGGTAATTGGGTGTTGTACACGGTCGGAGTTATGGACGAGCAAATTCTTGATAATTGATATTGTCGTGGTAGATATGTTATAGGATTCTAATATTTCGTTACTATTACGTAACTATTAGATGATCTATAGATTGATTATGACGATGTAATGTTATGACACGCTACTGATCTCAGAAACTTGGATGGCGCAACTTCAGCCTGTATGCTATTTGGTCTGCTACAACTTTATTTCGGTTATGATTTATCAACAATAGACTAGCCGATTACTAATAGAACTATAGATCAGACGCACATGTTAAGCGCACAAAATGTTAACACAATCAGTCCAGACGTCTAGGAGAAGTTTGGTAATTAGTCATCGTAACAGGAGAATTATTATTTCCGTTGATCACTGCATCATGCGGTAACGTAAAAGGTTTGACTGAATGAAATTTTGAGATGAGGAAAACCCATGGAGAAGGAAGTAGTCTAAATGATTTCACGCAAAAAAACGGGCAATTATTGAGAAATACCACGTTCTCACAGAAAACCGGCGTGAAACGGCGCTTGCGCTGTGTTTCGCCGAGTGAGTGAGTTTATCGGAGGCCCAATCCCCTACCCTTTTCCCTTCCCTACCCTCCCCTATTCCCTTCCCTTCCCATCCCTACCCTCCCCTATTACCCTATTCCCTCTTAAAAGGCCGCCAACGCACCTGCAGCTCTCTGATGCTGCGTGTGTCCATGGGCGACGGAAGTTGCTTTCCATCAAGTGACCCGTTTGCTCGTTTGCCCCCTTATTTCATAAAAAAAAAAGATTTGAAAATGAAATTTTGAGATGAGGAAATCCCATGGAGAAGGAAATAGTCTAAATAATTTCACGCAAAAAAACGAGCAACTGGTCCACCACACATTGCCACCACTGCAACTCCAGTGTCGCCAGGATCAACAGTGGTAACCAACTACGAAAACCATTTGATATGATCTCAGGGGTGCCCGAGGCACAACCTTATTCTGTATTGGGAGTTGGGACCGGCAGCGAAATTAAATCAGACATTGTCTAAGAACTAAATCGTGAAGAATAGACAGTTTTTTTTTAATAATTCTAGACGTGGGAGAGCCATGCTTCGGCACGAATGGGCCGGCTCGATCGGAGAAATACAACGTTCTCACAGAAAACCAGCGTGAAACAGCGCTTGCGCTGTTTCGCCAAGTGAGTGAGTTTATCGGAGGCCCAATCCCCTACCCTATTCCCTTCCCTACCCTCTTCTATTCCCTTCCCTTCCCATCCCTACCCTCCTCTACTACCCTATTCCCTCTTAAAAGGCCGGCAACGCACCTGCAGCTCTTCTGATGCTGCGAGTGTCCATGGGCGACGGAAGTTGCTTTCCAGCAGGTGACCCGTTTGCTCGTTTGCCCCCTTATTTCATAAAAAAAAATGTTCGACATCTTTAGCAGCCGTGTGTCCCCAGCCCAGGGTTGTCGCTGATCTGTTGTGAGACATATTCTTTAGCGGTGTGACGTTGATTGGTGTAAGTACTCGTTAATGTATTGACTCATACTTTAATGACTCGGTGACAGATTATGAACAAAAAGCTTTTACGAATGTAACCTTTATGTTCGATGTAGGTCTAGATTTAAAAAATATATTGACCTGTAATTAATAATTATACATTAGAGTTTAGACTTACGAGTTAAGGCCTCACTCAGAGAGTACTACGCTAAGTTTAGTTTAATGAATAATATGAGTTTATGACATACACTCTTTAAACAGTTTAAATATAAATTTTAATAATCATTAAACATCTCTGAGTACGGGCGAACTATTTCACCAACGTCTCTTAAAGTGAATCGATGATTATAAATAAATATTATGTTATATTCCTCAATCTTACTTAAAATAGTTTAAATGAGAGAGTAGAACACTAACAAGTGTTGGTGAAAAATGTCAAATTTACCTTCAAATACTACTTTCTTGATTTTCTGTCCGAAGAGTTTGATTGCAACAGCTGAAATGTCTGCCTAGAATATAGATATTATTTACTCTACTCATTAGCACTTCATTCTTGGAATTATTGTGTAGTGTTTATCCAAAATAACTATTATTTTGGATAAACGACTCTCTCATTGCTGATAAATTATGAAGTGATCTAAATCTGTACTTTAAGGGCCTGTTTCACCACTTCCTGATAAGTGACGAACAGGCTATTTACCAATTAACTTGACAGATCATGTACGTCAAAAAAATTGTGTATTCGGCACTTTATCAGAAAGTGGTTAAACAGGCCCCAAATGTCGTAATAACCTATGTTTACTATGCTCGCGAGTCGCGACTGTACCTGCACTCATATTATACGCTTAGAAGCTAGGAGCATTTTAATGTCTGTAATAACGCCTATTATCTTTGCGATAAAAATGTGCATACATCGATGTCGTTATAACCGATTTATACTCTGTGCCCGCGACTGTACCTGCACTCATATCCGTGTACAGTCGTGTTTGTCCTACTATCTCATGAACAATCACCCATCTAAATAGACGCGCGTTGATGCGAACAAATTGCCGAGAAATATCTCACCTAATGCGATGATAGCGCGATGTAGAGTCTTGATACTAGGAGTTTTATGTTTTTTTTAGCTAAAGAAATGTTTATAGGTATAGAAAATGTTTCATCATCACAGTTTAATAAATGGAATGTAATTTTGCTTTGGCACAATGTATATCATAATATTATATTACAATGACTAAGTATAAGTTTAACAATGATATTACCATCTAAGTATCTTCTTAGTACCCGTATAGCATTTTATAGCCACCCAGAAGCGTTAGATATTAAAATATCCGATCAGGATGCGATCGATCACGACAACTATTTCTTGAATGTCTACGAACATAACAGATTATGCGCCACTTGATCTAGAATTATGATGCAATTTTACGCACCACTGCATATTTACTACTTATTTATTTTGCAATAAAATATAATCTACATAGCACATTAAAATTATTTTAATTATCAATTTAAGCTACCTTAACTGTAACTTATAAAATTTAGATTGAAGGAAAATGAATGTCATAAAACATATTAATAAATTAAAGTTAAAACTTATACATAACAGTAAAATACTTATGTTTTACAATTAATTTAAAGTACTATTCCAACTACTTACCTAGGTATTAAAGTGAAGCGTAAAATTATTCTGTAATATAATAATTTAATTTTATGGCACAATTAGTAGGTAATAACTCCATAAAGTATTATATTACACAGTTTAATTTTAATTTAAAATGCCACACATGTTGTTTCTGTTAACATAGTAATTAAATTAATCTAATCATCTGTCATAAATTCGAACCGTTTTACATTAATATAAATTATTCAGAATAATATGATATTATTGTAATTAAAGTACAAAATATTCGTTATTTGTTTACAAAAACAACAACAAGTTATTAGTTTAGAAAAACACAATTTAAAAAAATGTATTTTTCTACGAATGAAATACGTTTTATCATAAATTTAGAAATACTTACACAATTATTGTTAATCTATACAAAAACAAAATATACCATTAATCACAAAGTATCAAGACGACGCAGTCGCGGTGCGTATCGTGCGGAAACAATAGGGGATCAAGTGCAGTGGCTCAATTGGCCGGCGGTAATTTGGGCCCATTGTCTATATTGGCCCCCGTTCCTATTCCCTAGTTCCGCCCCTGGCCCCCGGGACGGAACTCGCCGATATGATTACCGCTGAATACTACTAATTTTTATTACGATGTAATATGATTTTGTGAGAATTTTTGTTAGGGATTTTAATCGGATTGCATTTTCAGCCTTTTTATGTGGATTTGGGATCAATATTTTATAATGTCTGTTTATGATTATTATAGTTTAAACTAAACTATATTTTATTTACTGTACTGTACCTACCTAACTTTTGAGTCTTCTTTTAACTTTCCTATGTGCATGCATGCATGTTTTGTACGTGGGAGAGCCATGCTTCGGCACGAATGGGCCGGCTCGACCGGAGAAATACCACATTCTCCCAGAAAACCAGCGTGAAACAGCGCTTGCGCTGTGTTTCGCCGAGTGAGTGAGTTTACCGGAGGCCCAATCCCCTACCCTATTCCCTTCCCTACCGGGGGGGGTAGGGAAGGGAATAGGCAATAAGGATGGGAAGGCAATTCCATTCCCTTCCCATCCTTTCCCTAGGGGTAAGGATGGGAAGGGAAGGGTAATAGGTTACCCTGTTCCCTCTTAAAAGGCCGGCAACGCACTTGCAGCTCTTCTGATGCTGCGAGTGTCCATGGGCGACGGAAGTTGCTTTCCATCAGGTGACCTGTTTGCTCGTTTGCCCCCTTATTTCATAAAAAAAAAGTAATTTCCTTAACACTTTATAACAGACAGCTGTTTTTTATAACTCGAAAAACCCTTTATTTATCTTCTACAACCACACTAGAAAAGAAATATTGCAATTAAATCGTATTAATTGCGGCAAGAACACGCAACGGCTTTTAAGTTAAAAATCAAGACAAAAGGACATTTCAGCGACTCCGTCAGTTACTAATGGAGGCGGTACAATCGCGGAGATCTTCGCAATTAAAGCACGCGGGATTCCTCAGCCACCAGCAATCAAAATAATGACGACCATTTAACACTTTTCTACCTGAATGTACTGATAAATCGCACCGGTGCCAACTCTTTGAAGTAAATACGTGACAAATTAATTGAAATTTAACTACATTTTTCTATAATGGCGTTCGGATACGCGTTTTCCCGAGATATCTTAATGCGGTTTCTAGTTAAATCATCTAAAATCTGTATCCTACCTCTTCAATAGGTACCAATTGATATAATTGCGACATTTTAAGGTTTTTTTTCGTTTAATTTGCAATAACATTTAAGGTGCATTAAAATCTAAAAAGCAGTAGGTAGTACCTAGAAGAAAATTAATACAAACATCAAATAGATATTCTTGCTGCAGTAAAATGAGTCAATCTTAGTATTACAATAGATTTGTGAAGTTTTTTTTATTCAAAACTATAAAATTTGGCCGGGTCATAGCCGCTCGCGCCTATCGGCATAAAGTTGCCATAGTACGTCATACAAAATATTTTTTACTAGCTGTCCCGGTGAACTTCGTGTGACTTTAAAACCTTCCCTGGACTTCTACCAATATTTTAAGACTATAATTAGCCCAATCCGTTCAGCCGTTTTCGAGTTTTAGCGTTACTAACGCAATTGAAAATCCATTTTTATATATATAGACTAGCTGTCCCGGTGAACTTCGTGTCACTTTAAAACCTTCCCTGGACTTCTACGAATATTTTAAGACTAAAATCAGCCCAATCCGTTCAGCCGTTTTCGGGTTTTAGCGCGACTAACAGATTCGAAAATTCATTTTTATATATAAGAAGATATAGATATAGATTTAACAAAAAAATAACATGCACGATTCGATAGTACTACTATACCTTATAAGTAAATCGTTCTGCAGTTAGGGAATGCAATCTCGATCTCGCGAGATCTCGGCCTTTTTTAGCGAGATTGATCTCGGACGAAAAAAGGCGAGATCTCGCGAGTTTGACGAGATTGCATTTGAGCATAAAAACGTCTTATTTGAAGCGCGGACTGACACGGACGGAGTTGCAATCACGGAGTCAAAACAAAGAGGAGCTGGCCTAAGCAACTGTGCACTGCGATTCTCAACTAGGTCCTGAATTTTGACTTCTCGTTGTTTTGTTAGTTATAAAAGAACTATTTTATTACGAAAAGATTTGTGTTTGATAGTGCGCTTTTATAATTCTGGATGTCACGTTATCGTGGACGCCGGCTTCCACGATAAAACGTTGGGTCATAGGTGTACGTTAAATGCCCTTTTGATTTTACGCACCGCGGACGTTTTGTGCGGTTCAGAAGTGTAAACGTTGTGATGTCCTCTAACGTGCACGTTAAAAAGTTATCGCCGACGGCAATTTATAAGCGTCTTCATATATTTCCATATATTTTACTTTCCTATGTTATCGTTTTACCGCGGACGTCCACGATGTTACCGGCACCTCCAAAATTATAATAGCGCTTTAGAAGAGAAGACTGGCTGTTTCTTTCATTTGTTATTTGATATATAGTAGATACGTCATACGTATGTCAAAGTTTACTACTTAAAAATTATTATAGACAGATACAATATACATCAAACAATGTTTGATGCATAAAATTCTATTGAAAAAATCGTGAAAATTAATGTTAATCTTATAATACTTATAATATTTATTACTTTTTTTCGTAATTTATTCAAATATTGTGATAATTTGCTAAAAAAAACCACCAAACTGCTAATCTCGCGAGATCTCGAAATTGGCGAGATCTCGCGGTATTGTATTCATAAACTCGCGGGATCTCGCTTGAGCCCCAATCTCGCGAGATTTGCATTCCCACTTCTGCTGCGGGAACATAACCACTAAAATGTCAAGTATGACAAGTTCGCTTTCTTAATTTTTACCTTGTCAAAGCTGCAATTGTGCTAACTATTTAATGAGTTCAAATTACAATAGTATCCAGTTATTTTAAAAAATCAAAAATTAAAAATAATACAATAATTAAGTACAATACTAGACAATACTGTGCCATATTTCAATGCCCAGAAACAACTAAAACCGTACCTACACACCGAGTGTCAAAAACATTTACAACGCAACATTCGGCTCCTCACAAAGCGGTAGCGAATGCAAATTCAGGGTCCGAATCTTTTTCTTTTAATGTCTTTATTTTTAGCTTTTATTTATCTTAAGGGCCCATCGTGTCGTGCGGGCTGATTGGCTTCGTGAGTCTCCGAGATATTGTTCTTGAAAAAGGCCGCTTGATTGAAAGCTATTAGCGACCGCGCATTGTCTTGAGTCATGCGATGGGAAAGTTTCGTTTATGCATTTTTAATTGGTTTGGGTATCGATGTGAGGAATAGTCAGTGTGAAACGAGATCCATCATCCATCCATACTAATATTATAAATGCGAAAGTGTGTCTGTCTGTCTCTGTTACATCTTCATGACCGAACCGTCAAACCGATTTTGCTGTACTTTAGTAGGACATACTCCCGCGCCATAAGCGAATTTTGGCGAGACGGAGCTAGTTTAGTTTAGGGCATTATCTAGTATTTCATAAAAAAACACGAAAACCTTTAATAGGATATTACTGCAATGTTGTCACGCTAGAGGCAGCACTAGCATAGACAGTAAACAAAATTTTGTTCGACGTTTGACTACGTTTATGTCAATATTGACGTTTGTAACATGTCGGGTTTTGGCCGAATTATTTACTGTATGTGCTAGTAGCGCCCTCTGCTCCGACCTTAATATTCCTTATTGCTAAAAAGTTTTCCTCTTTATAAAAACAAGGATAAATAGCTGCAATTCTGAACATTTTAATGTCTATTAAAGAACTCACTGAAAGCTTGAACAGTATAGTTGGGGAGGGGAAGAGGAGATTTCGGGAGTAGCTCGAGCGTGTCAGATTAAGCTTGCATAGGCTTTCGACATGTGTCTAGTTATCATGGTATAGAAATCAGATTTCTTACGTGGTGGGTATTTTTTTTTTAATATTGAAATGTCGTCGGATCTATCAGATCAAGATAGGGGATGTTTAGTATACCCCAAATAAGCTTCCATATAAAGCACTGACGATTCAAAGGTTAGGTAAGCCTATATAGGGACATTTTAAAATATAAAAAAATAAAGCTTTATATTTTCTTAACTAAGCTTCGCAGATATTTTAATTTGCTCTAAACTAAATGATTTAGTCCTTGTTGCTTAAAATATATTTATAATTTACCTAAATAAGCAATTTTCTGAATATATTTTCTTTTTCAAAACTCTAAAATGGCTGCAGTTTCTGAACCCACCGCTAAAATAAAAAACACTCCTATTATTTTTTTATCAGCTTTACCTAATGTACAAAACCTACTAGGTCTCCATGACGCTCGAGTGACTACAAAAATAGCACCCTCCCCTCCTCTACTAGTATGGAAGTCCGTGTATTTTCAACTACTCGTGCAATCTGCTATGATAAAATACACAATATAACAATATGGTTATTGAAATACGTAAAGCAATAAGCGATAATCTAATAAATGCAGTTATAGCTGAGGTTGTATAAACATCTATTAATAAATAACAGTTAGTACCTAATAGCTCGCGTCCGCCATATTTAACAATACATTACTCATCTCAAAGGAAATCAGCGTTTTATAGCCAGGGCTGTCAGATTTAAACATGAAAAGCTGGAAAATACGGTGTTTCTAAGGTTTTGGACATGAGTTTATTGTCTACGGCGATGTGGTCATTTTTTGACAATAAACAATCGAAAACTAACGTTTTAATAGGTAAATTCTTAGTCAAAAATTAGTCTAAAAAGTCTCGACTTTTTAGACTAATTTTTGAAATGAAGAACATACCTACAATTGCAACACTCGTGTTGCAATTGTAGGTATGTTCTTCATGAAGCAAGTTTACCCAAAGATTTTCTCATTTTCATCTTCGTTAAACTTCACCTCAAATTACTAGACAATAATAATATCATCAAAGATTTATAGACAATACCATGTGACGACAACATACACTTTTTATTTGGCCAAAACTTAAGGCAAAAGTCATTTAGGCCAAAGGCGAAGCATTCTGACAATAACCCAATATAACGAACTTAATGGCATTCTAAACACAATCACATAATCGGCAACCCTACGCAATAACTCAACTTAATCGTGGCTAGAAATTATGGATAATCATACAATTTTGTAATAAGCTAAGATTCTAGGTCTTCCCCAATTAAAATGCGTGAATTCTGTCTCTGCCGGCTGCCGTCGCTATGTGTCGTGTTGCCAAACAGCGGCCTGCATACCGACACTGTGATGACAGACTTGGTAACAAGGCATGAACTGAGAGCAGAAAATCATACTGATTTTGCTGATCTATATTTTATAAATTACTACGCCAGCCAGCAACTCCGTAGTGCCAAAATGCGTTTATCGGGAACCGTAAATTTTTCCGGGATAAAAAGTATCTTATATAGATAGACAGAAAGACATAATATGTCCTTTCCCGGGACCTAGTATCTCCATACTAGCAAAATCGGTTGAGCGGTTTAAGCGGGAAGAGGTAACAGACGGACACACTTTCGCATCTATATTTGAATATGAATAGAAAGTAGAGAAGTAGAGTTCCTTTGCTTACGCGATGGGCTTAATCGTTCATGTGACTTGCTTGAGGGGAGAAGAGCACCTGGGGTTTAAGGTGACGCTGCGTTAAAGTAAAAAACCGTGTTGGATATGTTTTAGATTGCTTGTTTTCTATGAGAGGCCCGGCCTCTCATAGAAAACAAGCAATGGAACAGCAAAAAATGGAAAGGGCGTAGCGACAAAATGGTTTTTGTTGCGTAATTCAAAAACTATAAATACATTTCATATAAGCTACGGGTAAATTAAAGTGTATGCTTGAACCAATCTATGTACAAATGGAAGCTTAAACCACTCTCCCCTGTTGGAAAACTAGGAATCCCTTTTTTTACAGAGACCTTTTTGATTGATTATTCTGTGTTATAAAAGTTGACCAATCGTGTTATGCTATGGGTAATTCAAAGACAAAGACATGATGAATACTGACAATGAACTTTAATTTCTTAGCTTTAGTCATTGCTGAGAAAAATCGATATCGCTACAGCCAAATTATAAAGACGTCGCCTTTATCGTTCTTGTGATTTGCTGGAGGGGAGGAGAGCACCTGGGGTTTAAGTGCGCGGATCCAACCTCTTTGAAATTTCACACGCGGAAAATTGTTATCGAAGTACCTAGTAGTAGACTATTTTATTTCATATACGATACAATATTTTATTAAATTCGGTCCGCCCGTTTCGTTAGCGTTTGGCAACAAACACCGCGACAGAAGAATTTTTAATAAGTATTATAATAAATGAACCGATGTATGATCAGTGAGAAATGCAAAATCTTATGACGTGCACCACAACTATTACATTTCTAGGATATTATTATAATAAAAAGCATTTGCTCATTTTTCGCTTTATAGCAAAATCTACTTACAATAATTATAATGGGATCTAGTGACTATATCACAAGTCACAACTAACTATACTTGTTTGAGTTTGGAGATGATTTCGGATAGTACGAAATTTTTTCATAATAATTATTATGATCTGTTATACATAATTTTGTTTTGTTTTTATGAAAAAAAAGTAAAGACATAATTTTTTTTTTCTTTTTAAATTATGTTAACTCAAACAATTTTATTCGGAATGCAATTTCAGAAAATATCTTTTGAACATCTACAATCGACTAATTTGGGAAGTAACTCGGCGAGAAGGACAGGCGTGAGAAACTAGCTTAGATCAAAAACTATTTGACACAATAGAGTTGCCTACACGACAGATACAGTCTCAATCACGGCGAAATGATCAGTTTCCGAGGTAGGAAGCGCGTGCAACGTTGCGGGCAACAGCTAGTAATTAAATATAAATCGTTTCTCACGTTTTCACTAATCGATCAAGTTTTAAACAAACTGTTGTGAAAACGAAGGAAATGTTTATCGAGTGAAAGTAGTTTGTAGGCTCTAGGGCCGTAGGGCTGTCGAAAAACTAGAAAATCCCTATACAATCGCAACTGTGAAGTATGGGAAATATGCGTGTAAGTACCAGCCCTAGCTATAGGTGGATTTCCAAGCTATTCTGTCCTGTACTTTACTTGGAAACGCGAATCACGGGTATTTACGTTGACATTCCTTTGTATATTACATAAATAGAGAATACGTAATTATATTAGACGTATAATTAATTTTGCTGGTTCAAAGGTAGAGTTGTGTACGGTAGTATACTCTTATTGTTGCAGTATTATAATATGTATGTATGCAAACTGTTTTTAGTCAAGCAAAATCATAATATTATTTACTGAGAAAATTTTAAAACGCGTGTTAAGGCGCTGTGGTTGTTACAACTATGTAAAATGAGTTTTTTAAAACACGTTTTTAGTAAACGAAATGTCATTATTTAAGTATAAAATAAGTACCGTTTTAAAATTGAGAAAATTTCCTATACGCAAAGGTATATCAGTACACAATTTGAAAAATTCTGCTCGATAGAAAAAAATCTCAAAGATGACTGTTATAACGCTGTTTTTCATAATTAAATCATTTTATGGCTAAATTACACACTTTCTAGAAAAAACAAAATATCTATATATATAAAACTCAAAGGTGACTGACTGATTGACATAGTGATCTATCAACGCACAGCCCAAACCACTGGACGGATTGGGCTGAAATTTGGCATGCAGGTAGATGTTCTGACGTAGGCATCCGCTAAGAAAGGATTTTGATAAATTCCAACCCCAAGGGGTTAAAATAGGGGATGAAAGTTTGTATATAATAATAACGCGAGCGAAGCCGCGGGCAAAAGCTGGTGTAGTATATGTGTCGTAACCTAACGTAAACGATTTGATATAATATTTGATTTGTGTAATACTAAAAACAAAAGATTTTTACTCCTATTTTCTATTATCAAGGCACGCGGCGAACGCGTAACCGCCACTGTACAAGGCGCGCTGACATGAATGTTATTTTAATGTCCTTAACGTCGATATTCGTACTGACAGACATCGACCTGCTTATTTTAGGGACTACTGGGCCTTAAGATTGTTCTTACGATTTTATTAGGATTTTAATTTTATGGAAAGCGAGTGCTTTATATCAAAAATTGTATTGAGAAATATGATTATATTTTCTTATTCAAACATTGCGTTGGCGTGTTACTAAACAAAAAGTTCCTAAAACGATTTTAACAACATAATTATGTTTCATATTTACAGCCGACTCCACTAAATTACGAATTGGAAAATTGAATAAGTTCATTTAAAAAAGATTTATAGTTTAAGAGCCCGTGTCTGTTTTATATTCATTCGAAACAGTGGAGGCACGAGGCCTTTGTGGCCCCCTACTATTCCATATCGAGGCAAGTAATTAGCGAGGACACGCTGGCCACATACAAACATACAAACAAATTAAATACGTATACATATTACCGACGGCGATAAATCACTCGGCTCACTTTCCTAAATTGATATTGTAATCCGTTCGGCCATTTTGTTTTTGTTATTGAAATGAAGACGTCGCTTGATGCTTCGTTAAATTGCTATCTCTGTTCCGCGGGTGTGGAGTAGATTGTTTGGTGTAGATTTACTTTTCGTTGGCTTAAAGAAAGAGTAAAATGCCAATTCTATTTTCATGCTTACAAGGGAGGCTGTTATTAAAGAGGTGCATCACTTGTGCCCAATTGGAGACTCTAGTCTTAAACAAAACAATATAAAGTTAACATAATAAGTATATAGGTATATACACACAAAAATAACCAACTGCTAAATATACTAAATTTTTGTCGGTCTACTACGTATCTACGTATAGACAAACAAAAAAAAAAATTGATAAAAAATAAAAATGCCAAACGAGTGGCAGCATACATTGCGTAGTATTTACAAAGGCTAGGTGCCTTCCATCTTCTTATCCCAATACTCTAATTGGTCCAAATATTTAGTATTCTCCATTCATTTTCCTATTCCACTTATCGCATACCCGATACGAGCTCACGATCAACAGGAGCCACTGACTTATGTCTCCCTGTGATATGTTCATCTCAATAATAAATATTCGGGCCAATTAAACGCGCAGCCTCCTAATGAACAAAAGGGGAGCGCTGGCATATATTACAATATCTTACGTATTACCTCAATCAATTATATTTAATATATTGATGGTATAACATAATATTATAGTGGTCTTGGCGTAAACGAGCTACTATCCCCGATCGGTACTAGCTACGCGATTTTCATTTGGCTTGAAGCAACTGCTGACTCAAATACTTTGGCAGTGAAAAATTGTTTGGTATTCAGCTCTACAGGGATTGACCAAAATCAAAACTAATGCCATCACTCATCAATGCACCATCTCTAGTGTCACTAGAGAATGAGATACAGTTGTTTCATTCTAGTCCTGCTCAATGGCAGGTACTACACGCATCAATATCTTATCATAATATTATAGTCTAAGCGATAAGTTGAGAATGGCGAAATATAGAGATAAGGGTCATAAAAATACGAGCGATAGCTCATTAGATTCGGGAAGACGTCTAGAAAAATGTATCGGAAGCGTGTTTATTAATTAGGTTGCAAAAAAAAGGTATTATGTTTTTTGTTAAAAACTCCGAAACTATTAACATTTAAGAAATTTTAAAAAAAGATTCTTAAAGAAGAGGAAATTTCCATAAAAAAATCCCAACTCGCGGAATTCTATCTCTATTATTTATAATTTTAATGTAATGCTGAAAGTAAGCCTCCGCGCGGCATTTTTAGGTAGCGCGCGTGGCTTCAAAACCGAGCACGTCACACTTATTATTTTTTGTAAAGGTATTAAATATTAATTTAAAATTTTCAAAAACTTATGGTGTATTCCGAACACTTCAAAGAATTTTTCAACAAATTAGACAAATGTTAACTTACGAAATTTTTTCGAACTTCCGTCCTCATTGTACTTGAAAGAAAACGTTTAAATAATTTTCGTAAAATTTTTCACTTCGTGGAGCCCTTGATATGAACATACTTAACAAGATCACGCCATAAAAGTTAAAAAAAATTAATATATTATATAATATATTATTAACAAAAATAAGTGATAATACTTTAGGGTGTGTACGTGTTCCTTGCATAGAGTTCACTGTGAAAGTAGCAGCGCTGAAAGGCCAAATTTTTTTTTCACTTTTGTACGGGGAAACTCGTGACGCTCGGGCCCTTGCCCATACAAAAGTGAAAAAAAAATATGGTCTTTCAGCGCTGCTACTTTCACAGTGAACTCTCTACAAGGAACACGTACACACCCTAAAGTATTATCACTTATTTATATATATATATATATATATATATATATATATATATATATATATATATATATATATATATATATATATATATATATATATATATATATATATATATAATATAATTGGAATCTCGGAATCGGCTCCAACGATTTTCATGAAGTTTAGTATATAGGGGGTTTCGGGGGCGATAAATCGATCTAGCTAGGAATTATCATGATTCTAGTATCACGCGATTCCCAAGTGTAACTGTGATACTGCGATACGGCCTATTACACCATCAATATTATTATGGAATCGTGTAATATTGATAAATGACATCCAACTTCCAAGTATCAAATGCATGTGGCCGAAATAATTACTAATTTAATTTTGACATAAAGCTACGTCATTTTTTGTCCCAATCACAATGTCTTCCACAAGATTCTTGAAGGTATGTTAAGACAATCATTAATAGTTTTCAGCTTTCATAAAACCATAAAATATTATAAAATTCCCATGAGAAAATTAACTCAAAGATATTATAAACAAAAATAGGCTAAAATTACATGTCTATTAATGTGTATTCTGTGATAATATCTTTGAAACAAAACACCTATACACATCGCTCACATAAATAAGAATTAATTAACTAAATAAATTATATACTTCATTATTAGGTTTAATTAATTAATTACTTTTTAATTTATTCTCCAGATTCTGGGTACTAATAAATCTAGTCTCAAGGTGGTATGAAATTGATTACAAAGATCCTATGCCTCGATATAATAAAACATGTTTCATGATATCATTATTAGATAAATATAATTAATTTTTAACTTACACCTGATGAGTAAAATGAGTTTTTTGGAATCTGATTAGCTATAATATATTTTTCCCAATAAGGGGCTACGATACATTTTAATAACGAAATGCACAGCAATAATTGAAAAGCGGTACCACGATAGTACCGTGTACGAGTATATTCTTGGTTCTTAAAACATTAAAACATTGCCTTGTACATCGATTTTTAAAAAACATGTAACAATATAAATGTGTGGCCATTATTCACAATAAATTGTCTAAGCAAATGCATCTGCACACTCCCGTTGCATGCGTAGATTAAATTGTTTCGCTGAATCGATTAACTTTCGATCTTGTATCGTTTCTGTATCGATTATTTTTATTTCGTCCGATGTCTTTAGTGTTCGCCGCTTACATCTTTATTACTCTATTAAGTGAGAAAACAAGACATTCACGCTCGATTTGTATTCATACGGCAAATATAGAAATGTCTTTGTCCACTACGATATTTTCTGTAATATTCGATAATTTTTTGTCTTTATTTCTCCATTCCTTGGTATCATGCACCTTGGTATCTAGTATTGGTACAAACGGGCTACATGAGATGGGGACGAATTGACGTGACCACGACTCAACGTAACGTGTCTGCACAGTCGCGTCGTAGAGCGTCTACGCCATATTTTACGATGGGAAATGAGTTAGTCGTTACGCATTCCCGACAGCTTAGCGGCAAACCGCCGAGACATTTCGGACTCCCTGGATGCTGCGGCAAGAAGGAGATGGAGGAGATGGAGATGGGTTTTAGTGGGTAAACCCAATTTACCCACTAAAACCCATCCTGCCTCCTCTCCGCATGTTGCTGGGCCGTTAGCCCGAGATTACTGCAGCGTCTCAGTCAGCGGCGTTTCACATCAAATATCTACGTCAATGTTTGCCATACTATGTACTTTAAGTATGATCGATGTTAAGAAATCTTTATACTGGACAGTAGCCTTTACTATGTTGATGCAATAATTCTGCAGGAAGTAGGCAAAGGCTATCACACGTCAGTGCTGTAATGAATCGTAAAATGTTAATAGAATCGAACCTTTGACTCCCGGCCACAATACATCATTGTCATGTTAGGACAGCCGGTTTTTGGGACGTTAGGGTCGTACACTAAGATCACCTCTTTGTAATAAGCACTGCGGCTATTGTGTTTTAAAAGTAAACTTTCGTTGTAATACCGACTTTTTATTCTACCATCGTAGTTTACATTTCTAGGTGACGCGGCGATGCGATGCACTTTTAAATGAACAATTCAAAATTGGAATAATGCAATTTGCGATGTGAACTGACATTAAGTAAGCCTTGCATTTAACAATCAAAGATCTGTAAGAAACATAAAAGTAATATCAAACACTTAAATAATAATATACTTTCCTTGCACTTATTCCACTTTATTTTAATATATTTATTACAAAATTGTGTACACGACGGGGTTCGAAAAAATCATCATCAGGTGTTATATTATGTATTTTTTCGAAACCGGTCGTGAATATAAAACAATTTTGTAATAAATATATTAAAATAAAGTGAAAAATTTCCACCAAGAAATGACGTTACATTCAATATCATAATATATCTAACACGACCAAGAATAGTAATCTGAATACTACCTGTATTGGATTTGGATGACCTAGAATGAACATAATTATTTAGATTGTAAGTTCCCTATGAAAGTTTATGTGTACGTTATGCTTTACATATTTTCTATTAGGGCAAAACGTTTCATCGTTCCCACATTAGAGTGAGACGTCTGAGACGGACAGTCCACCATGACTAGACCACACTCATTACAACAGAACGTCTCAACAACGCATACCTATAGCGTATGTAAATTGCTTAGGCTGTATTCGCGGAGACAGTAGAGAAGATAGTGCAATATCTTTCTCAACTTCTTTAATATTTGCGAATTTCCCTTTAACGATGTGACTTGTATACTGTGGATATAAAAAATATGTATTTTATATTATTTAGCTCATATTATTATTGTGAGAACGTAGAATGACAATTTAACAGACAATAATTAGTACCATATTACAGTACCTGGATGACCGAGCTTTGCTCGGTATAGCAAACACTCATTGACATGTTACTTAACAACGCCATCTGCTGGAATAGCTTTAGCTGTTGTTGTGTCGTTAAAGCAATTAGTTGCTCACAAAATAGTATTATTATTCGCCAATAGATGTCAGGAAGAGTCACATTTTTCAGTTTATCGATTATCGATAAAACACGAATAAAAAGTCATTATCTAAAAATGATTCCTAGATTCCAATTATATATATATATACAAGAATTGCTCGTTTAAAGATATAAGATATATACTAAATGCTATTTTCAACTTTTTTTGGTAAACTTCATTGAAACATTATTTTATGGTAAACTTTCTGTCCCAGCGTCTTACTATAATATGGAGGATGGCACAATTTCGTATTTATAATATCAGTTTGGTATTACTTCTCGTGGTTGGGAATATAATCATTCTAGATATGAAACCTTTTCTCTGAAGTTGCATTTAAAAAAAGTACAAACATATTTATTATTTTCCCATGGAGACTATTGGGGCACTTTACATAAACCGCTTTGATACGTAAAATGATATTATCTTGTAATTGGTTACAGTAGTAGAGTATCAGTTACCGTTTACTGCCCATAACGACCACGATGAGTATATTGTATATATTTTAATGATTAATATGCATTAAAGACGAAATATACGAAAAGGCCGACCCGTTCAGACAGACTGTTAAGAGATTAGCCTTACTGGACTCGTGCACTCCTGGAGAATGAAAAAGTACTATCAGAGAAGTTTATTCATAGGCAGATGGCGGACCTAAGTAATTTGGTTTTGTTATGTCAAATCCAGCCAACAGATCTCGACTATCATTAAATTGACATTACACGACTAAATGACATGCCATCTGCCTATGAAGCAATTTCTTCGATGATACCTTTCCTGTTAGGTCGATCTGCGATCAGTCCAAGCTCCGATTGTCCTCGTCGTATATGTGGGACTTAATGCATAATATTATAATAATTAAAACCTTTAGAGTCTAGAGAATGTTCGCCGTGTACATGTAATGTAATACATTTGGATTTTAGATGTATTAACACTCGAAGAGGCTACTGTTTGGGGTCATTTTAATTGGTTTCCATGTTTGGTTTATGTATATTTTTTTCTTTAATTACAACGTAAGAGACTCTATTTTTCAAATGATCTTTGATACACGTTTTTAAGTTTACACCTGTTTCTAGAATCTATGAACAATTAATTTATTGGAACTAGAATTAATACGCTTTCAGCTATAAGAGCAAGAATTATTTGTCAAATTGGCTCTAAAAGTACTGGACCAATTTAAATGAAATGTGGCATATATTATATACATGGGCTACTTCTTATCGCGGTAACACAGATCATAATATTATGAAACATCCTTGTTCAAGCAATTACAAATCATATCGTTAGCAATCATCGCAACGCTTGGGCGCGGCGGATTTTTAAGTATAATTTAACAACAATAAAATTACCTTGGCAATTCGATAAGACGGTACGATAATAGGTCGTATGCGATTGTTCGCGCCTCCGATATCGCCCCCGGCGCCCGCCGCTCGTAATTTGATCACATTTGTACGGACAATGCTGGCCTAAAGCGGGACGACAGATGAACAGGGAGGAATGGAGAGGAAATGTAACTATTTTTTTTTTGTTTATATTGTCATTGCGTACATATATTGCTTGCTAAAGACAAATATAAGTTCTACTAAACTGTTTTACATAATAAAAAATAAAATGTTTTACATATTAATACCGCGAACCTGTTTGATCAGTGAGTAAGTTCCAAGTTTTTTCTCATTAGTTATTACTTTAGGGGGCGTCCACAACACAAATAATATTAGTTGCCATTAACTCAGTTCCTTACATACTAAAATTAATCTTTTAAGACAAACTCATCAAAATAATAAGAATTTAATGCCGATAATTTCAACTTAATGAATATGCTGACCACCTAGCAGGTGTTTGCATGAAATAAGGCCCAATAAGGTAAAATTTACGATACTGAATCCATCTTTTCACGCTGTTCCTAAATTACCTCATACCTAACTGTCCTAACAGTAAGCGTCATCATCATTACCTAGATATATTTCATTGTCTCTTTGAGTAACTAGTTTTCAGACTAACGATACTTAACTTAAACGCCGAGGGCGAAAAAAAACAAATCGACTCCATTACCGTCCCTAGCATTTTCACGGGCACGACTCCTTCAGAGGAGTAGCCCGGGGCTCGCTACAATGGCTACTTTTTCGTTCGCATTAGTATTCAGCGTGCGAGCTCTGACCGGGCAGATTTGGCCCCAAGGTACTGTTATATAAAGCGTTCTACATTGACTCAATTTTTGGACATTACTAAAGTACCCGATAATTCGCATCAGAGTATTTGATATAGCAATTTGAGCAATTTTAAACACGTTAAAGCGCAATTTAAGTAACCTCCAGATTTTAGTACTACTATTTAGTATAGGGGTCACCAAATGGCGGACCGCGGTCCGTGTCCGGACGACGCATTTTCGAAAATGAACTTAGTTAAAAATAAATTTCGGTCTTGACTTGCTCATGAATGAATGTAAATAAATGCCTTTGTAATTTCCGTAAATATATTTTTTTATAAAGGGAAGCTCGCGAAGGTCATTTCATTTCTTAAAATGGACCGCGAGCGAAACTAATCGGTGACCCCTGTTCTAGTAAATATATAAACATTAAAATATTATTTAATCGATTTTAGCAGCAATTAAACACGATGACTAATTAAAGGACTGTAACTTATTAATATGATAAAGAGAGACAATGTTAATAATAAATAAATAAATTTTAGTGACAGGGTTTTTCGCATAAACAATTACAGGTAGCAATTTCATTTAATACTATCATATAAATGAAGTAAAATAAGCTTCTTGTGTCTAACTAAGACTAACAATTATACTAATAATAATGTTTCGGGTCTTGGATGACTATGTCAAAATAAATAATAATATAACGACAGTCTTAGTTTTTATTTTGTCCAAATCCAAAATGATTACTTTGTGAGTGTGACAGAAGAATTCAAGTGACGTTTTACAATATGGCGGTGTTATTTCCGATTTATCGACGTGAAATGTAATTTAAGGCCTGTTAAGCTGATAATGACATTGCCTACCAGTGCCTCTGTGTTTTCAATTACCTCACCTCTGACAAAAATGACAATCCAAATTCAATTAAGCAGATAATTTCAAGTTTTTATAAAGACAGTCGTGTGGTGGGTCCATTACCAGTGTTCCTACAAAGCCTTGATTGATAAAGTGTATAAATAATTCAATGCTGCAAATGATTGATGAAACTATTGGTTTTGTAAGAAATCTTTCTCCTTAAATGAGAAAAGTGCGTTGTAATATGGATTTGATTTCGCACTTCATCCGCCCAGGGAGTTAGGTCAAACTACAATCTATAATTTCAACAGATTAGAAATCACTGATCCTGTGTTGTAAGGAAAAGCATCGCTGTAGAAAAGTTTTTATTACAACTAGACCAAACGTTCAGATCTACGTATAGGCGTATACAGGTTGTAACAAAACTAAATTAATGACAATACTTAAGGGTGTGTGTGTGTGCCTTTACAAAGAGTCTGCTATGAAAGTAGCAGCGCTAAAAGAGCAATTTATTTTTCGTGATTTGCGGCAAGTGCCGGTATGAATTTACCCACACAATAGTTAAAAAAAGTTACTCTTTCAGCGCTGCTGCAAAGTTATAGACTGTACTGTGAAAGTTCGCAGTAAAGTCTATACTTATATACACCTTAAAATAGTACTTAAAGTATTCTCACAGAAAACCGGCGTGAAATAGCGCTTGCGCTGTGTTTCGCCGAGTGAGTGAGTTTACCGGAGGCCCAATCCCCTACCCTATTCAATTCCCTACCCTATTCCCTTCCTTTCCCATCCCTACCCTCCCCTATTACCCTATTCCCTCTTAAAAGGCCGGCAACGCACCTGCAGCTCTTCTGATACTGCGAGTGTCCAAGGGCGACGAAAGTTGCTTTCCATCAGGTGACCCGTTTGCTCGTTTACCCCCTATAATCATAAAAAAAAATCATTTCGACCTCGACCTCTGTGGCTCAGTGGTGAGCGGGTTCGAATCCCGCCGACGGAACAAAACGTTTTCAAAAGTGTATGAAATATGTGTATCGTATAAAAAAATACTTAAATAAAATATGTATAGTATAAAAGTATTAAATATATTTTGTTGTCTGGTACCTACCTGTAACACAAGTCCATCAGGTACTTACCACGGGGCCAGACTGACGTGGTGTGAAGCGTTCTTAGATATTATTTACTATTTTGTGTTCTTACATATAAATACAGGCATAATTTTACAGCACTGTACACTAGCATTAGTAACTTCAGGCAAATTATCACAAAATGGCCGAATTTCCACCCACTGGACGGAAACAGTAACAAGTATAATATCGGCGGTGGCCGAAACCGTTTTATATTATCATATCCTTTTTTTATTTTGACAGCGCATTGGGCATACCAATTGCGCTGGTAATTGGATTTTTGTTACATTTAACAACTCGGGCATGACTTAAACATCTTGTTAAGCGGTAAAAAAAATGGCCGCCATGATTAATGTGGGGTAAGTGTGTCGCCCTGGCGGGGTTTGTGGAAACCGCACAATGTATAATTAGCGAAAGTATAACGAGTGTCCATAATGTACTTTTTTGCTGACTTTTTTGGGTAATAAGATTAAGGTTGCCTTGGTAAGTTGAGGAAATTTTGCCTCGAAATTATATCACCAAGATGGAGCTTAGATGTGTGTTTCTCGCTGTGCAGTTATGAAAAAATACTTCAGCTATCAGTAAATAGATAATTTTTTCTGGTTCCGTACCCAAAGTTTAAAAATTGGACCCTATTACTGAGACTTCAATGTCTATCCGTCTGTCTGTCTGTCTCCAGGCTGTATCTCAATTACCGCTATATCTATACTTCTGAAATTTTCACAGATTGAGTATTTGTGTTGCCGTTATAACAACAAAATATACTAAAAATAAAATAAAATTAATAATGGGCTCCCATACAACAAATATGATTTTTTGGGTTTTTTTGCTCATAATCAATAACGGCAACAGCTGGGGCATTTGAAATATTGACAAAGTCTTAATAATATTTGCTATTATATAATTAATAATAAAATTAAAATAAAATAAATATTTAAGGGGTGCTGCCATACAAAAAAAAAACAATTTTTGGCCTATTTTTGCTCTATAACGGTACGGAACCCTTCGTGCGCGGGTCTGCTCGTACTTGGCCGATTTTTAATAAGATACTAAGCCTGCAACTAATTAATTTCAAAACTTTAAACAACAATCATCAAGGCATCATCTCATACGCACAGGAACTTTCGAATCGAAATGCTTATTATGACGAATTAGGTGTAGCTAGGATGGCTATAGCGTTACTAATTTAAATGGTAGACATAATATTGAACTCACAATAAAGATAATATCCGGTGTGGTGTCGCATAAGTTTGGCAGGGTTGAAACTTTTTATTTATGTTCGGATAAACTTTAGCGAAGCAAAATGTGGCACAGGTGTTTTATATTATCAAGTGCATAGATCCCTACATCCCGTAGTCATTTTAACACAATAGCCGCACCCACAAATTACTAAATCATGTACAAAATGTACGAGTTTAAAAGTACCGAATAGGTTTGTGAATGCTCGCAAAATTTTCGGTGGACACCGCAGGTTCGGTTGTTACCACGCTGCGGGCGGACAGCGATAAGCGATTTTTGGAATAAACAAACAACCTGTTTTTTTATACAAAGACTCAATGTTCTTTCTTTTCCCTTTCTGCAAAAAGTTTTTGGCTTTACAATAATAACTGAGTTATAGATAATCTTCTGTAAACGCAGGCGCGATACTAATTTTCCTTACACCCTTTATCCAAGAGGATTTTTTTTCAAACCGGAAGGAAACGCTGTAAGCAATATTCAACAGCATAGTATATTAACAGCGCTGGTGTTGAGGTATTTTTTTTTTAATTCTTCAGATGGAAATATTTATGAAAATTTTACGCGCCTAAAACGCATCGTATTACTATTTTACACGGTTATTACGAAATCTTTTTATTGTTTCCGTTTGTAACGCATTATAATCGCCCATTCTAAATTGAGTACAAAATGGATTTTAACTGTATATAGAGCATGTAAGAGGCCTTAATAATCGAGCAGCCTGTAACCGCTCGTTATAAACAAAGGAACCACGTGTATAAAGTCACAAAATTATTGGTATTCGCGGGCTCCGGAGGCGAAAGCTTTATACCGATAACATCGGAAGATTGTTTTATAATTTCACCCTACAAAAGCAAATAAAGAAGTTATGTTTGATCAAGATAATGCTCCTCTTTTAGTATTTTAGCAAAGATTACAGTATCGCTTTTATTCTGATAACTTTATTTGTACACAAAACATGGTCATTTTAAATGTATTTTAGTATCATCAATTTTTTGTAATATCTATATCTATACTATCTATACTAATATTATAAAGAGGTAAGCTTTGTTTGTTTGTTTGTTTAATTGTAATGAATTGGCTCAAAAACTACTGGACCGATTTTAATAATTCTTTCACCATTCGAAAGCTACATTATCTACGAGTAACATAGGCTACTTTTTATGTTGGAAAATATAGGGTTCCGTAAGATATTTCAGTTTTTCGGAAACAACCAGAAAATTTACTTATTTTGCGTACGCTGCCTAAACTATAAAATATAGAACTATACAATGTTCTAAGTAAATGTAGATCTTATAAATATCTACAAAAATGTCCGCGACACACTATACCTATCTATGTCAAGTGAGGCACAACAACCATTTTTTTATTTAAAAATTTTGATTTTTTTTGGACTACATTTAAACGCATTTATTTTACTTATACTAATAATCCTTAGGGGTGTAGGTCGACCTCTAACTAGGTGGGACGACGATATCCGCTTAGTTGCAGGCCCATGTTGGATGCGAGTAGCAGGAGATCGGTCATCTTGGCGTTCATTGAGAGAGGCCTATGTCCAGCAGTGGACGACTATAGGCTGATATGATGAATAATCCTTATCAAAATAAATAATTTATCACTAAGTACAGTTTATGTAGATTATATTTGGTCTTTGAATGATTAAAATTTGACGTTTAGCTTAGAAGTTATGGCGAAATTAAAATATTGCGATTTACGCCCGTTTCGAAGTGGGCGCTGGCGCTACCGATGCTGGGGTGCGCTCGCGGGAGGGGTATCACTAATACCTATTGTACACATTGAAAAGGTCTACAGAAAACTCCGCGATGGTATAAGTAAATATATCTCTTATGAATGTCCCACAATAACATTTTTTTGTCATTTAAGTAATTTTAACTTCAAATAATGGCTAATTTTCGAAGCGATTTTAACCAATACGGCAATAATCCTTATTTACTTTAAATACATTATTGATTATGGCCCTCTACAACATAATATTATGATTTAAATTTTAAATTAATATTTTCGAAGATATTACAGATTTCAAAATTGCGGGACGCAGCTTTTGCGGCAGTACCGACCAATGCGGGCCACGGGTAGTAATAATAATAAATAATAATAATAAAGCCTTTTATTTCCTCGATACATACCATTTTAACAAGCATGGGTTGGCCACGGGTAGTAGTGAATATAAATTATTTAAAATCAAAACTACTGAATCGATTTGAATCATTTTTAGGGTTCCGTACCCAAAGGGTAAAAACGGGACCCTATTACTAAGACTTCGTTGTCTGTCCATCTATCCGTCTGTCTGTCTGTCGCCAGGCTTTATCTCAAGAACCACTATAGCCAGACTTCAGAAATTTTCACATATTATAATTCTTACATCTGTTGCCGCTTAGATAACAAATACTAAAAACAAAATAATATTAATTCGTACGCGAGTCCGACTCGCACTTGGCTGATTTTTAACCCGCGAAAAAAAAGAGGGCTGTTATTATTTCAGTGACATAGGCTATAATATATTTTATACCCGTGCGAAGCCGGGGCGGGTCGCTAGTATTATATAAAACTCAAAGGTGACTGACTGACATGGTGATCTATCAACGCACAGCCCAAATCACTGGACCGGTCGGGCTGAAATTTGGCATGCAGGTAGATATTATGACGTAGGCATCCACTAATAAAGGATTTTGATCAATTCCACCTCCAAGGGGTTAAAATAGGGGATGAAAGTTTGTATATAATAATACTTCTTAACGCGAGCGAAGCCGCGGGCAAAAGCTCGTATTTAATATACCTTAACCCTTAAAACCTTAAAGGTTAAGAATGGCTTCCTTAGGAATGTAGAGTTGATTCATATTGGTATAAATCAACCTTAACTAAAATTACTACTACCTTTTAACTTCCGATACATAAAGTGTTGACAATTCAAAGCAGCTAATTCGAAATAAATTACAATCGAATAAAATTTAATCTGGCAATACTTATACAAATCGATTTAGTAATAACGTCGATTATAGAATGCAATACCTGTTACCTATTTTACCACTGTTTACGAGATTCTATTAGAAAGTTGACAAACGTCCAGATATTGTATTGAACGATGAGATACAAGCGGACAAGGGAGAAAGTCGTCCATAATAACATAAATATTATTTGTCATACAAAGGAATTGAAAATTAGGAAACCTAGGCGTATACTGTCGCCTGAACGTTTGACACCGAATTCTTATCACAATTTCATACATCCATGAGATACGTCGGCGCATGTACGACCAATGATTAAAATTTGCCTAAATAAAACATGGTAATATATTGGACTCATTATTATTGAATTTCTTAATCGACCGCAAAAAAGTAAAAGAGATCCTTCTTCTTGATCCTTCTCTTTCAACGATCAGTTGCATCCTCAAAACGAAGTAAATCATAACATTTAATCATGCTTTATTTCTTCTTTTAATGTACAATTATTTTTAGCAAATAAAGTTATTTCTTTCTGTCTTTCATTTTAATAGTTGAGGTATATTGAAGCAGAAGCGTGTTTAAATGACTTTCGGATTGTTTGGAGCAATTTTGATATTACAGAGATGTATGTGATGTATAGTACGATTTTTCACGTTTTTACGGACTTAACGTATATAATATTATGCTACGTAAGTTATAAAATATTTGCCTCAAAAATAGTATCTAAATTCTTTATATACTCAGGGGCCAGAGAAACTTGATGCGAAGCGTCCATATTTTATTTACTTACTAAGTAGATGAAGCCCGCAACTTTAACAAAAACTATCCTAGTTTGTCCTTTTCCGTCTCTCAAAGGAAGTTGATTCCTAGGCAGATGAGGGACTTACGTAGTTTGGTCGCGTTACGTCAAACCCAGCCGACAGGTCACAATTTGACGTGGGAGAGCCATGCTTCGGCATGAATGGGCCGGCTCGACCGGAGAAATACCACGTCCTCACAGAAAAGATCATTATTACGAAAAAAACTATAAAGAAACAGTTACACATACGCATAATACTAGAAAAAATACTTGTGGAATGCTAGTCCAACCACAAATTACTAATTACTATGGTGAAAGGACGAACAAATATCTAATACCCAAAATTTTTAACAGACTTCTTTTGTTGAATCAAAATCCTAATGTTAGTGTTAACATGCTGAAAAAGAACTTAAAAAATTTGTTATTAGAGGAACTATAGTAAATATTATGTAAAAAATATATGAAAAATAGCACTTGCTGCCGCACTAAAAGTGGAACATTCTTTACTTAAATGTGATTAATTCAAAAATGTTATATATGCCCCTGGATACATTGTCCGTCAAGGTCTTCATTAAATGTTTAATGAAGAGCTGTGTTTAATGAAGAGCTTGACAGACAAACCTATTATTGACTATTATTAATCTTCATATGAAGGTTAATAATAATTAAATGTCTCTGAGTATATGACGGTTAGATTCTAAAAACATTTTATTTGATTTTTTTGTGTTTATCGATTATGGTTGAAAATATAATATATCTTTGTTTATCTTTGCTTTGTTGTAACAGGATAACGAGATAAATAGATGCTGTTAATTATTTGTATAATAATATGCGATTAGAAAACTTAAGAAATATAAATGTATAAGTACTAAAATATTAGATTATAGAAATACGGTTTGAAGTGTATTATATAATTTAGTTTTAGTGATATAGATTAGTATTGATAAATTAACAAAATGTTAAGAGCGCGTACCTGCCAATAAACTTTTTAGTTTGGCGGGAAATTATTTTAAGCCACTTTTGTATTTTGGATTTGGAATAAACGTTAAAAAAAAAAAAAAAAAACCGGCGTGAAACAGCGCTTGCGCTGTGTTTCGCCTCGCTTCCCTTCCCTACCCTCCCTTATTCCGTTCCCTTTCCATCCCTGCCTTCCCCTATTACCCTATTCCCTCTTAAAAGGCCGGCAACGCACCTGCAGCTCTTCTGATGCTGCGAGTGTCTATGGGCGACGGAAGTTGCTTTCCATCAGGTGACCCGTTTGCTCGTTTGCCCCCTTATTTAATAAAAAAAAAAATAACATTGAATTGACATGATCCACCAAATGACGTTTGTCTGTCAACTGCCTAGGAATTAATTTCCTCGACAACAGAATTTGGTACAAATATCATCTAAATCGGTTCTGCCGTTTAAGCGTTTAGAGGAAGCAGACATACTTCTGCATAATATTAGCTGTAAGGATAACAACATGTACAATAAGTCGTATTTTCAGCTACCGACACCTCGCGTTAGCAACAATTTACCGGCCGCGGCCGCGGGGTATAGTTACAGTACAAGTAGCCGGGTTCACCCTATCTCTCCATCTAGCTGACATACATTACAATCAGGGCTGATCCTCCATTTACATAGCTGATTTTATTTATGTTATGACAGCTACACGGCTTTAACGAGTGATAAAATGTTTTGTAATCCATTAAGGTGATGAACGCGAAATATTGTGCATTTTTATTTGCACCTCTGTGAAAAAAGTTGAGTAAGCTTTACAAAAGTTTGTCCGTGCCTGCATTTTTTCGACAAAGAAAACATTGTATGTAATAATTTAGTGTTCTAGATAGTAAACATAGCATGTAATGCCTATCGTGTACGGTGTAATACCTAGCATATGCATTTAGTTTTATATTTATTTATTAGCACGCAAAGTTTCTTAACCGTTTCAATGTGGTGTCATGTTTTGCAATATTTTGCGTCTGGCTGCTAACAAATATTTCATGGATCCTCTGAGGCGCCTAGCGCCAGGAACTTTGATGACTCCTCTCGAGCCCCACCCGCCAATCCAATTGTTTTTCTTTTAGTAGCGACTCAACAGCAACGTAAACGGATTAATAGTTCGTTTCAAGTATTGTGATTATACTTGAATATGTTATAAGTAATTATTTACGTGTACAAAGAGAAATGGAAGGTAAGTGACTTATTTTTATTAGGTGTTGTAAACCTTCATGGCTATATTGATCAATTTATTTTCGTTTTATTGTAGAACGGGATATTACATGCTACTTGCTAGTCATGTATAACGCCAAAAATGTATATCTAGTAAATATCTACTTTCTATAGCATTTTGTAAACAAAATAAACATTGTATTAGTTGTAGTTTTTGAATGAAATATTATGTTTTTTTCAAACCGGTGTGAAGTAGGGGTGGGCAGCTAGTTAATTATAAGAATAAATGTGAGATTTTGCTGGTGTTGGCGTTATGTATTTATAAAATAATTCGTCGGCCATATTATTCACCAATTGAAAATGTTTAAGACTCCTGAAGTGTTTTTATGCAATATCCTAAAACTAACACTGTACACGTAGAATACGTGACAAATAAAGCCACTTTCATTGAGGGAAAACCTCTGAAAAATGTAATTTCATCACAGTTTTACAGATAAACATTTTATCTCCTCTCGGGCGTCACACGCCATACCGAAAAGATACCCATGGTGCCTCTGCGGCGACATCCGCACGGAATCGGTTAATTGCTTCTGACAGTTCTGACAGATTGTTCTCATTTTACTCTTATAATCTACTGCACTAACAATTTTCAGTCGACAATAATTATTCTCTATTTCTAACCTATACCTCGCAACTTTTAACGTTGAGGTATCTTGTCAGCCCTGAGTGGCTGTTTCCCGTATTGTGTCTGATCTCCGGAGTCCGGACTTACCAAGTATTATGTAACCCAACTTATTGATTTGCGTAGAGTTTATTTCAAAATTTTAAGAACTGGTTATCAAAATTGTAATTTTAATGATTTAATCAATACTAGATGCTATCTTTATAACTATAATCCTTCGTAGCCAAAAAATGAAGGAAACATTATTTCTTAGTTTTATGTTCGACTGTGGATATTTTTGTGTCGCTGTTTACAAATAATAATATTAAAACAAAAAACCTACATACGACACGTTATACTTAATATAATCTCGTATTACTACTTTAAATATTATAAATTCAAGTGCTAAAATGTATAGAGTCGGTAATTTAGTCGACATTACCTGCTCTAACAGATGTCTTATTGATTACTGTGAATATTTGTCACCGCATTACCGGCGCCCGCGCATGACAGCTTGTTTATTGCTCGCTAAAATACTCAACACTAAGTATGCAGTATATTTTACTATTCAATATTTTATTATTTTGCTGCATAATGTGTTTAATTAAGACATATAATAACATTTTTGTCTGTAATAATCCTCCTGATCAACCTTGCTATGAAATAATATTACTTTCATGACATATTTTAAGTTCCTTTATTTGCATTAATTCGCCATTTATCTACACTACTCGTATGTAAGTGCGTTTTAATAAGGCGCCGAAAAAGTAAACCGCGAGATTATTTTACATCGGATCATATTATATATTTTGGGAAAATACGAGCACCTACAAAACATTGGCATACTACTTTTAGTGAAAATACAGCGGATATTTACTCACTGCAATGTACAACATTATATCGTTAAGTTATGATAATTTACACGGAGCTCAAAGCTTAAATCAAACACGTAAACCGACCGATTACGTTGATGTAAATGTTTACTGTATTTACAGTCGCATATTTACGATTTAGGGCCCTTAGCCGAGATGCTTTCGTTAATTTCACCGTTGTTTGAAATTAAATCCTATAATTTCAACAGGGAAATGAATAACATTTTAGGTTACCGTCGAACTGTGTTTTAGTGTTAAAAAAGCAAATCATAGGATAATCTTACTGCTTTTCGAAGGCATCCATCGGTGATTCCATTTACCCCATTGTTAATGAAATATTTTCATATAATACAGTGGATTTCAACAACTTGCATTTTTTATATAATTTTGGTGGAAATTTTTGTTTCCACCAAAATTGGGGATTAGGTGTTTACGGGAAACTGGTACGACAACCACCACCTAGACGAGTTAGCTTGTAACAGAATGAAGTGAATGGCGTATTTTTTATGCTTCCAGAAATAATGGCATTTTGTAAAAATAACGTTTTACACACCCTCCTACCCACCAAAATTGGAATTTGCGAGAAAAGTAATCTTAAAAGAAAAACTACGTGCACTAAAGCTATAGCACATTAACTTAACTATACACAAACCAAAACTCTACCGATATTCAAAATAACAACATGATATTATTGCCACAAGTAGGATAATTTAAGTACACCAAATTTGCATAAAATCGGGGGTTTTGTGATAAAACGGTTTTCTTTCATTTCTGGCTGGAAACTGGTACAATCCAGCCCACAGCCACCTCCTAAACTGGTTAGTGTGTGGCTTAATGAAGTAAATGGCGTATTTTATGCTTATGGGATCAATGGTATTTTGTAGAAACAACGTTTCGTCAATCCCACCAAAATTTAAAAATTCTCGGCGACAGACCTAAACTGTGTCATAAAAACTAAACTACAGAAGTTAGTACAGTAAAATTAATAAATATTGAAGAGTAACTATATAAAACGACTACATAAAAATAAAAATCTAATCCAGTATCAAGTTTTCTATTAATCGGTCTAGATATTGAGCAAAATTGGAAATCGCCTATTTATGTTTATTATCTTTAAAATAAAAATAATAAGTATTTTAAAAAAATAAAGACAGGCCCAAATTATAAGCGTTATGTTTTACTTTTTAAATCAAAAATGAAAACGATATCTTGAAAAAATAAGATAGTTTTCAGCCTTGCCGCGCAAAAAAGCGGTTTGGGAAATCCAGTCAATAACTGTACAAGATCTGCTTGCCATCGCCTAGCAAATTATTCGAAAAGTCACCTATCACAAACAAAAACAGCTTCGAGTACTTAAATGCGTGTATTAATTAACTTTAGAGGTAAGAGGGTACACGTGTATACCTATTTCTACCTTTCGATTGAACCAGCGCAACCTAAAAAGTAGTTCTTCGAATATACTGAATTCTAGCAATTGCCTATACGGCAAGGCTTGGTTGTAACGGGCGAGAGCTAGCATCATATGCAAAATAATATACAATGGTTATTCTAATGAGCGCTGCGTTAATACATACATAATGAGAGGTATTAACTAAGACCAGCTCCGGCCAACGGTAGCTGAGATGTGCCAATCTTTTACTCGTTTATGTTGGGCTCACATGACGATGTAATAAAAAAATCAGCCAAGTGCGAGTGGAACTCGCGCACAAAGAGTTCCGTACCACAATAGAGGAAAAAATACTGAAAATTGTGTTTTTTTGTATGGGATCCCCCCTTAATTATTTCATTTATGTAAATTTTATTATAAATTATTAAATTGCGAATAAAATAGAGTATTTCGTGAATATTTCAAGTGCCTATGTATTGCCGTTATTAATTACGAGCAAAATATATCTAAAAATCACGTTTGTGGTATGGGATTACCCATTACCTTTAAATATTTAATTTATTTTATTTTTAGTATTTGTTATTATTATTATTATAGCGGCAACAGATAAACACAATCTGTTATAATTTCAGAAGTCTAGCTATAGCGGTTCTTGAGTTACGGCCTGGAGACACAGAGACAGACGGACAGACATTGAAGTCTTAGTAATAGGGGACCCTATTACTAAGACCCTTTTTACCCTTTGGGTACGGAACCCTAAAAAGGTATTTCTACTAAAAAGTGCATGCGACTTGCGAGTTTCTTGCCTTGGTTCTTCTTAACTTCTTACATCCCGATCCAATCCATAAAATGAACGTGTAAGACGATGAAACATTTGTTTCTAATTTATTGATGATTTATTTAATTAAAAACGAGCGGATCTCGTTTTTATTGTAAACATATTTTTCGACTACAGCAGCCGCGGGCATTTCGATGTAATTCATTATATTTGTTATTATTAAATAGCAACAAATGGAGGAAACTCCGCTGTTTCTCATTTTTGTCTGATGAGAGTACAGCGCCACCTAGCGATGCTCACGGGAGTGAGCCCAGCTCCCATACAAAATCTTAGTAAACGCCAAACGCGTTCACGATCGAATGTGAAAGAAAAACTCACACTCGGCACATTGACCGAAGGTCCTATATTTTCTGAAACCGTAGCCGATTAAAACGTACCACAATCTTCGGCCGAAGTATTATTGATTCTTCAGTATAGTGATACATGCATATATAATAATTTTATAATTTACATTTGTTCATAACAAGCAGGTAATTCAATAATGATTTTTACATATTATCTAAGCTCCATATAGATGTATTTAGATTCCATACAGACTCCATACTGACGTATTTAGATAAATATACCTACTTAACCATTAAAATCTCTGAGTGTAGCGACTAGCGGCATCATATGAACCCAGCTTTAGAGCTAGTAATATAGTATTAAAAGGAGTCAACGATCTCGAGTAATAACAACAGCTACTGTCCGTCCGCGGCCGCCGACCGGACAGACAACAAAATAACTTCAGTACAAAGAAATTCTTACGCGAAACTTTTTATACTCTTTTACAACTTTTATGCAGCAATATTACTTTCAATGAAGCGGTTCGAGTTTTTATGCTAAAAGCTAACAACTGTTTATTTTTATGTTTTGTTTTACGACGAAAAGACATCACTAGCAACATTTTAATAAAAATAATTATTATACTTACCATAACCATTTGGTTAATCCCATTAGGAAACTGTTATACTGCTACCTCTTTTCAAAAATATTAAGTTTAAACGGCACAAAATTCTGTATGTTCTTTTTTTGGAAACTCTATTTTTTAATAATCTGTACGTTGAAGCTAACAATTTTCGAATAAGAAGTTAGTTTATTATGCCGGAACCGTATATTGTGTTGGGATTAAATAATGACTTAATATGCTTTACCGGGGCTCAATTAATGTACTATCAGAGAAGTTAATTCCTAGGCAGATGGTGGACCTAAGTAATTTGGTCGCGTTAAGTCAAACTCATCTTACCAATCACAATTCACAAATAACATTGAATTGATATAAGCCGACCAAACGACGTAGATCTGTCAACTGTCTAGGAATCAATTTCCTCGGGGTTGTTGTTGAGAGGAAGTTGAGGTATCATTACAAAATTTTATATAAATCAGTTCAGCAGTCTGAGCTTGGAGTAATTTTCCTAAAAATGTAACAGGAAAACTTACAACTTCACAGACATCACAAAACTTTTTTGCGGTCCAATTTCGATAGCAATTAGCGTGGAAAACCGTCATTAAATACAATAGATCATTACAAAGATGGAGTTGGATCATTAGAGTTGACAAAGCGGGCGCTCTTCCTGCTCCGCTATACTGTTATAAACAATCTATAAAGCGCCAGCTTGTTTTTCATTATCTGTCATTATGACGACCTACCTCAGAGGTTTTGGTTTTGCGCCATTATTGCTTTCAGACTACTTTAGTTACTTTTAGAATATTTCTTGATGATTGTGAAAGTTTTTTGGCTTCTTCGCAAAAAAACTGATTGAGATCTTCGGCATAGTAGTAGTTTAGGCATTGGATTTATTTTTTTCAAAATACAAAGCCTGTTACTTTGTATTTTGAAAAAAAATCCCAGAGCATTTCTGTGGGATACTGTCATAAGTAGGTTTTGCCTGCGGCAGAGCCTAGAATAGAAGTATTGTACCTATTAAGTTTTGAAAATTGAATCGAAGAATTTAAAAGATAGGTCAGTCTTGTCAGTAAGTAATACGAATTATAACAAAGGTTATAGAAAAGTAATCATCCTAATTTCCCTAAATACTTTAATGATCGTTTTAATTAAATTGAAATATTTTTCCCGGTTTTCCATTACGCAAGTAGTGGGGTTCGAATTCCGCTGGGCGCAGGTAATAGATGATGTAACAACAGGTTGTGTTTATTTGTCAGCGCCGGCCGCACAATAACCGCTATTTGCGCCTCTATGGAGCTGCTACAACGATCATATTTTATTTGGGACCTTGTAACTACAAATAATAAAAACTAAGGAAAGTAACTCCGTCAAAAAACATGCTCCACAATACTTGTCAAAAAGGTGTACCTTACGTACACATTTCAATACATTTGCAATATTTAGGTGACCTTGAGCTAGGCTGACGTTACATGACAGATCAAAAGGAACCAAATTTAAAACGGTAATAGTATAGGAGTTACGATTCCTTAGTTTTTATTATTCGTAGCCTTGCAAGGACGCTTAACCCTCCGTGCACCACGTGGGGTCTGACAAACCCCAGATGTACAAAAATTTTCATAACTTTTTAAAAATTCGTATGATTTTTTTACGCTTTATGTAGCTGGAGTTAAGACGTTGCCTTACCATTTGGCGGCAGTAGTTTCGGATTTTCTTGACCGATGCAACGAACAGACGTGCACAAAGTGTGTTGGGGTCCCACAAACTCCACGTAGTTCAGGACGTCGTTAAAAAGTTGTATAGACAGAGTATTGTGAAATGTGAAAAAATCTATTTTTTTCGCATATTTGAATTTATTTAGATTTAATAAACATTCGTGGACAGGTTTATAAACAAATTGTAAGCGGTTTCACGAATTTCTTGGCACAGCAGCCCCTGGACCACCACAAAAATTATCAAGATCAATAAAGAAGTGTTCAGATTGTATAACGAAGATAAATTGAAAACTCAAATACGGTTGTGAGCACAATAATAGACCTATTTGCTTACACATACCGTGCCCACTTTCATTGTAAGAAATGTACTGATTTCAACTTGCCTGAATATTGTGTAGACTGATTATATTAAGTTAACATTATTAAATCTGTATTCTTTATATACTTAGTTTTAAAATGTTAAAGCAGTACGGGAAATAAAAGATAACTTTTCAATTGTGGAAGCTCACCAAAAAAGAGTCTATGTTTTACTTGGTAAAAGATTACTAAATTTTCATTTTTGTGTGTAAAGGATTTAAAATGAGAATTATCTCAGTAAGTATCGTTTTATATTACAATTAAATAGAGAAAAAACAGATATTTGAAATAAAATAAACAAATAAATGCAAATTATGCATTTCTTGCCCAGATAAGTTTTGGGGTTTGACAAACCCCACGTAGTGCACGGTGCGACTTTTATTCACGTGGTGCACGGAGGGTTAAAGTTTTGTGTGATTACCAGTATCTCGTATTTAATTTATGGTCTTACAAAATAAACAATACTCTTGTCTACTAAAATGTTTAAAATCTTTTTCCTATAAACTTAAAAAGCCCGGCATCGCACCTGCAGCTCTTCTGATGTTGCGAGTGTCCATGGGCAACGGTAGTTGCTTTCGTTTCGTTGTGACCCGTATGCAAACAATTTATAATTATTTCTCTTGCTGCATAATAAAAGTATCTAATATAGCTCAGTAAGGTAAATAACATTTTTCTTGTTATAAAGAGCTATACATACATAATATGGCTCTAAAAATAGCCCATGTGTGATGTGCCTACTATCAAATCAACAGCTGTAGTACCTTCTTGTGTTTTCATTGTGATTTTGTAGTTCCTTAAAGTAAAAAAAATCTATACAATATTAATGAAATACAATGTTTCATCTGATACAAAATTACGATAGAAAAGTGTATTGACAGGCAAAGTCAAAACGATGTATAACGTCCGGCATGTATCATCGAAGAAATTGAATCATAGGTAGTGGACGGACCTACTTAATTTGGTCGGATTATGTCGATTGAGTGTAATGATTATTGTGACCTATCGGCTGGGTTTTAACGCGACGAAATTACGCAGGTCATCTGCCTATGAATCAGCTTCTCTGATAGTAGACAGTGTATATTTGTATTTATTTTTAAGGCGGTATTAACAGCTCCATAGAAATAATGTATTGCAATTAGATTGTCAATGGACAAGTGTCGCGGGACCCGTTTCGCTCGGATGGCGATGCCGAGCGCCGCGGTTAGGAAACGCAGTTACCGCAACTACAGGTCCAACTATCATCATTCTGCACCCCAGTTTCCTAGGGCTGCTGTAAGAAATTTCTTAAAGCATTGTTATTTAATAAGTGTCTTACACAATAAATTATTAAATTAAAAAAATTTGGTATACGGAGCATAATTTTTTGCGATAGAATGAACAAAAACACTGAAACTTCAATAAGGAGTATTGAAGTTTCAGCGTTTTTGTTCATTCATTTTTTTTTAATTTCCTCAGCTGTAATTATCGGGATTATCAGGACTCTTTCTTTACCATGAGTTTTTTTAAATTGAAATAATGAAATTATTCTAGTTCATGTTCAGAGACAGAAAAATCTTATAAGAAAAACGTATGATGATAAATTATATTATCTCAAAAGTCAAATGACAATGGTGACCTTAATAACCCCAAACTAGCCATAGTACTTGACCACACTTTTTGCGTTTACATTCAATGTCTTTTATGGTCTATGTAATCAGTAAATAATATTTTTTGAGCGCATGCTCGAATAATATCTTACTCAGACATAATAATAGCTATTAATAAAAAGCTATTTGTTTTGTGCGTAACGTATTATTACTACCTAATATTAGTATTAGAGGTTATAAATATTGGCCACACATGGAGTAATAGCGATCGGACGTGACAGACGGACACGCATTGTTTTATGTATGGGAGATTGCATGTTAGTGAACTACGCGACTGAATTACGCGATCGGAGCAAAGGGTAAGTGTTGTGTGGATAAGACTGGAATGACTGGAATGTTTATATCAACTCAACCAAAAATAACTCTACCTCCTCTTCAAAGATAGACACGAGCCTGCCTATTTTTATATTTGTAATTGATTGTACTGTTGGTTCTTTGTGGAAATTCATGTTGAACACTAATAAAACACTAATTTTCGTGCACTTTTTCCACTATATTCAGAAATAATTATAAATTTTTACAAATTTCACGACTAGTTTCGAAATAAATCATCTTCAGGTCTACTTAGTGTAGGTAGTTTTACAAAATTAAATATAATCAAAACAATCATTAGGGTTATCAGCATCATGGAATTATTATAACATTATAGAATTTTTCTTCTGAATACGACTATTTTCTACTGATGTTAAAATTGATATATTGTTTTGATATTGTTAAAATTTAGGTATAATTATTTCTGAATAATATAGTGGAAAAAGTGCACGAAAAGTAGTGCTTTATTAGTGCTGCCTATTTTTCTCTCATTCATACCTTCAAACTTAAACTACAGAACCGATTTACGTAAAACTTTGCAAGGAGATACTCGTAGTTCCATAGAAGGGCATACCTAAGCTTTTAATCCTGGAAAGCGTAAAGTTAAAAACGCAACAAATCAATTTCGATGCAACGAATTTGCGGGCATCTAGTTCTTAATAATATAATATTAATATGTTTGCTGTTTTTACCACGACTTTAGCCACAAAATTTTATATATTTTTTTCACGTTTACAGCTATTAATTTTTGGAACTCATCGCATGGTTTATAGTATTTTTAGACTATAATAGGCATATCAGTACAAGTCCAACGGTACGCGTAATAAAGGCGTATAATAGGCCGCCGGCGGCTGCCAATATTACGGAACACGAAATTGACTTGATAGAGATCAATCGCTAACGCTATTATCGAAACAATCAGTAGGTAGTAGATACAACCATTTATTAGAGGCATTTGCATAATAAATAATTTTAGGGACCCGTAGATACAAGTTGACAATGCAACAAGTTACAAGAAATAAATGTAGAGTTGTTACGCTGCGTAAATACTAGTATAGGTAACATTGTATTTAAATAATACCTAAGAACACTAAATTATTACTCCAAAAATTACACCAAAAATTTTGGAGCTCATGGTACAACCTATAGATTTTTTAGAATCGTAATATAGACAGCTAGTTAATTGCTACTATTACTAGTCGTACGGATGTAATGATTCCAATATTTTTGGATATTATTATTCTTCTTTTTGCTGCAAATAAGTAAATTAACACATATAGTGGTGGCGATCTATGAGCATTTTGCTCATGGAAAATCTGAAATTAAAAATTTTTCGTCTCATCCTATCCTTTTTCCTATCCTTTCGTTTTTATCTTTGTGGTAGCTTCAAAACTCTTCAATCTGTTTTCCTGACAAAAAATTAGTTCCATCCAATTACTCGTAAAATCAATTCAAGATCACAATCTATATCACAAAAGATAATCAAAATCAGTAGAGCTAATTCTATGTATATTATTAGTTTTATTTTAAGCTACTCCGTGAAACGACACAGTAGTAATTATTATAAATTAATAGATGGCTCGTATTCTACAAAAATAACGCTAAAAAATAATATTTGCATATTATTAATGCCATGAAGAATAATAGATAGCCATTAAGGCCGTTTGAACTTCAATGTTGATTATGATTTAGTGCGGCCACTGTTTTTCACTCATTTAATATAACCGACAGAAAGTCCAGCCTCCCGCTAAGATTTTTGATTAAAAAACTTAATTTCTAAATTAAACCGATCACTAATTTATAAGTTCTATATAATTAGAATCATATCCCGAGTTTCCCAGACTCGTTTCAATGTAGAAATATTGGCTATTATTTTTATAGGCGTCCTAAAGTCATTTAAAATAATAGAAGTTTTATTTCTCAATTATTATAAACGGTTTAAAGCGGTATATAAGCGAGGTACGTCGGGTTATTACTGCTTAATGTTAATTAATTATTATTAGATGTCGAGGTCCCCTGTATTCTTAGTTTGTTTATCTTATAGATGTGGTGTTGGTGGGCATTAAAGTGTAATTTCCTAACGTAGAGTCACCGGTAGATCTCGATAAGGTATTTTAATTTCTCGCCGTCCGCATTACAGAGTGGATTGTTCGCTATCTATCTTACTTTATCTGTGACATTATTAACATCATCATCATCAACACATCGTTATCGAAGTTTCATTTTTTGTTGCATTTAACAATAATAAAACTGAAATAATAAAAATGTCAAAACACAATGATATAAAGAAGCACATGAAATCAAAAATCATAATATAATATTTTGATATCATTGTGTTTTGATATTTTAGATAGTAGTAGTACATTACATACTTTAACTAAGGGCCTGTTTCACTACTTCCGATAAGTGCCGAATAGGCTAGTCACCACTTAACTTGACAGATCAAGTATGGAGAACCTGTCAAAAAAGTTGTGAATAGCCTATTCGGCACTTTATCAGAAAGTGAAACAGGCCCTCAAAGTTTTAACATACGATCAATTTAATTTATTTCGGAAGCGACAAATACATAAGAGGATACACCAGGGGCTAGAGAAATGGAAAAAAAGTACGTGTAATATCTATAGCTGTCTCCCTTACCTCAAGCCTATAACCGCAGAACGCGATAGAGACAACTGCAGAAAATCAACGATTCGTTGTACCCTGATTCCTTCTACAAAACTTAACCGATTTAAGTACGTTTTTCATTAAAGATTAAAGAAAGGCTTGAGCTGTGTTCCTATGTTTGTTTTTTTTTTGTATAATCTAGCCAAATCTGTTTTCTGGATGTTTGAACACAGCGGAAAATCTGGCCATTTTTTTGGGTTTTTGAACGTTCATATCTTATTTAAAAATTAAATTATGAAAAAAAAAGAACATTGGGACATTGTATTAGTTGCCGTAGATATTCAGGAAAAAAATTATAACTCTATAAGCATTATCCATAGAGGAAACAGGGGACAACGTTTGTATGGAAAAAAGGGCGGTGTGGACTCCTCTTAAATATACGATAAATCTTTCAAAATGTTATCTATCGTCATATTTTGTAATGAACTCTTAAATTTCGTCCAAACGATGAAAAACTTTTTTCAAATATCAATAAATAACTTGAATCAATAATTGTAAATCTTGTAATTTAATGTTTTTTCAACGACTACGCATTACACGAAAGAGTCATGTTACTCGGCACAAGGGAAAAAGTATTATGTCATAAGTGATTGCCTTTCGCCGCCTGTTTTCTACGACAATAGTTCATAATTATCATTTACATAGTATAATATATTATCTTATATTAAACTCTTACGTGAGAATCGTTTTCATAATACTTTAGTGGTTTGTTTCCATTATACTTAGGGACGACACGGGTAAAACGGTACGACAACTTAAGAAAAGGGTCCGGAAACCCAAAACGATAATATGTCAGTGTCATTGAGAATTATAATATATTCTCGAGTGACAATCATTTCGAAGGAAAGTGGCTTTGTTAACTATAAGACCGCCTGCGCGGCGTAGCAGAGGAAGTAGGTGTCTAAGCACACTTGGCCGAAAATACGCAGCCGAAGTTCGGTATCATTACGCCTGCAATGTATTTTAAATTTGCATTTGCGCATTGCATGCGTAATCATGCTGAACTTTGGCCGCGTATTTTCGGCCTACTGTGTTTAGACACTAATAGTCCATGCGGCGAAAACCTATGACTCCTTCTGTTGTTACGTTTTTTTTCTGGCGGCACTCCTAGAGTCATATCCGTTGTTTTTTTAAGTATAATAACATTACTTGACGAAGTTATAATAAATTTGACGTGGGAGAGCCATACTTCGGCACGAATGGGCCGTTCAGTTTTACCTATGGGGACAGCTAAAATTTTTAATATTTTTTCCATTTTTGTATCAAAATATTAATGCGGTTTATAGACTAAATCTACTTACCAAGTTTCAATAGTATAGCAGATAGCTCTTAGAGTTTCGGAGAAAAGTAGCTGTGACATACGGACGGACAGACAGACAGACATGACGAATCTATAAGGGTTCCGTTTTTTGCTATTTGGCTACGGAACTCTAAAAAGGTCGTAGATGCAAAATCATTAATTCAAAAGTACTTCTGAAATCGTGACGGCATACAATGGACACTCTAAGCTCCTCTTGAATTACCATACATTAAAACAACACCATTTAGGAAATAATTTTACTATGATATCTTTTAAAATAGGGAGGAATTCACGCATAGTACCTCTATATAATTTTTTTCGGAATGATGACGCCAGGTTTTACACTCTACTAGGTTTTTCAGCACTCTTAGCCATCCCAATTCTTCTAAGGGTATCTTTTATCGTTCACATGAGCCATTTTTCGTAATAGTGGACTCAACAGGCCTTCAGAACAATCCGCAACATGAAATATTATACCTGTTACCTAGCAATGGTTTTCTAGATGATGCCCGCAACTCCTAACGCCAAAAATTCGTTTGTTTTGCGAATACCGTATATTTTACCGGTATAGAAAGTATCCTATGTCCTTTTCCAGGACTCCCGAGTATCTTCATACCAAATTTCAGGAAAATCAATCGATTTTCTTCGCATTTTCGCATTTATTATAATATTAGTATTGAAGTATGGATTGTGATGAATACTTATCTCATACTTTAAGTTATACAGCATATCATATAGATTTTTAAGAATGTTAGAAAATTCCATTATTTCATAGAGCAGAGCTTTTTTATTATTGATGCTTTGCAAGCCAACTTAGCTGATTACATACTATATGTGCACGACAGACAGTAAATAGTGTATGGACCATGGACATTTCAGTGAAAAATAGTGCCATTCAATGGGATGGGTTTAGAGCCAGTGTGGTAGTGCCGATTTCTGTAACCGAAAAGTGAGGGAGATAGTATACATCTCGAGCGGGCTATCCTTGTCCCAGACAAGGAAGTCCCGTGCGAAAGGGACAGCCAGAGGCGACCGTTATGTCAGGGGGCGACGAGGTAGTATAAATATAGGAAAAAGAGATTTTTTTAATTATTTCGGTTACGGAGGTCGGCACGAACATGTTTATTATGTAAAATTATAGCTAAGAGAATTGTACAAATAAAACCAATGTATATTTTGTAAATTAATGTAATTTTCGTGGAAACTCAATAAATTTTCCTTCCAAGGGGGTGAGGCATGGAATGTTCTAGAAGCTGGGTACCGGGGCCGATATAAATATGGGTCGGCCGCCATAGTACGACACTCGCTCTCCAACGTTGCCCAGCTTCGGAACTACTGTGTGCTTGCTACCTGGAACAAGACTGAAAAAGTGTTTAAATTCATCTCCTCATCAAATAGTCATCATCATCATCATCCTCATTACTACAAGAAACGCTGACCTAGGCGATCTACGGGGAATTAGCGCAAGCTGTTCCCCACATTGTATGGTCCTTCGCAAAGCCGGATTCTACGGCCGGATTCTCTCCGAGGAAAAAAGAAAATTAAGAAGCCAGTGCGGTCAGTGAAGAAAGATGTCCAAATCGAAGGCTTCAAGCATCGCCGATGGGGCCGAACGAGCGAGTCAAACCGGAGTCCAGACGAGAAGCGGAGCATCGACGCGCCCCGCGGCTCCACCGGTCGAAGAACAGGAGGAAAACTCCAGGGAAACCGCCGAAACGTCCGAAACAGAACAAACCTCGACGGAACGAACCTCTACCACCGCCAGCGAGAAAACAGCAGTAGAAGAGGACTCACGACGGAAGAAGCGTGCGCCTCAGGGAAAGGAAAGCAGGAGGAAAATTTTGGAAGCTGAGGAAAAGCTGGCGGAATTGAAACTGGCAGAGGCACGTGCATCGCTCGCCCTCGCAGAAGCCAAGCTGGCCAGGGAAAAGGCCATGCTGGCCTGCGGAGACGAGGAGGGAAACGAGGTAGCAGAAAAGGAAACGGACAAGGTGGAAGAGTGGGTGCAAGGGCAAACCATTAACCCTGCGGCCGAGGAAAAAGAAAAGCAGAACGAAAATGAAGAAAAGAAAAATGAAAATTCGGAAAATGAACCGGAGCACAGAAAAGCTGAAGAAAAACAGAAGAGCAGCGACATCACTTCGCTGGCGGCGGCGCTCACACAGGCCGTCCGCATGTCAAGAGACGCCCCCAGGTTTCTCCAAGAGCTTCCCCCGTTCGCCGGACATTCGACGGGGTGGCTCGGCTACAGGGCGGCGTACTACGAGACTGAAGAAATGTTCTCGCACACCGAGAATACTATGAGGCTAAGAAGAAGCCTCAAGGGAGCAGCCCTCGAAGCGGTCGAGAGTCTACTCATCAGCCAACCGGAGCCGCGAGCAGTCATCCAGGCGCTGGAAAGAAGATTCGGCCGTCCAGACACACTGGCGATGGGTGAAATACAGAAAATCAAGGCGTTGGGCAGGCTGAGTGACAGCCCGCGCGAACTCTGCATATTTGCTAACAAAATAGCGAATGTGGTGGCCACGCTGGAGACACTTAAAAAGGTACACTATATGTTTAATCCTGAATTAGTGAAAAGTATTGTAGAAAAGCTGCCGCCCATTCTGCGCAACAAGTGGTACGATTTTGCCGCAAGAAGAAAAGAAGATACGTCGGACTTGAAGAAGATGACCCTGTTCCTCAATGAAGAAGCCGACAAATGCAGTGCGTATGCGCTGCCCGAGGAGACCGAACCTCACCCGGAGAGGCCCCAGAGAAGAAGACTGGAACGGGCTTTCGCCACAGAGGTAAGTGGCAGGAAAAGGTGCCCGATGTGCCAGAACGAACACCACTTGACGGAGTGCAAGCAGTTCCTCGGGGCCCCTGTGAACGAGCGCTGGAACATAGCGAAAAAGAACCGCATCTGTTTTCAATGTTTGCGGAGCAACCACCGCCGAGGGGGCTGCGGGGCAAAGAGGTGTAGTGTCAACGGGTGCGGCATGGCGCACCACCGCCTGCTGCATCACTCCAGACCACCGGCAGACCAGCAACAGCCGACGGCGCCGCCACAGGCCATGGAAGCAGGGGAGGCAGCGACCGTGGAAATAGTGAGCAGCACCAACTGCCTTCAGGAACGACAAGCCTTCCTAAAGGTCGCTCCGGTCACGGTCTTCGGCAAGAACAGCACCAGAATAGACACCTACGCACTCATGGACGACGGCAGCACAGTGACACTCATCGATGAAGACCTGGCGGAGCTCCTCCACCTGGACGGGCCTCGCCACGACATGTGGGTGCAGGGCCTCAGTGATACAAAGAAGTACGAAAACAGCAAAAAGGTAAGCTTCAAGATAAGGGGGCGCCACTGTAAAGAAGAGTACGGCGTGGGGAGTGCAAGAACAGTAAAGAAGCTGCTATTCACGCCGCAGAAAATTCGCAAGGAAGACCTGCACGACTGCGCGCACCTGAGGGGCCTTGAAGACCACCTGATGTACGAAAATGCGCGCCCGAGAATCCTGCTGGGTCAAGACAACTGGGAGTTGCTGCTGGCCCTCGAGACGAAAACGGGAAGGAGAAACCAGCCGGTCGCATCCCACACACGACTCGGTTGGGTGCTGCACGGATACAGGTCGTCACATACGCAAACTATAGCCTTCTGTGGCCACACAGTAGCCAAAAAAGAGGAGAAGACAGAAGACAATATGGAAAACATGATGAAGAGGTTTTTCGACCTGGAATCACTTGGGATCGAAGCCAGAAAACAGAAAAATGACCCAGAAGAGCGTGCGCTGGAGATACTTAAGAAAACCAGTCGAAGACTTCCTGATGGGCGCTTCGAAACCGCGCTGCTCTGGAAGGACGAGAAGGAAGTCATTCCCAACAACTACAACGATGCCTGGAAGCGTCTCAGGTCCCTGGAAAAGAAGCTGGATCGAGACCCGGGCCTGAAAGAAAAATACGAAGAAAGAATAAACAACCTGCTGGAATCCGGATACGCAGTGCCAGCACAGGAGCCACCGGCAGCAGGGAGAACATGGTACTTACCTCACTTCGCCGTGTGCAACCCAGCGAAACCAAAAATCAGGTTAGTACACGACGCCGCGGCCAGATCCCATGGCCGCAGCCTCAATGACATGCTGCTCTCCGGCCCCGACCTTCTTCAGTCGCTGCCAGGAGTCATCATGAGGTTCCGCCGACACTCTGTGGCGGTAACCGCGGACATCAAGGAGATGTTCATGCGCATCCGCGTCCGGAAAGAAGACCGGGACGCACTCCGCTTCCTGTGGAGAGGTAACGAACGAGAAGAAAAGCCGCAAGAATACCAGATGGCGTCCCTTATCTTCGGGGCCACGTCATCGCCATGCACGGCTCTGTACGTAAAAAACAAGAATGCAGAAGAGTTCCAGGAAAAATATCCGCGTGCTGTAGCGGAAATCAAGAAGAACCACTACATGGACGACTTCATATCTAGCTTCCCGAGTGAAGAAGAAGCACTGGAGACATCGCAGGAAGTCGACATGGTCCACCGGCACGCCGGGTTCGAGCTGCGAGGCTGGACATCGAATAGCGAAGCCATACGCCGACGTCTCGGGAACGACCGAGACTCCAAGGAGGTCCCTGTGGGAGAAGACTGCGCGGACAAGACGCTGGGAATATGGTGGGAGGCGCATGAAGACCTGCTGCGCTTCAACCTGAACGAGGCGAAGATACCTCGCACCATCATGAGCGAGGAGCGGGCCCCCACGAAGCGTGAAGCCCTCAGTGTCGTGATGTCATTGTTCGATCCGCTCGGACTACTGTCACCGCTCACCATGCCCGCCAAGAAGTTCATGCAGGAGACCTGGAGGTACGGCACCGGATGGGACGAGCCCATACCGGAGCAGCTCGTCCCCAAGTGGACGGCGTGGACAAGAGATCTACAACAAGTAAGAAAAATAAAGATTCCCCGCTGCTACAACCTGCAGCCTGAAATGGTAAGCGAAATGCATACCTTTGTCGACGCGAGTGAAGAGGCATACGCCGCAGCTGTCTACATTCGTATGGTGCGCGAGGACGGAGCAGTACACACGGCGCTCGTGGCAGCCAAAAGCCGCGTAGCCCCGCTGAAGCCGACGTCCATCCCGCGCCTGGAGCTGCAAGCTGCTCTACTGGGTACCCGCCTCGCGAAGACTGTGGAGAAAGAACTAGAAGTCGAGCTGGTAAGGAAAACATACTGGAGCGATTCCCGCACAGTGCTGGCGTGGATACGCGCCGAGCCGCGGGCCTACAAAACGTTCGTCGCGCACCGCCTCGCCGAAATAGAGGAAACAACGAAAGTCAGCGAGTGGCGATGGGTGCCGACGAAAGAAAACGTGGCCGACGAAGCGACGCGCGCCACACCCACGGACTTCGGAGCCGCCCACCGATGGTTCAGCGGGCCCGAATTCCTGAAAAAAGAAGAAATATTCTGGCCGAAAGAAGGAAAACCGGCGGAGAAAACGGACACGGGTAAAGAAAAGTGTTTTGTCGCACGATACATCGCGCTACAAGACAGTTTACCCGACATCGAACGCATAGGAAGATGGAAGACGTTGATACGAGCTACAGGTCGTGTACTACAGTTTATTGACCTCTGTCGTTCCCCGCGAGAAACCGTGGCAGCTGTGCGACAACGCACAAAGAAGAATAAAGAAAAGGATGCGGCCTGGGACTCGCGGCGATCGAAGAAAGGAAAATCCGCGACACGAATGGATCCAGTTACGCGAAGAAAATACGTCGCACTCGACGCACGGTACCTCACTCGTGCCGAGGCACTCTGGCTGCGCCGAATGCAAGAAGAATCCTATAGCAAAGAAAGAAAACGAATAGAAGAAAACCGTTCTCCAGCGGCGGGAGACCGCCTCGCCTCGCTGAGTGTCCACCTGGAGGAGGGCCTCATCAAGCTACGGGGTCGAGTAGCAGCCGCAGAAGACATCAGCCGGGAAACCAACAACCCGGTTATCATGGATGGCAGCCACAGGTACACGAAATTATATATCCAACAGATACACGAAGAAATGCATCACGGCGGAGTAGAAGCAACCGTGAACGAGATCCGGCAGAGGTTCTGGGTGACCCGGATACGCCCCACAGTCAAGGGTGTGATCCGGGCCTGCCTGGCCTGCCGCATACGCCGAGCCAAGCCGACGTGTCCGGCCACGGGCGACCTGCCCGTCGCCCGGCTGGCGCACCACGCGCGGCCATACACCTTCACAGGGCTTGACTATTTCGGCCCTGTGGAGGTCACCGTGGGCAGACATCGAGAGAAGAGATGGGTGGCCCTCTTCACATGTCTCACCATGAGGGCCGTCCACCTGGAGGTGGTGACGTCTCTCAGCGCCGACTCCGCCATCGCAGCACTGCGGAGGTTCGTCGCCCGACGAGGACAACCGACTGAACTATGGTCGGACAACGCGACCTGCTTCAAGGCCGCCGAGAAGGAGCTACAACAAGAATGGGAAAAGTATAAGAGCGAAGTCAACGCCCGCCGCATCAACTGGCGGTACATCCCTCCGTCCGCCCCCTTCATGGGCGGTGCGTGGGAGCGGCTGGTGCGGAGCGTAAAGGAGTCCCTGCGAGTCACTCTACACGAGCAGCATCCGAGCGACGAGACCCTCTACACACTCCTGGTAGAGGCGGAAAACATCATCAACTCGAGACCACTTACCTATGTCTCGGTTGACCCCGAGGAGCCCGAGGCCTTGACCCCCAACCACATACTGCTGGGGTCGGGCTGCCATGTACCTGCTCCAGGAAGATTCGAAGAAGAAAAGACATCGGCGCGGCAGCTGTGGAAGCGCGCGCAGCACCTGGCAGACGTGTTCTGGCGGAGGTGGGTGAGGGAGAACCTCCCACTCCTCCAGCACCGCCGGGAGCCACATACCCGAGGCTCCGATCCCGCGGTGGGTGACGTCGTTATCATATGCGACTCGAACCTACCGCGCAACATCTGGCCACGCGGGAAGATCAAGAGGACATATCCAGGCAAGGACGGCGTGGTCGTGGACGTGGAGACCGCGAACGGCCACGTTCTCCGGCGGCCCACCAAGAAGATCGTCGTGCTACCGGGGGTGTCGCCTGCGCGACCGGCGGGAGAAATGTGCACGACAGACAGTAAATAGTGTATGGACCATGGACATTTCAGTGAAAAATAGTGCCATTCAATGGGATGGGTTTAGAGCCAGTGTGGTAGTGCCGATTTCTGTAACCGAAAAGTGAGGGAGATAGTATACATCTCGAGCGGGCTATCCTTGTCCCAGACAAGGAAGTCCCGTGCGAAAGGGACAGCCAGAGGCGACCGTTATGTCAGGGGGCGACGAGGTAGTATAAATATAGGAAAAAGAGATTTTTTTAATTATTTCGGTTACGGAGGTCGGCACGAACATGTTTATTATGTAAAATTATAGCTAAGAGAATTGTACAAATAAAACCAATGTATATTTTGTAAATTAATGTAATTTTCGTGGAAACTCAATAAATTTTCCTTCCAAGGGGGTGAGGCATGGAATGTTCTAGAAGCTGGGTACCGGGGCCGATATAAATATGGGTCGGCCGCCATAGTACGACACTCGCTCTCCAACGTTGCCCAGCTTCGGAACTACTGTGTGCTTGCTACCTGGAACAAGACTGAAAAAGTGTTTAAATTCATCTCCTCATCAAATAGTCATCATCATCATCATCCTCATTACTACAAGAAACGCTGACCTAGGCGATCTACGGGGAATTAGCGCAAGCTGTTCCCCACACTATATTTTAGCACTTTTTTGCACATCATTAGTATAAATCGTGTCAACGACCTATTTAAAACACACCTTTAAAGGTAAACATATATTTTTTTGAACCAATAATTTATAATATTTCATTTTCTCAAACATACTATAAATTCGAATTTGGTTATTCCGCTGTAAATGAAGATATGTCTTACATACCGTACAAAAACGTTACAGAAGTCCCCTGTAAAGTATGGTAAGTAAACGTTCCTATATTTTACCAAGGAAAAATTTCAACGTAAAATGTGGTTAGTGTTAGTTGCAATAATTTTCGTTGTAGATTTTCCAAATAATAATATCGTAACAACAATTTTAGCAAAGCCAAACATATACTATAGTATTTTAATGCATAAGTTAATACCTAACACTATTGTTGTTGCTTATGCCAAATTTCATAACAATCGGTTGAAAAATGAAGTCGTGGTTCAAATTTGCAACTGCAAACGCTCCTCCTGTAAAGTTGTCTATTTGATGTTACGATAGTCTACCTAGGAGCAGTCGATATATTTTTGTGTATATTAATATGATCTTTTGTTTACACGAACACGTCGCAAAAAATACTTAATTAATGTCACGCTCAAAGCTTGGTACTACTAATAAGTATATATTCTGTGCTCAAAGTAAAATTTTCATGGATAAAGAATGAATTACTTCTCAAAGCTAGATGGCCGTATTATAAAAGATTTTGTTTTTCAGGTATTACAAAATAGTATACTTATAATATTTCTATCTTAAGGTCTTTATGCAAACTTTAGATAATGTACTCTCAGAGAAGTTGATTCCTAGGCAGATGGGGGACCGGGGACCTACGTAGTACGGACCGACAGATCACAATTAACATTAAATTGACATAATCTTACCAAATGACGTTGGTCTGTCAACTGCCTAGGAATCAATTTCCTCGATGGTACATAAAATAGTTGATTTTTTACACCTATGAATAGGTGGCATGAACTCTCTTAGAGGCGGAATAAATCTAAACAGTACAATTAGTGTGATAAAAAATATAATGTCCCTCCTAGTACCAATTAAATTAAGATTTATGTTTTTACTTGTCGGTTAAAAGTTTCAATCATATGACAATAAATTTTTATTTTTTACGTTTTGGTGGCGCAACGACAAGCACGGATAGTGTTGTTTAACACTTACTATAATTTATGTTTTTGTTAAACGGCTACCTATATATTTTTTGTGGATGAGATAATATTTTTTTTTGTCTTCGTGTCAATGCCCTATGAAACCATCTCAATTTTTGGTTATAAAATGAATTTTCTTAAAAACTTATTTTAAAGTTTCAGACATAATTTGCAAAGAAGCGAATTATAAGGAGAGTTGTATAAATAATAATACAATGATATGTGAGAAGCTTAGTTAGGAAAATATGAAGCTTTACTTTTTTATATTTTCAGGCTTTCCAAACCTTTGAATCGTCAGTGCTTTATATGGAAGCTTCTTTGGGGTATACGGTACTGAACATCCAGTATATTAATCTGAGAGATCCGATGACATTTCAATGTAAAAAAACGCGGCCTCCGTGGTCTAGTGGTATAGACTACCGACCGACTTGACTCGGAGGTCGTGGGTTCGATTCCCGCGTTGGAAACATTTTATTTCCAAGTTTGGTTAGGACAGTGCAGGCTGATCACCTGATTGTCTGACAAGTAAGATGATCCATGCGTCGGATGGGCATGTAAAAAGTCGGTCCTGCGTCTGATCTCTCGCCAGTCGTGTCGGTCTTCCGTCCCACTGGGTTATGAGAGTAAAGGAATAGAGAGTGCCCTTGTGTACTGCGCACACACTTGGGAACTATTAAATTACTCCTGCGTAGCTGGCCTGGTTTCAGTGAAACCGGCCACCGTCACCGAAACCGGTGTAGGAGCTATTATTATAATGTAAAAAAATAAAAAATTAACCTACAACATGAGAAATCTGATTTCTATACCACGATAACTAGACACATGTCGGAAGCTACTCCCGAAATCCCCTCTTCCCCTCCCCAACTATAAGGCTCTAAATACGGTAAATTACGGCATCTCCGTGGGGGGAGCGCCTTAAGTTAATCCTCAAACTTCTCTGTACCCGAATGACACACCATTATAAAATAATCATAGTTCTCTTCTCCATCTATATTCTAACTTTATGAAAACATTATCCAAATAACTCTTTTGCCGGCTATCAGACAGCGCTGCATTTAATAATACACCGTAAACGTCGACTCGTTCAATCTTCAGTGATTGATGAACGAAGACCGAGTGACCGAATGGAATCGATTTAGTGAGCAATGGGCCACATTTGCATCTGTATAGGAGGCGAGATGGAAGTCTTTATACGGTTAATGTGATAGATATTTCGGTTTTCTATTGATATCGAAGAAAAGACATTAAGATCTTAATCTTGAAGCTGGGGTTTATAATATCTAAATCCTTTTGAAGTTAGATTAAGTCGTCGTTGGATCTGACGTGATGACTCGTAACATATTATCATCCATACCTACTTTCATACTATTCATACTTCCATATCCATTCTAATATTATGAATGCGAAAATATGTCTGTCTGTTATGTACCCCTTCATGCCCAAACCGCTGAACCGATTTAGCTGAAATTTCGAATGAAGATACTTTGAGTCTCGGGCAAGGACATAGAATACTTTTTATCCAGGAAAAATTTATGGTTTCCGCGTGATAACCGGGCGTCATCTAGTAACTTATAAATACAGTAAATTACCTAAAATAAGTATTAAACGTTGTATCACATGATACCAAGACCTTACAGAAAACCGCCGAGAAACAACGCTAAAGTTTTGTTTTGCGGAGTAAGTAAGGTAAGGTAAGGAACGGAGGTTAAACGGGGTTGGAGATTTTGAAGGGCATAAATGCAACTCCTAGCGCTGGAAGAGAACTTAAGAGTCCGGGTGCCAGCTGCCATCGCGGTTCTCATACAAACGTAATACCAAAATAATTTCCCATACGAGAATATTCACCATACTATTTGAGTTATTATTCAGCTTAAGATAGTAACTACCTAGGTTCCTGTACAAAGATTCACTGCAAAATATTTACATACCAAAAATATGAACGATGACAATTTAGTATGTAAACATTGTAATCGTTCATATTTTTGGTATGTAAATAATAAATATTTTGCAGTGAATCTTTGTACAGGAACCTAGGTAGTTCTTATTAGCTGAATAATAACTCAAAATATATGGTAAGTATTGACGTATGGGAAATTATCTTGGTATTACGTTTGTATGAGAACGATACGGATGTAGATAAACCGTCTGGTGTTACATGTTGGATTAGAAGTGCAGTTTATTTTACCTGTGGATTCATCTAGTATTTTCTTTTTTATTTCATTAAAACTGATCCGAAGACCGATTTTGAGGCGATTCCTCATAGACAAGAAGAAGACAACGGGACTTATAACAACACAAATATTTTTTCGATGAAAGTACATGAGCGTTTTCTTATCATGGGCGTGCGCGTGCATCAGTAAAGCCTGGAAACATTTTAGTTTGTTTAATTTTCCTCACATTGGTCTACTTGTACCTGCCACTGGTCACTGGTCAGGTAGGGTCTGGGTCCAATTTATTCTCACAATGGTCTATTTCCCTCATCTCCTGGCTGGGTTTGGTGATCAATGGTATTTACCATATCGCGGTATTCGGTATTATGCGACCACGACCAGATAATGTATTCCGGGGTCGAGTGATCGCATCGTTCACGGCTCGGGAACCCGCGCTTAGAACAACTACCAAAGGTTCTCGAACGTAGAAAAGTTCGATACAAATTTATCCAACTCTTCGATTCAAAAGATGTATTTTTTCGTTCGATTAAGCGAGGTATAAAATGAAAACTACAGGTAGTGTGTAATATGATCCACTGCTTTTATGAAATATATTATGTTATTATGTTTAGGCACAAAAATAATGGCTGTACGGTAACTCTGCTCAACGCAGTCTAACCCTTAATATAAATGAATTTTCTTTTACTGTTATGTCTTATTATTATTAACAAAATATTTTCACAAAAATCATCAGTTTCGCGAGTTTGTTAAACGAGTCCCAAATCATAAAAACCTTAATAATTATAACTGTCGCTCAGTTGAAAGTTCTTCAAATAAACAAAACAATGTAACTGCACCCAGCGACTACTTGTATAGCCCGATAGGGCTTGTCTAATTTAAAATGACGCGCCCCTCTCTCGTATTCACAGTACAACATTTTTCATTTATATATCAACTAGTGACCTACCTATAATACCTACCTATATTATGTCATATTAATATACAGTGTAACATATTTGAATGGTGGCAGAATAAACCTCGACGACCTCTGTGGCTCAGTGGTGAGCGCGTTGGTAACTCAAGCCGGGGGTCGCGGGTTCGAATCCCGCCGACGGAACAAAAAGTTTTCAATGTTCCCGGGTCTGGATGTGTATTAAATATGTGTATGATATAATAAAAATCTCAAATATATGTATGGTATAAAAGTATTAAATATATTTGCGTTGTCTGGTACCTGTAACACAAGTCCTTTATGTACTTAGCACGGGGCCAGACTGACGTGGTGTGAAGCGTCCTTAGATATTATATATATTATATTATAAACGTTTTATTTATTTATTTATTTGAAGTGGTCGGGAGCGTCATTTCAAATTAGACAAGCTCTACACAATCGACGTTTCAAAATCTCGAGATTTTTGACGTCGACTTTATGTTGGGGTGAAACCCGTAAGGTTCTCGAATGAAATTCCAAAGAGTTTGATTCGAGTATCCGTGGTAGTGACGAAGATGAGCTCTTGATACTGTGGGTATTCACGCGATTGTATCAACACACGACAACGAATATTTGTATATTGATTACACTGACCGCCGACCGGTGACCAAACGGTTTGTATTATAATATCACGTTACGTTCCAACTTTTAAGGGTGTGCATGTACATTCCATGACAGTTGAAATGTCCAAAGGTAAATACCAAAGAAATCGTACATACATTATGTCTTCATAAAAAGTGGTATATGTCCTTCTCTATATCGGGGGCCATTTTTTTTTATTTCGAAGCCCGTTTTTTACCCATTGTGTACATGGAATCCTAGAAAGATCAATTGTAACCATGAGCAAGCATTTTTTTTTTTTTTTGAGTTTTTGAAATTATTGTCCTGGCAACATTTAAGCCCTTTCCGTTCGAAATCGTTCTCGATTTGATTACTCATTAATGTACCCTACTTAATTACTCAATACTTGAATGAAACAAAAACAATGAGCAAGTGGACCTCAGACCTGGCCCAAATAAAGGGCCGCGCTCGACTAATGACTTGTTAGGGCCGCGTGCACACTGAAAAACCGCACGTGAAATTATAGGGATGGGTCATGGTATCGACGATATTAATAAATATTACAAAAGCGTTAAGGTATTAAGGTACTCACTACTCATGGATAAAATTAGTGTAAAGGAGTATGAAGATTTTTGTATGGAGCCTGGCCGACCTACTTTCCGCCATTGTGTTTTTCTGCGTTCACGAATATTTTTTAAAAAAATGGATAGCTAAAATCAATACAAGCAAAAAATAATCTTGAACAAAACCGCGTAAAGTGTCACATTTCGAAGATTTGAGCTGCCAAAGTTTTACCAATTTAAGATTTTGCAACTTTGTGACACCTTACGTGGTTTTGTCCAAGATTAGTTTTTGTTTGTATTGATGTTATAGTTTGTGCGTTTTAAGATGATATGGGTGACATTTCTCATATTCCTTTTTACGGGTCTTTTTACAAGAAAACAAAATAAATTATATTCCATCTACAAAAACAAATGTTTCCCATAATTGTAAATGAATAAAAATGAAAAGTTGCTAAATGCTAACTTATTAATATAAAATTATAAATTTTAACTGTGAAAATTATTGTTACGAAAATATTTGAAAAATGTCAGATGCATGAAATGGAACTTATGCCAATAGAGATTGACTATTGAATCGAAATCAAATCGATAAAAAGGGCGGCCATTTTAAATCGCCAGCGCCACTCTGAAACGTCAGTACGAAATCGATAATTTCGATTGCAATTCCTTTACGAAGCGATTCGCTATTTTTAAATTATCGATTAATTTTCTTAGGTAACTTCCCTACTATGGTCAATGCAAAGGCAGCCATTTTAGTTTTTCTCAGGCTTTCACACTAATCTGACCAATACTTCTCATGTAATTAATATCCTATGAAGATAAAAAAGGTCTCATTTGATGGCTAAGCTTGTACGCTGACACAGGCAATATGTTATAAAATTTCGTGGAATTAAACATAGAAAAACCAAAGTTTAAGGAAAAAATGGGCATTTTTTAAATTAATTGCTTTTTGTGAAAAATCTAGCGCATCAAACTGGTATTTTTTTATTTTAAAAAGATATAGGAGATTTTCATCTTAAATATATTCCTTTACTTCTATGCTCTAAGTTAGATAGCTTAGAAGTTATAACGATTTTCAGAAGTATTGATCAGATATAGTATGATGAACATTTTTTTTTTCAAAAGTTGGAGAAAACAAATTTTTGAAAGCCAATATGTCAATAAAATATGCCATACATCATGACATTTAAGGATCGGACACCGGTGTCGGGACACATTGTATAATATTATAATACTCAAAAGTATCAAAATTCAATAAACAATTTGTTCATTGTAATAGAAAGGATTATCCCATTAACTACATAACTAAAATAGAAGAGCAGTAATAATTCTATCTCATTGTACTAAACAATCATATCGATATATTTTGATAACTAACATCCCATCACTAAAACAAGCGGACGCTCGGCTGTATACTATCTAACGAATTCTACCAATACAGAAGAGCAGAACAGTATTGAATCTAAATTCTAAAATAAAAAAGTGTCTACTATTACATTGACATTTGAATTTTGAATTTGATATCGATATTTTTGACAACGCGCGAGCCCATCACTATAACAAGCGGACGGTCGGCGGTGTAGTGCCACACTAGTGCTGTAATTGGTCCTCTGCTGCCGGCCGCTGATTTTTATCTACAATTATTGAGTTTTCACGCCAATTAAATAGTATCTCGCTTCCGCGGAGCCATGTTAGTGTTGCGATGTTGTCGATAAAACCCATGTACTTTATTGGCTGCGTTCATAAGGTTAATGAATGAATCTCTTGTTAAGTAAACCATAATTATAATCTGCATCGACTATATAGGCTATCTCTGATAATCCGTAATACAATTTTGTATAGCATTTAGTTATTCATTGACTTGACAACGAGAGAGAAAATTGCCCCTAGTAAGTGTTCTAGCCGTAATTTGTAAGTTTCCTTATTACCGGGCTCTTTGAAAAACACTTATTCAATAAAGATTACTAATTAGATATTGAATCTTCACAATTAAAATATCTCCAACTCTGTGATGGTGACAGGTTATATTTGTAGAGGAGTAAATTTATAGCGCCCGAATGTATGTCACATCGTAAGAGTGCACCTTTTCTTCTTTACTATTGTAACTTGATTAATTAATGGACTGCGTTTTTGGAGGCCTCTACGATGCGTAGTGTTTAGTTATAGTTTATTAACTGATCATCCGTATCAAACTTGAAAACAAACTTTCCTTTACTGTCCCAAGTCCCAACACGGAAACGAACCCTTGGCCACGAGACCCCTGGCTCACAACGTTAACAATTAATGCGTTAAGCCCCAAGTGATCACCGGCGAGCGCGACAACAATAGATAAGCTATTGTGTCTGGTTTTTCCACGATCGAGGTATTAATATTACTTAGTTAAACTGCATTATAAGACATTTCCCCACATGCAAAACATGTGATGTTCGTAAACGTTCTCTCCACGAAGGTTAACTTTCCAGTCACTACAATGTTAGATTATCCTGAGCAGTGAGCACGCAACTTTCAAATTAGTAATTACGAGGTAGCGGGTTCGATGATCAGGCAGTAGCTCGATACTAAATTAAACCAGCGACAATTCAGTTTATGAACACTGTAGATTAGTTTGCAAAGCAATAATTTATAGCTCTATCATAGCTTAGTGTGACAGCATAAAATAGACTTCCTTTATTTCCTAACAGGATATTCTATTTTTGAACGCATAATATAATTAATTGTTCATTGTTTATGTGTGTATGGTACGCCTCTATTGGTTTAGAGTTAAGACTTTAGAGCGCAGCTCCTAGAGAAGCCGTCGTTTGGGAAGCTTACCTTGGAAAAACACATTTCGAGTTTTTCCAAATTTAGCTAGGACAATTGCGGGCTGACTGCTAACTTGAAATTATTCTACGTACACACATAAATTACTATACTAAAGATGTCGATCCCAATTATTATAAGTGCGTGGACAATTTCGAAGCATGCTCAGAAAATCTTACTTCATAAGGCCCATGCACACTGATTCTCACGTGGTGAAACCTTGTTTCATAATAAATAAGGCACTATCTACACTACCCCAGAACAATACGCGGTCATGTGGGCGGCGGATACTATCGGCCAATTGATGAGAAATATATTCGTAGAGCTGCTACGACATCGCTACAATATTGCTAGTGCACACTTTATTATTATAGTAAAGTATACTTTACTATACCTTACTATAATATTATAAATGTCAAAGTGTGTCTGTACGTTACCTCTTCACGCCGAAACTGCTGAACGATTTTTCTGTTTAGTATGGAGGTACTTACTTTTAGTCCCGGGAAAGAACATAGGATACTTTTCCGTTCGTTCGTTCCCACGCGAATAATGTTTTTTTGCTCAACGGTGTTTAAAAATATAGATACCAATTATTATGAATTACTGTTGTCATGCGTCTGTAATAAACATTTTCCTCATACAGGTTGCCGATGAAAAAAATACTGATTGCGTAGCAAGTTCGTTTACTGCTTGCATACGCAAAAACAGCTGCATGTGCAACGTAAAGGATATGAGATTAAAAATAATAAAATGAATATTACAAATTGGTCATCAAATTATTCAAGTTTTATTTAGTTTTCTATTTAAATACTTTCAACAGACGTTGTAGGAACTAAAAGTATGACAGGCATACTTTAGAGTTTAGGCTTTACTTTTATTCGCTACTAGATATTATGTTAACTACGCTGAAAACGACGAACCTTTTAGATTGGTATAGATACCGCAAAATAAATGATTTTATTGCGAATGTAGACCAACTAATGGTATTTTTAGAATGTGGCAAGTCTATTTGCAAGGATCGTAAATAAATTAAAACTTAAAATATTCCAAGTTGCAACAGCTCTATACAAATAATCAAAAGGATAATTTATAATGGCCCCGTCTGATTTAATTGTAGTCAGCGTTAATTGGCCATTGTCCAACAATATTGATCTGGCCTTGCTGCCCTCTGCCGCATGGATCATGGATCATGATCGATCAGAATGTAATTGAGATGACAATTATTGACAGCAGACAATTGTCATTGATGTCTGTATTGTGTTATTGGTATTCCCGTGGTAGAACCATTTATCGCCATTAGGCGTCGGAGAAAGTCATGGTTTCTGGCAGACTCTGTTAAAGAGGAGTTTTTTGGACGTCCAGAGTTGGCGTTTCAGGTGTCTATTTGCTTATTTACTTAAAAAAAAAACTTGAACAGTGTTTTTTAATCCTTTGATCGCGGATTCTTGGAAATCTATTGTGTCTCGCTCACCGGTGAGCTTATGGGGTATGGTGGTTTGACGACCTCTGTGGTGGGCTATTGGTAGCACAAGCCCGGGGGTCACGGGTTCGAATCCCGCCGACGGAACAAAAAGTTTTCAAAGTTCCTGGGTCATCGAAGTGTATTAAATATATGTATTATTAATAGTATAATAAAAATCTTAAATATATGTATAGTATAAAATTATTAAATATACTGGTACCCGTAACACAAGTCCTTCAGGTACTAGCACAGGACCAGACTGACGTGGTGTGAAGCGTCCATTGATATTATTATATTATTATGGGTTAAAACAAGCATGAAACACCACACTGCTTCTTCTGCAAGTCGTGACCAGCAACGAAAACCCCATTGACATTAATATGATCTCAAGGGTGCTTGGAAGAAACGTTAAACTGTATTATGTTAAGGCAAACTTTGCATGTTCTTATGTCTGGAATGTAATCAACAATAAATCAGATACAAGATAAGCAGATATCCTCGCATTCTCAGATAATATTTGCGTCTCCAGTCTAGTTATTCCAGTAAACAAAGCGTTTACCCGTATTCTTTGAAGCATCCCCATAATCATGATAATTAAGTGTCGCAATAAGCCGGCTTATCTGCCGGACGTAGGGCTACTGACCACAATATTATTTCATTAAAAAACATCCACGACTGTTCCTACCTCGCATATTCCACTGAAGAACGTCTTAGTGCATCCAGAATTAGTTACAATCTACAAGAGCATTGTATGCCGCATGCAGTAAATGATCGTCGCTATGATATTACATAGTGGAATAATAAGAGAAGAACCAGTTAGGCAAATTATTATCGCCGAAGAATCAGTGACTCCACCTGCCGTTCTGTCCTCTGTGCATGTGTGCATTGTTATATTGTGTATGTGTGCGTTAATTTTCATGCAACTGAGTAAATAAGCTATATCGTAACTTCATAATTAGTGTTTAAGTAATTTAATGAAGGCATTGGAATTAAAATCAATAACAAAAAATATGTGTAATTTTTGTGGGAATAAAACATGGTTTCGTTAAGGAGAATGATACTCCAAAAAATATAATTAGAAATCATCTTCAGTCATAAAACGTAAGAATTAACACATCTTCTAGCGACTGTAATATAACGGTGTGGTCTAAAATAAACAATAAATGTCGTAAGCGCTATAAAATATACTAATAAATAATATTTTCAACGTTTTTTAAATTATACTCGTAGTCACAATAGTGTAATGGCGGTGCGACCGAAATTTTTCAATCATATGCTCAGCTTGAGGTATAATTATGTATAATGACTATTAATATTGTTCTGATGAACATACATGTAAATTATTAGTTCAATATATTAGAAAACGTATTGGATATTGTAATTAATGCTTTACTATTGTATAACAAAAATATTGAGTTGTCAATGGGCTTACCAGACCATTTGAAAACCGGCGTGAAACTATTCCCTTCCCTACCCTCAACTATTCCCTTCTCTTCCCTCCCCTATTACCATATTCCCTCTTAAAAGGCCGGCAACGCACTTGCGGCTCTTCTAATGCTGCGAGTGTCCATGGGCGACGGAAGTTGCTTTCCATCAGGTGACCCGTTTGCTCGATTGCCCCCTTATTTCATTAAAAAAAAACCAATAAACCTGAACGTTTATGCTAAATTGGACATGAAACTAGTATGACAGATGTATCGAACTTACATGTGAGCACTATTGACAGACCAACATCATTATTGTGATATTTAGTCATACTTTAATTAAAATCCATCCTCCAGCGACACAACATTGCAAAAGAAAGTCTGAGCATTATTGATTGATACTAATTATTGATACGGTTGCGATTTTTTTTCTACTTGCAAAAATGATCGCCTTAGCACGTTTGTGAGAAACAGTTGATTTTTAAGTACCTAATAATATTTCCGTAGCAAAAGTTGTCCATGATTATTATATTTTAGTCTGGTCTCAAAACGTAATCAATTATCAACAATAGTTTTAGCGGGTATGCCAAGTTGTAAAACAACAAAAGGCTCACAAAGGATGAATACGATACAATATTCGTAATCCGCAAACTGGTAATAGTATACAGTATGAGAACTGCGAGATAAAGAAAATATCAAGTCTGTTATAGCCCGTCGCACGCACGTCGCTCTCACTAAGCCATATTGTGGATATGCTGTGGAGAAAGAAATTAAACTATTCAAATGTAGATTCTGACATGTAGATTCCTACTGAATGAGGATAAAATGCAAACTAAAGGTCTCTAGACTTGCGAATTGTTCCTGACAAATCGACAATCAAATTTACGTGGGAGAGCCATGCTTCGACCGGAGAAATACCACGTTCTCACAGAAAACCGGCGTGAAACAGCGCTTGCGCTGTGTTTCGCCGAGTGAGTGAGTTTACCGGAGGCCCAATCCCCTCCCCTATTCCATTCCCTTCCCATCGCTACCCTTTCCAATTATCCTATTCCCTCTTAATAGGCCGACAACGCAGCTGCAGCTCTTCTAATGCTGCGAGTGTGCATGGGCGACGGAAGTTGCTTTCTATCAGGTGACTCGTTTGCTCGTTTGCCCCCTTATTTCATAACAAAAAAAAAACATCCCGTAAAATTTCATACATTTTTATTATAAATTAACAAAAAGCCAGCAAAAAGTTTACAAAATTAATTTCGAACTACTATAAGGTACAAAATATTAACCCAGAATCATAACCATCTATTCAACAGCCTTATCCTCAAAGTCCCATCTCGCTGTCGTACGAGAATTAACACCCGCCTCGCCCCCGCTCCCGCCCCGCCCCCGCCCTCGGGAACATTCCCACTGGGAATCGCAAATTAATGCTTGCGCGCATCACACACAACTAATTATGTTTTGATCAACTTTCCTGTGTTTTAGAAGACGCTTTTGAGATGCTTGTTATAAAGGAAATGTAATGCCAGCAGGGCTAAAATGGTCGCTTTGAAGAATCATGATATGAATCATTATATGATTCATTTTTCTAAAATCGCAAAATGCAACTCTGCTTGCAATTCATTTCTGTATTTTTGTACTGATTTGACATTTGTCAGTTTGACAGTTTTGATAATTCATTTGCTGAATTGATTGAGAGGAATTGCTAAATGTGACCACTTTAGCCCTGCAGGAAGTGAGTTGAACCATAACTAGAGTTATCGAAGTCACGATTAGTTTTTTTTTTTTTTTTTTATGAAATAAGGGGCAAACAAACAAACGGGTCACCTGATGGAAAGCAACTTCCGTCGCCCATGGACACTCGCAGCATCAGAAGAGCTGCAGGTGCGTTGCCGGCCTTTTAAGGGGTAATAGGGGAGAGTACGGAAGGGAATAGGGGAGGGTACAGAAAGAAATAGGGGAGGGAAGGGAAAGGAAAAGGGTAGGGGATTGGGCCTCCGGTAAACTCACTCACTCGGCGAAACACAGCGGAAGCGCTGTTTCACGCCGGTTTTCTGTGAGGACGTGGTATTTCTCCGGTCAAGCCGGCCCATTCGTGCCGAAGCATGGCTCTCCCACGTCAGTTTTGAAGTAAATTAACCAAATTATATCCCTTTGTAAATAATATTTACACAACGAGTCTGCAGTCAAGGCAGGTCTGCTTGGATTTCCTTTTTTTTTGGATTGTCTTTGTCTGGCACATTGGAAAAGTCATAAGATTGATTACATATTAATGACTGTCAAATTCCATCTCATATTATATTCGTTGAATCAAGAGAAGTAAACAGAGAAAAACAAACATACTTGTACTTGGCACAGTAAACAAAATAAAAACTTAAACGACGTCCAGCTCCTACTGGAAAAACGATTGTAATAACTTAGTTACTTACTATTTCTTTACTAATAATTGATAACATAAATTACGTAGATAACATCAACTTAAATCTATGCTCATAACAAAAACGACTTAACTGAAAAAATAATTGCATTCGAAGTTGGAGTCTTTATTAATGATAGTGACCATAATAAGGGCTCATTAGTGTAATTAATTAGTCAATTAAAGGGTCGTCTTCCTTATATTACTCACTTAATGCGAGATGACTATAAATCAGAAAACAATCGTATTTGAGTTGACCATAGACAGACTTATGTCATCGAGTTACAAGAAAAGATGCAATAGTAAAAACTAAAATCCATACTAGGTTAATCTATATATATAAAAATGGATTTTTAAATGTGTTAGTCGCGCTAAAACTCGAAAACGGCTGAACGTAGTGGGCTGATTTTAGGCTTAAAATATTCGTAGATGTCCAGGGAAGGTTTTAAAGTGACACGAAGTTCACCGGGACAGCTAGTATTATTATAAATGCGAAAATGTGTCTGCCTGTCTGTTTGTTTACTGTTACCTCTTCACGCTAAAACTGCTGAACGGATTTTGATGAAATTTGGTATACAAATACTTTCAGTCTCGGAAAAGGACATCCCACCAAAAACATTTCTTGTAAAATATTGCTTCGACGACCACATAAGGTTTACCCTGAAACAGCCGAACCATACATATTTACTCGTACTGATATGTAGAATATGTTTAAATTAGGGTCAGTAGAGTTAGGCCGTGTCGATTCAGAAGCTTGGCTCTACATGAGATCTCATATATTTTTCACAGGGTGAACCTTATGTGGTCGTCGAGGCAATATTTTACAAGAAATGTTTTTGGTGGGATTTCATTTCTTTTTGAAAGTTGGTTCTTGTAAGTACTTATTCAAAGTTTTTTAGTTACTTTCTACAGTCCCGTGTAAACTTTCATGTCCTAATTCATAAAATTGGTGAAAGTCTCATATGAACCTCCATCCCCCCACCCCCCATTTTAGGGGATGGGGTGAAAGTTATAAGTTTATGAATGTTTTTGTTGGTTGCGTACTTAACTAAGATCATAGAATATGAACTATCTGGTACATCGGAAACCAACTCTATGAGGGTTCAAAAAAACGACGAAACAGTTCGAGAAAAGGTAGGTAGTGCCCTTGCCCTTCGCTTGGCTCGTCTCGGCGGATGCACTATCGTGCACCCAGATAATATTAGGATACTTTTAATCCCGAAAAATGTTCTATTACCGCGCTATATCGTCATCTACCTCTATGTTGTGATTTCTTAGGTTTACGTGATTATTATTGTTCATAGTTTTAGGCACATATTTTAGATGGACTAGATATTAAGCCGTAACCACCGAATCAGTAGATAGCCTGAACGTCGGTACTATAAAAATTTGTGATTTTGTTATTAAGAAATAAAATAAGCTTTTGTTACCTGATTCTTGATGATGATGTCTTAAAAAAAGACACTTTTGGTACATTTACTCTGATTTCTACTCTGTATTTTTTGTTAAAAATCATTATTTGAGTCTACGATTCTACATCAATGCACATCTCCATGTATTATGCTTTTGTGGTTTCTTGTGACTATCTTTAAGTCCTTGTGTAGCCATCGAGATAGTGTATCGAAATTCAGTACCATCGAATCTAGAACAAAATTTTATCTGAGATCTCGATAATATTCGCTATATTTAAAACAATGGGTTAAGTTTTAGGTTTATCAAACGATTTCCATTGAAGGACATATCTATACTATCTACTCCATTATACGCAAATTAAATATGACAAGATATTTGTAAAGGCTTTGTACGCAGAAATATAATCATCAGCGTTTCAGATGTCATTGATCTAAATAAAAAAATATATATTTTGTCACCTTAAAACTTCTCATATTTTTATTGATTATTTACTATGAATTCTTTTAATTTGAATTGCAGATAATATATCAGGTTTTACTACAAAAAATTCTCAGTTATAAAGGGCACATTTTTTGCGTGATATTTTTTCTAAATTTTTTGTAAACTCACATTTTATAGAATCTGAATTGTTTGAAATTCTAGCCCTTAAATATGAAAAACACTTGGAAAACCCAATAAAAACGGATCTACGAGTCTAGTAGAGTACAGTTATCCTGGCCGTTCTTACAATCGTATAAAAATAGGCAGGTTCCTTATACAGTACAATAGTGGACGTGCCTTGCGGTACACCAGCTACTTGTGTGGACTACGGCCCGTATACATTGGTACGACATGCAGATTTTTTTTAATAGTTATATTAGGCAGAAATTTCAAGAAATGTTTCATCGTCACTTCCTACTCCTCTGGTTAATTTCTTTGCGCTTCTTAAGCATGTCCCTCGGGTGTTCGAATCTCATGTTAAAGCATTTTCGTAGTTGTTTCTTTTTATGAAACAAGGGGGCAAACGAGCAAACGGGTCGCCTGATGGAAAGCAAGTACCGTCGCCCATGGACACTCGCAACATCAGAAAAGCTGCAGGTGCGTTGCCGGCCTTTTAAGCGTATTCCCTATCTTTTCTTTAAGGTTTGCAGGTCGTATTGGTCCGAAAATACTGCTGGTGACAGTTTGTTCCAGAGTTTTACAGCGGTTACCACTAGACAGTAAAGGCAGTGGTAGGCCTGGTAAAAGTCACATTTTTCAGTTGCTTTTATACAATTTCTACAATGCAGAGCATAAAGAACATCGCTCGCTTCTCAATTTTATAGATAAGGCGCAAAATTCTTTTGTACTATCACCTATGACTCACAAATCACAATACGGTTCATTCCCTTATGATTTATCTTTCCATGTAATATTTCCCGTCTATAGCTTTAGACTCTATTTATTACCTAACTAGAGAGCCTACTGTAATTTTATCTGGCAGGCCTGTGAAATCCGCATGTATTGTAGTGACGAGCCATAAATCCAGCATGGCGGCCATCCATTGTGTGCGCGATGATACCTCACTGTTGACGACAGTACAAGGAACTTGCCTTTTAGGGCCGTAGTGCTTAACTATTTTTATATTGGTAACGTCGCGAGGAAAAGCTACATTAAGAACATATATATATTTTTTTTTTTTTTATTGAAAGGTTCACAAACTGGCTGTATCACTAAAACAATTTTATAAAATAATATAGTATGTTAGTAGAACTGAGTGTACAACCTTCTACAGTGAACACAGCATGCAATATAAATTACGCTCTTACAAAAAATATTTTAAGAAGTTTTTGGTAGGTAAACACAATATTATGGAATTTAATAATAATAATACTCCCCACACCGGTTTCGGTGACGGTGGCCGGTTTCTTTGAAACCAGACCAGGTACGCAGGAGTAATTTTATAGTGCCCAAGTGTGTGCGCAGTACACAAGAGCACTCTCTACTCCTCCTATTTTCTTCTGATTAATTTCGTTGCGGGTCCCAAGACAGCTTTAGCATGTCCCTCGGGCTCCCTGAGATCATATCAAAGGGTTTTCGTGGTTGGATGCCGCTGTCGATCCTGGCGACACAGGAGATACAGTGGTGGGAATGTGTGGTGGGCCAAAGCCCGTTTAAAAAAAAAAAAGCACTCTCTTAACTCTCATAACCCAGTGGGACGGAAGACCGACACGACTGGCGAGAGATCAGGCGCAGGACCGACTTTTTACATGCCCATCCGACGCATGGATCATCTTACTTGTCAGACAATCAAGTGATCAGCCTGCATTGTCCTAACCAAACTTGGAAATAACATGTTACCAACGCGGGATTCGAACCCACGACCTCCGGAGTCGAGAGCGACGCTCTAACCACTAGACCACGGAGGCGTTATATATATATTGTATAGAATTTAACAGTAACATAAAAAGAAACACGAAAACGGTTACAAGTTAACAATAATAATACATATAAAGTGGTCACAATAATTTAGGAGACATGAAATGGTGTCTAATCGATTTGATCGATGCATTGAATATAATATCAAATTTACGGTATTTCTCGTATTGATACTTCCATTTTAATGTTTTAAAAGCCAAAACTTCCGATCTCTCTCTTACTCCACGCTTGGGCCACTGAACCGATATTGATGAAGTTTGGTACGGATTTACTTTGGGTCTTGAGAAAGAGCATAGCCTATAGTTTTTCCAGACAAAGAAATAAGTTTATTGCGATTTATTTCTACCCTGAAAAATATATGGTTGTAATAATCAAAATTTAGCACAACTGAGTTACGGACAACATCTAGTTTATAATATTATCATAAAAAAGTAACTAGGTTGATGTAAGCATTAAAATATATTATAATCATTGTCATACTGATTAAATAGCTATAACACATAGAAATATATTCATAAACGATATAAAACTGTAATAGCATGATACAGTAATATAATCGGATGCAAGTTGTCGCCGACAAAGAAACAATAAAATATGTGTTTTATCCGTTCCCCGATTGTTATGGTCGATAAACGTAAGGTCGCGTTCTAAGGTTTAGTCCTATTTTTAGTTTTATAGTCCGTAATAGTCTAGGAGACTTTTTTAACGACTCAGAATATGTGCGTGAAACTTGATACAAGAAAACGACAAATACGCGATGAATCATATTTTTTCTAAGCTAGGTAGGTATGTATGAATGTGGTAGGTAGTGTAATAATTTATTCAAAAGAGCAAGAGAACAGATACATGAACATGAAGGAAGTAAAAAGTATTTTTTTGAATTACTATAATATAAGCATCGACACCAAAACATTAAACAACCAATTTCCACCATAATAACAATTTTCCAAACTTATAGCGTCACGATTATCATCAGCTCTTGGACTACAAAGCTATTTTTTTTTTATAAAATGAGGGAGCAAACGAGCAAACGGGTCACCTGATGGAGAGCAACTACTGTCGCCCATGGACACTCCCAACATTAGAAGAGCTACAGGTGCGTTGCCCTTGCCGGCCTTTCATAAAAGGCCGGCAAGCAAGCAAGGAGGGAATACGCTCTCTTCTTGATGGTTTGCAGGTCGTATTGATCCGGAAATACCTACTACTGGTGACAGTTCGTTCCAGGGTTTTAACGTACGCGGTACGATATTTTGAACCTATAGCTTCGCAAATCGCACGTCATCCAATCTGCTCCTGGCCTATAAAGTCATTGCTGGATCTAGCCTCCCATAATTACATACATAAACCGTCAGTCCATCAGATAATCGGCCAGGTTATGACCGGCGAATCGGCCACGAGATCGGCCGATAGTATCCGGTGGCCGACAATTAATTACCGGCTATTAGCGACGAGAGAAGACATGAGTGAATGAACCGGGTAAGTAACAATTTGAAAAGTGTAAGAGTGGATAAAGCGGGTAAGTACCAATATAAAAAATTGTTTTTTTTGCATTAATGAAGGCTTCGTAATAATGAAGGGTATCGAAGTAATGAAGGGTCCGGGAAAATAATTTGAAATAAAAAAAAGTAATTTCAATGTATAGCTAGATAATATATAAGCAAATTGATGAAGTAGGAAAGTTGCAAGGTTTGTTCAAATTATAAGGGAAAATCTTCCTCTTCCTCCTTATGTACAAATCCTTAGGAATTTAAAAATATGGATTATACATACTGTTTTTGTCTTTTAAATTAGTTAGGAGATAGGTATGTAGGATGCTTAGTTCACTTTATGCAATTTATACCGTACATTTTGCCTCGATAGTATATTGTGGACTGAAAAATCCTGCACACGTATTTTTATCAAAATCAGTTCAGCTATTAAAATGTGAAGAGGTAACAGACAAACACGCGTTCGGTTCCATAATGTAAGCTTAGGGTAAACTGTTTTTTTGCTCACGGGGGTGCCCCGGTATTAGGGTAAACCTACACTTATAGTCGTAATCGTAACTACAATGCAACTAAGCAATGCGATACTTCTTGTTTCAGCCACCTTTAAGGGTGAAGTCAAATGAGCGTAGTTTGTGAGTCGTGAGTCGCAGAATTTCGGTCGCGTAAATATCTTTTCATACAAATTATGACTCACAAAATTACGCTCGTGCGAATCAAACAGGACTTTTGTATGAAACTGAATGCAGCAGAATTTCTGCCAGCCGAAATTTTGCGACTCACAACTCACAAATTACGCTCGTTTGGCTTCACCCTGTTGTACCGTGTCGCGTAGCTCCGCTGCCGCGTAGTGCAGTAGCCATACTAGTATTATAAATGCGAAAGTGCGTCAGTCTGTCTGTCTATCTGTCTATCTCTTCACGCCACCCAAAGCGCTGAACCGATTTTGTTGGGTATAGACTATAGAGATACTTTGAGTTCTGTGAAAGGAAATATGATATTTTATCCCGGAAAAAAATATAGTCATCTTCTATACATAATATTATATAAAACAAAGTCGCTTTTTTTCCCTCACGTCCCTTTGTTCCCTTTAATCTTTAAAACTACGCAACGGATTTTGATTATTCTTTCAGTGTTATATAGCCCATTTATCGAGTAAGGCTATAAGCTATATTTTATCACGCTAAGACTAATAGGAGCGAAGAAATAGAGGAAAATGTGGAACAAACGGGGAAAATTATTTGAAAGGGCTAACTTGAACGCGGTAATCTCAGAAACTACTAGTCCGATTTGAAAAATTATTTCAGTGTTAGATAGCCCATTTATTGAGGAAGCTATAGGCTATTTCATCACGCTAAGACTTATAGGGGAATGTGGAAAAAACGGGGGAAATTATTTGAAAGGGCTTATCTCGCGAACTACTGGAGCAATTTTCATGTTATTTGGCACAGATAAGAAGTAGACGACGTGAAGGATCATTGGCTATCGATTTTAAACATTTTTTTCAGTATATATCAAATATACAGCATATTTTATACCCGTGCGACGCCGAGGCGGGTCACTAGTCAAGAATATTTGGATGTGACGTGTCTCCCGCTCCGCGAATGAGGTCCCACCTTTATCCCAAGCGCCTCCAATGATCCAAACAAAAGAACCGAAGACATTGAATGATGCTGGGTTTGCAACAAAATCTCATTAAAACAAAGTAAATAACGAAAATGCCATACCATTTGCAGTTTTAATTTATGCGACAATGGCCTGGCAGCGGGAATTATTCATACGGGCACCGGGCATCCATCTTTGCTTAAAAATAAATTACTCGGGTTATACGCTAGCTTCTCACGCGAATAAACTCAGCTTTTGTTGTTCTTGGGCTATGTGTCGTATAGGCGATGTGTGTAAAAATTATCTTAACTTTTACGTTACATAAAGTCAGAATTAATGTTTATTAATTTTAAGTGTGCAGATAGTAGATATTATTTTACTGACACACGGGTAGGATTCTTTATTTTTATTATTTCTGGATAGTACAACTTACTTCATCACAACTCACAAGCTATTTTTACTGTTTTTACTTATTTATATACCAACGTTACCCAACTATAAACACAACTATAATTAATATGTTATCCAACCCAAAAATTACAACTTCTTTCTAAAAACGAATTTTTAGATTGTTACACAATTTAGAAGCATACCAACAAAGTAAATTAATTGTTAAATAAAAACCCGTAATGTAACAAACGATATAATTAAGCATTATTACGGTGGTACAATTAACGTCAGTGGAGCCCGAGGCTCTATAGTAGCGCGGGCGCCCCGGGCGACGCTACCGTGGTTCTTAACAATTTGTATGAAATGTAGATTGATCTAGTAAGTTCTAGTATATAGATTAAAGCAATTAGAAAGTACTTTAAGGGTCTAGCTAAGGATATTATACAATAATTGTTGTTTTCTAAACTTTTCCGGGTAGAATTTTCATGCTTTTGTACTAAAAATGAAGGAAGTTCAAACAAACATCATTTTTGTATCAAAAATAATGTTTGTTTGTAACGAATATATTCAGAAATTACTGCGTTGATTTTGATGAAAAACGCAGACTAGTGTTGACCACTGTGAAGGCTTTTGCGGGGAAATATACGATTCCGCGTCTTTCGCTAGCAAGAAGTCGCGGAGTACAATTTTCTAGATTAACGCACATCTTAAATTGTCACCAAAAAATTCAGCTATCCTCTTTGCATAATCTACAATAATCTCTAGAATTTGTCTGCAATTTTGTCGGGATCGAACTCCTGCAGCATCACTATTGCGAGGTAAAATCACATTAATATCTGATTTATTGGATATAATTTATTCATAGAATTATGGCTATTCCTGTCACGTCCCGAGGCGCAGTTCCAATGACGTCATAATGTACAATTTGCTGGGAATCCGGACTTGCGGGACAAGAGTAGCCCTGTTCATTGTACTGGAGTGGAATTTTATAAGTAGTCTGGAATTTATGTGGTGTGTTTAGGCTCTAGGAAGAGAGCGACGTTTGTGCACATCTACTCATGCGTCAAAGAGAGTTGGGAAAGTGCTCCTTAATAAAATTTGGAATCTATACTAATATTATAAAGCGGAAGAGTTTGTTTGTTTGATTGAACGCGCTAATCTCAGGTGTTACTGGTCCGATTTGAAAATTTCTTTCAGTGTTAGTTATCCCATTTATCGAGAAAGGGTATATTTTATCACGCTTCGCTCCTATTAGTCTAATAGGAGCGAAGAAATATCTAATTTACGCGGGCGAAGCCGCGCGGAACGTCTAGTTACTTATATTCGTGCGTGCTGATAGTACTTGTGTGCTCGTTCCTCTTTAAGTAAAAATAATTAACTTTATTAACCAACGAGAGACTATTTTGAGTAATCTTACTCACCACATATTTCTCATGCTAGAAAAAATTGTATCCTTTTAAGTAACTATATACGATGTATCATCTAAGATTTATTTCTACAGATGCTTAGTACTTAAAATGAAAATATTATTATATACTACTGGCAGGCAAATTTTAATCATTCGTGTATAGGTAAAGTGCACAGTGCACACGTCGATCGAAACTTTCATACCAATCGATACCGGTAACCATATCAAACTCATTATAAATCAAATTGACCCGAAAGCGGTTTTTGCTCTCGGCCAAATTCAATGTGAAATTTGGCCGAAAGTTTCGGCAAAAAGCAATTCGGGTCATTTCGACGTCAGGCCTCATGTCCCGTAAGTTCTCAACTCATTGTTCTTCGAGATAAAAGGAAAGGCCTTAATTAAAATTGTTGCGAACCTGAATTTGGATCAGTTTTTGCGGCCAATATTCATGCCATTAAGTGTCGCGGCGGAAAAAACGGAAAACAGTGCTCGTTATGTAAAGGTAATTTTTAAGGGAAAAAGTCGGTAAAAAGCTAATTTTGTTAAACAGGACACGTGTTTTTTAAACAATGTGGAGTGTTACCTTTGATAGCAAATTTTTATTTCTTTCAAACCTTGCTGTAATACATTTAAGAATGGAAAATATTATAAGGATAAAAAATACTATTAAAATCGCAGATGATGATAAAAATGTCGTAAGTCTATTATTACCCAAGTCCTTTCTCGGCTGCCATGGAACATAAGTCATATTATGGATTATTATTATTTATAATTAATTTCAATTTTCAAGGTTTTCTTGACAACCTCTTAATGCTGAAATGGGGGTCGAGTCCATTTTGTCAAGTGGAATTCTTCAAAACTCTCGTGGAATGTAACCAGAATAGGGATAAAGAATATTGTCAATTACAGACCCTCACCGGATACGGATATAAAGCCATTGGAGGTGGGAAACAACGTTACGTAAGAATGAAGGGTGTGGAGGAACTTGAAATTTTCATTTGAAAAAATGATTAAAATTCTTTCAAAGAAAATATTATGGACTCCTAGGAAATGAATTGACAGTTTGTCATTTTCTTCAAATCAGCGTATAATATAATTTATTATAGAGTTTGGTTAAATGTAACGTTTAGGCAGAAGAATAATTATTATTGTCGTGTTTTTCGTCATATTATAAGTATGCAAAGTTGCCTACTTCATAAATACTAATAAAATATTACAACCATCTCGTTACTTTGTTTTAAAATCGAAAATTGTAGGAAAAATATTTTCTCTACTACCTGAAAGTTACCTATTTTTTCCGTTGAGCTTTATCTTGCAAAAGTCCATCCTCATTAAACACCTCTTTAATCGGTAATTTGTTTATAATTCAAATTAATTATAGTAATTAATCGCGCATAATATAATTATAGAATATGTTAGTACTGAGTTCATTAACAAGAACATAACTTCACGCAATCACATGTCCTGGTGCTGCGCTTGCAACGTTACAGTACTCGATAGAGTACTTGCAATAACAGCTACTAGCATATTTCTACAGAGTTTGCAATTACATCTAACGCTCCATTTTTTTAACAATCTGTAAATCTACACAATACAATTTTTTTTGTATATTTTTCAATTTGATACATTATTTTAATATAACCATAGCTTTCTTTAACTTTATCAATAGCTTATAGCTTATGTGTTTTAAAATATTTTTATAACAAATACTATTAAGTATTTAAAAAAATCCATTCTATAATAGTAATATATAAACAAAGGTGCTCCGAGTGTCTTTTGCAATTTATCCTATCGTATTCTCTAAGTTTTATTTTTATTTCTATGTTTTAAGAATAGACTATCATATCAGCTTCATTATATATATCTATCGTATCATTATATTTTGAATGAGTGAAATATAATGAATATTAGCGTAAATAATTTATTTATTTCCAAAAAAAGACCTCCACCCAGAAAAAAGTACGTAAGTAGGAATGGGTAACATGGCAAATTCGTGAGACGAAGGGAGAGTATTATAGTAAGTACCCTACCTACCTGCCTGCCCTACCTGTCTACCTTGTGGAAAAATGTATTCCTGCTCCTGTTTTTTTACTGCTTCCAGCACTCCTGTAGTGTAACCTTTTTCTTTTTATATACCACAAAATAGCCTCAAGTAAGCGCAGCACAGGAGCCGTTATCTGCGCCGAGCCCCGCGGCTGATTTATCCGCGCCGCGGGCCGTGTGTGATAAACACAACACCTGCGTACTATAACACCCCGTATATACTATATACAGGGTGCTCGATGCTATGGGAATGTCGCCATCTAGGTTCATTTTGTACTGATTTTAAAATAATTATTATACCTATGCGTCAGAAAACAAGTGCACTGATCTTGAACTGTAAAAATTGTATGATACAACGGGGTCGAGAAAAGACCTTCAATTGATTGAGACATCAAACTTTCAAGTACCTACCTATGTAGGGATTATCATCATGCTGATAATTACAAACTTAAATTTATTTATACCTACCTAGTTAGCTTAAATGCCAGCTTTTGGTACCTACTAGTAGAAACTGGCAGAAAAATACAGCAAAAAGAATCCTTTACCTAAAAAATTTTCTTTGTGGTCTTTCGTACGGACGTTTTTAATGCTCTATCACACAACAGTCAGTAGCTACTACGTAAGCAGTTTGATCATCGGCCTATTTTGCGAATCTATTTTGTGACTCTTCTACAATCAAACTTGTAACCCTCACAACTTTACCACTAAACCATAAAGGACCACCTCGGCTACAGTTTTTGAGCATTATGCTGCTCGTCAAGCGAACAACTTATTACGGTCGTGCTGTTCTGACCCGATCCGATCCGATGTAACCTTTACTCCCGCACGTGTGAACATCCTGGACTGTTCCTGGACAAGACTTGATAGTGGATACTGTCTCTATCAGACTACAATTATTGGCTGTTATGTAGATAGTCGTTACTTAATAATTTTCCCAAGCTCGACTAGTATATCTCGTCCAAATCATACTCATCAAAAAAAATGTTTGTGGATGAAGTGTGAGTTGGTAAAAGTAAAACATTTTCGCATTTATGCCTAAGTTTTATTTTATCTATAGTCTATATTCTATACCTGGAATAACCAAATGGCGGACCGCGGTCCGCATCCGGACCGCCGACCCATGGTGTGCGGACTGCGGACCGAGCATTTTCGAAGATGAACTTCGTTGAAATAAATTTCGGTCTCGACATACTGATCAACATCTCCAGGATTCATTAGCTCGCACCATTACTTCACTCCAAACATCAGAGAGATAACAATTAGCTACAAAAATTGTCACTTTTCTCATTGATATAATTGTAAATGATGATGAAAAGAAAAACCTTTGTAATTTCCGCAATGTGCGGACCGCGAATGTCATTTCATTTCTTAAAATGGACCCCGAGCGAAACTAATTGGTGACCCGTGGTCTATACTCTATACTTACTAAACATTTAAACTTGTATCGTTTTGAATAATTACTCTTGTCCCTTGGTTTATCCTAACGTTAGTGTTCTACGGTCCAAGCCACAAGACAGTTAACAAACATACAAATTTTGAAATACAAAAATATGATATTTTTTTACTCGTTTTGTGGCATACAATGTGTAATCCTCAAGAATAACCGTCCCCTCAGTCCTGCATAAGATGAGCATAATATTTCTCCTAATAATAAAATTAAAAAATTAAAATATTTTCAATTATTTCAATTTAAAGTATTTTAAAGTGTTCGGACATCTAAACCATTATGTTACATGATAGGAATTAGAAATTTCATACACCCGTGTCATCTCGTCCCAGAGGTGGCAACTCGGCCCAGAGGTGGCAATTCGTCCTATTTCCTAGTTCCGCCACAATCAACCCTCTATGAGAGAATTTCCGCCGCAGCCAGTGATTGACACAGCTCATAATTGATTTGTTTGGGGTGACGGCATTTTAACGCCCTTTATTGACGAAATTGTGTATAACGGGGCACTTCGTTTAGAAAATTCCGGGTGTTTTCAAATGTTGATGCTATTTTGGCAGGTCGGATAATTGGAATTCTGACTACGAGTATTCATATTTTTAACTGTGATCACATGGACTTATAAAAAAGTACTTTTTAAAGTAAAATTACTTTTGTAAAGAGCATTAATTTGTTTCAACCTACGAATAATAAAATTATTATTCGTAGGTTACATCATTCGTTTTAATGCGTTTCTATGTTTCCCAAATCTATATATTAATACGTGAGAGAAAAACTTTGTAACCCTTTTTACGAAAAATGGGGAAACGTAAGTGCATGAAATTTCGCACAGTTATAGTTTATATGGTGAAGGAGTGCATCGAGCTAATATTATTTTAAAATGATGCTTTTATCATATACATTTTTAACAAATAAAACGTTACACACACTACGACATTACTACTAGGAAAAATGACAGATTTTTGAGTGACAAGCCTATACATACGAATTGTACTCTTTTATTTATGGTTGAAGTCTGCTGACAACAAGTTGACAAATTGAAAATGGATTATTGTTTTTTTTTTTTTATTTAATTTTAGATACTATTAGACAATGCTTAAACGGCCAGTCTGAGATCAGCTGAGTCCCAGAGACAAGAATTGAAAAAAACTATGATGAAGTCAATATTTTTTACAAAATATAGGTAGTAGTCCTAATGTCATTGCAAGTAAGGTCGAATTTCAACCACTGGGCGATCTCTAGTTAAATTAAATTCATCAATCAATAATATAAATTGATATCAAATCAAAGTCAAAAATGAAATCGTATCAATAAATCGAATTGACCAAATTTGTTCTAACACGACTGTCACATTTTATTACCCGAGTAATTAATAGAAATATGAAACATATTGGAAATATCCTTATATTCTGCTAATAACGTAAACACTAAACACTAATATCACCTAATATGTACAATATCAGTAGTTCTGTCTGTTACCTCTTTACGCTTAAAAAAACAATTTAGATTAAATTTCGCGTACAGAAGTTGCGAAAAGTATTTAGTAGATAAGCCGTCTTACTAATAAAGGTTTTAACCTACACAACTACTCAATTTACTATGCCTTATTCTGTCACTCAAATACTGATTTGTAGAATAGTGTATTGTCCTATTGTTCCAAATAAAAAGTTTATTTATTTATTTATGATATCTGCGCAAATTCGCGGGCAGTATGTAGTTAATCACGACTCAATCGAAACTGGTCAATTGACACTTGGCTATAGTTAAGTGGGACATATCCTTATCGAAAAGTTGATGGATTGTTAATGCTATTGCTGGACGTATATGGTGTTATATTGTATATTTATTACACATAGAACTCCCGCTGGCTAACAAGATAGTTGTAAACAAATAGTTCTTAATATACTATTTTATTTAAGACAAAAATTAAGTTTTTCTTTACTTGACACCAAAACTGGATTCCTCCAAAAATTGTAAATTTTAGAATAATAATAATGAGTTTTCCAGTTTTCACTTCTTAATCGGTAGAGAGAAATTTATTCCCTGTTTATCCTGCATATGTATGCAGTAGAGAGAAATTTATTCCCTGTTTATCCTGCATATGTATGCAGGATAAACAGGGAATACATTTCTCTCTATGCAACTTTATGTAATAAGGGTTCTAAAAGGGTTTGAAACGAAAATATTTTGATTTTTGATTGCAATTTTGCAGTCGATTGTTGTTTGGCGTCATCTTGGTTTCGACTCAGAATAAACTCTCGGTAGGTCCTAAGTTACTCTCATTATCGTATTATGAGCCGCCAAGCGTAAGATTAACGATACCAGATCAAAGACGCCAATACTGTATTTAAACGGACCATTCAACTTTAGCAACATAACTGCAATTTCTTTGGCGCGCTAGCGTCTACGAGTGCCTTAATTATTTTAAAGTGTCCATAAATGTCTAGCAAGTGTGGAGTGGGCATAAATATTATTTATTGAGAGAATTGTAGTGGCATAGTATAAATATAGGTAGTATGATAACTCGGTAGCGTCCTCGAAAGACGAAAATTTTAGGTCCGACGTGATTGGAGGCCGAAGCCAGTCGGGGTACATACACGGAAATGTACAAATTAATGTCAGGTAGGCTTCATGCGCCAATCTGACCATAAAAATAAGATACCAATCCAATTAGAAGTAACAATAATGTGTGCGTGCGCCTGATTCAAGTGGTCCAGACTTCGATCACATGTGATCGTAGGGTCCAGACTGAAATTGGTCTACTGTATATTATTTATATTGTGGTTGTGCGTTAAAGTATGTGATAATTAATGAGATTGTATTGAGACAGTTTTTGTACCATTTTCAATCAACTGTGCAAACAGCCTTTTCTTATCACACCAAACTGACTGGCAGTAGCTAGCGTTTCGCAGTTCGCGATATTTCTGTATTTCTGGAATTTTCCATGTTCCAAATAAATTGTTTCAAAGGCAGATGGCAGACCTACTTCATTTGGACCGGCTTTGTCAATTTAATGTTTTTTTTAATGTAATAAGGGGGCAAACGAGCAAGCGGGTCACCTGATGGAAAGCAACTTTCGTCGCCCATGGACACTCGCAGCATCAGAAGAGCTGCAGGTGCGTTGCCGGCCTCTTAAGAGGGAATAGGGTAATAGGGGAGGGAAGGGAATAGGGGAGGGTTGGGAAGGAAATAGGGGACGGTAGGGAAGGTTAAAGGGTGGGGGATTGGGCCTCCGGTAAACTCACTCACTCGGCGAAACACAGCGCAAGCGCTGTTTCACGCCGGTTTTCTGTGAATGTTAGTCGTGAATCGTAATCTGTTGGCTGGGTTTGACATAACGCAACCAAATTACGTATGTCTGCTATCTGCATATGTATCGACTTCTCTGATGGTACTTTTTCGTAGTATGAAAAATTTATATAAATATTATTAACTTAACCTTTAATGTAAAAATTAAAGAGCAATAAGGGCGAGTACAGAGTGTGGTAATAAACAATAAACTCGTAAACAACGTCGATAACAAGACAGCAACAGCAACACCTTTGTTCCGAGACACTCTCTCATCAACAAAGAGTAGAGTTACTGATGCTTAGACAAGACAAATATTAATTAAACCTTTAAAAAAATGCCCCATTGCGATGTACTCAAAGCCACGGTCACATGACAATTGCCAGTACGAATCTAAAGATACATCTCAGGCACAAATACAAGCACTTTCTGTTTTGTTACTTTTTTTTTTAAATAAGGGGGCAAACGAGCAAACCCCGACGAGTGAACGAACGAACGAACGAGTGACCCGTTTGCTCGTTAGCCCCCTTATTTCATAAAAAAAAAAAAAAAAACTGGTCACCTGATGGAAAGCAACTTCCGTCGCCCATTGACACTCGCAACATCAGAAGAGCTGCAGGTGCGTTGCCAGCCTTTTAAGAGGGAATAGGGGAGGGTAAGGAAGCGAATAGAGAAGGGTAGAGAAGGAAATAGGGTAGGGGATTGGGCCTCCGGTAATCTGAATCACTCGGCGAAACACAGCGCAAGCGCTGTTTCTCCGGTCGAGCCGGCCCATTCGTGCTGAAGCATGGCTCTACCACGCAACAAAATCAGGCATTTTTTGTTCTGCGCTAGCCATGTTAAGGGTCTGCTTCATCTTTCTTCCTCTTCACAGTACAACCGTTGAACCGATTGATAAAAGTATGGGAGTCCCGGACAAAGACATAGTATTGGAGTAGTATCTCCATACCAAATTGCAGCAAAATTAGTTCAGCGGTTTGAGCGTGACGAGGTAACAGACATACACTTTCGCATTTATAATATTAGTGTCCAGATTATATTTAAAGAGCACTTTTCTCCTTCCTAGCTCTACATCACAAGCGTTGTATGCAAATGAGTACGATGTGTTGGTCGCAAATCTGTCGTGTACAACTGCCCTTACTCATCGACAGGCGGTTTGTTTAAAATATTATGTGTAGCATCGCATAAGAGACGTCTGATTGCGAAGCAGATTTATTAATGACTACATTCCATTCTGCAGTCCATTTAAAGTTATTTTACCTGAGTTTCTATATCTTATGTTGGCATAAAGCCTAAGGAAAGAATAAAGCTGGAAGGATAATGTTTCCGCTACTTTAATTACGGGATATGGCCCACCACACATTCCCACCACTGTATCTCCTGTGTCACCAGGATCGACAATGGTATCCCACCACAAAAACCCTTTGATATGATCACAGGAGCCCGAGAGACATGATTAAGCTGTTTTGGGACCTGCAACGAAATTATTCAGAAAAAATAGGAGTAGCAAGACTGAAGAGTAAGTACTTATGTTTCCGCAACTTGATATGTACGGAAGAAAATACAGTGCAAGACTGGCCTCGATAGAAAATAGCCTTCCTTCTATGTGATCTCTATGTCATTCTTAGTCTATGATGTATACTCCAGAACTTTAGTATGTCAGAGGTAACATTATTACGCACTCTACCAGTAGGTATTTTATCAATTAAACTGTAATATACTTTTAAAGGCCTTATTCAAATCATAAAAATAAAAGTTTTGTATACAGAATACATATTTTCTACAGAATACGAGATTTGAAACGAAAAGAAGTCTTACCAAAATGATAATAGCTTTATTATTTTTGTTCTGTTTGTAAACCAAGACAGAAATTTTTAATTTTTAATCATACACTGCCTAAACGCTTCCGACCCTCCCAAAATATACAGTAGAGACTTAAATATAGGCAAAAAACGGCCTTATTGCTTACATTTTAAGTGCTACGCCGAAGTGTGTTAATCGCTAAACGTTCTAATTGACGGTTATAAATCTTTTATCTTATAAGTGTTTATAATTGCTGTAATTCTTACAATGCGTACGCAAAATCGCGAAACGTATTATACGAACAATGTAGGGCTTAAATTAGCACCACCTGCCGATATAAGGCATGTCTGCCAGACATATAGCCAAGCGATAACTATTGATTACTAATTTTCCATTGGACCGCGATAAACAATGCTATGAAGGTCGCTAAGAGAGGTCGGAAGGGGCAAGGCTTATCAGCTTGAATGCTATTCAACAATGAAAAACGATAACCACCAGAATAACTAATTGGGTTCGGGACTTTAGCTTTAAATTAGTTTGTAGTAACCCAACAAGCATTTTGGAAACGTGAGGAGAATGGAGGCTGAAATTTTCAGTGATTTCACTCAAACCAATTCCTAACACATCACCTACAGACTATTTAGTGACTGTTGCGACAAAAATGAAAAATACGCCTAATACTATTATATATTAAATATTACATGTGGCTTGACAGAACTCATTGGAAACAGAAGGGGAATGTCTACGCCTAAAAGTTTCGCTGAATAATGAAAAATTTTTCCACAAACGCATTCGGAAAAAAGGCGGAAAAAAGACCCTTAAATATGAAAAAATCTTAGCTTTCAGTATGCACAAGCGTTACGGCCACCCGATTACACTGGCTCATAAATATTTTTTCGAAAGATGATTTATATTAAAGGCAGGTCTAATTATTTGGGTCATGCCTTTTGAGATCAACTTTTATTTTGTCCGGAACCGGCTCGAGACAATTGCTGGGAATGATTTATGCGCAGATAACGTGAAATGTAGCGAAAGGCTGGACGGGTTCGAACTGGCTAGAAATTATGAATTAAGGACAGCGACAGGTTGGTCTTAATGGAGTACCAGCGGTGGGATTCAAATGGGTGTTAAATTAAGGCTTGTAAATTTTCTTTACAAAGAAATATTTTGTTCCTTGGTGCCTCACTGTTTGGCACTGGCTCAGCAATTTTCTTGACAAGGGAAAATTCTTTTGTTTTTGCTGATAACGCTTTTCCACTTATCAGTTGCACAAAGAAGGTGAATTAGGTAGTTCATACTTAGGTAAGTCTAGAGCCTGCAGTGGTTATTAACCTTTTAGTCATGACGGACCATTTTACGAAATGTTTGTCTAGCCGGGGACCACCTGGTTGGTTTACCTTAACTAAGGGTTTTTGATAAAGAAAACAAGGACAACTAATTAGCCCTAATTATTTATATTTGGCAAAAATCTATAAGTTACAGATTTTAATTAAATGTGATTTTTGTTATTGCATAGTCCATACTCTTTACTAACTTCTGATTTCTCACATATTATTAGCCCTTCAATAAGTGCCAAAATCTTTGCAAAAATGTAGGGTACGTGGTTTGCAAAAAAAAAAATGGCGCCCGGCCTACCCTCTTTGTACAAATAATGTAATAACCTTACATCTATTCCATATTTTATGTTTGTGTGAAAAATATTATAATATATGTTAAATTTTCTATCTATCAAGCCATCATAATATAGTATTTAGTCAGATGTGATATTTGTCTCATCACTGTAAACTTTGAAATCTATGTTTCTAACTATTTCGCAACAAATATATTAATACATTATTATAATCTCAATAACACAGAGCTATACAAACTGTTTATGTAAACAATTCTTTGAAACAACTTAACTTGTTATCAATAAACAGATAAGAGATAAGAGTAATAAAAACCGGTTTTGGTATTATACACAAGCAAACTTCGTCCTTAGTGCAATACAAATAAAGTTCAAAATGGCCGCGGCCGGCAAAAAGCCGTTATAAATAGGTAATTTTTATCTTGATTATTTTACTAAAACGATACTATTATATACTATTACTAGGATCTAAATCGTTTTGTACACGATAATATACGCTTTTAACGTCAATTATTTACAAAAATATTAAACAAATCGAGTTCAAATCACATAAATAAAAACCAAATTTTCTCGTGTAAACTAGAAGTTATTACGATGTAAGTATTTCTTTCAAATGATTATCTAAAACTATTTATAAATTATAATTAATAAATTAAACTATTTTACTACTTACATTCGTTAAATCCATCAATAATATCAAACAAACAACACAACATGGCAGAACACACACGAAAAATTCACGATTTTCAAATGACTGACAAATATTCGTCGACCACAGATTGTATAATATTTTGCATTCAGAATGTGGCAAATTTATCGTAGATCATAACTAACCAAACTTCTTCATACAAAAGTAGTCTCTAAGTCAACGAAATACGTAATTCAATCGAACGAAAGAGCGCGGCCACATCCGGCCGCTTGGGTGTAGACGGAATGGCTGCAGTATAATCTGTGGCGGCCGGATCCGGCCGCTTGGGGATTAAAAGGTTAGGATGGTTTCGCGGACCACTTGGAATGCCTCCAGGGACCACCGGTTAAGAACCACTGCTCTAGAGCTACTCAGATGTCTTATGCTGTGGAAGTACACTACTGAATGCAGAAACTGATAAATTGATTCATCGGCGTATGTTGTACAGTTGTGTTGTTGTGTGCGGTAGGGCTATATCAAGTCAGCTTTAGGCATAACAAGTCATGGTTGTGCTAGAACTTGAGTGTGTTAGTTGTATAGGTTTATTAGGTACTATCAAAGAAGTTAATTCGTAGGCAGTTGACGGACCCACGTCATGTGGTCGGCTTAAGTCAATTCAATTAGCTGTGATCGGTCGGCTGGGTTTGCCTAGGAATCAACTTCTCTGATAGTACATCATCTGCATACCCAACTTTCTTGTAATACATCTTTTTTATCCATCTACTGTATCATTGTCCTGATATAATATATCAGGACAATGATACAGTAGATGGATATCACCAGCTACAATGGCGTTTGGTAAGCTATACTTATCACAATTTACGTTATATTACGAAGCTCACACACCGTACGGTGCACATCTCAATCCAAAGGTTAACGGTGTGTCTGTTACTGTCAGGGAACCCCGCTGCGCTCCCTACTCTATGATGGCACAATGCAGCAGCGAATAGCGAACTGCTTAGCTGAAGCGGATCCGAAAGATATTGATACAAGTTATAAAAGTTTTGCATGTTTCACACTGATGCTCAGTGTGAAACTTGTAACTCAGTTAATGTTATTAATGCGAATCATTTTGTCTGCCTGTCACCCACAGTTTCCAATAGCAAAGTAGACATTTATCTTGATGAAAATACCGTAGAACATTTTATTGAAACCAAATTAATGATTCTCACAATATTTCAATCAAAATTTTTTCAATAAGTTTTATACGTGGGAGAGCCATGCTTCGGCACGAATGGGCCGGCTTGACCGGAGAAATACCACGTTCTCACAGAAAACCGGCGTGAAACAGCGCTTGCGCTGTGTTTCGCCGAGTGAGTGAGTTTACCGGAGGCCCAGTTCCTTTTCATATACTCCCCTATTCCCTTCCCTTCCCATCCCTACCCTCCCCTATTACCCTATTCCCTCTTAAAAGGCCGGCAACGCACCTGCAGCTCTTTTGATGCTGCGAGTGTCCATAGGTGACGAAAGTTGCTTTCCATCAGGTGACCCGTTTGCTCGTTTGCCCTTCTTTAATAAAAAAAAATATCTTCTTCTGTTAGATTACTTTGAGATTGTTGCGTATATTTTGAGAAACAGAAATCATAGGTACAACTAAATTCAAAACTCACTTTGAGAGTTCATGCGCCGCTTTCTCTCTCAACTTAGACTACTCAAACATAATTTGTTCAAGTAAATTATCTGTAAAACTCACTCTTTGAATGTAATGTTTAATAACCGATAGGTGGCTTGTTCCGGAGTCTGAAGATCTGGGAACAACGATATTGAACCGCGCACACGTCTTCGCATGTCACTTACTATGTATTTGATGTATGATTCAACAATAGTAGTAATTGGTTTACAATTTATATTAGCTTTTGCACTTGGTACCGTCTACTTTAGTGGATGGATCGTAGCGACGAGCCCATGTCCTTTAGTTGTGGTTGGTCTGTTGAGATCAATATTATAAATAAAGATTGATAATATTTTAGTGATTATAAAGAGGAAAAGTTTGTTTCTTTGCATCGTGTTGGCTCTGAGAGTATTATGACGATATTTTTTATGATTACTTTTCCCGTGGGATACCGTTATTAAGCGGTCGAGGGCGAATTTAGACGACGTTACGGAATCCTTACCTCTAATAATCATACAGTCAATTTGTGTCTGTCAGGACTCAGGAACCTCCAATGCTGAACCGATTGAGGGCCCACACATAACTACGAATTCGCATCGCATCGCATAGTAATTTCTTTTATAATATGAATTTTGTCGCAGATATTTGCGATGCGATGCAAATTCTCAGTTAAGTTTGATTCACGGGAAACTGCATAGAGTTTTTAAGGAATGTGTGGTACCCACGGTAAACGAATCCGCAAAAAATTTGCGGGAAACATCTAGGTTCTAGACTCAAGCAATGTATAAAACAAAATCAATTTATCGTAATAGGCAATAGGCAGGACAACGGTCGCTAAGTGGGCACGTCCAAGCCATCCGACACACGTACTCTGTGAATCCGATATGATTAGTTTATAGTAATGATGTCTGTACGAGCGAGACAGACATACACCCAGCTTCAAGTGTGACAGGGACGAAATAATAGCCCAGCACTGTGCGAGCGGGAGAGGAGATAATATCGCAACGAAATGACAACTATAATCGCATTATGATCATTTTCGCAACTAGACCGGATTACCGTTTATGTCCTGATCGCGTTATGCTAGGCTGAACCAGTAATTGGGAGAGTTAAGTTTATGGTGTCTACGAGGCAGTCAGATTTTTGTAACATCTTACAGAGTTAGATGAGCTACGAGTTTTATAATAATAGGAAAATTGCAGGTAAGTATCATGAAGTTACTTATTGTAGTGAGTGAAAATATATTGTTTCTTGTCTAGAGAATTTGATGAACCTACATAATTAAAAATATATCAAACGATTACGGAAATTAATTTCTTTTTATTTACCTCTTATTTTATTACAAAGCTATTTCCGATTTCTTACTCATTAAAAATTGGGTTGAAACAAACTTACTAATATTAGTTACATACCAACATAATATTTTGTGATAACCACTTTCTTTTGATTTGACTGTAATTAGCTAAAAGTGAGCTATAATGGGCTTACCATGATGTACAGTGTATAATAATAAATGTATTTGTCTTTTGCATTGAATTATCTGAGAGTCAGGTCTGTGAAAATATATCGCCTTGAAAGAGTGACCTATGCAATATTTCATTGGCAGATTCTAGATTTATTTTACACCATATTGTATAGAAAGTTACAAAATATAAGGACTTTATGTCACATTATAGTATAATTTTGCTACCCCACATAACACCGTCCCCATTTCGCTATAACCAGAAACGTAGAGAAAATTATCTATCGGAGACAGAATTATTGTCATCCACATAATGGAGGCAGGAGGACGGGCGGCTCATTACCGCGTGGGACAGCGCGGTGACGCGTGACAATATTCCAGTGTGGAACCAATCACTACCGATGATTGGTGTAATATTAACTTGAGCCATAATAGTCTACAATCCAGGGCCGGGTTATTATTTTTTATCGGTATAGGCCACTTCAATTTTGCCGCCCCTGTGTACGAAGTCTGCCGCCATCCTAGGACGCTGCCGCCGCGCCCCACGGGCCACGACGGCAGGACGCCATAGGGCGCTGCCACCCATAGGCCTATTTTATACTGCCTATACATAAATCCAGAGCTGCTAGAATCTAGATCAGAGTTTCCCAAAGTCCTTTGTTTTAAGCATGGAATAGAGCATCAATCTCGAGCTGTCAAACGTAACCAAAATTGGTTTTCATCTCTGTGCAAAATATGTGTACGTATACACTTACACAAGCATGATTGAACATGAATTCTATGAGATTAAATTGTCAACGTGCGGCACGTGCCGACTGGACGTCAAAAAAGAGTGCTGCTGTCATGTGTCACACGTCTCTTTTTACCACGTAGTGTTACTGATAGTGACATCTCGCTTGCTCAGGCCTTTGTTTCTCTATTCCGATTTCCGCTAGGTAAGTATATTAACTCAAATTAATACTTCGATCACAGTTTCCAGGAAATGCTATTGTATTATATTGTTGTCGCGATCACGGGTGCTCTTATGGGGCTTGAAGAATTAAGCAATTGCCTAGGGCATCACGTCTGAGGGGGCACCAGAAGAGTAAAGGTTCAAAGACCGATTCCGAGACCCACAGGCATGGATTGCTTAGGGCATCAAGTAGTCAATTCGTCACTGACTTTAAGTCACAGGAAAGGACATAATACTTTTATCCCGGAAAAATGTACGGTTCCCGCGCGATAAACGAATTTTGGCGCAACGGAGTTGCGGGCGTCATCTAGTATTTAATAATAATTATAATCTTCAAAGTTTAAGGTCAAAACTGATTGAAAGGCTTTAGCGAAAAATTAGCTTTTAGCCGGACACTACAAATATCTCGTTCAACTTCCATACAGTATTTAGTAGTGGTTTACTTACGATTTGCATAGGGCAACGTGGTCAATATTAGCAATATGCTAAACGGAACATCGTCTTGCAGGCAATCAATTACAAGACGCTATCCTGTATGAAGCCCTATCTCGCCATCGGAACAGGTCTTTATCTCTTGCCATCCTGTCAAATAGACTAAGATCGAGTAGCATACGAGAGATGAACTGCCGTGGGTAAACTCCTCGTTATGCCTACGCGTCTTTTATATTTTGTTCGTGTAGGTACATAAAAATACCAAATATAAACAAAACAAACGCAATTTATTAGTTCGTCAATAAATTTACATTTTCGATATTAATAAAGTGACATCTTTATTTTAAAAGTGGAACTCTAGGAAGCGGTAGCGACGAGGGAAACAGAGTGTTGTTTTAGTTCTTACATTCGCCACTAGATGGCGCTCACTATATTCTGAAAAGCGCCATCTCGTACAAAAATTCGGTACTAATTCGAAACATTCTGTAGTTAAATTTTAGTTATTTGGTGAATATTTTAGTTCGGTTTTGTTGGTATAGATGGTGCTTATATTTTATTACTGAAAATTACTCCGAGGAATTTTATTTTTATTTTATTTTATTTGGGTGGCTCACAGCTAACAATATTATATTAAGCTTAAAAGATAGATAATAAAAAAGCCAATTACAAGCCTCCACAGATAATGGAATGAACGAGATGAGTGAATAATAATTAATAATATTATTATCATAATACAGGGATGGTAAACCGATGGCACGCGTGCTAACTGCCACCATTAGCATAAAATTTGGAGCACGCTTCGGTCACTAAACTATGTACTTATTATCAAAATTATTTTACCAACAATGAAGGTTATATAGATCCACCTCTGCATAGTGAACACAAAATTAGGCAAATATTGAAATACTTACGCACCGAATCACAAAAAAATTAATGGCATGTTTACAACTTCTTCAGAAAGATTTCTTCAGAAAAGGGCACATTGATACAAAAAGGTTCCCCATCCCTGTCACAATAAATATGCATAAATTAATACATATTTTGTCCCCTTATTTATAATAATAATAATGTTATTAACTACTAGAAGTCCCGGTGAACTTCGTATGGGATGTGATACATATTTTCTTACCGTATAAACTATCCCAGCTAGGGAATGCAATATTGATCTTGCAAGATCAAGATTCCACCAAGATCTTGAGTGATTTTCTAAGATTCAATCTTGAAAGCCACCAATCCTGAATTTCGAAATCCTGTTCGCGATCTTGACAAAAGAGTCCAAGATTGTAATAAGATTTCGAGATTTTCATACCTGCGCTGCAAAGCGCGAACCACAGATTAGGGAATAATATATAAACGACAGACTATCCGTGACGCACTTTTTAGTCCGTGGAAATAGAACCTATGCAATTGCCAAATTATATGCAGTAACGCACACGTCTGCGCTGCGCGTCGTGTGCGTTACTGCATATAATTTGGCAATTGCATAGTTTCTGCCTCGACCCGAATCTCAACAAGATCTCGAACTGACCAATCTTGATTCAGAAAAAAGACGCCAAGATCTTGAGTTGTCCATCTTGGTCCAAGATTGCATTCCCTAATCCCAGCTGGACTTCGGCGAAAATTTCATGACTAAAATTAGCCAAATCGGTTCAGCCGTTTTCGAGTTTTAGCGAGACTAACAAAATTAAAATAAAACATTTTAATTTACACAATATAATACAGATTCATTATGTCCTAGTCCGTCATATTCCAAATTCCAACCGTGTGGTGAACCAACTCTGAGTTTGATTACACCTACCGAGAGACATTAAGACAGTGCAAACAGACAATTTGAATGATCGACAGCACTGACTCTCCACTCTACTGGGTACGTGTAATCAGGACTTGAGGATTGTTTTGATATTTTCTTTATGGTGTAGACCAGGGGTGGCCAACCGGTCGATCGCGACTGTTAGTCCAGTGAATCGTGGCCATATTCATTTAAGATTTCAAGAAGTAAAATAATAATAGCTCCCACACCGGTTTTGGTGACGGTGGCCGGTTTCATTGATACCAGGCCAGCTGCTACGCAGGAGTAATTTTATAGTGCCCAAGTGTGTGCGCAGTACACAAGTCTGAGCACTCTCATAACCCAGTGGGACGGAAGACCGACACGACCGGCGAGAGATCAGGCGCAGGACCGACTTTTTACATACCCATCCGACGCATGGATGTGATCAGCCTGCATCGTCCTAACCAAACTTTGAAATAACATGTTTCCAATGCGGGAATCGAACCCATGACCTCCAAGTCAAGAGCCGCGCTCTATACCACTATAGGTCTAATCAAGTTGGCCACCCCGGCCCTGGTGTAGAGCGAGCAGTCCACTTAGACGTCGTAACTCGTAACAACCCTCCACTGAAGATCCCGGTTGTTTCTTTCGTTCACTTTTTATGCCGATTTGCAATTACTACGTCTACAAAGTTATTTCTGGATTTTTAACAGGCTTGGAATTATGTTTTGATAAAGTTCCGTCTGGGTATAATAATATTATGTGATTTATTCGCAAAATTATAAAAGGTGAAACAAAACTAAGTAATAATTCTTTATATTGTGTTCCTTATAGTATAGAGGTGATTGTGAAAATAGCAGCGCTGAAAGAGAATTTTTTTTCGTGATTTGCATGGGCAACCGCCCGCGCTTCATGATTTTTTCTATACAAAGGTGAAAAAAAATGTTACTCTTTCGGAGCGGCTACTTTCACAGCGAAATCAAAACTAAGTGGTGTATATGGGTAGGGGGACCCATATTCACCCTAAAGTATTACCACCTACTTTTGTTACACTCTGTATAATTCCCCATTTTTAATAAGGGTCAGTTTTAATAAAGGATTTGAATCTAGACCTTAACAAAAATATTACAGTTTGCTCAATTATTATTAAATAATTAGACGGGTAATTTTATTTTAGGGTTTAATCCTACGGTTTAATTATTTTCACTTTATTACTAAATCCTACAAATAAAAATATAATATGCAATGTAGTCCAAAAGTGGTAAGTACCTTATACCTACTTAAGAATTGACTTACTTACAGTTACACATAAATTAATAGGTATTTTTAAACCGCCGTACTCAGAGACATTTTATAATTATTATTAAGATTAAAAAAAGTAGAGTCATTGAACTCGGAGTTCAAAAGAGGTCACATATTTTGTAATAAGTCTATCAATGCGCTGGTCATTGCTTTCGCCGCAATTAAAAATAAAACAAAAATTCAAATTTCGAACTAGTGTACTCGGAAAAAACGTTGAAAATATTGAAATATTGACGTGCGTCTGCAAAATTGTTGCAAATAAAAAATTGAATTATGATTTCGGGTGAAGAAATAAAAGAAAATCATCTCATGCGTCAGGGCGATGAAATAATATGGTTCGAAGTTCGTTTGTTTACGAAATAAAATTTTCAGACGATATTTTGAAGTACATAATTTGTTTTTTGTTTTGTATTTCAGTATCAAAAAGGTGTGCTTGAGTGACAAGAATAAAAGAGAGTTGGAGGATTACAACGGGCCTCTGTCGCCGCTACTGTCGACCAAAACGGTGCGTAAAACTAAAATATTATTGATAATATTTATATTTTTATTTTATTAAAGTCTCTTTAGCCCACATGCATTAGTTTTGGTTAAGTTTATGATTTGTCAAAATATAGTGCCTTCTCTTTCATCAATGTTAAATATGAGAAAAGCGCGAGGGTGACAACAATAATAAAATTATTATTATTGTGATCATTGATTGTGATATTTTAAGCCAAGATTAACACGAGCCCAAGCTGGAACAAGCAAACAAAACTAAATTAACTCATAAAATTATAAACTCCTGTTAGATAAACCCTTAATTAGCAAATAGACATAGTATCAAGCTGTTGTTGTTTCATTATTTAAAGAGACCAACAAATGAGCAGTGACATCTCCTGATTAGAAAAACTTATAATAAACTGCAACACACGAGGAGTCACATGTGCGTTTGATTTGACCTCTACAGCAGGAGGCACCAGTCTTCCGTTATTTCACAATTTTCATTAATATTAGATAACAATAATGAGCAGTGTCATCGCCTGATGATAAAAACTTCCAATAATCTGCAATACACGAGAAGTCACATGTGCGTTTGATTTCACCTCTACAGCATGAAACACCAGTCTTCCGCGATGGCTACCCCACCCTGGATGAGGCCAGGTTCTCGTGGTCTGAAGAAGACTTGTTGATGGTCTCCCAATCTTTCGAATCTACTCAGCTCTCGTTTGGCAAGGATTCTGATGCTGCATGGAAAACAGAGGTCAAAGATGTAAGTTTTCTTTGTCTTATATTCAGACTAATATTATAAATAGGTTTGTCTGTCTGTCTGTCTGTCAGTTACTTCTTCTTGACGACACTGCTCAACTGCTCAATTTTGCTGTGTCGGAGGATAATATGAGTCCTAGGAAACGACATAGTTTTGCCGCGGAAAACTATACGCTAACTATGTTATAACTAAGTAATACTCAATATAAGTGATCTAGATTGACGACCTCTGTGGCTCAGTTGGTACTTGGTAGTGCGTTGGTGGCGCAAGCCTGAGGTCGCGGGTTCGAATCCCGCCGACGGAACAAATCAAAGTTTTCAATGTTCCTGCCTCCTGGGTCTTGGATGTGTGTTAAATATATGTATGATATAATAAAAATCATAAATATATGTATAATATAAAAGTATTAAATATATTTCCGTTGTCTGGTACCCGTAACACAAGTCCTTCAGGTACTTAGCACGGGGCCAGACTGACGTGGTGTGAAGCGTCCATAGATATTATAGATAGATTATAGATAATACTCGTATCTAAGAAATAAGAATCTAAAAAAAAAGCTCTGCAATTTCATAAACGACAATTTTTAGTCCCACCCTTTGTCTAGTATTCGCAATAAGAAACACTTGTAAAAGTTTCAACATTGAGACGGCTGGAAACAGCTGAAGACAGCTGTCCTGAAGTTTTCTATCGAAATGTCAACTAACTTTTCAGGAGTACAATACGTCGACGGGGCACGGAACATTGGCTGAGACATCACAAAACTCTACCAAAGATTGCACGACGTCTACAAATAAAGGTAGTATGATATTATAATCCATACTTTAGAAGTATCCGTGTTTAGCATGGATGTCCCTGCTAATATCTTAAATGGGAAAATGTGTCAGTCTGTTTGTGTGTTACTAATTCACGCTTTAACCGCTAAACGATTTGGATTAAGTTTGCTATGAAGATACTTTCAGTCCCTGGATATGACAAAACCGGGGCGAGGGCGACTAACCCAAAAAATCAAACATCGTTCTTCTCTCTTCACACTCACGCCCGTCTTTCATATGCCAGGTGAAAAAGGACGACGCGGATTCATCGCCAAATTAGTTTTTTCTCAATAACTCGATAAATATATACAACATTTTAAAAATCCGCTAGGTCGATTTCTCAATGATAGAATTGTATACAATGTGTTAAAATATTAACTTAGTTCATTCATTGCCATTCATTTATTGCCATAACTGTGCATTAAGCACAGTTATGGCAATAAATGAAAAATTCGTGAAAATTAGATGCAACTTTGTGATTTTTTTCTATCGAGAAAATTTTAAGATATCGTGTTTTTGCTCAGATCGAATTCTTTAAAATATAATGTAGTATCTAATTTTAGAAAATGGCGTGGAACTTGCGGATAATAACTACATTTTAGGACAACCATTTTATTATTTTACGCACACCAATGAAAAGGATATTGTTACGTGCTAGGGTTCGAGGATTCGGAGAGAAAGACCTGCTGACTCTCTTGAAGACTTTATTCACTAAGTCCAGGTCACACAAGCACACACTAGGTCACAACACTTAGCACTAAGTCCAAAACACTAAGCACTATCACTGTCCTAGGTCGTAGCCAAGTCGCAGGTTTTACTGGTTCACTCACTATTGATCACTTGTGTTCACTCCGAAGTCACCTTGATGATAGCTCGAAACGAACTGAATAGCCGGGCCGTCTACCTGCGGCTTTTTATATGGCGAGACGAATTCCAGAAAGTTCCCGATTCACGTAAACAAGTAAACAAGTATGGGAACTTTCTAGGAGGCTCGAGCATGTACCACCTAGCGTCATCTAGTTTCGAGTAGGGGATTTATGTGTAGCGTGTCCCCTGATCAGTTTCGCTAGTTTGCCGCTAGATGGCTCTGTGTGTCCTTAACAATATTTTATGTTACATTTACGGCCTGTTACACCACTTTCTGATAAAGTGGCGAATAGGCTATGCACAACTTTCTTGACAGATTCTCCATACTTCATCTGTCAAGTTAAGTGGTGGATAGCCGATTCGGCAATTATCAGGAAGTGATGAAACAGGCCCTTAAACTTTAGATATAACCAGACTATTGCAGTAGATTTATTCCTTCTACATCTACAGACCCGTCAACACCCAAGTCTAAGCTGAAAGTGGACAAGAGTGATCCGCGTTCGCGACTGCATTACGTCAAGCTCGTCAAAAGAAACGGCAGAACCATCAAGTTTTGGGAGTGTGGAATATGTTAGTATTGTTATTTGTTTGTAAGAAATCCGTAAAGGGTCTACCTGAAGGTACTTACAAAGAGTAAGGGATTATCACGAGGAAAATATAGGACGTTCACACGTTGTCGTTATAGTATACGTAGGTGAAGGTATCATTAAAGAAATCAAGTCATAGGCACATGTAAGTATTGGTATTAACAAAACACGAAAGTAAGCTAAAAAATAATATTATACAGTATGTTAGTGTAAATACCGCTATCCTTGAAACCATCAAATGAGCCTGTCAAAATAAACAACTTTTTCTATGAGAACAATGCTGGGAACTCAAAAAAAAATTCCGTCTTCATACCCATACGGATACCTGCATCGGCAATTTGTATGGGTACGAAGACAGGTTTTTTTTTTTGAGTTCCCAGCATTGTTCTCATAGAAAAAGTTGTTCATTCTGACGGGCTCATTTGATGGTTTCAAGGATGTTTACACTAATATCTTGTATAAAACGGTTCGATTATTATCGGAACACCCTTGTCCTCCAATATAATAAGCTATCGGAGCTAATCGATCTTCTACTGCACCCAATCGTAATCTGCAAATATTTCATTGAAACACGCAATCACCTTTGTGCAAATCTGCATTTTTTTGAGTGTAGACCAAAGGCCAAGACTATGCCACGGACGCTCCTTAATCTACACTCACTATAACATCATAATACTCATACAGGATTTCTTGCCTATTCCAGGCGGTCGCGACTTCCTCCACCAGTACACGCTGATGCGCCACCTGCCGACGCACACGGACGAGCGAAATTTCCGCTGCGGGGAGTGCGCCAAGTCCTTCCGCCAGCAGTCCACGCTCACCCAGCACCGCGCCATACACTCCGCTGACAGACCTTATGGCTGCGAGGTTTGTACCAGTTGCTCCATCGCCTGGACATTACAGGCAGTCGTGACTTCCTCCACCATTACACGCTGATGCGCCACCTGCCGACGCACTCGGACGAGCGCAATTTCCGCTGCGGGGAGTGCGCCAAGTCCTTCCGCCAGCAGTCCACGCTCACCCAGCACCGCGCCATACATTCCGCTGACAGACCTTATGCCCTGGGTGCGAGGTTTGTGCCATTTCCACCATCACCTGAATGCTTCTGTAGTTTAGGGGCTTTATTAGATCTTATCTTCTTAGTCCTCGTGGACGTACGTAACGTAGGAATCGAACAGAAAACTGTTCGATTCCTACGTTAGAAAATTAAGGATTAAAATAATGTTTGGTAAGGACAATGCTGGTGGATTTTCTCACAAGAGAGATCATCTGTTGCGTGGGCACGTTGTAAGTAGGTCCTGCGCTTATAATCTCTCGCCGGTCACGTCGGCCACTGGGTTAGGATGTATAAGAATTAAGGTAAGTACATACTTGCAACGATATTAAACAGATGAAAGATTAGGGATGAGAGAGAAAAAATTACTTATTAAAAAATACATATTAGTTTCGATTGCCAAGAAAATGGAAAAATTACTTCGTTTGTTGTAATAGTGTACTTTTTAGCACTGCGACATTTACTATCCGTACAAGAAGTGCTTACAACGGAAGCTCCTTTTTGTCCTAATTAATATCGTGCTTCCTGAAAGCTTCTTGTGCAAGTTCTACTGAAAGCTTTACAAACTTTAAATCTGTATGTTCTAAGGATTATCAACTCCTTACTAATGTAGAACGATAATTTCCAGATTTGTTCGAAGACGTTCAACCGACTATCCACTCTGATCTCTCACCGTAAGACCCACACCGGAGAGAAGCCTTACAAGTGTAACATCTGCGCGAAGGGGTTCCATCAAAAAGGTCACATATTTTCACTCATTTATTTACGTTTCATTTAATAATACATAAGTTCTGATTATGGTTATAACTAGCCGATTGCAGAATGCAGATATTCAAGGGAAAATGGTACATTACGCACCTATGGCAGGAAAATAAGAAATGTCTCAGATCACATGTCTCAATTGTTGGCCGAGGCGAAGCCGAGAATACGTGTGATCTGAGGCTTTCTTATTTACTGCCCATGGTGCGTATACTATTTGTCTCATCGACGGAGGCGGAAAACGGCAACATCCGTAAGCGCAGCGGGTAGAAAGTTGACGTTTTCCGCCCGGAGGTGAGAAAAAAAATTAATTAGGTATAGCCACTGCATTTACTACTTTAAAACATGTTTTTTTAGCATAATGCACATTGCACAAACAATTTCTATTAAACCTGACGTTCATACCGAATTCTACCGTCAGTTTCTTGTTTTTTTTTTTATGAAATAAGGGGGCAAACGAGCAAACGGGTCACCTGATGGAAAGCAACTTCCATCGCCCATGGACACTCGCAGCATCAGAAGAGCTGCAAGTGCGTTGCCGACCTTTTAAGAGGGAATAGGGTAATAGGGGAGGGTAGGGAAGGGAAGGGAAGGGAATAGTTGAGGGTAGGGAAGGGAATAGGGTAGGGGTTAGGGGATTGGGCCTCCGGTAAACTCACTCACTCGGCGAAACACAGCGCAAGCGCTGTTTCACGCCGGTTTTCTGTGAGAACGTGGTATTTATCCGGTCGAGCCGGTCCATTCGTGCCGAAGCATGGCTCTCCCACGTATAAAATTTGTTTTGGCTTGACTTGGCTATTGAAAGCTGTATATTATGTAGAAGTAGAGAGAGAGTAAAACCTCATATTAAGGACCTGATTCACCACTTCCTGACAAGTGCCGAATACCAATAAACTTGACAGATAAAGTATGGAGAATCTGTCAAAAAAGTTGTGAATAGCCTATTCGGCACTTAATATCAGAAGGTGGTGAAACGAGCCCTAAGAATATTAAAATACCCATAGATTTAATTACTACGCGTGGAACCCTTAAATTGATCAATTTAGTGAAAAAAGTGTAAGTATTTTACTACTGATAAAACTTATTTTCTTTATTGCTTATATCATATTTCCTACAGGAAACCTAAGAAATCACATGTTCACCCATACCAACGAGCGTCCTTACCGTTGTAACATCTGCATGAAGGGATTCAACCAACAGTCAAACCTCGTGTGCCACAAAATTAAGGTACTTATTTCCTTTTTTAAAGCTGTTATTTTATTTTGTGTGAACTATAACCATACCAAGTATTGCCATACCAAATTTCATCAAAATAGATTAAATAGTTTAGGCATAATCATAAAAGTTTATTGTGTGGGAACTGCACATTTTCCGGGACAAAATGTCATATATATTCTGTGACAAAATTAGTATTCCTTGTCCTTTCCCGAGACCACAGAATCCGAAGTATCTCCATACCAAATTCCATCAAAATAGATACGAAATCGCGCAAATCATAAAAGTATATTGTGCAGTAACCGTACATTTTTCCGGGACAAAATGTATCCTATGTTCTTTTTCGGGACTCAAAGTATCTTTATACCAAACAGCCAGCCGTTTACGCGCGATATCGTGACCACGCGAAATATAACGTTCCACGCAGCTTCGCCCGCGTAAATTAGATATTTCACAGACAAATTAGTCCACAAAAAATAGCGTTCGATCCTTCACATGGTCTACTTCTTATCTGTGCCAAATAACAGAAAAATTGCTGCAGTAGTTCGTGAGATAAGCCCTTTCAAATAATTTCTCCCGTTTTTTTCACATTTTCTTATATTTCTTCGCTCCTATTAGTCTTAGCATGATAAAATATAGCCTATAGCCTTCCTCAATAAATGGGCTATCTAACACTGAAATAATTTTTTAAATCGGACTACTAGTTCCTAAGATTAGCGCCTTCAAATAAGCCCTTTCAAATAGTTTCTCCCGTTTTTTTGACACTTTCCTCTATTTCTGCACTCCTATTAGTCTGAGCGTGATAAAATATAGCTTATAGCCTTTTTCAATAACTGGGCTATCAAATACTGAAAGAATTTTTCAAATCGGACCAGTAGTTCCTGAGATTAGCGCGTTCAAAGTAGCCCTTTCAAATAATTTGCCCCCGTTTTTTTCCACATTTTCCTTTATTTCCTCGTTCCTATTAGTCTTAGCGTGATAAAATATAGCCTATAGCCTTCCTCGATAAATGGACTATCTAACAGTTAAAGAATTTTTCAAATCGGACCAGTAGTTCTTGAGATTAGCGCGTTCAAACACACAAACAAACAAACTAACAAACTCTTTCGCTTTATAATATTAGTATAGATTATAATTATTATGTTGTAAAATGTACTTGATAGGCAAAAAAATACATTGTTATAGCGCATCCATTGCCGAACTAATAATAATTTATCGATAGCAAGGCAAAAAATTATGTAAAAATTGTATTGTAGTATTGTATTTTTCTTAAGTTTCCTTTTTTCATAAAACTTTTTATTAATTTCCAGGCGCACCCTGAATCAAGTGACTCAAACGTTAAAAGTGATTTCACTCCCGTTGTGAAAGTTCGCTCTAGCTCCCAGCTATTGGAAAAGTCTGAGACAGTCAAGTAAGTTCTACAAAGAGGCGCATTAAACTAAGGTTAAAATTAAGTAATGATTAAATCCCTAAGTGCCACCGCAAGTTAGAATACTTCATAATAGTCGATAGTATTTTAAAAAAATCATTAGATCATTTTATGGATACTGTAAAAACTTGTTAATTAAATGGATATTATATACAGTGTGTAACAAAAATAAGTGATAATACTTTAGGGTGTGTACGTGTTCCTTGTAGAGAGTTCACTGTGAAAGTAGCAGCGCTGAAAGACCTTTTTTTTCACTTTTGTATGGAGAAACTTTTCGTCTTTCAGCGCTGCTACTTTCACAGTGAACTCTCTACAAGGAACACGTACACACCCTAAAGTATTATCACTTATTTTTGTTACATACTGTATAATTATTAAACAAAATAAATATAAAATTATGATTTCAAAAAAGTGATATTATTAATACTTACTTACCTGAAATAATACGATTTTCGAAATAATAGAATATAAAAGTGCATCTGTTAATTTTTGTTTTCAGCCCACCTACAAATTCCGAAGTATCGTCCTCAACTTTCGGCTTTTCCTCATTAGACCTGTCTAGTTCCATAGACATCAAGTCCGAGGAGTCTCAAGATACTAATGGGGTGATTGTGGACCCCATCAACACGTACCATATGGGGGTGGCTCTAGCGGCGAAACAGACCCCATTCGCTTTGATCAAGTCTGAGAATACCCCACCGGTTTTGGTGAAGGTCTTGGATGTGAAGTTTCCAAAAGGAAAACAGGTGAGACTTGGAAGTGGTTAATGTAATTAGTATGGACACTTCACACCACGTCAGTCTGGCCCCGTGCTAAGTACCTGAAGGACTTGTGTTACAGGTACCAGACGGAAAATATTTAATACTATACATGTATTTATGATTTGTTTTATAACACATTTAATACACATCCATGACCCGGGAACCTTGAAAACTTTTTGTTCCGTCGCCGGGATTCGAACCCGCGACCCCGGCTTTAGCACTGACAAGATGATCAATCACTAAGGTTGGGTTGCACCAACTAACTTTAACTATAACTATAACTTTAATTATAATTACTACAGTGCAAAATGTAAAATCTTTGGTTAAAGTTCAATATTGCTTCCAAGGACGCCATATTTAACCTCCGCTTATAATAATAATAATAATATAATAATAGCCTTTATTAAGTTAACAGAAGAATTTTAAAAGAAAGTTAAATAGACGTAGTTAAAATTCAAATAATAATCTAATATTTGAATATTATATTTCACAGATGCTAGTTCCGGCTACCGCAGAGGATTTAATGTATGGAGGAAGAATTGTTTACATTGAACACAATAAAAACAATATCGAGGTAATTGAGGTATCGATTTAAGGTTTATTATTAAATTAAATTAAGAAATTTAAAAAAAAAACCCCGCCAAACAACTTTAAAAAGTAATGAAATAATATATTTTACTGACTTTAAGTTTAAATAATTTCTAAGTGTAAAGTGATATTTTAGTCCATAATTATTGTTGTCACGGTGTGTCGGGGGACCGCCAACAGTGTCTTTTGCATTTTGTATCGCCATGTCACTGATTGTCTCGATTTGGTTCGCTGAAAACTGACCCTTAAACTATAATGTTATGTGAAATCAAACATCTACATTAGCGGTCCCCCGACACACCTTGACAACAATTATGGACTAAAATATTACTTTACACAAGTTAGGAATTATTTGAACTTAGAGGCAGTAAATATTATTGCATTACTTTTTAAAGTTGTTTGGCGGGGGTTTTTTTAATTTCTTAATTGAATATAATTTCATGCTTTTTAAACTTGTGTTGGTTATGGTGCAGAATAATTCCTATCAACAGGATCATATTATATCCCAATGAATACCATCTAGGAATGTCCTTTTGGATGAGGCCGTCAATATTATGAGTCCAAACATGAAACCTCCACTTTGGGTTCATATCGAGCTCGGCTCCTATAGAATCCAGGTGATGCTGCAGAAGCAGCATGCAAAAAATTATTGGTTACTAGTTGTCGCAATTAAAATGAGCCCAAACACGAAACCATTGCTCTAAGTTGGTGAGGAGTTGGGTATCCTATTGATTACCAGGTGATGCTGCAGCACCAGGTCAACTTTTCATTAATGTGTACATATTCATAAATGTCACGAACTAGAATGCAATAAAGCCCACCAAACAACTGCAAGTTGCTAATCGGCCCTTCATGAACCAGATGAACCGCGATTTTTCAGCACGGAGCAGGCTGATGATGATGAACTATAGCTAAGAACACTCTCAATTAAGTCAGCTTTCAAACAAAAAAAAACTAGATCAAAGTCGGTCCACCCGTTTGAATGCTACGATGCCACAGACAGACAGACAGACAGACAGACCGACAGACAGACAGACGGACCGACAGACAGACACGTCAAACTTATAACACCCCTCTTTTTTGTCGGGGGTTAAAAAGAACAGCATCAACATTCGTTGTAGTTTTTATACTGCGTGAAATGTTGATCGTTGTTTTCCCGCAGTAAAATGATTCTATCTTAGTAGTACAATAGATTTGTGAAGTTTTTTTTATTCAAAATTCAAATCATAAATAAAATTCGGCCGGGTCATAGCCGCTCGCGCCTATCGGCATAAAGTTGCCATAGTTATTTTCAAAAAATAACATGCACGATTTGATAGTACTATTATAGGGAAATCGTTCTGCTGCGGGAAACCACTAAAATGTCACGTTATAGATTTATAAAAGTACAGACAGAAAATAAACCACTAAGTTTTGTACCATGCAGTGATAAACTGTATAGGTCAATAACGATATATTTTCTAACGTAAGTACTGAGTATGCCATTTCATTGCAGTCCCTTGATTCTAAGCAACAGATGAGTGGCATTCAAATGCGAGTGCCGGTGGTGGCTGTGGTGGTGCCCAAACTGAGCGAGGGTCGCCTGCAGCTGTGTGTGGAGGAGCCGCATCACATTTACGATACTGATGATGGTAGGTTGTTTATTATTTGGGAATGTACCATCGAGGAAGTTGATTCCTAGGCAATTGACGGACCTACGTCATTTGATCGGCTCATGTCAATTCAATGTTAATTGTGATCTGTCGGCTGGGTTTGACGTAACGCGACCAAATTACGTAGGTCCCCCATCTGCCTAAGGACCTGTCCATATGTCCACGTAACGACGTCGTCAACGTGACACGGTACGTTGACGTGACGTGAAAATTTACGTCAACGTAACGTAAAAATGCACGTCACGATGTAGCAATATTGTACGTCACCATGCCTTGTAAAACTGCTACATTCTTCACTACTTATCTATATATGGACTGCACAATACATATAATTTTGCTGCTGCTATTTTTAAGAAGACGGAGAGAGAGATTTAAGAAAAAAATGTTTCTACACCGTGACGTGCATTTTCACGTTACGTTGACGTAAATTTTCACGAATCACGTCAAATCAACGTAGGTACCGTGCCGCGTTACCGCACCGGTCCACGTTGACGACGTCGTGACGTGGAGATGTGGACACTGGACAGGCCGTAAGAATCTACTTTTCTGATTCAAAACTACATAATATATTATGGGGGAAACGAGGGTTAGGATATTTCATATACGGCCTGTAGGTGGGTTAGGATATTTCATGTACGGCCTGTAGGTGGGTTAGGATATTTCATGTACGGCCTGTAGGTGGGTTAGGATATTTCATGTACGGCCTGTAGGTGGGTTAGGATATTTCATGTACGGCCTGTAGGTGGATTAGGATATTTCATGTACGGCCTGTAGGTGGGTTAGGATATTTCATGTACGGCCTGTAGGTGGGTTAGGATATTTCATGTACGGCCTGTAGGTGGAAGAGAGAGAGAGTAATAGCCAGTATCTTTGTCCGGCCGTTCATTTGCTATTTATGTGGTATAACAAAATTCAACTGACGCAACTGACTAAACGCAATGTTGTGTATGGTCAAGACGTAATGATAACGATTTCAATTCAGTTGCAAATCAGTCACGATTCAGGACTCAATTCAGTCAAAAGTCAATCACAATTGAGTTCCAATTTTGTCGTGATTCAGTCACACTCACAACTAGTTTAGATTGCCAAAATAAATAGAAACCTACAATTTCCAGCGTGCGGTCTCCCCCAGCCGTGTGCGGACAAGACAGGCTGCTCGCTGCTGCCGACAGCGCCGTCGCCGCCGCTAGACATCTCGCTAGAACTCGACGGGTGCAAAGTAAAAAAAGTCATCTGCAATTTTGAGTTTTTCGTTTTTTTGTAGAAACTAGCTTAAAATATCATGTTCTACAACATACCAAAAACAAAAATTCAAATATCACATTATTTTTGGTACTTTTGTCACGTAAAAGAAGACATCTACTCTTGTTTTGTGAAATTGCACGATGTAGATGCGGATAACTACCGCTGGTCGTCTATACGCGGGACGCGCGGGGGTCATGTTATGCGGCATAAGCGGCTATCTGCCATATAGCTTTTTCTACGTTGCGATTGTGATTTAGATGTCTCAATTTACTTTTGCAAATTAGTATTGTTTATTATGTTTATGAGTACCTATTTATGTTAATTCTTATTGTTAGCTAAATATTAATTGACTTCTAATTTGTTACTGTTATTTTTTACTGTTTTTTCATGTTCAGAAAGTCCAAAACGACTTTTTAAAGAAGTTGAAAGTTTCCAGAACATAAGTGATAGATTTATCGAGCAAAATACTGTGTTGCCCGATGAAATTATTGAACATCTTATAGAAAACCTTGATGTGTCACCGATGAAGACAAATGAATATAAGTTAACTTTGTAAGATAAGTCCCCATGATCCGAATACTCTAGGCCAGTCACACCAGTTCACTCTCAGTCTGAAATATAAAATGATTTTGTCGATCTCAGCAAATTAACAAATACGCCAACACCCTCAGAATACAGTTCATCACTTCAAGTCCGCCGCGTCCATTATCAGTATTAGATCAAAATATTATATATTCTTTTTTATTAAACAGATACTTTGATCTCATATAATCTATGACCTGCTTGAGTTTATTAACTCAAACAGGCCATCGAGTATATTGTCCCTCTCAAACTTTAAATCTTCTATAGACAACACCATTGATGCTTCTTCGGCAGTGGAGGCATCAAGTGAATGTTCTACGCCTTCCTCGTTAAACGGCAGAAAAAGACGTCAGTTACCTACATATTGATCTAAAGAAAAGGCGATTGAGAAATAAAGACACGTGTATTGATACGAGACGTAAATTACGACAAAATTTAGGTAAACAATTACATCAGTCCAGAAATGGTAAATTGCAACCTGCGTAACATCATATCCCGGCATTTGCAAGTTCTCGCGAAATTTTTTTATTAACTTATCTTTGACCGGTTTTGGGATCTCTGTGATCACGAGAAGCAATTGAGAAATCGTTGAAATAAAATTTCATTTTGTGTTCTGAAGAATCGTATGCACCCCTCCGATGGTGTAAAACGTCCGGCGATGCTTATGATGTTATAATGAACCCATCATGCTTACAAGTGCCAAGTACAAAGACTTAATAAGCCTCTGCCTAAATTATAATAATTTACAACATAGTTCCTGTACTGATAATGATACTGAATAATTTTTAAATTAGTTTAAAATAATTAAAGTATTGACACAGAATTTCATTTTTGTTGTCAGAAAATACGATTTTTACGAAAGTAAATGAATGATTCCTAAGTATATCCATACTAATATTATAAATGGGAAAGTATGTTTATTTATTTATTTGTTTGTTTGTCCTTCCTTCACGCTCTAACGAAGAAACAAATCGTATTGTTTTTTGGCATAAACTTAATTGAAAGGATGAAAAGTAACATAGGCTACTTTTGGTCTTGGAAAAACATCATGTTTCTAAGGGAGCTTACGGGAATATTTGCAATTTACGCGATTTTCAAATTCCACGCGAGCGAAGCCGCGAGCAAAAGCTAGTATTTCATATTTTAACTTCCTTCTAAATCGTGTACCTTGCACCGAATCGACAACGTAGAAAAAGATATCTACGCAATTATGTTCTGAACTTGGTGTGTTTAAGATGTAAAACGTTTAACTACATATTTTAATAATATAACTTACTTTTAATAATAATTTTAATAATATAAAGTGTTACACTTTACGTAGTTACTGATAATCGTACTAGTAATCGGTAAAAATACTTTAATAAATATAATTTTTAATTCCCACGTAGAAACGACCAAGTGGTAGTTAACTCAGTTGTCATATTTTCAAGCGCAATGTAGATGCAGACAACTACAATATCTCGTAAATTAAACATAATTAGAAGAAATTAAATATACATGTGGATTCATTAATAAATAATGAAACAATGATGAAAATTTCAATAAATTTGATCGGAAATTGACAAAATGGGAGCATTTTTTCCTATTATGCGCTCTCCTGAAAAGTTGCTGTTTTGTAGATGACTCTTTTTACTTTGCACCCGTCGAACTGTTCGACACTATTGACTGTATGCCTATGAGTAAGTACTTTTATATTCTTCCTTCTCAGGTGCAGTAATGTTAGGTTTATTAGGAAAAATAAATTGTGACATTTTGCCGCCTTTGTGTTAATCCAGAGTAACTGCTAACACTACAGGGTGTATCAAACAAAGTTATAATACTTTAGGGTCTGTTCCTCACTTCCTATGAGCCATAATATACAGGGCGCAATTAAACCCACCGGCCGAATTTTTTTAGGGCTTAGGTATCATTAGGAGATGGGGTGTAAATTTTTAATTGTGAAAAACATTTAATTGTAAAAAACATTTTAGGAAAACTTTCCGAAGCTATTCCTCAACATTTTAGTACTGAGTGATTATAAAACAAGCTATTCCTCAACATTTTAGTACTGAGTGATTATATATCAAAATTTGGCCGGAAGGTTTAATTAATAATTACAACCTATATAAGAGTGCACTGTGAAAGTAGCATCGCTGAAAGAGTAAGATTTTTTTTGTTAACTTTTATATTAGCAAAGTCATGATAGTCCAATCAAATTACGAAATAAATAAACATGAACGAACACAGTTTGAGGAATTTAAGGATCGATAGGGGGGTGTATTCTGAGGATAAATTCCAATTTGAGGGGTTCTACTGAGGTCAGTTCAAGGTCATTTCGATGGAAACGCGTTCAATTTGATATCTCGAGAATGATCAGAGTTAGGCAAAAAATTGTAGAGACCTTTTCTCTTCCAAATTAAATTTACTAACTTTTTTATCTCAAACTTTTTTTTAACATTAATATTTTTTAACTTATTACTCCCGCAAGGCAAAAATTTAACTTTTTTTTCTATATTTCGTCGTTTTCTCCCCAACCATTCAATTTTATTAAATTTTACCGATCATCAAAGTGTAGATATTTTAATTATGAACAATATTTTCCTTAAACTTTTTTCTGTAATGCCAATACCTTCGGAGTTATACATTACTTTACCGAGCGAAATCCACGCCATTGTCGCAATATAAAAAGGTCAATCGAATAAACTATTTAAAAATTGTACTTCATTCAAATATTAAATATTGCAATCATTCAAATATTGTACTTCTTTAATTTGGGTATTTTTTTCTATTCAATGGGATAATAAATGTGAATGAGGATTACAAAAAGAAGTAAATGAATAATTATAACTGTTTCACACGTTTATTGATAAAAAAATAGGTTATAAAATTCTTCAAGTTAAGCACCCGAGGTCGATGGAAGTGATTCCTCAATAATAAAGGCCCTGACGGTATCGGGGCATACGTCGTCCTCGTCCATTGCGTCAAAAAAATCATCGTCGACAACATTGGCGATATTAGAACAATAGTTCTCTTGGCAATTAGTGCAAATCACTGGGCAAAAGAGACAATGGCGCGGATTTCGCTCGGTAAAGTAATATATAACTCCGAAGGTATTCGCATTACAGAAAAAGCTTGAGAAAAAAATTGTTTATTATTAAAATATCTAGACTTTGATGATCGGTAAAATTTAATAAAATTGAATGGTTGGGGAGAAAACGACGAAATATAGAAAAAAAAGTTAAATTTTTGCCTTGCGGGAGTAATAAGTTGAAAAATATTAATGTTAAAAAAAGTTTGAGATAAAAAAGTTAATAAATTTAATTTGATAGAGAAAAGGTCTCTACAAATTTTTGCATAACACTGATCATTCTCGAGATATCGAATTAAACGCGTTTCCATCGAAATGACCTTGAGCTGACCTCAGTAGAACCCCTCAAATTGGAATTTATGCTCAGAATACACTCCCCCCCCATCGATCCTTAAAATCCCCAAACTGTGTTCGTTCATGTTTATTTAACCCATTTTGAGCCGTAATTTTATTGGACTATGACGCTAGGCCACTTTATGCTCATACAATTCACAAAAAATGCTCTTTCAGCGCTGCTACTTTCACAATAAACTCTATTTATGGGACACATGATACACTTTAAAGCAGCGGTAGGCAACAGACGGACCGCGAAAGGTCGAATCTCGGACCGCGAAATATTGTTATGTATTTTGTACCAAGTATCAATTAGTACATGGATAAGGTATACTTATATATATACCTTAATAAATTAAAATAATATTTTTAAGCGACCTAGGAAGTGTGTTTTTTCTGGACCTCGTTAAAGTTTTCCTACAGTATCCGGACCTCACCCAAAATTACTTGCCGTCCCCTGCTTTAAAGTATTACTTATCACTTAGTTTTGTTACACCCTGTATGTTATCAAATTTTATTAAAATCGATCCTATTCCTACTTCCATTGCGGCGTTATTATCGCAGCAGTGTGTAACTACATGACTATCCTAATTCCTAATACAAAATGTACTGAAAACAGATATCGCAATAACGCACCAGTGTGGGGAAGCCTTTAAGACGTGAAGAAGTAACAAACATACATACTCACAAACTTTTGCCTTTGTTATAATATTAGAGTGATGATAAAATGTGCAAGGCTTATGGAAAAGGTGTAGGTACTATCTTATCTTTTTAAACTTTTTTATTTAAAAAATAAGTAAAAGTTAGCTTTTAACTTTTTCAGACTCTCGCCTTTCTCCTGACAACGACCAACAGCCGCATGCTACAGACAAACCGGACATTATAGATATTGAGGGGTTCGAGGTAAGTTTATTTTGCGTGAAATATTTTAAAAAAGTTTTTTAAGAGGGTGTTTATTAAAATATTTTAGCGATTTTGCACGAGAAGGTAGAAGTAAAGTTGCAATCGATAGTTTCGAGTTTCCACAGCGGAGATAAAAGTGAACAATCACAATAATCAGCCAAATGCGAGTCGGATTCACGCTTGTAGGGTACCGTACCATTATAGAGCAAAATTAGGCAAAGAATTATGTTTTTTATATGGGAGCCCTCTTAATTTATTATTTTATTTTAATATTATTATTAAATATTAAAGTACACATATAATTAAGGACTTCGAGAAAAATTGAAGTACCTACAGCCGTAATTGTCATTATTGATATAGAGCAAAAAAGGCCAAAAAAATCACGTTTGTTGTATGAGAGCCCTCCTTAAATATTAATTTTATTTTGTTTTTATTACTTGTTGTTATAGCGGCAACAGAATACAGATATACACAATCTGTAAAAAATTCAGAATTCTAGCTATAGCGGTTCTTGAGTTACAGCCTGGAGACAGACGGACAGACGGACAGATTGACATCGAAGTCTCAGTAACATGGTCCCGTTTTTACCCTTTGGGTACGGAACCCTAAAAATGTTGTGGAACTAGACCCAACGCATTGATTTCTAAGTGTCTACACTCTACAATCGAGTAAAAATTTGCTTAAGGTCCAAGTCCTTAATATAAAACGGTACCAATGCGACTTTTACAATGAACCTTAAATTGATGATATTATAAATGCGAAAGTGTGTCTGTCTGTCTGTCACCTCTTCACGCCCAAACCGCTGAACCGATTTTTCTGAAATTTCTTATGAAAATACTGTGCGTCCCGTGCCGGAAAAATGTACGGTTTGTCGCGATAAGCTAATTTTGGCGCAACGGAGTTGCAGGCGTCCGTGTCATATCATAGTATATTATAATTTAAATAAATTTTTTTTCCAGGGCAGTATTCTCCTTTCTGATTCGGAATAAATAAAGATTTTGTTGACGACCTCAGAAGATCTTTTTAGTTTTAGGATATTGCCTTGTCGTAAATATTTAAGTACACAATATATTTGGTTTACCAAATAAAAGAGTAACTTTGAACTTTCTTTTATTGCAATGCCGGCTTTCCTCACTTTATTCATAAAACTTATTATTTCTTTTATACTTTACCGGTAGTAAAACACGAAGAAATTGGAACATTGACCTATCGTTTTTGACACGTAGCTGTTGAAGTGAGTGAGCAATAAGCATATTTTTTCTGACGTATAGAAAGAAACAACAGCAATAGGTTGCACGGCCGTAGCTAGAGGGGGGCATTGGGGGGCAATGCCCTACTTTAAAAACACAATGGGGACCCTAAAAATATCCTAGAAAATCAATCAATTATGATTTTTTTTAACTTTTGCCCTATTTGCCACCAATGCTACCCTACCTCAAATCTGACTCTAGCTACAGCCCTGATAGGTTGTTGTACCATAGAAAATTGATTCATAGGCAGTTGATGGACCCATGTTTAAATGATTTTCCAGGCAAAACTAAATCTTACACTAAACATTATAAACGAATTTCGTAAGTTTCTGCCAAGGTCATTAAATAACTACTAAAGTTAATTGTGCATTTTCACGTTACGTTGACCTAAATTTTCACGTCACGTCAACGTACCGTGCCACGTTACCGCAACGTTACACGTTGACGACGTCGTGACGTAAAGATGTGGACAGGCCGTAATCATTAATAATATTTCTGGGGACCACCTATGTGTAGTCAATCAAATACATTTTAAAAGTTTGTATACGGAACGGAACGGATTTCAAATGATATTGTTCAATGAAATGGCCAACCGATCCAATTAATAGTTTATTGAAAAGGAAATTATGCGTACCTAATTATATCGAATTTAACAAACGGCAGCGCCAATTGGAAACAACAATAACTCTGAAATATTTTTGCATCAGAAAATAGAGTGGTCGTAGATTTTTAAACTGGTGCCTATTCTGAAAGTTAAAAGTTATTGTGATTGTGTACTTACTAATAAGTTCCGAGAAATGAAAATTTTGTTTCTGAGCTTTGTGAAAATGTGGGGATCATAATAAATAATAATACTTACTTAATAATTGAAAATATCCATACCTCCTGCAAATATTATACTTAAATAAAATATTATAATAATGTATTTATAAGATACGTACCAAATATTACACAAAACATGATTTTTACGATTTACTCAGCAGCAATTTATATTTCATACTTTCCGTTTCTATAACAATTAATTTGGCCATGATATTATAACATAAAATAAAAAACTTCTTATAGATACTCTAATCGCCCTACAAAAGCTATTATGATTTCTGTATCGCCCTTCGCGATATGAGAAGGCAATTTCCTGTCGTCAATGTAAATAATCCGATATTATGATGTTGCTATAATGCGCTGCGACATCGCCGTAGGATCGCAGTCATGTCGCATTGTTATCGCCACGTGGACGGAAATAGGCCCTTTGGGAGGGCGCTTAGTTCTATGAGCGCGAAATAGATGGCGTTAGAAGTACTAAAATAGTTTCAATGTAACTGATAATATTATCTTCACTAAATTCTGCTACGATCTCAGTCCCACGGCTCACCTTAAAAGAAAGTTGACTCATTCATATTAAAAAAAAAAAAAGTTTGTTGTTTGAAGAATAAGGCAAAAGTGTATTTAAATCTATATTATTTATTGTATTATATTCGTTTTAGGTTGGATTGCACCAACTAACTTTAACTATAACTGTAACTTTAACTACAATGCAAAATGTCAAATCTTTGGTTAAAGTTAAATATGGCGTCCTTGGACGCCATATTGAAAATTGACTATGTTTTACTGTGTTATATTTTTCCTGTCGATTTTTAACGATAATTCAATTTTTTATACCCTCAATCCCATTGCCTGTAGCTTCAATAAAAAAAGTAAACGCAACAGACATCTGTGGATTTCTCCGGTTAAAGTTAAGGTTAAAGGTAAAGCTAAAGGACGCCATATTTAACTATAACCATAACTTTAACTTTAACCACGCCTCTGGTGCAACCCAACCTTAATAGTTACACGCAAAACTACTGACTTTACGTGGCATACTTACTTAGAAGTATTTTAGATTCGTCCATGTCAACAAAACCTGGAGTTTAGTTGTATATTATGTATTAATATGTAAATTATAATTAATAACAAGTAGGTAAGTAGTAAAAATAATATTTTTATTTTTTTATTTTAATGTTCAAATAAATATCGTGTTCCATTAAAAACAATGTTTCTTAATTTTAAAGTAAAATAACATAATAAACAAACATTCATGGGTTTCACTTTCAGAAAGTCTTCGTGAGATGGCGCTACGTGTGCCATTTCTATTTTCTATAGATGGGGATGCTGAAAATTTACGTAAAACTGTAATTAATATTAAACTTACTACAAACTTGACAATTAAAACCCAAATCAGTTGGCTTGGCGCTTACTGTAATACTTAGAATATGTATTCCAGGATTATAAGGAAATAATAAAGGAAAAATAAATATACATATAAGTAGCGTTAAATCACACTTTCGGTAAAAAGTGAATAAATAATGTTGAAAATGATTATCTTAATATTATGTCTTTCTCTTACAGAAGGTGCGATATACCCATACAAAAATATCTTATAATGGTTTTGTTTTGTACACGGGAACAATCCACTCTCATTATTATTAACCATCTTTGGGAGTGATCGCAAGCGTTAAATTTATGCTCATTTAGTTGATTCAGGCCGCACCATTCCCTACAATAATCCACGCGTCAAAAGATGCCAATTTAAAATGCAAATCAACTTCATATTTGATATTTGTGGCGGCGGTAAACGGCGAACAATCAGGCCAAATGCACTACACATTATTTCGGTTTAAAATGAAAATTACAATGACATCCTTGATTCTCTATTGAAAATCATCCAATTTCAGCCTAATTATCGCCGGCGACCACAAAAAATATTCGAATATCGGCCGGCCGACGATAAAATTCGAATTACGCTTGTCCAATTTTTTACCAAAGGGCTGCGCGTGGCGGGCGCGTGCCAGAAAATATTAAAACTGGTGTTAGATCCGACACGAGGCCTTTCCCACCGATAAATAGAGAAGTTTTTTGACAGCCCTATCCGAATAATATATGACAAACTATTATGCACCCAAACTCAATACACTTGCGTCCTTTTTCGTTCAAACTTTTGGGGTGCATTAGAACTGACGATGCGTTTTTAATTCCAAAAGTTATTCCATTATATTAGAGTACATTTTCTATTGAGCAGCTCAATGGTTGGTATTTGGGTTGTCCTCAATAATCTAAATACCGCCCCCGATGGTTGTCGCACAATAGCGGCACGTGTGCAGGCGCATTTTATCGAATTTTTTACGTCGGCGTGCGAATGTGCCGTCTTCTGCAGACTCGCCGCATAATAGGCCGCTTTGCATTTCATTGAATGACTAGCTAGGCTGTTGGTACTTCAAACTACCCACTTTTGTGAAAGACATCAGACAGATATTACAAAGTGAAGTCTTTGTTACAAGATGAGGGATTGACATTCATTTTGTTTTTGAACCTCGGCACTGTAATTACTTACTTACTGGAGTCGATTAAAGAATCTGTAGTGTTTAGACTGCATATTGTATACGATAGATTAAAGATTCTTGTTTAAATATTGCTAGCAATAAATTCTGAACACAAGCATTTTTAAATAATGGTACAATTGGTACAAACTACACGTATATATATTTTATTAATTTTATGCTATAATATATTATATTATTATTATTCTCGAAATTATTCTTCTAGGATCTTTGAATTACAAATTGTTTAATCCAATAATTCGCAAAGCTTGTCTCAATTTGAAATGAGATTATAATAACTTCAATCAAATACCTTGCCGAAAGGCTTGGCGCATGTTTCAAATCCTTTAAGTCTACAACACAAGCTATCAAGTTCATAAAACATTAGAACAAACAAACAGAAAGTCTCTCCCGTCCCCCAATTCATATTTTGATTATGATATCAACGCGTTATGTCCTTTGTCGTTTAATACACATATTAAACCATTAGGAGACGCGTGGCGACATTATACTGCAGTTCACAGGGTTTTTTATTGTTTCTTTTGTGACTTTTTTACTGACTATAATATTTCCTATTGCTATTTTATTGTTATAAAGAGTGATAAGCTAATATAGCCAATGGCAAATGTTTGGTAGAGATTTAGAACTTTTTTCAACGTTTAACGTTACGAGTTACGAGTATACTAAAAACTTATTAACATCTACGAGCAATTTCTGACGTTATTCTATTGAGATCCTGAAATATCGTTTGACCTATATGTCCAACTATAGCCCTAAAAGTATTTTAAGTACCCTAGTAAGAGCTTACGGCTTTTGTTAAAGCACCATCACTGGCTCAGTCAGGCAGTGCTACCCTAACGATTTTGTTACAAAACTAAATGACACTAAATAACTTTAGTATTATGTCATTTGCTCTCATTTGCTAGCGTCTAGAAACTCTAGATATCCACATTCCACACTTTACGTAGATCATCAGGCAAACTTTTTTTTTTCCAATATTTCCGAAACAGTGGGAACACAGTGTTGCAGCTGCATGTCTGTCTCATCTCTTCTAGTCAACGACCGGCTAAAAATCCAACTTGTCAAATTATAACGCGCGTTTGACAAGTAAGTAACGACGTCGCGAGCGCGCGCGGCCGGCACGCGGCGGCACGCGGCGCGGCTTACGCGCTGACGACTCTATCGCGTTTGTTGCACTTTCAGCGAGTAATGAGCTGTGACGTGGACAGTTTTTTGACCATTGTGCTGTGCCAATTATGGACGAGGCCCAAATCCGGGGCCTTAATTGTGCGGTAAAAAGATGGGTTCATTAGTTAAATGATACTCATTTGTCGTCGCTGTGCTTGATAGTCTCCTAACTAAAAGATGTACCTATCAGAGAAGTTGATTCATATTTCATAGGCAGATGGGGGACCTGAGAGGGACCTACATAGTTTGGTCGCGTTGTGTCAAACCCAGCCGATAGATCACAATTAAATTAACACTGAATTGACATGATCCGATCAAATGACGTTGGTCTGTCTGCCTAGGAATCAATTTCCTCGATGGTACCTAAGCGCAGAAATTCCTTTCCCGAGCGTATTTTCTAGTGCTTTGTGTTTGAAGAAGTAACAGACAGATCCATTCCCATTTATATAAATACAAAATATTGTAAATAGTTTTAGAACATTTCATACCCTAACTACAAATCATTTAAATCACTCTACCAAACAATCCAAAGCCTTAAAATCAATCGCAACAGACGGGGCCAGATTACGCCGCCATATCTCACGCATGGCCAGAGAGGCAAATTGCTCGCTAACCTGATTACAACTGCTAGTTCCACATTGTCTTTGCCGGGGGGAGTAGGAGGAGGGGCCTCCCTGCACCCCCGCGGCTGCAGCGGCTGAGTGAGTGCTGGATGTGGTTGAAGTTTTTAAATGGTGGTGAAGGTAGATAGTGTTTTCTTTTATTGCTGAATGTACAAAAGTGTTTAAGAGTAATAACATAATAATAACTTAATAAGCGTCGAAGCCCACGGGTTACATTTTCAGATTGATATCTGAGCATAAGCTGATGCTTAGTTGGAACTTGTATATAATTGTCTAGGCACTGACTTGTTGGATATTGGACTGCAATGACTGTAATCGATAGGTAATCGAGATACCCTTCCTTCGCTTTCACACACAAAACTAGATTTTTTTTATTATTGGGTTGTGATTTTCAATCGTGATATTTACATAATAAAATAAATGAAATAAAAATGAAAATTGTTTTATTTCTGAGTAGATTTTAAGAAAATACTTTCAGAATGTTGATACCATTGTAGGGTACGGTGCCTACCACCGGTTCGGGAACTATCCCGGCGAGAAGAACCGGCGTAAGAAACTCGCATAATATTACTAAAATTTGAATAAGTATACAACAAAAGTGACCACTGATCATATAAAAATCTAATTTAATATAAAATCTGGCCCGCTGATGGTCAGTAGAAAAACGAAAAGTTACCTACACTAAATTCAAAGCCACATCCAGGAAATATGTATCTTCAATTATAGTAAAATGGATTTCTGTATAAAATTATTGTACCTAACAATAGGGGTTGTATGGCAAGTCTGTTTCAATGCGGTCCAAAATCAAATTATACGTCTTCTCCGCAAAAATATTAGGGTAGAGAGTAGAGATTTGTATTGTTCAAATATTATAACGAGAAACTTCGTTACGATGTCATAAAATAGACAAGTGGCTTTTATTTATTTTGTCATTTGTATAGACTTTTTTCTCTTTTGATTCTTGAATTTGTCTTGTAGAATGTAGACATAAAATTGAAGCATCGCTTATTTATTACGACGTTAAATAAAAAATATTATGTTTGCAATGATTATTTTTTGATAGTAATTCTAATAAAAATGCTCTGTATATAAGAATTGATTTATCAATAGATCAATTAAGAAAAAGATTTAAATATTGATGGAAGAGCCTACCTTACATCTCATATTATTATCAAAATCAGATTAGCTATATTTTATTCGCAACCCACATGCATACTTTCCATTTAAGATCAAAATTCGATTCGTTATTTCATTTACAAAAATCACAATTAAAATAGTTAAAGCTAATATCACTTTTTGATTAATCACTAAAACACTAACAAACAATAATCATGTGGGAAATTCTCACCAATACGCAAAATAAAAAAATGCCCCAGGGGCCAATACTGGCGATTGTTACTATCTTCCCTCAAGTGAGAGCCCTGCGCGGCCCTTGCGGTGCCCTGCGCGGCCCTAACGGTACCCAGGGGCTCTTTATGAGAAGCTAATTTGATTTCTATTTTGATCTCATTTGTCTATGTGATTGCTCCGTTCACTATTTATTGCCTCATGTACCCTCTGTTTATCTCCCACTCTTTGGTCATCTTTAATTGTTTCATTGTCTGACTTCATATAATTTTGGTTTTATGATTTTGATGCTAATTAATTCCAACGTATTATAGCTTGCCTTAGTTACGTAACTCCGTTTCGCCAAAATTTGTTTATTCGGGAACCGTACATTTTTCTGGGATGAAAAGACGTATCCGTAGATATCCTTTCCCGGGACTCAAAGTATTTACATACCCCGTAAAATCGGTTCAGTGGTTTGGGCATGAAGAGTTATTACAGACGGAAAGACAGACAGACACACTGTCGCATTTATTATATTAGTATAGAATAGTATGGATTGTTTCTCTTTAGTACCTTGCAGTATTTATTCCTCATTTGTTTTCTGAGCTCATCTAAGCCTGTACCATAAAGTTAATATACCTAGCAGAATAGAGAAACAAAGGCCTGAGCATGCGAGATGCCACTATCAGTAACACTGCGTGGTAAAAAGAGACGTGTGATACATGACAGCAGAACTCTTTTTTTGACGTCCAGTCGGCACTTGTCGGCACGTTGACAATTTAATCTCATAGAAAAATGCTTGTGTAAGTGTGTACGTCATGTATACGTACACATATTTTTACACACAGATGTAAGTAAATCAATTTCGGTTTCGTTTGACAGCTCGAGATTGTTTCTCTATTCCGCTAGGTATATTAACTTTATGGTATGTACAGAATACACGAATGTACTGTGTTTGTATTTTGTACTGAACACGCCACAGAAAATCGAATACTAAAATCGAAACCCAGTGAGAACAAACAGTTGGCTAAGTCGTAAGAAATGGTCAAAGAAGGGTTAGAGACAGAAGGTGCCGTCTAACGTCTTTACTTTTTTACCTATCATTATCTGTCATCTGAGGTAAGAGTTGTTGTCTGAGTAAAAAGGCAATAGCTAACCTTAATTATAATTATCTTGAATTACAATTTTCTAAAACAAAATGTACAGCATTCTGTTAATGGTGTGTAATGTGAAGTGTCTATACTATTATAGAGTTCATTAATGTGAATGTAGCACCGCTGAAACACCCTTAATTATTATGACACCCTAAACTATTGTCACATAATTTTGTTACAACCCAATAGTAAGCTTTTTTTTGTTACTTTATGCTATAGATCAGTGCCAGTTAAAAACACTTAACATGCGATTTTAGAATCTAGATTATACGAGTTTTTTTTTCTGTAAGTTGCTAATTATTCTTTGCGGCGCTGTCTGGAGCCAACGTGAGTTAGTTTGAGCGAAGATTTGGGAAATTTAGTAAATTTTAAGTCCGCTGCCTTCTTGAAGCGGGGCATGCAAATTTTATTCGTATTTCACACTAGCCTCACTTGTCGCTGCGATTAAAGATTTAGGTATAAGAATATTATTCAGGTAACATAATATTGTTTATGTGTGTAGACGATTAAAAATAAGAAGTTTTAAATTACGTTTACAAATCCTTCAATATCCGGAAATTTTTTGCCCAGTAATCCTTTGGAAAGTAAGCAAAAACATTAAAAAATATTTCAAAAGACTGTTCTCGTAAAAAGAAAATAAAGTGCCACAAATAACCATGTTTCTAATGTTTATAGGACAGTTGCTATTTTTCGTACATCTCTTGAACTCTATATATTTTTTTAAGGAAGGAATATTTTGAAAACTGATTATACGTGACCAAACATATTTTTTGTATAGCCAAACACATTATTCTTCATTTAAACCATTTTATCTATTACATTGGAAGTCCAAAACCATTGCATTGATCAATGAGGGTCTTTCTGCCGCACTCAGAGTCGAACATTAATTACATAACTGTAATTAATTCAAAATTTTGACATAAGCCCCGTATATTATCTGTGAAACTCTTTATTAAATTCAAGGTTAATCGTAATTAAATGTCTCTGAGTACGGCGGTTTGATATTCTAACTGCCACCAGTATAGCCTATTGCTATGTCAGAGTAGACAGAATGATAGAGTATGCCGACTTAGAACTGATGTTGAAATTTTAAAATTTGACGTATTATGACGAAAATCGTCGCTAGGGTTGTTAACTTGTTACCTACGAATTTAAAACTATGACATATTCGCTGGACGTGTTCCTCTTTGGTCGTATTGTTGTTTGTGTTTGGCACATGCGATTAAAATTGACAGAATCCAATTTTGAAATCTTTATTGTAAATATTTAAAAATAAATTATATCAGCCAGCGCGAGGCACATTCCGTTCATAATCCTAGTGAAACCCGACGAGTTTGACAGATATTGAAACCTGTTCGTTTCTTTGCAGTCGAACTACTGGTAGTTATGTCTATTGTGGCTATGTAGCCTAGGGTATATCGTGTCAAGTACCCTTATCGTGAAACATGACAGCAATATCGTGGCAAATGACTACAGTTTGACACGATAGAGTATAGACCCTAAGGCTACATAGCGGCACCTGGTGGCAAACAGAATATCAAACACCCTCATTACGTAGTAGGTATCGCGGTACATACAGTCTATCCGCGCGTTTTCTCCCCTTCGTGTGATAGCCCGGCGCTGTCTTGAATTTTCCAAGTCGCGGAAGGGGTAGCGACATTTGCTCGTGGCGTTTGTTTGAACAATGGGCTTTTTTGGCACAGTCCTCGGGTGGGGGTTCGAATCCGTCTCGCTGGCTCTGTGATTGGATTACACGATTCCAAATCGAACCGACTTTGATTTAATTAATTTTTGAATAAGCATAAATATTTATTAAATTTTTTCCATTAATTTGCAAATCCGAATCGACCTACATGTCAAATCAAGTTTATACGTGGGAGAGCCATGCTTCGGCACGAATGGGCCGGCTCGACCGGAGAAATACCACGTTCTCACAAAAAACCGGCGTGAAACAGCGCTAGCGCTGTGTTTCGCCGAGTGAGTGTGTTTACCGGAGGCCCAATCCCCTACCCTATTCCCTTCCCTACCCTCCCCAATTCCCTTTCCATCCCTACCCTCCCCTATTACCCTATTCCCTCTTAAAAGGCCGGCAACGCACCTGCAGCTCTTCTGATGCTGCGAGTGTCCATGGGCGATGGAAGTTGCTTTCCATCAGGTGACCCGTTTGCTCGTTTGCCCCCTTATTTCATAAAAAAAAAGTGTAAAGAGCAAAGTTTCTCGATCATTTTGATTTCAAATGCGCTATTTTAATACTTTTATTATCCAACAGATGGACCAATTTACATTCATTATGATTCTGTAGAATGTAGATACCGTATCTGAATATTGCAATAATACTTATTGTCGCTCTTGATGCCTCAAAAACAACCAAAGTTTGCAATTCTTATAATTATTTTAATAGGATTCAATAAATTAAACGTGATACTATCGAAACAATCAAAATTCAAATGCAATTTGACTAAGTACCCCGATTATTTTACGGCTGAAGAGCCCCACACAAATTCAGCAATACGTCGATAGTCGGTACTCTGTAATATACAATATTTTATTTAAATTTTCGAATTTCGAACAATGCGATCGTTAGTTCACAATAGAGGGCGTCGCGGGCCTATTCTGGAAATTAAAAAGGAATTCGCATCGGGATCGCGTTCCGCACGAGCGGCGCGGGACGTAACGACCGCGGTAAATAACCACAAATCACCGCACCTAACACCCGGGACGGGATTTAAATTCGTGTTGCGGCACGTGCCCGTTGTTACACGGCGATCTCGCATGTAGATGTAGAGAATACGAAAAGCGCAAAATTACAAGAGCACATTATGATTCTTGTTTATACATCCCCTTTATGTTACATCATTTCTATAGTTACAAATGCAGAAGGTTGCTAAGACATATCCACGTCTAAGCAACTGAACCAATTCAGATGCACGCAGATACTTGAAAGAGGGATTCTCGGGAAAGGATATAGGAAGAATATCTTTGAGGATTCAAAAAAGGAAACTAAATTTTAAAGTGACTTTTATGCCGTTCTCCACTATAGCCATAATGAATAATCATCATGATTGGGAAACAAAATAAGCACAAGCCACGTCGATCATGGGCAATCATAGGCAAAATATCCCTCCACATTTCCCTAATAGTATAAGTTCATCATTGTCTAACGTAGAAAAACCGTATAAAATTACAATATATAACTTACCCGAATGACAATGGAAACGTACAATGCATGCTCATCAAAGCCAACATACGACTGTAATACGTATACGCCACACTGAATCAAAAAGACAGAGGGACTGAGTTATTTTTTAAAATTCATACAAACCACGAATATTTGGGCTCTCCGAGCAAAAATGAATCTTTTCCTCTCCGTATAAGGTTTAATTTTGTATATTTAAGGGAATTTAACTAAAATGTACAACAGTGACGTCATAGCTGCACTTGTGCATGCGGTCGGTGTGTGACCAATCCGCGGTTTTTACAATCGTCACCGTCACGAAAGTCTTTCACGAATTTGTAAACATAATTTGTTACTGTCATCATTTAATGATGTTTTGTGTATTATTATGTGATGATAAGTAACCATACCAATATTATAATTTTATCGTCTATATAAAAGGCCAAGGCGTCTTAGATATAAAAGTCGAGATACCTTAGATAGATATACGAAACTAAAGTTACGGGGATTTGAGTTTTGACAAAATGAAACAAGAATACATAATAATTAATATATCGGAAGTATTTTAATTCATAGCTAAGAACATGGATAAATACTTCAGTTTAATACTTGTCTGTATTGACAGCACAAATTAACCTACTATTGTAACCTACGAATAATAAAATAAATAACAATCTACGAATAATAAATAATTTATTATCCGTAGATTGTAACACTGTTTTTAAACCTTGAGTTATGACTAATATTATGACGTCTTCGTTCTTTACTTTTGATTTCACAGTTGAAATTCAAAGTGGCTTACTTATCTTTTGAAACATGTCTCATTCTAAAACCCAACATTTAATTTCTAATTTCGACCATTTTAAATCTTCGTCATTTCCCGGCACCTTCGCGCACCCTAGACCAACAAACACATTCCGAAAAACTCATAATGGGGTACTTAACGATACTTACTCCACTAAACCGGCATTAACCGGCCCGGTTCTCTGGTAAATCGCGACCGGATGTGGTGGAGACGTGGACCCGGAAGTGCGCGCCATACATTGTGCGTGACGTCACTTCCGGCGGTGATGTATGGCCGCCGCGGGGGGTGGGGGGCGCCTGATATATTATTCTTATTATAGTACTGTTTGGAAATAGAGCTCTGCGATTTCCTATCTGGGGGCACGGTAGTGCCACCGCCAAAACGAGCCAAACGAAGCACACGAGCACTACCTAGTACCTACCTTTTTCGAAGTGTTTCGTCGTTTTCTTGAACCCTCATAACATAGTTATTTCTCCTGCTGCTTCGTTCCTTGTTCTAACCAGGCCTGTATCAAGCTAGATACTACATGGTATAATTGTGATGAAATAATAATGCAATAATTTTTATTGGTTAAAAGTCATGACAAAAACATCTTAATTTCACTTCTGATTTAGGTATGCATGAAAATTCTTTTTTGCTATTTGTGAGTATACGAAATGGATCTTGAATAAGGGTTGTGATAATGTGAGGTTAATATATAAACACAATCAGCAATATCGATCCAAGCATACATCTGACTCTAAATTATCTAAGTAGATATATAATATTAATACGCGAGCGAAAAACTTTGGAACCCTTTTTACGAACTATTATTTTTTAACACAAAATTTAAACCGACTTCCAAGGTAAAAGCAATATTCAAATATGATCTAAAAAGTATGAAATAATTCTTATTCTTCATTAGCGCCTTTTTCGAAATTCGACAAAACCTCAACTAATTATGTTCTCAATTTTCATTCTTTTGACGTCGGTACCAGCTCAGAACTGAGATACTTGACATAGAACTGAGCCAGTACGGTTTTAAAAGAATGGAAAGAAGCCAAAAGTAGAATATATAATTAAAAAGGTCGAATTTCGATTGCCATTGGGCGATCTCTAGTCAAAATAAAAAAAATCACAGGGAGACGCAGACGACAGACAAAAAGTCTGTCGTCTGCGATCTCCCTTAATGATGATTAAACTTGAATTTAATGAATAATTTGACAGAACACAATGTCCCATGCATTATATGTCAAATTATTCATGTCAGAATCATCAATTAATTACAGTTAATTATTTAATATCCGCCTCTGAGTGCGTAAGTTAGAATCTTATCATCCTTATCAGTTATCACCCTTGCTGCTTGACAAGGGCCATCCAAAATGTTTAATGCTGTGTTTATTTTATAAACTGCTCTATCCCTACATGACGTAACCTACATAATTGGCTTACTGCTTGTAGTAACGTGTTTACAGACAATTACACCAAACAAGATCTGTTGTAGGCAGGACAGTTCATTAGCTGACAGTATAAGATGTTATATAAACATTGAAATATTATTGAATAACTGGACGGTCTTATGAAGTATGCACCAAGAGATTACACGACACCCTTTACGTTGGATAAAAATCTGGTATATTGTTTTGTTATAGTTGGATAACGTTATTTTCATATTATTTAAATTGTTTTAATGTAGACGTTAAACATATTAATTGACAAACTCTGAACTCTGAAGTTTAAAGTTAACTATGAGTATTTTATGACTTTTATACAAAAAATAAGTACACCAATAAAATATGTAGGTAAATCAGCAACTGGAAAAGAAAACTCATTTCTAAAAGTTATAAAAGTACATAGAAGTTACACCATATTACTTAAAATTTCAAACAAAACCCTAAAAATAAACGGACAACATAACACCGTCCAGGCGACCCTACTAGATTAAGAACGCTAATCAGTGAGGGTGCAAAATACCCCCTGATCCAACAGCCAAGTGTTAAAAACACAATAAGACGCAATAACTCCAAAAATTTTCACCCCCTGAGCCCAAAATGAGCAATATTGAACTTTATCAGATTGTTATAAGGCTGCTATAAATTTAACGGGTGGTAAAACTATTTTTGTCCCTATACAAATAATTCGTAACGCCTTCAAAGTGTCATATCATTCATAGCGATATAAATACATATTTTTCAATTGCGTCATTATTCTGTATAAAGGGTGTTGCTTTATGATAGCGTTTTGAAAGTAATAGCGTAGGGTTGTAAGTGTTTATAATATTCATTAGTTTTCATTATGAGTAGTTTAAATTTTATTTATGTGTTGTTTAACTATTTTGTATATCTTAATGATTTTTTAAAGTAAAAGTTATGTTATTGCTTAAATATTTTATATATTTCTGCTATGCTGCAATACTATCAGTCTATCACCTCTGGTAAAATATAGATTTTTATAGTTAACGGCCAAACCTAGATACATAATTATTAATGATTAAGTACTTAATTTTGAAAAGATTTTTAGTTTGACAGATAATATACATACAGTTTATATTAAATCTTCATTTAATTAAAGTTAATTTATAATGATGGAGTGTCTCTGAGTGCTGCCGTAAAAATAACAAAGAAGTCAATGATTATTGGAAAAAACATATTTATATTTCATTACGTAGGTACCCGTATAAAAGAAATATAGAAATGTATAAATTCATGGTATTAGAATATAACATACAAACATTCATACATGCGATTCAGGACGAGTGAGCGACGTCTGAGTTATTTGAATGACAATGGAGACCTCTCGTAGGTCTGAGGGGATGTAACTTTAACATACACATTTGAATTTTAAATCGTCAAATTAGGTCTTTATGTTCCGTAGATTCAAAACACAAGGAAACAAGTTTAATAAGATTTTAGGGAAAAAGATAATTCTGTAGTCTCACTTTAGTTGTGTATGATTTTTACCATGCCGTGATCTAGCCGTTTAGCCAACTGACTGATCGCAGGCGGATCAACATTTTGATCGGCAATTCTATAAAGAAGCGATAAAGAAAAGGTGTTGGCTACAGACTCTGGTATAGTTGCGACTCGCAAGTCCGGTCAGGTCTGCCTGCGATCACTCTGATTAGATCGATCGGCCTTCCCGTATAATGGTTTTAAGAATTATGCAAACTGTGAACGTTAAAGTGTCTCCGTACCCCCATGTTTAAAATGTTACAGCGTGTAATAGATGGCTCGTCCAGGGTTCGTTTCCGACACGTGGCGCTGTAAACTGTTATTTATACCGGTTAAATTATAATGCGTTAGTCCCGTTGTTTGTTTACACAAATCAGGAAATGCCTACTCATTTTTCGTCATATCTATGATATTATGGTGGATTTGACAGGATTTTAATGCCTGTTTTCACCAACGGTCTCCTAACACTAAGTGTTCCCTAGCGATCTTTGCGGGTCAAATATCTCTTAAAACCAACACATTAAAAAAAATGTTTTGCAAAAGTTCTTACGCCCTAAGGACGAACGTGACAAACAAAAATTCGTGAAATCTTGAAGGATATGTGCCCTCAATTGCCGCTAGGGGACCACTTAGCGTTAGGAGGCGGTTGGTGAGAACAGGCCTAAGATTCACATATTACATAGTCTCAAACAAATTACATAGGTCCCCACTCCTCGGTTTTTAACTTAGCCAACACGATTAACTTTAACTTGACATAACACAACCAAATTACACAGATCCGTCATTTGCCTATAAACATATTTTTCTGATAGTACCACTGAGGTTGCTGTATTATAATAACGCAGGAGCCAGCGCCAGCCAGACTTTGGTCAATTTATAAAAGCTGAAAGTTTTCCTGTATGAACACCAATGAGGTAAGAACGACTAGAAACTATGGAGTTTCGGTCGCGGTTACTTGCTTTTCTATTACATAATATTATGAAACAAAGTCGCTTTTTTCCCTCATGTCCCTTTGTTCCCTTTAATCTTTAAAACTACGCAGCGGATTTTGATGATTCTTTCAATGTTAGATAGCCCATTTATCGAGGAAAGCTATATTTTATCACGCTAAGACTAATAGGAGCGAAGAAATAGAGGAAAATGTGGAAAAGACGTGGAAAATTATTTGAAAGGGCTAACTTGAACGCGCTAATCTCAGAAACTACTAGTCCGATTTGAAAAATTATTTCAGTGTTATTGCCCATTTATTGAGACCATTTATTGTATTTGCCCATTTATTGAGGAAGGCTATAGGCTATATTTTATCACGCTAAGACTAATAGGAGAATGTAGAAAAAACAGGGGAAAAATTATTTGAAAGGGCTTATCTCGCGAACTACTGGAGCAATTTTTATGTTATTTGGCACAGATAAAATGTAGACCACGTGAAGAATCATAGGCTATCGATTTTAATCATTTTTTCAGTGGCTATAATATATTTTATACCCGTGCGACGCGACGCGGGTCGCTATAGTAGGTTATAAAATATTGTCGAATATCCTCGTCTGTCATTGGCTCATTGCGGTACAAATGTAAATACTGAAATAAGCAAACTCTGTCTTTGTTAATAACTGTAGCATAAACATAAATAAAAATTCAATAAATATTTTAATAAGTTAAAATAGGTTAGCTAAAGCATTGGTTACCTATATCATGGTATTTTTGTACACATTATAAACTAGTAAAACTAGGGAACATAAAGAGCTTAATAGGACAAAAGATGGTCGCACAAAGCTAGCTTTGCACTAGGGAAAGAGTACTAGTTAAAGCAAAACGAGTGCTATGACTATGGTAACCATAACTTAGACCGTGCTTCAAAGTTGAGGTTTTTCCTGAATTAGACAAAATATCTAAGAAAAGGTTTCAGTTTAATGTTCTCATTAAAACAAGACACACTATATATAATAATATCTATACTAATATTAAAAATGCGAAAGTGTGTATGTCTGTCTGAACTACCTCTTCACGCTCAAACCGATGAACCGATTTTTCTGAAATTTGGTATGGAGATACTTTGAGTCCCGGGTAAGGACATACTATTTATTAGGATACTTTTTATCCCGTAAAAGGTACGGTTCCCGTGCAACAAACGAATTTGGGCGCAACGGAGTTGCGGACGTCATCTAGTTTTATTTAAGAGCTTACCTGACTCTAAAAATCAAACATCGTCCTTCTCTCTTCACACTCACGCCCGTCTTTCATATGCCAGGTGAAAAAGGACGGCGCGGAATCATCGCCGAATTAGTTTTACTTGAATAAAAGACGAACTATAATGATTATGAAAAAAGTGTTTTGAGCAAATTTAGGTTTTATCAATACCTTTTTAGATATTTGAGATCTAGGTTAATGTATGTAGTCAAGTAAGGGTCATATGGGCTCTTAAGTAAACGCTTCTGCTACATAATATTATCGTTTCGACACTAAGCAGATCGCGGCCTTTAGATCAAAGGTTGATCAAAGGGTTCGATTCCCGCGATTCTAAAAGTTGTTTCGCAGCACAGACATAGATCAAGATCTTGATCTATGTCTGTGTTTCGCAGTTTAGTTTTGGATAATGCAGGCTAATCTGTGATCATCTCATTGTTTGATTATAAATAGTCAGTCCGGCACTTCATTTCTCGTCAGTCGTTTACGAGTTTTAAGAAAGAGAGAGTCCTCTATATTATTAATTATTATATTTTTTTATAATATATAAAAATATATATTATGATAATAAAAGATATAGTAACACTAGTATCCACTCTAAAACACAGCGCCGCGATGGTATGGTAACGCCAACTTGGTTGACTAATAACCAAAAAAAAAACTGATATTCCTATTATAAATCTTTCTCATTCTTATGCTAACTATTGTATTCAGCATGAATCATGAATCAAAATATTTTAACCTATTTAAATCCTTAAAATTCCAAACATCTGGTCTCCCCACACCGCAAAACCAAGTCAGACTAATCCGTCGCTAAAAAATGGACAAGAAATCTTTTCATTTCGTACAATAATACACGGGACCGATGAGAACGCACAATGGTATGGAATTGAAACGCAGTGGCGCGCGACGCGGCTTGTGGCGATTGTTGTGCGGTAATAAGAACGCGATGGATTGATGTGTATTGTTTACCGGGTGGTTACAGTATTGTACAGGTTGCATAGGTTGTACCTACTATTTTATGGATAATGCGTAATTGTGGTTATTGTAGTTGCATGAACTATAAGAGCGGCTGCTCATCTCGCAAGTAACCGGTGGCATGGTTACTTATGGGGATTTCTTATGTTTGCTTTCATAGACGCTTTTTCTAAAAAGTAGAACAATATTTACTACAATAGATTTTGGTAGAGATGTCTTTAATTTTTGTCAATGCTGTAACTGTTTTCTCTTTATTCTTATAACCACGACTTACACCGTCTTTTCATAATTTTAATCATACAATTTTGCCGTTAACTGTCAGCAGCCGTGAAAGATTTTCAGATATTTAGTAGGATTGTCATATCTCTTATGGCGCCTCTACAAGATGGCCCAGCGCTGGCCCATCAAATGGCGGTGTGGCGCCTCTATAAGATGGCCCAGCGCTGGCCCATCAAATGTTATAATAATAGTTAAAAAACTAAAAAACACGCCTATTTATTTTCATCTATTATTAATTATTTTTTTTTCGAAATATAGAGAAAGTTGTGCTAAAAGATTACGTTACATTTATAGGTACAGCCCAAGCTTATAAAATTATGTTAAAAAAGTTAAGGTATTAGTTGTGTCTGCCAAACGGCACAACGACACAAGATGACATTCGACATAAGATAGCCACTAGCCAGCAGCTGAAAAAGTTGGCTCAGCCTCCACGCTGGTTGATGCAATCATTGTCTTTTAAAGTGGATTATTATAGGTGAACTGAATGTAAATTGTTTATAGTGGGCTGCCTGTAGCCAGTTCACGCATCCCCGCGCGCAGAGCACGTATGAATTCTTTGTAATCCCGCCAGTCCCGCGGGATCCCGCTAAATTTTCGACCGGGATTAGTCCCGCAAAATACATGCGGGATCCCGGTATGTCGGGATCCCGGTATCCCGGTATTGCATTCCCTAGCTATAGCTATACAATGGTCGCAACGTCTCTACATGATGGCCGTGTTCAGTTGTGACTTGTGATATAAGCGTCGTTCAAGATGGACGTGGAAGCATTAGCCGCTGCGGCAATATCTGTACAGCACATACCATCATTTCATTAATATGCATACTGCACAATGTGTGTGTGTATCTATGTTTTTTATTATACATACTATACTATCGCAGACGGAGTCGCGGGCAACAGCTAGTATAATAATATCTATGGACAATCTATGGTCAATATATTTATACAGCACGTACAATTTTCAATTTTGTAACTTCACTAGCTGGTACCCGGCAAACGTTGGTTTACCACATAAATTATTTCTAATAGGCAATAGAAATAATATAAAAATGAGATAGAAACCCATTCTCAGGATTCTAACGAATGTACATACAAAATTTCGTTGAGCCGTTTTGGAGGAGTTCGTGCACAAATACTGTGACACGAGAATTTTATTTATAAGATTATTATGAGACGATGTACTCGTCATTTTGAAATTCGTAAATTGACATAATATGACGTCCTCACTCACCTTCCTCGACCGCTCGCTGGGCATTGATATACAAACCCAAGATACACAGTTGCGAACAAAAGTAAGACTCAAAACTGTCGCCAAATACTTGTCTTTACTATAATAGGTACTTGTAATCAAACTATAAAAGGTTTTTTTACAAAGGAGTCCACAAAAAGCAATAAAATTTTATAACCGAACTTCGCCGGTAGGACAAGGCATGGTGGTGAGACGTATTTTTCATATACCTATATATTTTTTAATTCAATGAAATAATTAGGTTGCAACAGTTAATTAAATTGTGTTCTAACACAAATCACAATTCACAATACAAAGATACTTAGATTTCACAACTTTCATCTAAAAGTTTATGTTAAATAAATAAATATGTATATGTTTTGCGTATGATATAAATATGTATAAATTAACGAAACAAATATTTATTAGATAAACTGTTAATTTTTTTCAAATATTACAATTCAACTTAAAACTTAAATCTATAATTATTTTTTATTAGTCATGGTCATAGTCACACTAGGAAACACATCAATTTCCTTGGAATAGTTAATTATAAAGTTGTCGTTTAACTTGTAAAAACTGTAATAGAAAAAAGTTCAATCATATTAATTAATAAAAAAAATCATAATGAAAAGTGAGTGAAGTTTTGAAACAAATTAAATCAAAATCACTTATTACGACGTGTTTTAAGTTATAAGAACCACAAAAATAGATAAATAAATACTTTAACATACCGAAAATACGATATCCCTATATAAAAAAGGATTTTTTTAACGTTCTTGACGTAATATTTTACAGTTTCGCATAGAACACTTCGGCATTTTTGACGACGTTGCAATGACGCGGGCGACGCGAGACTATATGAAATAAGCGCATAATTTTAGATTGTGCGCTTATATTTTTATGCGGACGGTTTTGCGAAGTTGACTGTGTAATGTGTATCTTGGGTTTTTTGTATATCAATGTCGCTGGGTCCCTTTGATGTGAGGCCGAAAAACCTACACCGCCGCCATCCCACAACCATCGCTGGCGCCATAAGCCATCCTACGCCACTACGTCCTCCCCACGCTGGGCCATGGTGATGGCCAACTACGCTGGCCCATCTTGTAGAGGCGATACACTGCCGCCACCCCACAACCATCGCTGGCGCCATAAGCCATCCTGCGCCACTACGTCCTCCCCACGCTGGGCCATCGCGATGGCCAACTACGATGGCCCATCTTGAAGAGGAGCCATTAAACTGAGAGATACTGGTCTTTCTTATTGACATGCAAGAAAGTAATTTTAACTTATAACGATGCTGCTAACAGATGAACAGTTTTAATTTTCTACCTTCACTTAACACCTTAATCTGCTTGCTAAGGACAGAGTATCATAATTTACACTCGACCAAGAAATAGCTATTCTATAGAATGATATCAGATATTAAACTTGTCTCTGTGTTGTACGAATTTTGTTGTAAGAACACGCCTACTATTGTACTGTATTATATCATTTATACTTTTATTATATCATCCAAACTATAAGGCAAGTCACAAAACCTTATACTGACGACATTTAACACAAATTTGTCGTGGTGTGGTCTTCATTGCAACACAATAATTAACTCGACGCAGCTACATAAGCCGGACAGATGTGCAGTCGCGGCAAACGCGATTACCCACACTTCGGCGGCTAAGTCCCTTGCACAATTATATCCAGCCTGTTTACACGGTACCCCCATGCACCATGGTATACCCGCGGTGGTTTGGGGTTCGAATCCGCCGGAGGCATTGTTTTTGTTACATGAGACTTATATGAAATTCTGTTAACGATAAATATAGTATATCAAACGGTATAGGGTTTTTTATATAAAGTCAGAGTGATCAGTCAGCAAGCGGTATTTATATAAAGTCTGGTTGTTGGATAGAGAGAAATTGGTCCATTGACCTATAGGTAAATGTTTTTGTTTGAATATTGGTATCATGATATAGCATTTGCCCATCTTCAAAATTCACAACTTATTTTTAATATTCATTAATGTGTGCCACAATGAGTGTATAATAACGTTATTATGCGTCTGAACTTAGAAATACAGAAATATTAATAATTATGTTCCGAAGTTTATTTTTATTTATGATTCTTGTAACTCAAACACCCTTAATCTTAATAACAAACAAAGGTCGGTGAATAGTATTTTATGTTTCTATGAAAAGAAATAACATAAAACTTGGCTTTCAGCTCAGGCTATGAAACTACACACTGTCCTCATTAAAATATTACGAGCTAAAAACAATTTTATTCCATACAGCCTTACATTGTCCAAGTATATGCTATTAACCTAAAATTCCATCATTCATACGCCAAATCCTTACAAACTTTTAGAATTCTTACAGAATACTATCTGCATAACAATCTTTGAAATGCATTTCTGAGTGGGCGTGGTCTGAATCAGCCAATGTGCAGTCAGGCGATATATAGTGCATCCAGCCGGTCCTGACCTCCCCCGTCCCGCCGAGGACAGTGAAAAACAGAGGCGCGAGGGGTTCCCGCATATAAATCCAGGGCTCAACCTAAAACGGCCAGGCGGGAGGCTCCGCCCATCGGCACGGTTCGCCGATTTTCCCGCGAGTGGAAAAGAGACGAAAAATGAAATTAGAATGAAATAAATGGGAATTTCTTAAAGATAGTAGATATGTCTCCGCCAGTACATAGCCGCGACAATACAGTATGTAGATTATGTGAACGGGTGACTTGTCGTGCAAATTGCTGACATTAAGAAATATTGCTAAAGTTGAAGAATCTCGGTTTCGCCGAAGATCGAAGGATGAGACATAATTAACAAACTTTCGATACAAATCAATGACTATAACATGTCGCTACATACATCAGAATTCGGAACTAACGACATTTATTTTATTATAGTTTGAGGCGAAATATACTAAATCAATAATGTATTGTGCCAAATATTTTTACACATAAAAAGTTTACGCTAAAACGATAAACTTTCTAGCTGGCTTCTCTTCGGAGCCTGGTCCCTAAAAAGTTCAATTTCTTTTTATATGCTACACAAATCGAGCAATATGTTAAATGGTTTATTTCATCATTAGATAGATAACATTGCATGTTTAGAGTTATTCGAACTTCGTCAACGATGATAAACAACTCTGAAAGTCGAAATCGGATATAAAAGCCATCGATAAAAAAAAATTGTTTTATTTCTGAATAGATTTTAAGAAAATGCTTTTAGAACGTTGATCTACATGATGCCTACCACCGGTTCGAGTAACCCGGCGAGAAGAACCGGCGTAAGAAATTCTCACTCACCTTTTACCAAAAAGGTGGAAAACAACAATTCATTTTTGCTTACAACATTTTACTGAACTTGGTTCACTAAACTTGGTTATATTATAATATACCAAAGTTTAGATCAAGTAACACAAATATTTTATGTGCCACTTACAATATAAAATTATTGAATAGACAGACAAAGACCAAAATGAAAAAAACGGAAAATCTCCCTTCAACCGCCATAAAATATAACATGACGTAGACAAATACATAAGAATAGATCGTAAAACATTTTATATATTAAAGGTATAAATCTGGAGGCTGTTGTATTATAATTTGGCGGCGTGTTTTAGTTTTTACGAGAGGGTGAAATACTGTTATGGCTACCCCACAGAAGGGATATGGAAATCCGACCCTCTTAAATCGCAATATTTTGGCTAAGGGGAGACTCGGTGCAATTTGGAAAGAAAATTTATTCTTTACGGCCGAACTTTAAAATAGTTTTTGCATAATGATACACTTTATTATGTATCTTAACAATGTTGTTAGGGAAGTTTGAATATGGTCCGAAACTTGTTTCTTTTACGCGTATCATGAAAAGTGAGAAATTAAATTAGACTTTTAACGTGTTTACTATCGAGAACTTAATAAGTACTTACATAGGTATTACATAAGTACTACTATGGTCATCATTAGTGTTAAGAATAGAGCTATGTAGGAACCCTTGTCACAAGAAATAGTATGTTGGTATACATAATTCTCGTCGTATGAATTTCGTGTAATACCCTACCAACAATAAAAAAATATTTAAAAGATTAAATTATGATAATAATAATTATTATTAACCGTGTTATAATTTTGTTGATGTTTTAAAACACTGCTGCCGCAACTTCTGAATGAACTAACAACATTTTCTTTCAATTGAGTAAATACTTTTTTAACGAGCAAAAAATACTCGTTCCCACAATACTAAAACAATAATGAAATCTCCAAATACACGACATCCAGAATGCAATTAATAAGCAATGTAATGCACTCCTTGCTGTATGTATGTATGCGTGTATGTATGTATGGAGTACAGAGTATGTATGGATAACCGCACTAAATCTGCCGGCGTGCTGGATCAGCCATTACTGCTAATGACTTCGCCACGCTACCTGCTCGTACTGCCTAGGGCTGCCTACTTAAATAAGTATATTCTGAAACTGATAATATTCCTTATCATTTACAATCAAAAAGAATAACACAAGTCCTTTAGGTAATGGCACAGAGTGAAACAGACGTGGTGTATGTAGTTAGTATGCATTGATATATTACATACCCACCTAATTAGTACTATCTTTATAACTATATATTCTTCATTATAATATACAACTTACTCATTATTACAGTGTACCCTTTAAACAAACAAGATAATATTTTTGTACGTAACGTAATGTATTGACTCCTAAAATCATAATCCTTTTTGGTTTTGCCACAGCGTTGACTATATTATTATTATGACGTTAAAACACTTCTGAAAACGTTAGTCCGACTATACTGTACTCGGCGAAACATGACGGTAGTGGTCATTGACTCCTTGTCAAAAACTTCATGCCCAAACCACTGATTCGATTTTGCTGAAAACTAAGATGGGTACTTTGAGTCCCGGGAAAGGACATACTTTCATGTCAGAAAAATGTACGGTTCCCGCATAATAAACGAATTTTGACGCAACGGAGTTGCGAGCGTTATCTAGCTAAAAATATAAAATACACGCCTTATATTATTAGAGCTCGACAAGGCTTTAAATCAACGTGGCAAAAAAGGAACTAACGCTGCCATCATTCAAGAACGTCATTTTTGACAGTTCTTCTTTACCAGCAGTGCCCCCGCTCACGTTCATTGAAACCCTTGTCGCACTTTATGATAAGTGGCAACCCTAGTGGCTGAGTGCATCAATGCATTCGGCATATTGCGAGCCACATGCAGCCTGCCCCGACTCTCCTCGCCGACGCTGATTGGATTTGCTGACGTCATCCTCCGGCTATAATTACACGATCCTTGTTTTAAATTATATCACAGCTAGATGTAATGCTGTTCAAAAAACAAAGTGTCAAAAAGTCAGCGCTTTTGATGTTATTTCATGTTGCAAAGCGATTTGGATGGTCATTAAAAAACTGTTAACACCAATTTGAACTTGAAAATGTTGATATTAATTGCGACGCACTATCAGAGAAATAGATTCATAGGCTTGAAATATTTTGTTACTTTGTCGGAATATTTTAAGACGAATAATATAGTGAGTATAGAAAATATTTATAACATAAGTTTTGTCGTAGAGGCAGCGTAGTCTTCGTAGCAGAGCGTAGGCGCGATTGTGCTACGATATGTTAGTTAAGCAGAAAATAGTCTAAGATATTGATTGTACTGAGATTGTACTATAACTTCTTGGTGGAAAATGCTTGTCAGTAATAAATATAATACACTTTTTATATACTTATTCCACTGTATATTAATATATTAATGTTTTGTACAATTTTAATGTTTTACAATTTTTATTGTTCGTAGGTTTTACACAACCGCTTTCGATAAAATCATCCTCACACATAAGTGCATGTAAAGTGTAAATTTATTACTGTGTGATTATAGTTTGTTAGTTGGTTTGTAACAAATACTGTTAGATTTAAAAAAAACTAACGTTATCTAACACCAAAGTAATTAAGGTCTTGGATAATAAGATACGTCTAAGTTTTATCAATAGATGTATTTTACTTAACTACTTCAAAATATATGTCTAATTATACGTACAATGCATCTATATAATTATATTGTACGTCTAGATTTACTACTAGACCTCCAAATTCTTCAGATTTTCAAGTTTCAAAGTTTACAAATATAGCTTCGGAAACTCTGAAATCGATACTTATAGACTATAGTGTCATATTAATACCAACAAAACGGAGAAAAATATTTTTACTTCGCACACCTACGGTTTAAAAATAGAGTGTAATTTTAAAAAATCAACCGACAAAGGGTGGGTAGGCTTAACAGGCGTGAAGTGTGAAGCGAGTGATCACGTGAGCCCGGGCGTGGTGGGCAGCGGGCGTAAAACGTGGTCAGCCGCCGGAAACTGACCAGGAGGCAGGAACAGATACTAAATTAACCATGTCACACTTGTAACACATTACGTCGGAGAGGTTGTGAAGAGCAGGAGTGAGAAAGTCGACAAATGATTATGTTGTAACCGCTTGTTGTAAATGTCGGTTGAAAATTAGTTGTTTCCGATACTTGTCAGAACTAAACACAGCATACGAGCAATACATTTTAGTTTAGTGGCCCTATCCGTCGTCGTTAAATTTTATATTCCTAATCTAAAATTAGGTCTTATCGCCATACTCAGAGACATAATATTTTAATTATTCTTCCTTCTTTATTAATAACCTTCAATTTAATTAAAAGTTTGACAGATACATAATGTATGAGACTTATATCAAAATTTTAAATTAGTTACATAATTACATTTAAGTAGGTACTTAATGTACGTTCCACTCTGAGTGTCGCAGTAAGTGTAATTAGGATCAAGGTGTAACAAGATACAACCTAATCATATTTCCTGAGTCTCAAAATACTACCTCTATAATACTAGAGAATCAAACTTATCAAGGTAAAATTCTCTTATAATAATTACTATCTCAATCTTTATCAAAATTCAAGTCCCTTAAACTTTAAAACACGAGTTTAACAGTCTACGAAAAATTGTATTACGAAATGGAATAAATCAGTATAAAATGTTTAACATACATCATAATATTCCATATGGAATATTATGGAATGGAATAAACATTATTATTATTAAATTATTGGAAGTGCATCGTTATCGGCGGGCTCGGTGGCGCGCGCCGAATAAATTGCCTCCCGCTCCAAATGGACACGGACTTTTACTATTTTAATGGTTGCTTTTTTATTTCACTTACTATAAATAAAAAAATCATTTGTAAAAAGTTATATGTGTGAATTTAAATATTAAATTTATTACATTACTTTCAATAAATTTTAAAATATATATGTTTTCTTTTCTTTTCCAGTACTTATATTTTTTTATAATATTGATTCATCCAGGAATAGTTACTACATGTGCACAATGCACATATTGTAAAAAATAGTCAGTTTAATAATTATTTTAATGTGTGAATGTTGCTTATAAGTCTTATAACTTATAAGTGCACCTACGTCATTTGGTCGGGTTATGTCAATTCGATACTAGTCGTGATTTGACGGCTAGGTTTAACGTAACGCGACCAAATTATGTAGGTCCGTCATCTGCTTATGAATCAACTTATCTGAATATTATACAAAAATGTAGTCAGTCTTTTTTATTTAAAACTCTACATAATATTTCGAATTTCTATCAGTACAGTATGAACAGCAAAAAAGATTTTCTGATTTATTGTTGTACCGAATAGTTACAAACCAGATATCTCGTATATTCCACATGCAAAACTCGGTCTATACAGCACAGAGCTGCGTAGAATAATCTGGTGAAGTACCCGCTAGGCCGGTACCCGCATCGGCGGCGGACATAAGACCTGTACTAAGCCGATTTGTACTCGCATCCCATTATAGCCGCGTTATAATGTAGCCTATGTTCACTGTATAGTGTATACACTTTTAAACAATAGAAAATAAAATAATACTAACTTTATTTTTCATTGTTTGCTCGCATTGACTCGCTGTCTTATAAAACCCAAGCAGCTACGCAGAAATAGGTTTTGGGGTGCGCAAGTGTGTATTCGTTATATCATTTTAAAATTGAATTAGCCGAGAAAAAAACTCTTTTTTGTTATTGCTGGGACTTAAATTACGGCTAAATTAATTTAGATGTTTTATGCAATTTTAAGGCTGATATTCCGAGATCTATGAATATCTAATGAGCGTTTTTAAATGACGTGCAGTGATTTGCACTGATATATTTCCGGTGTTTGTACCGACGGTCTGCGTGCGATACTAAAATCAGCAACGTGAAAAGATAACATACAAACAGACGTATAAACATTGCAACATGTAAATTTTCTTTGTATTTATAATACTATGGTTTCAGCTATCACAGAGATCTACGCATAATTTCAAAGGCAGGCTATAGTTATGCTAATTAATGTGATGATTTGACGTTCACGGTGCGCGGACTTCACGGAGGTATAGTCGTTATTAATAAAGCCATAGCTCCAATCTTTGTCATGCACTGCACCCAACAATGCGTGCAACTTGCCAGCTCGCTGCATATTACCACACCGGATAATATGTCCCAAGTACCTTCGACGATCACTCTAAAATAAACTCTACATTCTGAAACATAAAGTTGAGATTGTAATGGTGGGTGGAATAATTAGGTTGCAGTCACATAGGCCGGTTTTGCTCCTGTGCTTGACAATAATGCATGGGCGAGCTAATGTTTGCTTTGTATCAAGCTGCTCTGACCGCGGCCACCTCCAGGCGTGAATGTATAATGAACGGACCAATTAAAGGCTGGAAACTGTGATATTATTGGTGATGATCAAAGGTATATTTATTCTAAACATAGATCATAATTGACGTTCCAAATATAGATTTCATAACATTTGCTTATAGGCTCCGTAGGCTATTCGATATTCAACAAAGATAAACACAAAAAGAGACCGGCGGACAACAGAGCATCGGACAGTAATAATAGATCTAGTTAATTGCTAAAAAAACATAGAAATTTATTGAAAAGTACTCCATAATTAATTAAAATTAAACAAAACATACATTTGTAAAAGGAATACGTTATATTTTGTTATAACGAGAATATTAAGGAAACTAGGGTATAGTAGAGTAGTATGCTACAGTAGAGTTCAAAGGAGAGGAAAATACTTAAAGTGAAAATAATCTTGAAGAAGAAAATACACCTATTACTCTACAATAAAGAAACTTGCTAGTGCAACATCTATTTTTAATGTAATTATATCCAAAGCAATATTGAACCCATCAAGCCCCTTAAGCTCACCGGTGAGCGAGACACAAGAAAATAACAATAGATTTCCAAGAATCCACGATCGAAGGATTAAAGAGTACCCATCCTTCATCACTGTAAAATACAAATTATTACATAATATTTACATTAATAACAACCAGCAATGTATAATCCCTGCATCTACAATCAGCTGTATATGATTTTAATTGGTATGTAGGCGCATGCAGAGGCATCCCATTACCACCCAGACGTCTGCACAATGCGGCTCTTGTGAGTTCACGACTCCATAAAATACGTGTTCTGCGGTCAACAGATTGATTGTTGGCTGAGGTAGGTGTAGATAGGGCAGACAGACAGGTATATGTGTATATGAAACGATCATTATAATATATACGGTCGAATTGAGTCTCAACCTCATCCTTTTTTGGAAGTCGGCTAAAAATGAAAAGTCAAAAGTATACTTGAATTTGGCCTTTACTCTCCAGGGCCAACACGAATTTGAGCAACTGAAATCAGTAGTCAATTCGCTGGAACAAAATACAAGACTTGCCAATTTGTTGGCATCATCATCATTTTAATTGTTAAATTATTATTGGCAATCATCTTCTTTTATTCATGACTATTGACTGTTATTTTATCATAATATCTATATTATAACGAAGACATTCGAGTGCTAATATCAGAATGGTTTCAGTTATCTTTAAAAATTACAGTTTGCTTTCAATACTTTACAGTAATTCCACGCTTTCAGGATGTCGTCGACAATATATTTAATTTTAGTAACATTATATTTCTTGCTTCTATTTCAATTAATTCGTAGCCACATCTGAAACTTGTCTTCTCTACAACAGAGATGCAGCAGTGAATCATTGGACAGGCGGGGCACGTCGAACCTGAGCCGGACAGCCGGACAGACGGTCAGACGGACGGCCGGACTGAATTGAAACCGCCGCTGAATGGGAAACATGAATACCTATAGCGGTCTGTAGGACCACTGATTAATAGTACACAAATACTACATATAACTTGGGTACTGATTAAAACTGAAGCAAAAATTAAATATTTTTAACCATGGTCTCTATGGGTCAACGCTATTTCGATGTACGTCTTCTACAGTTAGTTTTAAGGTTACTACAGTTCCGTTGTTTCGTAATTTTAAGTCTCCATGTAAGGAATTTTCTCAATATTTTTACTCCACAAAAGGTTCCACTGTATAATTATACCTTTTTTTACACAGGAAATACTTTATCATTTTCTACTTTAATATCATCGCAAAACTAAAAAGTTCACGCGTTACATTTTCACATATTGATGTTATTTCAATATAATAAATTATATTTGAAAGGGTCCAGTTGTATAGGGAGGCGATCGACGCGTGAAAACTGAAATTGTTTGGACACACGCCAGCCAGACCTCGCCAGACCCTACGTGCCCATTTACATAATATTAAATCCCGTCCGATAGGACAGGGGATAAAGATATATTAAAAGTTGGAGTGAAAAAGGTTTGTGAGACCTGCTTTATATGTTTTGAGAGAGGGAGAGTTTTTATATTTAAACGTTGAATGACAATTGATACATTCGATACACTGTAAAAGAGAACGAAAAAAACTTTTTTTGCATCGTTTATAAATAATTAGTACACAGGTTGTAACAAAACGAGGAGATAATACTTTAGGGTGTGTATGTACTTATATAGAATTCACTGCAAATGTAGTAGTGCCAGAATAGTGACTTTCTCGTAATGTGCGCTTTTATAATTTTGGACGTGGCGGTAATATCGTGGACTTCCACGGTAAAACGATATCATAGGGAAGTAAAATGTATGGAAATATATTATGAAGACGCTTTTAAATTTCCGTCGACGATAACTTTTTAACGTGCACGTTAGAGGACATCACGACGTCTACTGCACTCTTCTGAACCGCACCAAACGTCCGCGGTGCGTAAAATCAAAAAGGGCGTTTAACGTACTGAACGTTTTATTGTGGAAGTCAGCGTCCACAATAACGTGACGTCTGGAATTATAAAAGCGCACAATTCAGAGCAATTCATGACGTCAGCGCATTTCTCATCAACTTTGTCCACACTGTGCCTTTTTCTGTTCGTCAAGGGCATGCGTTATAGCGCAGTCAACAGCGAACGTGAGGCATACCCGCGACGCATGCCCTCTGACCGTATCCAAAACTTCAAAAATGACAATATTGGCATTGCGTTCCTTGACGCATTCAATTATTGAATGCGCCAATATGAAAGTTGATGACGAAAATTGAAGATGAAAGTGCACAGTATGGACATAGCTTATAGGAACATAAAAAACAAAAGTAACTCTTTCAATGTTGCTACTTTCACAGTGTCTATGGAAGGGACTTGAAATACACATCTTAAAATATATGTCTGTAACTACACGAGTTAATTATTTCAAAGTATGTACTCAAGAATGCCAATAATATTTCAACATACCCTCGTGGCGTCTTAATATTAATTTATATTAGTCACGATACACATGTCAGTAGTTATGAAACAGGCAAACATCTAAGTTGGCGTGACGACAGTTGCGCTAAATTGGCGGTTTGCGGCGAGACATGTCGATAGTTACGAGGACTTAACGACAAGTTACGTTCACGTGTTTCATTATTGCGTCTTCCATTAAACTGTTTTATATCTAGTGAATTCAGAATATTTTAAACAATTAGGTATATTTAGGGCCTGTTTCACCACTTTCTGATAAAGTACCTAATAGGCTATTCACAACTTTTTTGACAGATTCTCCATACTTGATCTGTCAAGTTAACTGCCCCCGTAGACAAGAGGCAAAACGCTAACTCTAGCGCTACAAAATGTATGGTTTTGACATTAGTATTCGCTAGCGAAGCGATGACTTATGTCAAATCGCATACATTTTGTAGCGCTAGCGTTAGCGTCGGCGTTAGCGTTTTGACACTTGTCTACAGGCCCTGCACCCCTAGACAAGTGGCAAAACGCTAACGCTAACGCTAGCGCTAACGCTACAAAACGTATGCGGTTTGACATAAGTCATCGCTTCGCTAGCGAATATTAATATCAAATCCATACATTTTGTAGCGTTAGCGTTAGCGCTAGCGTTAGCGTTTTGCCACTTGTCTAGGGGGGCTGGTAGATAGCTTTATCAGGAAGTGGTGAAACAGGCCCTAAGAATAGAAAATGCTAGTCTGCTACTTAATTCTGGATTTTTTTTCCATTTTTTATAAACAATGTTAAAATAAACTTTTCCCCCCTATCATATTTTAGATTTTCATCAGCAGAAAAAATCAACCAACGCATAGTATGATACTATGACACAGAGAGGGCTTATTTTGCCAACATACAATGTTTGACCGCCACATTAGATTTCACAAATCAATGAATGTAACACGTGTATGATATCTGGTCCCTGGGCAATGTTAAATCGGCAACAAATCAGAGAGCGACACTGCGGCCGACAGTTTACCGCGTCGCTGCCTGCGAGTGTTGCTGACTTGTAGTAAATGAACCTATTCAGTTAATACATACTGAGGGTACATCGTGGGAGATTTTTTTTCTTTATAAAATAAGGGTACAAACGAGCAAACGGGTCACCTGATGGAAACCAACTACCGTCGCCCATGGACACTCGCATTAGAAGAGCTACAGGTGCGTTGCCAGCCTTTATGTTTTGCAACGTAGGTCTCGTGAAGCTTCAGGAGTTGTAATATCAGCATATTGTTATATTGCAACCCTGAGAAGCCTGATTGGCCGCTAAGCAAACGCGAAGTACAGTTGAAAATTATAAAATCATTTTTATGAAAACTTTTTAAGTCTTCGACACTAGACCACTAATACATACGCGTACAATTGTGTTGCAAAAATAACTGGTCTAGTATTGGCGATAATAATTAAATGGTTTTTACTACTTGCCTGCCTATAACTTTGAAGATGATTTAGGTTCGATGTGATTTGCATAATAACCATATTATGCACTTCATGTAAGCCCTAAAAACCAATGGTTCTTGCGTCTGAGTCTCCGCACCGCACCGTTCCCAAATCCTTTCATAACCCAATAAAATAATGAATTTAACCGCACGGCCATCTGTTTAACCTAATTACTGGCTATTATTCTCCGTCCGTCGTCGATCAACTGTCGATTAATCAGCGGCAGCGCGCGCGCAGTCTTGCGGAAAATCTTGCAAAAAATCCACCGCCGCGGGGCGCGGGCTCCCCGCGCACGCACTACTGAACTTGTTTTAGGCTTAGAACAGGGGATGATTGGAGTAGATGGGCATATAGTTTATGCTACGTAAAATTTTGCATTTAGTTTAACAAGTGTAAATTTTACTGTACATTTAAACAAATCTTTTGAGGCCGCGACAGGCCAAATTAAACGATGACGAACACGTAGAAAGTAGAAGAGCATTATATTCGTGTTTGGTGGCTAGTGACGTCAGTGGAACCCACGTGCTAAAGAGAAAGTCGTCGTCATGATGACAATCAGGGTTATTTATCAGAATTAGCCCAACATGGAGATCATAAATCATATTAAGAAAGACACAGCAGCGATTAAACTGTTATATCCGATTCCGAATGAACTTTTTGACCTATCGACCTTCCTTCGTGTAATTTACTGTTTATTACTTCGGCATTCCTAAACAGCTTTTATATCTAAATATATATCTTTATAATTAACAAATAAAAATAAATTTTGTTATTCTCGCTAAAACTCGAGAACGGCTGAACCGATATGGCTAATTTTAGTATTAAAACATTCGTTGAAGTTGTAAGGTTTGGAATGTGAGAAAATATAAAAAACTAATATTTTTTTATGAAGTTTACCGGGTCAAATAGTTACTTGATCGAAGTGATCAAAGTTCACCGAGTCAACTTACTTGAAAAAAATTGAAGATGTCGGCTCCATACCTCCAGCACAATATCGAGAGGGGTAAGAGGGGTAGGCTGCGGCGTGTCGATAACAGCGGGCCATAAATCATGGCCTAGCAAATGCCCCGTCGTTGCCTGCACGACCGACCCGCCCCCCACACTATCGATAATGTTACAATATTGCTCGTGTGTCGCAAAATATGGCGATGAAACGATAAGTGTCTTAACCAGTAAAATCCATACTAATATTATAAATGCAAAAGTGTGTCTGTCTGTCTGTCTGTTACCTCTTCACGCCCAAACCGTTAAACCGATTTGACTGATATTTGGTATGGAGATACTTTGAGTCCCTGGAAAGGACATAGGATACTTTTTATCCCGGAAAAGTGTACGGTTCCCGCGCGATAAACGAGTTTTGGCGCAACGGAGTCGCGGGCGTCATCTAGTTTTCTATAACTGCAAGAATAATTTGCACCGGTACTTCGCTTCAAGTAAAATAAAATATGATCCAATAACGACTTGCCTCAAGTGACAAATCATTCCTTATATAATTTCTATACCTACTAAATAATCTAGGACTTCAGACTGGTGATCAAATGAAGCACTCACTCATGTAAACTAGCAACCCCGCGACACTTGGAAACCCTTTGATACTGTCCTTGTTCCTAATTCTTCCCCAACCCCACTAAACCTAAACACAGCTATATAATTTTTATACAAATGTAAAACTTAATAATATTTCAGTGCTGCTACTTTCACAGTGAACTCTATATAGGGCACACCCTAAAGTGTTATCACTTATTCTTGTTACACCCATAACACCCTGTACCTACTTCTGTTCCAAGACGTGTGTGATGCTGATGTCGACGTGCGAATCTCAGCCATTTCTTTATTAAATCGTCCACATAGTTGTCACTACAAAGCGACATTGTCTCGCGACAATTAAAAGTGCTCCTTGATCTCGTGTGACGTCACGCGTATGTGACGTCACGTGCCCGTAAATCGTTCCGCCCTGTTGGCTCGTTTAATTAATTCCCAAATACAATTTGCTACATATTACGATTGTTTTTATAATATGTTTGAAATTACAAATTTAGTTTTATTGAATTATAATATTATTGTTTTAACGTTTGTATTTTAAATAACCTTTCACGGGATGATAATTATCGAAATCTACTTTATACTTTTTGATGGAGTGTTTTGAGTCTACACTTTTACTAAATTCTAGAAAAAAATTTGCTCGTTTTTCGTAGATTTCTTTTTGTTCTAAAACTGTAATCGGCAAGGTTTCTTAGTTTAATTCTTGCACTGTTTATGTTTAACCACATCTTTTTATTTCGACGACCTCTGTGGCTCAGTTGGTGGGCTTTTGGTAGCTCAAGCCGGGGGTCGCGGGTTTGAATACCGCTGAGGTAACAAAAAGTTTTCAAAGTTCCTGGGTCACGGATGGTGTATTAAATATGTGTATAATATAATAAAAATCCTAAATATATGTTTTTTTTTTAAAGAAGGCAGGTTACTGTAGCCCTGACGTCACTGCGACCCATGAGGATCTATTGTGACTCCTTCGCACTAGAGTATCATCCCCAACCTATGTAAATAAATATATGTACCTATAGTATGAAAGTATTAAATATATTTCCGTTGTCTGGTACCCGTAACACAAGTCCATCAGGTACTTAGCACAGGACCAGACTGACGTGGTGTGAAGCGTCCATAGATATTATTATTATTTTATCTACCTACTCCTCTATTATATTCCTATATATTTTCACTATATTCCTCTCATATTTACCTAGACATAGAACTATAAATCCTTTTAAAAAATAGAAGTCATATTTTCTAAAACGATGAATGAATATCCGCTGCTAAGCTAAATAAATACATTTGATGTAAATGTAAAACGTATCTTTTAACGGTAGGAATGAATGTAATATTCGAAAAGGAGGTATCTCTCGTTTTATAGTTATTATTTTCGCTCATTACTATAGCGGTTCGCCGTTTTTTGCCTTTCCCCGGCGAACGAGATAAAAAATGAAGATGAACTGCGAGGTGCAGAGTAAATACGAGGTCAGCTAGGGACGGGCTACCTATGTCGATATTTACTATAAATATTGATTTCATACTTATTTGTTTATGAATTATGAGTTTTAAGCTCGTCTTTTGCTTGATTTGTTTTAGTTGTTGAAGTGCTTTCTATAATAAAATAATCGTTAGAAGATAAAAGGATCTCGTGATTTTTTGACCAAATCAGATTTAGCAGAAAACGGACAGTCCAAATTACATGAGATATGATTATTTAATGTTCATTACGTATACTCGTATCAATCATGCTTGTATTAAAAGGCTCATCGATGAGTTTAATGCACACAACGCACACTTTTTATCACTATTTTCCTATGTCCATTGCTTAAAGACTAAAACCTTTACTTTTATTGCAAATATCTGTTAAAATCCGTTACAGTTTTCACATTGTCTGATATGATTGAAAATTCTCTTAACTGAACAGAAAAGAAAGCAAATTAGTGAATGAAACTGGTAAATAACATTTCATAACATAAGAAATATTACTAATTTTTTCCCTTATTATTTAACAACAAACCTTGTAACTCACCTACTTCATAATCTAGCTTATATATCTAGCTTTACATAGAATCCGCATTTTTGTGATTTCGACCATTTTGCCGGTCCTAAAATGCAAAAAAACGGCAGCTTTGAAATCGTTATTTACGTTGTTCATACGCTCGTGTCTTCAATTCTCGTTTCACCATGTCTTTAATACATAATTATACTAAAAATATCGAAATGAGAAATATTATCTCGTCCATCCCTAGCAGGCAGACCGCACGGGCCGGTGCGCACGAAAAGTCGCCCCGCAAATATATTAGAATATACATTACCTCCGCGACGGCTATGAATGCCCGCCGGCCCACATTCGCCCGGATCAGCCGGGATTGAATGGCCCACATACCTTTACATTTCAATATAATTACGCTTTTTATTCCTTTTTATTTTATGTAGCCCTGGTACTCTGATGTTAGAAAAAAAACTCTAGACTAGGATTTGAAGAATAAAAAATAGTTTCTAGGGCCGCTGTTGTGAGCTCGACAAGCTACCTTTAGAAACTATAAAATAATATAATAAACATTATTTTGCTTTGCTTGTTAATCAAAATCTCATAGTTTTATTTCTATATTTTCAGAAATATAATAGAAAATAATAGAAAATTACTATACCTTCTTAAATATTGTATACTTACTCGAAGTCTTCGTTCTCTTCAATTGTCTGCAAACAAAATTGTAGTTCAACTTCATTAAAAATTTTCAGTCAAAATACATTGAGTATTTTGACTGAAAATTTGCAATAAATACGATTTTCCACATGATTTAATGAAAATAAAATTTCATAAAAAGTTAATTTGCTGACAATATTTATAGTTATTACTTAATGTACTTACAATGTGGTTTATCACATTATACAAATTGCTGATTGTCTACTATTGCCTACTGAAATAACGTACATTTTAAAAAGTAATTATTTTATTATTTCAATATAATATCATTTCAATTTCTTCCTTTATATTTTATTTATTTATATTCAATTTATTCTTTCATATCATACTTCATACTAATATTATAAATGCGAAAGTGTGTCTGTCTGTCGGTCTATCTGTCTGTCTGTCTGTATGTCTGTTACTTCTTCACGGAAAAACTGCAGAACCGATTTTGCTAAAATTTGATATGGAGATATTTTGAATCCCAAAAAAGGACATAGGATACTTTTTATGCGGGAAAAATTTACGGTTCCCGCGCGATATACGAATTATGACGTTTTAGCAAAATGCTTCTTTTATGTTACAGGATACACAAAAATATTATTTCTGAATAAATTAGTCAAGTTGGCGATGCTGGGAAACAAACCGTAAACAGCCTACTCTTTTATTGATTTAATTATTAATAAAGTAGTTATTTGATTAAGCGTTTGTAACAAAATGTATGAAATTTATGAAAGAACCTTTACTAACCTCTTAAGTAATCATTTAGTGTCTCTGAATGCGGCCGTGAGGGCTTAAAACACGTTAATTTGCCACGTTGGTGCCATCGTACATAATCACATCCTCGTATGGCCGGCGGAGCGAGCTAACTCACTAACTCGACAATGGTCGTCACGGGTCGGTGAGATGCAACTTCGAGACTTGGGCCATCACGAGTTTGGGAAATTACCCAAGTCTAACTACTTAGAATAGCTTCTTGCGTCGACTTCGTCTTAAGGATATTTCCTATAGTGATGTTGTTTATGTAAAGTACTAGATGTTGCCCGCGTCTTCGTTGTGCCGAAATTAGTATATCGTATCTAAGGTAATCTTTGACGACCTCTGATGCCGGGCATTCGAATCCCGCCGACGGAACATAAAGTTTTCAATGTTCCCGGTTCTGGATGTGTATTAAATATTATGTGCATGATATAATAAAATCTTAAATATAGGAGTATGTATAGTATAAAAGTATTAAATATATTTTCGCTGTCCGGTACCTGTAACACAAGTGTTTCGGGTACACGGGGCCAGACTGACGTGGTGTGAAGCGTCCATAGATATTATTATTAAAGGTTTTTTAGTATATAATATGAACTATTAGAATTCTCCCGCAGCTCCGTTACGCCAAAAACCGTTTATCGCACGGGAACTGTTCACCGGGACAGCTAGTATTATATAAAACTAAGTCGGGTTTTCCTTCCTGACGCTATAACTCCAGAACGTATGAACCGATTTCCACGGTTATACATTCGTTGGAAAGGACTTGGGCTCCGTGAGGTCTATACAAAAAAAAATCAGAAAGAACTTCCAAGAGAAAAGCAGGAAAAAAGGGAAAATCATTTTATGGCAAAACAACGTTTGCCGGGACAGCTAGTTTGAAATAATTCTTGATAACATTCGTTTTGTCGAGGCAAAAATAATTTAACCCGTACCTCCAGTTGCTACCCACAATATGTATTTTTAAGTTTATTTCGTTAAATCTGACTAGATGACAAAAATACACATGTACAACTAACTGAATTCTCGAAACACTTGCAATTCAATATACTTAATGTATATCACGAGGAATCTTTAACTCCCTCAAAGCCTCAAGCCCTCTGCTCGAAGTATTTCCAAGATTTCTCAGATTCCCCCTTTGGCACGTCTTGGCAGACTCGCCACAATGGGGGAGTATGTACTCGGTTATGGCTAAACTTCCCGTCTCAAACTTTTTACATACATTTTTATTGCTTACGCCATTTCGGACGAACTTGCTTGTCAAAGACGGGGAAAAAACAAGTAAATATATTATTAAAATATAACAGGTAAATAATATGATGCTTGACAATATTGATGATATACTCGTAGAAGTAGTATTTTGTTATATTTTTAGTAAAAAAATATAAGTTAGTTAAAGAATAAAGAATAGCTCAATGTTACATGAAGATCATGTACCATCGAAGAAATTTATTCATAGACAGATGACGTACCTACGTCATTTGGTCATGTAAATCTTATATCTTTAAACGAGCAACTATTGTATATACAGGGTGTAACAATAACAAGTGATAATACTTTAGGGTGTGTACGTGTTCCTTGTAGAGAGTTCACTGTGAAAGTAGCAGCGCTGAAAGACCAAATTTTTTTTCACTTTTGTATAGGGAAACTCGTGACGCTCGGGCCCTTGCCCATACAAAAGTGAAAAAAAAGTTCGTCTTTCAGAGCTGCTACTTTCACAGTGAACTCTCTACAAGGAACACGTACACACCCTAAAGTATTATCACTTGTTTTTGTTACACACTGTATAAATATATAATTGAAATCTCGGAATCGGCTCCAACGATTTTCATGAAATTTAGTATACATATAGGCGGTTTCGGGGGCGATAAATCGATCTAGCTAGAAATCATTTTTAGAAAATGTCATTTTATTCGTGTTTCATCGAATACCGAGCAAAGCTCGGTCAAATAGCTAGTACAATATTAGCCGTGATTTGTCGGCTGGGTAACGTAACGAAATTGCGTTGGTCTGAATGAATCAAATTATCTGATAGTAGGTACATAAATGTCATAATGTTTTTGGGTTTTTATTCAAAACTCAGTGACTCAAAAATGAAATGTTGAATTGCGTAATTCATTCTCCTCAAAGTCGAGGAAAAAATATAATTCATGTACACGTAAAAATGAAATGAAATTAATAATGGTATAACAGTAATCGAGATTCGTCTGAAATTTTTCAACCTTTTGGTGATTTTTGTGATCACGGATTAAATTTTCACCTTCAGCTAACTGAAAAAAATCCATTATTTCCGCCAGATGTCACCGAAATCAAATGTCGTTAGAACAGGACTGAAATGGAGAGGCTTTCGTAAATGTTTTGGTTTCAATCGCATTTTGGTTAGTATGGCTATTGTATTAAAACTTTTTAGGAATCATACATTTTGTAATGTTAAGAGTTATCGTTTATCATAATAACAGTATTTTAATACCCAGTTACGGTGTTTTATTCTTTATGTAAATATTTTTCATACATACGAAGAATATAATCTACTTATATGACTGAAAAGAATCAAATTTAAAACCTTAGAAGTTAGAGCGTATGAGAACCTGAATAAATAAACAAAATACACTCAGCTTTATCTAATTAACAGATAATTTACTTTGAAGCGACCACTTTGTAGAGTATTGTAGAGTTTTATAATTGCCCTATTTAATAGACTAAGGGCCTGTTTGACCGCTTTCTGATAAGCCTATCCACCACTTAATTTGACAGATGGAGTATGGAAAATCTGTCAAATAACCCTATCGGTCACCTTATCAGGAAGCGGTGAAACAGGCCATAATAGTTAGGTTTTATAGCGATGAACATAAATAAGTTTGGTTTTATAACATTTAGCCAGGAATAAAGTAAAAATTCATCTCCATTCTTACCCCGTTCCCTGACCGTATCAGTGAAACACAAAGTTTTTTTAATCCATCTAGACAGACAGACAGACATTAATCAACGTCGATCACGGACAGACATCGGTTTTCCGCCGAAAATCAGAATATAACCCGCGTACTATAGCGCCCCTGTCACTCCCTTCATATTGAGTGCTGGAAAAATCTGTAAATGTACAAGTAGTTTATGATTGTAAAATTGTAATTGAGTAACATTTTGATGTTTTGAGTTGAGTGAAAAATTGACTGGTCGATTCTAGAAAAAAATTAAAAACTAAAAAGGTACATTGAACAAGATTTTTTTTTGATTTAGCTATCATTTTTAAAACCCGAAAGACAGCGTGGACAACCGTAATAATTTTGCTATTATAATATTACTTTTTATTTTACAACATATTTCAAAATGTTTATGCTTTCATTTATGAATCTATAATCTATTATGCAACACAACAAAACTTGTTGTAAACCTGAATCATTACATCGTATTTACATAACATACGTTCTTCTGTTAATTTTTCTATCAAAATATTAAAATACAACTCACAATCCTTAACAAGGAAGGGTGAAGTAGAACAGTTTGTACAAATTAACATCAAGACCACGACTCGCGGTGAAATATGAAATTCCCGATCTGAAATTCTAATTCCCGAGGGAATTAAAACTAATCCCCGAGTTAAATCAACAAAATAAGACATTTTGCATACTCCTTATACCGTCGTGTTTAAATCTCTGACGTAAAGTTTCATGAAGGATCGACGGAAGTTACTTGATGTCAGTAAATTAGGCTGTAGTATGGATATAAATAAACTTAGATGATATGGAATTTATTGTAAAATAAGAACCCAAAAATTTTTAAAATGAACATTTTATTATTTCATAAGGATATTTTATCTTGTTTTATTTATAGGTTTTATTTATAATTGTATGTAAAATTATTCATCACAAAAGAAGCCAACAATAATAATGGGAAAATATCTAATTTAATATTCTAGGTAGCTGGACCCTTTGCCGCATCAACGCACATGAATATAATGTAATATTATACAAAATATCTGAAATTTTACCTCATTATTAAGGTATTCTAAAATAAAATGTCATAACAGATCTTACAGTATTATGAATAAGATTATTATAATATTCGTCGTAGGCATAAAGTTAATATACCTAGCGGAATAGAGCAACAATCTCGAGCTGTCATACGAAACCGAAATTGGTTTCATCTGTGTGTAAAAATATGTGTACGTATACACTTACATAAGCATGATTGAACATTATTTCTATGATATTAAATTGTCAACGTGCGGCACGTGCCGACTGGACGTCAAAAAAAGAACGCTGCTGTCATGTATCACACGTCTCTTTTTACCACGCAGTGTTACTGATAGTGACATCTCTCTTGCTCAGGCCTTTGTTTCTCTATTCCGCGGCTAGACCGTACATTAACTTTAAAGTCGTAACTCGTAGGCCAAACTTCGTAGCGCGGTAGAGCTACGCCGTAGAGCTGCTACGAGTGTTGTTCGTCACTGAAGAAATTTTTTTTCTTGGTTACTTCCTTTTTTTTTACAACAAATAGCTTTACATAATAATGATTGTTTAGTAATTTAATGTCTATTTAGCACATTTTAAATAAATTAAAATAATATTTAAAAATAGAGATACTGTTTCTTGCAATAAGTTACTTATTTTAACATATAATTTTTTTATACTGAAAGATATTCTTCACTGTGTCTGACCACCTGTGCTACTTACACATAAAGTAGATTTTGACTTGTCCCAGAAACCACCGTGGCAAATCCATAATAATAAAGTAATATTATTTTCACGAAATGACAACTCAGAATAGGAGTTACGTATTCGGTATTTTCTGGTCCAGGAGACGGCACGGCTGGCGGCGCAGATCGCATTATAAGATTTGCCGCCGGCTCCTAGGCTATCGACTTTGTATGGAGATTTTATGAATTCCTTAATTTGAGGGAAAGGTTAATTGGATTTGATTTGTAATGTTAATGGGGTGTTTGGTTAAGTTGTTAAGCTGGGGATGTTTATTTTAAAATATATAAGAATTTATATAACTTTAAGTACCTACGGTATATATTTTATAATGCTTATAAAATTAAAACTGTAAGTACTGACTGATCAGTTTATTTATAGTATTTTGGATGAACGGCCTAAGTTGATGGTTCTAAATCTGACTATCTGAATTTTTCTGCAAGGAGAATTCCTTGAATGAAATAATCATTCAAGGAATTTTTCTTGCAGAAAAATCGACTTGGCAGTACCGAAAAGTAATCGAATACTACTAATGTTGGGAACCTAATAGGTTGACACTTGTCTTACTACCATAATATTATATAGAAGCAAAACTTCACTTATTAAACGTAAGAATCATATTTTTTATATCCAAGTAATTTACATCATTATAATTTCTACCGTTAGGATAGAAGGGTAGAAACATCATTATAATTTCTACCGTAAGGATAGAAGGGTAGAAACATAATTATAATTTCTACCGTAAGGATAGAAGGGTAGAAACATCATTATAACTTCTACTGTAAGGATAGAAGGGTAGAAACATCATTATAATTTCTACCGTAAGGATAGAAGAGTAGAAGCTCTACTTACATAGATACGACATAGTGAAATATACAAGATATCTACTCATTCATTTAATGTATTACAAACACCTATTTCATATGTAGGTGTTCAACATTTTCCAAATCCTGTGTATTTGACTGGCTCGAGCTCAGCGGTCGGTAAGGAGTTAGGCCTGATGCAGACAGACACTCAGCACCGCACGTGGAATATTTTATTAAATATACACATAGAGCTGATAATTAACTTTAAATTTTAAGTTACAATTTTCAACTGGTGGATGTCTTGTCTTTTGTGGGAAATAATTTCCTCAAAAATATATTTTCAAAACTATTTTCTCCAATTTATTTGAAATTAGATCACGTTTTACGCATTAAGAGTGTACCTACTTGTAAGCGTTCAGGGTAATGGGAATAGTGTACGTCTTAGAAGTGAATATAAACGGCTACGGTGTTAATTACAACCTATTATAACCGAGTTATAATAGTTTGTGTCCGAGTTATAATCTAGTCCGTAGCCTCGGTTCCGATTTGTTTTGTATTCATTTTAAATAAGGAAATCAATCTAAAAGTCGCGCAAATAAAAATACATTCTGATCTGCTCAATTTCAAAATTTTTAAACATTTTAGCATCAGCTCCATATCCATACATTGGAAATCAAATCACATAAGAGCAGCGGAGCGGGCAGGGCGCGAACGTGTCGACTCCCGCCCTAGAACCGCGACCGCCCGCCCTCCCCGCCCTTCCCGCCCTAACGGCGAGGCCATAACTATCTTAATATGTCTGTTAATATCTTTGTAAGTTGTGGGAATTAATATCGTGATGGTTATGTTATTTTGAATTCAAATTACGATTTCTTAGTAAGGTTAATCAATGTAATAACCTAACTTAACCTTATTTTCTTTAGATGTTGGAGCTCATTATACACAAATAAACACTCAGAAAACTTCATTAACTTTCGTGTTGTATAACAATATTATGTCCTCTGTGGCTCAGTTGGTGGGCTGGTGGTAGCTCAAGCCGGAGGTCGCGGGTTCGAATCCCGCCGACGGAACAAAAAGTTTTCAAAAGTTCCTGGGTCATGGATGTGTATTAAATATATGTATCATATAATAAAAACCTTAATAATTATATGTATAGTATAAGAGTATTAAATGTATTTCCGTTGTCTGGTACCCGTAACACAAGTCCTTCAGGTACTTACCACGGGGCCTGACAAACGTGGTGCGAAGCGTCCTATTTATTTATAATATACTACTACCGAATTGTCACGCTTACAACATCTAGATGATAGAGCACAAATAAATAGTCAAAAAACTTGAAGCATCTACCAAATGCTGCAAAAAACGCACTTTGATATCTCAAGCGTCATTTTATATTAGCAGCTAATATATTATCCTTATACAGGTGGCGTACAATGGGAGAATATGGTATTGAACCCCGTACCCGGCGGAGTAATCGCTCCGTGACAGCAATTCGTGGCAAATCAACCATCCACACGAATCCCAACCTCATTTCTTCTTAAACAGCATTTGGTGAGGTACACCACGTTAACTGTAGACTTAACTCTTCCGACTGATATACGTAAGTAAAATTTCTTCAGCTTAAATGGTACTTTTATTTTGTTTTATTATATTTCGTATACACATATTTTGGTAATTTCGTTAAATAACATAAGTTTTAACACTTACATTTTTGCATAAAAGCTTTAAGAAATGTTTGGAATTAAAAACTGCTAATGATGATTAATGAATTAAAAGTACTTAACAAACAACTGCTTCTTCGGTAAATTTTCATAACATATTTCAAAAGAAAACATTAACTGACCGACCGAGACGTTCGCTAATGTGATATTTTTTCTTTGAAGAAGGCAAGCGTTCTGACTGATCAATTGATAAAAATAATGGAATTTATCAATAGGCACAAGTCCACACTTACTGCGGCCACATAAACAATTTCCTTGGCTCGGTATATTCGCTTAGAAATATAATTTAATCCGAACACAATAGTCGCATTCGTGGGCGAACCGCGTGACTAACATGTCCCTATGATTTTTTCGTTAAAAGAAAAATGGAGGAATAGATTGGCCTCATTATAAGAAAATTTATATGGAAATACGTCGTCGGTAGATATAAATTCGTACAATATATAATTCGACGGTAATCTTGAAATAGGCTGAATGCTGCCTAGGACAAAATACAATTTATAAGGTCAAGAAAATCATAAGTCGTTGTAGCTTGACGATGATATAGATGCAAAATATGACCCTAGATGCAAACTTTTTAGTTTTACTTGCTGCCGCACTAAGAGTCGAATATTAATTATTACTTAAGAGTATTTAATTAAAAGATTTTGACATAAGCCTCATACATTATATTATGTCAAACTTTTCATTAAATTAAAGTAATTACATCATTATATGTCTCTAAGTGTTAATTGTTAGTTAAGTGCGTTAGTGTATCATAAATATTCCTATCATGTTTTGTTACAGTTCATTTTTTTTATGAAAGAAGGGTCCAAACGAGCAAATGGGTCACCTGATGGAAAGCAACTTCCGTCGCCCATGGACACTCGCAGCATCAGAAGAGCTGCAAGTGCGTTGCCGGCCTTTTAAGAGGGAATAGGGTAATAGAGGTAGGGATGGGAAGGGAAGGGAATAGGGGAGGATAGGGAAGGGAATTGGGCCTCCGGTAAACTCACTCACTCGGCGAAACACAGCGCAAGCGCTGTTTCACGCCGGTTTTCTGTGAGAACGTGGTATTTCTCCGGTCGAGCCGGCCCATTCGTGCCGAAGCATGGCTCTCCCACGTATAAAATTTGGTCGTCATCTTATAATAATTCGAATACCTTCCCTTTCTATACATTAAGGAAAATACCTTGCCTATCACAGATTTTAAAAGAACTAGAAAATGATAAAATGTCCTATAATTTCCTATCGGTGGCAGCCATCGTGAGGAATGTGTAAATCTTGATCCCGGAGTGAAATAAGATTTCAGTTCGATAGTTTCCGTATTCAGCGCACTCGCTGGGTATTTTGACAACGATGAGTGAATGTTGGATATGGCATTTTTATTCTTAACTGCATTTAACGGTCATCACTCATCACCATCAACAGTGATGGATCAGGGAACGTGAACTTTAAATGACCTAGTGAATCCAACTCGGTTATCTTTTAAAATATGTAAAGTGGGGTATATTGTTGAATAAGACGAGAAGGGTCTATTTACCTAGGCCCAATTCACACCGGATCGGCAGCGGCCGGCAGCGGCGCGAAGAGCACTTTTGGTGTGAAATAATTTTAAACTTTATTTACATACTTATAACTTCTAGTAACTTATCGCTTAAAAACTTCAAAACTGCTCGAGGCGCCTCGAGGCGAGGCTAAAAAAATTATTACTCCCTTATTATTACACGTAGATGAGTCTTTTTACATTTTATTATGTAATAACAACTAGGAAAACATATTTCAGCCCAAAAAAATGACATCTGGAAATTCAAGTTCCTATGTCTATGAAACTCGATTTTCGATCCACTGTGCGGCGCTCTGAAGGTAGCGCGCGGTCGCCAGCGGCCGCGAGCATCCACAAGCGACCGCCCGCGGCGACGTGAGCCGCCTCTGCCGGCCTCGCCGCGCCTCGTCGCGCCTCTTCGCGCTGCTGCCGGCCTCGCCGCGCCTCTCCGCGCTGCTGCCGGCCGCTGCCGATCCGGTGTGAATTATTGGCCCTTACTATAATAGCTAGATAACACATTTTTATATTTCTTTACTCCTGAAACAAAAGTCGCAGTTATTATGCTGCTGTCACATCTGTAACTATTTCGTTTATCTGTTTTTCTTTATTATTACGACTTTTTTATTTTTATACAGATCTATAAAATCTGCAGACTCAGTATAACAACATTAGAAACGGGATAAATGGACATACTGACTGATTTTAGTGACAAAATGGCGGATTCCTTTGTCTAACTGTCACTTTGTCTATTCTTCCGTAGAAAGCAAAGAAAGAAACCGCTTCTATGGTGACAATGCTAAGCCTGCTGGGCAGAAATAGCATTTAAAAATCATTATACCTGATCCAATACTGTATTTTTCTTCGTTCAGGGCGTGGAAGCACGTGCGGTTGTCACGCGTCTTTGGCCGCAGTCCGCCATATAACTATGTGACGATATTGCTGTAATGCCATAATGCCGCATTGTTCCTTTCCATTATATCCATAGAAGTAAAAATAGAACAGTTAAGTGTTTTGGTTCCTTTATTTCCGTAATGATACTTAGTAGCGTAACAGAAGTAACAAGTTACCTGCAAGAGCTTAAATTCCGGAAATCCTTAGATACAATTCACAAATAGTGCGGGGCTAAAATGGTCACATTTAGCAATTCCTCTCAATCAATTCAGCAAATGTATTGTCAAAACTGTCAAACTGACAAATGTCAAGTCAGTACAAAAATACAGAAATGAATTGCAAGCAGAGTTGCATTTTGCGATTTTAGAAAAATGAAACATATTATGATTCATATCATGATTCTTCAAAGCGACCATTTTAGCCCCGCTGTTGCCTGCAACTTCGTTGCTGAACGTTATTATAAACAACACATACCCAAACATATTTCAAATGTAAAATACCCAAATACGGAAAGGAGACGTATCAAAGGGCTCACCTCAAAGCTTCTTTCCCGTAGCTCGCAGTCGCAGTAAACTTCATTACTATTACCGACTTCAATACGTGATGTTTGCTATGTGGGGGACCATGATATTTAGGTAAAAGAGGACAGTTTTCAAGAATGAACTGAAAATATTCGTTTAAATGTCACGCGTTACCTAGCGGAATAGAGCAACAATCTCGAGCTGTCAAACGAAACTGAAATTGATTTCTTCTGTGTGTAAAAATATGTGTACGTATACACTTACACAAACATGATTAGAATATAAATATATTCTAATCATGTTTGTGTAATATAAATACACATATATTATGTGTAATACAAATAATATAAATATAGAAGCAATCCGAATACCTAACAAAGTCAACAACAAGTTGGACTTATTCATATGTCCTTTGAGTGAGTTCACAAAAGTGACACTATCGGTCATATGTTATACATGAATTAATTCAATAATCTATTTACTACGCTATCGAATTGGATATTATTCTGTAATGATAGTTGTAAGAATGTTTAATAAATAAATAAATAAATGATTGAACATGATTTCCATGAGATTAAATTGTCAACGTGCGGCACGTGCCGACTGGACGTGAAAAAAAAGAGTGCTGCTGTCATGTATCACACGTCTCTTTTTACCACGCAGTGTTACTGATATTGACATGTCTCTTGCTTAGGCCTTTGTTTTTCTATTCCGCTAGGTATAAAGGACACTCACACTGACACTAATTTATTTGCATCTCTGTTTTATTGTTTACGTTGTAACAAGGAGAGAAACAATATAAGCTGGCTTATATTTTGGGCGTTTGACAGATGAGAGTATAAAATATATTTGAAGACTACGTTACAAAAATACTTACGGCTGTAATCTTCGATCACTAGTGATCGAAGGCTGTAATTGATATATCCACGAACTTAATATATCTGTTCTGTTAAAAAACATCTTACATCACGTAGGTATAAATGCGAAAATGCGCGTCTATCTGTCGGTCTAAACGTTAGAGTGGTTGATCTGATTAATATTTGGAGATACTTGAGTCCCAGGAAAGGATATAGAATAAATAAACGAATTTATGCGCTATAAAATTACTTCTTTGTTTTTTTCATACAAATCAAATCTTTTGGATTTTGCGACGAATCTCATTTATTTTTCGTGTCCTGTTATTTTCTCTCGTGTGGTAACCCCAGAGTGTCGGTAATTACCAGCTAATTACCGCTCACTGCTCAGGAGCCGCCACTGCGAATGTTCGACTTGTGCCGCTGCAAATCTTAACGCAATTAGAATGCTCATTTCATTTCTTGAGTGCGTCTAACTCAGACTCTAAGAGCGTGTGAAACGATCCTGGCCAAGCCAAGATCCTTTAGTTACTTTTTCTGCTGAAGTCCTACGAGAAAATCTATAAAATAAGCTACGTGTAAGTATTTCAGATTGATTAATTGAGAGCCCATAGCAGCTTCTTTTCAAGTCTACAGGTTATGTATTAGAGTTCCTAAAAACTGTTTGAATAATCATCATCTTGTCTCTACCGCGTGAAATGTTGATGGTTGTTTTCCCGCAGTAAAATGATTCTATCTTAGTAGTACAATAATTATAGATTTGTGAAGATTTTTTAAATTCAAATCAAGAATAAAATTCGGCCGGGTCATAGTAGCTCGCGCCTATCGGCATAAAGTTGCCATAGTACGTCATACAAAATATTTTTTAGTTTCATAAATCATTCTGCTGAGGGAAAACAACCACTAAAATGTCACGTTTTATAATATTATGTTTACTAAGTTTAAGTTAATGTTATGGTTATAGTTAAGGCTCATTTAACTTTAACCTTAACTTTGACCACAGAATTTGACAGGTGACGTTGCTGGTCTGACAAGGCTTCATAAGAACGTGGACGGGGGCGCTGCTGGTAAAGGGGAACTGTCAAAAATGGCGTTTTTGTATGATGACAGCGTTAGTTCCTTTTTTCGCCAAGTGCATTTAAAGCCTTGTCGCACTCTATGGTTATGGTTAAATTTGGCGTCTTGATGGCATCCATTTTTAAGTTTAACCAAAGATTTTACATTTTGCATTGAAGTTAAGTTAAAGTTATAGTTAAATTTACAGGTAGGTATAGTTAAAGTAAGTTGGTGCAACCCACCCTTAAGCTCTACACAATGACTAGCCTACCTTTTTCTCAGTTAGTTAAAAATCTCAAGTTTTATAGCATACAGAAACTCTAAAATGAATTGCAAATAAAACCGGGATGACATAGAATAAGATAGTCCATTGGAAATTGCCAATAATTTGCAAGTTATACCGTGGTCGGGTATCCGGCAAATTTCTCATCAGCTGCAATCAGGTCGTTCCGCTCAGTCGTGTGATGGCTGCACTTGCCGGTAATTGTGAGCCGGGTGTCCCTTCACCCGGGTATAACCGGCTCCCCACCCGGGTACAACCGGCACCCCATCCGGGTATCATCGATTGCATTTTATTGCGACTTGAACGTCATTATAATATTTTAAGTTTGGAGCGATTTAAGAGATTTTTGAAGAGGAGTCTTTGAAACAACGATTTATTTATTATCTATCTATTAGTAGATTCTCTGATGTCTCCAAATCATCTCTTTTATATTAGTGTGACAGTATCAACGGATGTTCCGTTAATTTGTGCTACTAATATGCTTTCAATTCAAAGTTATTATTTGTAGAATATAGAGAAGGCTAGGGCTAAAAGTATCCTTTTTCTTCGCTTGGACTTACCATAATCCTGACATGCATTAGCAATTACCAAGCAAATAACGGCTAGCTTACACGTAGCTAATTTAAGTTTAAATTTACCTAACCCCGATCGGGCGATCCATCCAGTAAGTCTAATCGAGCGGTAGGAGCCGAGATTAATAAATGACGCTTAAAAACCTTTTTTCGGCTAAGCTAATGGCCCACGAGTAAATAGCCGCTTTTTTACAGCCTTAAATGTTCACCGGAATTTATTATTGGATGAGTTTGCTTCTGGCTTTTTGAATAAATTATGTGCTTTAATTACCCCGGCGTCTCGTAAAAATGCCGTGGTCAATCGTTCGCTTGAACAGGTTAACTTCTTTTACACTCGGAGACGTTTAATAATTAATTAAACTTAATGTAACGAAGCTTTTGACAGTAAATGTATGGAGTTTATGTAAAAATCAAAATTCAAGTATGTACCTAATATGTCTATATACATATTACTATTAATTATTGACGAACTCTGTGGCTCAATGGTTGAGAGCCTGTATGTACTGACACTAATATTATATTTCTGCTAACGCCTGCGTGGTCTAGTGGTATAGAGCGCGGCTCTCGACTCGGAGGTCGTGGGTTCGATTCCCGCGTTGGAAACATATTGTTATTTCCAAGTTTGGTTAGGACAATGCAGGCTGATCACCTGATTGTCTGACAAGTAAGATGATCCATGCATGTAAAAAGTTGGTCCTGCGCCTGTTCTCTCGCCGGTCGTGTCGGTCTTCCGTCCCACTGGGTTATGAGAGTAATAGTGAGTGCTCTTGTGTACTGCGCAAACACTTGGGCACTATAAAATTACTCCTGCGTAGCTGGCCTGGTTTCAATGAAACCGGCCACCGTCACAGAAACCGGTGTGGGAGCTATTATTATTATTATATTTCTGCAGCTGTCTGGTACCCATAACACAAGTCCTTCAGGTACTTAGCACTGAATCAGACTGACGTGGTGTGAAGCGTCCATAGATATTATTATATTAAACTGGCTGTCCCGGTGAACTTCGTGTCACTTTAAAACCTTCCCTGGACTTGTACGATTATTTTTAGACTAAAATCAGCCCAATCCGTTCAGCCGTTTTCGAGTTTTAGCGCGACTAACACATTTGAAAATCCATTTTTATATATAAGAAAGATGTTACTACGTGCGGCCGTTTGAGAATGAAATACCTATTTCGGTAAAGAATAAAATATTTAAATAGATAACAGATGAACACATTAGAATTATAGGAATGTTGGAAGCACCAATTTTCCGCCCTACTAGCTTGTATTACAATGAGGGAAAAGAACGCACCTGGACGATTCAATCGCAACTGGAATTTTATCTGAAATCGTTTAACAGGTTTATATTTAAATGTACCTCTTCATATTATAGGTATCCGCATTATTTTCTTACCTTCTGCTTTTCATATTGAAAGGCAGAATTTAAGGACTTTGCAGCTTTGTAGATACTATGTCTTCAGTCACTGCGGTAACTTGTTGGTCCAAACGCAAAACTTTAGTGAATGGTCGAGCAGAAATTCTGTGGACTGTGTATGTATTACCTATCTCAGTGTAATATAGAAGAAACTGCATCTTTATCGCTCTTTTAAACCCGACAAAAATAGAGGGGTGTTTAAAGTTTGTTATATGAAAATAGATGAGCTGATATTGATATAGACCTTAGGTGTAATTGCACAATTGTACACACACGTAATGTTATATCAACTGTCCCTAACCTAAGCCTAGAACTAGCTGTTGGCTGACTGGATTGATAGAATATTTTAATAGAGTTCTATAGCTGCAGGACGTTAAAAAAAAGCTATATATTATCATATTATAAAGCGCACATAGGTAATATGTAATACAAAGCATTTTTAGAAATAACAGAAGCAGTACTTTTTAAATATTTAATTCTGATTTAATGGTAATTTATTTACAATGAGTGTAGAATATCTACTTTATAGGCTAAAGACCAACCAATATAATGCTATATTTATATATTATATCGTAAGCAGAATAGTACAGATATAAAGCATGAAGTTTTAAGTCTTAAATTATATAAAATTTAATATAATATAAAAGACGTAACAGTTCAATATTCGACTTACGGCAGTGACAATTCGTTATAACGTATGCGTATTTATAGTGCAGCCTATATGTAGGTTAGCTTACTCGAATACTCGCATATGCAGCACACACGCATGCATGGCATACATGCATATTGCATACGTATGACACACTTACTCATGCATGCCATTATACGTACTTAAATGAAGCTTTGCATGTTTAAAGGTTTTTGCTTTACTACGTACGTTTTGTTCATGCGAATATGTATGTTGTTGCATATGCAAATATACGTGTAACTTACATAATATTAAATGAGCGTATATTTATCGAGCCTGCAATATGAATAACTTTACCACTATAATATCTATCTTTGGTATACACTCTGGTGAAAGTATTATAAAATATTCTTCTATAATATACCGTACGTCTACTTCACTAGTCTAATAAATATATTATTATAGCTCGAAATAGACTTTTATATAATATTATAAGATTATAATATGAAATGATGATATTATAATATTATTTTTAGTTAGTATTATAGTTTTAAAATAACTACTTTAGAGTTTGGGCTTATCGCGATAAGAAAAAAATGTTTATTTCATTGCTTTTTTCCTGTTTTAAGGGGATGTAACAAAATTATGTTACTTATATCAATTTTACATCCTCCATATTACTTACCATTTTGGAACTTTGTCCAACAACTAAGCGAGTGTCCAACAACTAGTAAGAAACATTTATTTCCTTACGAATAGCCCATAGAGTGGTCACAATTTTACGATTTGTAAGATATAAGAAGATGAACAATTTTATTTTACTAAGGATTATACGTTTAATTGTATGTCTCTTTACAAATCTCAAAGTTAACTATAAACACTCACATTAAAAGCGCGATTTTATATGAACAATGTGTACTCTTAGAGGCTGGGTGCCATCGAAATTCTCATACATATACGTAATACGAAAATATTTAACATGTTTGAGTTATTTTTCAGCTTAAAATAGTAATTACCTAGGTTCCTGCACAAAAATTTACTACAAAATATTTAAACAAAAAAATATATTTTTAGTGCTTAAATATTTTGTAGTAAATTTACTAAGTACCTATTTATTTATATATTTTTTATTGTTTTACTATAATATGTTTTAGTGTTTAAATATTTTGTAGTAAATTTTTGTGCAGGAACCTAGGTAAGTAATTACTATTTTAAGCTGAAAAATAACTCAAACATGGTAAATATTTTCGTATGAGAAAATAATTTTGGTATTACGTATGTATGAGAATTTCGATGGCACCCGACTTCTTAAGCGCATACGGACAGATTTTTCAGCCTGGATAGGTAGTTTTCAAACTTTCTATCGTGACAATAGTCATAGGACCACAAGACAATCTATTGTTGATATAATTAGTAAGTGGTAAATTTTTAAACTCATATTTTATACTTACAGATTTGTTTTATTGATTATTAAGAAAAAATATTATTTATTTGGCTATTGGTCTCTGTCCGAATGCGAACTAAGTACACAATAATATATTATTTAATTTTTAACGGTTACAACATTGGCGAGTACTCCTGTAACTTTACGATTTGGCACATTCTACTATTTCATATAACAACATTAACAACAAATATAGTCTATATTTAAATAAGATATAGCTCTGATTCAAATATGATACGCAACACTCATATAAGCGATACATACGTCTATATAATATATAAATTATGAAGCAAGGAATCGTTAATAAAAAAAGAAAAATCATTAAAATGTTTTACTTTATATCACATTGAATACATGAAACTAATATCAGACTTGATACAAGACTAAATACAAAACAGCGACCGAAGTACATCAGAGAAATTAACTTATAAGCAAATGGCGGTCCTACGTGATTTGGCCGGGTCACGTCTAGCTCAGTCAATAGATCAAAACTATCATTGACTTAACCCAACCCGACCAAGTAACGTAGGTCAGTGCCTACCTGTAAATCAATTTCCCCGATGGTAAATTTAAAGCAAATATACAACAATCATACAGTCGAAAATACTTTCAATAATATCGTACTAAATAAACAGAATTACATCAATGTAACAAAATGTAACAATTTTGAGCAAAAGGTTACATGAATTGATTTTTTGTCACAAAAAGACATAAAAAGCTGACATAACTATTTCATAACAAAAAGGCAGTTAACATTTTCAATCCCCTACAGCCTAAAATCATTATTATGAAGACATCGATTTTTAAAGAAGCTAGTCAATAATTTCTTATAGATATTATCTATTTCATATAAACACTACATGTACACTTTATAAATATAAGAACAGATTAACTTTCGTTACAAACGGCCAATTTGCACAACATTTGAATTTTGAATTTGGAAAACGTACAACCAATCACGACCCTGCATTGCCGGTCGTCGCTCTGATTGGTCGATTCCAAAGTCAAAAGTATATTTTCGATCGATATAACACATTAACATTTCTGTATGATATGTTCATGTTCTACGCTTATATGACGTCATAAGATGTGTTTTTAACAACCAACGGTTATAATCTATAGCTAGAATATTTACAACACAGATTTTAGCACGTTTGCCACATATTTAACAAAAAATGTGCCATGCTTAGAGTATTGTCTTAAATTAACACAATACACGGTTGGTAAAATTGAAATTATTCTATTACTGATATGATAAATGCACTGAAAAAAGTCAAGTAAAAAGTTTTTTTATCTTTTTTGTTTCGATTTTATTGAATGCCATATTGGTGGCATAATTTTAAACGTCAATAATTTTATTTTTTGTATGATCATACTAGGCCTGTAATAATATTATTTTCTTATTCCGATATACAACTAGGCCTATTTAGTAACGAAGCAGACTAATATTATAATATTTCTTAATTAATTTTTCGCAATTCTTACGCCAGTAGACAATGTACTAAAACCATCAAAATAGCTGCAAAAACAAAATGTACAACTAATATAATATTATAACAGCCGAAAAATTTACTATCCCATAGTAAAACTTTATCTAATATTATATACTTAGTACAAATTATCAAAATCTCAATAAATTAGGTTTCGGTTCGTAAAAGTAGTGTAAAAATGTAAATTAATACTATTCAACTATGTCCGACACACCAAACGTCCTAACATTAAAATTGGTGTCTTAAAATTATTGATTCGAGATATTCTGGAACTTTCTTCGTATTTTCTTTTAGCCCACTATCTTTCTGATCGGAAGACTGAATTCCGAACACGCTTAGGCCTCACAGGTTCATCCTGAATAGCTTCAAATATTTCAACATTTGAATATGGAACAATATTGTGCGTAATGTTTTCTCTCCCTATCACTCGGTATTACAAAGAAACAGACAAAATCTTTACAATAAAAAGTCTATAAAACAGTGTTCAAATGTTTCAAGTTATTATTCATAATATATTGCACTGATTGTAGGTATGTTCTCTGTATCCTGCGTTAACGAAGTTAAGTCTTGCGCACACGATGGACAAACTTGTCCCTGTCCTCTGAATTATTAAAATCGATTTTAATGCATCCAAAATAGAGTCTTACTTTTCAAAGTTTGCGGCAAAGTACTTTATTTCGCACTACTAAAGTCGAAAATCCGAATGAAAACCAGAGACAATTTCGTCACCCGCACGCTGGCTCTTACATACACTTATCACTATCCTATAACTGGTATAATAAATTAACTAAAACTGCAGTAAATGTTACCTTCACAATTCTTCGGTAGACGCTATGGGTGCCTTCAGCAGTGGAGTCCTTGGGCTTCTGGAACCCTCGGTTTTGATGGCTTGGAAGTCTTCGTTAGACAGAGATGCTGGGATAGGCGCGACTTTCAGCTGATGACCGTTGAGCTTGATCTCGGTTATGGAATGTGATCTGCCGTGGTTGACGGGTTTCTCCTTCGCATCGTGGGTGGGGGTTTTCGTGGTTGCCGGTATTCGCCTGTTCGCCTGATCTCTCAGCGCCATTTGGTACGCCACTTCGAACGCTTCGCCTAGCGTGAGGATCACTTCGGTCGCTTGATCCTGGAATATGAAGAGTTTTATGTAGATGCAGAAGAAAATGCAACGATTCCGGGAGAAATTGAAACACAGTCATTTGATGACGTATGGCGTTCCCTAAGCAGACCCAGCAGATACATTTATACTACTTGTATTATCTATTCTGTGCTTATACGATGAACTACTCATAAAGAATGTCAGATAAGCCGCTATTAAATTATCTCATTGAATTCTGGATTTGCTAGATCAACACTGAGGATCTTAAGATAACTTTTGGACTAATCAATAACATAAAAGTGTAACTTAATTCGATGGTCTGCAATATGCAAACACTGAGCAAAATTCTCGCTAGATTTTTGAAACTCCTTAAATCCCACAGTCTATTCCTACTCACCATAGTCGCGACCCTGAAGACATGACAGAAGTGGCTCTTAGTTGTGTGGTCTTTGGTGATGTAGGCGAAGTGTGTGAGGTCGTCCGCGTCCTGACACGCGCAGTGGATGTTGCGGATCTCGTGCTCGCACACCAACTCCTATGAAAGAAGAATCATCAGAATATGCATGTCTAGAAGCTATCAGACGATCGCGTGATTCCATGGGTAGTGGAAAGACCGACTTGAAGGATTACAAAAAATGAATTGGGTGCTAGGAGTAAGGAGACACACCATAATATTATGCTACATACAGTATCAAACAGGATATAAGAATCTAAGTAATAGTCAGAAGAAACCAGATAAAATGTTGCAATTTTAAACTGTATAGGCTGGTTTTACAGTCACGCGTTTCGGCAGCGCCGTCGGAGCGCGCGCGCTCGGATATGTATGGGGGTAGTAGTTGCGTTTTAAAGTCCGCGCGCTTGAGCAGCGCCGTTCGTCCATACGTTTGTTACAGCTTCGAACGCGCGCGCTCCAACGGCGCTGCGAAACGCTCTACTATAAAACCAGCCATAATTATATTATACATTTTAATTTATTGTTAGAATTCATAATATCTAATATCACATTATAAGCAAAATGAGGTGAATTTTCCAAACAACATCCAAGAACTAAGAGCATTAAACTAAGGATACTTCAATACACTTTGTTTTCATTAAAGCTTATTGCCTTGAAACTGCGTAAAAAAAATTGTACAACAATTTTAACGTTAAATATTTCAATTTCTTTTATTCACGCGCCAAAAATATTTATGTTTTTTATTTTAGAATAACACCGGTATTAATTATGACGGCAAACCAGCCGTAAAGAGTTCTAACATGAAATTAATTCTGGTGAAAAATACAAAAAAAAAACAATCCTTTTTCTGAAGAAACACAAAGGCAAGATTGGCGGTGGTCCGATCAAGTGTGAGGGTGATCCATAATTAAAGATCAAGCGAGCAAAGTCAGGGCCGACAAGTTCCCCTGATACACCCCTTATACGCTTGGGTTGATATCAAACAATTTTTGTGTACGAAGATGTTCAGAATATCTTTAATGACGAAAATGTTCCTCCCACTTGCCTTTTAAATATTAAAAAATAATAAAAGGGTTTTAAAATTAAAAAAGGATTCCAAATTTTGTTTAGATTTTTAGGCCTTCTGACAAACGAAACAATTTTGATCAAAATTATTACTACGCGACGGTATCTGCATATATTACAAGCTCTACAATCGTAACCATTTTTGTATGTCAAAAAGACTTACCCTTGTAATAGTATTCAGGAATTTTACCCCCCGATAGCTGATGGATAGGATGATGTCAGGGGAATCCCTGGGTTCTTTGGTCTTCTTCAGCTTCTGTATGGACTTCTTTGTGGACTCCGTGCCGCGTAGCTCCTTAACTACGGTTGAGCCTAGGTACTGGATAAAAAAATCTAGTTAAAGGAAGAGCTGGCAACTTTACTAGTGTTTAGATTTTTTTTTATTTATTTAATTTTGATCCAACTTTATTGTTATAATATATCTTTTACTCTAATACTAAAGTCTACTATGCTGTATATTAGAGAAGCAATGGACTACTTACGTTCGCGACATAAGTCACAGCTCCAGTCACCAGCACGAAGGGCTGATGCTTCCACTGTGTCTTCAGAGCCCCCGGCACTCCCACCATGAGTTCCGAAGGTGCTCTGATCTCCAGATCCGAGGGTCTAGGCGGCTGCGGCGCGGGTCGGTTCTTTTTACTCCGCTTCAGCGTCTCACCGCCAGGTGGCGCTAGGCTTGGCACTACGGGTGGAGGAACTGGCTTCAGGTTTTCTGATGGTGGTAACTTCTCCTTGATATCTTCTTTTAATTGTTGAATATTGTTTTTCTGCAACAATGATAACGTAGGTAGGTAAAATACTCGTTTTGTTGCCAACAGTACGAGTATTTTGTGGTCAAAAAAAAAATGTAGGGTCGCATGGTCAACAATGGATCAGTGGTACACAGATGATCACACATACACCTGCACCATTTATTAATGTAAGAGTAAACGAAATATGTAATCGTGTTTCGTTTGCGAACCCCCTCTCACTCCCGCAGTCGCTGCGCGGACGCGCTCACCGATAGACGCGTGAGCGCGCCATTTTCGTTTTCGGGGAGTAAAAACTACCGATAAAGTAAGTAGAATTTTGTTTACATATCATTATAGTAATGCTGTCTTCCTATTATTTTATTCTAATTGTTTGTGTAGATTAATGTAGTATGTTTGAACATTAACAAAATTACGTAAGTATTTGAGGTTTTTGAGAAATTTACTTTTGAACTGTGTGGTGGCAATATGGTTTACAGTGGATTGATTCACTGTGTACACTATGGATTATGATGCACTGTGTACCCTCAATTACACAACAAGGAACTTAATGGAAGTTTATCTTTACAGAAATGCCGAGGAACAGAGTAGAAGAAAGAAAAGTAGGTGCTCATACACACGAGCAAATGCATGAAGCATTACAGGCCATAAAGAATGGAAAAAGTATAAGACAAGCAGCTGTTGATCATCAGATTCCTTTTACAACACTTCAAAGGTATCAAAGTAAAGAAAAAAATGCACAAAACCAGCTCACAAGGTTGACGCCAAACTACGCGGTGAACCAAGTATTTTCAAGAGACCAAGAGTTAATATTGAAACAATATTACATAAAATGCGCAACCCTGTTTTATGGTCTGTCTGTTAAGGATTGTAGACAAGTGGCGTACGAAATGGCCAAAAATAATAACATCAGAATGCCGAAGTCCTGGACAGATAATCAATTGGCTGGGATAGATTGGCTACGGGGTTTTCGCCAACGACATCGGGATTTGACGCTGCGTAAACCCGAGGCCTGCAGCTTAGCACGAGCATCGGCTTTTAACAGGGAGACAGTCAATCATTTTTATGATAATTTGGAGGACGTGATTAAGCGCCATCCTGCATTTGCGGATGGGACAAGGATTTATAACTTGGATGAAACCAGTACTACCACTGTGCAAAAGACCCAACGGGTTATAGCTCCAAAAGGTAGACGAAATCTCTGCAAGGTGACTAGTGGTGAGAAGGGGACACTTGTCACTACCTGCAACATCATAAGCGCTGGGGGTCAGGCAGTTCCGCCAGTCCTTATCTTCCCAAGAAAAAATACCAACCCTCGCATGGCTGTCGGTACCCCACCTGGATCACTGATTCTGGCAAACCCATCTGGATGGATGAACAGCGAACTGTTTTTAGATGTAATGAAACATTTCATACGAAGAACGGGAACTTCCAAAGAATACCCATCGATTTTAATAATGGATAACCATGAGTCTCACCTTTCCATAGAAGCCCTCGATCTCGCGAAAGAGTCTGGGGTTACTGTGCTTACATTGCACCCACATACATCAGCGCGACTACAACCACTGGATGTTGGTATTCACGGACCTTTCAAGACGTTTTACTATTCCGCCATGAGTTCCTGGATGTTGCGCAATCCTGGATGCCCTGTCACTATTTATGATGTGGGAGCATTAATTGGCCAGGCTTTCGCAAAGTCTATGACACCGTCTAATATAACACAAGCATTTAGAAAAACAGGAATTTTTCCTTTCGATCGACATGTTTTTACTGACGAAGACTTCGCACCGAGCAGTGTTACAGATAGACCTGAAAATGCTCAACCTGTAAATGATTCCAGTGAAGAACGTGCAATCACTGACCAACCACCGATTTTAGAGCTAGAAGAGAACTCACTGCATTTACAAATAACTGACTCTCCAAGACCCTCCACTAGCACTGCTGGAGAAGCATCTACTCGTAGAGGTACAATGAGCCCATCTGTGCTGGAAAATTTGGATGAATATTCAGCAATTCCTTCGACGCCAGTTTTTTCCACTCCCCAAAAATCTGTTTTAACTGATCTATCTAATGTTTCGCCTCGCTCTTTCGATGGTTCTACAAGTCAAAATGCAGTTATTATATCAACTACTGTTCCTGAAAGAGATTCAACTAATACATCTGGAATCAAGTCTCTTATTACACCTGATCAGTTTCGGAAGCCACTTAAAGCACCCACAAGAACTGGAAAGAGAAAGCCGAGAAAACTAGGTAAAAGTCTTATAGCCACGGACACACCTGAAAAAAATGCTATTGCAGAACAGAAAGCAGCCAAAAGGAAGAAAGAAACTAAAACTAAAGGGATAAGAAAGAAAGCTATTCGTCAAGTGCTGCAAAGTGATTCAGAAGATGAAGATGACATAATATTGAACGACGAAACTGACGATGAAGTAGACTGGGTGGAAAGTGAAGAGACCATTATAACAGAGGATTTACTAAGAAAACCACTTGTGCGATTACCAAAGGAAGGTGAATACGTATTGGTACAATTTTGTTCCAAAAACCAGAATATTTTCTTTGTTAGTAAAGTTCTTGAGGAACGAAATCTCGATACTTTAGAATTGTATGTGTCTTTTTTAAGGCACAAAAAGGGTAAATTTGTTATGCCTAATGTCCCAGACTTATCATATGTGAAAGATGACGACATAAGGCTCATATTGCCAACGCCCACCGTCAGTGGAAGTACTGCTAGGCAACAATCATACTATGCATTTCCTGTAGATTTAAGTAACATTAACATTCGTTGAGTTTGTATTTTTTTGTTATTATTATTCTTTTTAAATCTAAGATATTATTAATGGAAGATAATGTTTAAGACTGACATCCAAAATGTGCCATTTAAAGTAAGGATTCTTTTTTATTTTACAATTTCTTAAGATAAGTAAAAATAATTAAAAAAGCTAAAGAAGTGATTTTCAAGAAGTAGATTATAGTAAATGTTATAATACATAAAATATTATTGAATAAAGACTGAAAAAGTACAAAGTTCCTTTAAGTTTATAAGTTTTTACTATGTTAATACACATCCAGTTGATTTTTTGCATTGACTTTTATTACTTTCCTGTTCAGATTTTCTTAGATCCACTGTTCACCAGGGGGTGATCCACTGAGGACTAGGAGTTGTACACAGTGGATCCCACACCCACAATAAAAAAAAAATATACATCTTCCCTATTGTACACTTTTGTTCGCAAAGACCAAGAATATTATAAAGCTTTAGTAACATAGATGCCTCAGGCAATTTTTCGTAAAATTCTGACTGTTAGTTTTAATATTATGACGCGGCAAAAAAAAATGATCCACTGTTGACCATGTTACCCTACACGTTATTATTGAGGGTTAATTTCCAGCTGAACTGACTTAATTTGAACACAAAGGACTCGTTTTCATTTCGACATATCATACAAAAGACAATACAAAGAAAGGCGAGATCAATTTAAAAATATCGAAACAATGCACAATAGAGGGCGAAAAACGGAGCGCTAATTAAATAAAAATGTGTTCAGCGGACCTCGAGGCGGGGCTGAGCATCAAACATTCACACTTGTGAGGTGTAAATCAAATGGTACCTCACATTGTACACGAGCGTGAAATTTTAATTAAGCCTCTACACCAAAAGACAAACAAATAATTGACAGTGTGAGCCAACTAATTTGAGGAGTGCACCATGAATAGACGGCCTTCCGTTGCGCTGCGCCTGAATAGCATCCTTAGTCTAGCTTACTGTTCGCGGTTTAACGAGATAAAGCATTACTATTGAAAGTTGCTCGCTGCTTATGGAATATATTAACCCCGCTTTTTCATTGCATCCCCTCTAGTTTCGCTGAGTGGCGACAAGATTGTTGGAAAGTAGCTTGCGAAAACCCCACCCATAGTTTATTTCCACTTGTAGATAACCTAGGAATATATCGTAATAATCATCAAATTTATATCTATAAAAATATACTACGTGCTAGCTATGTGCCATAGTATATTATATTTTTCAAAATTTTAAATACGTCATAATATTTAACAGAAAAAGGCCGTTTAAATGACGAATACCGCAAAAAAACGTCGTACTACTTTTGAAATATAAAATTAATCATATTTATGAAAATTCAAAATTCATTAAAATATTTTCTTTAGAATTGCACAAGTCGAAACCGACCAATAGTTAGGGCTAGGTAAGGCAGAGTGGCTCACTCGGCGCATGAATGCTAGTGAATAGGCGAATTGGTACTAATTACCCATACAGGGTTGGCCATGTGAGAAATTAAAAAAGACCTCCACTACACGCGCACAAAGCCGTACCTAGCTGGCTTTTACATGGGGCTTTGCTATTACTTGCTTATTTTTTATCTACTTCTATTTGTATTTTATATTACGCATGCTTTTGTATATTTAAAATTCTAGGTAGTTTGCATAGATCTAGTTAGTACCTTAAAGGCCCATTTGTGAATGTACAATATTGGTTTCCTCTACCAATAAACTATTAAAACTTAATGCATATCGAATTTGAAAACTACAAAACTTTATTGAATTTTACTATCATATTATTGCATTAAAATAAAAAGACTGATATTGTGACTTTTTATCAGACTTTTTGATTGAGAATTTGAGACCAAGATTTTTACTAACTAATAAAAAGACACATAATAAAATTCGCAATAAATTCTAATCCAATTTCCACCAGCTACTTTAATATAATGAATAAAGTGTTGCTCACTTTTACCCCATTGACAGCTCGTGGGGTGTTGCCAGGTGTCGTCGCGACACGTGTTGGTAATTAGGCAGGAGATGAGCAATTTAAGAGGGATTACCAATTTTAACACGTCACACACCCGACGACGAGGTTTTAATAATTTAAGTAGTACGCCAATCAAAAAATAATTGAGTTGCTTTAATTACGTTACATATTTTGATACGGGTCGAGATGAAGGTGGATCAAAATAAAGGTTACGTAATACGCCCTTAATAACGAATCGATTGAGCTGAGTGAGATTAGGAAGATATGAAAACACAGATGTGCCTATTTTTTGTGTGTTTAGTCAGTGCAGAATTTTTGTGGGTCTAATAATAGCAGGTGGATATTATAACAAGGACATATAATGTAAGGCACAAGTTTAATATAATTTAATACATCCTACGAATAATAAAAACTGTTATTCGTTGAATACATCGTTAGAAAAAAAGTATATTCCATTCTGGAACTTTAGAAACGTATGAACTAACTATTTTAAGAAGTGGCTCTGAGTAAAGACTGCAAATTAATAATACGATATCATAAATGTATCCTGTCGTTATTGTCATTACGAGCTGAGTTACGACGATGCATTGAGGAGGGATATCCTGTGGACTGTAGGGCATCGAATATTAATGATAAATGAACAGCAATAAATGCTAATTAGCTTAAGTGCATATATTCTGTAGCTATAAGAAATAAAGAGGAGAGGGCTAAGGAAAGAGAGGAAAATCATTGTTTTAAGTTGGGACTTAAAACAATGATTCTCCTCTCTTTTTCAAGACAACCAACATATGGACTTCCTTTAGGTCTGGAAAAAGTTAATGTGGCTAAAATTATTAACAGTCATTAAAAAAATTAACGAATGAGGAATAATATAAGAAGCCTACTTCTTAACCAACTGTTACTGTTATAATAATTTAGGTACTTAAGTCTTGACTCATTGATACTTTAAACTCGCATACTCAGGTAATGCAAAAGTTAAACCATAGAAAAATCTCCCTTAAGTCCCGAAACTTTTAATTAGAATCTAGTAGGGATGGACCCTTGGTCGATTGCTCACTCAAAAATTCCGAGCGCAAGTAGCTGTGTCCTAGCAACTCCCTCGGGATATCCTCTTTAGCTGAGATTGTTCATTTATTGCCCCTACGTGAGAATGATACATTTCACACTGCAATGGACGGTAAACAATAGGCGGATTCAAGAAGATATATTGAGTACATGATGATAAAAATGACACCTTTCGAAGGAACACTTAGTAATTTTTTTAAAGTGTACTTTTTGAAAAGCTAGGAAGATAGCACTGTCACGATTCAGATGACATTATCGCAAAATTTCATAATATTACGCATAGGCACATCAAAATTCTCACACAACTATGCTTCCTTAAGAACCAAATTTTCGCAAAACACCTATAGTTTTAATGTCTTAACAACTTCGGCTTGCGAGTTTTCCCTTTACAAAATTAGTTTAATACAATTTTAAATACTTCTAATAGTTTCCATTCGAGTTCACATAACCGTCTCGCCTTTCGGAAATAGCTATTAAATATGCATGTGAGCGATCGTCTACGTGACGAATTGCCCGCACGAACTGAATATAAATCGATGAACGTTACTTTACCGAAGCCTGCTTCATTTGGAATTTTCTTGAGGGACTTCGTAGAAAGTATTTCGTGAGTACTATTTAAGGTCAGTGCATTGTTTTGACTGATTTACTAAGTAGATCAACCACGACTCCCGTATTTTCACTTTTTTAAGCCATGTTGTCAGCGCTAAGACAACAAAGTTTAAAAACAAAAATGTAAGAGGCTTCTAAATTATAATCATCACCAAGTTGGCTAAACATTCTGGACTCATAGTAAAATTATTCATCATTAATATTATCCTTAGGTCTGAAAAGTCTATTTAAAGCCTTTGTCTGTTTGTCACTCTCCATTATTTCTTTTCATCCAACTGAAAGTAATGCTAAAAAATATCACTTACCAAGTCATTGAGATCAGCATTAATATCTTCTATATTGTTAGTAGGTCCATTGTGTTCTCCAGACACCGAACATAGTATCCTCTTCCTGTGTCCCGGTTTATTTATTTCTAGTACAGCCGTCAGTTCCACCTCCCATATCCTTCTCACTCTATCCATATCTACATACAAATGTTTCCTAAACGTATCATTATATTGCTCTAAATTAATAGTCCTAAGCCACTCTTCCACCGTTTCGTTTTGGTTCTTACTTAAATTATTATTGTTATGGTTATTGCTTATTTCCGTTATTTTAAGAGGTAACTGTGTAGAGGATTCTAGTATTTTCTGTCTGTCGTTCTCTTCGATTCCCATCTCTCGGAGGTCTGTGTCGTTGATAATACCATTCTGTAACAAAACATATTTGATCAAAATTTTATATGTTCATATATAAACTTTTAGCACTTGTATATTATGTGAATTATGTGAAGTTATTTTATTAATTCTGCGCTGAGTAAGAGTTTTAATTAAAGATTAAGCTTAAAGGTGTCACACCTCATGTAAGTGTAGTTGATCATTTACATTGATTAGCGTAACAGCGTCACACAAATGTTTCCAGATAAAGAGGTAGAAGAAATTCAGGGCGAACAAAGAACAAATTAATAATACTTACAATAAATTCAATATCGTCGTAGCCGCTTTCCACGAAAAGAGGCTCGTAGTCGTGCATCCCCAAGCTCGACAGCCAGAGGCCAAGGCTCGAGGCCACGGATGGACTCAGGCTGGACTCGGAGCAGCTCAGGCCGAGCCGGGACGTGAACTCCTGCTCCAGCTCCGACACGAAGACCGACTCCCGGACCAGCTTGCTGCCGAACGAGGCCATGATCTCCGATATCTTCGCCCACTCCTCCTGTTGACAAATAATATGTTTGAGAATTTTGTTGTAATTAGTGATTTGCCAATTTTGCATGAAATAATTATACTAAAAAACTTATATAGGAACATATTCTTATATTACGCTTTAAATATTAATAATCTTCTTACCTGTTTCTAAGGCTTTTTAACAGGAGTTTAACTTTTTAATAGCAATTTTTATTGGTTTAACCTTCAAAAACTGAACACAGGCAAAAAAGACCAGACTAAAAATCTCACTTTAATCAGCACTAACAAAAATAACGTCTGATAAATTGTTTATTTACAGTATTATCGTACTATCTGTCTGAGTGCCTGACCCTGATTGAGGCTAGGGCATCCATGGTGTTGACTCACCATGCTTATATGGACAGCGGTCAATAGCTTATAAATACTGACTGTATATGGGAAGGTATGATATTTAATAATAATAACGCAACGTGATATTATCGACTGGTAAATCCTCGTCTGTCATCCTTTCATTAGCTTCTAACCCTTTAAATTTAAATAGCTCGTCAGTCAGGGATGTAGTATTGTAATGTAATGCTCAAAGTCGAATCTATAATGTTACATTACACGCGAATGCTCCCCGTGAAGAGCAACTTTATCGGTTCTTTACAGAATCACCGATCAAAATGTATGAAATTGACACAAGCGTTCGACAAAATAAATTCGACATTCGACTCTTGTCAATTCCACACAATATTTTGATCGGCAATTCTATAAGGAAGCGATAAAGAAAACGACTTGGCGGCTCAGATATGTTTTAGGAAATATCTGCTGCATCTTCTATGCAGGAGATATTCGTATGGTTCCAGTTTTAAATGGTTATCATTTTGTTATTACTACTCTACGTCCTTAATTCTCTTTCAAACTGCAGAACCCTAAAAACAATACAACGCATCGTAGAAAAATAATGTTACGGCCTTAAAAATATGTTGTAATTAAAAATTAGCGATTAACGAAACATCACATTATTATTCCCATCAATTCTACTTAAAATTTTGTATAAGAACGCTCCTTAAGTTCTCAAAAGGACTGAATTTAAAAGACTCACGAGATTTTCGCATTAAAATACACGTACACGGTACAAATTATTATTGTGCAGAATCCTGTCATGTTATAGCGGCAGGTGTGAGGCATCTGCGGTGAGCACCTGCAACCACCAACTGACGTATGCTAATTTGTACAATTATAATTTAAACTGTATGTTATGTGTACGTTAAAGGGGTACGATTGAGGGCTTTAACACTAGTAAAACAGAACAGTTTTACGCGCGTGTAGCATGATACTATAATGTTTGGCTACTTTAATAAATCACGCTGTATATTTAACACACTATGTAAAATTGTTAATATGGTGTGAATATATTATTAATATTATATGCAGACTGCAGCTTTAGTTTTGCTAGAAAAAAATAGTATGTGTAATTTTATAACTTACTGTAAATTATTACATTAATGTAATTATTTATTAAGTAATAATTATTGCTTTACCTAACCCGACAAGAATTTAAAACCATTTGATTAACATTTCGCTAATTGTTCTTATAAGTCTGACCTATACTTCATAGGGAAATCGTTATAACTTCTAAACTATCTGACTTAGAGCATTGAAGTAAATAATTTATTGAAGATGAAAACCTCTTCTATTTTTTTTAAATAAATAAGAACCAGTTTAATGTGCTAGATTTTTCACAAAAAGCCATTAATTAAAAAATGCACAATTTTTTTCTTAAACTTTGATTTTTCTATGTTTGATTCCACGAAATTTATAACATATTGCCTGTGTAAGCGTAGTCCACAAATTTAGCTATCAAATGAGACCTTTTTTATCTTCATAGGATATTTACATGAGAAGTACTGGTCAGATTAGTGTGAACGCCCGACAAAAACTAAAATGGCTGCCATTTTACAACCGTGAGAGAGAGAAAAAATTTGAGAGCCAATTTGTCGATAAAATATGCCATAGATCATGACATTAAAGGATCGGACACCGCTGTCGGGACACATTGTATAGATTGGTCATTACACAATACAACAGCTGGTGGCCACGAGTAACCTTTGTAAACTATAACAAAATTACTTCCAACAGGTGTTTGTATCGATTTTTTGCCAATCGAGTAATAATAACAAATGTCAGAGTAATAAAAATACAAGATAATGTGGCGGTTTATAAGGTCGTGTGCTTACACCTGCCGAATACCTTGTATTCATTTATTCACATAATCTGTATAATTAAAACGTTCAAGAAATTAAATTAACACTTTGGATCATAAAAATTGTATTGATTTGAATCTAAATTTTTGTAATATTAATTTGCTATTCATCATACATTCAGCATAAATTTGTCCGAAAACATTAGGTTTCCCAAATGTGGGAGAAATTTGGACGCGACTGCCTGTCCGTTTCTCCCTCTCTCTCCGTCTTTAGTTTAAAACATTTGTTATTACTTGCAAAATTATTCAACGTCTATCCATCCACAATTTTGTTATTTTTCCGTAAGTACCATCAGAGAAGTTGATTCATAGGCAGTTGACGGACCGAAGTAATTTGGTCGCGTTACGTCAATTCAATTTGATCGGATGGATGGGTTTGACGTAGTGTTGGTAAAAATAGCATTAGCAATAATAATTAATTGTTAATTGCACCTTAGCAATAATTAAATTAATCGTAATTGCTAAAAAATATGATTGCTAATATATAATATATCGTGCGCAGCAATAGTATGCGATCATGAAAAATAATTCACGTTCACGCTGTTTCGCACCGCGGCACTGACTGTTAATTAATAATCATGAATTGCTATTTTTCACTCGATGCGAGCAGTGCGATGCGAACCGTGAATTAATGGTGTTGCGTTTTTAGAAAATAGCAAAGCAATAGCACGTAACATGCTAAGCTATCATAGCATGTTAATGAAATTAATAGAAAATAGCATTTATTCCCATTACTAGTTTGACGTAACGCGACCAAATTACTTAGGTCTGTGAACTGCCTATGAATCAATTTTTCTGATAGTACATAATATAACACCTAATTTCATTTTCTTTAAGTATAGTTACTGAAAGTGTTACCTGTTCATCAAACGGGCTGAGTATGGACAGGCTCTTGTCCCCGCTGTGCGTGGAGCTGGTGGTGTTGCTGCGGCGGCGCACCTCGTCCTCGCCATTCCTCTCCACCTCCGTGGGGGAGGAGTCGTACACGGACTTGAGCTTCCTCAGGGTCTTGGGGCGCTCCGCCGGCACCGGCCGCAGACCGATACCGTCCAGGGTCGTCGTCGAGCCTTTGAACAGGCCTGGGGACAAACAAATACATTGTTGAGCATGGTCATTGAGCATTTATTTAGGTGTCTGAAGAATGTATTCTGATGGTACCAGTACTCCGTCTATTATTATTGGATATAATATGTGAACTATTCAATCTAGTCTGATTTTTTAAAACTACCAAGCAAGCAAGAATACTGCTGTATTCTCATGAAATCGACGGTAAACGTTCTGTTATTGGTCCAGAAGTAGACGTATGTATAAATTATTTTGCTGTTTGATAGGAAGCAAGCTGGATCGAACGACAGCCGAAGAATTTAATGATGCATTACAATAGAAGAATCGGCGCAATATAGGTATTATTAAGTGGATTTGCAATATTTTTGTATAATAATAACTATTGTATCACTCTTTGGACCATAATAATTGTGATTTTATCTCATCGATGTTTATACACATGACAGCACGGTTGCGTAATACTTACTAACTTCATTGTTTTACGGAGTAAGTGTAATTTATAGCGACAACCAATTATCATAGTCTCATAGACAACCTTATCGGTAACCCAGCCTTGGCATCGATGCTCATTGCTTTGCAGGTTTCACTTTCATAGACTAGAAAAAAGTAGAGCTCGTTTTTCTAAGCGCAGTGGAACAATAATTTATTCTAATACAATTTACTTTTACTATCGATATATCTTTTTAACGATAGAAGTCATCATCCAAAGATAACATAATATAGGGGCTCAAAAAATAAACAGCCTAACATCAATACAGCCAGGTGATTGTACATAATTAGTTGTCAGTTCCTTTTCATCTAAATAAAAACAAAGCTCAGGATGTGCATTGTGCGAATATAATGGTACCAATTTAAATGTCACGAATTAACCACACTATAAATAGAATATACATTATACAATGCTACATTAATTTGGTTGACTTACATTTCTTTGTTTATATTGAATCGGTAGGTAGGTACTCCATAATATTATTATACAGGGTATAACAAAGCTAAGTGACAATGCTTTAGGGTGTGTATGTGTTCCTTGTAGAGAATTCACTGTGAAAGTAGCAGCGCTGGAAATCATTTTTTTTTTACTTTTGTATGGGGAAACTCGTGAGTTGTGACGCTGGGGAGCTTGCTCATACAAAAGTGAAAAAAAGGTATTTCAGGGCTGCTATTTTCACAGTGAATTTTCAAAGGAACACATACACACCCTAAAGTATTATCACTTAGTTTTTTACACCCTGTATAATTATGGTAGTAATGGCACAATAGACATATCATTCTGTCTACTCTGGTAATGGTATCATAAAGTCAACCTCGTTATGCAGGTGCATAATGTCAACTCTGTAATAACATCAATTTATTGTGATTTATTAGACAAGCACTAAGCGCATGCCTAGCAATTCAGGCCAATGTATGTCTTTGCCTGGCGTTATTACTAAATGATTGCAGGCCAATTGATGCTGGAATCCGCACGGGACTGAAACGACCGTAAATATACAGGGTGTAACAAAAATAAGTGATAATACTTTAGGGTGTGTATATGTTCCTTGTAGAGAGTTCACTGTGAAAGTAGCAGCGCTGAAAGACCAAATTTTTTTTTCACTTTTGTATGGGGAAACTCGTGACGCTCGGGCCCTTGCCCATACAAAAGTGAAAAAAAAAATCGTCTTTCAGAGCTGCTACTTTCACAGTGAACTCTCTACAATTAACACGTACACACCCTAAAGTATTATCACTTATTTTTGTAACACACTGTAGACGGTATGTTGGTAAATACAGTAACATCTGTCACATACAGAGACGAATATTAATAATTACTGTTATTAAATAAGGATTATGACATAAACTCTATGACTTTGATATAAGCTCTATACATTTTCTGATGAAAGTTTAATCATCTGTAAATGTCTCTGAGTGCGTCACTAGTTAGGTATAATAAGCTGCAGTGCTTATAGAGGATGTTAAAATATTTGGGGATGATCAATTAACTATAATTATGCAAAGATAAGAAGTAGACCACGTGAAGGATCATAGGCCATCGATTTTAATATTTTTTTATTTATAATGGCATGTAAAGATCGAAGATTGGAGGCCCAATCCCCTATCCTCCCCTATTCCCTTCCCTACCCTCCCTCCCTTATTACCCTATTCCCTCATTAAAGGCCGGCAATGCACCTGCAGCTCTTCTGATGCTGCGACGGAAGTTGCTTTCTATCAGGTGACCCGTTTGCAAGTTTGCCCCCTTATTTCATTAAAAAAAAAAGATGAAGATGAGAATGGATTGTAGAGATGTTTTTTTCATAAGGCTTTTCCAACGCATCAAACAGATAATAGACAATGCGCTAGGCTTAGCTATTTCTAGCTTAAGGGTCTTTATAAATAAGGGGTATGTTTTGTACTCGACGGTTTTTGTATTTTTGATTTTATATTTCCTATTCTTTCATACTGAATATCGTTACTTCCCATCGTACTAATTAATCGTGTTATTAAATATTGTTAATCGTGCATCCTGTACAGTCGTAGATACTTTTATTACTCTACTTTTGAATCCTATTCCTATAGCCATAAGGTCGATATTGACCAGTTGAACACATTAGCATTAGATAACAGATTTTACAAATTATAATCACTAAAACAATGTACCCATGGAATAACTTATGGTAATTTAGTATTGTGTGGAGGTACGGCCGTGACGCCGGATTTGTCATTATCTCGTGTAACTAAAAAGGTTGCATGACATAATATTACATGGTGGCTATGTGACTACTAAATAGTTATAATCGAAACAAAATATAACAAAAAAAGAGCGTTCTAACGCAATATTCTGATAGTTATTAGTTTTATACGTGGGAGAGCCATGCTTCGGCACGAATGGGCCGGCTCGACCGGAGAAATACCACGTTCTCACAGAAAACCGGCGTGAAACAGCGCTTGCACTGTGTTTCGCCGAGTGAGTGAGTGTACCGGAGGCCCAATCCCCTACCCTTTTCCCTTCCCTACCCTCCCCTATTACCCGATTCCCTCTTAAAAGGCCGGCAACGCACCTGCAGCTCTTCTGATGCTGCGAGTGTCCATGGGCGACTGAAGTTGCTTTCCATCAGGTGACCCGTTTGCTCGTTTGCCCCCTTATTTCATAAAAAAAAAAAGTTATAATTGGTGGTGGATTCCCATACATTTCTGCTCGTCCTCCTTTTTCGTTTACTTTTGCAAAAGACAACAAAGATACAGGATAACCAATGGCATCTATAAAAACGTAATGCTCATTTTCACCAATTGCTTCTTTACTCAAATGTTTCGCCTAAGCCGTAAAGCCCTAACACTCAAAAGCTAAAGTGATACATTTTGGTGATAATATCTTATGGGAAGGGGAAGGTGTTAAGTGTAGTGGGTATCCTGCATGACGGCATTTAACTTTAGGAAGCGATTAGGGATGTCTTTAAGTAAGTATACCAATCCAATATGTTGTATTTTAGATATTTAGATTGGATACTTAATACTTATCGTTAACTCAAAATCTCTATCATTAAATTATCTTACAAAATATGTAAAGAGAAAGCAGTAGGATGTATATTGTATATTGTATAGCTACTATAGTTTGTGAAACAATGGAGCATTGTGGTCGAGGCATATTGCTTTGGTTGTCGATGCACCGATAACAGCTGATACAATCAACCTGCAAGACTTAATAACCGTAGGATCCGCATTACAAGCACGTATGCAGCTACATTTAAAGTTAACAATATTCTATGGCCTGGTTACAGAGCACACAAATTTTTATTATTGACCTACCGCGCTACCTGACTCTTCTATTACCAATACAAGCTGCAGAAACGAGAAAGAAAATCGTTCACGAGTGATAGAGGCAAGGATGAAAAACGAATATCCGAATTTTCACGTGTTTAGAGATCGTAATGTACTGTACGTAAATGTTTTTAAATAGAATGGTACGTTGTTTGATTTTAGAAAATATAACATTAAAAACGTAGAGGCCCTTCTCATGGTAAATTATAATGTTCTCGTGTTTATTTGTTATTCGTAGTTCTCGTGGGACTATTACTTTTATCTGTATATGAACGAAGCTGCCTTCAATATCGAGCATAGTAACAATAACACAAATTACACAGCCGAAAATATAACCTCCTCCTTTTTGGAAGTCGGTTAAAAATCGCACTCTTAAATGATAATAATCATCATCTCTGTCAAATAAATCATTCATATCATGTATATTATTATAGACTTTACTGTGCCTAAATCTTAAGCGTGTGTTATTGTAATATTCATTTAATAATTAAACAGTAGGTAATCTTTGCTGGTGGTAAATGATAAAAATTATCGACCTAAAGTAAACCGTACAAAATATACAACGATACCAAGATATTCTTATCATTTTGTAAATGTGATATGAATCAAGCCGTCTATATTTAAGTATTGAATCAATACGACCAAGGCCAAGTCAGTGAGATGCCGTTTATCGTCTAATCAGATAGACACTATCTGATTCTCAACGATATTTTTAAAAACATTTAACACAAAAACATAGGCAGTGCATTTCAAACGATTAAGAAACGACTTTGAACGAAGTAACTTTAAAACGGTCACATTGACCTATCCATACTAATATTATAAATGTGAAAGTGTATCTGCCTGTCTGTTACCTCTTCACATTAAAACCGCTGAACCGATTTGGCTGAAATTGGGTATGAAGATACTTTTATCCCAGAAAAATTTACGATTCCCCCGCGATAAATGAATTTTGGCATAACAGAGTTGCAGGCGTCATACAGTCAATAATAAACCAATACAAGCTGTAACGAACACGTATCTATAGATGACCACTATGACAGTAATCATGGTTGTTCATCATGACCAGCATGGAAAGTGGCCTCCATAATAATATTACGATGTATATATATCAATGGCATTTTTTTTTAAAAGGCAGGTCGCTGTAGCTCCTGACGTCACTGCGACCCATAAGGATCTTTTGTGACTCCTTCGCACTAGAGTGTCGTCCCCAACCCAATACTGCTCATAAATTGAACGATATAGTTAGGGTTGGTGCCACGAATTTCCTCTGTGGATGAGTATTCGTGGCGACCAAGGTCTGCTGCTCTGCAGTAGAGCAGGACAGTCGAGGAGAAGGTGAACTGAATAGGTGTCTCATCCTCCTCCTTACAGAATCTGCAAGTCGTTATGCTACAAATACCCATTCTGTTTAGGTGTTTGTTGAGCCCGCAGTGCCCAGTTAGGCTTCTTGTAAGGATTCTTAATTGGTTCCTACCCAAGGTGAGCACTAATTCTAAGCAATGTCATAACTTTCCGACTGTTTAAATAACTATACAATGAAGTTCCAAGTCTTAAAGAATCGGACATTGGGACCAAAGTGGTAGGTGTCATTACCGTTTCTCTACCCAAATTGTCCGCAAAAAACTTAAATGACTCACGTATAAAGAATGAAGGTTACAAACAGCATTTGATACAAACGAGAAATAGTTTTGCAATACCAAAATGAAATAGGAATACATATTACACTACAACTATTATAAAATTGTAACAAACTTTAATACAAAAAAGTGCAAAGAATTAAAATAAATTTAGGTTTAGACTAGTAAAGTTTAAGTTTAGCTAGTCTAATCCTACTAATTAATGCTCAAATAAGAGAAGTTGAATAAGCAAGTCCCTATTTAGGCAACACAGAATATACTCGTAGTGAACTTACTAATATATCACCTTTAATATTACGTATTCACATGAAACTTTTAGAACTTTAATTTATCACTAATTAATAATTATGTAGCAAAATATATAGACTTACAGGATCCCATCTGTATGACTAGCATCAAGTATTCCAAAAGTAACCGTCATGTCACAACTTGTTCACATACGTAACACTGCACTGTATTTCTGACAAATTTTGAAAGAATTTCTTTTTTTGACAGCACTATTTTAAAACTACTTCGGCACAGACTCGATCAGCGTTTATGAACACTGTTTGCATTTCGCAATATAGTCATTTTAATTCTAGACGCAGCGTCGCTCGTCGCGACTTCCGACCAACTGTCGCTGCAAGTTGATAAGAAGTATCGACCACTTTATTAATCGCCATCAATTCGAACAATTGGTGACGACGATTGAGACAAAGTCGCTGTCAAGGTGAATCTGATTTTTGATAACGAATCTTATCAAAATACCGTTTATATTGTTTATTGTCTGTTCAACTTGTTGGTTAATTTTTATCTTTTAAAAATGAATGAAATTATAAGCAGAATATTGCAAAAAACTAACAAATATACACGTAGTATTTATAAATATACTACTTATAGTATGTAATATATATAATAATGTAAGTAATGTAAAATGTAAATATACTAGTAATATTTTATTCGGTATAAGTACCTAAGTTAGACTTGGCAATACAGCAGGCAATACATTATGTAGTTCTCAAGTATTTTGTTATCTAACGAGAAAAAGAAAACTATAAACTTTCCGAAGTTTAAAGTTTAAAGAATTTGTTCAAACAAAAAGTTTTCGTCACATTATTTGGTAACAAATGTACGATGTAGTAATATAATATTATTTCTTTCTCTATTTGTGAAAACAATTAACAACAAAACATTTGGGTCAAGTTCTATAAAGTTAATTAAAAAAGCCAACACCTAACAGTTCTCGTTAAGACCCGTCCCATTTTAATTTAGTCATATGAAATATGGGCGCAGCAATGCAGACATACATAATAGAAATTACTACATATACTCATAACTGTTACAGGTCATTAATGTACGCTAGAAACAAAGTAGGACCTTAAATATATCCTTGCGGGACTCCCATAGATTTTGTTTTGCTAGACCAAACAATAAAGCTACCTAGGCATGCTTTTCCAATGCTTTCTATATAAATATTTATCACATGTAAAAGTATTTTGAACACGATTTGATATCAAATCGGTAAGTAATAAATTGAATTAAACATTAATTTAAATTAACATAAACGATAATATTTATGAAAATTTTATAGAAAATCGACTCAAGCTGTTTAATATATTGCCTTTATCGGAACTTCTATGATCTTAGCATAATAGCCACTTTACCATGTTAAGCACTTACTATAGATACCGTAATTTGTTTTACTGCAGACATTTGCTGTAAAATATTTCGTAAAGATTATGAAAATGTAAAGACGTTTTAAGAAATATGTTTACTTCGAGGTCGACGGTTCAAAAGTTATCAAATTTATGTAATAGGTAAACAAGAAATTGTGTTGTATAATAAAATTGATTAAGTCAAGGATAATATAACTTTAGATATATTGCGGTTGTCAAATGTACAAGTTTTACCAATGAAAAATCTAAAATATTACTATTTATTACATGAAACTGATGATATAATGATGATATAATTCAATAGTTTTAATATTTTACCTTACAATGTTTAAAATTAAATATAATCGTAGCAACGTGAGATCGTTTCAAAAAATACGAAATTAAATGCAATAAGGGGGCACTCGAAGGACTAAGGTGAGTTCTAAAATGACAGAGAAGGTTTCTGAATCTTGGGTGATGAACAGAAAGCAACTTGTCAATACATACTGAATTTTAGTATAATAACCACACTACATTTTCTAATAACCACCTATTTACATCTAAAATTAGTTTGTCTAATCAAACAAGCTCTCTATCTAGCGAGACATGTGTTCTGAAGGTCAGCGGTGCAGATCAAACTCCTGGAATAGAACATGGGAACGATAAAGTAGGAAGACTAGACGCTTTTATACGGGTTCCATCATTAGATGTAAGACATTGGATACTTTTAATTTGCGTCTAGACAGTTCAATATTAGATCAGATGTATCTGTTTGAAGACTAACGCAATTAATTGTTTGAATACATAGGCAAATCCGGATACATATTCACGTTATCAAAATACTTACAGACTTAAGTAACATTTTTAAAGTAACTTAATCAATTTGAACAATAACTACATCAATTAAGTCTCTTTCTAGATGGAGATCCAATTATATTGCTTTAACATGGCTATAACAACGCCATTACCTAAGCCCGCAAGTATAAAACAAAATTGTTTACAATGCAGCAATAATGTAACCACACGATACACCATACTCTTCGCTTACCACCGTAACACAATACTAACTGTAAAAGACATTTTGTTTATAAAAAATGGGATGCACTCAACTTTTAACTTTAACATGATGTGGTAAAGTTCAGAGTCACTTTTCAACGTCACGGTAACCCAATAGTTCCCGCGGTTTTTTGAAGTTTTTTGTCCCGGCACATCTTGATACAGTAAGCTATTTATAAAATGTATTTTCGTAACTATCGTTTGATCCACGCCTTTTGTGTTACTTCTTGAATCTTGATGCACATTTTACGTTACCTCACTTGTCAATAAATGAGGGCACAACCTCAAGTGATTTTGATGATGAAATTAAAAGTTTTGAAAATATAAACAAAATTAGTGAGGAAAAACAGACAACAATAATTAATGTTTGGAAAGATAATTTTCAAAGAAATTGTAAAATTCTGCACTATCCGGAAATTGAAAAGAGATGCACTAAATTAACGCCTATAAATCTATGAAGGCAATTTTAATATATATTAATAATCATTTCTCAACAGGAAGAGTACGACCATTGCATATCATATCAAGCATCTTAGGGAGCATACCCATACTACGTGACCTACTTTGTAAGATTTTTTGACGCAATATTTAATATACCTGTCGAACAAAGTTCTCTCCCGATGCGTACAAACTACGAAAGAGTGACGTCATACTTTCGTAGTACTTTGTATGGAGCGTTTCGGGCAGGTCTTTTTATGAGATATTTGAATTGTCATAACTTGGTGAATTTTTAAGCTATTACAGTCATTCTTTCAGCGATGTTTATATTTTTTAAGTGTCTTTCAATTACCGATAAGAAAAAAAAATAGTCACCATGCCTATTTTTAAATCCTACTAATATTATAAAGGCGAAATTTTGTTTGGATGTATGGCTGTTTGTTACTCTTTCACGCAAAAACTACTGAACGGATATTAATGAAACTTTACAATAATATAGCTTATACATCAGAATAACACATAAGCTACAATTTTAACCGACTTTCAAAATGGGGGAGGTGTTATGTTCGTTTTCTTATATTCAACGATTACTCCGCCGTTTGTTAACCAATTTTCAAAAATTTTTTTAGGTATATAGGGTATCATCCCAATTTGGTATTATATTCACAAAAGTGGTGATCTGATAAAGGATCCATAAGTAATCGAGGGAACTCCTCAAAACTTATAGGGAAACATGTGGTGACTTCGGTTTCGTGAGAAGTATTCTAAGCATATGCTACCAACAAGTAAGATTTTGCACCGAGATATACTTGGTATACCGTGGTTCGGAAGGTGCTGAGAGAACTCCTGATTCTTTATAGATACAAGTTTGGGAGTTTCGGCGTTGTTTTAAGAACAGAAAGCATATGCTTCTATGCAAATTACATTCATCATCATCATCATCACTACCATATTATACCATTTCATAGTCTTTAAGATCGAGATTCGAGTTTGTTAAGCGATAATTAAAAAAAATCTATACCTACCTAATATTATAAACCTGAAGAGTATGTTGGTTGAACGCGTCAATCTCAGGAACTACAGGTCCGATTTAAAAACTTATCTCAGTGTTAGATAGACCATTTATCGAGTAAGACTATAGGCTATATTATATTATCACGCTAAGACTAATACGACCGAAGAAACTCAGAAAAATGTGGGAAAAACGGAGGAAATATTTTTTATGGGAAAATGTACGGTTTCTGTAAAATTCCTAATATACGCGGGCGAAGCCGCGCGGGACATCTAGTATGTAATATCTTCGAAAATATTCATTAAAATCATATGCTGTAAAGGGCCATAATATATTAAATTTATAATGTATTTAAAGTATTTTGAATAAGTATTAATGCCGTATTGGTTAAAATCGCTTCGAAAATTAGCTATTATTTGTCGTTAAAAGATAATGACAAAAAACTGTTACTGTGGGATATCCATAAGAGATAGACATATACCGATGTGGATTTTTCTGTAGACCTTTTGAATGTGTACAATACTTGGTACATTATTTTGATTAATCTCGTAGGGTTCAGCCTGCGTTTGAAAAAAATGGAATTCTTTACCACATCACATTAGGAATGTTATTATACTTATAAACCTTCCTCTTTAATCACTCTATCTATTAAAGAAAACCGCATCCATATCCGTTGTGTAGTTTTAAAGATTAAAGGGAACAAAGGGACATGAGGGAAAAAAACTTTGTTTTATAATATTTAGTGATAGTCTAAAATTACAATAGAACAATCAGAGAAATTAATTTCTAGGCAGATGGCGGACCTAAGTAATTTGGTCGCGTTTAAAGTTAAACCCAATCGACAGATCACAATTAACATTGAATTGACATGATCCGACTACATAACGTTGGTCTGTCAACTACCTAGGAATCAATTTTCTCGATGGTACCTACTAGCTATTTTAGTCACGACTGTAGTTCAAATTATAATCGCACACCAAATAGTAATATATGATCACCAAACTTAAAAATGCCTTATAAGTGATAACTGTGCCTGTTTTTTTTAATGGCTGTTTGCTATAAATAACCATAATAAATGCCAGTGTCAAGTATTAAATGGCGAAAAAAATTTTTTCGTATGACGTTTCTCTCGGCGAAATTGACTACGTGACAAAACTCTAGACCCCCTCCCCCCCTAAATGGGTCACGTAGTATGGGTATGCTCCCTTGGTAAGCAAAGGCATTGTCAATGAGTCCGTTTTGGCAAGTCATCAAAATTCTTCAAGGTTTAGGAGGAAAACGGACGTGAAAATAATAATAAGTACTTCCCCGATGCATTTGTCAGTGCATAGATAACGTGTTTGCTAGAAATGGCAAATTGTTATCAACGACTTTGATAACCTTGTAGGGACTGTCGGAGATTTCACTAAGGGATTAATGTGATTTGTTACTTTACTATGATGTTGCTTAATATGAATTTTAACATTTTAAGTAGTCGTAAGCATGTTGAATTTGTATAATTATTATTGTAGGTCACTCACAAAATAGGCCAGAAATGACCACAGACCATGTTCTGATCAATAATGTAACTTATTTTTTATTTCCTTGTCCCATAATTGGCAACGGTGTAAATATAGTGTCTTGTGATAATTAATATGGGTCGAAATTTGTTCTTCAAGTCAAAGAATGGCGCAAGACTGCAACAAGTGGCGCAAAATCCACTTTACTAAGCCTTAAGATCCTGAGCCATTGGACCCCTGAGCCATCGTAGTAAATAAGTAGAGAACATATTATTATCACAAAATATTATACATATAATTGAAAAGCCAATAGTAGGTCTACCCACACATAGACCGTATACCGCCAGACAGTCTAACAAAAATTGTATACAATCATCGAAGGCAGCCGCGTGACGTTGATTCACCTCAAAAGAACATGATGACTCATACATTACTCATACACGGTAAAAACTGCTAAATATTTGATAAGTGCTCGCATTTTTATGATACGACCTTGGACGATGATTGTATGGAAGTGACTTGGAACCACATAACGAAGAATAATGGTGCATTGTCTGCATTCGCACTTGCAAATTAAATAAAAGTGTAGCAACACTGACAGGATAAATCACTTTGAAAGAGAGATAAATTATTTTCATTATGTACTATCAGAGAAGTTGATTCCTATGCAAATCGGGGACCTAAGTAGTTTGGTTGCGTTACGTCAAACCCAGCTGATAGATCACAATTAACATTGAATTGACATATTCGACCAAATATTACCGTTGGTCTGTCAATTGCATAGGAATCAACTTCCTCGATGGTACCTAAATTGTACTATTTATGCCAAACTGTTCGTCAATATTATTATTTCTATAAGCAACAAGCAATTAGTCTTTCCTCTATCTTAAGATATAATGTCAATTGTATTGTAGGTGTTATGATGTAAAAAATATTTAAAAATAAAAATGATGACACGTCTGCTAGTGCCAACAAATCAAGAATATTAATATCACTGCTACTAATGTATCTAATTTCATATTATTATGTGGTAATTAGTTATAATTATATATAACTTTATTTAAACGAGGAAGAAATGAACTATAACCAGTCAGTGAGTCTGTTCTAACTTCTAAGTTCTACTAATAAATAATAAAACGTCAATGCGATAATAGTTGACAGTAGAAAATTGAGTGCTTGGTGACTGTCATATCACGTAATTAAAAATCTGTCAGTAGTTCCAAATTCAAACTTATCAGTGAAGGATATCATTAAGACTGTCGAAGTTTTGTGACACGTTTTAATAATATTATGTATTCAATAAGGTCTTTGATTGGTTATCATCTTTAGCCAATCAATACCGCTAGTTAATAGATACAAATTACTGCCATAAACCTTCAGAAACTAAACATAAATTAATAACCTGAATAATTATAAAGTGGTATTAAAATATCTAAATATTATGCTTAATTGTAAAATCCAGTAGGTAGGAACCATTGAGATAAATATAATGTTTAATTTGTAATAAGCAAATATTATAAGCATTACGTATCAAACCCACAAGATCCACGGAGGTTCAACGACACCGCAACGAGGCTCCATTGTGCAACGTCGCACAAAAGATCATGTTTATCACTTGCTTTTATTGCACTTTGCATTTACTTAACGTCAGAAGATTGAGTGGAGTCTTTTGAATAGAAGTATGATTCAGGAATGACTGGTAGTCTGTCCAGGGGTTCAATTCTGGTTTTTTCATATCGATTCAATTAGGACAAGTAACTTGAGAATTGAAACGAGATTAGAGATACTAGAATTCGGTACCAGACAAATTAAAAATATATTTATTTAGTATGGAAGCTAGTAAAGTAGCTTGGAAGCTGTCATTGGATAGTGTTAGTATGGAAGCTAGTTGATGGACTGTCATTAGATAATGAGGTAGTAAAACGATCAACAAATACAGGAACTTCATCAGGATTGGATGAAAGCCGCGATTGTAACATGTTACCTACAGAACCTTACCCTTCCTAGATAATATTGTATGCTATAACAGACGACAACGTCTTTAAAACTCGAATGAAATGAAATTAAAAATGTTTTACCTCCAAATTGGTTACCAGCTAACTCTAAGTCTTATCTACTTGGTGCCTATTATCGGGAACTAACTGAGCAAGATGAACAGGCGTAAGAAACTCGCATTATAAGAAGAAACTCGCAATATTAATGACAACATTGCCGTTCTTTATAGAAACAATTTGAAGACGAAGCCGTGACGTACCGTGTGCCAATGGGAACGAGTCAAGTCGTTGCACTGGAGCCACCTGCTAACCTTGCTCCTATGCCGCCATATACAGCCGCGGCGAGCCAACTTTTTCTATACCAATGTAAAAGGAAAAGTGTTTTTTGTAATAATCGATATCCGCACTTGAATGAGACATTCGGAAATATAAATTGGCTTTTTTTGGTACGAATAATTTAAAATCATACGAGTTTTCGGCAGTAAAAACTTGTCGCTCCTACTTGGGTTCAATTTTGGAACATGATAAGTATTATTTGGGACTGAAAGTTTAAATTAAAGTTCCAGTTACTTATATCAAGTATGTGGCTAAAATACAAATTGCTTTTGTCACTACAGGTTTCATTTTTGATAACCATGCAACGAAAATGTACCTAAACTTCACTAATTCACTATTAACAGTGTAAACTTCCAAATTCTTAAAATTTACTTTAAGATAGAATTCAGATGGCTCTCTTTCAAAGTCTATCCCAATCTCTCATTCGATTAAAATCTTTTCTAAATGAGTAGGTTTCCCATGTGTTTCCACTAGAGCACTGACAGGTGAACGTAATTTGTAATTCAAAATAAATTCGTAATGTTTTGTCAGCTTACTATTTATTTTATTTATTTTGCAATAAATGAAATAGTCCAATATCATTATCTTAATAGCCAATCAAGTTAAATTGCTTTACAACAGTTAATATCACTTATTTTAATTACTACTTCTTTTATAAGTTGTTGAGAAATATTATCCAGTAGTAGATAGTAGTATGCCCAATCGAATCATAAAATATTTTATGATATTGCTATAAAAATAAGACGTTAGGTAAAAATTGATGTCAGGCCAGTGGCCACTCAGTTTCATCAAAAATTTTGGTCGCTCTAACAACGCGAAGATAGTAAAAGGTTCTAACTTCTGTAAGAAGAAAAAAACTTCGTGCTTACGAAGATATTCGCTTTGTCCACACTGTGCCTTTTTCTGTTCGTCAAGGGCATGCGTTATAGCGCAGTCAACAGCGAATGTGAGGCATGCCAGCGACGCATGCCCTCTGACCGTATCCAAAACTTCAAAAATGACAATATTGGCGTTGCGTTCGCTGACGCATTCGATTATTGAATGCGCCAATATGAAAGTTGATGATGAAAATTGAAGATGAAAGTGCACAATGTGGACATAGCTGATTCATAGGCGGCGGGCTTACGTCATTTGGTCGGGTTATGTCAATTGAATGTTTGTTGTGATCAGTCGGATGGGTTTGACACAACGCAACCGAATTACGTAGGTCCTCCATTTGCCTATGAATCCACTTCTCTGATATTACACCTATTATATAACCGCAGTATACATAATTTGAACAAACACACAATATGTGTATTGTCTATTCAAAGCATGGCGGAAGCAGGTACTCGCTTCCGGTTTGTGCATTTGAATCTGGAACGGCATTAAATGGCGGGCTTTTACTTTGATTTATGTCTCGTTTCGGAGTCGTGGGAATGTTTTATTAGGGCAATGATGTAGTCAATCATGCCTTTTACATTTTAGTCATCACCGTATACAAGTGACACAAAGGTAACATCGAACGCTATAATGTTTTTACGGACAACATTTCGAATCTTTCAAATAATTCTACACTCTTATAAACTAAAATAAAAAATAAAAACATTTTTTTTTTTTATGAAATAAGGGGGCAAACGACCAAACGGGTCACCTGATGGAAAGCAACTTCCGTCGCCCATGGACACTCGCAGCATCAGAAGAGCTGCAGGTGCGTTGCCGGCCTTTTAAGGGGTAATAGGGGAGGGTACGGAAGGGAATAGGGGAGGGTACGGAAGGAAATAGGGGAGGGTAGGGAAAGGAAAAGGGTAGGGGATTGGGCCTCCGGTAAACTCACTCACTCGGCGAAACACAGCGGAAGCGCTGTTTCACGCCGGTTTTCTGTGAGGACGTGGTATTTCTCCGGTCGAGCCGGCCCATTCGTGCCGAAGCATGGCTCTCCCACGTCATTCCGTTTTCCAGATCTGAAGGGATGATTTGTTGCTTGTTTATTTCTCTTGCAAAGCATAAACGGGGAAGTGGCAATTATAGTACCTAAAACAAAATCTAATCTAGCTTTAAAATAAATCAAACAGCAAAATTTGATGCGGTTTTTTCAGTTAGGAATACCCTTATAACGGATTTATAAGGGCACTTAAATAATATAATATGTAATCTCTTTCTCTTGTAGCATTGTAAAAACTCTGATCTCTCCGATTTTCTATAGTTTCACTTAAGTTGATCCATATCTTCCTTGTGATCTGATGAAGCCCAAGATACGTAGAAAGTGACAAGTACTAATAATTCTCGTAACTTCTATATAAAGCACGTAACGTAAGATACGATCATGGATAGTCGCTTAAGCTTTAACCCTATCCGTAATAGCTTATCATTAACCCTTAATTCGAACCTAAATAGCGGGCTATACGTTTACTTTAAAAAATTCTAGCTCGTAAATTATTCCATACTTTAATAAGGTTTGTGTATTATACTATTAAAAAACTCGTCTAGTTTTTATAAAAAAATACTATTTTATATGTTTCAAGGAAAAATAATATAAAAAATCTAAAAGTGTTAATCAAAGTTGATCGCTTGCAGGATACGTTTTTAAATAATGTTATTTAAGATATTTATAATGGTCTTAGTTCCACTTTAGCAATTGTTATTAATTGTCAACTATCTGAATCATGCGACTGAATAATAATTTGGACAAATCTGCTTTCATATCATACCTATAATTATGCCTAAAGTACACGTTTAGCCGGTTATACATTGCCGCTTTCCCTGAAATCACACTACGAATTTCTATGTATAGCGGGTTTCACTTCGTCGAATTAAAGGTGAAGTCGGTACTATCATCCTGGACCTTATGTTAACTGCTGCAGCTGGAGCTGTTGGACTTATTGGACTTATACTTTGTCCATGGTCTTCATTATACTTAATATTTCGATATTTGGTCTCAGATTTGATTATATCTATGAGAAAATTGTTCGGCCCCTGTAGTGTTAGCTTACGTTCGTACTGGTCTATGAAAAATATTTAGTTTATTCTGGGAATTTCACATTTCTACTCACTCTAAGCTCTTACAAAAGCTTTTTTTCCTCATTGAGCTCACTCAATATAGCAATATAGCTATATCTCAATATAGCTTACTGAAAAAAAGTTTTTCTGATATTCCTAATTTTGCAAAAATTGGTAAATTGCTAGTTTGAGGCTTTTTTTTAGTTGTCAATGATTTTGTTACAAAAAATACGTGATAGGCCTTTTAAAGGCCCAAAAGTATAGCTGGACACGATAATTTACCTTTTTTTTTACAAGTAAAATTTAATTAATTGACCTTTACTGCCTAGATGAAAACTCTCACCAACCACCTTGACTAAAGCACTTTTAGTAGGCACTTAGATGGCTACTAAATTGGTTTTTGATATAATATTACATTTTTCAATGTTTATCCTATGGTTCTCTAGGTATATGACCCTATTATAAGTCATGAAACATTGTGTTAGAGCTTTCAAAGTTTCTGTCATTACTGCTCTTTTACCAACCAGCCATAAGTAAGTTATATAACTGTATTTTATTGAAATTTAAATTTTTTTACTAATCAGGACCTTGAAAGCGTCTTCTAAATGCTTTCTGAAATCAGCCAGTTGATTAATACTTTTACTCAAAGCTTCAGAAGCTTTCATTTGCGAATGCTCTTAGTAGTCAAATTTTGATTCATTTTCAAATCCTAAAAGAAAACATCCAATTTGTAGAAAACTACGTTTTAATTAAGTCTATAATGTAGCTACTACTCTCTGTGGACATTTACCACACTAAAAAGGACACTTATAATTATTTTTTGCAGAAACTTATAACTACCCCTATGTTTCATCCCCAATAAATATCACTGTTTAAGCAAATCGATATAACAATCTAAAGAAACAGCTATTATTTGTCCTAACTTAGCCTAAAAATGAATTAATTCTTCTAAATTTATTTTATTTATAAAAAAATAATTAAATGTAATGTGCTCTGAATCAGAGTTGCATAGCGGGCTATACGTATATATTGGAAGGGTGTTTTGTAGGAACCCGGCAATGTGTAATATACTATACTATCATTTTCTCGAAAATTATCAAATAGGGAATTTTTTTATATTTTTCTGTACATCTTTAGACAATAAAGGAATGGTATATGAACAAAAAAAATAAAAATCGCAAAAAAAAAATCCGTCGAATTAAGGGTTAACTTGATACAGCTTCTGCCACTTTCTAGATACACAAGAAAAAGGCATTGTTATCTTAACTTCTTAACTTCTGTATCTTTATTAACTTCTGTATCTCCCCAATTTAAGAAGGTAGAGAGCAGTGGCGAAGGCTGGTTCTTCTCAGCGGTCACGAGGGGCCTCGAGCGGCCACGGGCGGCGGTAATTACCCCCTCAAATTACTTTATGGAAAGTAACTTACCCATTTGTCCTTCTGTAGCGCAGTCCGGAATTTTGAAAACTTTTGCCACTTTTTCAGTACACTTCAAATACGAACATTATAACATTTCACTGTAACTTCATTTGCTAGGAACTGAAGTAGATATTATTATTAAGTCAATGTTTATTACGATACAGAATAATAGTGATAGTTTGTGATAGTCAATAGTACCAAGTCGGCTAACACAGGTCGAAGAAATATTAATTGATGTTTTGATCATTCTATGCAATCTATTCTCTATTAGTAAGCTTTCGTTTCGGCTTCTAAATGCTGAAACAACATGCCTCCGCCTATTAGAAATCTTAACAGTCTGGCATCATTCAGGAAACATCTCCAAAAATTTATGTTACAAGCACAAAAGGCACAGGAAAGCATTCGCCAAGATATTAGTGTGTTGTAGATGTTTTGCATTGTTATTTTATCTTTTTCCACTTTTAAACAAATTATTCTGATATTGCTGGATTTTTTTTTTTCAGCATCAGAAGAGCTGCAAGTGCGTTGCCGGCCTTTTAAGAGGGAACAGGGCAATGCAAGGATGGGAAGGGAAGGGAATAGGGGAGGGTAGGGAAGGGAATAGGGTAGGGGATTGGGCCTCCGGTAAACTCACTCACTCGGCGAAACACAGCGCAAACGCTATTTCACGCCGGTTTTCTGTGAGAACGTGGTATTTCTCCGGTCGAGCCGGCCCATTCGTGCCGAAGCATGGCTCTCCCACGTATAAAACGTTGTAGATGTTTTGCATTGTTATTTTATGTTTTTCCACTTTTAAACAAATTATTCTGATATTGTTGGATTTTTCTTTTTATTTTGTATTTTTAAAGTTAACGTTAACGCTGCAAATAAACGTTTATTCTATTCTATTCTATTATAAGTTTTTTTTTCTAGAGATGCTTAGGTATATAATCTTAGCCTTAGTATTTAATAAATGTTTGAAAATTAAAACTTTATAATGTATAATATGTATAATGTAGCTTTTAATAGAACTATAAAGTTAAAAGTGTATTTTTTACGGATGTTACAATTACTAGTAAGTACGCTATGCTTTTAAGTCTAATTCAATTTTAGACAAAAATAATATTCAAGAACACATAGGAACAATAATTTCCTCTCTAAAGTCTATGACTGTGCTACATTATATTAAAATTAGCCCGTAATTATTTTCTTTTGGCTTTAAAATTTTCCTTTAAAGATTAGGAGAACAAACGATAAAAAATTAATACAGTAAGAAACAGATATGTGTACGGAAGAATCTGCTAAACTGTTATAATATTATGGTCTGTGGTCAGCGGTTGTTCACCACAAACTAAGCAATCAATGTTATTTTACTTGTGAAATTATGTTTATGCCAACCACATAAGGATTATTTCGTACAAACTCCGAGACAAAATAAATGTGAAACTGTGCCTGGCCGACCATTCGCTTCGAATTCTACGATGTATGTGAAACTAACTAAAGGAAGAAAGTGTAATAAAATACGTACACGGTAGATAAAATATAAAGTTATTGGAAATAATTTTATGGATTTTTATAGAAAATATTTTTATTGATTGTGAATTGTGATTATATCCTACTAATATCCTACTTCCTACTTCCTACTAATATTATAAAGGCGAAAGTTTGTTTGGATGTATGGATGTGCGGATGCGTGGATGTATGGATGTGTGGATGTATGCATGTTTGTTACTCTTTCACGCAAAAACTACTGTACGAATTTTGATGAAACTTTACAATAATATAGCTTATACATCAGAATAACACATAGGCTACAATTTTAACCGACTTTCAAAATAGGGGAGGTGTTTTCTTATGTTCAACGATTACTCCGCCGTTTGTTAACCGATTTTCAAAATTTTTCTTTTGGTACATGAGGTATCATCCCAATTTGGTATTATTTTCACAAAAATGGTGATCTGATGAAGTATCCATAAGTAATCGAGGGAACTCCTCAAAATTTATAGGGAAACATGTGGTGAATTCGGTTTCGTGAGAAGTATTCTAAGCATATGCTACCAACAAGTAAGATTTTGCACCGAGGTATACCTGGTATACCGTGGTTCGGAAGGTGCTGAGAGAACTCCTGATTCTTTATAGATACAAGTTTGGGAGCTTTTGGCGTTGTTTTAAGAACGGAAAGCATATGCTGCTATGCAAGACTAATACGACCGAAGAAACTCAGGAAAATGTGGGAAAAACGGGGGAAATATTAAAAATTAAGAACTACTGGAGCGATTTTTATGGCAATATTTGGCACAGATATAGAGTAGACCAAGTGAAAGGAGTAGGGACATAAGCTATTTTTTATGGGAAAATGCACGGTTTCCGTAAAATCCCTAATTTACGCGGGCGAAGCCGCGCCGGACATCTAGTTAATTATAATAATTATGTAATATAATATTTTCAATAGCATTGTTATTGCAACAAAATTTTCGCAATAAAGTAAAAATATCGGAACCATCTCTGCGGGTAGAGTTCAAGAATAGAACGCGTTCTAAATTTAAACTGGCCGTTTAACTGAGGCGCGGTAACTTCGCTATTTCTTTTTTTGACTGTTTTCAATATAAGTAATACAGAATAGAAAAAAAAACATAGATATCTACTCTTTGTTTTTCTTTCTATGTGGATGAAAATAACAATATTTAAAGCACACGGCTTCTGTTTGTATATTTTTTTTATTAAGATACGTAGGGCCTGTTTCACCACTTCCTGATAAGTGCCGGATAGGCTATCCACCACTTAACTTGACATATAGAGTATGAAGAATATGTCAAATAAGTTGTGGATATCCTATCCGGCACTTAATCAGGAAGTGATGAAACGGGCCCTTAGTAAATGTCTTGTAAAATATATTGGTACTAGACGTTCCGCGCGGCTTCACCCGCGTAATTAGATATTTCACAGGCAAATTAGTCCACAAAATATATATAATAGCCTATGATCCTTCACGTGGTCTACTTCTTATCTGTGCCAAATAACAGAAATGTTGCTCCAGTAGTTCGTGAGATAAGCCCTTTCAAATAATTTCCCCCCGTTTTTTCCACATTTTCCTCTATTTCTTCGCTACTATTAGTCTTAGCGTTATAAAATATAGCCTATATAGCCTTCCTCGATGGGCTATCTAACACTGAAAGAATTTTTCAAATCGGACCAGTAGTTCCTGAGATTAGTGCGTAGAAACAAACTTTTCCGCTTATATTATTAATTATAGTATAGATTTGGTAACCCGCTAACCACAGCTTTAATTAATAGCATGTTAATTTACAAATAAAATTAATGATTACAGACATAACTAATGTTATTTTGTTTGTTCAAGGTCGTAGTTATCTATCAGCGTTGTTTAAAAAAGGAACGGAGCTATTTTTTTAAATCAGATAAACATCTGGCACAGACATTTGGGGCTACAAATTCTGACGATAAAATTTAAATGACTTTCAGAATGGTTTCTTAATACCAGAAATGGTTATTTTGTTGTGTGCTGCCTTGTGAGACTATTACAGAGGTTGTAGGCGACTGAATGATATAATAGAGCTAATCTGGCCTCACTTTGAATTACCTTTATTGCAAAATTACTCACTTCAGTCCTATCTTGGAATCAGAGCTACCTATTTTACCTAAATTGTACTGAGATTAAATTGTCAAATCTAATAATGGTGAATTGAAATCTTAACTACTGTGCTGCTATGTACAAAAATATGACTTAAGTTTAGTAAAGACTTTTAAAGTTTGGAGTTCGCTGAAAATTTGCTTATTTACATTGAATTATGTAATCGTAATTTGTAATCGTGGTTGTATTGTATAAGTAGGTAATTCAGAAACCATTTTACATTTTAATATAATTATGGATCAACAAGAAATGCAGAGATTCTCTCATTAACATCAAACAAATCAATCAAAATTTGAATAACATTATTAGGGTAATATATACGTGGGAGAGCCGTGCTTCGGCACGAATGGGCCGGCTCGACCGGAGAAATACCACGTTCTCACAGAAAACCGGCGTGAAACAGCGCTTGCGCTGTGTTTCGCCGAGTGAGTGAGTTTACCGGAGGCCCAATCCCCTACCCTATTCCCTTCCCTACCCTCCCCTATTCGCTTCCCTACCCTCTCCTATTCCCTTCCCTTTCCTTCCTTACCCTCCCCTATTACCCTGTTCCCTCTTAAAAGGCCGGCAATGCACTTGCAGCTCTTCTGATGCTGCGAGTGTCCATGGGCGACGGAAGTTGCTTTCCATCAGGTGACCCGTTTGCTCGTTTGCCCCCTTTATTTCATTAAAAAAAACAAGGGTAACATCAAAATAATTACGTCCCACAGTCCCACACGCATAAACTTTAAGGAATTCCCGTTAAAATAAACTGTTAAGTAATAAATTAAACTATATTTGGTGCGGGTTTAGCGCGTCGGCTACAAATATCTCCTTATCGTTGACAGGAAAGAAATTGGTTTCCTAAATGTGTTTTGGTACCGGCGCAACGTGAGCTGTGAAATGGCACACATTATGCTTATTTAGTAATAGGCTAAGAGAATGTTAATTTTAATGAGATCAAAACGGCTTCAGATAACTAATAAATTGTTGATAATTTCGCGACTGCTTTATACGGACTCTTTCCAATAATATGATAATAATCAATTAGGTACATCGTACACATTTAAAAATTATACGTCATTTCGTTATAGGGTAATATGTATATATATTATATGATCTTGATTCTATAATAAAAAACAAGTAGGTACGTAGGTGGTACACTAGTACATACTAACTACTAGTAGGTAGTTACTTAAGTCTAGACTTATAGCATAAAAAAATTGGTAAGATGCGTTCTAAAAGAGTTTAACATAATGCTTATCATGTAGGGTTACTCTACATTTCTATCCTTCAAGTTAACTGAAAATATTAAGTTGAAATCCACAATATGTATCATGGATTCTAACGCCTAGTACCTACTAGAACTACGGTGTGTATTTAATTATAGTTGACTCAATGAGAAGAAAAAAATAAAGGAAAGCTTTCTAATTTTTGTTTCAAACTGTCACATTTTTTATAAGTGGATTATATTATTTGGATAGATATAAAGACGATAATTTTATCAGGCAGACATCCGTCATAAGATAACCTACGTGGGTCGGTTTTTTGCGACAACCCGTATCGCGCAGTGTAAACAAAACAGAATATGGGACAGTAAATTTTTTGTCACACAAATAAGCAGATGTCTCCTACACCAAACATTTCATATTTCATTTCCTTTGCTGGTCATAAAAAGGAGAAATAATTTTTTATTGCATTGTAAAATATTTTTGTTGTGACACATACCTACGTCAAAAAGAAGCATATTGATTCTTGCATATTACATAATATTTCTATGTTCACTTTGGATTTGTTGGAAAAACGTTCAATTATCCTGTCCTAATTTTTTTAATGAATGAAAAATATTAGTGTCAGAGAATTTCAAAACGTACATCACTGTTAAAAGCAATTTTAATTGAAATAGACTCACAACCTAAACCTTTTAAGGGCTATTAGGCTGATAACACACGTCGCATCTCCAAAAAACTAACGGGACATAAGGGCTCTTTCACACGTACAGCTATGACATCATGCTTTGTACCAATCTTAACCTTATACCTATAGTCATAAGGTTGAAAGGTGTTTCACTGCGAATGGCCTCGCCTGTGCACTTCAAAGTTATACGGGACACCTGTCTATCACGTATCATAACAATCATAGGTGGTCCATAATTTAATACCCTTAATTATCTATTCAGATGATAAAATAGATAAAGAATTTATATGCTTTGTTCTGAAAGTTAACTGTAAACGACTTTATATACAGATAATAATATGTAGTTACCTGTTACTTAGATCATTGTATCGTGTACCTATATCGCGTAAGTAGCTAAGAAGTAGCTAAGATGTTATTAATTATTATACTCTTTATAAGTATATTTTCCTTATCCTCAACATATAAATATATTATAATATTATGAAATGAGCAGAGTTTATTAGCTTCACTTCCCGTAGGCAGAACACAAAACTCCCAAACGGTACCGATTGCATAAAAATTAAATGTCAAAATGTCAATCAATACCAGAATAAGATTTATTAGCGGGCGATACAAAAATGTCAGCCTCATTTAATGTGTCTCATACATGTTGCGAAACAAAAAAAAGCTACGCGCACATTGTGACGAACCGCAATTTTAATGCAATTTTTATAGGCAAGTGCGCTTGGAGTCTCAAAAATTGTATGGAAATGAAGCCCGCGCCTTTGCGCCCCGTCGAAATATGCGCGTAGCTTTAAGTTTCAACCAAACATTGTTGGTGCGATACAAAGGCAATAAAGTGAGTGATCGTGTGTTTGACCTTTTATTAACACTTTGCACTCACTTTCGAAATAAATATGGTCAGGATAATGAAAGTTCACATATCAGTATAATAAATAAATGCTCCATCTTATTTTGCAATTAGTTGTAAGTCAAAGTTCTTAAAACATGAATAACCAATTTTTATTTCAGGAAAGAGCAGAAACTGAACTAAATTTTCTAACCTATTAACGATCGTACGGTGGTTTTAATACTTTGCGTATAAATTAAAAATGTCAATTTGTAATCAAACTGATACATAAACGGATGTCGAATGTCGATACTATGGTATCGTTTTGGAGGCCTTGAGTTTTCATCTACATCGTTCAAATGATTCAAAAATATTTTTGATCCGTTTGTTGACGTATAAAATATACATAATATTATCATTAATGATTCGACATAATATGTGTCACTAAAAATAAACATTTATACGAATATTATAAATGCGAATGTTAAATATTCTCATCAGTATGTCTGTTACTTATTTTAATTAAACTGATGGTGAAGATATTTACTATAGAGTACTTCGAGACCGAGAAAAGTCGTAGAAAAGTTTTTATCCTGGAATTATATATATAGAGTTCCCTCGTGATAATATTTACCCGGGAAATAGTTTTCGTTTAATGTGTTCGTATAGTAGGCAACAACTTAATAAAATAAAAAACATTGGTAAAAACATAATAATGAAGTTGCCGACGGTACTTTAAATTGGTCGGCGGGGCTAAAATGGTCACATTTAGCAATTCCTCTCAATCAATTCAGCAAATTAATTGTCAAAACTGTCAAACTGACAAATGTCAAATCAGTACAAAAATACAGAAATGAATTGCAAGCAGAGTTGCATTTTTCGATTTTAGAAAAATGAATCATATTATGTTTCATGTCATGATTCTTCAAAGCGACCATTTTAGACTTTAACGGGACGCGCCTGCGCACGATGCTTATTAGCATGTTACGTAAACCGGACACCACGATGTACGGTTTCACCGGGTTAAGTCCCCTGACCCACGAACTATCACGTTCCAAACGTAGAACCAAACGACCCAAATAAGAAAATGAGGAATATCGTCTATTCTTCGCGAAATTAATAATGCCGTATTATAGAGCTCATTTCCACGTTAATGAAAGTTGCAGTATAGTGTATAACAATAAGATAAGCCAGGCTGAAGTCTCAAAGGAATAAAATAGAAAAATAACTGTACTCACTAGTTTCGGTTCATACTTATTCGTATTATTGAAGAAAGAGACGAAAAGTAAAAAAAAATTGAATACGAAAATAGTCCATACGTAATGACTAATGGTTGAAAATATGACGTGCTTAGGTATGCCTAGCTTTTTTTTGGAATCGTAGAAGGTTTATTTCCTTTAAAAAATTGTTATCCAAAAATCTAACCCCAAAATAATAACTCAGGCTAAAATGTCCCTGTTTCTCAAAATAAAAAGTGTAATGGCTTCGTAGAAACATTTTTAAAGCATCTTTGTTATCAAACGATCAGATTTCACCGTAAGAAAGTAATTAGGTGATTTTATGGGCCATACAAAGTGTATTTGTTTATAAATAACACTGGAATTTACTGTTTGTAAAATGTACACTTTCATTTTATACACAAAAACTCTTTGTTTACACATTGTTACGTTTATTAGGTCAATGATAACCCATACTGATTATTGTTACACATTGTAAATAAAAAATAAACTTACTAAATATACACTCACAAAAACTAATATGCGCATACACTCAAATATTATGTAAATATTCCTTGCCTCCAAGAATCGAGAAACCTTTTTTAAAGATAGCTATTGTGTCTTGAAGAAAAAATATAGCAAGCACCGGAAGGTTAACAATAGCAACAGGTACAAGAAGGGTACAATAGACACCATTGTTGCAGCAACACCTGTTACCACAAAAGTGGACTTAATGCAGTAGCTACTAGCTATGTCAGCACCACCGTCAGTATTTTTCTTACAAGAAACATTTTTGATAAATAATACGTTGTATGTATTATGAAAATTACAATCTATACTGTAAAGGATAATATTTTAAAATAAATAAAGTAATCAAATTAAAGTACATTGACAAAAATTGAGGTTTTTTTACTATAACGTGAAGCGTCAATCGTCAAGGTTGGGAATTAACGCAATATTAAAAAATATTTTACAGATACGTTGCAGTTTAACACATGCGAGACATCAAATGTTCTGTTGCTAAATGTCTGACTAATGTAATTAGTCCTTACCGTGGCACGAAAGGGTTAAGTTTAAAAAAAGTTGCGCAGGCGCCGAGACGCGTCGTGTTTTTTCGTTTTATTACAGTTCCCTGTATTGTAAGAAAGCGGTACACATTGGAACCGTTAAACGCCCTTTGTGTGCATCAAATTATGCATGCAAATACTCCTCTTAACCGCTGCGAGCCACAGATAAAGTCACGATAAGGTCATAATATGAAAAGTGAAAAAGTTTTTTTTCTTAAAAACTACTAATTATAGATCAATTTTCCAGTAAGTTATAATTGTTATTAGAATAATAATTACTAGCTATTTGACCGAGCTTCGCTCGATATTCGATAAAACACGAATAAAATGACGTTTTCTAAAAATGATTCCTAGCTAGATCGATTTATCGCCCCCGAAACCCTAGGATATTTATTATGATTAGGTTATGATATAATGGCTTTAAAAGTGTCAAATTAATTCAAATTACTTTTCTCCACTATATCAACTATATGATGGTTACTTCATATTCATCATATTATTACTGATAAAAACGCTTAAAAGCGGCAACGAATATTGAACTTATTTTTCTCTACAATATGTTTATGGCATAGAATATGATACGTTCGAGTAAAAAAGAAAGCCACTGGTCGTTGCCACATCTACCTTGACCTTTATGTATTCGGACCGATATCGATACGAACCGATAATATTTAGTCATATTATAACAAAGAAGTATTTTTTTATGAAGATAGTCTTCATATCGAATATTCAGATTTTAAATTTCTATTACCATAAATCTTCGCCAGTGGAATATATTGGGTAGAGTAAAAAGCAGTGGAGAAGAATAGTAATTCTTCATAGACAGTTATACTTATAGTATAGACTATAGGCTATAGCATGTAAAATAGTTTTGGACGGTCCTTTAAAATTTAAGAAGAAGGCGAAATGTCATATTCTTACTGACGGGTCCTATAGTCGTCCACTGCTGGACATACCTGCTACGGATATACGGCTTTCCTCACCTGAGTATATTAAGTTGGTAAAATTAGGTTAAAATATTTTCAATTCAGTTCTCTACCAGATAATAACGTAACCATGCGTTCCAACCGGTCTTTACATTGAAAATGTAATTAGATACTTATTAATTTGATACTCGTTCGGTGACCAGACAGTTTTTATAACACCTACGCGCAGAGAGGCCTACTGAGGCAAGTGATAACTTTAAACTGACACGCTTGAATGTTTTTTGGTTACCGGCATCTGAAATCAATTATTATTATCTACTAGACTAGCTGTTGCCCGCGACTTCGTCCGCGTGGACTTCAGTTTATAGCGCGCGATGTCAACAAAATTGGTGTCAAAAGCTTTTATAAAAAAATCCTGGTACCCCTTAAATCAATACAGCTGTGCAGTGTGCACACAATAAGTATTTCATTTTTTTATATTAAACTTTATACTTTATGCCAAATTTTAAAGCTTATTTAGCCCTCCAATTACACAACTTTACCCATAAACTATTTATCATTGATAGATTTAAGGTTACGTCACTGCAGATAAAGTACTGAGTTATTTAATACCGTAGAATAGATATAACAATCGAAAAAAATCGAAACTTAAAAAGATGATACCACGTCTTATAGAAAGACTTTTGAGCAAGCGTCAGCGCGATGTAGAAGACGCACGGCGCCATCTATTATGAATTGTTGGAACTAACTTAATTTGAACAAATTTACGCATTTTCACCCCCTTACAACCCTTTTTTCCAGTAAAAAAGTAGCCTATGTCCTTTCTCAGGCTTTAGACTATCTGTATACAAAATTTCATTACAATCGGTTCGGAAGTTTTGGCGTTTGGCGTGAAAGCGAAACTGACAGACAGACAGACAGACAGAGATACTTTTGGCGTTTGGCGTGAAAGCGAGACTGACAGACAGACAGACAGACAAAGATACTTTCGCATTTATAATATTAGTATAGATTATGTGCACACTGCATAGCTGTTTTTGGGTATTTTGATTAATTAAGGGCCGCGCTACACCGGAAGCACTTACCAGGGTATTAAAAAGTTTTTAAATTTGACACAAATTTTGTTGACACCGCGCGCTATAAACTAAAGTCCACGCGGACGAAGTCGCGGGCAACAGCTAGTATTATACATAAAACAGGTTTAAGATTTTTGAAATTTTATTTTAATACACATCCAAGACCCAGGAACATTGAAAACTTTTTGTTCCGCCTGCGGGACTCGAACCCAGGACCCCCGGGATGAGCGCTGGCCACGCGCAATGCGAATTCATTTTCATCGATATTTTCATGGAAATAAGATATTTTCCCACATCAAAATGTAGCCTATGTCCTTTCTCAGACTCTAGAATAACTGTATACAAAATTTCATTGCAATCGGTTCAGTAGTTTTGGCGTGAAAGCAAGACAGACAGACAGACAGACAGACAGACAGAGATACTTTCGCATTTATAATATTAGTATGGATAGTATGGATTAGAAATGCAGTAGGAGTTCTACATAAGATAAGATAGATTGATTATTATTATACCAAGTGATAATATTATTAAACATAATATTCTAACGTATTAAAAACTATAAACAAAAACATACTAACTAATAAGTATGATTAGTTCTATGTTACAATAAAGTAAAAAATAAAACGCCATCTGTTGAATCGTATTAGAACTAAAATGTTCATTCCATCGATATATTTCTGGATTTTTTATAATATTATACATAAAATATGTTTAAGATTTTTGAAATTTTATTTTAATACACATCCAAGACCCAGGAACATTGAAAACTTTTTGTTCCGCCTGCGGGACTCGAACCCAGGACCCCCGGGATGAGCGCTGGCCACGCGCAATGCGAATTCATTTTCATCGAAATTTTCATGGAAATAAGATATTTTCCCACATCAAAATGTAGCCTATGTCCTTTCTCAGACTCTAGAATAACTGTATACAAAATTTCATTGCAATCGGTTCAGTAGTTTTGGCGTGAAAGCAAGACAGACAGACAGACAGACAGACAGACAGACAGACAGACAGACAGACAGACAGACAGACAGACAGACAGACAGAGATACTTTCGCATTTATAATATTAGTATGGATAAGCAAGAAGGAATATTTTGGTAGATTTTTCACACAATTATTAACACTTAATACGGTTCCCTTTTTTCTCCCATTAAATATAGCCTATATTCAGCAGAAATAGTGTGGATTAAAAAATATGCATTAATACTTCCATCGTGCATCGGCATCGTGGGTATCGCAGACACAATAGATCTTCAATTGTTATGCTGGCAGCCGGCTGCCGCTATTGGAGATTTATAGTTAAAGAAATTAATTAATTATAATAGCAATCAAAAATAATAGTCATTCAAAACTTATTTTAAAAAGTTCTAAAAATATTACTTTCGTAGTCATAACTTTTAAAGCTTTTTTGAAATTAGGATTATAATAATGAAGCACGATAGTCTATATCAAATCAATAAAGCAGCACCCGGCTGTCGCATAACTATTGAAAATCTATTGTGTCTGCGATTCCCACGATCGAGGTAATATTTACGTGGACTCTCCGGGCGAGTCTGTGGCACTGATAATTAAATCTCTCCCCTACCGCACGCACACCCGCGCATCGCGCCTTGACGCCCAATTCGCAACGTGCAGCAGAAATCGTAATATTTTAATTTCGCCATAACATTAAAACCAAACGTCCAATTTTAATCATTCAAAGACCGAATATTATCTACATTAACTGTACTTAGTGATGAAATAATTTATTTTGATAAGGGTCAATAGCATGATTTAAATAAACGCATTTAAATATAGTCCAAAAAAATTCTAGATTTTTTAATAAAAAAATGGTTATTGTGCCTCACTCAACATAGATAGGTATAGTGTGTCGCGGACTTTTTTGTAGATATTTAAAAGATCTATAATTACTTAGAACATTTTATGCCTCTATCTTTTATAGTTTAGGCAGCGTACGCAAAATAAGTAACTTTTCTGGTTGATTTTTTAAACCTTGCGTCCGAAAATCCCAAATATCTTACGGAACCTTATATTTTTCCAAAATAAAAATTAGCCTATGTTCAGCAGAAATAATGCAGGATTCCAATGGTAAAAGAATTTTTCAAATCGGTCCAGTAGTTTCGGAGCCTATTCGACTCAAACAAACAAACAAACAAACAAACAAAAAATCAAATCTTTCCTCTTTATAATAGTAGTGTAGATGACGCTCGCATCTCCGTTGCGCAAAAGCTCGCATATCGCGCTGGAACCGTACATTTTTCCGGGACAAAAAGTATCCTTAGTCCTTTCCCGGGACTCATAGTATCTCCATGCCAAATTTCAGCAAAATCGGTTCAGCGGTTTGGGCGTGAAGAGGTAACAGACAGACAGACAGACAGACGGACAAACAGACAGACAGGCACACTTTCGCATTTATAATATTACTAGCTGTTGCCCGCGACTTCGTCCGCGTGGACTTCAGTTTATAGCGCGCGATGTCAACAAAATTGGTGTCAAAAGCTTTTATAAAAAAACCCTGGTACCCCTTAAATCAAAACAGCTGTGCAGTGCACATAATATTTCAATTTTTTTAATTAAACTTTATATTTTATGCCAAATTTTTAAGCTTATTTAGCCCCCCAATTACACAACTTTACCCATAAACTATTTATCATTGATAGGTTTAAGGTTACGTCACTGTATATAATATAAAGTACTGACTTATTAAATAACGTAAAAAAGAAGAAACAATCGAAAAAAATCAAAACCCCGAATGTATGATGATACCACCTCTTATAGAAAGATGTTGGGCAAGCGTTAGCGCGATGTAAGAGACGCACGGCGCCATCTAGTATGAATTTTTGGAACTAACTTAATTTGAACAAATTTTCGTATTTTTACCTCCTTACAACCCTTTTTTCCAGTAAAAAAGTAGCCTATGTCCTTTCTCAGGCTTTAGACTATCTGTATACAAAATTTCATGACAATCGATTCGGTAGTTTTGGCGTGAAAGCGAGACAGACAGACAGAGATACTTTCGCATTTATAATATTAGTATAGATAGTATATATATAGTATGGATTGGATTGGTAAGGAAATACCGTCTCCATGAATCGAGAATATGAGAGGAGTTAAACAGTTCTGATGTTTTCATTTTGTGTCTCTGGAACCTTCAGTATCAGCCAATCATTTTGACGGAATTTGTTTTTAATGGCAAAATAACATTACGCTCTCTTATTTATTCTACTTCGATTTTCGAAGATTTTCTGCTACCTCTTAATATTCAAGAAGCCCATTTAAACCTCTTGTACAGTCAAATGTTTTATGGAAGCAAAGTTCAAGGCTTCATACATTCCAACACGTATAATTGGTTGTTGAGAAAAAATTGATTGATTCACTCACACTAATAGCTAAAGATTAACTATAGACAAGATTAATAACAATTATTGCTTCAATGTAACAAGTACTTAGCACTATTAAGTAGTCTTTAATACGATGATTAATTGACTACCAACTAGTTATTTCCTGCGATTATCCACGTCCTAGCCCCTAGTAGTGAAAGCGTAAGGATTAAGGAAACATTCGCATACTGCTTCCGCTTATAAATGTTTGCCCTTATAATTGTTGCTAATTATTATTATTTTAACTCTTATGTTAATGGGCATTGTCCAAAAAAAATCACATGTACTTTTTATATTTTTTTTCGTTAAAATAGAGTATTTTAAGAATATAAATTAAATAATTTTGAAATTCATTGGCTAGTTTTTTCTCAATAAAATTTAAAGTTTCGCTCTGACGTCATCATCGGCGGCTAATGGACCTCTGTAGTGTTTTAAATTTCCTTTCAATCTTATTTATAATGGCTGGTTCGTCAAATGCAAGTTCTCAGTATGTGAAAGCTGATACGAGAAGCTTACCAAAAGTTCGAAACATAATGTTGGTCGAATTTATTGCTAATTTAACGCCATTGAAGGTCAAACTAAGGTTAAACATATTTGTTCAAAAATATAAGTAACTAATGGGTTTTTTTTTCTTTTATATACAGAAAAACGATCACTGACCTTATTCCTCGAAATATTTTTGTAATGAGCAAAATTAAAAAAAAATGGACAATCCCCATTGTTATTTTAACGTCGGTGTGTTTCACAAAGTATAGTTTGCAGAATCGCCGTTTTGGTCATTCATTCAGTTTCTAAAGTGGTTATGATGTAAGATTAGTCATAATATTATAGCGTTATAGCTACCCATTTACCAGAAATATGTATATCAGTTTGAATACGTTATGTCTTCTACAGCAGTAGAACACATATTACTGGGAACAAATTCATTCGGTAATAGAAATAAACGTTGTTTAACAAGCGTTTTACCAATTTAACAGAAATCGATGAAGAGTTTAACTGTTTGACATAACGACTCCACGAGTCACGACTCACGACCCATGGTTTTAGACACTTTACAAAAAAAAAACATGAGGCTCAAGCTGCTTATAATAATATGATATTCCCTGATAATAAAGTAAAACAATTTTGCTGTCTGTCATGCGTACCCATATACTAATATTATATATTATTAATGTGAAAGTGTGTCGGACTGTCTGTCTGTTACCTCTTCACGTCCAAACCGCTGAACCGGTTTTATTGAAATTTGGTATGGAGGTACTTTGAGTCCCGGGAAAGGACATAGGACACTTTTTATCCTGGAAAAATGTACGGTTGCAACGGCGTTGCGGGCGTCATCTAGTATTATTATGAATGGGAAAATGTGTCTGCATGTCAGCTATCTTCATGATACGATAAGCTTTTTTTTTCCAGCCAATCGCGGCAAAATGTTAGATTCCCTTGATAAACTAATTTCTGCGGTGAACTTGCGAAAAATAACCTCTAAAGTCTAGATTCTGTACAAAAAGTAAAATTTCCGAACAATATTTCTATACTGTACGTAACATTTTGTAAGCACACAACAAGGCTTCAATGGTTGGGCCCTTAGCATCAACAGGTTGCATCAACCGCACTCGGTTTTACACAACCACTAACTCTATTAACTTTGTGCGGCGTTTCATCATTTTATGGAATATTGTATTGGCTTAGCCGTTAGCGAATTATCTACGCAACACCGAGTTTTAGATAACTACCACAAAATGAATTGGCAGCTCGAGGTAACTTTTAATTTTGTTTTCTTTAGTGTTCCACAGGTTTTAAGGTTAAGTAATTCAGTCTAAAAGCCTTTATAGTTTTGTCATAGGTACTTCAGCTTTGACAGCTTACGACCAATTTTTATTAAAATTATACCAATTTTGTACTTATTTCACCGACATTGCTTTAAAAATGTACATGATAAGTATTAAGCTGCATCGCGCAACAAGAAAAAGTTAGAATCTACAAGAGAGCACAAAAGTTACGTCTATTTGTGCACACCGTATACTAAAGTAGGATTAACTATCGGAATTCAACACGAAATAGTTTCTGTTTTCATTAAGTTTAGAAATCTGTAAACTTTTATATACTATAAATTCCGAAGTTACTGATGTTATCTGCTAAACGTGTTATATAAATATTGACTTTCTACGAATATTTTGTTTATGTAAAGGATAACCAAAGTTTTAATTTTAATGTACTTATCTAAGTATATATAATTTACATCTGTAAGTTACCATAGCTAGATTCAAACCTTTTAGTAGTTTTCTAGCCTTGGCTTCTGTTACGTAATATTTTAAGCTAAGTAAGTAGTCGAATATAGGAGTGACCGTTAGACCAAAGAGGTGACAGTACGTGAGGCGCATGAAACCTGATTATCCTTATTGTCCCACGAATCTATTAAACTATATCAAATAACTCATCATTATTATCATCATCACCATCACATTCAACATCAGCAATAACAAGAATCATTGTATCTCAAATATGTAACAAAAGGACGTACAAAATCAATCCCAAGCAATCTGTACCTACCCATCTTTTCTAGTAGTAAGCGGATTTTAAAAAAGCCGAAGTTACAGGATTAACAGGCTATGGTGATCACATCTGGTACTAGGTACCAACGGTAGGAAGTCGGACATTCCTCTCAATTGTCGCTAATTGTCGTCATCAACCAATTGTCGGATTACACTGTTGATATCACACGTTGTTACAGCAAAATAGGCCTTAATAGCTTCGACCTTGGATTGAAAGTCCGATGCCACTAGATCTGAACCACTGAACTATGGACAACAATAAAAAAAATGATCATCTTTATTTCCCACGAAACGCAAAAAGTAATTGAATTTTTATTTTACTTATTGTTGTTAGTTTTAAATTGATTTTAAGCATTATTTCGAATTATTTTACCAAAGTTTTCACTACACTTAGCTTTGTCATCACGATTTAGAGCATAGTAAACGTCTAAAAATTATCTTCCTTTTCTTGCTACTCTTTGAACAATTTAATGAGCTTGTACCACTTGCAACAAATGATCGCTATAAAAAGCTAATGGTGACTCCATTTAGCTATTGTATTATGATCTAGATAAAAACTGAAGGTCCTCAGTACATATAGAGGGCCACAGAACTATTATAGGCAGAGCTATAATTTGTGTATGTATCATAGGCTTACATTGGACTTGAGGGACCATTTAACGCTGGGCACGTTGGAGGTTGATTCATCAATGTAGTGGAACGAGGACAGAATTCCCTTCGAGCATTCGACAAAGTGATGGACGGGAATGACGGTCACTTCTATATCTAGCAACAGACGATATGCAAAATATATGCAACTACGCTTTCTCTATTGACTCTGTTTCTTAAAACAATGATTTTAACCTCTAAGAAAGAAATACGAAAGAAGATAAGGAACTCTTTTAGACCAAGAATAAAAGTCTTGCTGCTACAATTTTTAGGTTTATAATTTATTAGGACACCAATGCAGCAGTAGCTTACGGGAACTATGTTATAACTAGTTTAGTCATGACATAGTGCCTACCAAATAATACGCCATACAGACACCAGAGTCGCCACACCAAACTGAGACAATATCAGTCCATTTTACATTGATTATACCAAACAGTTGACAACAGTCTAAACAGTTGACAACAGTCTAAACAGTAATTGACAACAGTCTATTACCGCGCTCTATAATTTAGGGACAGGCATTGTGAAGTATATAATTTGCCGTAAACGTAGTTAGCGGCGCGTATCTCCTGTCGATTGTTTACCTGGCGAAACGTTGATAAAGACATTGCTTCATACGATGCACGGGGTACAACAAGGCACCGTGCGAGGCACGCAATGTTTGGTGATAAAAGTCCTATCTGGGTTAGAACACGTGTTCTATATTGTGCTAAAGATAAAATTTTTGTTACGAAACTATAAATATACGATAGAGTAGGTAGGGCATTTTTTAATTGCACACAGGTTGGCTAAGAAGCAAATGAAAAGTGTTTTTTCAAAGCAATAAAAGAAAAATAAAAGTGCGAAATGATATCGGTAGGAGCACTTTCTTGGGTTCACCTATATAGCATCACTTTTATGACAATTTTAACTTAGTTACGAATTTATTTTCTTTAATCATACCTGGCTTTAATAAAAGCTTTAAGAGTAAGGCTTTGTTAAGTTTACTGCTGTATAAAAATAAGTAGGAAGAATTACAATTTCAAGGGTATTATAATAATTATGAAGGTTCCCAGAGCCCTTTTTTGCGTAGACGGAACTGCGCTTTGCAAAGATCGCGTCCGGACTCCGGTCACGGTGTTTGGGGTTCGAGTACCGGAAACGTTTTTTCTTTAGAAATAAGTACAAAAAAAACTTAACACCAGATTTTCAGTTTTTACTAACAGTTTGTACTTAAGTTTGTTCCTGGTCGTAAATTTTACCTGTTTAAAAACCGATCAACCGAAAATGAAATTTAATGCTTAATTTAATAATATATGCAAACGAATACGTAAATATAATTTTATTAAGGGTGAATAACATTATTTTTATGTTTTATTATCACATAATTATAAACAATTGAATTCCCACGTGAGTTTAATATGTGATAAATTACTGCAATAAACTACAAAGTATACCTACTTTTAGGACTAAAGTACAAAATTGTATTAAAATACTCAGAATAGGATTTTTCAAAGGTTTAATGGTTTAACAAAACGACCGGTTTACGTACTAAAAGCCGTACTAGACAGTAATAATATTCATAGTCAGAAGAAAACTCGTGACTGAAGTAATTTCTATTCGTGACCTTACGACTTACGTATGCCTCGGGTTATGTAAACGTTTACAAAGAAAACACGCGAATGTAAACACTGAATCATCTTAACTAATTCAAACAATATAGAATTTCACTATGACTACTGACGAATATGATAAGTAATAATATCCCTCATTGTTATTTTGTAATATTAGGTGTAGATAAATTTAATATCTCAGGAGATCTGGGAATAGGATACTAAATGGGATCTAAAAAGATCGCGAAAAGAAGAATGAGAAATAAAGAGAGGTAAAAGGATCTCCTATATTAACATCCATAATTCCTCCATAAATTAACATTTTTCTAATAATCCCAAAAAAAATCAAAAAAATCAAACTAAATAAGTTTTCAATTCAAAAATAATTATTATTACTGCAAGTAGATGATCTATCTACTACCTAAACCTGCATGTACACGTGATCGAAAATTCGTAAGACGGAGGTATGGTAGACCGTCAATCATTTCATGATTTTCTCAATATGCAGTTCCAACCAGAATGACTGACTGGAATTTACAAAGTATGTCCCTAAATCTTATCATTCAGCTTATGACAACTTTAATAGCCCCCTAATTACTTCCAGCACTAGACATCGTCAATAGTTCATTGACTGCTCATATCTGTTGTAGATACCACTTGAAGGTTAGTTTGGTATGCAGTACAAATAGAAGTAAGTAAGTAAGTCTTTATTTCTTCTTAGAAAGTAAATGATGATCCTAATATCGAAATAAACTTATGAATTTTAAGTAAAAAATTTACAAAACTTAGTGACAGTCGTCGTTCAAAACATAGTCAGTATTCACGACTCACGTCGCTGATCCATGTTTGTAAAAGATAAACTTTATAAAATGCAACCTAAAAATGTTAAGGAAACATATACTAACGGAGTCAAAGTAATTACGGAATGTAGAGTAAGAAAAGATAAAGTAAACATGATCCATATTTATAACGCAATAGTAATAGCTGTACCCGCAGCAATTCTAGTTGATTGCAAAATAAACCCATCAAGCACATAACACCTATTATGTGGTTAGCAATTTTCAGATAAGAATCACACGTACAGAGGATTTTCCGAGATGATTATGACAATTATTTTTCCACTACAGTTTTTATAATTCTCTCGCAAGTACGAATTAGTCTTATCATATCAGACTTATTACGACGAACGTTTTACGAAAAGTTCTTCGTACTTCAAAAAGTAAACATGATTCAAAAAACTTAGAAAAGTGTGTCAGAAAAACCTGAATATAACTGATTCACTTATTAATTATTATATAAGCAAAGTTTCATATAATAATAATTGTAAGGTCAAGGTTTTAAATGCGCAACAAGGAACATTTTAAGCATAATATGATTATTATAACACTTTCTCAAAAGAATTAGTTTCTGTTATGAACCCATGAAAACGATTGGTAGTGTAAAATTTTGTTTTTTGAAATATATGAAGTTTGTCTCTTATTTTTCGATTACTTGTTTTTTTTTCTATAATGAGCCATATATACAGAGTGTTTGGTCAGGTACTAGCGATATTTGAAGCACTCGTGTAATGTACTTGTTATGCAAAAAACACTAACTATTAGCCCCCTTCACCTCTGTGTGGCACTTGGCAGGCACTTTATTATAGACTCTACCCGTTTAGGATGAAACCTTGCAAAGAAAGAATATTTTTTACTCCGAGTAGAGTCAATAATAAAGTGCCTGCCACTAGAGGCGAAGGGGGACTAGACCTTAGTAGGTGTTTTTTTTTGCAAAACAAGTACATAATATACATGAGTGCTTAAGATATCGCTAGTACCTGACCACTGTACCTATATATATAATTATGTATTAAGGCAGTGAAATATTTGATAAACTTAAAAGTTTAAAGATAAAGTAAATATGTATTTAAAGCTTCCTAGATTTAGGGACATTTCAAAATCAACTTTAGTAAATGCAGTATTTTCTGTAAGGTAGAGTTAACATGTCTAAAGTCCACAAACACAATATTTTTAATCAAGATTAATAACAAAGTTAGCAACACAACATACCGACATTGCATAAACAATGTTGATTATATAATTTATTAGATGTTGTTTATCTAATAATGATAACAAAACCCGAATTCATTGAGAAGTAAAATAATAATAAACAATAGATTGTGATGACACAGAAGCAATAGACAATAATGATCAAAACAATGAATGATGTTACGTAAATAATGATAATATTGTCAATAATGCTAAGGGTACTAATGAGGAGCCAATGACCAAAGCAGTTATCACTATCGTAACACACGTTGAAAAATTACAGGTTATACTTGTAGTATTAAGTAATAATATCCCTCGGGGGACTATCCACTATCCCAGTTATCTGTATCGATAGTAAACATTGATAACGAAATAAAATGCCATGTATTACCAGTGACAACGTCCAAAAATATATTAATGATTCACTTATCACGGCACAATCACTTAATTGTTTTCAAACGAAATATCGAAACGATCCACGTACGGCAGCGATCGATGCGCGAGAGCAACTGACATAGGAAATCGTCGAGCCATGCGCCGGCGCATGTAAACCGACCGAATTCAATATCGCCCGTTTCTTAAGATGTTCAATGAGGCGTAAAGCCTTGTAAAACGGTCGGGTGTCCCTCTGTTTATTCACCGTAGATGTATTTTTAGATACACGGGGGCAGGTAAGTTCTTCTAGGGCCAAGGGCTCCGATTGTGATACTATTTTTTGTGACATGGGACACAATGTGACCCATAAATATTGATTACTTGAAAGTTGAAACTATACCTGGCTTAAGTCTAAACCAGCTACATAAATAACAAAAGGGAACTTGGTGTGTTTACAGTATATTAATCGTGTATGAGATAGATTAATAATATTATATTAATCTAAAATACTAATGTCTCTATAACATAAAGATTTATGCGATTACAATTTTGATTCTAGAATATCAGTTATGAACAAGACTGCCTTGGATGACGTTAGAGAGTGAATTTCATTAACAAAACACTAAATAGTAACTAATAAATATAATAGAATCAACTTTGAAGGAACCGGTTTTACGTCCTTGGCCTGATAAAATACTGTCTGTAATGTATTCCAAATTTCCAAGGAAAAGAAATTTGAAATTCGTATGAAGATTATTCCAATGATAAAAAACCTCATTCAAAGGTATAATTAATATTCACTTAGGTTCTCTACTTGATCTTTATTCTTTGCTTCCTAAACTTTGATTTTTATTTCCCCACAAACTCTGAAACAATGTTTTTCATCTTGTCAGTCCAAATCGTTTTTAAATGAATCTTTGATCGTAAAAATCGATTGAACATTTGGCTGTTCTACATACGTCAATTGTTCTAATTCTGAGTCTGGATCAATAACACGGAACGAGCGGTGTCAATGCACTGCGCGTGCGCACCCTGGGCGCCAGACTCTGCCAGACAACGCCAGAAGTGCCAGGACTGCCAAATGTGTCATGTAATTGACCCTTATTTATTTTAGAAATAGGTAAGGGCAATTCCCATGCGCTCGAAATAGCGGTAAGAATAACAGAGTATTTTCGACACCGTCACGGGTAATAGACAAATGGCTCGATATTTTATTTTTAAATAGGTGATTGCTGAAAGCGAAAGAAAACAAAATTTCTGAATCCCAGCGTTGACAGGAGTCATGTGAATATAATTTAAATAAAACCCTAAAATCTTGAAGTGTAGACACTAAAAAGACAATACGAAAACGCAAAAATTTAGAGTTTTTTCGCATATGCCATGACAAAAGATGGGAATTGATAAGTATAGTTAGTATACGATTATCACGTCATAATGATAGCAATAATTGCTTGTCTATATTTTTGGGTAACGTTCATGTCAGAGAGCGAGTGTCAGAGGACTTTAACAAGTCAACGATCATTAGTCAAAGTTGGTGAAAGACGAGAATACATCGTGCATCAATAACGATGAGTCCGACGTGTCGCGGGCCGACGTGACGCGATATTTGTGGGCTTCCTGATGCGCCCCGACGTCGCCAGTGATGCGTCAGAGGGACACATGCACGATGATTTTGTGAAAATAAACATATTGTTAACATGGTCAAGTAGCAGTCTACTTCACCATGTTAATTGTTAACAATATGTTATGTATATGTAGTGTATATTATTTAGTGTACATTATGTATATGTAGTGGAGATCCACATGTAATGGATAATAAGTGTTGTTTTCGGTTATTGTGAAACTCGAAAACTTGCGTTGTAGAGCGTGTGATCCACTTATGTTAGAATATGCTTATGTTTTTTTTTTGATTATACAAAATTTTGAAACTACCAGGACTTTAAGAAATGATATTTTAAAGCAAACTACTAATGAAAGCTAACTTTCAATAATTATATTATTTATCTCGGTAGAGACTCTAACACAATACTCGTACATATTGCTAGAGAATTTAACTGATATCCACAATCGACAGTGCAAAGTTTTTTTGCAAAAATCTACATTTTTGTGTTCATAACTTCATAAGTCGCATAGCTTATAATATTATCGAGTGATAAGGTATTTTACCCGTTTGGTTACCATGACATAATAATATAGAGTCACTTGTCTCAGTGCCTCTACCATCAGAGTATTCGAACATCGTAAAACAACTGTGGACAGGCGTAAACCCGTCGCGCCCTCGTGTCGCGTGTCGGGCCTGTCTGTCAGCATTACGGTAGGTCAGGGTGTCGCCGACATACTATAAACCGTGACGACGCTTGGCGTTTAATTTTGGTTATGTATAAAGGTCTGTCTTCATATTGGGAAATGATAGAAACCAAGGTAGCCACGACCACGACGGAAATGAGAGGAGATGTTCCATCACAGTATGCACAATAGCGTAACCTTGGTTTGAATAGACAAAATATGCCCTCTACATTCGTAATCAGTAATCACTACTACACATTAAATAGCCCACTAAATGGGATTAGTTGGCCCATGATAGACAAATTTTGTCTGTCATAGGCTAACGTTAACATGTCCTTAGAAGTCAAGAGAGTAGCTACGGTCTGTCGCGTCTATTTCAAAAATTATATGTCTCATGATTTCAATTTACGCACCTTTACTCTAATAGTAGACATTTAGACAGCAAATAGCTATAACATAACAGGTTTTAGACTTAACAGCTGTGTAAAAGCTATAACAATGAAAATGTAGAGAGTTAGGGTCCCCGCAGACTTACAATTTAAAGTTGGCCGACTATCGTACAAACCACAGAAATAGATCAAGATAGAAGCGCCGTACGCTCGTGTTCATACAAATTAGAGCGACATGGCGCTTCTATCTTGATCTATTTCTTTTTTTTTATGAAATAAGGGGGCAAACGAGCAAACGGGTCACCTGATGGAAAGCAACTTCCGTCGCCCATGGACACTCGCAGCATCAGAAGAGCTGCAAGTGCGTTGCCGACCTTTTAAGAGGGAATAGGGGAGGGTAGGGAAGGGAAGGGAATAGTTGAGGGAAGGGAATAGGGTAGGGGTTAGGGGATTGGGCCTCCGGTAAACTCACTCACTCGGCGAAACACAGCGCAAGCGCTGTTTCACGCCGGTTTTCTGTGAGAACGTGGTATTTATCCGGTCGAGCCGGCCCATTCATGCCGAAGCATGGCTCTCCCACGTATAAATTTCTGTGTTTTGTACGATAGTCGGCCAACTTTAAATTATTGTAAGTCTGCGGTGACACTTAGAGGCGCTTATGATTCTCCCCGCAATTTATCCACTTGTATTGCGACTTGCGAGATAAAAACAACCTGCATATCGTAACATCACAAAAAGGAAACCTAATAGCTATAACTGAAGCAATCGCATTATATTGCGACTCGTAGTATACCTAGAAACCATAAATGCCACTCCAGGACATTGGGTAATATTAAATGTCAATTAATTTATGGAAGTCATAACGCGTTGTAATATAATATGGCGATAAACGTCGTGATAACAACGGCCTTTGGTGTTGACAATGAAGTAAAACTCAAATAAAAAGGACACACGGCGACGGAGCGGCGCCGGCGCACTGGGACACTTTTACGCAAGTGTCACATACGCGACATAAATAATGTAAGTACAGACTACAGCTGTAGTACATCTTCATACAACATACTAGAATGCCTGGATCAGGCGATATTACCGTGCATACAGATTGAAAACTAACCAAAGTAGTATACAGGGTGTAACAAAACTAAGTGATAATACTTTAGGGGGTGTATGTGGTCCTGACATAGAGTCCACTGTAAAAGTAGCAGCGCTGAAAGATTAACTCTTTTTCAAATTTTGTATGGGAATAACACACACCATACAAATCACAGAAAAATGTTTGCTCTTTCAGTGCTGCACAGAGTATTATATCACTTAGTTTTGTTAAACCCTACATATTAAATTCGTAAACGCATTAAACTTGTGTGTATATTGAGCGAGTTAAGCATAAAATTTTCAAGGACACAAGTGATTTATTTTACTGTATGATATTTATACTATATACACACGTCTCTCATCCCTAGGGACGGAGAGAGAACGGTATTAGAAAACTAGAATCTATATTAGAAACGCTTTCATTATTACCAACGCCACATAAGGAAAGGTAATGATCTGTTCCCTATTTTTGAACACAGTGTTATCATATAACTATTTGTTATCAATCTGAAATTTGATTAGTTTTCACTAAGCGAAGGAACTCCCGCTCTCCTGTTTATCATAAAAGTGACAGCTAGCCTATAACACTGAGAGTCTAAGATAAATATATATGGAGATATGGATAAAAAGCAGCTGTCGCTCTCAAAATTACACCAGCGATAGTCGCGTCTGATTACAACTACGCATCAAAACTTCCAGTAGGATATTATGGAATTATCTCTTTCCATTTTTTAGCTTGTGGTAATGTTTATGGTTGGTAAGTAACACGGAAGCCGTATAACCATCTCAGAGCGATAAACGAGTCTCCGGTGTAAAGAGAGATGCTGCGGTTAGTGAGGTTACACGTTAGCATGAGGAACTTGTGGCTGGAGAGAGCTCTTATAATTTATTTTAAGAATTATGAGATATTAATTTCATAAACAAAAGTAGATTTAAAATTACTTCTTCAATTTCAGCTTGAAGAAAATCATAAGATGCAATAATTATCATGTTATGAAATTAGAGCTCTTAATTTATTATTGTATACAGTATTGAACAAAATAAATAATAAATAATGAAAGTCTGAAAGCTGAAGAGTTTGTTTGTTTGTTTGATGCGCAAATGATACGATTTTTATTAATTTCAAATAGATGTAGAGCAGACATAGGCTGCTAGAAGGCTAGAAGGCCACAGGTTACGTTTATACGGGATACATGAAAATGTACAGTTTTCGCGCAGTCACCTACTTACGTTGGAACTTAGAGGGTGGAGCCGCGCGTTACGTCTAAGTTACTAATTTACATTTTTACGTTATGTTGAGTACAAGTAGATTAAACGTAAATATAATATAACACACCTAAGCTATGTATTACGCGTATAAAAGATATTAATCTTCTATTACGAAACTAAAAGCAGTTAAGAGTCTTGAGCCAGCTGCAGCGGTACCTCAAGGCCTCTATATCAATGCCATACCACTTTGTAAAGATCTTAACACTGACCCTTTTTAGGTAGGTACCTTAATGAATAGCGTTGACCCTTCATATAAAAGTGAAGCAATATTTCTATAAGCTTATGGTTTAAACATTTCATACAAAACTTTAGCATTCGATATGAATTTTTTTTTGATTTGTGGTTTGGGCTTTAGAGGTAGTTCAAATAACTTGGGCATTATAATATTTTATAATAGTCGAGTTGTTTAAAGTAATATTTGGTTATCTAATATGTTTATGAAAATGAAAATCATTGGTATTTAATCCTACTAATATTATAAAGGTGAAAGTTTGTTTGGATGTATAGATGTATGGATGTGTGGATGTGTGGATGTGTGGATGTGTGGATGTATGGATGTTTGTTACTCTTTCACGCAAAAACTACTGAACGGATTTTAATGAAACTTTACAATAATATAGCTTATACATCAGAATAACACATAGGCTACAATTTTAACCGACTTTCAAAATGGGGGAGGTGTTATGTTCGTTTTTTTATGTTCAACGATTACTCCGCCGTTTGTTAACCGATTTTCCAAATTTTTCTTTTGGTATATAGGGTATCATCTCAATTTAGTATTATATTCACAAAAGTGGTGATCTGATGAAGGATCAGGAAAACATGTGGTGACTTCGGTTTCGTGAGAAGTATTCTAAGCATATGCTACCAACAAGTAAGATTTTGCACCGAGGTATACCTGGTATACCGTGGTTCGGAAGGTGCTGAGAGAACTCCTGATTCTTTATAGATACAAGTTTGGGAGTTTCGGCGTTGTTTTAAGAACGGAAAACATATAGCAAATTACATTCATCATCATCATCATCACTACCATATTATACTATGCATCGTCCCATGATTATGAGCCTATTATGATCCTGTTATTGGTACTTTTCATAGTATGTATTTTAGATCGAGACTCGAGTTTGTCAAGCGATAATTTTAAAAAATCTATACTTAATATTATAAACCTGAAGAGTATGTTTGCTTGAACGCGCTAATCTCAGGAACTACAGGTCCGATTTAAAAACTTATTTCAGTGTTAGATAGCTCATTTATCGAGTAAGGCTATAGGCTATATATTATCACGCTAAGACTAATACGACCGAAGAAACTCAGGAAAATGTGGGAAAAACGGGGGAAATATTAGAAAGGGTTTATCTCACGAAGTACTGGAGCAATTTTTATGGCAATATATTTTGGCACAGATATAGAGTAGATCACGTGAAGGGAGTACTTATAGCTATTTTCTATGGGAAAATTCCTAATTATCGCGGGCGAAGCCGCGCGGGATATCTAGTATTTATTATAATTAGAAGGTGGCCAATTTTTCTTAACCAATAACCAAATACTTAACCAAAACTCAATTTTTGATACTATTATTATTTACATGATAAAGACAAAACAACAATAATAATTGACATCAGAATAGGAAAAATGCAGGACAAACCTTAATTAGGTAAGTATATTGGGACGAGCAGTTTCAACCACCATTAATCTCTCTCCTCACTAACGTATTGACAGCTAATTATGCAATTTGTATCTTTCTTACTATTTCCTACTAACTATTTTAGGAACAAGATTTTTTTATTGTTAGAATAGCGCCCTATGGTATAGTGATCATTGATGGTATAATATTATTATAATATATCCGTCCATTTTCGGCATTTCAACTATTGTTGCAATCACCCAGATTTAGCAATGTAAGGCCAGACTTACTTACTTTAATTCCAGCAAATAGGTAAAAAAATATAAAAAATTATTAAATTCGAAATTCGAAAACGCCGGCACAAAAATGTGGGAAACATTGAATATATCAAATATTGGTAAAATATTTGGGCGCGGCAAATTCGCTTGGTGTTTTATGTTTGCAGTCTGCCAGTGTTGCCATATTTACAATGCAAACAGACTGGAATCTGTGAAATTGGAAATTCTCGCCTCCGACATGCACCATATTATATTTTATTGCCATAAAAGTTCGCTTTGGGAAAAGTGGTTCGATTTTCCATACTTAGTTATACTTCTATAGGGCCGCTACTATTTCAGTTTTTGACGGTCTAGAAACTATTTAGAACTTTATAGAAAGCTTTCTATCCAATTTTTATTACTCCACGGCAAATAAAGGTAATAACGGGTACCTACATAATTTTTATCCGTCGCAACTCGAATTTCAAATCTGCCTATCATAGCCACAGGATCAATTCACACAATATAACGTCGCGAAGCATTTATTGAGCCATTCGGAACAGCTTCTAGCCCAAAGCTATACCTACAGCGGACGGCAATAAATTCAATATTTATCTTCCTGTGTATTATTCCTATAGATTATGTCTTAAATAGGTCATTTAAAAATGCATACCATTGCAATGTGACTAAACCCTTATGATCTTGTAACCTTTTAAATACTTAGAACAAAACACTGTATAAAAATGAATAGTTATACAGTGTTTTGTTCCTGTCACACAAGTGACATTTTTAATTAGATTGAAGAAGACAAAACACTGTATAACTATTCAAAGCTTAAATACAGCGTTTATTAGTAAGGGGGTTATAGAATAACTTTTTTTTGACGAAACACTTACCAGCAAAAGGCACATCGCACACGTACTCCTCCACGCAGTCCGTGTTCGCGCTTCTGTCTGTCGCTCCACTGGCCACTGACACAGCGGAGGCTGCCCGCAGGAGGCTGACCTCGGTTTCCGTGTAGCTGTCCCGGAGGGCTGACCGCCGCTTGTACTCCTGTGGGGAGGTCGATAGGTTATAGGTCAAGACTCAAGTAGTGCTCTGTTGTCAGGTCAAAGATTATCATTATTCGTTGAGTACAAAATATACCGAGCGGTAAGTTTCCGAAAAGCCTTAAGGCCTGATTACACCTTCCGAGTAGAGTGTATGATATACCGATTGCGCTGCCGAGGGCACTGTCTCGCCATTCGGTAGATATAATCAGGACTTTAGAGTACAGCGGGGCTAAAATGGTCACATTTAGCAATTCCTCTCAATCAATTCAGCAAATGAATTGTCAAAACTCAAAACTGTCAAACTGACAAATGTCAAATTAGTACGAATTTCTAGATAGGTATGAATTGCAAGCAGACTTGCATTTGCGTTTTTTAAAAAATGAATAATATTATGATTCAATAAATGACTCTCCAAAGCGACCATTTTAGCCCCGCAGATCTCCGACTTAGGAGTCTAAAGTTAAATGAAATTGGAGGTAGGTACCTAATTGTGCATTCGATGTTCTACACGTGCCTTTTTTACTGAAAACTGAAAAGCCAAGATATTTTTTTTTTGTTTTAAGAGAGTTTTAGATAGTAGGTAAACCGTTTTTACTATAAATTTAGTAAACTAAGCAATGAGATTTTACTATTATAAAAACTTTTTCTGTCACAAACTCACAATCTTTCAGTAAAGGACTATGAGAAGAAACGTCCCCACCAACCAACAGAGCAGAAACAGGTGTCATTCGAAAGATCTACTAGAATAGAATTTTTTTTATTATGGCGACATCTGTCAAATACGAGGGGTTACAGTGCAATTCCATCAAACTTAGCGCGGCGTCGTCATCGTGCCATGACACGACGCCGCCACCCTGACACGGTGCGACGCCGCACAGTGTCCCGGTGACGCGAACGGTGCACCGCGCGCCCCTATTCAGGGTAAAACTTCCGAAAAATGGCGTTCCAAACTTAAACGAGACATGTGAAATACCTCTCAAACAAAGTCGCGTAGTGGAAATATTGTCAGATTTCAATCAAAACAAATGGGCCACGGGGCGGCGCACTGTTCGTGGCACCGGAAGTCGGAACACGCGTCACGTGTCACGGTGGCGGCGTCGTATCGTGGGCTGTGGCACGGTGACGATGCCGCGCCGTGTTTGATGGTGACGCGGCCTTAAGTTTATATGTATAATAATATATTGTTTTTATTTTATTTTTTCTCTTTTACATACGCATTTCCTTAATGTGCAAATAAATAGTGTTAAAATATCGAGATCTAATATCGAGATCATAATATTAATATAATTGTCTTCAATTAAATCGTCATTTGTTTGTACATGAAATTAAAAACCAGCACAGTGCCTATCGGGTCATGCGCAATATAGGGCTCTGTAGTACCGCTAGTTTTTGATAATTTTTGTACGTCAATGAATGTACATTTGTAACGTGTTTTTCATTACCAACAATACAATCTCAGTTACGTTCAAAAGAATTTGAACGAAAAGTTTCTTTATATTTCTTCGAATACATTTTTTAGTTGATCGACTATTACTCAATTACTTATTTATGAAGTTTTCTTAGGGGGATATTACATTATCATTTATATATGATCATTTCTATGATCATATATAGGATCCAATATATATGATCATTTGATCATATCTGCATATTACATTATCATATTTCATTGATCCAATTTTACGTCATAATATGTGGTTTCAATAGCCAATGGAGAGCGCTAACGCTGACAGGTATTGACGTCAGGGTTACTAGATCTCAGAGAATTCGATTTGTCAAAATTTTTAATATGGCTTGTTTTTTGTTATTTCAGCAAGATTATCCAAGTATATAATTAGAAAAATAATAACATTGCATTATTTGAAACATATTAACGAACAAGAAATAAAAAACTCTTTTTTATATTAAATAACTGGCAACACCTATTTCTATGACCGTATTGGATCCAATCTCTCAGCAAATGTCAAAAATCTATGATCAAGGAAGAAATTAATCATATGTCTATATTACATTATCCAATATCATTGACTCAATGATCTCGGATCCAATATATTATATTATGATAATCTAATATCCCCCTTAGCCGTGATAGTTTTCCTTTAAAGTCAGAATAATATCTCCTACGAATTTTTCCACATTTCCAGAAGCAACCTGAGCTAAACAGCAAAACCTGAGCCTGAAACCTGAGCTAAAACAATTTGAGCTAGTGGAAGGACTGGACTCTAACGATTTTTTCCACTTTAAAACTTCATATTTCACAAGTGTATCCCTAAATCGGAAAATAATCTTTGAATACAAAAATAAAGATTTTATATACCATTTTGTCGCCATCATTAAGATAATATGCATACATGCCGAATTACAGCTTTGTAGGCCCTATAGTCTCTGAGAAAAACCGCGGACAGACAGACAGACACGCAGACGGACAATCAGACCGATACTATAAGGGTTCCTTGTTGACTACGGAACCCTGATATGCTTTTTGTTTGTAGAAAAAAGTGATTTTTTGTTAAAAAATAAACACCTTTTTTTTGGGGAGAAAATTTTTTTTTTTTTTAATGAACCCAATTGATTTTAAAACTGACACTGGTACTTAAGACTTTTCTGGGTCCCAGTGAACAAATGGAGACGCATCCCATGACTGTTGAAGGGTGGGGACGGGGTCCATACAAAATCCCGCATAGGCATTTACCTTAGTGAAATATTGCTTTAAACTTTACGCAGGCACTCGCTGACTATGAGCTTGAAATGTTACTACATAATTTTTTTATCAACCAAATATTAATCACACATTTTAAATAAAATATAAGGATTGTTAAAACACAAAAAACAAGGCCTTTGCATCCGTTGTGTATGACAATAATAATATACTAATCGACTAAGAGCTGACGACCAAATCAGTCCAATCGACCAAATTAGCCCACATAAATACATGAAAATAGTAATTATTTTCCTACTTTTTCTAATTAACACTGGCAACCCCTTCCCACCACCCGATCGATTTAATTTTTTTTTTTTTGGGTGCACAGGAGGTACAGAGCAGCTGCTTGGAAAAAAATTAAAGTTGCTGAACCTACATTTTATTCCCCACCCCACACACCCACACCCACCGCCTGCCAGCACGCATATTATCAGAAAAGGTTGTTCAGGGAAGTAGCTAACGGAGTTTTAATACCTACAGCTGAACCTTCATTTTTTTTCCCCACTCCACTACTCCCGCACCCACCGCCCACGGCCTGCGAGCACGCAGATTATCAGCAAGGGTTATTCAGGGAAGTAGCTAACGGAGTTTTAATACAGCTGAAGCCACATGAACGATTTGGTCGCCAGCTCTCCGGACTCCGTCGATAAGTTCAGCTACTTCCTATTGTTTTTAAGTAATTGAATTCACGAAAAGTAGCAAGTACGAAAAAATAATATAATTATTATTACTGCGGAATTCTTGAAGTTGAAATTTTAGTAGCAAGTAAGTGTATCTAACTATTAACTACTATAATAATAGCTCCCACACCGGATTCGGTGACGGTGGCCGGTTTCATTGAAACCAGGCCAGCTACGCAGGAGTAAATTTTTTTATAGTACCCAAATGTGTGCGCAGTACACAAGAGCACTCTCTATTCCTTTACTCTCATAACCCAGTGGGACGGACGACCGACACGACTGGCGAGAGATCAGGCGCAGGACCGACTTTTTACATGCCCATCCGACGCATGGATCATCTTACTTGTCAGACAATCAGGTGATCAGCCTGCATTGTCCTAACCAAACTTGGAAATAACATGTTTCCAACGCGGGAATCGAACCCACGACCTCCGAGTCAAGAGCCGCGCTCTATACCACTAGACCACGGAGGCGTTCATTAACTACTATAGGTACTAGGTATACCTATCCAGTATCCAGTAACGTAGGTCATGTTTCCATTAGGAAATTTGGTATGTGGCGTGCCATTCAGTTTCTATAGTACAGAGTTACAGACGAGCCAAGAGAGGGATGAAAAGGCTTTTAGGGTATTAGAATTCAAATTTCAGGTATGTACTATGAATGTATTATGTAGTGTTAACGGAAACACTATTTACCCGAAATCAAGTATGTACCAACGAGGAAATTGATTCTTAGGCAGTTGACGGACCTACGTCATTTGGTCGACATATTAAGTCAATTCAATGCCTGTGATCGGTCGGATGGGTTTGACGTAACGCGACCAAATTACTTAGGCCCTCCATCTGCCTAGAAATCAACTTCTCTGATAGTACATACTAAGTACCTATATGGAACACAATAATAGATATAAGTGTTCACGTTAGTAACCAATCATAAAGAAAAAGAAATAATGTAGCAAGCATTTAAAGTGTCGTTCACTATCATTGCTCTTGTAAAAACTAAGGCGTAAAGGTTTTCATTGATAACTTTTCATTACTATGTGGCACACTAACTTTTTCGTTCTAAATTCTTTTTCCAAGTCTATTACAATATATGCATAGAAATAAGTTACTTATATGAACAAACAAACTATTATTTAAGAAAAAAATATTGTTATTATTATACAATGAAGGGTTTTCTTGACGAAAACAAATAAACTGTACTTTGCCTAGCAAATACATATTGATTAGTAAGTATCTAATTGCCATTAAAAAATTACGTTGACTGAAGCTTTCGGTACCCACCCAATTTATCTTCATGCGTCACGCAATGCTCGCTGCCACAAATTAATAAAATAAAACTAAGAAAAATCATAATAAAAACAAAACAAATTCATAAAATATATTTATTTCATCAAACGGAATTAAACATAAAATCTTAAAATAAACTCAAACTGTCACTAACTGATAAAATATCTAAGTGAAAATAATATTATGGTATTGCATCCGAATACTTCAATATCACTGTAATCACTGATCAGTAATGTAATACTTGCAAACTTAAAGTATTGTATAAATAATTTTGCACCAGTAATATACCCTACGAAAATAAATCCTATAGTAAATCCTATTGTATCTATTTATTTCGATAAACCAAGCAACTTTTATGCAAGTCCATCGAATTATTACATTAATAAATTCAAAAAGTGTCAAAATTATTTTACACAAAATGATTTTACATTAAAAAGGGATGTGTCCGAATCGCCTTGTAATACTTATAACAAAAAGCTTATCCAAAAGATTTTACTTCATAGACATTAGACAAGCTATTATAATTAATATAATCAAAACTTTCGGATAAGCTATCACTTATTAGCAATTGATAACGAGCCTTAAATGTTAATTGTTAACTCAGTAGTCATTTATCGTTTCACAAACACTACCAAAATTTATTATTTAAATTTAAATTTAAAAAGTTCTGTCGAGAGAATGAAATACATATCAGTGAATCCTTTAAAACCATCAAGATCAATAATAAAATACAACAAACAATCCCGTTATTTTTAAGTAGTAGATACTAATTACTGATTAGCATCTAACGTTTTTAAAAACTTGTGATAGCTGTAAGGATATTATACTTGGAAGAAGTACCTATAATAATATGTATTTCCAAAATATGTAGGTATATTTCTTCAGTCTAATCTAACCTATTTAAAAAAGGGTTAATAAAAACCATTGCAAAGTAATAATTGTGCCCCAATGTAAACTGTATTAAAAGAGTTATGAACGTCCAACTTATAATTTCGTAAAATGTAACATTTAATAGAAAATATCAAACTTAAAAATATCTTATGTATAATAACTACTTCTAATGTAGAAATAGAGATATGATATTTACATAAAAGAGAAAAATACCTATTTCTAGCACCAAGTAAACTAAAAACACTAGCTTACTATGCAGACCATTCAGAGGTATTTGACTTCTCAAATTATTATCCTTAACATCATAAGGGTCACTCGCATAGTCATTCTAAAGTTAAATAACTCTGAAAGTCTGTTACCCAATTCAACAAATTATTACAACATTAATGCAGCTTTATTTCTAGTTCGATACAATCCGAATTCTATCGAACAACACAAAATAGTATTTTCTACTTCAATTTTCAAATCTAACTTTTGGAGTTCTGATAATAACCAAAACGCGTTTGATATTACTTTGATATTTGATGAGGAAACCAATTTGTAGTTTCATAAGAAACTGACTGGACCTAGGAACAAAACTGCATTGATATTGCAGTAAAACAGCGGCATGGGTGATGGGTAATACAAATAAATCACATATAGCATTTTATTCTCAAAGTATCAGGAGTTCTTAGCATCGCTCTGAGCTTTATTTCTAATTCTTATTTCTTCTACAACCTCCATTATAAGCTGAAATAGTTTAAACCGAAAATAAACATCATTGTTACATAAATAGCATGCGTGGTATTAATAGAAATCAATATTTTAATAATTTAAGTGATCAAACAAAATGTATAGCAGCCCAATATACAAATATTACAAAGGTATTATACACCAACAAAGAAAGGTGAATTAAAATTAAATGTAATTATTTGAAAACGCGAAATGTTGGTTGGGAGACTAATAATAATAATCGAAATAGGCAAATAAAAAACCATTCTCCCTTCCTTGTTCATGGTTAAAAAAATCAGTAAACTTTATTTAGCAATCCACGAGTGATGATGCATCTCCGAAATTTTAGACCAAGAATAAGACGTGTTAAATTATGTTTACGGGCTTTAAAATTAGTTAACATTAGCAAATCATAAAGGAAGTTACAAAAAGAAATAGTGAAAGTTAAAAAATGTGCACCATAGAATATTGCAAAGAAACGTAATAACAAAATATCAGTAAGCACATCATGCTAATGTGACGTTAGAACCCAAGGGATATGAAACAGTTTACTCTGGACTAACCTGGCTCAAAGGCCTTATCCGTTCGTGGATGCTATTCTCCGCTTGTTTGGCGGACGGCGGCGGATGGTCAGGCGTCGGGGGCTGGTCGTAGTGACTCGGGGACAGAGGAATATCCGTCCTCGACCCGTCGAAATACCGCTCATATTCGCTCGGACTGTTCATCGACTGGTCGTCCAACAAACTTTCCAAGGAGGACCTCTCCTGGTTCGAGTACTTTCTCACTCTTTTGTCCGCCATCCTGGTCTCGAAGTTTTCGGCTTGACCCAAATTGTTTCGCCTCAACTTTCTTCTGGGATTTTGCTCCTTTATGACGACATTTTCGTACATCGCCGTAATGGCGACAGGCTGCGTGCGGTTTTTGAGGCTCGGCCGCGGGTTCGGCACAGGTATGGCTCGAGGAGAGTTGTGGTTTTCTTCGTACTCTGAATAGGAAAGTTTGCCGTCAACGTATTGATCGACGGACCGCCCGTGTTTGAGGTAGTGTTTAGCACCCTGCAACAACGAAATTTAACATTAACAAAAAACTTTCATATCATTTAGGACCTTAGCACTAAAAATGAATTTATTCACTTTGCGCATAACTACTTAATATTTTTCTACAAATCGAACATTGTGCATCTTCGACAATACGCTCGTTTCAAGTGATGCTAACAATCTAACCAAATAAATTCGGTAAAACCCAGTTTTATTTCCCAAATGCCGCCAGGTCTCACCTGTAAATCATCTAAATCGTCCTGACTCCGCGCGTGCGTCCTTAACTCATAGCTGTATCCAGAGGATGGAGAATTAACGTGGGTGGGGGAAACAGATAGATTCCTTCGAGGGGGCTTCTTGGGAGGTGTGGGCTGCGAAACAAAAGTAGCTGGTAACCTCATGGACTCTTGTATCAGACCGAAAAACAAATTAATGTCAAAGGCAAAGCAAACATTTCCAGCCACCAGCTGCGGTCATAATTTTTTTTATCTCCTCAGACGTTTACTTCTGTTAAATATTTTATTACCATCGTAATTTACGTAATACTTTCAGGTCTGAACGGCATAAATCACGTTTACTAAGTCATATTTTATACAGCAGGAAAAGGTAATTTAGCAGGCCTGGATCTGCACTATAAATAGGCATAGCAGATGACCACAATTGCGTAATTGCACCACTGAATTGTTGGGGAATGATGGGTCATCAACGTAAATAAAGGATGCGGCACCCAAAACTTTCATACGTGGTGGCTTTTCATACGTGGGAGAGCCACGCTTCGGCACGAATGGGCCGGCTCGACCGGATAAATACCACGTTCTCACAGAAAACCGGCGTGAAACAGCGCTTGCGCTGTGTTTCGCCGAGTGAGTGAGTTTACCGAAGGCCCAATCCCCTAACCCCTACCCTATTCCCTTCCCTACCCTCAACTATTCCCTTCCCTTCCCTTCCCTACCCTCCCCTATTACCCTATTCCCTCTTAAAAGGCCGGCAACGCATTTCTGATGCTGCGAGTGTCCATGGGCGACGGAAATTGCTTTCCATCAGCTGACCCGTTTGCTCGTTTGCCCCCTTATTTCATAAAAAAAAAAAAACTAGAAGTTTGTATGAAAAAGATAATTATTTAGAAATAGCTTATGGTAAATCTGCTTATATGTAATCTAAAAAAATGTGCCAAAAAACGGCATTTTACAACAACGGCGAATTATTTAAGAAATATTATGTAATAGATAAGAAAAGCTAAAGTAGGTAGCGCTCGAGACGTCGTTTTTACCGTCCCATCTTGTACCAAACCGCTCGTTATTCTTACAAACGCTACATCTTCCAACTCGCACCGAATAAAATATTCAAGTGATACAAGTAATCCAATATCGGGGCTCGGATGAGACAAATTGGTAGCAGCCGGTCACTAAATGGACAATCTTCTACATAATAGCCTGTTAACTATCACTTCGTTTGCATTCCTGTTCAATTAACTCCAAGTTATATTGAGTCGTGGGAATGGATTAAGTTAGCTTTATTATTTAAAAGACAGCCTTTTTACTTCCCAAAACATTTAAATATACATTTTAACCAGAACAGCGTCCTTGAAACAACATACGACGTGACCTAATATACTTTCATAGCGTGCCATTAATTTAAAGGGGATGATGTAAGCCTAGCTTTCATGCTGAAAACTGTAGATTATTAAATCACGTATGTGTTTAATGGATATAACTACAGTGGTAAGGCTCTTGAAACGAAGCCATAAATCCAGAAATATAATGCAACTTAGCAATATTTTTTTACTCTTTTCACGTCTAATGTACCCAAAGATAGATAATTGGCAGACAAAACCAGTCTCGGATTAATTTCCGTGAACGAACATTTCGGAGAACAAGACACATCAAAGGGCTCAATTGGAATTGCTGAGCCTGCGCGTGCGCATCCGTAACACTCCTGACAGACACATTAATATGGCGCCAACGCCAACTCCGCCAATTACTACTTGAAGGAGTGGAAACGGTTAATTTAACTGACCAACGAATATGGATTTGACTGGATTTAGTAGCAGACTTTTTATTGGAATAGGAGTTAGGAATAAAGTTTACAACAAAGTTTGACAGGCAGCTGTTTTATTTGGGGTACAATTATTGGCTTGGACTTATCCCCTAACGAATGAAAACGCTATCCTATATGATAGGTGTTTATGAAATACACATTAAAAAGACAAGAATCTAAATGCGTTCTTGCAATCATAGTTTATTGCAAGAACGCAACTAGGAATATTACAAGTAAAAGGTCACAGCAGGTTATATTTAGATAGAGTGCATAGACATTAGGTACGTCCCTACTTTTGGTGGTGTAAATATTCCCTACAGGGCCTAAAGGAGGGTCTAAGGTCATTCAAACACTTCTCATGACTATAATTAAAGGGCGTTGTTAATCACGCGTACAATAATACACACGGCCCACTAACCCACATGCAATGATGAAACCATTAACACAAAACAGAATCAAACATAGCCAGTATCGTCTGCATTACCGCATCTGGTTTCAGACATGTGCTAATGTTATTCAATCATCAATGTAATCATCAACATCCGAAATTCCTATCAACTTCATAGGATTCATCGCTGCTGCGTCAAAATCTATTTTGGTGTTCTCAAATCCTTTGGGTGTAATCGCACGATTTCGAAACGTAAGATATGGTATATCGAAATCCGGTGAAACAATGTACTTTATGGACGTGAGGATAAACATCGTGGCGTTGGAAAAGCGCCAGGAAACAGTTCTGTACTTGAAATCCTATTTTCGTTGATTCCACGGTGTATGCAAAGAGGAGGTTGACAATAGCAGCCAGGAGAAATCAAATGATAATAGCGTGAATATTATGAGTACTTTACTGCGACAATAATGAACTCTATTATTATATCCCAACTGGAGACATCAAAGCTTGTAATTCCTAAAATTAATAAGCGAAAACCAACATAAACAATACTTTACGATGACACTGTCAACACATATTTTCCTATTCATGATTCAACTGTGTGCATGTTCCTCACGTTCTATCTGAAGATCACAATATACCTACTTTTAACTTTTTTTTAACTTTTTTCTATAGCCATGATATTATTGAACACCATGTTTTCCTGATTCCTGATCTGATTACATAGCTAACTCAGTGACTCAACTGTTTTAAGCAGCCATGTGCATATCCATGAATGTGAAAAATGTAGGTTATCGAGACCTTGAATGTAGAATCGACACAATTCTAAATAAAAACTCACTGGGAAGACTGAGAAGCGAAAGGGTATGCTGAATGAATCTTATCTTATCTTATATCTTTAATATATATATATACGCTCCAACGATTTTCATGAAATTTAGTAAATAGGGGGTTTCGGGGGCGATAAATCGATCTAACTAGGAATCATTTTCAGAAAATGTATTTTTATTCGTGTTTTATCGATAATCGATAAACTGAAAAATATGACTCTTCCTGACCTCTATTGGCGAATAATTATACTATTTTGTTGGCAACTAATTGTTTTAACGACCAGTAGATGGCGTTATTAAGTAACACGAAGTCAATGAGTGTTTGCTATACCGAGCAAAGCTCGGTCATCCAGGTACTATGTATACTTAAATATCATCAATATTGATGAAAATATAGTGCATGCCTTCTGGATTCCTGCCGTCTAGTAGACTGACTTAACTATTGTAACAATATTTTCTGTACAATTTCCGCATAGTTAACTACCTCATGAATGTATATTATATTTGACTCTTTCTGAAACTCTATTGAGCTTTATAGTAGAGTTTGTAAAAAAATGCCTGAGGTAGTACTCAGTCATTTTTTTACAAACTCTACATTAATTCCTATTTACGTCCTGACTCAGTAGTCAGGACGTAAATAGGAATTAATGTACTTAATACAAAATAATTTAACAGTAGTACCTAATATTAGTAAAGATACAATTATTTCAGTCACTGCGAATCACCTGGAAATCGTCGGCACTTTGAGGATATTTCTGATAGGTGTTGAGGATTCTGATAGGAGATATTATTACCTAAGTAATAAGTACGGTATGTAACTTACGTCATACAACTAAATCCATCCCAGATTCACACACATTTCACATCACGTACACCAATAAATTCCACTGAGCACAAACTACTCTAAACTATTTACGGCTAGGGCCACTCGCTCCCGTCGCATTCGCGGCTCAACTGCCCACCTAATTTCTTTGAGACGGTTAAAAATCGACGGCTACGCTCTATTATGATCTTGTTCCCACGTGCTCTGGCTATTGTAATATTCATCATTAATATCAACAGCAGTGACTTAGTGGATATGAAAGTACTACGTGTTATAAGGTATATTATGTTTTAATTTGCTTTGCCTTTCCCATTAATTTCTACTTCAGCTGTAAAATATAAATAAATAAGTACTTAAAAATAGTTAAATTGTAAAATGTTACTTTAGGCAAGTACCAAAAAAACATAATATTTTGGGATTTTAATGATAACATAAGTTTGTAATGTTTTTATCTCACTCAATATTCAGGAGAAAATCTAGGAGCATGGATTTGTGTTTTGTATATTACAATATATTATGTTGGTGCTTACCGAAACCTTGCTGTACTCGTGATGGTGGGCAAGATGCATGGGCGCGCAGCTGGACGCGGCGCTGGATATGCTCAGCGCGTCGCCCTCACTCATGCGATCAGCCTCCTCCCATCTCCGCCGCCCTGACCCACTGCGAACACCCCCCGGCCCCGAAACCCGCTCAAGCGAAGCGTCAAGCGACACATCCAAATCCACCCCCGGAACACCACTATCACCCTCGCACTCGGACGATGAAGTCTCAGAATCCTGGACACTTATGCCGCTCTCCACTTTCGAATCTTTATCGTTTATCTCCTCCTCGATCACATTGCATTCTTTCTGATTCTTGTTGTCGAATCTGAAAGAACTGCTATGCACCCAGGGCCTCTTTGCCGTGCTGGCGTCGGATTTAACGGTTTCCGCGTCTGAACTCTCAGCGTCCGAGTGTAGAGTTGCGTCTGAACCGTCGTCGGATGATTCTTCTATGCACGTCTTGAACGACGCATCCGAGACTATAGTCAAATTTGAATTACAAGACTGTAATGACCAGTGACCGGAGTGTTCCGAGGATGTCGATTTACGTACAGAAGTGTTAGTCACAGAGGGTGGGTTAGTGCCGGACCTAGAATTCGTACCTAATGATATCACTTCCGCTATATCTTTAATAGAATATGGTCGACCAACAGATGATAAAGAAGAATGGGGAGACATTTGTACATACGTAGGACTCTCTAATGTTTGATTGACTTTACTGTTTTTCTCGACGATGTCGTTGAGATCGACTACTGCATATGGCTCCTCTAAATTAGATGGTACAGATTTGTTTTTAACTAGCCCGCCTTTGCGAGTTGTCGAAAAAGAAGAAGCCAAAGTAATATCAGGAGTTGATATGCTTTTATTTATTGCTGAAAACTTGACAACAAAATTAATAGGCACCTCACGTCTTCTTGAATGTAGAACACATGAACCAGTATCACAGTAGCATTGAAATGACGATGCGGACAATTCAATTTTTTCTTTCAAATCATTTAAATCTATCACAACTTTAGCATCGTTTTCTTCGTAAGGTATATCTAATAAATCTTCCGCGCTATTGTGATGTTTTGGTGGTTTGGGTTTGCAGAAACAAATAGCTGTCTCAAAGTCACTATATCGTTTATCATTAGGAACCTTAGTGAAAGGAGCCGTATCGTTGTAAAGCGTATCTCTGTTAAAAATGTAAATGAACTCCTCAACGGTTGGAGCTTGATAAATGCAATGTCCTGTTCCTCGAATATGATAGTGAGCTAACGTTTCTTTAAAAAGAGAGCTGTTTTTACTCGGATAATTTGTTAGCTTAAAAGAATTTCTGTCTACTTCAATATTGGTAAAAGTTTTATGTCTAAACAATACTTTCTTTTTGGGTTTATCAGGTTTTTTCGTTGGAAGAGTGCCTGTCATTGAAAGATAAATAGTCTTCATATCCATATCACTAACATCTACATTTTCTATAGCACTGGCTCCTGTAACGTCTGTAAAATTAGACGCATTTGACTGAGTTCTTTTAATTGTTGACTTATTAGAATCAATGTGAATTAATTTTGTGCCGTGTTTAAATGATCTTGACTTTTCAGATAATAGAATATCTTCTAAGTTTGATTCGTCTATCATAGAATCTGAAGAAATCGAAGACGAGCGACTACTTCCTGATGAAGAAGTATTTCTGTCTTGTTCTGCCGGAATTAATGATCTTTTTAATGGTTCTGGTTTTCGGGAAAGTAATGCAACATTTTCATATAGAGATCCTTCGTCACTGTCTTTAGATTGTTTTTGAGTAGGAATATGCGTTCTAACTGCCGGCGTAGGACGAGTGGAAATTGGTTTTTCTACAGTTATGTTTTCATACAAAGCATTGTTGGAAGCTGAACTTTGTATTTGTATCGAACGAGGTGGTGGTTTGGGTAAAATTGTGACTTTTGAATCTAACTTGGTGCTCTGCATAGTTGATTCTGCAGAAGAGAATTCGTAAGATTCATAGCACTCGTTGACTAGTATCGCTAAACCAGGCGATGTATCACAGGAAGTAGGTACTCGAATACTACCATTTTTTCTTGGCTCGAATATTCCATATTTTGTATCTTTGTTCACTGCTTCCACAGGAGAGTGTTTTGTTAAATTACTATCATCTTCGTCTTTCACTTCATATTCGTTGTTTATATTTTCGATAGAATCACTTAATTCATTGTTTTCGGATATGTTTGGAAGTGAGTTTTTGAAACCTGGACAACTTCTGTTGCTTCTATTTACTGTGGCATCTCTGTTTAACATACCGAGTCTATCTAGGGATATGGTATCAAATTCGTTTGTACAATCAATATCACCAGATTCTTCTTTCTTCGAAATAAAATTAAAAAATTTGCTATTACCTATGTTTTGAACTTTGGATTTATCATCAGCACCCGACTCTAACCCTGAGGTATTAGAAATGTTAGGAGCGGAGTTAAATTTAGATTTAAGTCCCAATTTTGAAGCAAGCCTTTTAACGAAACTTTGATGCGGAGCTTTTACAAGTAAAGAAGAGGAGGAGGAAGTGTCACTATTTCGTTTTTGAGTCTCTTGGGCTTTCCTGTAAAACAAAAACCAACAAAAATTATAAAACAATAAACAAAAAAAAGGTTTAAATTAATGGATGTAAATTAAGTAATTCACCGCCACCGAAAGCATGAAAGAATGTAAGAATGCAACGGAAAAACGGAAAGTCCACAATATACAAACCTTCAAAAACCAAACAAGACGTCATGCTAAAGTCACGAGAAAATGTTATTAATAATAATTGTTCTATTAATTTAGTTACAGATTAGAAATAGTTCGTTGTTTCAATCTAATGCGATTTTCAAAATAACACGTTGGATGCTATTTCACGCTCCAGTTGTAGCATCATCCGATTTTATTCAAATCCTGAATTAATGAATTCATAACATCCATTATTTTTATTTGAATCTGTTGTATTCATTTTGTGCTCGTATACATTACTGGAGTTATTTATTTTGCAGGCCAAGACATTTACATAGCGAGTTATTTTTAAGGTGGTGAAATATTTTTTCATAAGTCAACAAAAAGGGTGACACAAACATAATTTCCAACAAAAACTTCTTTGTTACCCTCGTAAACCTTAATTTTTAAATTGTAACTCGTTAGTTTATTTTTGCCTTTATATTTGAGCCGTGCCGTATAATTTAGGTCCAATGTAATTTTATTTTCATTCGAAGGCGCTTCCCGGCAGTCTTTTGCCCGTCAAAGGACAGTAGACCCGTCATACAAACTCGTACCTGACCGTTTCTAGACAAAATCAAAGGCACGGAAGATTTTAATGAGATTCGCATTGAATGTTTTTGTTTTGCATCCCTCTGTGAAAAATTTTCGAGCGTCTTTTTGCCGCTAAGAAAAAAAGCTCATTGTATTCGTCGAGACGTGCCACTTTGCGATTGAAATATAAAATCTCTGTAATTTATTAACATCATGTTTTACTATGTCAAGCAATTGCATCTACCAATTGAAAGCGGCAAACGACTTCTTTGCATATATTGCAAATGATATATCCATTATCCATAGTTAAAGGTTTATTTCCGTCTCAAACGCGACTCATATCACGTTATATCACATCTTTCATCTCATCATTATCATCTTAACATTCATTACTGTACGAGTAACCTATATTCACGTGTCACGATTTCCAATGAAAAATCGCATCTCAAGACGGCAATCAACGGTTCAAAGGGGGACACGTCGTGTGTCATAATTGAGACGTTCTCATAATTGAGACGCTCTCCAATTAAAAGCGAATGTTTAGAGCCTGTGAAGAGCATCTTTGAGTAATTACAGGGGCTTCCTTTGCGGGCTCCGGTGACACGGGCGTTTAGAAACCGCACGTCTATTTGTAAAATACGTTTAAATATCAAAGGGATGTACAATCTGAGGCGGCGTGCAGTGTTAGTTGTTTAAAATACATTAATGAGAAGGAAAAATGTGAAAGCGTCTCCCCACAATGCGCAAGCCTTATTCTAAAATGTTAATACTTATGTCTATAAATTTTTTCTCTTAGATAAGTAGTAAGCACGTCGTTAGTTTCGTCAAATGCTTGTGAATAAAATGTTAGATCATTTGCAAAATTTACGAATAATTTTAAATTGCAAATAATATTCGTATTTATAAGTTAGAAAGTTTTGTAGAAAGCGGCAAAATTTTTTATTTTAATATATTTTTATTTATGGGGTAATATGATTTTTATACAAAGAACATGTTCAACTAGTGACATGTTCATGCATCTAATTCGGAATCAGGAGCGCTCTTACCCCATCTAATATAAGCTCACTTGCTTCAGTCTGGGTTATTGCTAATCTTTTGTCAATACATCATGCCTTTTCTTACATGAACACAGGAAAATGATTATCTATTTACTGGCGTTTACGCCAAAAGACGCAAAGCGTAAACGAATCAACAACTTGGATAGATGAACTACTGCCAAAAATTACATTTAATCTAATTCGTTTACTTTAACCCAGACTGATGCAAGACCCCTTATGATTTATTAATTTTATGCTATAACTAGAGCCTTATTGTCTAGTCATTAAGATTTATAATGTTATGAAACTTACATGGAGTCAGGGAGGTAGTTGACGGGGCTGTGCTCGTGCCGCACGGGGAACGGCGGCAGATCTTCTTCACTCTCATACTCATTTCTCGTTCTGTTTTTGAAATCTAAAAACAAAATGGCGGTTTTATTGAGATCAAAAATTACCATTTACCGAGTTGCGTCTGACAGGGCCTTTTTGACAAATATGCTATTACTTTCTTAAAATATTTCGGCGAAAAAAGTGAACTAAATATCTAAAATATATTATCATTGCTATTTGTAACAGGAAATTGTCTGATACTCTACTTGATAGACAGCTATACTTGCAGCTAAAGATACTGCTGTTAGAAGGGTTTATTTTAGTTATGGTTACCCAATACACTCGCTTAAGAATACAGAGCAACTTGGCTAAAAATACTAATCTTAATTGACTAGAAAGTACAGAGTATAGTAGTTGCATTTACCCAATGAACACGATTGACAGTACCCAGTAACTTGGCTATGTATACCAATTTGAATTGGGTAGAAGTAACAAAGTAGATTGGCTGTCCCTAGCCAATAAACATGATTAACAGTATCAAGTTACTTAGTTAGTTTTACGAAGTAAAATAGTTGAGCCTACTGAATTATTATGCTAAACACAACAAAGCACCTTGGCTGTGGCGACAGTTCTTCAACTAAGTTGGTTGTTGCTGTAACCGATTGAATTGATTTGTAATACTAAGAAGCTTGGGTATTGTTAACAAAGTAACTCGACTCACTATAGTTAAAAGGTTTGTTAAGTTTACTGAGAGGATAGATTAGTAACAACTAACCTTCGATACTTAATTTTACCAACTTACTGGGTTCATATTACCAACACACGTTAACAAAGTTGACTTGTATAATTTTAGCAACAAACTTTGCAGGCTCCCACCGAAATAGGGCATGGATACCGGTAATCGGTATTACCGGAAAACCGGTAATACCGCACCATTTAGACAATTTTTAAATACCGGTGCTAAAGAGAAAAATACCGGTTTTTCGGTATTTTAGCTTTAATGTATTTTTGTATACGCACACGTGTTTTCAACACAATATTATGATTTATGAAACAATTGAATTTGAAAGTATACCAATACACTCAAAATCAACTGCTAGTAAAATAAGGCTTATAATTAACTGATCACCAGAAATAGTAACATTTCACAGACAAAAATAGTAAACGATCACCAAAATACAGACCACCATTTTAATGTAAAATGATAACCAAAGATTTAACATCTTAAAGCCAAAAATAGTAAATGATCACCAAAATTAGTAAATGATCACCAACATTATACGTTAGCATTTTAATGTAAAATTTTAACCAAATATATTTTTATTTAGCAAATATCCTGTCAAAGAGAAGAAGTCAGATAGACGGACAGACAGACATCGAAGTCTTAGTAAAAGAGTCCCGTTTGTACCCTTTGGGTACGGAACCCTAAAAACGGGCCTCTGTCACTGAGACTTCGAAGTCTGTCCGTCTGTCCATCCGTCCGTCCGTCTGTCTTTCTCTAGGGCCTAGGCTGTATCTCAAGAACCGCTCCAGCTAGACTTCTCAAAATTTCACATATTGTGTATATCTGTTGCCGCTATAACAACCAGTACTAAAACAAAATAAAATAATTATTTAAGGGGGGCTCTCACTCCCACAATGTTTTTGTATGGGGTAAAATAGAATAAAAATAAATATGTGCCTTAAATGTATTTTAACATTAGGTCGTGTTTCGGCTGTTATTCGAAATTACCCCTTGAGTATTCGAAATTATCCATGAAAAGTAAAAATAAGGTAGTTATATCAGAATCCGTAAATACTTTTGAACTAAAAAATATACAATTCACATGGAAATATGTTTATTATAACTAAAATGTTACAGTATCAGGTAACAATATATACAAATTCGTCTTCTAAACTTGAAACAATGACACTATATACTCACTCTTCCAAAAACTTTACGAGATTGCCCCAATGCACCTTAGTGTTTTTTTCTATAAATACCGCAAAAATACCGAAAAACCGGAATACCGGTTTTTGAAAAATCAATACCGGTATTAATTAACCCATCGATCGTGAAATAACGAGACACAATAGCTTATCTATTGTTATCGCGGCCGGATGCGGCCGCTTAGGTCTTCATGAATTAAACCGGTATTGCAAAAATCCCCAATACCGCCACGCCCTACTCCGAAGCAAGTTACTCGGTTGCAAATAGCAACAACTTGTTTATTTATAGGCGTTACGTTTTTGCAGTGTGCTTATGTGATTAAACAAACAGACTTTGATCTTCTCTTACCCCGTACACGGTCCATAGGCAGACATGATCTAATAACTCTTACCAAGTCTGCACACCCCTCTAATTTCCCGAATCTCAAACTCACCTCTTATAACCATCCTCACTTTCCTCGTCGCCTCCTCCGAATACACCGCTAGCAGATCTTCTATCGTCTTATCTCTCCCATCCACAGCGTACAGATTAGCTCCATGTTCCAACAGTATCCGCACGACTCCCGCTTTACCGAAACAGGCCGCTTCGTGTAGGGGAGTCCCCGAATCCGTTCGGATGTTTGGATCGATGCCCGCTTTCAGAAGTTCGAGGACTACTTCACTGTTTGAAAAAAAAAACAAAGCTTTTTGAGGGCGTGTTTGTCTCAACAGTACGGGCCAGTGTCATTTACGATAGTTACTGGCATTGGCCAGTATATTTAGAGCATACTCTTAGCTAGTTCGCAAGATCGCAAGAATTGCTGCTATGTTAGAGTACGATAGAGTTACGAAGTATAAATTTCGTAGTGTAAGAAACATTTGTAAGAGGCCAGTGCCATATGTATAGATAGTAAAGAGGAAGTTTATATATTTGCATTGCTTGCATTACCTATCATACCACAATCTGGTATTTTCAAGTATTAGATTTGTTATGTTGACATTTATAATAATAATAATAGCTCCCACACCGGTTTCGGTGACGGTGGCCGGTTTCATTGAAACCAGGCCAGCTACGCAGGAGTAATTTTATAGTGCCCAAGTATGTGCGCAGTACACAAGAGCACTCTCTATTCCTTTACTCTCATAACCCAGTGGGACGGACAACCGACACGACTGGCGAGAGATCAGGCGCAGGACCGACTTTTTACATGCCCATCCGACGCATGGATCATCTTACTTGTCAGACAATCAGGTGATCAGCCTGCATTGTCCTAACCAAACTTGGAAATAACATGTTTCCAACGCGGGAATCGAACCCACAACCTCCGAGTCAAGAGCCGCGCTCTATACCACTAGACCACGGAGGCGTCACATTTATAAATATACTAGATGACGCCCGCAACTCCGTTGCGCCAAAATTCGTTTATAGCGCGGGAACCGTACATTTTTCCGGAATAAAAGTATCCTATGTCCTTCCTCGGGACTCAAAGTATCTCCATACCGAAATTTCAGCTAAATCGGTTCGGCGGTTTGGGCGTTAAGAGGTAACAGACAGACAGACAGGCGGACACACAGACAGACAGACACACTTTCGCATTTATAATATTAGTATGGATGGATTGTATATTGTACGTAGGGTTTGTATTGATAAGGCAACAGCCAACAGGCAAGCGCCTTCCATAACGCCAATCAGTGCACCGTGAATATGCATGAGCGTGAAACTAACGAGTCAACACGATACCGTTACAAATGTACATTTTAAATTGTATTTACCGCACGCAGATTTGTCGCTGTAAAATCTAATAAAATTAATTGGAAAAAGCTATTAAGCTTGTACAAAATGATGTAAAATTTACTGTAGCTAAAGCAGCTAAAGATAGATATTAATGATGTTAATTATGACTAACAAAATAGTAATAAAAATATCAATAAGGTGGGCAGTAGCCTTGGATTAAATACAATTATTTGAAATGTTGCCTCTTGTTTAGCAGTTTTTTGGACTTTTATCTCGTCCCATGTTTCTGCAATAGAAAATACTATAAATATTTGAAAAATGCCCTTGTTATTAGACTTTACACTCAGATACGAGGCAACTAGGTAATGTATGCTGAGTTCTTTCAAGTATACAGTGATGATACTATACAACTTAATATTATATCAAAATTAGCATAGGCATATGAATCATAAACATAACCCTTCTCACCGCGCCTATCGGAGCGCAATAACGAACAAACGAATATGAATACATGTGAATAGCACACCCTTTTGCATTAACATATATTTACATTAAAAGATAAATAGTGAAGACTGATAAACATCAAAATGTTATGGTATGATTTGTTGTTCAAACTACCGATTTTTGGCCATCTGATGGCCTGCGGTCGAGAATTGAGAATAGCACATTGATTCACAATTACTTTTCGATTTGAATTCGAAAACTGAAATGAAAAAGCGCGATAAGTTTTTGAATCCAAGTCAGACGGGAATTATTGTGAATAATTGCGTTGAACGAAAACTAGGGTCCTTTCTCACCCTACTTAGAAGAATGGCTGTAGCCATATGAACAATAGAGATAAATTCACACATCCAGTGTTACATATTTAAAAGTGACCTAGTTAGCTCAAGCTTTGAAATTTAACAATCAAAACCTAGTAACGTTCACGTTCCCGTGATGGCATATACTATAAGTGCCTGAAGATCGTACCTCACATAATATTTATATTTATACTAGCTGTCCCGGTGAACTTCTTGTCACTTTAAAACCTTCCCTGGACTTCTACGAATATTTTAAGAGTAAAATTAGCCCAACCCGTTCAGCCGTTTTCGAGTTTTAGCGTCACTAACATAATTGAAAATCCATTTTTATATATTTGAATTTTAACTTTTAAGTATTATCACAAACCTTTTGTATGGGAGTGATTATATAGAAAAGTGTTGTTTTTAAACTTTTTCAGGTTTTTTTTTTAGAATTTTTCTCTCCGTAAGAACCATCCTCGTACTTCAAGGAATATCTTAAAAAAAGAATTAGCGAAATCGGTCCAACCGTTCTCGAGTTTTGCGCTTAGCAACACATTCAGCGACTCATTTTTATATTATAGATGGCACCTTCACATGCCTAGGTTAATACAAGCTGTATACTCACACTTGACCGTTTTTACTGGCTCTATGTAGCGGAGTAGTGGAGAACTTCCACAGCTTCCACTTGGGGTATTTGTACGGCTGGACAAGACTTGGTTCCACTTGTATCAGGTGCTGGACTGTTTTTAACCTGACGAATAGATAGACGTTTCAGTTTTGCAGGGTTTTGGCTAAATCGGAAAACGTACGTTGGATAGTAGAGGCTGGAGATTGGAGAATGGAGACTGTAGGCCAAAGGTGTGACTAGTGACGTTGAATCTACGTTAATACATAGAACAGCAAAATTGAACATGTTATAAGGAGATCAATCTACATGAATTTGATGATGTTGACGAAGAGCATGATGAAGTCGACGATAATACCGTAGAGTGTAGACTGTAGACCATTAATCAAAAAACTTATTAACTTTCGTGGCAATTAACACATTGCTACTAGGTTCGATGTATTCCTTTGCCTTATCTTTTAACCTAAAACTTTTAACAAAGTACCAGAAGCATCTAACCTCCCGTAGTGAGCTGCTAGGTCCAACGCGCTCTCGTCCTTGATGTTCCTGATGTTGACTTCAGCACCGTTGTTGATGAGCTCAGCCACAACTTCGCTGTGACCGAACTGCGCCGCGATGAGCAGAGCCGTCTCGTTGTCGTGCGTCTGTTGGAATAAGAATGATGAAACATGGGTAGTCTTTGGCAGTTTTTTGTGAAAGTAAAACTATCTCTGTGTCTTCCTTTTTTGGTTGGATAGCAATCTCATCGGGATTCTGTGACATTCTCGTAGGCAACACCAAGGGCCGCTCTTCTGACCTCTTCTAAACCTACCTTCTGGTTAACATCAACAGGAGGGTTGTGCGCTAGGAGCATGCACACGATGTGGACATCCCCCCTCCAGGCCGCAAGATGTAAGGGGGTGGCTCCCTTCTTATCCGGGATGTTCGGTGACGCGTAGGCCGCTAGCAGTAACCGTACTATCTCTCTAAAATTACAATATTGATGAGTAAAAGGAAGAGGATTCATTAGTAAATACTAATGAATCCTCTTCCTTTTAGTACATAATAGAATTTAAAATATTAGTATAGTTTTAGTATTATATAAGTTATAAGTAGAGTTTGTTATCGCATGAGCAAAGACATGGAAAAACTAACTAGTTTATATATCTCGTAGTCATTAAAATTAATGAAGATGACGTATTTTCAGTGAAACATGTACCACATTAGCACAAATTACTAAAAAAGTAAATAGTTACTGGTGTATTATTAATACTTTGTTTTAAGCGAGGTCAGATTTTTGTTGCCTCCATACTGGCTCTATAAATACGACCATACAATTTCTAATACGCCAACAATCTTATCCAGTGTTTATTAAAGAAAGAACTCACTTATGACCCTGTAGACAAGCGTGGTGTAGTGGTGTGTAGCCGTTGTCGTCTGCCACGTTGACTCCCGCATGTTTTCTGACGAGACTGAAACAAAAAAAAAAGAAAATTAAAAAATATTCGCAGTCGGTAGGATTCGAACCTACGCTCCCAGAGGGAATCTGATTTCTAGTCAGACGCCTTAACCGCTCGGCCACGACTGCCATGTCAACAAATGTGAAAATACCATTCTAAACAGTTGGAACAGAAAGTGGAATGAAATCAAGATTCAAGTTATACTACGATTGTATCGCTACAAAATAATATTATGTTTAACTATTGGTAAGGCTGGTTTATGGTTGGCTATAACGTAGAGAAAGAAATATCTTGGCATCAATGAACGCTTATCAATCATCTTCGTATGTCCCCAGCGGGGCTAAAATGGTCACATATAGCAATTCCTTTCAATCAATTCAGCAAATGAATTGTCAAAACTGTCAAACTGACAAATGTCAAATCAGTACAAAAATACAGAAATGAATTGCAAGCAGAGTTGCATTTTGCGATTTTAGAAAAATTAAATCATATTATGATTCATATCATGATTCTTCAAAGCGACCGTTTTAGCCCCGCATTATCCATTCCAATAAAGGATTATTACTATCAATGATTATTATCAATCACCTTAAAATTTATGCTTAAGTATAGTAAAATTTGTTAACATTTCTCATTTGCAATTATATCCAATAAACTAAGAAGTACCTTTCAAAGTAGCTTAGCAATAGACAATAGTATTAGAAAATTACAAAACAGATAAATTTCTGTGGTTTTCTAGGAAGTAAATATAAATTATAAATATGTATTGTGAATTTTGATGTAATTTTTTATTTTATCATATACCCAGATTTATTATGAGCACCTTTATTAAACTACCTACAAAATATAAACAAACATCTGATGATGATGATAAAAAAAGACCTAATTTTTTAATCCAATCCTATCAATTATCATACAACTTAACCCACTAATACAAGAGATGACACATTTCATTGATAATATGTCCTTGACCTCACAAAATATATTATACTCTGGGGTCAACGACTGGCGAGACAATAAACTCATAAGCGCGAACCAAAATAAACCTAAACGTGTAGCTGTAAAGTTCGTTTTGCTTTAACCTCCAAGCCATAACAGTTATTCGCATTCATCTGTGTCAACTGTCAACAGGATTTTGGAACAGTTCAGAATAATATTGATGATTTTATACAAGTATTGACAATATTAATGTATGTCAATTCAAAAGATAATTAGCTAAATGCAATAGAAACAATAAAATTGGCCATGTGCGAGTTGGACTCGCGCACGAAGGGTTCCGTACCACAATAGAGCAAAAACAGGCTGAAAATTGTGTCTTTAGTATGGGAGGCCCCTTTATTATTTAATTTATTTGAATCTTATTATTAATTATAAAAGTACAAAATATGTAACTGAGTATTTCATGAATATTTCAAGTGCCTATGTGTTGCCGTTATTGATATCGAGCAAAAAATAGCAAAAAAAAAACACGTTTGTTGTATGGGAGCCCTCCCTGATATATTTAATTTATTTTATTTTTAGTATTTGTTGTTATAGCGGCAATAGATATTATAATTTATGATAGGTACACAATCTGTGAAAATTTCAGAAGTCTAGCTATAGCAGTTCTTGAGTTACAGCCTAGAGACAGACAGACGGACAGACATCGAAATCTTAGTAATAGGGTCCCGTTTTTACCCTTTGGATTCGGAACTCTAAAAACAATGATAAATTAATAAATTAAGTAATAAAAGACCTGTAATATACCAGCAGTGAGCAGGCTGATGATGTTAAATTTAAGAGCACTCTTGATCATGTCGCCTTTCAAATAAAAAAATATATCAAAATCGGCAAAATCGATGCGATGCTACGGACATACACACACAAACAATCAGAATGATCAAAAAACACTTCTCTTTTTTCGTCAGGGGGGTAGAAACTTTTAAACTTTTGAAGTTGAAAGCTTACGGTTTGAAGCATGAAGTTCAAAGTTTACTTACGCCGGTTGGCCTTGCCTTTTATGTGGTACCGAACAGATATGGGAACTAGACAATGATTCATGGGTTTATCAATAACAGACGAAGGGAATTCCGTTCATCGCTCACAATTAATTTGATTCAATTAAAGTTTACAGTCGAATTGCTTGTAATACGTATTGATTAATTATTATAGCAATTAGCAAGTTACTTGTTTTCAAAGGTTTGTTAGCCTTAAAACTATAATACGTAGTTTTTACCCTAATTGATATAGTTAACAATCATTATCAGATTATCACTTAGTTGGTACCTAATGGTGGCGTAGATTGTAGACGATGTTGCAGGTAAAAACGAGAGACAAAAACTACTTGATTGATGACATTAATTTCTCTATCACCTGGTAAGTGAGAGCCACACGCGCGAAGACCTTGAAAAACCTGAATAAGGAATGCTGGATAAAAAGATTGAATACGCATTTTCTCTGGCACAATTAAGATCGATCGAGTAAATTACCGTACTTGAAGCTGTGTGTAAATTTAATTTTTAACCACTTCTAAATATTGGAATACAGCTAGGAAGTAGGAACCTTTCCCTCACTAGTTTGTTTGCACATGCCTACAGGCACTTGGTGTCTAATTTATATAAATGGCGTCAAAGCAACTGAACGAGGCCAACATAAACAATAGAACAAGAATAAGGCGTCCTTATTCTTCTTTTTTAGGAACATCCCTAATTTCAAGGTCAGCGGCTTTTGAGAAGACGACAAAAAGGTGTCACGTCCTTCTAGGTCCTAGGAGCATCCGTAATTTCAAGGTCACAAAGAATCTTCGGAAAAATAATAGCGTGCTCAATGTCCTTCTAAGCGGCTTTTTATTATCCGTATTGGTAACCCGATAGTGGAATTTCCGAAAGGCTGATGATGAGTCACGGGCCACCGGCCAGAGATATAATAACTAGTGCACACGCTGTAACACACACCGCACTTTCTAACTGAGCTGATGTCCCTAATTTGTGTAACGGTAGATGACAGTTTCGCACTAGGAATTATTACAATGAAGGTATTCAAAGGAGGCTTTGGTTTTGGCCCGTTTCTAAGTTTTTTTACTGAAGTTTATTCATTCAATAGCGAGCGTTTGATTGGCTTTCGAATGCGTAACCTATCAATAATAATAATTAATTGAATAAATAAACTTTATTACCAAGTAGCCAAGCAAGCAAGTTATGTCATTACTTCGTGACAAAAATGACGCACGTTACGAGAGTTGTTATTGGTTAAACCAGGGGTTCCCAAAGTAAAAAGGGGCGCAGTGAGTCGAACCTCCATTATTATCCGAAACCACAAATACCTATTATAAAATAAAATTATACTTAATATTAATAATATAAAGCAGGTACAATATTAAGTATTTGTTTATTATTATTTACCTGCTTAACGTAACTATAATAAATAATAATCACTAAAGGTGTTTATTTATGTATGTTTTTCGAATAGCTAGGTAGAGTAGGGCGCCGTGACAAAATAATATTGTAACGTGTAATTGCGTCGCAGGCTAAAAAGATTGGGAACCCCTGGGTTAAACCATGGTTTTTGTATGATTGGTAATGAGATCAAGTTAATTCTAATAAGGCTCCTTACAGCAATCTCATAAGGACTTAAAATATTGATGACTAGGCTGTATGCGCTTGGTATCATCTTGGTATGTAAGGACAAGTCTTACATTGAATTGCATTGCCATAATAATGTATCCGGAAGACTTATTAAGTTATCACCACTATTTACGTAAATATTAATAATTGTATAACCAATCAGCAATCACCATTCTTTCAAACTCTATATATTTATTCAATTTATGCAAAGAACGATGAATTTAATAACTCACCTATCATCAAACTTGGCTTTGATCATCTTCTTAGTTTTCACGCAATGCCTGTACACTTTGTATCTAGCCTCACACACATTATCACACAGCTTCAAATCAAAGCACTGCACGTGTCTGCCGCCCATGGTACACTATTTGGTCCCCGGTGACTCACAGGACTGTCCAAACAGGTTTGACACCCGACCCGCGGCGTTCGACAAGCCGTATTGAAATGCAAAATAGCTATCAAAGATAAGATACCACAAGTAGCCCAAAGAAATAATCAGAGCATGATTAGGACTGATACGCTAAGAATTAAAACCAGGTTTTGTTTATTATGATAGTGGTATTAGCCATCACAAACGAAGGAACTCTACCAAGCACTTGAAAATGCGTAAAAGAAAAGTATCGGTTTATCAATGTTCAGATAAAGACGCAGATAATTTTTATTCGAAGGCAATAAATGGCAAACCGACGACGTCGACACTGGTGAAGAAATGTCTACTAATTATTTTTATTCCAGAAACAAAAAAAAAAATCTTTAATCATAAATTGTAATAATAAGGATCATAAGCTAACCTAACCATACAATTTACTGGAATAATTTTTATTTTTTACTTCTCATAAAACCAACGGTCTCTGTTTAGTGTTTACTAACAACAAATCGAGAAATGTAGGACGCGGGAAACAGAGTTGAGCTGGCTTGACCTTTGAATCTGAGGTTAGCAAAAATAACGTAGTTTCCCATGAAAATAACGGTCTACAACATGGGCGTACCCAGGATTTCAGCTAGGGGGTGCAGCTCATACCTGTTTCGAGAATATGGTTATTTTGGTAGGTATGTTGAATTAAAAAATCATGAAATTTTTTTTTATTAATCTAACTGAAAAATATTTTATTTTCAACACTTCATTTTGCGCAGAGTTGGTAACAGGTTTGTAATTCCCACTTGCTAGGAAAATTGACATTTTATCTGCCCCTACCTAGGTACGCCCATGGACTCTACAATATCATTTACCGTACTTACTGTTTATTTCATACAATCTTCGCATTAACAAAAGCAGTGCAAAATTCTTCTTTCTTTGTTGAAAGTTGAAACGCTTAGCACCAATCGTTCTGTTTATGAATTTTATTATCTATTATAAATTAAATATAAATTATCTACTCTTTTTAAAGTAAGAGTAGACAATGAGTTTCCACTATTATGCCCTTCACCTATGCCTATTTCGCCCATAAAACGTAATATCAAAAACCCCACAATCATGTTATCAGTTACAACCTATAATTATTTAATAAACATTGATAAGAGCTACAGGCATGACCGCATGACTCAAAGGTTTATTGAAAGTAATTAGATATTCACTAATATTGTTACATTGTAATTAGAGGTTAGTATACTAGACTTGAAATTACTAAGCACAGTAAAGGAATTGAGTATAAGTTGTAAACAGACAAAAATTAAAGCATTCCAAAATTTCCAAAGGTAATTATAACGGCATTCATGGACAATCTCAAGACAAAAGTAAGAGAATAAATGAAGTGAGAAACACCATTAGAAAGTATGTTGTGAGAGGTACCAAAATATTAAATAATATGCTTAGGACGAGTGAAGGAAAAATACACATAATATAATGCTTTAAGATATTTATTACTCTATGCTTTAAGCAAGTTTGTCCCTAATAATAACTCCCACACCAATTTCGGTGACGGTGGCCGATTTCATTGAAACCAGGCCAGTTACGCAGGAGTAATTTTATAGTGCCCAAGTGTGTGCGCAGTACACAAGAGCACTCTCTATTCCTTTTACTTCTCATAACCCAGTGGGACGGAAGACCGTCACGACTGGCGGTGGCGAGAGATCAGGCGCAGGACCGACTTTTTTACATGCCCATCCGACGGCATGGATCATCTTACTTATCAGACAATCAGGTGATCAGCCTGCATTGTCCGAATCAAACTTGGAAATAACATGTTTCAACACCACACTCTTAACCACTGGACCACGGAAGCGTTTTTCCCTTATACTCAAAATATGACAAGACAGAAATGTTACGAGTATGAGTCAGGACTCAGGACTGAGGACAAACATACTTGATACTAACATACATATTACATATTATTATACATGTTACATATAAATTATGTACACAATATACTAAGCTAGCTAGCTTATATTGCCCAATGCCCAGTCCAATAACTGTGCTGTGTGCAGTCCTTATAGCTAGCTCTAATTAGCTATAACGCCTAAGGTTGACAACAAGTGCCCTGTTTGAACATTTTTCTCAGTAAAGTGTCGTTACCATTATCAGTTTGAGGTCAGTATTCAGTATTCAATGTCAACAAAGCGGTTTTCACGGTCGCTTCATTGATAGATAGCTTTGCCGCATAAGGACTGCTAAGCGTCTTCGTTGAACATTAAAGATACTAACTACTAAGAAATTAGTTAAAATCCAGTTTCTTACCTCAATAGTTTTAGATCTTTTGAAATGAGCAGGCAAATGACTTGATTGAAAACAAATAATAAGAATTAATTGGCCTATGAACATACATGACGATATCTATCGACTACTCAAACGTCTTATTGCAACCAATAAATAGTCTTAGTGGAGAACTACACTTGCAACGCTCTTTAGAGGAGTCCACACCGCTCTTTTTTCCATACAAACGCTGTCCCCTGTTTCCTCCCTGGATAATGCTAGTAGAGTTATAATTTTTTTCTTGAATATCTACGGCCACTAATACAATGTCCCTATGTTTTATTTTTTTTTCATAATTTAATTATTAAATAAGATATGAACGTTCAAAAACACAAAAAAATGGCCAGATTTTCCGCTGTGTTCAAACACCCAGAAAACAGATTTGGCTAGATTATACAAAAAAAATAAAACCTAGGAACACAGCTCAAGCCTTTCTTTAATCTTTAATGAAAAAAGTACTTAAATCGGTTAAGTTTTGGAGAAGGAATCAGGGGACAACAAATCGTTGATTTTCTGCAGTTGTCTCTATCGCGTTCTGCGGTATAGGCTTGAGGTAAGGGAGACAGCTTATTACACTTCCTTTTTTTCATTTCCCTAGCCCCTGGTGTATCCTCTTAATCTGCATTTATGCAGAGGGCTGAGGGATGTTTTATCACATTAGCATTTACTTAGCTTCGGCATAAGTTGTAATTCAGAAGTCTGAACCAAAATATTTTGGTCTCTCTTCTTTTAAAATTATGTGAGAAGTAGAATTAATCCATTCATTTCCATCCATTTTATTCAATTCACAAACTCGTTATATCACGACACATTAGTACCACACTCACGTAGATGGAGCAAGATTCCGTGAACGCCAGACGGTTTATGCATACTGCAGGTAGGTGGTCAGAGGTTACAACTTAGAACTTATGAAACAGTCCGGTTTAGCCCCATTTTCACCAACGTATGTTAGTGTTAACAGCTTGTTAAAATGTCACGTCTTCTCTTTCATTCATAAGAAAAATGAAAGAGGTAACGTGATACTAATTCGAGCGTTAACTTTAACAGTCGTTGGTGAAATTGGGGCTTAAGAGGAAAACCTTAATACCCACATTATACTCGGTATGAAGCGGCAAATATCTAACGAGTTAATTTAGAAAATTACAAAAGAAGTTAAGTAAGATAAGAAATGTAACCCAACGGCTACGAATAGATAAACGTGATTTCGACCAATTGGCATCAGTTCAGTCCACCAGTCTGATCCAGACTGACGGGAGAATGATCGTGTAACCGGTTGATTGACGGACTGATCTTTTTTTTATTATGTACTTTCCGGTTATCATTCTGTCCGCTGGCGTCAATCTCAGACTGATGGACTAAACTGATGCCAGACTGACCGTGTAATCTATGTTATAACATAAATCAATATCGATGATGGGCAAACGAAGATGCAGCTCTAAATTGATCGCTTTTATAGGTCCATCATGAACCGGGGTAAAAATAGGGCAATATAATGCCTAACAACTTAAAACATTAAACAAGTAATACGTAGAATATATACACCTACGAACAATACTTTCTAACTCCTCAAAGAGTCAGAATATACAAACTTTCTTAAACGGACATGCAACGCACCTTAGCTCTACGTCCTTATCTAGTGTACGAACACTTATTTCTTATCTTATCTACGATTTATTGTATTTATAGGAAATTACTCGCACTGGAAATCAATCGCAAAACAACCAACAAAGGTGACACCAAAGGTGCATTGACCGTATTTTGATAGCATAATTAACAGTAATATGGTTTTAGTTATCTACTGGAAATAAGAGTCTCTTGCGTTCTATTTCTTTTTTCGACTGCCATGGCATGAATCCAAAATTAAAAAATAATAGGTGACGCCAGCAACTCCGTTACACCAAAATTCGTACATCGCGCGGGAACCGTCCATTTTTCCGGGATAAAAAGTATACTATTCCTTTCCAGATACTTGACGTATATCCATACCAAATTTCAGAAAAATGAATTCAGCTGGTTGAACGGGAAGGAGTAACAACCACACACACATTAGTATGGGTATTAATCATTTGTCATTACATAATACGATTACGATTTATGAGTAACTAGCTGTTGCCCGCGACTTCGTCCGCGTGGACTTCAGTTTATAGCGCGCGATGTCAACAAAATTGGTGTCAAAAGCTTTTATAAAAAAAAAACCCTGGTACCCCTTAAATCAAAACAGCTGTGCAGTGTGCACATAATATTTCAATTTTTTTAATTAAACTTTATATTTTATGCCAAATTAAGCTTATTTAGCCCCCCAATTACACAACTTTACCCATAAACTATTTATCATTGATAAGTTTAATCGAAAAAAATCGAAAATGGAACATAAGATAATACCACCTCTTATAGAAAGACTTTTGGGCAAGCGTTAGCGCGATGTAGGAGACGCACGGCGCCATCTATTATGAATTTTTAGAACTAACTTAATTTGAACAAATTTACGCATTTTCACCCCCTTACAACGCTTTTTTTCAGTAAAAAAGTAGTGTTCTTTCTCAGGTTTTAGACTATTTGTATACAAAATTTCATTACAATCGGTTCGGTAGTTTTGGCGTGAAAGCGAGACAGACAGACAGACAGACAGATCATACACTTTCGCATTTATAATATTAGTATAGATTTCCTACGTCAGCAAACATTAAAACAAACTCCATTTTACTAGCTTTTCCTGTGTCAACGACAGGAATGTTTACCTATTAACTTATAAGTACATCGCAACAATTACAGTTATTAGGCTCTGAGTTAACCACCTACTTAACTAGGAGTTTAATTGAGACATTATAGTGCCTAATAGTCTAGTATTAGTAGATACTAGATAGAGCCTGTGTTACGACTAATTCTGTGTTACCCTGGGCTAATCTGGGTAATATCTGCGTTTTGAAGTATTTATTTACAAAAACATAAATAACATCATTATTTGCGAAGAAATTCGGGAACGGCACATTTCGCTGATTAAAACTAGTCTGTGTCTTCCCCGGGGGCCTAAAGTGGTAACAGAGAGATAAATATTAACATGAAAGCATAGCATACAAAAACATGATGCACAAGCAAGAGCTTAACTCTACTTATCTATCTATATTTTTCGACCTATTCACTAAAGTCACACTCACCTATATCTCCGCTTCAAATTCCGAAACATAGCATTCCCGTTTTTGAACATAAAAAACTTCATATCACACGTATCGCACAATTACATGTCAACAAACACGCACTATCACCAGTAGAAGTACTGACTATCCTAGTCGTATAGTCAATATTGAAGCAACGTTTCGGCCCAACGGTCAAGTGACTAACTGAAATGAATCATAGGCAACAGGTTGGAACTCTTTGTGGCCGCCTAACTGTTGTTTTGGTTTGGCGAATTTCGGACGCCAATTTTGGTTTTGTTGTTTTAACCGACTTTATGTCCTCGATTGCTAGCATCTTAACCTCTTAATTCATTAAGAAATAAACACACCGGCAAAATTAGAGGAACATAACAAAATTTTCAATTTTTTTTAAATTGTTCACTGATTTTTATATATTTATTTATTTACTAATTGATTATTAAAAAATAAATTTTATATAAATTTAGGGCATAAAAACGTGAAAAATAGAAAAAAATCAGCAAAAATCAAAAAATTAGAAAATCTTTGACATTTCAGTAGTAAGTTTTTAAGATAAATTCTCCATTTTTATTAAAGAAATGCCATGTTAAAAGCGTGTAATGCTGGTGTAATGCCTTCTATGGATCTCAAGAGGGCCTGGATACGCCATTCCATGCTTGCATTTTAATAGTCAATCATTTCCTGTGGGATATTCTCCTACTCCTCCAGTAGCGTCAACTCGAGCTCCTGGACACATTTTGGAGCTGGAGTTTTAACTCGTACCGTTCACCCATTGATGTGCCACACGTCTTCAATCGGATCCACATCCGTAGACCACGCTGGCCTCTCCACCTGGGCTACGCCAGCATCGTTTAGGTAATAATGCCCGATTTTCTTACTCTATGGACGCACATAAAATTGAAATTACTACCTAAAACTGTGTAAAAGGCACACCATGCAGTTCCAGGATGTCGGTGCTATAGCTCTGTACTGTCAAAGTACCATCATCTATAATCATCAGCTCCATGCGGGCTCCAAATCATATGCAACTCCAAACCATTACGAAGCCTGCATCATAGGCCACTGTTTCCGGTAAGTTTGATGGCCTGTAACTTTCCTTATGATTTATCCATATTCTTTATCGCCTGTCAATACAATGTACACAGAATTTGCTCCCATCACTGTACAGCACAAGATTTCACTCACTTGTCTAATTTTGATGTTCACGCGCAAATCTTAGCCTGGCTCTTCGGTGTCCTGTCTCAAGTTTTGGTGCCCTTGCTGGCACTTTTGAGTTTAATTTAACTTCTTTGAGTCTTCTTCTTACTGTACAATCACTTACACGTTCATCTTGGACCTGTTCCGACAGGTTTCGTGTCTGCATAGCAGTTTGAGGTCGATTTCTTAAGTTTTGTTTCCTTACAAAATGGTCATCCTGAACCATTGTCACCCGATATCTGCCTTGTTCTCGTCTCCGAACGTAAAATCCAGTCTCTCTGAAGCGTTGAAAGTTACGATGAACCACGGAAGCCGACACACCTGGCCTGACTGACCGAACGGTAGGTGTGACCTTTCTCTATCGTGGTTACAGCTCTAGCTGTCGCAAATGCTGGGAAATCACTAATTTTGTATCTAAGCAATGTGTTCTTCCAAAAACCAAACAATCAAATGAGCTGAGCATACCTTGCACCCCGCTAAAACGCCATTCTTATCAGGAACACTTACAACGTCAATAATCGAAAAACACTTATTAGGGCATAATTGCTATAAAAACCTGTCAACTTGCCAGTTTTGTTCAATATTTTATTTCTTGAATGAGCTTAGAAGCTATAAAAAAGGCTTTCAGACAGTCCGGCCCACTTGAGTTCAAGTTTTGGTCCTTTTTACCAATGTTCCGCTAATTTTGCCAGTGTGTGTAGAACGATTAATAATCGTTATCGATTAATGTGCTTACTCTATCTCTATTCTCTACATAATAATATAATATTATGTTAAAAAAATGCTGATACATTTGTTTGCTAGCACCATTACATCCTCTTAATTCATTAAGAAATAGAACGATTAATAATCGTTATCGATTAATGTGCTCACTCTATCTCTATTCTCTACATAATATATTATGTTAAATGCTGATACCTTGATTGTACTATCTGAACGTCCATAAACCAACTATCACCAGTCCCTGCGGTACCGCTTGTTCAGAAAAAGTCTAGAGACGTATTTGTAGTCCAATTTTGTATAAAAAAATAACTTGGGAGGTATTGCTTGAATAATAGAGTGTATTAACTAATGCTTGAGTCTTGTTTTAAATCTACTGTCGCAGTTTTTGTTTACTACCAATTACCAATTAGGTCACACAAAGTTTTAGGCTTTATAATATCTGGGGGCACGGCAGTGCCCCCAGATATTATAAAGCCAAGTCAAGTTGCGCCAAGTCGAGCAAAAAGCGGCACGGCCGTACCATCCTTTTCTCGAACCAATTCAGGCTCTTTTTGACCCCCTATAACTTCATTGTGGATAAACCAACAAGCCTGAATTTTCAGTTACTAAGCAAGCATTGTAAAAACACGGTATATTTCAAATTTCATTTAATTTGAACCAGTGGTTTAAGAACTGTAACTTGTTAAAGTTTCTTAATTTTGTCACTGACTGACTGACTGACTGACTGACCGATAACCAAAAGTCTAAGGCACTTCTAGCAGACGTAGAACCTTCAAATTTAGAATATAATTAGTGTTTAGTGTCTCAATCAAGGAAAAATTCAAATATTTCAAAATTTCTGTCCAGTTTTCTAGATACACTAACTTCGTGAATAACTTTGTAATCCCATATAAATGTATAGGATTACAAAGTTACATTTGCGGTTTATGAATCATTGTACCCGTACCATCAATATCTCCGGTTTATCGTCGGTAGAGAGATATCTAGCTAGTGTTTAGTGTCTTAATTAAGGGAAAACCTAATAAACATTTCATAATTACTGTCCAGTTTTCTTCTGCTTTCTCTAACTTTGTGAATAACTTTATAATCCCATATACATGTTTAAGATTACAAAGTTACATTTATTGCAATTTATGAATCATTGTACCGGTACCATCGATATTTCCGTACGTATATTCGAAGAAGTAATAGTATATATAGTATCTATATAATATATGAAGCACTAGCTTTTGCCCGCTGCTTCGCTCGCGTGGAATTAAAAAAATCGCGTAAAGTACGAATATTCTTGTAAACCTCCTTTGGAAACTTGACGTTTTTCCAAGACCAAAAGTAGCCTATGTTACTCTTCATCCTTTCAACTAAGTCTACGTCAAAAATCAAGTCGATTGGCTGCTTCGCTAGGCCGTGAAGGAAGGACAATCAAACAAACAAACACACTTTCCCATTTATAATAATATATTAGTATGGATATTGGATAGTCATGAAAGGCAAGTAGTATAGTAATATTGTATACATAATAATTATATTATTATTAATTGCTAGTTTTATTTGTTTCTTATAAAAATCGTTATTGATATTTATAGTAGTAAAAGGTACCAAAAAGGAGAAAAGTAGGATTCTACAAAAAGAAGTGAGATCCCATCAAAAACATCCTGTAAAAAAACCAAGTCTCGCAACTCAGTTTTTATACCGTAAAAATTTATGAGATCCATGCAATACCAAGTCGGTTAATTTATTCAGTCCCTACCTAGGGGATCTTCTGTTTCAAGTTATTACGTAAGTTATTATCATATCAATATCAAAAATCTTTTACGTTTTAAATAAATAGATCGACTTGGACATCGCATGAAAACACAATGTATCTTACAATTTATACATAATTATTATATTATTAGATTGTTTAGTCTATTGCACTCCATGCGATTGACGTAGTGCTGTGTGATACTGTATTTAAAACGTAAAAGATTTTTAATATTGATATGATAATAACTTACGTAATAACTTGAAACAGAAGGTCCCCTAGGTAGGGACTGAATAAATTAACCGACTTGGTATTGCATGGATCTCATAATTATTTTTTTTTAAATTAAAACTGAGTTGCGAGACTTGGTTTTTTACAGGATGTTTTTGATGGGATAATATTGTAGTGAAATGAAATGATCGTATTTTAATTCCAAAATGGTAACCGCTGAACCGATTTTGCTGTTTAGCATGGAGATACTTTGACTCCCGGTAAAGGACATCTAGTCTAACATACACTAACAACAGAATATATTTCATGCGATTATCGAGTATCCTAATACCTATCAACCTCTAAAACTCTATTCACAATTCAATAGGTAGAACAATACCCACATGCAGTGAACATTCGCCTGTTTATTTATGATTTCCTATTGTTAAGTCAATAACATCCAATTGTAAATAGACTATGATGTCAGACACAGTTTTCTCCGAATTTCAATAGTCGCCACAACCCAATGAAAAACCAATTATGTATATTGGTTCAGACTTCAGACTAGGCTTGAGAAGCAAAGCCTGCGTGTCTAGATAACCTTTAAGCAACTCAGGATTGCGATTATACGACAAGTATGACAAAGTACTGAATGTTATTTAAAAATGACTAGAACTCCTTACTATGGAAATCAAGAAACCTTGCACCAGGCGTATCAGTCTATAATCTTTTTCTGTATAAGCAAACGGTTCACCTGATGGAAAGCAACTTCCGTCGCCCATGGACACTCGCAGCATCAGAAGAGCTGCAGGTGCGTTGCCGGCCTTTTAAGAGGGAATAGGGTTATAGGGGAGGGTAGGGATGGGAAGGGAAGGGAATAGGGGAGGGTAGGGAAGGGAATTATAGGGTAGAGGATTGAGCCTCCGGTAAACTCACTCACTCGGCGAAATACAGCGCAAGCGCTGTTTCACGCCGGTTTTCTGTGAGAACGTGGTATTTCTCCGGTCGAGCCGGCCCATTCGTGCCGAAGCATTGCTCTCCCACGTCTAAAATCTATACGTATACGTCATCTTCTTCAGTCATGTCAGATTTCTGGTAATATAAGTTAAATATGACTCCCCCTCATTTATATTCTCGCTTTGTCGTCTTAATAATTAGCACTAGTAGTCTTAACAGTATCTTTATTAGCACAAAAGCTAATACGTAGTATTGGTTACTCAAATTTTACTCACATGCTCGACGCCTCTATCCTATGGATGATGTTTTTAAATGGAAGACCGCAAATTTTGTAAATAGTATCACTACACAATCAGCATGCCTTATGCCACTTGAATTGGAATGTCAGCAGTACGCTGTACGACTCATGCGCAACAAACACTTTAACATTCTGCTCCATTCAAAACGAACCAAAACACCATTGTACACAAACCGTGTTTCGTAATAACTAATAACCATAGATATGTCGCAGTCGACTGGTTAAAAAAGCCATCAACAGCTAGCCCTTTGACTGAACAACGCCATTCAATCACACGCCTAGCTTTTTCATCGAATATTTAAGTCGCTCAAAACGTTCAACACTACAGCTGATTCAAAACCCGCTGTTTGATTGAGCGGCTATTTAAACCAGTTGGCGACAGCGACAGATATAATCCTACGTAGAAACAGCACTGGAAAATGGTTCAAGAGCACGTAAACAAGAGATTTTAGATTGGCTCTATTTAGAGTTAAGTAGGTATATTTCCATAATATTATTATTTATTATCACTGGCCACTGTCACCAAGAACGCCACCCCTTTGCCAAGCAATGCGGTGTTCCTTTCTTATTTCTCTCTCAGATTCGCAAAGCCAGGCAGTTCTTCAAAAGTAGTCCTTTTTTGTCTGCATTGCTACTACGAGATGTAAGCAATAAAATTAAATATATCCCAGGAGTCTAGGACAAGAATCTTCTAAGGCAATCAATATCCATTAATCTCAGATGATCGCTAAAAGACCACCTAATCCTCCACACTTTCATGATAGAGACCAAGTCCTAATCGTAATTGAAAGTCGGTCGATTTTATCTAATATCAAGCTTCATGATTCTTCAAGCCCCATATTAAGAGCACCGGTGATCGCGACAACAATAGAATACAAAAGCATTTCCTGGAATCTGCGATCGAAGTAATAATATATTATCCCTTTCTTCACCAGACTCAAAAATCGTATTTCAATTTAGAATTTCTAAGTGACTATTTAAAGTTTATGGCGGTAGAAATAAAACAGTGTCCCATATTATTTCAGGACGCGTTACCCTAGTTCGCAAAGTCGCAGGAAACGGCTTGTAATTGGTGGGATTCCGGTTTGGCCGGCTTCGTGGAACACTAGCAGGATGCCATGCCCACGGTCTTAGCCAATTCGTTTGGCAATAGACAACACTCCATTTTATATTTAAATATTTGCTCAATAAATGTACGGTGATATGCGTATTTTATGGGATTTCTGGAATTTTCAAAGAAATTCGCGCTGATTACCAGGGAATTTATCAAAGGAGTTTTACTATTCTCATGTCCTTTCAATGTTTATTCCCATTTCCATAAAGCGGTACAATATTAGTGTTACGACAAAAATCTAAAAGCATATTATGAAGTCAGCGTCTCTTCTATCATGTACTGATTACTGGTACATCAGTAGAGGAGTTACAGGTATACGGAGGGTTACAATAATATTAGTTCAAGATGCGTTTGGGTCGAATTGTCGCATAATCGTCGTAACGGACCTAGAAATAAGTTCCAGGCATTGAAATACGGCCTAGAACTTAAGTTCTAGAAAGGAACATCCTCAATAAAATTTACCGATGGAGACTTATAGAGGTTAATATTTTGATTACGCAAGTGCCTTGGTAGTAACCTAGCCTATCCAAGCATAGTATTGATTGCAGGGAAACGCAACGGAAAGTGTTATTATGCAGAAGCAATAAGCATACTTTAAATACCAAAAGGTAATTACTAATTAGTAATTGGGTAATGGTGCTGCAGTTGGTAACAGATAATTATATCACAGTTGTTACCATACAAATACAGTGATGGGTGGTGGGCAAAGTACAGCCCGCGGTGTATGTACTTAGGCACAATGTACCTACCAGTAACTATTACATTTTTGGTATTCCATTCGCTGGATGGCAGGGACCTAAATAATAGAATAAACCTTTCCTCTCAAAAAGTTGCATAGCCAACCAGATTCGTTAATATTTATAAAACAGCGACTAGTGATGGGTAATTTTCCGAAAAATTTCAAAGCTCGGAAATTTTTCAATTTATTTTTCAGAAAATTGGAAAAATAATGGAAAAATATTTATTTACTGAAATTATTAGTTTAAATGAAATAGTAAATAGTAATAATCAGCCAAGTGCGAGTTGGACTCGCGCACGAAGGGTTCCGTACCATTATAGAGCACAAATAGTAAAAAATTGTGTTTTTTGTATGGGAGCCAATCTTAATTATTTATTTTATTAAAATTGTATTATTAATTATTAAAGTATAAATACAACTGAGTATTTTGTGCAGATTTCAAGTGCCTACCTGTTGTCATCATTGATACCGAGCAAAAAATGTTTGAAAAATCACGTTTATTGTATATGAGCCCTCCTTAAATATTTAATTTATTTTGTTTTTAGTATTTGTTGTTATAGCGGCAACAGAAATACATAATATGTAAAAATGTCAACTCCCTAGCTATAACCGTTCTTGAGTTACAGCCTGGAGACAGACGGACAGACGGACAGACATCAAAGTCTCAGTAATAGGGTCCCGTTTTTACCCTTTGGGTACGGAATTGTTGGATACAATATAATCTTGGTTACATTTCAATTTGGAAAAATATTTGAAAAATATTTAAAAATTGGAAAAATATATTGGAAATTTTTCTTTTTTCTTTTCTTTTCATTCCCAATTTTTTTTATCTGTAGGCATGGCACAATAAAGGCAGTAGGACGACATCGCGGAGATAAATGACAAGACAGATAGGAATGGTGACCTATTTTCGTAGAGATCGCTAAAAGATGAGATGGGATACTTTAGATAAAAGCGTATGCACTTATCGTCGGTACACGGTGTATTCAGTATTCACCAATAGATTCGATGCACTACTCTTGAACCTTTTAGTAATATAGCTCTACAAGAAGTAAAAAATAAAAAATAGCATGCTGCGCTAATGTTTATTTACGTTTTATGATCAGGGGGCTTTGCCAACACGTTTTCTTTTTTCACTTCTTTAAAGAATCGTCAATTACAAATCATACAATTTTCATGGTCCATGACACAAGCGGAACAGATTATTATGAACTCAAAATTCGACTCCTATTTCATGTCAATTCCATATTTATTTTGCATTTTGATCGCCGTTTCTGGGTGTCAGCTAAACCCCCAGAAAAGAATCAGTACTCAATCGAATAAAATATTCCAGCTCACTGCAGATTGTCCAAACTGCTATTTCTCGAGGTCGATCCTTAAACCTTCGTATAGCGTTATCTAGACCGAAACCGGTTTGCTCGGTTGGGCGCCAAGTTAATGATACCTCATACCTATAGCACCTATCCAGACTTTTTGCAAAATGAACTCATAATAAAAAGGCACTCAGCATTTGCTGTTTGCACCTGCACGCCTTGATTTCCCTGGCGAAAATTTTGATAAATAATAAGTTTTTTTAGGATATATTGCTATAACGGGAAGCTCTATAATAGCTTGTGGGTTTATTTGTCAAAATAATGGCAATTAGTATCTACCTACATAGTTTTATACAGGGCACCGTCTAATATATAAAATACACGGTATAATAGAAGTACTTAATATGTTAAAATATAATTTCAGCATCGGAAAAACACTTTCTCGAGAACAAAAGCCTGGCCTACTTTGTAACAGCGTGACCCCATTACACAAATATTAATTTTAAGTGCAAAAAATACATTATGGATTCAATTTTTATCGATCGCATCTTACGAAGCTCGCTGAAGAGATTGTGACTTTGTAATCACAATCAGTTATTTTTCGGGACTCACTTTGTAAGTTCATTCCATTTTCTATGGTCTCAGAGACAAGAAAATTAGGTAAATATTATGTTTGGAACCGACGGTTTACCTTCTCTGAATTCCGAAACAGGCACGTTCACATCCTCGACCTTGTAACATCCGACATGAGTAATGATTAACAGGATTTTTCAACGAACGCCAATCGGTGATTAAAAAACACAAATCCGAGGCGGGTCAAGTGCGTATGCAGATGCACGTCGCGTACACATGGTGCGATCGGTGCACACTCGTCGACCTTATTACAATGCAACAAGGTCGAAAAGTGGTAAAGTACCCGTCGACCGTACAGTTCGTTGCCCGCTTGGCGGCCAGCCAACCACTTGAATGGTTTAACTTAAGGTACACTTCCTTAAATAGATAACGATTAGCTTTCCGACCGTTTAACTGCTTCACGCTTTAATTGATTAATCGTGCCTTTATTATTGATAAGGCCACAACGAGCGCTTTTGTACACGAATACATAATCACGTCTTGGGTAGGTTTGGGTTACCAGTTACCTATTGGAAGTTTAAAACATACCTACTCACTTCTTTTTTGTAACCGAAAAAAAGAGAATCTATCCTGAAGTAAAATAAACGCTTCAACCAGAAAAAATTAGCTGATATTTTGATGAATTTAGAACACCAGGTGGCGATTTCTTTAATATTAAAGCTGCTCTCGTGAGACAAAAAGGGGGACCGCAGCATCCAGTTTCCTTGAATGTAATTAAATTTTACTTTAATTTATGGGTTAAGGTGAGGGGGCTCTTGGCGCAGTCGCGTTTCGGAGCCATCAAAACTCAAAGTTGGATTTCGTAAAATTCAAGCTATCCTATCGCTATCAACGTGAGAATCGATAGCAACAGCTTTGTTTCAAAAATAATTGGCTAAGGTCCATTGTTTTCCATAATAAAGCTGCATCACGTGTACAGAAATGTTACACGCAATATACGACCTTACCCCATGGGAATACGACTGTGTTTCTATTACAACTGCAACAATACCATGGTTTTTGCAGCGCGAAACTAGGGCACGTAATTGAAAATGTTCTTCTAAGTAGAATTTAAAATTTAAATAATATAACTCTTTATTGCACACCAAAATACAGTACATAATACGAAAGATACAATAATAAATATTACTAATTGATGTACAAAAGGCGAACTTATTGCTACTAAGCAATCTCTACCAGTCAACGTTAAACGTATTTTAATGTTAACATAAACATCATAATGTTATTCTACATAAATATAATCAGTGAAAACCTAGGTACTTACTTGCCTAAAATATCGATTACTTCTGAGAAAACTAATTAGGAAAACTACGTCTACTACAGTCGTACCTAACTCGTAAATGTTCGTAATTTTGAACGTGTGGTTATTTGGTTAATGAATATGCTAAAACGTATGAGTCACGGTAATTTATGTTGATAAGATTGTAAAAGTTTACTTTCAGTTTTGGTAAAATAATTTGCAAGCAGATCGTTAATGCCAAGAACAGTAAGCAAGTCATGTTTGCTGTTATTATAAAGGCCTTGTCTCAGATTCTCTGATTGATACTAATGATTGTCTCATCCTGTCTTATTTATCTAAGTACAAATCAGCTATTCCACTTGAAAAACTATAAAATTCACGAGACAATTCGTCAAAGATAAGTCGAAGAATTCTACACACGTAAACAGTAATAATTAACCTTGTAAATGAACGAAAAAAATGCTACAAGAATAAGTCGTTTGTTTCACAATGCTAGACACTTGTAGTTGAAGAAATATTCCGTAGTAAATAATGAATTTGTAAAAACATGACCCACCTTTGAAATGGACCACTCCTTTTATTTATTTGTCCTAGTATTTTTTCAACAGTCTGCTCGTCGCCCTCCCTTGCAGCATCCAATAAATTTTGTCCTCGTCCCATGGCCCATTTAGTTAATAGCACTCACAAATATAACAATTTTAACCATTTCAATTTATTACACTAGACTTCACTACACTACACACTACAACTTCATTGATCGCTCCGCCATATTTAAATTTGACGTGAGTGCGCTCTAGCGGTCGCCGAAGGAATCGATATCTAGGTTGAGCTCAAGCCGTGAAACGTTGCTGTTTTCATTCGCATTGTTCATCCCCTACACTATAAGTGCAAAATTATGTTATGCCGGACATTATTTAGCGACAAAAGTTATTATTTTAGCATTCACAGTTTATAAAACGTTGAAAAATAGATACACAAAATTATTCCACGATTAGAAAATATTGTTGTCTCTTTTGCACGCGTGGAGAATGTATCGCTCCTTTTCACTTTAATTTTTGCGTACTGATTTTCTTTTTCATTCATTTATTTTTAAACAACAAAGAAAGAACCAATCGGCATTCGAGAATCACCCAATGATGCAATCAGTAATCACCCGCATTCATGCATTATTTTGACAATTGCATGTTGCAATGATGACAATGACATGCAAAATGTCAATGTCTAATGTCTATTGTCAAATGTCACCTTGCAATTTGCTTCGCGAAAATTATTTGACTTATATTATTTTATCAGTCTTATTTACCCGTATTTACCACTTATTTAGTTCAGTGTACTTTTTATTGTAAGATAGTAAAAATAGTGTTTCCACCACAGTCGCACCAAGCAGTACGACGACCGAGTAGGTAGATACAGAATGCAAATATCTAAATGCAAACTGTCAACATGAACAGCTGATTGTGATTTGTGTGCCAGAAAGTGCAGGCAGTGGGTTATTCAATGCAAAAAAATAAACAAACTTATGTGAAAAGAGTGGTAAATAGGAAGAAAAAGTGTTTACAATGCTCAAGTACATAATTTTCCTTTGTTCGGTTCTGCAATCCATAAATACTTTGAGTAAGTATGGTACTACCAAAATAATCTTGACTTATCGGCTCAGTCAAATTTAAATTAACACTTACTAATTGTCTCGTAAATAAAAATAGATATTGTTTCAGATTTAAGCGTAACATTACCGCTAAATAAAACTACAACTCCGGGTAACAAAGAACTATGTGGCCGATATTACTATCTCAACGGCACTTCTACTTTAGAAGTTAATTTTGAGGGTGTTAATAAGAATATTACATTTATAATATTTCAAGTACACAGTCGTTTTTATAATGTTACATTATATAATAATACAATGATCAAGGGCTCATATATAACTGGCACCAATGTTGGTCTTTACGGCAAAGTCGCAGCAAAGATGGATACATTTTTTGTTTACAATCCGAATGCTATTGATCTGAAAGTGTATGTTTCTGTACATGGATATCAAGCTACTGGTATGTATATTATATACCTTTTACATAAATTAGCACAACCTAGGTAAAATTATAACTTTAACACTTTTACCAGAGACTTGTGTGGGAATATGAGTGTGGCGGCCAAAGGAAGATCTTCCGACCGAGCAAGGTGTTATGCTCGGTCAGGCCGAAGCCCACGTGATACATCTCAGCTGTCGTTTATATACCGACGAGCTCAGAAAACTTCGATAGCGTGATGCAGGAATGTTAGGTGAATTGTGGGTACCGCCACATCACTCCCCCCCGAAGACCGGAGGTCGAATCTTGAAGTCGCCAATGCCAGTGAGTTCCAGTGTGAGTCCCAGTGAGTCGGAACGGTAAGCTGCTGCACGGGATCCAGTGAGTCGGGTAGCTGCCATGCGAGGCCAATGCTACGTGCTGACCCGGAGAGATGTGCTCTGCTTGTTGACCGGTCGGTGTAGTGAGAAAGCCCGATGATGCCGATGCGGAGTCGCCCAGGCCGCGGTACATTGCGGCTAGTAGACGATGTACCCGATGAGGCGATGCTGGCTGGCGCGGTGCGGAGGGGCGGGGAGTGATGATGATAAAGGAGGCATGTTTGTTGAGGGTCACCAATGTGGGATAAGCGTGTGGTGGCCACAAAGGAAGAAGATCTTTCGACCGAGCGAGGTGTTATGCTCGGTCAGGCCGAAGCCCACGTGATACATCTCAGCTGTCGTATATATACCGACGAGCTCAGAAAACTTCGATAGCGTGCAGGAATGTTAGGTGAATTGTGGGTACCGCCACACTTGTTTTGCTGGCAGAGTTTGTACCTTACAGCTTAAAGGCAGTTAATAAATAGTTATAACATGTTGTTTTAGCAATTTTAATAACTGTTATACTAGGTATTAAATTGGTTGAATAATTTTATTTTTTTAGGGCAGTACAGTATCAATGCTACTACAATAGTAGATTAAGAGACTTGTACACCTAAAAATAATAATTTTTATTAATTTTTTTTTCTTAAAATCTTTTATTTCTTATTTAGACCCAATACCAGGAGGATGCAATATGGAATTTCCAATACCAATATCCCCATTTATGCGTACATCATTCAATAAGGATTATGTTCTTGTGTCTGCTGCTTTAGCGAAGAACCCAAAAGATGTTAGTTGTACAACAATTGACAAAACAACAGTAGTATTTTACAAACTTTTCTTGTCTGAACGAGATTTCAGCACAGAGACATATTTTGAAGGAATCAAACAAATGATGACAATGGATGGTATAGCTGACTATGGAGAATATGTAAGTTTTAGAGGAAATTATTAAAAACAAACATTTTATTATTTCAAGACCTACTTTTTAGGTTACTCCCTAGAAATGACAGGTAGTAAAGTTTTATACATGGATATTTATATATCAGAACCATTCTTATCACAATCGTCATTGACAATGTGTTTTCGGACCTTGGGCCTTGCACCACCTCCTACTTTTTGCCCCTCAATGGGTTTCAAGTGGCTTGAGCAGAACAAAAATTGGGGTTGCATTTGAATGCCTATTTCTGGGTGGTTCACAAAAAAAATAACCACGATGACTAAGACGGGAGCGTAGCGCAGCGAAGCTCCCGCTTAGCCATCTAACCTAACCTAACCAAGTCGTATTGGGCCAGCACGGAGTGATACATTGCTATAATTAATTACCTAAGAATTATTGTATACTGTTCTATTATTATGACACTTAAATATATTTTACAACAAATTACGCGTAAAACAAAACGTAACTATAGTGAAAACATAATATTAAAGACACGTTAACAAAAAATAACGTTCCGTCATACGTAACTTCAAACACGTATTTAAAAAAAAACTATGCATTTCCTAGACACAAATCAGGTGTCATTTGAAAGGGGTAACTAACCCCTATAAAATGCCACCATTCCCCCCCCTCTACCTATAATGCGTGATTCAAATGTCAACCCCAAAAATTAAAAAATATATATTTTTTAATCTAGGTCCCAGCAAATGGTCTCCACATGCGCCGCATGCTCAGTGCCTATCCGGGCACTGGGTCCATTTATGTGGCTGTTGCATTCAGTAATGACTATCCAGATGCCTACGCTGTGTACGTTCCTACGTCTTCATACGCCTGTGATCCTCTTGATTATCGTAGCTGTACTAATTTAGGTAGAGTAGTTCATATTCTTATTATATTATGCTTTAAAAAATACCTTACAATAATTTATATCTCTTTTTTGTTTCTTTTCCCTGTGTACGTCCAAATGTAAGGTTAAGTTTTAATTACTGGAAGGTTAGAAGAAGTTAGAAAGTATTAAAATAATTTTTGTTCTAATCCCTTAATTCTTTTCAGATGACGTATTCTCGAATATGGTCTGCACATCGTTGATATTCATCGGGCTGTTCATGTGCTACCTGGGCCACAGGTTCTTCAAGACTGAGATGTTCCTGGTTGGCCTCTTCAGTGGTGTGTTCATCACGTTTGTACTGATATCCATCATCGCTGATGTGAATAGACCAGGTTAGTATGTTCAATCAGATTATCTTCTGCGGGGCTAGCCAAGTGGCAAGCGATTATCGTAAACGCTGACGCTAATGCTACAAAATGTATGGGATTTGACATTGGTATTTGCTAGCGAAGCGATGACTTATGTCAAATCACATACATTTTGTAGCGTTAGCGTTAGCGTTTACGATAATCACTTACTACTTGTCTAGAGCCGCTGATATGTATGCCATGATTTACAATACCACAGAGTATGAAAATAAGGGACCATTCATAAAGTATTGTCACACCTAAAGAGGAGGGGAGGGAGTGGACGAAGTGTGACATGGTGTGACAAGGAGTGAGGAGAGGTCCTTGTGACCTCACATTTTAATAAATTGAATAGCGAAATTTCAATTATCACAATGTGGCAATGGGAGAGAGGGGGGCCGGGGGAGGGGGTCAAAAAAATTCTAAATTGTGTGACGTACTTTATGGTTGGACCCGAGAGATGCAAACACTTTTGTTTGTAGTGTTTGTAACCATCCTCCAAGTTCCAACTGACATGAGCATTTATTGCAGCTCTACTGGGCGCGTCGATAATATCAGGTTTGTGCTTCGGCGCGATTTGGCTGTGTTTCTGGTGGTTCTACGGTATACCGGTGTTCTCGGTGTTTCTACCCACACTCAATCTTGGCTTCTTGTTTGCGTCAATATTGTATTATAGTTTACCAGGTCAGTGAGTGTTTTTACCCATTACTGTTTACACAATACAACAATAGAAATGAACTTGGCACCTTTTTCCGTAGAGTTTGGTTGGAACGAAGTGCCTTGTTAGTTGTTACCTTCTGCATGTTACATTCTCGAAAAACCAATACATGCATATATCGGCCACCAAATATGAGCAGTTGGAAGTCGCCACATAGGTCCAAAAAGTCTACAGGACCTTGACCATAGATTTAACATTTCCGATGTGGTGTCTTAACTCTTAATCTTCACTGTTTTATATCTAATCTGCATCCATCATAAGTATTTTATTGTTCTTTGTACTTATAATTATTTTTAATTTGTTATTCTATGTTCTCTACATTGAATGTATTTTTAAGGTGGTATAGCCGTCCTCACGGATCTCAGTTTCTGGACGATATTCATATTCGTGATGCTAATGACGTCGCTGCTCAGCATATCAACAACCTACCACACCAACATAGCCTGCTGCGCGATACTCGGCGCGTACGCGTTTATATACCCTATCGACCACTACATAGGGTCCAATTTGAAGTACATCCTCGTCAATACGGTGAGACGAGCGGTCGTGCCAAACTTCAACAAGGCTGTGATATCGCCACCATTTGAATGGAGTGGTAAGTTTTTAATATGTTAGTTTTCTTTAATTGCAGTGACTTAAGGCTAAAGTATTGTATTGCTCGCAAACATTCTAGGCCATTTAGAAAGTCACCCGCACGCTTATGTAGTGAGCCATGGTAGTGTTAAAACCTAGCCTTAAAATTTCCCCCATTATAAGCGTGTCCCCCCTCTCACGCACTCGCCCCGCACACTCCTAGCCCCACCAAGGAGACCTTAAAATCGAACGCTGCGCCTTCTTCCATTTTTGAAAACCATTATTAAAATTGCGCGCAATAAACAATAATTTTCATTCGATAATGTTACGAATTACGATTAATATAAAGTTATCTCCAACAGTCATTGCTTTGACTACTGTTTCAATGGTATAGTATAGTACCATCCATAGACATAATATATACTTTATATTATGTCTATGGTACCATCAAATAAATTTATTCATAGGCAGTTGACGTTACGTCAATTGGTGGGATTATGTCAATTCAATATCAGTTGTCATCTGACGGATGGGCTTGACAGTTGACATAAATTATTGCGACCAAACAAAGGTTCGCCACATTGACATAAGAGGTCTTTGGTTCGCCATCTGTCTATCTCATCTATGTATTTATTTATTTATTTATTTACTCCTAGGCCGGTATAAATAGTCAGTACTCAAGGTGCATCTCGGTCTCAAGACACGATTCAGGCCCTGTGATTGGTTGGCTGTCAAAATTTGGACCAATCATAGAGCCGAACCGCGTCTTGAGACCGAGATGCATCTTGAGTACTGACTATTTTTACCGGCCCTAGTGTTCTCTTTACGTTAACGCTTATAATACCTTGCCTCACCGAGTACCCTCGTTATACAGACGCGTCCCTCGTTGTGGTGTGGGCGGCTGTAGCGGTGACGGGTTTCCTGTTGCAGCGGCTTCACAATCGCGGCCGCCCGCCCTTCCCGCCCCCGCCCAGGAGTGTCCGCCCAGCACCGTCTATGTACGGGAGTGCTGACGTCCTTGCTAGGAGGTTGGTGTTTAAATATTTTAAGTGACTCCTTTGTTTGTATCAATACTGGCATTAGAGTTGGGGTAGAGAGGTAAAGTTTTAATGTATTTTAAGTTCCGAAAAGTAACGTCATACTGTTGATTCGTTCCGAAATATTGACGTATTTGACCAGTGCATTAACGTATATGACTTTGTTGGAATGTCATTTTAAATATTATAACCTCCAGCGAGGGTAACGCAGACACAATAGATTTTCAATTGTTATGCGGCAGCCAGCTGCCGTTGGGGGATTGATGGGTTAAGCCAGGGGTTCCCAAACTGTGCGCCGCGGCGCCTGAGGGGCGCCGTGAGTCGATCTTCCATCACTATATATCCATAACCATAAACATAAAATAAAATTAAAATATGAATTATACAAAGCAGGCAGATGAATAAATAATTGTTTATTATTATTTACTTGGTTAACCTAACTATAATCATTAAAGGTGTTTATTTATGTATATTTTTGTAAAAGCTAGGTAAAGTAGGGCGCCATGGCAAAATATTGACTTGCTAGTGCGCCGCAGGCTGAAAAAGATTGGGAACCCCTGGGTTAAGCGATGTCATTACTCTGTATAAGTAAGTATGTAAGTACATCACCTTTGTGCTACCTGTGGCAACTGGCATGACACTAAAATACAGCATCGATATCGACGCTGGCCAGTATTCTGGGTTGAATTTCGGAACTCACCCTGAGCATATTGCCTTATAAAGGTTGTCCAATGACCATATTGACGTTATATAAAATGTTCAATCTCACTCTCGCTCTTCTTTGATAACTTTTTGTCTATTTGTCAGTGAAAAACTTAAAATCTATAGTACTTAAACGTATTATTATTTGTGTAACCACACTAGCAGCCATTAAGAGGATTCCACACCGCCGTTTTTCCATACAAACGTTGTCCCCTGTTTCCTCCCTGGATAATGCCGGTAGAGTTATGATTTTTTTTCCTAAATATCTATGGCCACTATTAGCATGTCCCTATGTTTTCCTTTTTTTCATAATTTTATTATTAAAAAAGATAAGAACGTCCAAAAACCCAAAAAAATTGCCAGATTTTCCTCTGTGTTCAAACACCCAGAAAACAAAACTGGCTGAAATATAAAAAAAAAAATAAAACATAGGAACACAGCTCAAGCCTTGCTTGAAAAAAGTACTTAAATCGGTTAAGTTTTGGAGAAGGAATCAGCGGACAACGAATCGAAGATTTTCTGTTCTTGTTGTCTCTATCGCGCTCTGCGGTGGGAGACTTGAGATTGGTGAGACAGCAATACATTTTCAAATACCTATTTTCAATTTCTCTCGCCCCTGGTGTATCCTCTTAAGCTGATGCGTGACGTATACAAACTGTTTATAATTTGCTAAAGGAAAAAAGGGATCAAAATGTTTTATTCCTATTACCCCGGTATTGCTAGAGTCCATTTATTTTCTCACTTTTTGCCATCAGATTCTGGTACACCTATAATAATTATTAAATTATGTTCTATCATCATAATATTAATCATAACATTAAATCATCATTTGACAATAATAGAAATCGGTGGTAATAATCCATTTATTACTTTGATACGAGTAATTACTTAACAAATGACTTCAATATCTAAGTTTTCGTTGTTTAAATTATGTTATAATTGCTTCATTAACCCTTTAACCGCCAAGGTCGGAATAATCCGACAAATATTTTCGTGCCCCTTTCGCCAAGGTCGGATATTTACGACCAGTACCACTACTCGGTTAATCTCCCTTTTTTGTTTGATAGCACTGTATTATATTAAAATAATGTTTATACTTGGTAAATAGTTAATGAAGTAATTTACAATTGATTACACTTTAGTTTCTTAATTAGAAGACCTAAAAATAATGTCTAAAGTTAAATAAATTACAGAAAATATTCTTAGAAAAGTGTATTGATGTCCAACGCCCGAGTCAGAAAAATCCGACAGTAGGGACGGGACAATCCACATAAATTAAAACATTTCTGTTTATACTAACTAGTTTATTATAAAACAAACTAGCTGTTGCCCGTGACTTCGTCCGCGTTAGCATAGTAGATCACATCCCAAGTATTATTATTTATTTTATTGTACAAAAATATTCAATGTACAGAATTGACTTTCCTACGATTTTATTATATAAAGATGTTCCGCGCGGCTTCGCTTGCGTAATTTAGGAATTTCACGCAACCGTACATTTTTCCGCCAAAAATAGCCAATGTCCCTTCATGTGGTCTATTCTTCATGTTTGCCAATTAACATAAAAATTGCTCCAGTAGTTCTTAAGATAATAATTTCCCCCCGTTTTTTCCACATTTTCCTCTATTTCTTCGCTCCTTTTAGTCTTAGCGTGATAAATTATAGCCTATAGCGTTCCTCAATAAATGGGCTATCTAACATTGAAAGAATTTTTTAAATCGGACCATTAGTTCCTGAGATTTGCGCGTTCAAATAAGCCCTTTCATATAATTTCCCCCGTTTTTTTCCACATTTTCCTCTATTTCTTCGCTCCTATTAGTTTTAGCGTACTAAAATATGACCTATAGCCTTTTTCGATAAATGGCCTATCTAAAACTGAAAGAATTTTTCAAATCGGATCAGTAGTTCCTGAGATAAGCGCGTTCAAATAAGCCATTTCATATAATTTCCCCCGTTTTTTTCACATTTTCCTCTATTACTTCGTTCCTATTAGTCTTAGCGTGATAAAATATAGCCTTTCTCGATCAATGGGCTATCTAACACTGAATGAATTTTTCAAATCGGACCAGTAGTTTCTGAGATTAGCGCGTTCAAATAAGCACTTTCATATATTTTCCCCCGTTTTTTCCACATTTTCCTCTATTTCTTCGCTCCTATTAGTCTTAGCGTAATAAAATATGGCCTATTATAGCCTTCCTCGATAAATGGGTTACCCAACAGTAAAATAATTTTTCAAATCGGACCAGTACTTCCTGAGATTAGCGCGTTCAAACAAACAAACAAACAAACTCTGCAGAATTATAATATTAGTATAGATAAAGCAATTTGGTTACTGAACAAATAAACGTATTTGTTTTACTTAATTTATAATAAATATAGTATAAATATGTCAGTGATTGAATTGACGATTCCCATCCCTAGCCTGCATGTTTAGAAACGAATGTTGTCAGCACACCCTTGCGCCACGGTCGGAAAAAGACTACCGCTTCTGACATCATAAACGAGTGCCGCCTTCTAGAATTTTCCACTAGTGTTGTGCTTATGATGATGCTATCGATAAATGTGGTTGTAGTGGATACTTAAATTAGAAACAAAATTACAATAAATTACAAAGTAACGCTTTCCTATCTATCTGTCTGCTACGACATTTAGATGAAATCGTATACGTGTGAAGGGGATGGGTATCGATCTACTATTGAAAATCTGTTTTTGTAGTAGGTTATATATTTAAACAACTCAATTATTTAATCCGTGAAAACTATGAAATCAATATTATTTGAAATGTAATAACAAATACCGGGAATTATGTCACTTCACTATTCAAGCTGTTTTTATCTAATGTTTTTGCCAGTGTTGTATATTTACTTACAACATTATGGATTCAAATACTAGATATCAGTTTATACTAAGAACTAAATTATCGACATCGAAAAAGATAAGTATTTTACATCAGTATTTGTTGTAGGTATAAATTTTTCGATTTATGGTGCCGGCGCTAGAGGCACGACAATTGATTTTAAGCTCGGCGGTTAAGGGGTTAATATAATTTTATGTTTAATTTGAGACGTCTCTAGCCTCTTTTCTAAGGATACTTATAATACAAGGTGTACCTAACAAAACTAAGTGATAATACGACTTAAAAACGTGTTATATATTTTCAGTCAGATTAATAAAAGTAAATTTTCATGATTTTTAGTTTCAATATACCAGACCGACCATCTTTTCGTAATAGGTATGCTCACACCCCCCCGCCACGCCCGGTCCTTAGAAAATAGAAAATTAAACGTGTTGGCAATTGGTTGGCAATAGTAAAATATTCGAGTCCGATTAAAACAAAGTGACATCAATGTAAAAATAATTAAGTAGCTGAATATTTTTTAAGCTCCAACGGTCGATGCGCGTTGAAAACTGTAAATAAATAAAATAATTTTTTTTGGTTTTCAGGCACTATCAGTACGAGAATGCCTACGCTGTGCCATCGACATCACAAAGCTCCGAAACAGCACCACTATTGTCGACGGAAAATTAGATATTGTACTGAATTAAGGTATTACATTAACTTTAACGATGGTTATTTATTGTTTGTGTTCAATGATACAAATATTGTTCCTATTAGAACTAGGAACGCATTTTTAATACGGCCTTCGCTAGCTAAGGTCCTATTTCTCAAAAAAATAATAACATTATCCTGAAAATAAACAATACCCCTCTTGACAGTTGGAAAAAATAAAATGGCTGTGCCTTGTTAAAAGTGCCTAATTAGGTACTTACCTATTAATATTATGCTTTTTAAGTACGGTACCTAAATTGGGTTTTGTGATAATATTCAATTTTTAAATGCCAAATTTTAAGTAGCTCGGTGAATATATAGGTATTTCTTTTATTTATAGATACTATGGTCGAATCTTCGTCACTGAGACCAATTGACCTTAGTGAGTCGGCTAAGAAATAAGATTAATTCAGACAGCAACGCGATACGTCCTTGCATTTCTAAATTTGTTTAGATTTGACAGCTTTTCACGACGTCTCACTCAATTGAAATCTGTCAAATCCATACTTTATTAGAAATGGATCTACGCGTCGCGTTACGGTCTGAATTGACCCTAAGCCACAGCTGATAAGGAAACGCAAGCTTATAGTGTACATTATAATTTTAAAATCAGTCGCGTAAGCTGTTAGGTGTACGTTCTCAGCGGCGCAGATAAGTTTTATTTGGCCTTGGACGAAAATGTGGACGAAGGACTGATGTGTTTAAGCATACTTTACACGATATTAATTTAGTTATTAATAATAAGACTGTTATTATTAATAACTAAATTAATACAAGTACAAGTTATTAATAATAAGACTGTTATTGTATAATCACGATTATAAATTACTACTGTTTAAATAACGTCTACGATGTTAGGGTTATTAATCAATTAATTATTATTATTAATACTTACTATTATTATATGTATGTGTTAGTCTCGGTCATGTGTGAAAATGCACGTTTGTATCGAAATAAATTATTATCAAAATATCAATGTTGTTATTTGCATTTTCTTTACTTACCACGATTTAATAAGGGGACATTGCTCTTAACTTTTCGAAGGCGTTGGTTTCACCAACTGCTATTATAATAAAAGTTAGAACATTTTATTACCCTGCTCTATTAATATCTAATAATAGCATCAAATCATAAATAAAGAATAGTTCATTTTTAAAGGTCTAATGCGGTTTGTCCACGTTGGCCTATGATGGAATAACAAGCGATTTCGAACGTGTAGCCGGTAGCCCGTCTACATACATAATATTGTCTATGATTGCCTTTAATCGAGATCGATGGTGGTAGCTTTTAAAATGAAATATCTGAAATGAAATATACATCAATTTCTTTTTCTAATTCATTTTTTTTTTTGGACAAAGTATACATCCTCCGATGTCAGCTTGTTGGTCATTTGTTTAAAATAATACTTTTATATTCATTCAGCCCTCTAATTAATTTATATCCATTCAGGAGATACATTGACAAAACCCACACATGTCATTAGATTAGCGCATTCAAATCAAGGGCAGTTGTCTCCTCCCGTATGATCAGTGCAGACCAGGGGACGGAGGCAGGGGACTACAGGGGACTGACAGTCTAAACCAATTATAAGCGCTAATAATCTGTTCAACTGTTTACTCTAGTGAGGGCTAAAATATTTGCGTACTATGGTATTCTTTTGTGCACGAGGGTTCTTAGAGTTGTATGTTTGTGTGCTGTTCAATATTTTTATTTACTGTATTATTAAGTGGACGTCAGGATTTTTATACTATAGTTAAGTTTGGGCTTACTTTCCGTGTAGGTTGAGAATATTAATAGTTTTAAAAATAAGCAGAGATGTTTTTATGCCTTAATTTTAGACTAAATAGTTATGTACCATTGAGGAAATTGATTCTTAGACAATTGACAGACCGACGTCATTTGGTCGGATCATGTCAATTCAATGTTAATTGTGATCTGTCGGCTGGGTTTGACGTAACGCGACCAAACTACGTAGGTCTCCCATCTGCCTAGGAATCAATTTCTCTGATAGTATACATACATAGCTCTATACATCATCAATCATCTATTACTATTACTGATGCTGTTAAAATTGTTTTCGCTTTGAAAATAGTACTAAGCGTTCTCCCCATAAAAATACGTTCTTACACGGAATTTACATAGACATTTTCTGGGAGACTTACTCTCGAAGCAGGCTGAATGTGACACGTCGTCCGATAAAGTTTAGCTCCAATGCAACACGATTAATCCCATCCCATTGTTCGACCCCCAGCAGGGTACATGAGGGGACATGCATCTGTCTCCCCTCGGATTATAAAGCGCCAACACGCAAAATTAATACACACCGCCCAAATAAAGTTGACGGCATAATTTCCTTGTGGAAAACACCATTACCAAATTACCTTTCATCTTTTTGTCGTTTAATAGAACAACGCCATCTATGTTCGGTGCAGTGAAGCGTGAAAGATAAGACAGCCTTTAAAATATAAGAATGGGGTTCAAGTTCTTGAACCGAGAGATACAGGTAGTATCTCTATATCGGTTCAAGAATCAAGACTAAGCAGAAATCTATTGTGAACCCAAATGAAGGTTTTGAAATTAAACAAATTATGGTTAATGCATTATTTATTAATAAATTTCACTTTAATTCTTCTCAATCTATATGCACTTATAAGTAAGTAATAATTTATTTTACACTTAATAACTATACAATTACACTGTTTATGTCACTTTCGTATTGCGTTTCTTAACATGACTTAAATAAATATAATTTACATGGTTTCCGTACAAGAAATTGTGCTGCGTTAGAGAGATTAGTAAACAAAAGTACATAATATTAGAAATCATTGATTCATACGTATTTAGATTTCGATTTATAAAAATAAAAAGGATTTTCTTACGTTGTATTGAAAATGAGACAACTATTATAAAACTATGTACAACTATAATCACAGTAATATTTTACAATCGATGAATAAATAATATAAATTAATTCGTTTCGAGAGTTCTATTGGGAGATATGACCAACAAATTACGACATCTATTAGTATAGTATCATACAATAAATTATATAAACATGACGTTTAGTTCGTATGACAATTTTTATTTGCGCTAGGGGCCTAGGGGTGAAAAACAAATTGCTGTAACGAAGCTTATTGCCACGTTTTTCTCTATAGCATTAATATTTTGCACCCCCACTGCATACATCAAAGAAATAAAAGGGTTGTGCTCGTAGGGCGCTTAACACTCAATTATTACAAACGTTGGCACAAACAATTTACATTTAATTCTCCGTAGAAACGTAAGGGAACGCTCGCTACGAAAGTTTACTTAGTTGACGATAGATGGCGCTATGTACATTAGTCTAGCTCACTAAAGATCGCACGCGGTGTCGCGTACGATCGCTTACGAATACTTTTGAACATCTTCAGTTATGTATCATTAGCACGTTTACGAGACGGAGTTCTCCATGTCTCCCGCTAGCACGTCCTGGCCCGCGGTCATGTTGAGAGCGCTCATGTCGTAGTTGTGCGGGGCGTCGCTAGATGGCGGCTCCAGGGTCGGGTTCTCGGGCAGCAGCAGGCGGTGCGGGAACCCGAACAGCTGCGATCACTGAAGCCGCCCCCAGTAGTTGGACGCGAGGTCCGGCCCCTGCGACGGAATTTGCACCGGCACGCTCACGCCCGCCGATATCACACCTACGAATAAAAGGAGGTTTAAAATAGCTGTCAGGCATTTCGGTGTAAGATAAGGGTAGGTAGTTACTTGAGTTTTCAATATAAGAATGTTGTTGGAGTTTTCAGTTTTGTATAATAGTTCTTTGACATTTAGTTCTCATAATAGTAGTTGCTGATTTTATAAGAATATTGCTTATCAGAAAAAAACTTATTCTTTCCAATAAGCATGTTAGAACTTATCCACCTGAGTAGGTATTATTCTACTTAAACAGACTAAAGAAAACTTAAAATTTTAGGATAATATCCTCATGTAGATTTACACATCCCTAGTATAAGTGATTTTCACTTATAATCGATTAGGATAATCCCTAATCTTAATAATCATCCATTAATTAATATCCATTGATAATGCGTGGCTTTGCGACGGGGATCCCGCCCCAGATATTGAGTATTACCGGAATGCACTCGGAATCCTATTAGACGTATGCCTCAGATACATCAAGTTAATAGGTTTCGCATTAGATTATGCGATTCTACTGCGGAATCCGTATGCCTAAGTGTAACATTGTACAGCTTGTCATTGCATGTTTAGATAATATGAGAAATTATGACTGACTTGTGTAAAATCTATAACAGTTATAATTAAGACAAGTTTTAAATGTAATCTAATAAGATTGTACGTGCTTAAATATTCCTTATTAGAACTACCTACCCTATACGGTTTAAATCATTGAAGTAAGTTGGTGGTATTATTCACAATAAAGTACGAGGGACGTATGTCTCTTACTAGATAAAATGTATGTACATTCTATTAAATAGCGTTTAGCAACGCTTCGTCTGTTCGCAGGCTATAAACTATGTAATTTTACAGTAATGGCGGCACACACGGCGCGGCGCCTGCCAGTCGCCGATAACATGCACAAGGGTGCCACTCGATATTATCACCGTTCAACAGCTAAACTGTCACTAAATAGGAGCTGCGTGTAAAGATATGGCTGACAATAACGACCGTTTCATTATTAGGTAGAAAGGCAGTAGTTTGAATGTGTTTTTAAGTTCCTGGTAGAGAACATAATGTAAAAATTAGTATCAAACTTTAATATTCTAATCTAAAAAGACACGCCAAAAAACGAGGAACAAACATTGTTTAATACCACACGAAGCTGGAAATGCACCAGTCGAAAACGTAAAAGAGTAAATGAAACGAGAGCGTGCATTTTGAATTGTGAAAAACTCTTTTGTTCGCGACTACAGCTGAAATTCTGCCGGCGAACAATGGAACGTCCCAAACAACAATAATTCATACCGCTTTCCGCCACCTACGGCTAAAAATGTCCGCCGCTTGATATATAATATCAAATGGAAAAGTTACGCTTTGTAAAACAATGGCGACCACCTTACGGCAGTTTTGTTTGTTTACAACGTTGCGTGCAACGGAACGTAATTTCAGCTTTCGATTGTATTTGTTAACAAAAGAATTCGATATTCAAAATCAATTTAAAAACCATTTGTAAGGAACAGACAACGGCAAATCCAATCGAGGTTGGAGCGCCTATTTTTTTCACTTTTTCCTTTTATTTTTCGCTCCCCGCCCGCGCCATGTCGCGGTCTTGTGAGCCAGACGCCCCTTGCTCTTGACTCAGCGTTTTTTACATTTTATTACGAAGTTGGTAAATATTTTCCAAAGCTTGATTTCGCCGATTTTGTAATGTTTTTGCACTCGACATTTTTCTGCACTATTTCTTTGTTTTATTTGTATTGTTTTGTATTGAAATGTATTCTTACTATTGTATTAGCTATTTCATTGTTTAAAAAATACTTTAACAAAATAATTTATTTATAATTTAATCTTTGACATATTTATTAGAGCAGCTGTATCCGATATTACTCAACTCCAGAATCAAACCACATGATATCAGTCATTATAATAGTACCTTACTTTTTTATTATCCACGGCATCATCAGCTTAATGCTAACTTGTAGTATGAATATGGAACTCACCAGTGCTACCAGCTGCCTGCGGCTGCGAGTATCCGTGCTGCTGGTGTGCCGCCGGCGCGCGCGAGTAGCCTCCACCGCCGAGGACATCACCGAACATGTATGGGTAGCCGCCGTCACGCTGCTGCAGGCACGACGACGACAGACCGCCCGACATCGAACTGTCGGAAAGGGGACTGTCAATATCGGACGACATATTAGTCGAATGCTTAATACTGACTGCATGCATGTCTTGACACAACACAAAGACCAGTTCACAAGAATCATATATTTTGTCAAATGGTTAATAGATAGATAAACATGAGATCAACAGAATAATATTATACTTGTATCTTGCTTTGTCACTTAAAAGCTAATAAATCTAGCATGAATTGAATTGATACAGTAGAAGTTATTCAAGTACCATCGAAGAAATTTATACATAGGCAGATGGCGTACCTTTGTCATTTGGTCGGGTTACGTCAATTCAATGTTACTCGTGATCTGTCGGCTGGGTTTGACACAACGCCATTTGCCTTTGAATTAATTTCTCTGATAGTACAAACGAAAAATTAAACTTAGATACAAATGGTAAGTGAAAAGTGAGAGTAAATATATTTAAGTACTTAATATATTTGGAAAAAGTAAGAGCTCCAAATAGTATATTACTCCAAATAGTCAATATAAACATTGGGCTATCTCAACGTAAATAAACAAAGCAACAAAATAAATCACACTTTCAATAAAATCACTTCACAACTTCGAAGGAAACTGGAAAGTGTAATGAAATTTTATTCGCTACGAAAAGATTTGTCAAATTTATTCCGTAGAGCGAACTAAAGAGGAAACTTCGTCTCGCTAAGTTAATTTGCGACAAAAGCTAAAGCCCGCAGGTTCACTATTAAAAATCAATCCGGGTGGAAAGGCGACCTTCGCCGCGTCTCGGTGCAGTGGCGGGAAGCGATCTTTGCCGCTCGATTTCTCGCGCGATTAATTTAGTGCCGTCCGCCATTTAGAGATGGCGTTGTAAGTCTCCAGAATTTGCATGTGAATCGGTCTTTACTGTTTAACAATGTCGAAAACTTGTAGAAAAGAAAAACTTTTTAAGCGCATTTATAAGAGATGCTAGTGATTAAAATTAGTGACACTTTCTACTACACTAGATTCCTTGATGTAAAGTATCTTAAAGGCAAAATTAAACGCGGTGCGGCAAGTGAAGTGTCGTTAACTATGTTAAACAGATTGATACTATATTGTTATATTTTTTTACAGATAATCCAACATTTTTCGTATTGTTTTTGGCGTCTCCTAAGGACTGCTTCTCAAACATTTCCCTTACATTTTTAAACATTCCATTACTCACCTATACGTATCACTCATGGTGGCTATGGGCTGCGGTATGGGGCTGTACATGGAGTTGAATCCGCCGTTGAGGGGCAACCGCGCGGGCGGCGCGGGGGGAGACGCGGGGGCGTCGCGTCGCTGACTCCGCAACTTCTCCTCTCGCCGCCACTTCGCGCGACGGTTTGAGAACCACACCTGTAGAAAAAAAATAATTTAAAAAAGAGGAAGATAGTAAGAAAAAAGGATTTTTAGTTTAAAGCAATAGATTATTAATTTAAAAGCAAGGCGTCGTAACTCGCAAGCTCGATGGATACCTAATATCATAGCTAATATTATAATATTATAATTTAACTATTCGATATTTAGATTAAAACCAAATATTCATAATGTTGACAAAATTGAAAAGTTTTAAGAATTTAGAACACTGAGAGATTCAATAATAATTGATAGCGTATTTCGAGTTTAGATTTGACATTGAACGGCGTGAAACGGAACGCTGGACCGGAAGGAGCGTTCACGTGACGTCACTTCCGGCAACAATGGCGGCAATATGGCGCACGCTTTCCCGCGCTCGCTGTTGACTCGAATTTTCATTCAAACACTTTACTAATATCGTTTAAACTGATACTAAATCAAAAATATCCTAAAGGTTTGCTACATTGTTTGTATCTCTTTACGTTATTGTCTTTCTCATGTAAGTGAATTTATGTAAATTCTTATGAGAATAATTAATGTCTTAAAACCTAAAAACCCAATGTCTAAACCTAAAGGCTAAATATTACATGACAAACGCACGAGAAAGGGTTATTTTATTCTATTTCTTTCTTTTCACTTGAGTTTGAGACTTCGGTATATAAATAAAATTCTAAGCTGATTGTTTTTATTAGACGTACCATCGAGTAAATAGAATCCTAGGCAGTTGACAGACCAACGTCATTTGGTCGGATCATATCAAATCAATGTTAATCGTGATCTGTCGGCTGGGTTTGACGTAACGCGACCAAACCACGTAGGTACTCCATCTGCATAGGAATCAACTTCTCTGATAGTACCTAGTCTACCTACATTTAATGTTACTTTTTAGAAACCCATTGTGTAAAATCGTTACGCTTCTGTATTTTTAGATCCTACCACCAACTATATAAATTACTTTTAGTAGGAACACATAAAAAGAGAATATAGAACGTAATATGTCATAATATTATTGCTCTAGCCTCCTAAGAAATCACCAAAATGTTGCCGATAATATTTTATACGAACCCTCGCAAAAAGAGAAAAGGGTCTTACAAGGCCGCGTCCATAAGGTTTAGGAAAATATTGTTGCGGAAAAACATTTAAATTATGGATAGAACAATATTTTTTTGGAAATCCAGAATAAAATATAACAACTTGATGAGTTGGGTACAAAAATATAACCTTTCTAAGACCCAATTTCACCAACGACTGTTAAAGTTAATGCTCGAATTAGTATCATGTTACCTCTTTCGTTTTTCAAATAAATGAAAGAGAAGGCATGACATTTTAACAAGCTGTTAACACGAACAGACGTTGGTGAAATTGGGCCTAAAGCTCGATTTTAACCTGCTTCATTTACTTAGTAGCATATTTTGGCAAATATTATAACTATGTTCGCCTATTGAATTTTTATAGACCAATCCGTACTAATATTATAAATGCGAAAGTTTGTATGTCTGTCTGTTATCTCTTCACGCCCAAACCTCTGAACCGATTTTGCTGAAATTTGAAGATACTTTGATTCTCGGGAAAGGACATAGGATACTTTTGATTCCGGAAAAATGTACCGTACCTACATCCCGCACGATAAATTTTGGCGCAACAAGAGTTGCGGGCGTCGTCTAGTTATGAAATAAATTAAACATGTGTGATGTGTGGTTCCCAAACGCGCCAAAACCATTATTTAGGGTGAGTTGCACCAACTTACTTTAACTATAACTTTAACTTTAACTACAATGCAAAAATCTTTGGTTAAAGTCAATAATGGACGCCATATTTAACGATAACCTTGAGCTCAACAAGGCTTTAAATGAACGTGGCGAAAAAAGGAACTAACGCTGTCATCATACAAAAACGCCATTTTTGACAGTACAGCAGCGCCCCCGCCCATGTTCATTTAAAGCCTTGTCGGACCAGCTGTCATCTGTCACATTCTGTGGTCAAAGTTAAGGTTAAAGTTAGCCTTAACTATAACCATAACTTTGCCCATAGCTGTAACTATAACCACGCCTCTGGTGCAACCCACCCTTATATTATTTACGAGTAAAATATCATTGTGAACAGCCCCTGCGTAACAGTAAAATATTATGACGTTTCTCGTTTTTCCTCTGCCCATAGACAGCGTGACAGTGATGACAGGCGGCCTTTTATAAATTGTCCGACGTCCGTCTACCCCCCGAATACCGCGCTTTGCCCAACAATTTGAGTTATTGTGCTAACAAGTTACGCAATTTTTACTTAAAAAAATACTAATGGAATTAGACTAGTATTTGTGCGATTTGGTTTATTAAAAGTTGAAATATTTTGAATAGGTATACGTGGAATTTTACACTATGATAGTGAATAGTGATAAAAGACTGGTATAAAGTATAACAACTAATTTACCACACAAATAAATGTATTTAGGTCCTTTGAATTACACACATAATCCTGCCACAAACAATCGTATAAGAAAATAAACACCTACTGAAATACTCGATCATAAAGAATTTCGTAGACCCACGGGTTATTGCAAATTCAACTCTTTGTGGTACGCATTAGAGATGAAATTGATATGTCATGGGAGAGGCTTAGTACAGTGGGTGCCAATTTTTCAAAACACCCCCTCCCCGCGCCTACAGGAACCTCCCCCCTTGCCATGGGCCGCGGGATCGATACCCGACCCCTGCTGAGGTGGCCATGATTTCATACTAGTAATGGATAAAATTTGGGAGATTATCTATGAAACTAGTTTTTGAAGACAAACAGTGATAGGAGAGTAGAAAATGTTTTGTATTCACCAATGTTTATTATGCATTTAATTTAAAAACCTTTTAAATAATGTTATATTTATATGTGGCTAGGTAAAGACTTCGCCTATGGGCTATGTCTAATATTTACAGTATAAAGCTAACTTTTTTAGAATAGTAAGGATAAAATACGAATTCTTTAGAATTAACCTTGACGTAGATATCAAAAAAATTAACTATTGTTAGATTAACATTACCAAGGAGGCTCGTTGTTATGTAAATTCTGAGTGATTCGTTCAACTTCAATTTTTTCTACTTTTGTTAATTCTTTTTTGTATTCCAGTAAATAATGTTTTTGTTTTAACTCGTATTTTATCCCCATAACCATTATGAAATGGCTACTATAGTATTATACATAGGCGGAGGCTCTGCCCGCGGCAACACGCGGTAAATCGGCAGATCCACTCGCATTCTGTACAAAAGTCAACTTAATCTCTTCACATTTAAGATGGAATTTGTTTCTAATTAGGTATCAAAATTATCTACAAATACGTAAGAAAGTACGCACATAATGAACTTTTATTATTTCAGGGTTATTCTCTTAACGAAAATGCAGCCTATGTCACTTGAGTTGCAGGCTTTGTTACAAATTCCTTGATACCTCATTAATTGTTAAAATCGGATCACATACAGACATAATAATATGCTTAGTACTGCTAAAATCAAAACCCTTCCTTTTGGCTTTGTCGTAGTCAGTTAAAAATCATGTATCTATGTACCGTACCTACTTGTTGACCGTAGAGAAGCTTTCACGAATGTTAGCTAGGCGTCGAGGGGTTAAGAGCTTAGCTCGAGCCGCGCTGTCGCCTGAACAATGTCGATGCCTTTTTTCCAACAAAAAAGAAAAAAGTATGATAAAGACCTCACCCATATCGCAAATGGGTCTCTTCATTATGGTAATAGCTTTTTTGTTCGGACGAGGAGAGCCTATGGAACGGTTTAGAAACTGTAGCCTTTAATGTTGATTTAAAAATATGTTGTTAAGGTTCACCTACTATTTACCTGAGAACTAATTTAAACATGTTTTTTCGTATAATTTCATTTTCTTTACAATAAATGTTTTTCAAAATAACTATTTTCAATGTTGAAAATGACAAGCACTTAAAAAGTTGTCGTAGAATAGAACGTCATCAAACCAATATGGCGTACTCGAAAACTAATTCGATTAAATGATGGTGAATGCTAAAACACTTAAAAGGTTGCGTTCAAAATCACATTAAGCCGTTTATAAAACATGCCAAGTTTCCTCCGAGTGATAAATGATATTTTAAAATGTTGCCAACGCTAAATGGCACTGGCTAAGTGAAAATGGGATATTACGCATTATTTATTTTAGTTTTAGCGTTCCGTTTCACGGTTCTCCGTCTTGATTCTTGTATTTTAAAATGATCAAATATTCTTCAAATAAGTATAAGAATTATTTTTGTGGTTTCTTATGATAAGAATGGCTTAATAAATAGTTAGTATAAATTTAAAATGGTCAGCTTATGGTACAGTTTTTAATGATAATGTCCGCTTTTAATTGCGAGAATTTAATAAAACGTTAATATACGAGAGCAAACAGTGCCAAACAAAACATGATTAACATATTGCTCCAACATATTTGTTGAAGCTGTATTATATACGTATGTTTGGGAATCGACGTGGCTCGCTGGGGGTATATAATAGCCCTTGTTTTTTTAGTCTGTTTGCTAAAGACGCATCTACATGCGGCCCGCGCCTATGTAAACAGCCAGTGTAAACACGCCCTTATAAACGCATCCGCCGTCCTCTTAATAATGCCTGCCATGATTTTCATTATTTTATACCGAATAAGCCAACGTGCTTTTTGTGAGGCACTCAATTGTTGGGAACTATATTATCATCGATACACAAAAGAGAGCAAGTGTTGAGGTTAACAGCAAAGGCATTCTATAGGATGGAGACATTAATAATAATGCATTCATATAATATAGTTTTAAAATGGAATTAGTAGGTATAAAGTAATAGTTTGCGTATTCTTATTAAAAAGAAACAACTAAGTTCGCACAAAAATCTTGAATTCTTATGGATTTGAAGGGTTCTTGACCCTGAGTAGCTAACTACCTAAGTATATAATTTTTCTTCGCTGAGAAATAGACGAAGAAAAATTCTATGTAGAGGTTATAGCAAAAATTTTACAAAAAAAAATATGTGTATAACACAGACAGTTTAGTAATCTACCTATGTGGTTAGTAATGCCATGTTAGTGTAACAGCCACCTCACCGGTGTATAACTGGTGTTCATTTTACCTGGATACGTGCCTCAGGCAATCCAATCTTTTCGGCCAGCCGCTCCCGCGCGAACACGTCGGGGTAATGCGTGCGCTCGAACTCTGTGGACAAAGGGAAACCTAGATCAAGTATTCAGAAACTGTTTAAAATGACACTAGATTGATTTTATGGTGTTTTTAAAATGCCTTTTTGTTAGAGTTAACCTAAGTTTAAATATAATATTATATTTGCAAGATAATATGTCTGTTACAAGTTTTCTCATTTTAGGCTCGCATATTTTAAGATTTGACCTCAGTGATTACGTGATTGAATTTGAAACGGTAGGAAAAAAGTGCTACATAGCTAGTTGTTTCAAAAATGTTGGTCAGCTCAATAGGCGAACTTTACTGATGTTCATGGGCTTCTTAACTATTGTTTATCGTGCGGAGACCGCGTATTTTTTGGTAAAATCTATGCTATACTTTCTTGGGATCCAATCCCATCTTAATCAGTACATCGCGCAGCGATCTTATCACAAAGAGTAAACAGACACATTCCTATTTACGATATTATTAATGATATTTCTTACATCAATAACAGAGCCAATAGAGGCCCTGAACAGCAGAACAAACAAACAAAAAGTGAGATTAACACGAATATCAATAATTGTGCCGTGCCACGGGCCGAGAGCTGGGCAAACATGAGGGACAATATTTATTTATTTACTAATAACTGTTGTTATTGCAAACAATAAATAAGATGAGAGGGACACGGAATTGGTTTATAGGGACTCCAGGGAACGCTTAGTTACTGCCACCGCCAATTACGATATGAAATGTTGTACCATTTCACATATACGTATTTTGAGCTTGTTTTAACTAAATACTGGGCTGTTGCATAGGTTGTTGCTAATCGCGTGTTTATAGTACGTTGCTTCCATACAAGGTTTGCTCAACCCCGTGGAAGAACTAAGAAGTCATAAAATCGGTTAAGAGCCTCTTTATATCTCTTCAACCTACTTATCAAAATATTACTCCGAACTTTAAATGTTATTGTACTAATATTATGTTATATTTAAAGTAAATTAAACCTGCGCTTTAATAAAAGGTCGATGATTTTAAGTCATTACTCTCCCAAGTCTTTAAATGCACTCAGAATTTAAAGACTTGCGAAAACAACGAATTTGAAAATGTTTTAAAGCCATGCCACAAGACACTAAACTACGTTTCTTAACCTTAGTAGTTTCTATTGTAATCCTCACCTTTTTCAAGACTATCTATTTGGTCGTTGGTGAAGGAGGTTCTATTTCGTTGTAGTTTCCTCTTCAGTCGCAGCCTCATCTGGGAGTCCTCGTCACCCGATGATGCGTGCTCGCTGTTGCCGTCAGAACCCGCCTCCGACTGCAGGGGATCCACTGCAACAAAGATGATCGTTAGAAATAATGATGATAATGACACTGTTACAATACTGCAAAAACTAATGATATTTTCGGAAGGGAAAAGTTTTTAAAGACGCATTAAACCGTATCACGTCAGTATTACACCGAAGAAATATTATTGAAAGTACCTACTAGCATATAATATTAGTATGAATATTGTATAATACAAAGAAAAGTATCTAAACGCTAAAAGGTGGTCTTAAACCAAAATTATAAAGGTACTGCAAACTGATGTCATTCGACCAATGACATAAGAAACAGACTTTGCATTCGACTTTTAATAAACTAGCTTCTGAGTCAAAATTCTGTGATGTTGGGGGTCATTTGTCTAAATTTACTAACAATGTTTAAACGTCGGACGTATTATCAGATGTAGTGAAGGGGAACGAGGCTCTCCATCATGAGCCATCAGCGCCACTCGACGTTGTTGACGACAATCCACCAAATGCATCAGCAGAATTACACAATTGGGCCCCAAGAATTACAGACAAAAATTTACTGTAACCAGTCATCGTGAGCTGTGCTACCGTATGTGCGATTCGGCTCGAGGGTTCAAGCTAGATCGGTTTAGTCCCCTAAATAAGGGGTGATATCAAAATTAAACGTTACTCGTAATGTTGTCGACATGCCCTCAACTAATTGATTAATTTGCTTTATGGTTGAAGTGGTCGGTGCAGGATTCGATGCCCGGGCGGGTAATAGCCCACGGGTAGCTGCCTCCCAATGGCCGGCTGTTACACAATCTGTCACATTTTTCTGATGATACGCCGTTTTAATGTGGGCGGGAGCTAATTTTCCTAATGGAAACAATTTATGTCTTCCAACATCTATGGCTAACCTAAAAGCGCCAGATCAGACAGAGGCATAAAAACTTGCAAACATGTTCGATTTCAATCTTGTGAACTGTCATTTCTTTTCTTGAATTTTACACAAAGTGGGTAAACTTTTATCCCAAAATGTGTTAAATAAAGTATTATGTATTTTGGCATGTGTGAATTGTGAACTCTTAACATAATTCAGAATATTTTTCGACATAAAGAGTTGTACATGATTGATGCGACACCCGCGGACTTTCCAATCGGTTGACAATTTTGATTGATCGCTCTGTGTGTACGCGCCCTTATTGCTCCTAATGAGATCGCGTCTGCGTCATCTTCTAATGTGATGCACAACGTTAAATAAACGTGTCGTTTTCAAAACTAGTAGCGTAAATGTAGCTCGACAGCTAAGAAAGTTTGAAAAATATTAAATCATACTTAGTAGCGAGCATTTCTGAACAATTTTGAACAACTTCTGACGTTTAGTATGTAAAGTCAAAACACTTGTCAGTAAAGTTGGTGACGTTTATCCACAAGAAATTACATTACCTCCGCTCAAGATAAATAAGGATCCAAACTTAGACACATAACTTTAAAGTTTCTAAGCATATCTCGGGGACCCTTAAGCTTGATAAACTGGCTCATCAGACGACTCGGGACTTCGCTCCTTTTATTCCATTCCTCGTTACGAAGACAAGTATAGAGATGAATATTTTTTCCTTCGCAATCCGCTTTTTCATTATTTATCCTCGCGGAGCGAACATAAAGGAGGTATTCATTAAAAAAACGATCCGAGAGTCGGCGGCACTTAACCACAATTCCACCAATGACGACCTACAAATGATCGAAGGAGAAACTTCCCCGAGCGCCGGGCGGGCCGCCCGGGCGGAGCGAAACACGAAAAATACATAAGAGAAAATAATAGTAGTAGGAAAATAAGAAAAGGAACGAAATAAAAGTGGGGGCGGTGAAAAAATTGGAGAAAACAAGCACAAAGGGGACCGAAGAAAGTCGGGGCTCGCGGAGATAAAGCGGAATTGGAGTTATCGGGGCGGACGCGGGGGGGCGCGATTATGTGAGATCGATACTGTCACTCACCGCGCGGCCGCCGCACCGCACCGCACGCCGCGCGACCGGTGTGCCCGTGCCCTAATGTATGGTTATAACTACTGATTTGCAACTAGTAATATAAATCAATTAACCAATGTATGATTCATTAACCAATATAATATTTCATAGATGTGTAGCAAGCCTAGAGTTACATTAATATGATTGTAAAAAATGATTTGTGTAAAATAACTTTGATCATATATTTTTTACACAAACATAGTGTTTATGGCTATTTAATTAAGGAGTCAGTAGTATTTCTAAAAGTTACAAGTTATAAGTAAAACCGCTACGCTTATGACTTGTACCTTTTTGTTGGGTTGTGCGGGCCGCCTCTATTTTAGCGAATGGACGCACTTCCTGCTCCTTATTGTATCTATTGCGTATTGGTTTCTAGACACGTGTAGTTTTTAAGAAAAAATAAATAAAACTGTAATAAAGTAACTGTTTATAACTTCTTATTTATTATTTAGTTCGTTTAAGAAGCGTGCTACGAAACTCGTAGACGCTCTACGAAAAGTTGTAGTCGGGGACATTATAATATATTTTTTTACTTTTTTAAATAAATTCGAAATCATTATTTCGAAATGAAATAAATAAAGTAGCTACACATAATTTTAAAGGTATGTACCGAATTTTTGGACGTTCTAGGAGGTTGTAGAATCATTATATTGGTGCCTTGTGGGCTGTGACAACTAAGTATTGACTATGCAAATCCAGTTTCTACGATATCTACTTAGAATTTTCCCCAAAACCCGTCAAAATATTCATGAATAAACACAATATCTAAATACTTCTTAAACATTCATACCCGAATATCAGAATTTCCCTGTAACGACTGTCGGTAAAAAATGTAATGTAAAATTAATGACGCTACCACTTTTCCGGCCGCTCTAATAAAGACGTCGTCCATTTTTATGTGGCCCCTGACGGGCCCCGCATTAATAGGCCTTACGAAGGGCCGAGGGACCTTATGAATTGGTTGTTTGTAATCAACTGAGTATCCCCGACAGGCCCATCTAAATTACCGAGGGTAGATAAGCCTTAGTTTTTATTATTGTGAGTTCAAGTGTGTCAATTGATGTCGTAATGTGTGGGGTGGGCCTTGCGCGGAGAAATACTTGAGCATTTGCGAGGTTAGGAAAGAAAATGCTTGTTATTCTCTGTTAGGTTAAATATTGTGATTTACGTTATTTGCGCATTTATTTAGAGTTCTTGGTGGGCAATAATGTAATGTAATATGAACCATTACAAGGCAATCATAAGAACCAATCAATCAATACAATCTATAGAGATTGTACTCCGCGAACTAACTAAAACCTAGAGAGATCTATTTTCATGAAAGAATCCTGTTTCGATCATCTATCTCACTCACTCATAATTATTATGATCAATCGCGGACTGAAACAGCATTACGAATTCGTGAATTGGGCGTCTCGTCGGCCATCTAACTACAAAAACGGCTCGCATTACAAAGTAACACGTGTTGCGTTCAGCGGAGTGCACTTGCGACTCACTTGCGACTCAATTGCGACTCACTCGCGAGTCAATTGTGCGTCAACGACCGATCCACTCGGCGGTTCAATTAAAAGCTATTGTTTCATTCATTCGTTCGTTCGAGTGATCGCTCTTGTAACCGATAGTTCTGACACCTGGCACTGAACGAACTGAATGAACCTTTAAACTTTTTAATTTGCAATAACGCTACATAGACTAAGAGTAGACAAAGAAAATGTTAAATGTAAAGGTGACTTCAGAGACAGCTGCCTTCAGCTCTTTCAATACAATATAGACGTCATTTTGGGTAACTTCAAAGTTACCCAAAATGAGCGTAAGTGACCAACACGCTTAAATTTTTCGTTCAGTGTAAGAAACTACCATTTCCGTGATAAATCGAAAACAAATGCAAAAGGACCTTTTTGCCGTGATACAAATTACCTACCGATCCTCGGAAACTAAATTATCCTTACTTGATTACCTATCAAGTTAAATATCTATTCAGCGGTTTAAGCGTGAAGGAGTAACGGACAGAGACTATCGCATCTAAAATATTATGGTATGTATTAGATTAGAATGGATTTACAGGTATAAAAATTTAAAGTTTCCGCGGAAAATCTACCTACAAATTCACCCTTCGGTCACAGACGTAGTCGCGAGCCATACTTATTGTTTTGGAAAACTTCCAATTTATTTCTCCGTAAAATATTATCCGAAAAATTGTTTTATAGATTTGGAGGAAATAAATTCTGTCGTGACTTAATGTAATAAGCATTTTGTTTTGTTATGACTTTGATTTATATTACGTCGTATTTTATTTTAAACTTATTCTTACACGTTTTGTAAAGTAATATCTGTTACAAAAAGCTTTAAGCTTAGATATATTTTTAACGTAAAAGTTTTTAAGTATTCCGTCTTAAGTATTACTTTTTTTCGTTTTGAAGCATAACAAATGCTAACTATGTATTATTTATGTAGAACTAGCTGTCTGTTTGTCCCGATCAATCTTCAAATATGTTTGACGACATGATTACTTATACATGGTGTGTGAGCATGGCGGTATTCGTCCTAATATGTACAGTTAAATGTAATGCAACCGCATTGTAAAGTCGATACCATAATGACTGAAAATAGACGCTAAAATTCATATAGACACGTCAAATTGGAACGAAATATTTACTATGTATGTTACATTTTTGGCAACATCTTTGGCCTTTTTAGAGCAGTAATCTAAACTTCTGAACTATATTTTTATGATTAATGTTTGTTTCTTGTTATTCTTACCAAATTAAATTGAATCGCTTTATAACAGAGCCAATAATAATGAATACGTTTATGAGTATAGACGTAGTTACTGTGATATTATCCATTTCATACAAATGCAACTTTTAATCACAATCAGAAAAGATGCACGTTAGTAAAGCCGCCATTTTACAAGCTGACATTATCGACCGTCGTGCTATGAACGCGGCTTTACAGCAAACCGCTTTGTCCACTCGCTGTTTATATTCTAAACCTGTGTGCACAAGCAATTTGCGCCGCAGCCACACACTGTGGCCTTTATTCATTTCCTATTACAAATTAGTATTAAAAACTATAACAACGAAAAAGTAGCCAATGTTACCCAGGAAAATAATATTATGAATCTACTGACAGGCCTTTTATGAAAATCTTTGTAGTTTAGGACCAACGGATATAATTATACACTCATACAATATACATTAATTATTATTTTGGTAGTCTTTGGCGTAATGTACAGAAGGCCAAAATTCTCTTTGACTTAGAATTTACCGTACACGAATAAAGAAATAAAGAAATAACAACTTTGCTAAAAATACTTCAATATTATGTTCAAACTTCAAATTCACGACTTAAGACTATTATTGTTCAACGAAAAAAAATGTTTAAAATATCGAACGCGCCATGAGTGAACCAAAAACTCTATGTAAATATTTCCATCCTACTTCTCTATTGTTTTCCCATTTAAAATTATATTATGTAGAATTGAATTATTGACAAAATACGTAACCATGTGCGTTGTACATTCTACGGTCGATCACGTTCGAATGTTACATAACGTAAAAAACGTAGTTTAACTATATTATGCATCGATTTATTGAAAATTAGAACAAAAATACTAAAACCTGTATCGGCCTCATCGGAGCGTTTTAATGATGACTGTTACATGACAGAAAAATATTATGTTACAATCTTCATTAATTAAAGTTAAGTAATCGTTAAATTATCTGTCCTCAAAATTACTGAAAGTTGAACCTAAGTGTAATTTATATAAAAATAAACTTTTAACAGCGAAAAACCAACGGAACAGTCAAAGTGAAAACTGAAAGTTGAGGGTAGTTACGGCTAAGGGTGGGGGGAGGGGGTCATTAGAAGACAGGTCACGTGGCGGCCAGGACGCAAAGTTTAATTCGCGTCGAGTGTGAAGTGCTAATCCACTTTCAAATGTGCTACTTTCGTGTTACATTAAAAACTCAGGAAATTCGAATTTTAAAAATGGAAAATGTTTTTTTTCTCTATTTTTAAATATTTTTGTGAAATATAAGCAAAGAAAATAATTACTATCTATATTTACAGATAATAAAAAACAAGAAAGCGCACGACCTTTTCATAGGAAACTTTATTCACACCCTCTTACGCATACACATGCATAAAACTACGCCACTCAGCATTTTTTGTCGATCGTGAATCGTGATATGACTGACTGACCAATCAAAAGCGTGGTTTAACTGACACAGGAATGAAAAATTGACTGTGACAGTTGTTGTTACAAATCTTTCTATGTCATAATAATAAGTAGAGTTATTTATAAATCAATTCGCAATCAATACGAAAACTCACGCATACCTAAGTAGTAACTTCGCAAGACAGAATTTCTTTCAATAAAAACCATTCACATTTATGTTATCATAAATCATAGACAGTGGGATGGGGGCTCCCCAGTGGGGTGGGGAGTGGGGAGTTGTTAGCGAGCTTCTTTACAGGCACGTAGACTGTGGTGCGCCAGATTATGTCTCATTGTTTGCGCCAAGAACTTGACTTTGTTAAAAGGATTTCGGTAAAAGTAACGAATTGAGAAAAGCCGTCGCCATCTCAAAGAAGTTTTGCGAGTATTAAAATTATTTGAGACGTTTTGTTTGTGTAGAGCAGAGGTCTGTTAATGGTCGCGCAAAACTTTATTCAGATCTAAACAATAAATTGAAATATTTGACTGTTATTTATCGGTAAGTAAATACATATATGTATTAGAATAGCCTTTGATTCTGTCTGAAATCTGAATAAACACGTTAGCAATCTTGTACACCCTGTAAAAAGTGGCATAAATGCTACCTAATGAAAACATATATTACTATTATTTTATTGGTAAATAAAAGTAATAACAATTTTTAGGTACTCATAATATTATGTCTAATGTCATGTATGCTACGACAAGGTCCTCAACCCTCCTAAGAGAGAATGTGAAATGAAATAGAAACACTGACGACTATAAAAACTACTGCACAAAATCAGGTGCACAACCCAATCATTGACATCCACATTTTCATATCGGTCCTTCAGCAAAAACCTTAAGCTCTATCGACGCGAGTAAAGCCGGGATAAGGCGGCTTTCAGCCCGGGTGTAGTTCGTGACGTCACGTTGACGTGGAACGTGACGGGAAAGCGGACCGTGTCTTTGAATATAACTTTTTGATGCTGCGGGTTAAGGACGAAATTAGGAGGCTTACGAGTTACGAATGATGTTGTATTTTACAATTTTATGTTTGATGGTAAATGATTATGCTGTAAATCGTAATATGCCTAATGCATAACCGTAAGATTTACATGTGCCACAAATAATATTGACTCTAAAATATAACAAAATAAATACGCCGCTACGACTCTTAAAACTATGCTAATATTCCATAACTTAAGCAAGATTGATTTAACAACCAAGAAAATAAATATGCAGTCTGGCAGTTATTTGCATCCAATGCAACATTCTTGTTCTCTGTGAGTGCAGACTAGCCTCCTGACCTTTTGACACAAGTTTCCAGCTGCACAAGCTTAGAAAATCGATGTATTACTGCTGATGTAGTGTCTAAACACACTAGACCGAAAACGCGGCCGAAGTTCCGCATGATTCCGCCTGCAATGTATTTTAAATTACCGATGATGCACCATGGCGAAATTGTGTCGCGTTATTTTGTATGCGTTTGACATTGCTGACGTTATCATGCGGAACTTCGGCCGCGTAATTTCGGCATGGTGTGTTTAGACAATGACTTGCTACGGATCTTAAATGATAGAGTCAACCTTTATCTTTCTCTGTACACTAAGCTCCTCCTCTCTTACCTCGTTTATGCTCCTCCGCGGCGGGCCTGTTCAGCTGCGGCGGTAACGGCGCCGGGATAGCCGGCGCGGGCGCGGTGGGGAGGCTGGGATACCACCACCCCGTCGCCGCCTGCCCGTTGAACATCCTCAACTTCTCGTACACGCTGTCGTTCTGGGCTGATGCTGCTTGCTCCTTCTGCGAGGCCAGGTTCCGGAGTACCCGGTTTATTGAGGACACCTGTAGGTTGAGGATGTGGTTAGGAAATGTAGAGTATTTACACTAGGAGGCATGATAGTTCATATCGTGCCTACCCTTCTTAACAAAGATTAGCAAATTATTATTTTGGCTAGCACAAGTGGATCTAAAGAGTAAGTTATACCTAGTATCTCCCGTGTATTACACAAAAAGTAATTAAAGTTTTAATACTTTTCAAAAACACAAAATATATCCGCAAAATATTCTTTTACAAGCGAAAATATATTTTATTGTATTTTAGAAGTAAACATTAACATTACCAAATACAAACAAAAATATACAAATCATTCGCGAGCAATATATAACCTCCTTTTAGCCAAATTCTTTTCAGATGTCAACAGTTTTTCCGGTCACATTCGCGCTTTTGCGCGCGCTGCCCGCCCTCCGGAAAAATGTATTTCCCCGTCGCCACGGCAACAAGAAAACAGATAGATATTATTATCTAGGGACGCTCCGCTGTCTGTATGTACTTGTACGTGTTAAATGGGCATACATAGGGTTCCATTTGTGTGAGTCAGGTTTTTACGCATGCGTGCTTTTTCGGCGAAAGTGGATGGATATTGGGGTTTTTAGGCCCCGAAGGGGTGAGGGTGGGGTCTGGCCTAATCTGTGTCCCTTTGAGGCTCCCGATTGGAATTTAGTAATCATATTAAATTTTAAATTACACGTACTTGGGAGTTAAAAGGGGGAGTTTGGCAATTTATTTCCCATTAGCCATGGTGTAGTTTGGCAGAGATTTAGATCTTGTTACATGCCTACTCGCTCGCGAAGATTGCCGATAACATTTATTATGTAATGTATCCAACGTGAACTATTTCAACTATTTCAACAATTAATCTACAAACCCCCTAATAATGAAAAAAATATGAATTAAATATTAAGGTTTTTTAGCTTCATTTGTCAATCAATATTGATTGCCAATAAAAATGCAAGTGTCAACGATCAGCTGGGTTACCCTGCAATGAGCTGACGGAATCTTGGCTTACGTTATCGCAATCTACTTCACATGGAACAGGGAAGTCTCATTGTGTCTATCTAGATTCTAGGCACAATCAGCTATGGGACAAGCCATGAGACGAGGCACATTTTATATTTTTGAAATTTAATTATTTTGTGACTCCTACGTCGTTGGATCTATAGGAAGAATTAAGTTTAGTATAATATGTTTGCCAACTTTAGTTTTTCCGCCATAATGCTTAAAGGAATTTTAGGCTTTTCCCATCATGGCGCTACTACTGATATTAAAAGTGGCAAGCACTTAATTTTTTATATCAAATAACATTTAAAAATCTCTCACAATTCTATATTCGAATAGCTGAACTATTTCAATTAATAGCGAGCATAATTTGTAGCAACATTTAGTTGGCTTAATCCGATGTACCGCTAATGGAAGGTAATGCTCCAGGTGTTGCCAGCGCCAATACTAATATTTTATACCAGGTATCTGGTATAGGTAGAATTTGTAGCCTATTTAGAGGGAGATTTCATTGTTTGTCGCCAATTCCTCAGAAAGCACAAGTCTTTTTGGCAGAATAAATAAACAAAGTTGAGACTGGAAATTCATCGCGCCACGCTAGTACGATTAATATTTTTAAAAATAAGTTAAGACACCATTTCTTAAATAAAGGTGACTGACTGACATGGTGATCTATCAACGCACAGCCCAAACCACTGGACGGATCAGGCTGAAATTTTGCATTCAGGTAAATGTTATGACGAAGGCATCCGCTAAGAAAGGATTTTGATAAATTCCAACCCCAAGGGGTTAAAATAGGGGATGAAAATTTGTATATAATGATACTTCTTAACGCGAGCGAAGCCGCGGGCAAAAGCTCGTTAGACATAAATTTGTTTCTACATTACTTCTATTATTATTATTATTATTAAGTTAATTGTTAATTAAGTAACCTTTTCATTGTTAAATAGGTTTGTACACCTACACGAATTTTACAATCTCTTATAGACAATCCGATAAACATAAGGTTGACTGGAAGAGATTGCTTACAGAAGCTCGAGTAATGAAGAAAAATTATTATTTTACTTGTAAGTAAGTACTTTATTTTTTTATCTTTCATTTAAGCACTAGTTTATCGCTACATATTTTTTCTGCAATTTTCAAAACTTGTACACTTGTTGAAATTGTAACTTATTATCATTAACATTGTACTTACTATCAGACTAACCTTGTAGAAGAGATTCCAATTGGGACAATAATCTTTGTAACATACTAAGTAATAACTTTTAATTTAATTACACATTATAATATTATAATCATTAAATTATATCCTCAATGATTATTTTAAGTTATAATTTATTATAATCATTAAGATTAATAAAATTACTGATCAGCTGTCAGTTTGAGTGGGATTAGCCCGATATGGCTCAATTTAACGTGCTTTTGTCAGCAAAGGCCAGTGAACTTCAGTCATTTACATCACTGACTTTAGTTGGACGATTTTACCCAGAAATTTAATTGGCACGTTTGCTCCCTTTCCACTTACAATCGTAGTTGTAATAAAATATAGTGACAAATATATTTTATCCAATAAGAATCTTATAAGGTAGTTTAAATAAATTATTAAAAGTTTTGCCAATCACATTTTTTCGTTCCTAATTATTGTGAAGTAATCATTCTTAGTATAGGTCTACCAGAATCTGATGGCAAAAAGTGAGAAAATAGATTGACTCTAGCAATACCGGAGTAGTAGGAATAAAACATTTTGATCCTTTTTTTTCCTTTAGCGGCTTACTCCGTGTGTGAAACTTGCAAATATAAAAATTTATCCAATGATCAAGGATATTTTTTAAAAACTGCCGTCAAAATTTGCCATCAGATTCTGGTAGACCCAATTATATTCTACTTATACAGATATGTTACGTCCATACTATTTTCCGGCTAAAATCTCTTCCGAACAATTTTCAAATTCAAAATTGCAAGACATTGACAAATTTGACAGATAAGTGAAACAAAAGATACGAAAAACCATTTACATAAAAGAGACAGTTCTATTTTTAAACGTCGAATCGTATCGCTGTCTCTTTCTTCGCCTGAGCTATGACGAAAATTCGATTTTTTCCAGATTGTCCGAAAAAGTAATTGAAGTTCGTGACTGCGCTCGATGCAGACTAAACAACAGACGGCCCAATTGGGCCGTATTTGAAGCTTCACAACGCGCACGGTAGTAACATATCTGGTTTGAGTATTTCACCATTGGGTAGACCTATATAATATTTTTTGTTTACTTGATAATAATTAATAACTAATATCATTATAAAAACGTACTGGTCATAAATGAGAAATCAATGGGTATTACCTAAGCGACAAAAAAAATATCTTTTTTTCCTCAGCCATAATTTTTATTAAAAAATAGCAACAAAATGATAAAAATTTATATTGGAACGGTCAAATTTTAGCGCCATGGCGGCCAACGTCGCTTACGTCATTCGGCGCCGAGGCGGTCGAATCAGTGATCAACGGTGTGTATAAAGGGCCGACTCCACGTGGCGTCGCGTCGGCCGACGAGGGGCCCAAATGAGATTTTAAAAAGTAAAGGTGCTCTCCATTATTGGATTTGAGGGTTACAGTTATTGTTTCATATTTTTCATTGCATAAGGTCTCATTACAATATGTAAGGGTGTAAACGGAAGGTAATATTTGGAAAGTATTCTAAATGAACTGAAAGTGAGATGCAAACGAGAAAAAGCTGTTGCAAAATAATTATACTATTGTTACTATTGTTTATAAATATTAGCTGCTGATCGAAACTCAGAGTAACCTACAAAATATAATTTACTCATTAAAGAGCACAATTATGTAAAGTTAAATATTCTCTCGGAGTAAAGATCGCTTCTTAATTAACGCCGCACGCTGAATATAGGACAAAAAAGAAACTTGGTGTGAGGGAAGGGATCGAATTTCAACATGCTATGTGACATGCGTACACGCAATGATATTCGTTACGAGAGGTGAGGCAACATAAAACGAGGTATACATTGCATATATTAAACGACGGACGAAAGTCTAATGGCTGATAGACGAGCAGTGTATCCTGCTTATTGCAATATCCTCGTCCGGGATTATTGCGCGCGGGCGTTCTCCTGTCACTTTGACGTTTGACATGTGTCACTATGGATGCGCGTACGCACGTCGTTGCCTTGAGACACGGCAATAGATCATTCGGTTACGATAGTGTTAGAGATCCCCGAGTAGGTGGTCCGCTTAGAACAAAGCAGCGATAATATCGAAGATTATGTCAAAATCGATAGCCCAATCAATTAAAAAAATTGTAAAACATTAAAAACAAAAAATGATGTTTTTGTGAACATAATTCATTTTATATCGATAACCTTTAGTAACAAAACAACATATTGTTAAGTAATACTAATTTGTCATCCAAATGAAAAACTTAAGAGTTTTAAAAACGTAATGTACCAAGAAGTGTGAAATGTAGCCGCTGGGCGCTTGAGAGACGATAAATTCGTTTACAGCAACATTCATTTGGAACATCGGTGGCCTCGTAAAAACTACGAATCGAGGGCGATAAAAATAGTGTACAGACATTACAGCCGGAATTAAAGTAATTAATGAAATACAGGAAACGTTACAAAAGGACAAAAGATTACCATTTGAACTATTGAATGTAAAAAGCGGAACGCTCTCGACAAAGGGTATTACTTGCGAATTCCGTCGGGGGTCGCCGGCCCCCGGGATTTCGGGATTAGAATTACTATTACGTGCATCGGTATTATCTATAAACATTTTAACTTAACCCGCGGAGACCCCGCTCCCTGCGTTACTCCCCGTGGAAGCGGTTAGGGTGCGGTAGATTGGGGTTTTTTCCCAATTCTCCTAGGATCAGGGGCGTTTCGCTCCGCGCGCTTTAGATACTGTTTGATTTCTGTGTAATTATAGTTTATTTGCCGTGTTGATTAATTTATTGCATGAACCAAATCTATATATATGCGCTCTTATGAATATTAAAGAATGTTGCTCCTTGTAGCGTTAGCGCTGAATCTCAGGCTGGCTAAGCTTCTCAGCTGCCGATTCTTTGGAGCTCGCGCACCGCATAATTTGAATATTAATAATTATACTAAGTCGACTTCTGAATATCGAGTACATAACGTTATGACAGTATCATATTTAGGCAAAGCTAACGTTATTGACCGCAATTTCGCGGTAGAACTCATTTGCTCATGCAATCATTTTGCGGTAAACGATATTTGAAAAGGATAATTTGTCATAAATAATTTGTTACAATTTGTAATATGACTTTAATGATAACAATTAATAATTAAATTAGGTATTTTATTTTCATTGCTTTTGAGATCTTTTAAATACCAGGTTAAGCATTCAGAAACCTTGTGTGACGCTGTAGTTTTAAAATTCCAAGAATTTGTGGGATGTTTTCGAGTGTAATTAATTTTCAAGGACTACAACTTTTGTTCGAGCGTTTCATTCTTGCGGACCTATGCACCTACATGAAAAAACCATCTGTTCCAACGTAAGAATAAAACGCAGCGTATACATATCAATCTCGTAAAATTACTTTGGTTATTCAGGGAGTAGAGACATAATATTTCCCTTTTGTTTCAAATGTTTTGCTGATAAAGTTAATGGCTAAACGTTTAGCAAACTTTTCTGACATAATAATACAAAAAACTTATTATTTCTGCTTTCAGTTGCTACCATGTTACTAATCAGTATCAGTAAAAGTATTTTATTGACACGGGCGAGAGGTCCCGTAACCCGATACCGCCCAAACGCTACTGAGCCGCATTTTGGAGGCTTCGTGCCACCGTCACGTATTATGTAGCCGTACGTTGGTTTCGTTTTCGTTTGCACGCACGTCGCATTCTCGCCGTCAATTTTAATGGCGTCAGAGAATTTGAAAGTTGAAGTAGAATAGCTGAAACTTCGATGAGATCAGACTCAAACTCTCTGATCCCATCCAAGTTTCAGCTATCCAGCTACTTCAACTGTAATTAAATAGAGATATAAATGAAATAAAAGAATTGATCAGTGATCAATCCTTTTATTTCATTTATAGTCTCTATTTAGTTTCATTTGGTAAGTAGGTTATAATAATATATTTTTTTAAAATAACATGATCTCTAACCTCACTTGTGTGTCTCTAGTCTCTACTACTCTCAGTTGTAATTTTGGGACTTGGATTAGTAATTGTCGCTATTTAGGTATAACATCTATCATTTGTTAACGTTCACAGAAATTTACAGCGGACCAACGAATTTGATATCAAGGAATATTATATTGTACAGAAAAATATATTCTTTGATGTTATCATAAACGTATCTAGACTCAACCGTCAATTCCTTTAGCATCATAAGCAGTTGACGTTAATCCGGGAGCGAGAGAGCGACGTGCGTGCGAGCGAGAAAACTAATGTTCTGTGCAGCCACGCGTGAAACGCTCCCTTATTGTATTTCGCGCCAAAACCGAAATGACTTAAGTGTGAGCACGTGAAACTATTCGTTGATATTTTTTGAAAAGTTATTTTTTTATATTAAGAATGTGAAATGTGATTGATTGCCAGCTTAGTGGCATAATTTCATTTCCGTTTACTTTATTTGTTGAAAAAAAATATGACTGAAGCTACTAAAAACAAAGTATACAAGCGTTTTACTTATGCTCCTAAAATACATACTATTTAACCACTTATCCAGAACAAACTAATTCTATACCTCTGGTATCATTAAAACAAAACTATTGCTACGGAATAATATGATATGGCGCTTAAGCCATTTCACGCGCCATCGAGGTTTGTTCCGCGTATTTTTGTCCGCTCTCAGTTGGTAAGAAACATCACGCCCATTCGACCGTTATGACTAAGTCTACGCAACTCGCAATAAATACCTATCCCTTTCTAACATACGTGTCGGTGCATCTAGTCTATTCACCTATTTGCTCAGTGGGCCGTGTGCGTACGACAGTCATAAAAATAGCCCCTTCGGCGCCGAATCTTCTAGGCACGAGGGATGAAGCATTCTAATTTAGCCCCCCCGTGTGTATATAGGTGTACCTAGGTGTGTTGTGCACGGAGGCTATATTATGTTTAGTTTTTAGATGTTGCTGAATTCAACGTGACTTAACTAGACAGGTGCTGTTCTAGTATCGATAACTGTGGTATAGTTTCTTGTAGTTATGTTTACAATTAAAACTAATGAAGTATATTATAATTTATATTACATTATTCAAAATAAAATATACATAATTATTATAATTTGGCCGCCTTACACAATTTACACCTTTAATAATACATCATTATCACAAGAAACCGAAGCTATATTAAATCTACCTAAAATTTAATTTTATCAACCAAAAGATACCTTTGCATATTTAATCTGCAATTTATTCTAAGGATGTCAGAGTGACATTAAAATTGGCGGTAAAAATATCACGCACTTAAATAAAGCCTTGGCAGTGACAGGATCGGTAATCGAAGCCGACGTACGCGAGACACATCTGCCGTACGAAAAAAAAAACACAAAAGCGGTATATTGTAATTTTTATCATCCATCCGGGCCAATTTTTCTGTTAATCATGTCAAAACTGGGACCTTTTATGTCCGAATGTAAACATATTGTTAGTCGCGGGCGGATTTCTCGCTTTGTTAGGATATTAATTGAAACGATGTCCTCGAAATGTTTGATTTATCTTTTTCGTTTGAGATTATTCTCAAATACTTATCTATTTGATATTATAGAGTTTGGACTGGATTTTGTGGGATCGTGTATTGTTTTTTTCTTTCTTTCGTCTTTCAATACCTTTAGTTCTAAGATACTTCGCAAAATATATAAAAAGGTTATTAATTCTCTCAAAGATTTCCTAGGTTCCCTATATTCCTAACTATAAAAAGGCGTCATTTCGCTTTCGCTTGAACTTTTATCTCAGTGTAGCCTAATAGTGTAGCAATTTAAATTTTATCTCAGTGTAGCCAAAAAACATTTAATGATTATAACGAGCGATTGAAATTTTAACGATGACCTAGTGAATATAAATTATGATGGCATTAAAAAATACAACAGACTTTTCGGGTCTTATAGGATTCACGAAACTAAAAAAATTACGATACCAAATAAAATTCACAAATTTTATTATATACTGAGATCGGCACACTTTATAAAACGGACAGTTTATTCGAATTAAAGTTAAATTTATGAGTGCGAGTCAATAATTTGTATAGCCAACAATGGCCCGAAAGGACCATAGGACATTTTATAAACTGTCAGATTTGCAGAAACCCTTGTAAAATTCTTGGACAATGGGCCATGGGGTCGAAGCATATGGCCGAAAATTATATTCTAAAATTGGATTAAGATGGATACTCAATTTTGTCCGGCTTATTTCGATACAAAAGTGGCTATTAAGTTCGTTTATTTGAATATGTTTTGACAATACGGTCGACATATTGACAATGGACTCCGAGGGGCGCGACGAGAGAAACATTCAAGATATCGACAGATGAACGCACATCACTACTTTTGTTCAAACCATATTTTCAACAGTTTTCATTTGAACTTTTGTTAGTCTGAACTCTACAGCCTTAACTTCATACCAAACGATTTGTAATTTTGTATAGCCGTAAATTACTGTGTTATAAGTTTGAGACTTTTACCTCTTCACAATTAAACTCCTGAACCGATTTTAGTAAAATGTTGTATACATTTTCCTTGAGTCCCAGGAAAGGACAAAGCGTAGTTTTCATTCCGCAGAAATGTTCGGTCCGCGCAATAAACAACAAAATTAGGCGCAACGGTGTTGTGGGCAACATCTAGTTTAACATAATATATATAGTGACTGATAAAAGCCCATCCTGAAAAATTCCAAACAATCGTATTAAGGAACATATCCACTTACACTGGGTATATTGTCGTTATTGCACACGTTCTCGCTGAGCAGGCGGTCCCTGATCTCCCACGCGAATATCGACGGGCATTCCCGCTTGTAGTCGGCGATCTTCTGGACCACGGGCGTGGTCGCCACCCGGGGCTTGGACCCGCCGATCGCGCGCGGCTTGATGGACCCCGTCTCGTAGTACCTGCGGACAACGGTTTTCTTGGCGCTTAGTGACCTTAAAATGCTAATTTATATTTACCTAGATGATCCGGTCAAGTTCTTATCACTTCTTTCCTAATATAAACCTTCTCTGAACATCTACGAATATTTCAAAACTGAAATTTGACAATTCGTTTCAGCCGTTCTCAAGTTATAGTACTTATAGCGAGACTAACAAAATTGAAAATACGCCAAGTTGACCTGAATAGGTATGTTACAGAAATCTGGAGATAGGTAAATGTTTCATCTTTATCCTTATTTTGTGATGTACTGCGATGATAGCCTTATAAGGGGTTTGATATTGCACAGTTTGCAAATGTGGCGGATACAACATTTTGTTCCAAGCTCCGTGCTTCTAAAGCGATAATTAGTATGAAACTAAATAATGTATAAATATACTAAATACTAAATGCTGTAACAAAATATGTTATCTTAAATGAATCCCTAAAAAGCTTTGAATAAATCTCGCATTCCGAAAGTACTTAAAATGTAAGCACTCGAGAGAAACGAGGCGCGTATGTTGTTACAATTGAAAACATCACAGCCCTATCCACTAGAACGGCATTAGGGCACAATTACGAATATAATCTCCCAAACTGTACCCTCTCGAGTACCCATACAAACTCTATCGCCGACTTTGTACGCCTCGCGAAATATAATTCATCCAAAAACCACTCTTCCGCCAGTATAAATAAGGCGTTTAAGGTATTTTACGAGGCACTATTCTGGATAGGATGTACTCGACGGGCTATTGTCGCGATCGACATGTGTCGATATTTCGAAGGAAATGTCGATAGGGATGATACGATTGTCGATAGCAGCGTCTTAATAGTGTTGACGGTCATTGTAGTCTAAACTGACGAAGATTGGAGGGAATGTTGAAAGGAAAAGACGTATCTAATAATTTTTCTATAACGCAATATTATTTGAGTTGTGACGTAAGTAATGGCTTTTTCAAATAGCTTGGTTGAAGCCGCAAGAGATCTAAAATAAGAAATAATAAAGTTAATCCTGATATAAAATTATTTAAACTCGATTAACAACAGTAAGCAGGAGATGAGTAAATAGAATAATCAAGTCATTTAACCTTTGTCGAAGTAAAAGGGTTTTCACCCATTTTCATTAGACATGATAATATACAGTTTTGTTTTAAATATCAATTTAATTTTAAGGCCACATTACGACCTTACTTTTTTTAGCACAATGTAGATCACAAAATCAAAATTAAGAAAACATATTTTTTTAGACCAAAATAACGAATCCCGGTTACACAAACATTAAAAGACTGTTACAACTAAATAAATATAACGTCATCTGTCGATAATACTTGTTTACTTTGTCATTGTGAGCTATTACTTGGTTATTATCGTCGAGTGGTTGCCTCTGGCGAGTCGTAATCGTTTTAGCCCCGAGCGATATTTCAGAATAGGGCGCCATCCAAAACTGCGGTCGGCCAATTTTCTGACGTTTGATGAAATTTTATTTGTAATGATTTTATTGTGTTCCACAGCCTCAAAGTTAGCTGAGAGTATTCATATAAGGTAAAGTTAGTTTCGAAGGTGAACATAGCTTAATCATAACTTTCGTCGATCAGAAGACTACATATTATTATGCTCTAAAATAGCCCTGAAAGCTTATCTTGCCCTATTGTTTTCCATATTACTGTAAAATTTTGCTGCTATTAGTATTTTAATTTTTTTTTCTTAATATTTATCTAGAAATCGCGGACATAATAATTAACAAAACGGCTCCATCTAAAGTGTATTTCAATAAAATATTTTCAAATCTAAATCAAACGGTTATCGCTCTCACTATGGCACCAAGCTACCGTAGTTCCATACAGATTCCGATTTCATCTCGGAGCTCTGCGATCACAGTCCTTATATCCTGGACATAAGGGTCCTGTCAGAGGTAATATAACATTGAACGGGACAGGGGGTCAGATCCCGCGATACCCCGTCGCTAACGACCTCTTATCAGATATTGCTTTTCGAGTGGAACGACCTGCCGAATTGTTTTTTTTTTTTTTTTTTGAGGAAACAGGGGTGAATTTTTAGTAGTTTAATATTTTTGTGTTTGTGAAAAATATTGTTTGGCTTTTGTGTGGCTTAAGATTATGAGTCTTCTTAAAAAACCTTTTAAGTATGTGTATTTTTTCTAGATATCAAGTATTGGTCGTAACTCGTAATCAAGTAAAATTTAGTTTCAAAAGAATTTGTAGCGCTTTTTCATGGATTTGAATGATGTATTGGGCCCTCGACTGCACGAAAAAATCTTTAAATGAATTCAGGACAGCTTACAGCATTAACTAGTCAAGTTTAACTAACTTCGTAAAAAGCGATGCTGTGTTTATCTTTACTATAGCTTTGTTCTGTACTTACTTCATGTTCCATGTTGATCTGAGACAAAAAGAAAAACATATTGAAACATTTATTCTTTCCATCTAAACTTAGGATTATTGGGTTAGTGTCGTTAGACAGTGTCGCAAGTTATATTAATTTCAAGTTTAGACCACTGACCATTAAGTTTTTGGGAATAGCATCTTTGTATTTAAAAAATATTTGACTCTACTACGTCTTTAAATGGTTTCACACACTGCTTTTTTTTTCACTCAACTTAATTTTCCTAGTAAATTTTTAACTGGTGTGACTTTTGAGTTACTTATTTGAAAAGTTTAGACAAGACTAAATTCAATTTCTTATAAGAAATTCCGTAACTTCTTGAAACAAAACTCGTATCTACTACACTCAATGTTATAAAAGTCCTTCCGAACCAAATTAGTAGGAGTAAAACTTCGTACAGTCCTAATAAATTAGTATGTTGTAGAAATAAAAGTACGTAAAACGGAATCACACAAGCTTGGCGGGAGGGCTCCTTAATTAGGGATCCCGCCACGCTTGCCCTTTACAAACCCTAAGGAGGTACGGAACCCCTTTATCGTAATTGGCACGATAAGAATGTCAGGGGTGTATGAGAAAATATAGCACTTGCAGCCGGCCGCCTAGACGATTAATTTAACGGGTAAAAGGACGAAATTTCCAGAAAAACTGCTAATAATGTTCTTGGAAATGTTTGTTAGAAGATAGGGATAGAATGTTTAAAGGAATTCGTATATGAGAAGTTTTATTACAATATCCTAGATAAGTCCTAAATTTTAGTAATTACATATTCGTTTTCTGTTTTTCATGTAATTAATTATTTAAACCTAAATATGCATCTAAATCGCTCATCTAATCCAGGTTTTCCAAGAATCGAGGAATCAGCATCAATATTAGTTTTGTTTAATCTTTATAGTAAGAGCGTATCAATGAACAGAATGAGGTTTTTTTAAATAACGTATAGAGTACTGACATCTCTCTCAAAATTGCGTGATGAATCATGTGAATGATTGATGATCGAAGACAAGTTCCAATATGATAACTTCATTTTGACGATCAGACAAGAAAACAAAAAGAGAAAACTAAATAAATCGAAACTTCCAAATACAATTGATTTATCTGTTTATTTTACAGTTAAAATTAAAAATTACGATCAAAATATCCAACAAAAAAATGTAATGTAAACAATCGAACTGTAAATAAATCCTTGTCTAAAATATCTCTAAAAATAACTGCTACTATAATATTATGTTATTAAAAAGGCAACATTGATAAGACACCTAGCCTTATAATGGCAAAAAGATGTAACTCATAATGTTCGAATTTCAACTTCTAGTTTCACATGAAAGTGTTTTAATTCAGTTGTTTCTAATAATTTCACAAGGCATTTATTATTCAAAACTCCAACAAAAATATTATGCCCCGAGGCCAATGTTAAAATCGTTTTCGCACAAGATCTCTCAGCGAGCAGCAGGGGCGCCAATTACGGGCAAATATTATTTATTTTGATTTTATTTAGGGGCGGTCGTGGGACAGCCCTGCCATGAACACCCTACATTAAAAATCTAGCTCTTTTGATTGACGTCTTTTACTTCATTGTTCCCAATTGACTTTTGCACCATTGTTATTATGTTAATATAGGAATTAGAACGTTTACTTTCAGGAAGAACTTTGGCAAATTAGGAGTAACAGGCATTACAGATTTTCGTATTCCAATGTCGCTTGGATATTTGTATTATTTTAATCTTCCCTCTTTCTTTTTGAAGACAGTTCACAATCCTTACATCTCAAACTTGTAATGGATTGACGAAGGATAAATATGTAATTATTGTTTAGGATTAAGAAAAAATACAATTTGTGTATTTTTTACTTTTTAGATTAAGGGCTATTGCCATGTCCGACTAAAACAACTGTCGCTAATACAAATTGAAGTAGCATTAAAACTAATATGGATTACGGGATTTATATTTCAATATACACTTGAGGCCCTCCCGAGCCGAACCGATAAAATCGCAATCAGCGGCACCCTACGACACCCGACGTCGCTCCCGCCGCGCACTTCATTCAAACAAAAACAATGCGTGTATGGACGTGTATGGGAATGCAAACGAAAGTTTTTGTATTGATTAAGTCATTCAAATATTAATTCGGCTTTGTTCGAGCATTGTCCGCATCCTCGGGAGGTAGTGGGAATTCCGTCAATTTACGCGTGGCCCTGACGTCTTGGACATTTCTTCGACAATGCCTTTGTGATTCGTTTATTCGATTGTTATGGGTGCCCTTTGATAGTGTGTTAAATTACAATATTCCCATAATGGTTTTGACTTCATTTAATAATATTAGGCCCTAAGTGTGTATAACACTATTGTTTCCATTAAATTTGACATGGTCTCATGGATTTTCTTTAGCTTCATTTACTTGTTAACCTTTATGTAATTCGAATCCATTTCGAAGAAATGTGCCGCGAAAATCGCTATCGCCAGGTTATCATCCCTTGCATTAACATCTTTTGTCTTAGCAACATCGTACTTCAGGTCAGGTGCATCTTTATTCTACTTTACGTGAGGCATCATAAAATTAATGGGTCCTTTACAGGTAATTTTTACATGCAGAAAGCCAATCATGTGCCACAATTCTTCGCCTACCTTTATATCATTTTTATGATCACGTCAGTCCACTGCGTTACCTAAATTTCATAGTGCAATCTCTACCAACCTGCCAAGTATCTTGGAGACGCAGCCGTTGGAGACCTGCAAGATGCGGCTGATGTCGCAGGGCCGCGCGCCGGAGTGGGCCAGCTCCACGATCTTCTGGCGCGTGGAGTCCGGCAGCGGTCGGCCGTTGACGTACACCCCGCCGAGCTGGTTTATGCCGCTGTGGCCGGCGGACGAGCAACCGAACAGCGCGCCGCCGCCCATCGCCGCGCTGTGCATCAGCTCGTCTGGAAATCGTGACGTCGTTAGAGTTCTAATTTTTAAATTAAGTTTTTTAGTGTTTGACACATAAGAGCAAAAGACCGTGGTACCATGACTCATGAGGTAGTAAACTTTTATCGTACTATACAAGGGGATTACCTACAGCTTCAAGACGTATAATAATATTTTATTTCCTTTTGAAAACTAAAAACTCAAGTGCCTATATCGAACCTTCATAATTTTTTACATACTTAATATCCCAACTTGGATAGATCTCAATCGCAAAATCTTACAATATCTTATCGGTTACTCTAAAAAATGTTTACAAAAAGGGTTTTGTGGATTTCGTAAACCACAATAACTTTAAGTGCTCGCAGATGAAGGTTTTAAGATTCAATAGAATAAAAAACCTTTCTTTTGCAATTTTTTGTGAATGGATTAACTTTTTTCTAATCGCTAAAATCTCTTAAAGAAAAAAATGTAATTTAAAATCTGTTGTAGGTGAAGATAAATCTGTTGCTTGAGCTATGTTGAGGTTAGAAGACTTAACTGCAAGCAGAATGGAAATCGATTTTTGATTGGAAAATTTTTTCAAAGCTGCTCAAAATGAAGCATTCAATTAATTCTTTTGAGAGATACTACTAAATTTTGGATGGCTGTTAAACTTTTTTTTGGTTTTATCGTAACTAACACATACCTTCAGCTCGACAAGGCTTTAAATGAACTTAGCGAGAAAAGGAACGCTAACGCTAACGCTTTTATCATACAAAAACGTCATTTTTGACAGTTCTCCTTTACCAGCAGCGCCCCGTCCACGTTCATTTAAAGCCTTGGAGCACTTTACATAATACATAGCTTAGTTACAACAGATAACAAACTGATTTACAGATGGCGAGCGCGTTTTCGCGCCAATACTCCTCAATGGAATTAGCTCCGATGGCCGACAGACAATTCCTTTTTTAGCACACCCCTTATAAACGCCTCGCGGTAAAAAGTGAACAATTGAATGCAATTGTGGGCGAATTTAGGGCAGGCTTGATTGGGGGTACGCCTTTATAACGCGTGCACGGAATATTAATTGTATTTAATAACTATCGCTGAACACATGGTATTCCAAATGTTTGAAAAGAAAAACGAAAATCTAAATTGGTTAGCAGTTTTATCATTTGTTTTATTTTGCGACTTTTCACTGTCCTTGTAGCAACTTCGTACGACACAATAAATTTTAGTTATGTATGATTTGTTTAATTTTAAATCTGCACTTAATCTGCGGCTTTACGTATTATGATTTATGAATATTGTTACTTATCAACGTCTATCTGTTTTTTTTTAATTTCCCGACTTACTCCTGTTTTCGTAGCAACTTTGTCGGACCTAATCTTGACAAAAAAAAACGTTGTAATTGAAAAAAAACAGGCACTTACGAAACATTTTTATACAATTCGGTTGATATTAAATCTATAGCCACCCAAGTCTTAATAATGGTGTCGTTTACGACTTACGAGAATTGTTACAAATTGACATATTAATATTATCACATTCTAGACTATGTAACCTACTACTTCTTTCTTCGTACTTCTTACTTCGTAGTAGGTACCTTATAGGTGCAAAAAAAATCCAGGCACTTACGAGCTATATACGATTCGGTTGATATAAAATCTGCAGTAACCCGAGCCTTAATAATGGCGTTGATTACGTCGTCGTAATTAATTATGCCGAACGCCACTTACTCGCGTTTTCTCGGCGAGCGCGCCAACAACACCTCCGGCACTAACAAGCGCCTGTTAAAGAACAATGGACAATCGCCCGCACCCTGTATATATGCTGAGTTGAAGCGATTAGCGGGTACATAAAACTGGGGTGGCTATGTACCTACTATAATTTTAATTAATTATTTAACGGTAATTTCAGCCGTACCTACTTATTATTATCCAATGAATTATGAAGTATGATAATTTAGGCGACTGAAAAAACTTTGAAACTTTTACAAACTTCGAAACACTATCATTTCGGTTAAACAAACAGTCTATCTTTCTAGTCATTTTAAACCTACATATTTTCTTTTATTCGTCTAAATGCCCATATATATATCATAGCTTGTCGTAAAACGCTTCCGCCTATGCGCCCGCTGCCGCCTCTCCCCCGCGCCGCGACCAACTGTCGTGTGAGGGAGTGTTTTAATTTCAGAGGTGCAATTTATTCGAGCGATTTATTTTTAATCCCCGTTTTTATGGGCGCGACTCTATAAATTTATGTGTACTTGTAGTTTTTTTACATTACACCCACAATATAGGTTTAATGTTGTAAAAACTATTATGTAACATATTTACTGGCTTTTATTTAGCTTAAAGCAATGTGCTATCTGGAGTATTTATGTACTTTACTTCTGTTTTCAACGTGTTGCTAAAACACTGCTCCGATCCATTTTTAGAAAAGGCATGCACCGAAATTCCATCTGGGAAATCCTTATCTGAGTATTGTCATTCGAAAGTTTTTGAAGAACGTTTCCGATAAATGAGAACTAAAGTATTTTTCTAACTTCACGTTTTACGATCGTCTAACGACGCTGATGCGGAAAAGTCTCCCTTCTCTCTTTAAACTTCAAATCAAATAAGCAAAGACATAACAAATGAGCAATCTTTTTAGTATCACATAATGACAGACCAATCATATTTTTTTAACGGACACTTCTTTTAAAAAAAAAGGATGCGTTCACATCACGCGTCCCATGTACATAACGCTAAACATTAATCAAACGTTTAACCAAGTTTTAAGTTATGTAGTAAATAGGGGTAGTCACCCTGCGCATGACAGCCGCACCTGGCCAGCCGACCCCTTAAGTACCCCTCTTATTATTATTTTGTATCTGTTTTTGAATCGCTTAAATCTATGGGGTACGTTTAATTGTGTCAACGCCATTTTGGATTCACAAAATCCTGTTTGCATGATCTGCGCCTGTTTAATTTTATATTTAGAGAATTTGATTTTTGTATTTAAATATAAAATTCAATGTAAATGTTATAAAAATATTGTGTAAGAATAATTAAAATTATTTGTAGCAGTAAAATAATATAGAAATACACAGAAAAATAGGAATAACTAATTGCTTGATAAAACGTGCAAAAAACGACATGTCTTTGTAAGTATTTGATATGGGTAAGTAATATGTCTTACAAGTTACAGGGCTTTTTATTTTTCTTTTTGCTTTCATTTCTCTAGTCGTAAGTTACTCTATTATGTTTTTTGCACTAATAATAAAACGTAACATTTTATCGTGTGACAGTCCTTGACAGTCGAGTGTTTTGCCGTGCAATAATTTATGGCAAATATCTCTGCAACCACGCCCCTTTGACAGTAGAAATAAAAAAAACCATTCAGATACAAAACGTTTATTGCAACAGTGTTCCTTTTTCAAATCATCAATGAGTCTCTATGAATTTAAATTTGGAACGGTTTGAATATTCAATTCTTTTTGTCTGTAAAAGCCTTCACAGCTTAAAATATTATCTACTAGTATAACTCTAAAATTTAGATTTTGAAAATATAACAATACCTGGTAATTCAGACTGCAACGCGACGCGTAAATGCATTTCTAAATTTGTATGGATTTGACAGATTCGCACGACGTCTCACGCAATTTGAATCTGTCAATTATTGAGTAAGTACAAATTTAGAAATGCATCTACGCGTCGTGTTGCGGTCTGAATTGACCCTAAATTGGACTTTAAAATATTGTCTACTACACAACATACAAAATATACATAAGCTCTCAGCTTTATTGTCATATTTTACACTTAGCTCTATATTAATTCCTTGTCAGCATTTAATCAGGGCGAGCAAAGTCAGGGCGAGCAAAGCGAGCCCTAGTATATCCCACAACCTGAACATTTTGTGGTCCACTTTACGGAAAACTATCACGCCTATTGATTTTTGCTTTAACATAGTAATTTTTATTTATATGTAGATGTGTTATCATCGGTCAATCAAGGTTTGGTTACTATTAAAATATGAAAAAAAACTGCCTTGAAGATTATTACTTACCACGCAGAAAAACGACGCGAGCCCTCACAAAGCTCGGCTTTTAGCTAGTAGTTTATAAAAACAAAAAGAAGCACACAGAACACATTGATAATTACTAGATATTTTATTTATTATTAAACAGAGTAAATGATTGCTATCATTAAATAGATATGATCAAAGTTGCAGATACCCTAAAATAATTATTATCTTTACTGCTATTTCAGCAGCAGTTTCTCTTTTCTTTTAAAGTAAGTTATACTACACCAAGGACCTAACTCAAAATCACCTTACTCATGCAAAACAGACTGACTATTTTAGCTAACAGCTTATAAATAAATAGATGGAGATTAAATCCATGATTATTAAATAGTTTATCACCATCCTTATCCAACTGAATATTTTGCTCTATCTGTCTCTATCAATGTAATATCTGTAAATGTCTGTGTAATGTGACGTTTAACGTTTGGCGAGCGTCCTCGCTCCTCAGTCAGCCATAACTAAACGCTTTGCCAAGTTGTGATTTAACGAGTCAAATGTCATGATTTAATAATGAACATTATAATGGATCTATTTTTGGGGCAAGACTGAGATGACCTACACAGCAATATGACGTCCACAACTCCGTGACTCCGTTGCATGAAAATTCGTTTACCGTACATTTTTCCCATTGTCTTCAAAGTATTTTTATACCTTTCATCCATCGGTTCAAGTTTAAGCGTACCTACAGACAGACACACAGACACACTTTCCCAATTTATATTATTATTAATTAGTAAGAATGCAAAAAATTTAGTCATGAAAATGCTGAATTCATGATTTTTATGACTGATTTTTATGGCAACCAAAGTCTTATTCATAAATTTTATACTACATCTTTGTTAATAATAGGTCCTTACAGATTGGCGTTTTGTTGTACATGCCACTGTGATCTCAAATATCTCCTCTTTGGTTAAGAATTCAAAATTCAAATTTATAGGTATATTCATTTATTTGGTACATTTGAGTTTCCAAAACAGTCATTTATTTGTTTTTTTCTTGATCATTTTTTCTTTGGAGTCGTTCATATCGCACAATGGAAAAATTGAAATAATATCGCTTTATTTAGGTACGAATATGAGTTCTACCGTGGCACGAGTGCTGCAGAAACAGCTCGAAGAATTAACAATGTGTATGGCGCTGGTGTCGCAAAAGAAAACACGGTACGGTTTTGGGTCCAACGTTTACGTTCTGGAAATTTCGACCTTCAGAACAAGCCCCGTGGATGATCCAAGACCAAAATGAATAATAAAGAATTAAAGGCTTTTGTGGAAGCGGATCCATCGCAAACCACTTCAGAGTTAGCAGCAGGCTTCGGTGTAAGTGATAAAACTGCTTTTAACATAAAACTTGAAAGGTGGGTACTGGCTACCTCATGAATTGAGTCAAGCAAACCAGAAAACACGCGTCGACTGCTGGAGAGGGATTTTAAATCGAATCATTACTTGTGATGAAAAATGGATCCTTTACGATAATCGAAAGCGTACGTCGCAATGGCTGTCCCCTGGAGAATCAGCCAAATCCTGCCCTAAGCGAAAATTGACTCAGAAAAAATTACTTGTGAGTGTTTGGTGGACTAGTGCCGATGTCGTTCACTACAGCTTTCTAAAATCTGGCCAAACTTACGGCAGATATCTACTGTCAGCAACTGCAAACCATGATGGAAGAACTAGCTGCTAAACAACCAAGGCTGGTCAATCGCTCTAGGCCACTGCTGCTTCAGGACAACGCTAGACCACATACCGCACAACAGACGGCCGCAAAACTGGTGAAGCTGCAATTGGAATCCACCGTACTCCCAGGACCTTGATCCAAATGATTACAATTTTTTCGGAATCTGGATAACTTCCTACAAGGAAAAATTTAATAACTCTGATGTGGCAGTCCAAACTGCATTCAAAGAATTTGTTGACTCTCGTCCCTCCGTTTTTTTTAGTAAAGGGATCAACGAACTACCCTTAATAAAGATGGCAAAAATGCATCGATAACAATGGTACATACTTTGATTAATTAAATATACTTATTATACAAAAAAAACGACTTTATATTCCTCCCATACAAAACGCCAATTTCATATTATGTAAGGACGGACCTAATAATAATATCCAGTTTGTTTATCGCTCCAATAGAAACTCCTGAAACACTAAAGGTGACGCTACAAAGTTATATTGGCAGACGCTAAATATGAACTAGTTTGAGCGTAACCAAACTTCTACTTTAGACGCTGTATAGAATAAAGCCTAGCGTTTCATACCAATTATATTTACAAGGTTATTATATTATTACTTATTACTATACTATTAAATAAAACATAAATCCTTACCATAAAACTTGAAGAGAAAGACTAAGTACTAAAAATATTTATGATGAATCTTAAATAAAACGGAAAAACAGTACAGAAATTTTTGGTTTATATATCGAATTTCAGCATTGCATTGAACTATGGCAAATATAATAAGACAACCAACAAACATGTAAATACATTTTTACCACAACCACAAATAAGAATTCCAAAAAGTAGATCGCAATCCTTGTGCGAGACCAGTAATTAAAAAGTAACGATACTGAAAACTGAAAAGTAAGATTTTTAAATTTAATTAAGGCAATATAAATAGTGTAGTACTTTGCAAAAAAGCTCGCATCCGATACAAGATGCTAAGTCGCTAATTAAACATCCACCGGGAACACTTCATAAAGTCCACAGAGCAGACCGCAGCTGCGGCTCTGCTTGCTGCTCTGTGACGTACGGTCGGCAAAAAAATACTTTAAAGGTGGAAAAAGTAGAGTTGTGGTAGAGTTTAAAGGTGAAACTGCATTTGATATAGCTAAACTGCAGCTGTGACGCGACATATTTTCACGTTCCATAGTACTAGAGTGTCGCGCAGTACTGCTGTGTTCATAGTGGCTCTACTATGCCTGATTCTACTCTGTGACACTGACATACGGTTCACAAAATGAATAAAAAAATCTTCTTACTCTACCAGAAGTGTAGCTTTACTGGTATATTTTTTTTTTGGGCCCAATTTGGGACTGGATTTTTTTTATTATTTTTGCTGACACACATTGGGAGCCCCTGTGTCTTATGCTCCGTATAATTGATACGGCAGATACACAGACTTTACATAGAATGTCCTAAAATGTTAGTCTACAACTCTCTATAAAAAAACAATAATTGTGACATTCGTGCTATACAATAGTGTAAATCACTATTATAAAATGTATTTAAGTTAATGAAGCCAAGTCACTTTTTTGTTCATCAGCTTAACAATATGAAAAACTATCATAATATAAGATACTGATAAGTAATAACAAATTTGAACATAGTCCTTGAAAAATTTAAACAAAATCTGTTCTCTCGTTTTTAGCCTGTAGCTTCTAAACTTCTTAAAAAAGTATGCTCTAAAATTATAAGTCAGTCCCTAATTGAATGACTTTAATACAAGTTGCAGTATAATTTGCGACAAAGAGACGTCTTCGAAGTGACCACAAAGCCGGCGCCGGCAAACTTCGCAGTTGAGAAGTCCAACTTACCGGCTTGTTAGCGAATTGTTTGCCATCAAAATGTGTGATGTCTTCGTTTTTAATTACGCGACTGCGGATGGATGGTTATGATTTATGGACGTTTATTTTTATTATATGCAGCGATATTGGACATGGTTGTAATATCAAATCCCTTTTGGCTTTACTTCTTGCAATGTCCTTAAGATATTACCGAATTAAAACATTGCACCAATAACTTAAAGTAACAAAACCGCTCTTAGAAAAAAAATGTTTTTTTTTTTTTAGTTTGCTCCACATTTGAAGATTGTCATTAATTTGTATTCTCTCGTCATCAGTTCCCATGGTAATGCCTTATTCTTTTTCGAGACAGACCCCCTTTTCCCCCCGTTTTTTCAAAGTGAATAATTTCCCTTACCTTTATGCGGCATCTTCCAGAAGGCCTCGGCCGCCGTGGTGGGTTCCCGCGGCGGCGGCACCAGTCCGCCCACCAGCGTGGCGGCGTGCGCGGGCGCTGGCGCCCCCCGCCCCCACCCCCCGTGCAGCGCCACCCCGATGCCCCCGATCCTAGCCCCGTAATACGCCCCCGCACTAGCCCACCGGCGTCTTTACAGAAACCTCTTTGCTAATCTAGCTACGCCCCTGCACTAGCTCACAATCGATTTTACGGAAACCCCTAAGCAGGTCTAGCAACGCCCCTGCACACTGCACTTTCCCAACTGATTCTACAAATAGAAATCGCAAATTAACTTCGTTATCGCGATTCAAAATCGATGTTTCCCTTTCCCCGAGAGCATTTCTTTTCCGCTTTGACCTGCAAAGAAAAAGTTCAACGTAAGAAATTTATTGACCTCGAAGCGGCATTAGACAATCGCATCATCAATTACAATCAAGCGTACGCGCAAAGCAGTGTGTCTGGCCTTTTCCCTCGCGGCGGCTTTTACGTATGTCCGAGCGAGAGGGCCGACACTAATTGGTGGATGATGATGCTAAATTGTGTTAGTAGGAGAACGCCATCTATTGTTGCATAGTACAAATAGTTGCGGCTCTCGTGAGCCGATAATGATCGATGGGTCCGGTAATGAAGTGAGATGAGCTAGATAGCGGCACCGCCGCGCCACCCATCACGTGCAGCCGAACGGTAGTCGCCGCGTCTGTCAGTCTGTCCGACTATTTTTTATTGTTTGACAGAGATGTTGCGTACGCGGTGCTCGGTGGGAACCTCTTTTTGTTTCTGTACTCCACGTATCAAGCCGAGTTTTAATTTTAAAATGTTAAATACACATTCTTATGCAAATTGGATCTAAATACAATAAAATTATCAGTCATCAAGACGCCCGTCTCATATCTGGCGTCATGTAGAGTGTTTCAAAAAGTTCTTATATTGCATTATGTCAAGTTGAGGTGTGCTTAACTTAGGGTGGGTTGCACCAACTTACTTTAACTATACTTAACTGTAACTTTAACTATAACTTTAACTACAATGCAAAATGTCAAATCTTCGGTTAAAGTCAATAACGGACGCCATATTTAACGATAACCTTGAGCTCGACAAGGCTTTAAATGAACGTGGCGAACAATGGAACTAACTCTGTCATCATACAAAAACGCAATTTTTGACAGTTCTCCTTTACCTGCAGCGCCCCCGCCCTCGTTCATTAAAAAGCCTTGTCCGACCAGCTATCATCTGTCAAATTCTGTGGTCAAAGTTAAGGTTAAAGTTAAAGTTAGCCTTAACTATAAACAAAACTTTGACCATAACTGTAACTATAACCACGCCTCTGGTGCAACCCACCCTTATTATTATTTTATGAGCAATAATAAAATTAGGAGAGTAAAATTAACGATACAATAAACATTATAAGTACCTACAAGGTTTCACTAATTATTATTATAGTCTATATTTCTGAATACAAAAGCTTGCGAATCTCAAAGCTTTACATTAAATATCAAAATTCGTTTAAAAATTTGTAAAGCTAATCTCTCTAGCAGTCGCATTACGAAGTGTCCTAGTAGTATCTTTGCTGCGCGAAGTGGAGCATCCAGTTTTGTATATAACTAAATAGTAGTTGTAGACAAAATAACTTTCCATATTAGAGGAAATATCAAAGGACAATGTCGTATAACTCGTATATAAGTAAATCGAAATCGCATTACAGGTGGCACTCGAGCCGGGACACGTATTTGATCTTTTCAAGTCCCAATCGAACGACTTTGATATTCCCCTCTGGATGAGGCACAATGCCCAAGTCTAAGGGTCGCCTAAATTGAAGACTCACTTTGAATCTAGTCAAAGCGGAGTGGAACATGAAAAGTCGGCGTATCGACGTGCGGCGGTCGCCGGAGCGGAATGCTAACGATTTCTAGTTTATAGTTATAGTACTGGTATGTTGGGTTAAATATTTTTAAAAGTGTGTATTTTGCTCCATTTTCGAACATAACGTTATGATTCAGGTTTAAATAAGTTTAATATAATAATGAACTCTTTACGTAAATACTCTCTACAGTAAAAGTACGTAGGTACTAAGTACGTAACATTATCTCAAATTTTAATGCATTTTTTCTAAGATAAAAATGTTAAACTCGATCAAATTGATGTAGCATAATATAAATAGATGGAAGTGTTTATTTTATTGCCGGCTAGCGCGTGAAGTTCATATTGATAGCGTTATATCAGTCCATATACTATTTTTTTACATATTTTAGACGAAAATTAAGTTAAAATTTAGCAATTATTATCATCTATATTTCGACGTTAGTAGTTACACAAATTACATATTTTGTAACCGTCTTCAGAATAGAATCGAATAGAATTTATTTATTTCCAAGAAATTTGTTACAAGGTGGTATAAATTGTTTTTGTGGTACAAAATTTCTGCCTCTCAGGCGTGGAAATATTGTCAGTTTCACAAATTTAAAATCGTCATCATAAATATAATAGATTAATCCAATTCTAAAAAGGAGTTTATAATAATTTCTTCTTTGTTTTTTTTTTTAAGTGAAAGTAACCAACCAAGTTCACGATATGAATCATGGTTCAGGTTTACGCTCTATGAAAGGATGTAAAAAAGTTGTTTAATGGCTGCTTGCACTATTATGGTTTAACTTTAAGCATGCGTGGGATAGCAGATTGACCACAGATTCGCGTTTCCTGTGTTTATGAGCGTTCTGCACGTCTAAAATGACAATATTGAAAAAAATCCTACAAGGCTTTGGAAGAAATTCAACCACAGTATTCTATAGTTCTTTATACTTCTAAAATGGCAACTTGAAAAAAACGCACAAAGTTTTACAAGAAATTTTCTCCACAGTAACTTCTAAGTTCTACCGTTTCACACAGTTGAAAATTTTAACAATATTTCACACACAAGCATTCCATTGAAAAATATCAAAATTAACATTCATGTGACAAAATATCGTTTACAACATCCCTGTTTTTTTACAAATTACAATAATTCGATCATCTAAAATATATCGACGTAAAAACAATCGCAGATTTTTGGGGTTGAATTGATATTTTGTTTGCGTTTAGTTTAAATTTGATTTGAACAGAGTTTAGGGCATGTATGACGTGTGTGAGTGATGTATGTATGTCTGCCCAGTACTCGAGAACGATGTTATCTGCCGCTATCGCATTTCGAAACACCGAAACTTGTTTCTGATTAACATAATTAGCTCACCATAGACATATAATTTGTGAGAAGTGATTTATATGATTGATAATGTTACCAGTTACTACTAAATCTGTTATTGTATACCTCGATTGATTTAATTTGATCTAAATGTAAGAAAAGCTAAAATGTAAAAAAGTATCCATACCATACTAATGTTATAAATAAGAAAGTCTGTCTGTCTACCTGTAACCTCTGAAACGATTTTGCTGAAATTTGGTATAAAGATACTTTGAGTCCCGGAAAAGGCAATGAATGCCTTTATCCCGAAAAAATGTACAAAATATTTAAACACAAAAAAATTTTTTAGTGTTTAAATATTTTGTAGTAAATTTTTGTGCAGGAACCTAGGTAATTACTATTTTAAGCTGAAAAATAACTCAAACATGTTAAATATTTTCGTACGAGAAAATGATATTGGTATTACGTATGTATGAGAATTTCGATGGCACCCGGCCTCTTAAGGTTCCCGACTCCCGTGCAAAAAATGAATTTGAATGAGGCGCAACAAAGTGGTGGGCATCTACTAAATACTAAAGGTATACTTACAATTCCGTGCATCGCGATTTGTACCTGACTATATAATGCTATCAATTTAAATGTTACAGGTTAGAGCAATAAATAACTAAAATAATAGCACTAATATTACATAAACTGAATTAAAATAAAGGTGGAATTAACTAAACGATTATTGCTGTGCAAAATTGGATAATATGAGATGTTAATTCTACAAACAACAAGAGAAATCGTGTAATTTATTTTAACGTTCGGTAAAACTATAATTTTAATACCTTTATTTGGTTGACCGGAGATGGTTAAGAATTAAAGATCCACCAATATGCAGGCTTATTATGACTTGACAATGATCTTTCTCTACATAATTAAAGATAAAATGACAGATTGACAGATTCATAAAGTAATCTTTATTTTTTCCCTTTAACATTATTTCACGCCTTGATTAGACAAATTTAAATTGATCAATATATTGGCTAGTAATGTTTTACAGTTTATATTGTGTTCGGAGTTCGGACGCGTCACTTGGAATAGGTAAAAATACCGTCTGAATTGTAAAAGCCTTATAATAGTCATATTATTATTAAATTCATGGATCTTCATACAAAGAGCATTTCTAGTCTGTTAATTAAAGCGAGTGTTACATCAGCTGATAAATATTCATATTTCGTGTAACACCATACCACCATAGATATTAAGGTTAGCGTAATTAAAATATTCAATGAATTGTACTTGTTAAACCGAAATTACGCCTATGTTACGTAGCACAATATTTCCAAAAAGGAGAAGGTTATATTTATTTTGGTTATAAATATTAAGTTGTTGATTTATTGTAAGTTGCCATCACTTATTAAAATTAGTTGAGATTATTGCAAATATATCAAAAAGGTACTTAAAACATGAATGAAATACCATTTTAAACTGAAACTGAACTGAAAAATATATCGATCGTAGAGTTATGAACACGAATAATATAGAAATCGAAGCCGGAAAGACGTTTTACATTTAAAATTGTGTCGATTTGTGTATTCCTGTTAATTCTTCAAGTGCTGACTATTAACTATTTACCAAAAAGTACAGCGTCGGTGCGCTTGCCACAACCTCATGTGTATTTAGTCAAGTTTTCAGGGGAGACAATAAACTATTTTATTTAATGATTGATGGACTTATCAATAAATTAAAAATACAGTATGGTAGCAAAAATATTATGTATGAACGGAGACTTTTTCGATCCGAAACCACCAAAACGACACCACCGCGCCGGTACGGTGTTGTCATATGGAATCTCTAGTCCATATGACACCACCGACTATTAGTGATGTTACACAGTTGCTTAGTTGTTGATATGAAAACTACAACTTTAAGTAGTAAGGTTTATATTATCTGTCACTCAAATAGTCACCTTGACATAACTAGGGTGGTGTCATATGGACTAGACTCTAGAGATTCCATATGAACCCTAGAGATTCCATATGACACCACCGGTGGTGTCGTTTTGGTGGTGGCAAGTGGAAGAAACGGACTTTTTAATTTATTGATAAGCCCATCAATCAATAAATAAAATAGTTTATTGTCTACCCCTGAAAACTTGACTAAATACACATACGGTGTACCGACGACATATACGCATATATTTAAAAAAAGGTCGGAAAGTCACAAACTAGCAAACTCTACTAAAATGAGATGTAGGTAAAATGAGGGTAAACGTGTATGTGCGAACTCTACATTAACCGATTCAGTGCGGATGACACGGGAGCCGTGTCGTACATGTTTTTAACGTGTGGCGTATGACACGTGAGCCGTGTCATTTAGAAAGCGATTGTATCTCTCTCAAATTATACTTTAGAAGGTTCTACTCCGAACAAAACCGTCTTGATTTTCTATGTAAAATAACCCTTTTATAGGCTTCATTTCTGAATATTCTGTGAATTGAAAAAAGTAGGGGCTGTCTTCTTTTTTAGCCTGGCCATACGCCCGCCAGACCCCCGCCGGAACGCACTCTGTTCATACATTTTGTTGTGGACACCGCATACTATCAGAATTCTGACGTGCCAAAATGTATTTTTCCGGTCAGAAATTCGGATAATGTGCGGCCGGGCTTTTTAGTAGTAAACTTTTAAGAAAATAAATCATTTTTCTAACTTTGAAACCTACAAAAGGCTTGCAACATCTGACCAAAAAAATCGCATACCTGTCATTTTCAGGTTAAAACTTAGTAAAACTACTCGAAATCAACTCAAAACAGCGTAGTTTTCCGTTAACATCAATGGTTTGGGTTTAATTAAATAAATTAAGTTAATAAACACGTAAAAATCAAGAAAAACGATAAACCTTTTTGAACGTGGCGGGTGACACGGTAGCCGTGACATCTACTTCTATGGCGTATGACACGGCTCACGTGTCACGAGAAAATTGTATGCCGCCACGACTGAAAGTCTTAAAAAAGGTGTGCCGTATTGAATCAGTTAAGATTATAAGACGACCAGCGACGTAAAATATCGTATCTGTCTCGAAGTGGGTCCTAAATATTAATTATTAGTACTACTAATATAGAATGAAAAATCACGAATATGCAAACTCTACGAATGGTACATAAAATAACGTACATCTACATTTTTACAACGCACTATCGGCACAGTAAAATGACGTATCTAAATCGAAGTGGGATAGACTAGCTCGTAAGCCCTCAATCCATTCAGTAATTAGTGCTGATTTAAGTAATACTTCCAAATACTATATAATCACAAAACGCAAACTCACAAACTCGTAAACTCTACGAATCTAAGTGCGTTAAATGTCGTATCTGCAAACTCTACATTTAGACTGTCGTGCGACAAAATGACGTATCTGCAGCGAACTCTACATTCAGACGTGCGACAAAATGGCGTATCTGAATCGAAGTGGGACAGACTAGCTCGTGTCTGGATCCGCCTCATTAGCTCGCACTTTGATTCCGCAGGTGCCGCTAATGCTCATCTAATCGAATTTCTTCCGTTAACTGTTTTTCTTTTCCAGTTTCTTTCGCTCTTTAGAATGTTCACTTGAACATGTGTAGTGATTTTTATTCAACGTTTCTTTAATACATTAGTTTAATGTAATCTATACCGTTTGTTTTTATTTATTCGCTTATGTTTTGTGATGTTAAAATAAAACAAATATGGCATACCTAATAATGCGTCATGAAATACAATAAATAAAGGTCGCTGTTAAGCATTAGTGTCCTAAGCCACATTTTTTTTGTTAAATTTTTAATGCAGTATTGTTCTAAATCATCTAAAGAACATAACTGCATTCATAACCCAATACGTAATTTTTGTGGGTTAGTACACGAATGCTTAACAGCGCCCTTATAATATTATCTTTTTTTTTCTTGTACATTCAAAGAGAAACGTTTTATGTATAACAATTTCTCATTATTATTATTCGGTTTTATTGTAATCTGTATACTCGTGCCTAGTTATTTGTGGGCTTATATAATTCTCACCCTCTTTCAATTATATTTTTATTATTTTTTTATCTTTTACGATGAAACGAGTCAACTTGAACGAACCATAGCTCTAATAACATTCAGGGTGACTAATTAGATTATTATGGGGAATACCCGAATGAGACTATGGCTCGCACTCGTCTTTGTGTGTTGTAAAAAGGCATCAAAAGTACGTTGCACGTGTAGGAACATACCTATTCCGTGGAGGGCTCTCCAGTTAAGTTGCAACGTCAAAGCCTCTTCCTTTTGACTGCGTTTAAAAAAACAGAAACAGGGCGCTTTCAGTGCTGTATATAATTAACATTGCAATGCTTTGAATTGTCAAGTATCATAATAATCGTTTGATGTTTTTTTCTTCGCAACTAGATATTTGCTAAGGTAAGAATTATGTGGTATACAATTTAATATAATAATTTACTAAAGATTTCAAAACGCGGAATATTATGCATAATATTAAAATAAAGTATGATATTTACAAGAGATGTATCATTTACTGAAGCATCGTACCTTAAAATATGACAAAATGGTCCCAATTCCCAAAATATCTCCAAAGTGGTGTCTTTTTGGTGATACTATGTTGCATTGACATACCATAAATACTTAATAATCATACCATTAATACATCTTAGTAATTTACTATATTTTACCCATTTCTTATTTATTCTATCACGTATACTTTTATTATCTTCGACTGATATTTATACCTATACAACTCATACAGTCATTAACAACATATCCACTCCATTCTTCTGCCACTGTATTGTAACACTTTTATAAATCAATCTTTTGTACTGACCGTAGCTTACCGCTACCACATCAAAATAAAAAGCGGTCGGCGCGTATGATGTCATTGCTTCGGTATTAGGCGTCCGATTTCAAAAGACCGCTCGTGTATTACTCACTTTAATTAACAAGGATACAACTCGATTGTGTTGGACAACAATTTGATACTAATTGTCAAAGAAAATGTACGAGACACAAAAATATCCAGGGAATTTGCTGGTGCTTTTTTTTTTTGGTTAAAGTCATTATGGAGCGTTTAGTAATTAACCTATTTTTCGGTCTAAAAAAGATTTCAATTTTTATAAAACCCGTCTAATCTTTCAAATATTTTAAACATGATTAGAAAAAAAATTATGATGATTTGTAGTTTTTACAATGTCTACAGTTACTTATTTGAATTACTTATTATTTTTTAACAAAAAATTGAAACTGACTTCCAAGGTAAAAAAGATATTCTTAAAATGATCTAAAAAGTATGAAATAATATAATTCTTCATTAGTGCCTTTTTCAAAATTCGACTTAACCTCAACGAATTCTGTACCCAATTTTCATTCTTTTGAAGTCGGTACCTACTGGCTAAGTTATATGTCAAGTATCTCAATTCTGGGCTGGTACCGACTTCAAACTAATGAAAATTGAGTACAGAATTCATTGAGGTTTAGTCGAATTTTGAAAAAGGCTCTAATGAAGAATTAGAATTATTTCATACTTTTTAGATCATTTTAAGAATATTATTTTTACCTTGGTAGTCGGTTTCAATTTTTTGTTAAAAATAATTATTTTACTCTTTTTAGTTATCTACAAGCCAAGTTTTTATGCATAGATAACCACTACTAATACACTACTATTATTACTGTAATCGAAATTGTGGTCAATGCTTGCAGTTATCTAAGCGATGCTGCAATTTCCAAACTTTTATCTTTAAAGGTTCAGGAGTTCTGTTTAGTGCATTGGATCAAGAGACACCTTCGTATGAAATTTCACTTATTCGTAACATAATATGTTTAAGTTACTAGAAACAACATTTTAACCACTATGTGCGTTTTGATAAAATAGCGAAATAATCATCAAAAATATCTGCTTCGCTGCAAAATACAGGGTGTAACAAAAACAAGTGATAATACTTTAGGGTGTGTACGTGTTCCCTGTAGAGATTTCACTGTGAAAGTAGCAGCGATGAAAGACCAAATTTTTTTTTCACTTTTGTATGGGCAAGGGCCCGAGCGTCACGAGTTTCCCCATACAAAAGTGAAAAAAATTTTTGGTCTTTCAGCGCTGCTACTTTCACAGTGAAATCTCTACAGGGAACACGTACACACCCTAAAGTATTATCACTTGTTTTTGTTACACCCTGTATAACGAAAATCGGTCCACAAACGGCGAAGTTATTGTTGAACATGCAAAAAAAAATATACAGATGTACATAATATAAATTATAACCTCCTCCTTTTTGGAATTCGGTTCAAATTTCATCAAAAGGAGAATAGATACAAACAATAAACTTCTTCTTAAGAATAACATTTTAATACTTACTATTGTTCAATGTGCTATTTTTTTATTCAAAATTCCCATTTTAGAATTCCAAAAGAGGTTTATACGTTATAAGACAATAAGCTCAAAGGAATAAAGCCGACGAAAAATAAAAATATAATAAGCGAGATACATTGAAAGCTTTTTACTTTAAAAAGGCTCTATCTTAATCCTGATTAAGCCTCATCGTCGGAAGGGTGAGGCCATGGTTATTGAGACCGAGGTGTTCGGAGCCCATCAAGGATTATATCATATTATTTTTATCCACAAACTTCGTAACACTGGAGGCGTTCCTCGAATTTAAGACGATTATACGGCTACAACTAATTGGACTCTACATTTCATACATAAATTATGTCACTGGCTGTTAAGAAGCGCTTGTTATAAAAATAAATTTCACATACAATTTTTATCACTGGCCAAAAATAAAAAAAAGAATTCGTAAGTTCTTTTTGTGAGTTTTTTGAAAATGGAACAGACATTTTGTCACAATCTCCCCTGAGTCCTGACACGTTTGTCGGTGCCGACGCCGGCCCGAATCGCATTTAGCACCGTGTAATGACAATGTGTAGTACGTCAATGGTTATGTCTCTATTGTGAGAAATATGTCATTAATAGGTGAAAAAACCGTATCTGCACCCCTGAGATGTTGTATAATGGCGATGTCAACACTCCAACTGCTACGGGTATAAATAATGACACTGAATGGCGACTTTGTCGGCGTCGAGTTCGGATTTATTGATTTTACGATGACTTTCTGTCGAGTGACTGGGTCAAAAAACAACCATTCAAGTTTTTGTTGAATAAATGAATTAGTTGAATAAGTTTATTGATAAAATTTTGTAGCAATGCTATTACAACTGTTTGTTACCTTAGCAGTTATTTTTAAGCGGGCTAAGCTAAGTTTTTTTTTAATATTTGTTGTTTTAATGAAGTTTCAAACTTTGACAAAGTTTTTATTTTAACGACGAATTAACTACACTTTTAATCCAATAGAGATTCCGGATTCCCCTGTATGTCGTATACTAAATGTGCCGATGAAAGATATTCATGATAATAAAGCAGTTATAAAAATTACTCAAAACAAAATATAAAACTCAGATATAGACATAAAGGATCAAACTAGAGCTCTACCAAATATACAGCTACAAATCAGTACGCAATAACTCAACGCTTGTACCTGATCTCAAAAGATGTAAAGGCACCCGGGGCCGAATTTGTAAATTCGTTAAATAGAGATCTCGAGGTGTATTGTCGGCGAATAATTTCTGCGGTAAACGATACTTGAGCGCACAATGCCTGACAGTGACGTGGGACGATGTGAAACTTCTGCAATTTTTTTCACGGGTAGCTAATTATATATTTTTTATTACTTTTGTTCGTGAAGATAACGCTGATATTATATTTGCGTTAATAAACCTTTAATGACTTTTATAAGATTTTTATGAAACTATTTTTAAGTAAAATCTGTTGTTAATTATATTACATAAAAAAGCTTAATGAATTTGCCTATGTAAATAGGAAAATGCATTTTAAGTTAAATACGCCAATTTTATTAACGCATGTTTTTTAATTGTTTTACACGTTCTATAATTGTTTTTATTGTTATTTTCTCAGACAAATATTTGATCATGTAAATACAGTACCTAAGTAAGTGTATGTTTTCTAAAATGAATTTTGGCGTCACTAGATTTTATAGATGCTGTAATAAAATTAGTATAAACCAAGTTTTAAGAACTTGGTTTATATTTATATAGAAAAAATCTTGAAATTCTTTATACCTACTAGACTTAGCTATTATGTTTTTGGTTCTGTGGTTTAAGCATTTAGACTTTATGTTGAAATACCTGTAGTTGTTGTAATTCTAAAACACTATTATGATTTATAATTTCAAAGATATAAATTAAATTGTCTTATCATTGTTCTAATTTGAAACGCACTTAAAATACTTTTAAAGTTTAGCTTTAAAGTTAATTTTTTATTACAATTTTATACAAAACTAATTGCTTTTTATGTCGGCATTTTTACACGTGACTATTGAGATAAATTAAAAAAGTATCGCATTGCAAAAATCAACAAACTGCACACAACAATAAGTACAAAAATGTTTACTATTAAAAATTATCTCCAACAATGGCTCCAGGGTAAAATAATTTGATCTCGATTTGAGATATCCCGCATTAGCCAAACAAAATATCACATTACATAAGAGACCGACTCTACCTGTTCCGAATTATCTAAAAAAAAGTCTCGTCTACTGTTTGGATTAAGATTTATTTTGAAACTAGGTATAATAAAAAAGTTTTTATAGAATGGATAAAGAGATACTTAAATAAGTCAAAGTAATAAATTTTCATCTTTCAGATAAAAAAAATTAATACAAAAATATGATTTCCATTAATTATTATTAAGTATAGTAAATTTTTATATTATATTATTATTATCATCATAACTATTCGACTATTCAGTATTTTTTGGTTTTATTGATGCAAAATAATTTTACTTATATAGAGTTTGTTGGTAAAATAACATAGTAAGTAGTTACTTATAAAACTACACTATACTACTTGTATTACATTTTTATAAAAGTAGAGCATATTTTATTGTTTTGTTTGTAAGATGTTACTTTTAAATATTCTAAGTATTATAGGCATGTTAAATGCAAATATTAATAACAATCTAATTTAAATAATACAAAAAAAGTATAGTGGGTAAAAAAATCCATTTTTATGTATATTAGATTAAGATTAAGATTAATTTGTGGTTTAATGACTTAGGTAGGTACTTGGTTGCAAGTGGGTATAACATAGTCTACCATACCTATCTACTAATCGGTTAGGATGCCTTTATTGATAGTCGTGTATTATATCTAATAGAATATTTATTATAGTAAAAGCTTTTGGAAATTTTATTGTTATTCAAATTGATTTTTGTTTGCAAAACATTTAATATAAAAATATCATCCTTATGTTAGAGTGGGTAGGTAATAGATGTATTTTAGAGTAGACGATTGATAAATTGATTAAAAATTTATAAAAATAGGCAGGTAAACAACTATTTGTATCAGCAGAATATAGATGAGTTCATGTTCAATGTAATTTACAGCCTAGGCCTGAGATTCGTAGTGACTCTACGTAGAGTCGATCCGAACGAACAGGGATAATCCCGGAAAACTAGTAATCCGTAAAATCGACGTACCTAATTCGCCGCGTCGGTACACTCACAGTCCAAAAACACTCAAACACAAAAACAATCACAGTTCAATGGCGCCCGACAGCGCGTGTTCTTTAATTTGACAAGTTTCTAACGCGTAATGGTCAGTGTTGCGCGTAATCATCGAATGCCCTAAGTATCTGGGGCCGTTCGGGAGCTGCGAAGCGTTCTCGATGTCACGGCTCGCTTACGACTGGCCGAACCATCTGATTCCAAGTCAGCCGTGTGAGCATCGGAGGGGCGGGGCCTAGGGGCCGTATCACCCCGGGGTGGCACGACGCACACAGCCGCGAGCGCGACGTACGCACGCACGCCCACAGACGCGCCGGCGTTGGAAGCATGTTGTATGATTCGATGTTCGAATTTGGTTTTCAAGTTTTCGAATAGAAAAGTTTTCAGGACGTTCTCGGTTTAGTTTTACGCTGTAAGGACCGGCTCCGCGTTTGCACCGCCATTTCAATACCTAAACTCGATTACTCCAACTTTAAAAATTCTAAAACTTGCGAGTGGCTTTTCGTTTTATAGTGCATTAAAATCTAGTGAAATTAGGAATTACTCGTGTAAACATCTAAAAATATTGACTATGTTCTATCAGCTAGTAGGTGAGTGGGTAAAAGTGTTACCTATAGAATATAATAATTGAATTATCAAGACTAAAAATAAAAGTGCAGTGCGAAGCCTTGTTACAACAATTTATAAGCTTCATTTAATTAATATTAACTATTAAGCTTAAATAACACAGGATTGAATAATTGGTGGTAAAAATTAAGAAATGCTAGTAGAACTCTACAGTCTACATAATATTTTGTACGTTATGACAATAATATGGTACCTACCAAAACATAAAACCTGATAATTGCTTGCACTCCTCCTATAGAATGCTCGTGTATTTAAATTTTAAAAATTATTTGAGTCTTAACATATACATTTTATTTTGCGTAGGGAATTAAGGTAAGAGCACTAATGGTAGACTCGGAACTAATAGATGACACTTACGACAAAAATACCATAAAAATAAGAATTAGTCTAATTTTTTCTCAACACTATAAATTTTATAAGCTTTTCAAGCTATCTGTTGACGTGAAAAAATATATTAGGGACGCCTTCGGGAACAAAATTTTAAAATGGGATCAGTTTTCGTAAAAAATGTGACCGCGTAAACTCGCGCTCGGCAGTTTCTTAGCAAATAGGTTAAGGAAGGCGAAATTTTGCAACGTAGGTTTTGAATACATTTATTTGATTTTTTGTGATTTCTATTGATTTCATTGGATTAATGGTCATGTTGTTTACACTTATTAATGTTTATTTATGTTATTTTATCCATTTTCCCTAACAATATAAAGGGTGTCTACTATTAGTTCTTGAAAATGTTAAAAAACCTAATAGATGACATGGAACTCATATCATCATTTTGCAATACATACTAAAGTTATTGTGTAGTTTATTCTACTGCAATTGCTGCAAATATCATCAATATTCTCTGAAAATATAATTATATTAACAAGCTAACAAATTAGAACTACTGTACCTGAAAATTGACATATTAGACCTTGTAAAAATCGATTGCTTTAGTTTTTTAGCAGTAAAAAGAAGAAAAAGGAGAGCTGAGAAAATAAAGAAGAAAAAAGAAGAGGCAAGAGAAGCATGGAGACTAAAGACTGAAAATAAATTTGCTAGGAAAAAATATATGAAAAATAAAAATATAAAAGGAAAGATAGTTTCAGCATGGAAGAAGAATTGATAGAATCTGGAGACAACGTGGATAATATTTCATATACATGTAGTTACTATGATGAAGTAAATGAAATCTTTTGAAAAACGGCAAATAAAGACCTAATAATAGGAAAAATGTTAAATGTAATGTAATGTTCTATGTCAACTATTAGTTCATATTGGCGTCTACTATTAGTGATGTTCGTTTTCTGTGATGTCATCTATTAGTTGTTATGACTAAGTTTACAAAAAGACCAATAATTTATTTTTTAATTGATTTGTCAGTGAATAATCATAATAGTTTTATTTTGTAAGAGTTACTGAAGACCTGGAAGAATTTATCAATCCTTTATTTTAATAAATATATATTTTACAACATTCAAATGTTCCATGTTTCCTTAAAGCGTCTGCCATTAGTGCTTTTACCTTAACACATAAAATTTTAATAAGAATTGTAATTATATGTAAGCCTCGTACTACAACTATAATTACCTACTAAAGCATATTATCTGATATTATATTCTGTCTATAATAAATCCTCAAATAGCTATTTAATATCAAACTCCACGTAAAATATTATAGTATACTATGTAGATTGTAGAGTTCAAGATATGCCACGATGCGTAGGTCGTAAAGCGCGGTTAGATTTTATGACCCTGGTATCCCTGCCCATGTTCACGACTTTCAGAGATTACCCACCGATTGTTAACTAAGCAGAAATTCCACTAAAATTTAACGCTCACGAAAATTCTGGATTACGACGCACTAAACGTATTTAGTGCCCTATTGACGATCACCCGCCCTTTTAGGATATCAATAAGCTGTTTTTTCCCATGTAGAGACAATGCTAATAACAACAACAAAAGGTCTTTAAACAAATTAATGTTCTTCTAACTCAATCAAAAATTTAAGTGACACTCGATAGTGTTGCAGCAAAATGTAGAGTCCTACAATTGGAAAGCATGAAGTTCCCAAATCATCCATTCGGCCCTAACGCCCGCGTATATTGGGCAATTAATCTAATTATAAGTGATATACAAGCAAGAACCAACAAAAACTTTCGCACGATGCACAGCGACAAAGCAACACGCGGCCCTCACGCTCGGCTCGCTCGCTCATTACACTGCGCTAATTTCACGCTCGCTCATACTTATTGTGATATCGCGATTCCATGTCACGCTATTCGTCCCGCCCCGTTACGCCGATTGAGTCGTTACTTTTTATCAGGGTCAAAAGGACCAGTGTTTACAAAAGAATTTTCGATTCAAGTCGACCATCAAAAATCGTTTTCCACAATGAATGGATTTTTTTCGCGCAAGAAAGTGTTTGTGCAAGAACAATGGGTACACCGCAGCGGGGCATCTAGATATCCGTGTTATTTTCTTTATATTTTTTTATTTGCTCCTAAACATCGTCTGAATGGCGCTAATGTACGCATCGCTACGTTTTTTCTGTTTGTGCGGGATTGTTTATTTCGGCGGGTAACATTGGAGCTATTGTACGATGTATATCAAAGTTTAAGACTTTTATCAAAGCCTTATTGTAACAGAAAAGCTTATAATGGGTATATTATGTGATTTTCACCTGCGATATAAAGATAGCTATACTTCCTATAACTATAAGTGAAATAACAAAAATCACATACTTACTTAAATTAATAAAAAGTAAAAATACATTGTCTTTACGACTGTGACAATTGATGAAAACAACAATTATCAGAATATTATTCAGAAAATCCAAATCCTCTTGCGAGTGAAACATACACTATCGTGTCCTAAAATCCTGCACTAACTAAAATCTAGGTCCTGCAAAATCTTAGAAAAAGATAGACAGCAGTGCAATATACCCCGAAAATAATTGCAATAATATTTGAAATTGGAACAGCTAGTGTTGTGACGGCTGTGATGGCGGGGCCAGCTGCAGCACCTTACACGCATCACTGGCCGCTCACAACATCCCGCTCTAAGTAACGAATGCTTTGTGCATGCCGATAGATTCGACAGTGCGAAGGATAGGAGGCCGCGATTTGCGAGTTTGGGCGCAAGTTGGCAGGTATCACAATATCATGAGACTTGATATTGCTGCGTCAAAATTTAATATTCAGGCAGTTAATTTAACAGACCAACGATCTTGCATCGAAATAGAGAAGTTGTTAATATTACACCAACGCTAGTTTTCATTTTGACTACGTGCAAAATAATACTCTCATGACAGCATGTAAATCTGTCGCTCAAGTCACATTTTACAAGAAAGTGGCGTTTATTTGAGATTCGCCTCGTTGCAAAATATCCTTTTACAATAATTGTAGGTCTGTATTAATTCGCTAAGACTGTGAATTTTAAGAAGTTAAGTTTAGTAAGTTACCTACTTCAGATACTAACTGGTGGAAAATGTATAGTTATTTTAGAGTTTATTCACATTGGCAAAAACATAACTGCTTTGGTCACAAGCCTGCCGCCACAAATCACGTCAACTTTATATAGAGTCTTATGCATCCAAATAATTCTACAGCTCAACCTGAAAACGCCACAGCTCTTGCCTTGCACCACCCGTGCTACATTAAAAAAGGATGAGAATTCTTTTCACCGATAGATTACAGATTAGATGTGGCGGAGTCGCGGTGTCTTCCGCAAACCGCACATATCCTCTTACGCGAAAATTCACGTTTTTAGAAAAGAATACCCCATTGTCGATGAAATTGAATTTTTTATTGGGGTTAAAAGTTTGAATCGAGATAGCGTTTTTTGCGAAATAATACAACCAATTAAGCTTGCGAGGGTCAAAAACGTCAGGATCAGTATTTTTAGTTCATAAAAATCAATATCAGACGACTCAACTCACATTTTTGTGGAAAAAGGTTTTCTTGCAATATTGATTTTTTACTAAAAAAATTAAAATCATAAGTTTTTTGCAAATATTGTTTTGACAAAGATATGTTTAGACTTATATGTAGACTTATATAATATTATTATGTTAGTGGTAACTATAAAATATAATATATTGCTTAATAAATGCGTATGTATGTAACGAAACAATGTTAATATTATAATGTAATGATATGTACCCTCTGTAAACAAAGAGCTGAATACATCGTCCTGCACCCGCTAATTACGGGGGGGAATATTCAATATTATATTGTCTCGAAAAACACTACCTATGAAAGTTTATATTTTAAAACAAGCAATATAATTATTATTATTATGATATAATATATTTTTTTTATGAAATAAGGGGGCAAACGAGCAAACGGGTCACTTGATGGAAAGCAACTTCCGTCTCCCATGGACACTCGCAGCATCAGAAGAGCTGCAGGTAATAGGGGAGGGTAGGGATGGGAAGGGAATAGGGGAGGGTAGGGAAGGGAATAGGGTAGGGGATTGGGCCTCCGGTAAACTCACTCACTCGGCGAAACACAGCTGTTTCCGCCGGTTTTCTGTGAGAACGTGGTATTTCTCCGGTCGAGCCGGCCCATTCGTGCCGAAGCATGGCTCTTCCACGTATAAAATTTAATATTGTTGCATGTGTACTTATATAAAATTATAATTAAAAGCTATAACGCGGTTATGCTGTTAAAAATACATTTGCTTTAAAATATCACACAATAATAATACTTATTGAGAAATAAATTCATGTTGAAAATATTAATTATATTTATTAAATTCTTACTGAAAATATTGTTTCTTCTTCGCTATACATATTTAATACCTTCAAGGAACCTTCAAGTTACAAAACAGGCCTCCGTAAAAATGTTGGATGTAAAACGTGGAACTTACAAATTTCAATATCCTAAGTATGCCATTAAAACAGCGAAAGATATGAAATCTCAAAATATTTTAATGCGCGACTTTCGAGTATTGAGGAAAGGGACATTTCATTTACAAACGTCCGAGGCATCTCACTAGGAAATTCTCCGCAATATTGCAATAATAAAATTAAAAACATTATTTCGTTCGAAATTTAAAATTTAATTTTTTTCATGAAATTAAAGACCCGTTGAGCGACTTCTTAATAAATTACACAAAAATAATCGAACGATGCATGCGAGCGGGGAGGCCGCGCGGTGCCGCACGCATGTGAGCACGCACGTCTTCCGTCTCCCTCGCACGGTTTTCCGCTGGGCGGGCTCTGCGCTGTGATTGGTGGAGGGGGGAATGGCTGCGTTACCGTCGGCAAAACACCGACGGCATTTTCCCGACGGTGATCGTATTACATTTTCCCTTTTCTCCATATTTTTTCCAGCATTGTAAATTATTTTATACTTTGTGTGCTGTTTTTATGCAGGTGAAAGTTTTCTATATTTCCTATACTTATTGTGTGATCATTTGATTTTTACGGCAATTAAAATTAAGAAAAAAAGAAACAAAATTTTATAGTACTTAAGTATAAAATTGTGCACAAATTCTAAAATATGAACTGATATAGAATATAAAATATTATAATACTTAATAGTTTTTTATGTCGCCCTTAAAATGTTTTAATAATATCTATCAAATTTAGCGTGCATTTATAATATATTTTTGTTAAGTTTATTTTACAGCATAAACCTAGAAAATAATTAGCTATATACTTATGTAGTACTTATTAGGTAGGTATAGGTACTGTTGACAATATTTTTTCTAGATAAAAAGATACTCAATAAGATATTTTATTTTTGTCTTCTAGGTAGATAATATTACAATTTCTTTGTTTGTTTTTTTTAGTTTATTATAGGTAATAATTGGATAATATTTAATTTGTTTTAGCGAGTATGTACCATGATGAATACAATATACTTACTTAGATATATTAAAAGAAATATACTTACCTTTGTATATTTCTATTTATATTTTGTTACCTATCTTGATGAAATAAATGTGAAAAACGTAAAATAAAGTAAAATAGCACTGAAAGTACTTTTTTAATTTAAATACCGGGGTATTTAAATTACGTTTATGAACAAATTTTTTATAAGGATCTAATCACTTATCACCTGCAGTAACTATTTCACTTATTTAAAAATATCTTCGAATCAATTCAGTTAGTTTTTTTCCCTTACTGAACTGATAACAATATTTACGCACCCTGTTATTATTCAAGATTCACTGTATTTGACTGTAATATTTTCAATGTGCCAGAAAAAGACAAATTGTCCTTGAATAGTACCTACCGAAGGTCAATAGGTACCTATTAACTTTATTAGAATTTGCAAGGGCATTTATGGACACGCCTTATTTTGGAAGCTCGGCCATTTTTTTCATTTTTCCATATCGATCGCGTGTGTATCTAAACATTACACAGGGTGGTGAGCATTTTGCAGCTCATTAGCGCGTGCACAGCGGCGCGCGCGCAGCTTCTAACGTGGTTACTAAACCATAAAAACGCCTGCCCAACCCGTGGTTGGTCAAGAGTGTATGTATAATTGAATACTGATTAATCAGAAATCAGAATATGATTTGTGCAAAAAGTTGTACAAGGGGTTGCGAATTGCGATGAACTAATTTATGCGCAAAAGGCCGCGGCATTAAATTTACAATAGATAATATCTAATATCTTCTTGACCTATCAATATTGGTGTTGCAGTTGAAGCATACAGACAGAAAAACTTCATAGCTCTTATTATTACAGAAACGTAGGGATACCGGTAAATTTATTGGCCTTTGTGCATTGTGCAAGACGCAAGTCTACGAACATAACGCAAACGTAATATACTTATACATACTTAAAATTATTATTGTGATAATAATATATCTATTGAATACAATCATAACATTAATTATTTATTCACTGTAACGTTGCTAAAATATCTTATAAGTACACTAAATGAGGCATCAGGCATTACTATAATAATTCTTCTGCAGCTTAAAATGTAATCCTTAGAATAAGCAATGAAATAGGTTGACTAGCAAAGTTTTTTCCTATCTCTGTTCGTTTGAATATATTATAGCATTAGGCCTAAAGTGACGCTCGACTTACGCCACCATTGCATTTGTTGGACTTTACAGTCTTTTTGGAAATATTATAGGTGGTGTGATTACAATTCCATCTTTTCGGGGATAGGGACATGGCTTTTACTTCTAGAAATCACGATAATCGCTTATCACTTGTCTTGTCTTGCCGCTTGTATAACACTTTTCTCAATCTTCAGTGCCAAAGTATAGTCCGTGCAATCCACGAAGACGCGCCCCACCAATTTTTGGGTGAGCATCTTTCCCTTTGACCGTGACGCTTTCTCTTAAATGGTATGTTTATTGGAGTGTGCGTGTGCACTCATAGGTAATTAGTGTGTACCGATAACACTCAAACATTGGCGAAAGCTTGCACACAATAATCATAATATATTATAGACGATTAGGAGGAATAGTGGGGCGCGTCTTCGTGGATTGCACGGACTATAACAGCTCATAAATACTCATTAATCATTATAATACTTAATGTGCTCGTCACTCTCAACTCTCCCATTTCAAGCCTTACAACAAGCTCTCATCTAACGCAGAACAGACGCTTCAGTCTATTATATTATTCGCACTTCACAAGCGATTTCTTGAGACAAAAATCACAGTTCGCTAAGAGCATTACGCTGAACGTTTATAATCGGCTAAATATCGAATTGTTCCACCCATTGTCTGAGGGTTTAAGCATTCGGAACCCTCCAGAATTGGTTTCGAGAGTTTTAAGCCTACCGCCTTCGGAAAAACTTCGCCGCGTCTCAAACGTACACCCTGTACATCATTTAATTGAGTTCAATTTACAACGGGCGCTCCAAAATAATTCCTGAAAAGTGAAAGCGTTCCTACACAAGGTATTTAGGTTTAAACTCCTATTGAAAGAGGTGAAAGTTTGGGGGATGCGCCGCACACCAAGCGCGGCCTTAGGGGGTGGTAATAGGGGTCACTGTTGACTGATCGCCGGCCGATTGTGGAGGAGTGTTGAGAAAATTGTGCAATAACGAGTCTACACACAGGCTGTAATTGTATCGGGGATCAGGATCGACCCGCAACGACGCAGTGAGGGGACACTCGTCGATACCGAATTTGACGTGCAAGCAATTATGAACCTTGTGAACAAATTCGAAGAAGAAAGTCTTTTGAGAATTTTTGGATGTTTTTTGTAATGTTTTTAGCAGAACATTATTATAATATATTCAAATATGTAATACCTACTCGTAACGTGTGTACACAAAGTAGTTAGTGATGTATATTTAAAATCTACTTCGGAACGCTAAATAATAGACGGTACTTACAATACGTACGGTCTATGATGCGGGAGGACCTGGACCGTTTTGTACTTAAAATGGTAGTAAGTAATTCAGGAAAGTTTTAAAAATTAGGATAAATAGTGGAAAAATGTAAATCTAAGGCTACGAGCTGAATTTTCCACTGTTCTGTTCAATATGTTCAATTTGCGTCTCTTGAGAATAGGTACTACTAAATGCCAGTGCATTAAGACTAAAAAAAGTTAGGCAATTTGCCACTGCATTCTAGTCAGACTTTAAATTTAACATTATTTTCTGTAGGATTTGTAATACGTAATTGTGCCAGACATAAAAATATTTTTTTTTTATGTCCGGCATAATCATGAATTATTCATTAAACCTTAAAAATCTTTTTTCAGTTTAACCCACTCATAGTTTTTTCAAGTTCAAAAATTATTTAATAAAAATATATTTTATTTCGGAATTTTGAAACAAATATTCTCAGAAAGTCTACATGGTACACTAGCAAATTGACATTGTTAAGTACGATATCGTACGTTTACTCTACCCAAAAAATTGAATATTCAATTTTTTTGGGAAAATTCAGACTTATTTTCATGAAACCCCTTTACAAAAACAATTTATCTAGGTATAACAGTTTAATTCCTGATCATAAGGTCTTCCCTTGAAAACAACGTGTCGGGACTGCAAGTTATGAACTCTACTCTATTTTTTATTTCAACTCTTTGTTTATAATTTTTTTCCTATTTTTACACTTCAAAGGGCGATAAAGGTCAAAGTTGTTTGTGGCCGCATTTATCGACAAGGGCCGCGGCGAGGCACATCACTATTTATAAAGAGGGCCGGCCCCCGCGGTAAGCCAAGGGCGAGATGGGGTAGTTTATTGTTGTGTTCGATCTATTTTTATTTGTTTCGTCTTTGCAATAATTGTTGTCTAATGATCGGATAGTTTGACGATTTTATCGATAGTCGTTTATCGAGAGATTGCTTCTCTACGACTATTTTGCTGTTATATTATTATTTTCATTGCCTACCTTCTTTAGCTTTTTTTAATAAGCCACACTATCTAAGAGACAGCGACCAGACTGAACCGAGAAAGTAGAAACTAAAGCCGATACAGTAACTATTTTGTAATGTGTCCATAATAAAATCCGCAAGCTAATATATCATACAGAACTGCATATTTACACTACCATGCATTACTTTAGCCACACACGATCCGTAGATAACACTGTTTTTAAACAAAAATTTCAAACTGGGAGCCCTGGCATACTTACCCAAAAATCCTCTCCACAGGCTAAAAATCCTAAAATCCAAGATCATAGCGCCTCGTTACCGCATCAACTTTCAGACCCTGTACTTAACCCCTATTCCTCTGTAAACGTGACCAGACTATACAAGACTTTTCTAAACTATATAGGTACTATAATATTCTGGGAACTAAGAGCCTTAATTTTAAAAGTATGTGTACAATGAGTGTTTAAATGCTTATATCTTTGTATGACGGTAGCTGAAACAAAACTTCCCTACCGGGTATTTGAATTTTGAACCAGGCGAAACTGGCGCTTAGTATTTAAAGTTTTAACTGTACTGTGCTGATAAGTAATAATTATTATAATATAATATGTATTAGACTGAAAGGATCGGTCATTAAATAAATTGCTACATGTTTTTTTTTTTTTTTATGAAATAAGGGGGCAAACGAGCAAACGGGTCACCTGATGGAAAGCAACTTCCGTCGCCCATGGACACTCGCAGCATCAGAAGAGCTGCAAGTGCGTTGCCGGCCTTTTAAGAGGGCATAGGGTTAATAGGAGAGGGTAGGGAAGGGAAGGGAAGGGAATAGGGGAGGGTAGGGAAGGGTATGGGGTAGGGGATTGGGCCTCCGGTGAACTCACTCACTCGGCGAAACACAGGGCAAGCGCTGTTTCACGCCGGTTTTCTATGAGAACGTGGTATTTCTCCGGTCGAGCCGGCCCATTCGTGCCGAAGCATGGCTCTCAAACGTATAAATTGACTATGATTGACTGACTGAAATTTTATTATTACCTATAAATTATTATTATGATGTATTAAAATGATTTACTTTGAATTATAACTATTATTGTCTCGTTATTTAAATAATGCATTGGTTGTTAATTTCATATTGATAGATATTATTAATAAGAACTTAATTTTGTATTGCACACCATTTTAATATGGTAGAATGAAAGATTCAATTGTATAATATATAAAATTAAGACCAACCTGTACTTCATTCTGGCAATAAATGAATTATGAATTATGACTGCTTTCAGTGGGTACATCCATTTTCAAACCCACAGAAAAAGCGTTTTCCTTAACAACTCCTTTGTCGCTTCTCCTTATTTCTTCACCAGACGATCTATTTGCTCGTTTGTCCTTTAAAAAATACCTGAATACCGCGGCTCCTCGACATCATGAGTTTCAAGAGCGTTATTGTTATAAAACCACTCTTTCTTATGCTGTAATTTAACATACTGAACTTACGTTGGTTTAATGTAAAGCCGGGGTATTTCTTCAATTTGTTTGTGCCAAATATAGAGCCTCTACTGCTTCGCAGCAAAAATGTAATTTACTTGAAAATCGTCCCAGTATAGACATCTAGATGTGAAAGTAGGGTAAAACGTATGGATGGATAGATGGCGGATTAAAGAGGTTGAGAGGGTTGCTATTTGAATACCCTAAATTCAAGAACCCTCTTTTCTCGTATAGAAGGGAAGTTACAATGCTGATTTGCCGTCCACCCCATAGATGGCGTTTTCAGCTAAAATATTTTTTTCCCAAGCGCAATAATTAGGTAAATGGCCACTAATCAAAGTTTAAACTAATAGCTGATGCTTTAATTTTGAATTTACTCAGAAATAGTATTACAGGTATTTCTTAAGTGGACCCGCTCGTTAGAAGGGAGGTTAACAGAACCTCCTTTCTAACGAACGGGTCCACTTAGTATATAATATAATGGTACGGAACCCTACCAGGTCCGTCTGTCTGTCTTCACATAGTTGATAGTATATACAGACGTAATAGTTATGCAAAGTTTTGTCCGTGATAGGTACGTACCTACAAGGCTAATTATATACTTTGTGGTATTCTTGGGTTCGCAAATCATAAGCAATATCGTGTCGTGGTTAAATCCATTTTAATCTTGAGATTATCGCTAAGTTAACTGTCGGCATATTTGTCGGCGTTCGTCGGCGTTCGTCGGCGTTTGTCAGCGTTGTTGTCGGCGGCTTTTGTACACTTGCGCAACAATAAAGTACGCCATTGTGTGTACAAATGTAGGTGGACAATGCGTGTTGATGTTTATTCTTTTTGGACGCCTTTGTTAGCTGGTTCCATCAAAAGCGACAATGTTTACTTAATACTGATTAATTTAAGCTTGAACGACTTACCTTGAGGGATTATTTCAAAGATTATTTGGGATCCTTGATGTATTATCATTATGAAGTAAATAAGGCTTGTTATGTAAAAGCTAAGTAATTATTAGATAATGAAGACGCAATAGTCAAGGCATACAAAACTTTGTTCTTAAAAAATTTGTAAATCCAAACATACTATTAATCATTATATGTATACCTACCCCTTATTTAAGGTCATTTATATTTTAACATCTCTACATATTCCTCTACGTGTATACGATGTTTTCTCTCATTGTTTCCTCAAAAACTTTTGAGACAACAACTTGACAAGAGTTTTCAGTTTTCAAGCAAAGTTTTCACAAAATGTTATACTTATATCAAACAACTTAATAACACACCTTAACTGTTTACTATGTAAAACAATTTAAATCTTCAAATTAATCTTGTACAAGCAGGTAGCGGCGAGGGGGAGGAGGGGGGAGGTGTAAAGAAATCCTATTTTCATAGTTCACTAAGCACACCTACGTTATTTGGTTACCACGCGCGGCTGGATACAGCTACCGGTTGTTGGACGATCTTGATACTTGACTGTAATTAATATGCATAATCTGATTGGTTTATATTTTATGTAGAAAAATATTCAACATTACTAAGTAACATCTATATTATGAAAGAAACACTTAGGTGAAATTAAACAATAAAAAAAAACTGAACAAAAATTATTACATAAGTAAGTATGTGGTATAGATTTTGTAATATTACACACTTTTAAAATGTTAGAAGAAAGGTATAAGGTAAGATTATAATTTATAATTTTGTTGAAGTTTTTCTAAGAAAAGACTTTTTGGTTTTTTAGTTTACATGCTGATTTTTTTCTTTAGTGAGGCGCACCTCTCTACAATGTATAAGAAGTCCAAATATTTCACCCAAAACTCTACCGGAGTCTTACAATTATCTCAAACTTCATCAGCAAGTATCAAATCTATTCAATCGTGGTACTAATCTAATATGTTTACAAAGTTATTTCATATTTTCAATTGGAGGCGACGTCTGTGGGAAGAGCCTTACCGTGTTGTTTCAACACTGCCCTGTGCCGAATTTGATGCCTCGTAGAGCAATAAGTTTGTAGGTACTCCTGACACAACTGTAAGACATGTAGACAATAGTTAAAACGTGGTTCAAAATAGCTGTGAAAGGGTATGTTTAATTTAAGAACTGACAAGTGCACAGACATAGATCTAGATAGATACCGCATGTGTATGTACTTCGCGTGCCATATCGCGCTCCCAAAGGACGAGCAATGCTCGTCTTTCGAAAGTCTGTTCTTTAGTCTGCTATCGGAATCGGACATCAATCGGAATTTTAAAAATGCCTAATTGTGCCGTATTGAGCTGTAGAAATTCGAATAGAAACATTGGCTTAGATAATGTACACGTTTCTTACCATCGGTACGTCACAGTACGTAGGAAAAAACGTGGCACGCTCATTTTTATACAAATGGAGGAACATGCGGTATCTATCTTGATCTATGTCTGTCATGGACAAGTGAGATATTAAAAGTTCTACAGGACCAAAACTAACTTTTGTACCTACTGCTTTTTTCAGGACTCCGTAGTCCTACATTTGAAATGCGCTATGATTTTTTCAGAACAGTTGTAAACTTTTGGTATCAAAATTCAAATATCAGTAAAAGTATAATTATTTACTTTTTACTTACTGCATTCAGAAGGTCTACATTCTGAAGTTATAGCTTGCTGACATTCTTCAAGGGAATCAAGGCATAAGTTCTTACTAGCCTTAATCTTCAAGGCCCTGCGTATCCTTGAACTTCAATCATTACATCCTATCTGACATTGTAATAATGCAATTTAAGCCTCACCTTGTCATCTGCTAAAACCCAATTAGGCGTGCATAATTATTTTGAAAATATAATTCGTTCTTCCCCCCTATTTGTTCTGTACAATAAGTGGATAACATGTCCTGTGTCCTTGTCTAGTTGACTACTCGAGCGAAAAATCGATAATCGTACATCGCCGGCAATTTGGATATAGTAATATTCATATCAGGTAATTTTGTTAGCGTAAAATTGTCGAAGGACCAAATATTTTTTTCCAAAGGTTCCCATGGATACAATATGATGTGGACAAACTTGTACTATAGCTTTGAGGTTAGCTCTACATCCTAATCCCTAAAGATATTCGAGTCATAGAAAGGAATTTGGACTCGAGACGGTTTCTACTGATTATGAAGTACGAAAATGTTGTTATTACAGAAGTAGAAACTAGAAATGGCAAATCTTGTTTTTAAGATCTCAGACATAATTTTTGTTACAAAATGCCGCTGGCGTATTTCAAAATATCAATTAGCGAATAATAAGCCCAAATTAACCGTAAAACATCTTCAATTAGACACACGACAGACGCCAACTTCCAAGAAGACGGGATGGACGGGAGCCGCGTCTGCCCGCACGGAAACTGTCACGTTTGACGTTTCACTTGATGTGACGCGTTCTTCATTTAAACTGCCCGCCTTTTTTAAATCTAAACTTTAAATGATAAAATTCTGAGAGCTAAAAGTTCTATGTTCTGTTTAAAATGGTGTTGTTAACAACTTCATTATTATAACAGTATAATGTACAAAATTAATACGTAGTTAAATATTGGGTAAATTCCATATATGTACGTCAAATTTAGTTTTTTTCTAATGTTAATCGCTAATCAAAAAGTACATAACCTTTGTAAGGTTAGGTACTTTTTGATTAGCGTTCAGAACATAAAGTTAATATACCTAGCGGAATAGAGCAACAATCTCGAGCTGTCAAACGAAACCAAAATTGGTTTTCATCTGTGTGAAAAATATGTGTGCGTATACACTTAAACAAGCATGATTTAACATGAATTCCATGAGATTAAATTGTCAACGTGCGGCACGTGCCGACTGGACGTCAAAAAAAGAGTGCTGCTGTCATGTATCACACGTCTCTTTTTACCACGCAGTGTTATTGATAGTGACAATCCTCTTGCTCAGGCCTTTGTTTCTCTATTCCGCTAGGTATATTAACTTTATGGTTCAGAAGCACTATGCAAAACACGAACGAATTAAAAAACAAACATTCGAAATTCGAATGAAAGTAAAGTGAAGTTTTTGAAGAGCGGCGCGCTGACGGGCCGTCATATTCGAGTTTGTACGGAACCTAAAAAGGGATAAGTTTTTTTACCGTGTTGAGGAACGCAACCTGATCCTCAAAATTCACTTGCTCCCAACTTTATTATTTGATACTTGGGTCGGATTATTTTTTTTTTTGTTTTCATTTTTTTACAACTCGCGTCGGCGTCTCTTTGGTGTGTTTTAATACGCGCTTAGCGTACGTTTGTACATTGTATGATTGATATAACCGACGTAAAAAATGTGAATCATGTGTTGATACTGTTCCGCAAAAAGTGCTTTGTTCGCGTAGAGCGGGTTTCGTCAGTTCCTTCATATTTTACCGACGATAATAAAATTATTGAAAAAAAAAGAGTAACAGTTACATGGGCCAGACAAAAAATATAAAGCTTAATAGTCTTTTGGCCTTTGCAAAGAGAGATGAAGACTCTATGTAGAGTCAGTAAAGAAAACCAGAATTGTATTGTCTTACGTTAAGTTAAAGAAAACAACACAATTGAGAAATTATTTCGTTTAAGGCCCAGTAGTCCCTAAAATAAGCAGGTCGATGTCTGTCAGTACGAATATCGACGTTATGGACATTAAAATAACATTCATATCAGCGCGCCTTGTACAGTGGCTGTTACGCGCTCGCCGCGTGCCTTGATAATAGAAAATAGGAGTAAAAACCTTTTGTTTTTAGTATTACACAAATCAAATATATCAAATCGTTTACGTTAGGTTACGACACATAGGTATTAGGTATACTACATTTTTTGTTTTTTCTAGAAAGTTTGTAATTTAGCCATAAAATGATTTAAATATGAAAAACAGCGTTATAACAGTCATCTTTGAGATTTTTTTGTATCGAGCAGAATTTTTCAAATTGTGTACTGATATACCTTTGCGTATAGGAAATTTTCTCAATTTTAAAACGGTACTTATTTTATACTTAAATAATGACATTTCCTTTACTAAAAACGTGTTTTTAAAACCCATTTTACGTAGTTGCAACAACCACAGCTGACAGCGCCTTAAGTGCGCAAGGGAGAACACTAGCCTCAAGCCAACATAATATATTACATATATGTATTTTAAAAGACAGATTTTTGGCCAAGTACATTAAATCTTATCCTGACGACAATTAAGTTTTTAATTTTAGCTTCTTTAGCTAGATAGCACCTAGTTTTTATTATTCGTAGTGATCAATTACTGATCACCTATAATATAACGTCCAAACTAAATACCTCACCACGTTCAGCGTCCAACATGTTGATGTATAAAATTCTTGTGACTAATTGTAATTTAAACTATCGTTATCAGTTCCATCGGGACCTGTCACCTGGTGGTCCTCACCAGACCTGACACTTTCCCGGGGTACCAAATTCTCAAAACGTCCGCCATGACAGTCCAACGTTTTCAACCTCTGCAATTGAATATGAAACTTATCTTCCTTGTAGCAAGGTTGAATTTTCAGTAGTGATGGCATTGGATAAGACGAGACACGACAAAAAGCTGAAGATGCGGAGATAAGATGATAGGTATAGCTGTTAGTGAAATTTTATTTTGTATAAAGTTTGACATATTTTTAATTACCTAGATGTCTGATAATATGATATCTTCCTCGGCTTTTGTACAAATTATTGTATTTATTAAAATATTACTAATACTTATTGTATCAAGTAAGTCGTATTATATTGTCATATTTCTTAGGACATAATATAAGTTTCAATCGTATTTGCAAACAGCTCTACGTTAATTCTGTAAAAAATGGTCTAAAAACACGTTTGTTGTATGGGAGCCCCCTTTAAATATTAATTTTATTTTGTTTTTAGTATTTGTTGTTATAGCGGCAACCAATATTATACACAATCTGTAAAAATTTCTAGCTATAGCAGTACTTGAGATACAGCCTGGAGACAGACAGACGGACAGACAACGAAGTCTTATGAATAGGGTCCCGTTTTCACCATTTGGGTACGGAACGCTAAAAATTGTTGCCTGTAAAATATTTTCAAGGATAAAGGTTGCGAAATTGAGGCATCTAAAAATCTGAGAAAAATGTAAAATCTTAAAAGTCCAATCTTTTTAAGTTCAAGCTGGTATAATAATAATTAATAATGATAAGTTACATATTTGTTGTAGAGCCAAAAAACGTAAAAAAATATTATAGTAATTATAATAGTGTTTCTGCATATTACCTTAGGAAATAATAAAATGTTGTTTGTACATGCACTTACATGGTACCGATAACATACCCCTACTACAAATCGTTACTACTCTACCTGTACCTCATTAACATAAATTAATAATTATGGATAATTAACTATATCATAATATTATACAAAAGTATGTTTTAATACTCTGTTGCATTTCTTCAAATAGCCAATACCCACATGAAATAACAAATATTATAAATGCAAAAGTGAGCTTATCTTACGATGTTTGGCGTGGAGATCCTTCGGGTCCTATGAAAGGACATATTTACGACAGATATTAGATTCTGGGCCAAAATGTATAGTTCCCGAATAAACAATAATAATAATAATCTACCTAACCGGTTTCGGCTTCAGGGACTCGGTTATGTTTAATTGTACATAATATCATTATGTTTTGCTCTAATAAGGCTAATATACCCAATGTTGGCAGTAAAAGAGCGACCGTTTACATAATTATTATATCTATTAGCGGGCGGTCTTGCTTTTAGCTGGGATCTACTTCTCGCCTTCGTTATAGTTCCCGAATAAAGTTAGTTGTTTAAATAAATGAATAACGTGAATAAAGATACGGGAATTATCTAATAATAAGGCTCAAACTGGAGACAATGTGTCGCGAGTCGCGGGCGGCGGTGAGGTCGACGTAATTACTCGGAATAATCGCCGTGTAGCGGCCTAGCGATAATTAGCCGCGACGACGTTGTCGCGCGACCGCCCACAGACCCAGTGCATCTCAAACTTTTGTCGCAGACTTATTTTTGTCTTAGATTATAGATATAAAAGTTTTACCGCAATTGTAGGTAACTTGTAAGTAGTAACTACACTGCAACGAAACGACACGACACTTCACTTTCCATAGCATGGCCACAGCAGAAATGCGAAAGAATAGAAACGCTGACAGTTTTTGCGGACAAACTGACAGATTTCATTTGTTCATCCATCAATTTGTCACTTTACCATAAGAATAAACCTTTCTAAGGTGGCCATGCTGAGCCTGCTGCAGTGCCGTGTCTGGTAGCTGCATGAATCATGATGCGGTTTCGCTCATACAATTATTACATAGTCGCCAAGTGCGGTCTCACTTTAAAAAGTGCTAAAGTGCTAACGCTCTCACATAATTGATAATATGCATCGAATCGTAACTGGGGTTTCAGTGTGCAAAGATTCGTGCAATATTAATAAATATACTTACTGTAACAATGAAAGTTGAAACACATGTTAATGGTGCATATACAGGGTGTAACCAAAATAAGTGATAATATTGTTCCTTGTAGAGAGTTCACTGTGAAAGTAGCAGCGCTGAAAGACCAATTTTTTTTACTTTTGTATGGGGAAACTCGTGACGCTCGGGCCCTTTCCCAAACAAAAGAGAAAAAAAAATCGTCTTTCAGCGCTGCTACTTTCACAGTGAACTCTCTACAAGGAACACGTACACACCCTAAAGTATTATCACTTATTTTTGTTACACACTGTATAAGTACTATTTCTTGAATTAATTAATTATTTTGGCTTACTTCGTGGTTAAATTATGCAATAGAATAATAAAAGCAATGAGAAAAAATACTAAAAATATTAATTGATTACTCGCAAATTTTTTATAAAGTTTGAGCACCATCGACGATGTATCGAACATGATGGATGGTCGTTCAGCCGGCGAGGTGTCGGACCGCGGACGTCCCGTAATCGGACGATAATCGTTATCGCGACATCCAACGGCCGACAATTCGGAACTTTTGATATAATGGATGACTCGTGTCCGACATTATACCGACTTGTCAGACGTCGGAGGATTCGCAAAAAGGATTAACAGGATTAACATCTAGGTATGGCGGCCATGTTGATACATGTATCAACAGGGCCGCTATATTGTATAATAGCGAACAACCTTAGAAAAAACGCGCGAGACCAATCATTTATCTAAGCGAAAAACCATAAATTAACCGACTTCCAAAAAGGAGGAGGTTATATTGTATATTTTTATCATAATTTCAATTCCGTAGAGAAACGAAGATTTTAAAGCTTATTATGCTAGTGCTGTAAATAATGTAAGTAAATCATGATCATTAATCGAGTATAACTTATAAATTATAATTATGTCCGCTGCCTGTTTTCATCTACAATCACACAACAAGTGACGAAAATCGAACTTACGAAAGTTTTGCGCTGTCCCTTCATGCTTTGCGACAACACATTGAACAATACTGACAACAACGACGCAAAGATCACTCTCCTATGAAAGTTGAGAGGTTCTACTTAATTTCACCATCATTAATTTAAGTAGCGTTTAAGCAATGTAAAGTTTAGGAACCGTAGACAATAGAGACATTGTCACCTCGGCGCGCGCGCCGCTCGAGCGTGGCGGACCACTTACCTAATGGGACGACTGACGCCCAGCTCGACCGTTATAATTACATGACATACATACATACGTAGCATATCTAATACCTATCTATCTATCTTAATATATATATTTCTTGTGTGCGTGTGTATGTGACTGAACTCCTCCTAAACGACTGGACCAATTTTGATGAAATTTTTTGTGTGTGTTCGTGGAGATTTGAGAATGGTTTAGATTTACAGTTTGGTCTACTGGAAAATGTTTTTTCAATTAATTTCTTATTTATAAGGAGTTGTTGATTTTGGAATGTTTTACATTAGATCCGGCGGACGGCGCTATCATCGCATTCAATATTATTCTATTTCAATTTTAGTTTGTCCTGACAGATGGTGCTACGATTAATTTGAAAAAAAATTTGTTATTCAATTCATGTGCTGATTAAAATATTAAATAAATAACACATAGGCTACAATTTTAACCGACTTTCAAAATGGGGGAGGTGTTATGTTCGTTTTCTTATATTCAACGATTACTCCGCCGTTTGTTAACCGATTTTCAAAATTTTTCTTTTGGTATATAGGCTATCATCCCAATTTGGTATTATATTCAGAAAAGTGGTGATCTGATGAAGGATCCATAAGTAATCGAGGGAACTCCTCAAAACTTATAGGGAAACATATGGTGACTTCGGTTTCGTGAGAAGTATTCTAAGCATATGCTACCAACAAGTAAGATTTTGCACCGAGATATACCTGGTATACCGTGGTTCGGAAGGTGCTGAGAGAATTCCTGATTCTTTATAGATACAAGTTTGGGAGTTTCGGCGTTGTTTTAAGAACAGAAAGCATATGCTACTATGCAAATTACATTCTTCATCATCATCATCATCATCATCACTACCATATTATACCATTTCATAGTCTTTTAGATCGAGACTCGAGTTTGTCAAGCGATAATTAAAAAAAATCTATATCTACCTAATATTATAAACCTGAAGAGTATGTTTGCTTGAACGCGTCAATCTCAGAAACTACAGGTCCGATTTAAAAACTTATCTCAGTGTTAGATAGATCATTTATCGAGTAAGACTCATCATTTATCGAGAAGGTTATATTATATTATTACTCTAAGACTAATACGACAGAAGAAACTCAGGAAAATGTGGGAAAAACGGGGGAAATATTTTTTATGGGAAAATGTAGCTACGGATTCTGTAAAATTTCTAATTTACGCGGGCGAAGCCGCGCGGGACATCTAGTATACTTATAAAATTACATGTCCTGACTGACTGACTGACTGATTCATCATCGCTGAGCAAAAACTGTAAAGTTACAGCCACGAAATTTGGTGAGTAGGGTTGTTTTATTAAGTAGACACCCACTAAGGAAGGAATATTGAAAATTTTACCCCGAAGGGGGTGAAATAAGGGTTGAAAGTTTTAATGAAAGTCCGTCATTTCTTGAGTTAGAAACATGAAACTATATTTTTGGGTTACTGATTAAAAATTAATGGATAGGTTTTTAAGCGTTTTTAGAAATTCTACCCCCAAGGGGGTGAAATTGGAGTTGAAAGTTTGAATGAAAGTCCGTCATTTCTTGAGTTAGAAACATGAAACTTTATTTTTGTACTACTGATTAAAAATGAATGGATACGTATTTAAGTGTTTCTGGTAATTCTACCCCCAAGGGGGTGAAATTGGGGTAAAAAGTTTCAATGAAAGTCCGTCATTTCTTGAGTTAGAAACATGAAAGTTTATTGACGTTTGCGTTTGACGTTTGCTTAAATAGGGTCCGTTTTTTACCCTTTGTATAAGGAACCACAAAAACAAAAATGAGAAAACTATCCATCTTTGTTATTATACTATGTTAACGCGGATGAAGTCGCGGGCAACAGCTAGTCGTTTATATTATGCGAGTTTACCAGAGGCTTTGATTTTTATTATAGGGGTAGGAGGGGTATTTTGTTCTCTAACTACCTACTGCCGCACTATTAGATAACTTTAAAATTAAGATTTTGAAATATCTTCATTAAATTGAAGTTTAATCATCATTAAAATATGTCTCTGACTCGGGAGTTAGGTTTACAGACTACAGTGCGTCACATCAAAAGCTTTAAGTTCAAAACGTGCGATATTCGAGAGAGGAGCTTATAGTTGCTGAATTTTGCCAAACAGTACACTAATAGCCTAGTAACTTCTTCAAAGCGGATTGTATGATAGCTAATGATTAAATTGTCATATTTTCATCCTTATCTTATTTATTCAGCTCATAACTAATATTATGTTCTCTTTTTTTCTATAAAATCCCTAGCTGCTGATCTTCACATTTCAAAAGCATGTCAATAGCTCCAAACAGTATGTCATAACCGCTGTTTTTTCTGTGGACCGCCCAGTAGACACCAGTAGACAGTAGAACTCGGTAGCAACAATACACGCCGTATTAACTCCTCATTGTTAGAACTTACTGGCCAAAAGTTAATTTAAAATCACTGAGACGGGCAAAAAACTTTGTGGTGAGCGTCAGGCCTTAAGCATTTGTGGAATAGATTATTATGAAAAGATTAGGAGCTTATGATCGTTGGTTATATAAAATTCATCTTCACAATATTATATTATGCTTACAATAACTTGTAGGAGCATTCTATCGGTAAAAAATGAGTATTTTGAATCGCCCTTGAGGTCTCAATATCTCCATGTTGGTTTTTTTTTATGAAATAAGGGGGCAACTCGATTGCCCCCTTATTTCATGCAAACGGGTCACCTGATGGAAAGCAACTTACGTCGCCCATGGACACTCGCAACATCAGAAGAGCCGCAGGTGCGTTGCCGGCGTTTTAATAAGGGAGGGTAAGGAAGGGAATAGAGAAGGATAGGGACTAGGGAAGTGAATAGGGTAGGGGATTCAGCCTCTGGTAAACTCACTCACTCGGCGAAACACAGCGCAAGCGCTGTTTCACGCCGGTTTTCTGTGAGACCGTGGTATTTCCCTGGTTGAGCCGGCCCATTCGTGCCGAAGCATGGCTCTACCATGTAAAATTGAATCGGTAAAGCCCCCTCATAACAGCTTTAAGCTCGAACTGCATTATTATAAATTACCTAATTGTCATTAGCAGCTTTCGTATGTTTTTAATCGTAGAACTATAAAAGGAGTTTACAGAAACAGCCAAACTAACCTAAGGTAACGGACCACAGCTTAGCAAATTACAGAAGAGGATTATCCAAATAAAATAACAGGTAGTTTATAAACAAAACAATAACATACTTAAAATATCCTCTCGAGTACCTAAAGTGGTATTAAAAACTTTTAAATCTTTACAAAGAAATGACATTATATTAATCTTCTTTCTGAATTTCTTTCTCTTTGCTTCTTGCCCCTAAAACTTCAAGGAAAAGTATGTTTAGATGAATATTATGATAATATAGATGAATAATTTAATTACAAATAAACTAGTCGGAAATAGATAATTTTTATAATATATTAATTAGTGTTATGTTTTGTTAAGTACCATGTTTTGTTTCTTTCAAAATTATAAATCCGACTACTTATGTCGGCCTTAACTCGAATTATTTTAAAGATTATTTTTTATCTTCATTGTAACAAACATACCTAATTATTATATCTCAACCCTTTTTTCCTATATATTATATAGGAAAAAGCGGTTGTAAGGGGGTGAAAATACGAAAATTTGTTCAAATCAAGTTAGTTCCAAAAATTCATACTAGATGGCGCTATGCGTCTCTTACATCGCGCTAACGCTTGCCCAACATCTTTCTATAAGAGGTGGTATCATCATTCATTAGAGTTCCGATTATTTTCGGTTGTTATTTCTATTTTACATTATTTAATAAGTCAGTACTTTATCCTACTTCCTACTAATATTATAAAGGCGAAAGTTTGTTTGGATGTATGGATGTGTGGATGTGTGTATGTGTGGATGTATGGATGTTTGTTACTCTTTCACGCAAAAACTACTGAACGGATTTTAATGAAACTTTACAATAATATAGCATATACATCAGAATAACACATAGGCTACAATTTTAACCGACTTTCAAAATGAGGGAGGCGTTATGTTCGTTTTCTTATATTCAACGATTACTCCGCCATTTGTTAACCGATTTTCAAAATTTTTCTTTTGGTATATTTGGTATTATATTCACAAAAGTGGTGATCTAATGAAGGATCCATATGAAATCGAGGGAACTCCTCAAAACTTATAGGGAAACATGTGGTGACTTCGGTTTCGTGAGAAGTATTCTAAGCAAATGCTATCAACAAGTAAGATTTTGCACCGAGATATACCTGGTATACCGTGGTTCGGAAGGTGCTGAGAGAACTCCTGAATCTTTATAGATACAAGTTTGGGAGTTTCGGCGTTGTTTTAAGAACAGAAAGCATATGCTACTATGCAAATTACATTCATCATCATCACCATCATCATCACTACCATATTATACCATTTCATAGTCTTTTAGATCGAGACTCGAGTTTGTCAAGCGATAATTAAAAAAAATCTATACCTACCTAATATTATAAACCTGAAGAGTATGTTTGCTTGAACGCGTCAATCTCAGGAACTACAGGTCCGATTTAAAAACCTATCTCAGTGTTAGATAGATCATTTATCGAGTAAGACTATAGGCTATATTATATTATCACGCTAAAACTAATACGACCGAAGAAACTCAGGAAAATGTGGGAAAAACGGGGGAAATATTTTTTATGGGAAAATCTATGGTTTCTGTAAAATTCCTAATTTACGCGGACGAAGCCGCGCGGGACATTTAGTAGTACTATAATATTGTGTATTCCTGTTTATAGAGTCCGAGACATCTCCAATAAAGATAACGATTATGATGATGATGATAATAATGTTATACTCACCAGCTCCTTATTTCCAGCACTTCCAGCTGTGATAATTACAGATGTAAATAAAGCTGTATGAGATGAAATTTAATTTTTGATAGTTGTCAGGGCGAAACGAATTGAATAGGAGTTGACCTCTGTCCGGCAGCGGCAGGCAGCGGGGTGCGGCAGCGGCAGGCAGCGGGGTGCGCCTGCGCCGGTAATCGTCTTGTCGTGATTAATGGTGGGACGCGAATCCTATTCATAAAAGTATCAAAACTCGTTGGTCGGGTTAAGTTTTTTTTTTTTTAATGAAATAAGGGGGCAAACGAGCAAACGGGTCACCTGATGGAAAGCAACTTCCGTCGCCCATGGACACTCGCAGCATCAGAAGAGCTGCAAGTGCGTTGCCGGCCTTTTAAGAGGGAATAGGGTAATAGGGGAGGGTAGGGAAGGAAAGGGAAGGGAATAGTTGAGGGTAGGGAAGGGAATAGGGTAGGGGTTAGGGGATTGGGCCTCCGGTGAACTCACTCACTCGGCGAAACACAGCGCAAGCGCTGTTTCACGCCGGTTTTCTGTGAGAGCGTGGTATTTATCCGGTCGAGCCGCCCCATTCGTGCCGAAGCATGGCTCTCCCACGTTTGTTGATTGATATACTACAAGTACTATCAGAGAAATTGATCCATAGGCAGATGGCGGACCTACGTAGTTTAGTCGGGTTTTGCCAAACCCAACTGACTAATCACGACTAATATTGAATTGACTCATCTCGACCAAATGACGTTGGTCCGTCAACTGCCTGTGAATTAATTTCTTCGATGGTACATACTTGGTCAAAATGTCTGTAGATACTTTACCAGTTGATGACGAGGAGTGCAGAGGACCGCGCAGGACATATTGCATTATGCATAATATAGTTTGCGGCGTCTGCAGATAATTATTTTGATTGTACTGTATTTGGTTTTAGATTAATTATAATTATTATATTAGAGAGAAAGATAGCAAGATATTTAATATTATTAAAATGTATGTTAAGGTATCAATACGGCCACATGGTAAATGGTCATAATAAGTATTTCAATTAAAGTAAGAAGGATAAATGTACGGAATGCCGAATGTACGATCAGAGAAGTTGATTCATATACAGATGAGGGACCCACGTAATTTGGTCGCGTTACGTCAATACATTGTATCATTGAATCGATATGATCCGAATTCCAATCAAGTGACGTTGGTCTGCCAACTGGAAATTAATCAATTTCCTCGACGGTACATACCGCAAGCGTTTTAAGCTTACTTAAAATAATCACTATGTTTTTTTAATTCACACGTACCCAAATAAAGTTGTCCCGAAACCATCAATCATTAAAAGTTATTAAAACAACAAAACAAGTTAGACCAGTGTTCCAATAAAAGACAATAAAACAAATACAGCAAAAACTATCATTAGTATCGATCAGACGCAAAACAGTAGCTCGAGAAGTAATAAAGAGGATTTGGTGCGATGACCCAATACATTTTAATATTGTACAGTTAGCAGGAGAAATCGTTAACCATTTCTTAAAGAATAATCCACGCCAAAATAACTTATAACCACTTGAGTCGCTATGGTTTGATTTGATAAACATAGGTAGCTAACAAATCTTATAACGTGAATGAAACTCTAATATTTCCCCGATTTGAGCAAACCGGGGTGAATTTTTGCATTTATTATGATTCATGACATTTGAAACACCTCTATTTCTGCACAAATGGTGTCTTACTTTTTAGGTTTCAGATTAATTATAATTATTATATTAGAAAGAAAGATAGCAAGATATTTAATATTATTAAAATGTATGTTAAGGTATCAATACGGCCACATGGTAAATGGTCATAATAAGTATTTCAATTAAAGTAAGAAGGATAAATGTACGGAATGCCGAATGTACGATCAGAGAAGTTGATTCATATACAGATGAGGGACCCACGTAATTTGGTCAAACGTCAAACCCAGCCGACAGATTACATTGTAACATTGAATCGATATGATCCGAATTCCAATCAAGTGACGTTGGTCTGCCAACTGGAAATTAATCAATTTCCTCGACGGTACATACCGCAAGCGTTTTAAGCTTACTTAAAATAATCACTAATATGTTTTTTTAATTCACACGTACCCAAATAAAGTTGTCCCGAAACCATCAATCATTAAAAGTTATTAAAACAACAAAACAAGATAGACCAGTGTTCCAATAAAAGACAATAAAACAAATACAGCAAAAACTATCATTAGTATCGATCAGACGCAAAACAGTAGCTCGAGAAGTAATAAAGAGGATTTGGTGCGATGACCCAATACATTTTAATATTGTACAGTTAGCAGGAGAAATCGTTAACCATTTCTTAAAGAATAATCTACGCCAAAATAACTTATAACCACTTGAGTCGCTATGGTTTGATTTGATAATCATAGGTAGCTAACAAATCTTATAACGTGAATGAAACTCTAATATTTCCCCGATTTGAGCAAACCGGGGTGAATTTTTGCATTTATTATGATTCATGACATTTGAAACACCTCTATTTCTGCACAAATGGTGTCTTACTTTTTAACTTAAAGATGAGGTTACTAAAATTTTGTAAGCCGAGAGGAACACTAGCGAGCTCGATTTTCTGCTGTTTCGTCCGAACCATTTAAGGTAACGCCGCATTAAAGTAAAAAACCGTGTCGGATACGTTTTAGATTGCTTGTTTTCTATGAGAGGCCGGCCCGGCCTCTCATATTTAAAAACAAGCAATGGAACAGCGAAAAATGGAAAGGGTGTAAGCGACAAAATGGTTTTTGTCGCGTAATTTAAAAACCTTAAATACATTTCATAATATAAGCTATGGGCAAATTAAAGTGTATGCTTGAACCAATCTATGTACAAATTTTGGAAGCTTAAATCACTCTCCTCTGTTGGCAAAATAGGAATTCCTTTTTTTACAGTGGTCTTTTTGATTGATTATTCTGTGTTATAAAAGTTGACCAATCGTGTTATGCTATGGGTAATTCAAAGACAAAGACATGATGAATACTTTAATTTCTTAGCTTTAGCCATTGCTGAGAAAAATCGATATCGCTACAGCCAAATTATCAAGGCGTCGCCTTAATCTATCGAAGCAAAATCCCGCAGTTTATTACAATACACACTTAAATGACTAATTTCAAACAACAATAAGTAATTAAGTAAATAATTTGTGCGGTTTTGCTTCCATTGTTGCTTTTGTGTACAGATTATCGGCTTGTCTTTTCCTATGAACAGACAAAAGGCAGTAGCCAAAAACAATGAGTTGAATTTGAAGAGGTTTCTTAAAACCCCTAATCCTGTCTTTTACTGTTTGTAAAATAATATTTAAATTGAAAGTGGTATTAGCTAGTGAGTTTTAATACCGATAATACTTCTTAACTAAATAGTAAAAAGGCGTGCGCCGTGGATGAAAGGGGCTAAATGATATCGCTGAAATAATTGTGATTAGTCGATTTTTCATAAACTTTCCCTATACTAAGTTAAAATCAAAATACCGATAGAGAATTTCATAAAAAAATTTAAAGTATGCAGGTTAAAGGTTTAAGCCTCGATTCGCCGTTTAAACGTACCTGAAAAGATTAAATAAGTGTAGAAACAAAACCCATACTCACATTATAAATGCGAAAGTGTGTCTGTCTGTCTGTTGCCTCCTCACGCCCAACCCCTGAACCGTCTTTGCTAAAATTAAGTACGGAGATACTTCGAGTCGCGTGAAAGGACATAGGATACTTTTTATCCCAGAAAAATGTACGGTTCCCACGCGATAAACGAATTTAGGCGCAACGGAGTTGAGATCTCCCTAGTTCTTCAGAAATTGCTTATTGTATGAGTAACATGTTTACAAGTTATTGGCGTTGAGTGTACATTTTTTAATTAGTCTTCACCGTATGGTGTGAACCGCGCTCGGTATATCGCATGTATGCCCGTCAAGTGCGCTGATGCGGAATACAAACTTACATCTGCATTATGTATGCATTTATAATACTGAACATTGTGCGAGGGAGACAAGTATATTTCAAGCACTAGGTAAAGGTTAAAGAAACAAAGAAACGTCAGAAGTGGATGATTACCATAAAGTTAATATACCTAGGTATATAGGTATATTAACTTTATGATGATTACCTACTAGGTGGAGACACAGAATGTAGAGTTTAATATCACGTCACGTTTAGAGACTACAATACATAAGTTAGTGTTTATTAAAAATTAAAATCATGTCTCTTTCTTCTTTCAGCACATTTCACTTACCATGCGTTTTTAAAAATTCACTGCTTCTATGGCCTATACCTACTTGTCTAAAATCTGAATTACAGTTAACAAAATCATTTTTCCAGACTGAAATCTACTTATCCTGTTGAAACAGGATAAGTAGATTGAACATACGTTGACCAAACAATCTTCAAAGACACACTTCTGAAAGCATTCGGCACTATGAAAGGTACTTAAGCCACTGATCTATCGCGTGCAAAAAACGCCGACGAAAACGCACGAGCGTCGGTCATCTAGAAAGTGTATTGTATCTGTATTACACTGACCGGCTATTTATGCTCTGCTGCATATCCATTACACACAACAATATTTATCCGCTCCTAATCTTCGGATCACTTCAACACTAAAGAGATGCCGAAGTGTTTCCCCGAACGGCCGTAAGACTGTTGTTTTATTGTTGTTGTTCTAAAAGATGGCGAGGATTATCTCAAAATCATCTGGATTTGACCACACAGAAAAGGGTAATAGCAAAACTACAGAAGAGAGGGTTCGGCCTTGTTAAACATAATCTAGAATTTAGAACAGTTCTAGGTACTAGCGGATTCTGCGACCTAAAATGCAGCGTAAGTAGTTATATAGAAGAGCACTGCATTTTTGTAAAGACATTGCCTACACACTTTGCCTACCAGTGAAGAAGGTTGTTTACTTTTTAGAAAGATATCTAGTTTTTTAGTCCATCATTCCTTATCATACTTCCATCTGAAGGAGATTCACAGCAAGGCCCTAGCCTGAATATCATCTTCCAAATTTTTTTTTTTTATGAAATAAGGGGGCAAACGAGCAAACGGGTCACCTGATGGAAAGCAACTTCCGTCGCCCATGGACACTCGCATCATTAGAAGAGCTGCATGTGCGTTGCCGGCCTTTTAAGAGGGAATAGGGTAATAGGGGATGGTAGGGAAGGGAAGGGAATAGGGGAGGGTAGGAAAGGGAATAGGGTAGGGGATTGGGCCTCCGGTAAACTCACTCACTCACTCGGCGAAACACAGCGCAAGCGCTGTTTCACGCCGGTTTTCTGTGAGAACGTGGTATTTATCCGGTCCAGCCGGCCCATTCGTGCCGAAGCATGGCTCTCCCACGTATAAACTTTATTACTTACACTCTACCTATTATACAATCATTGTGCAGTAGGCAGTAGCTAGTTTTGGAGGAACTTTAGAATATAAGAGGTAAGAACCAATGGGGAATGTTAAAGAACTTATAGAAACCTTACGTCGGTGCCTACTGCTTATTGCTTAATCAAAATTGTATTTTTTTAATCAACACGGCATACAATACAAGCTTACTATTACCGTGCCATTACTTACTGAACAATGGCATTGCGGATTCTTGGGTGGTATCGGCACTTTGTGGGATTATCCTCGATCTGAGGCTACTCCTGCCGAATTGTTGCTTGCTGCTTATTCGTTTGTTGCTGTTTATTCGGCCAGAAATTAGGAACACTTTGTAACACCGGCAAGCGGCGTGTTGCCTGTTTTTTGGCAAACGCGACAGTCCTGAAAATTGCATAGCGCTTTCAATGTCTTCATTCTGGGCACCTTATTGCTTATAGCTCTACATCGAAGTAGTGTTCTTGTAGTTTAGGTATTATGGTTGCGTACATTCTCTTGCCAATTATTATCACCAAAACTTATTTATCTGCCAACTGCCAAGTAATAATTATCTACTCTTATTTAGCTTAAATTTGCTTTTTGAACGCTTGCTTGAAGATTGTAGAGCCAGTTTCAGGTCCTGAAAAATAGAGTTGTTATAGTAAGTTTTAATTTAAATCAAAACGGAAAAAGAATTAGCGCGTTGTACATGTTGATATTCTGAGCATCTTTTCATGATAAAAGTTAACGACTGCAGTTCACAAAATTGTGCGCTTCCGTTGCACCATACAAGTTATTTCACAATACTTTCTTTCTCCGTGTATCAAGGAAAATATCAGTAACGTGAGCTTAATTATTATCAATTGAATCTGTAATGTATGCCAATCGCCGACTGACTTCGTGTGTTCTATTACTAAAGCCATAAGGTTAAAAATCCCGGAGGTGTTCGCTACAACAGTAGCGGCGGCCGCCGGCCACACAAAGGCGCGGCGCGTTTGATCCACAACAACTCGTTTGAATATCGAATCTCAGTTTAATTCGAGCTGACGCAGAGGGCGCTGTCATGATAAAACGCACCTGCGAACTCTCTCAACTCTCTGGTGGTGTGGATGTGTAAGAGAAATTAAATAAGCGTCGCTTAATCAGCTATGTAGAGAAAGGAAAAGCCAATGGTAAGTAACAAAGCACAAAAAGACTGCCAAGAAGGGAAATACATAGTTTCACGGTTCACCCCATCCTCTTTGTAAAACATAAAAGTAAGCATACACGTTAAACATTACCAGTTAAACGAAATACGTAACTTACAGTAGACCATTTTCCAATCCGGATCGTGCAAACGCACACATGGGCATGATAACAGATATCTTGAAGCAACAAAAGTCAAAACATCCAATATCACTTTACGCGCACGCAGCACGTGACACTTCTCTTCTTATTGAGCTAGTTTAATTTCAAGACCATGTTAGTCTATTCTACTGTATGAAAATTATACTGTGGGTTTACATAGTAAAGAAATCACGAATTACCTTACCCGGAGCCCGGAGGTCGGATCTATCATTTTAGCGCGATCAATCATCTCGATGGCGCGGTAGATCGTTGACTTCATGATTATTGGTTTTGAGTCTAACTGTAACAGCATTATTGCTATTGAATTGAAATAAAAAGGGATTGATTTGAGTATGATCTTTTGGAATGAATTTATTAAAATTATGCTGAGTCTATTCGTGTAAGACGACATTGTATACAGAGTCTGTTACAGCAATAGCGCACTAGCGTTTAGGCCGCAGCGGCCAGGTCGCGTCGGCCTTCGCGAGAGCTTGGTGTGGCTAATATAATATGCCATAGCATAGACCACGTGCACCTGGCCACCATGCGGCCAGCGGCCACACAAAGCTCTCGAAGGCCGTCGCGACCTAGCCGCTGCGGCCTAGCTGCTAGTGCGCTATTGCTCTTATTGTAATCATCATCGTCAAGCGTGACCCAAACTTTGTTGTGACGTCACAGTCACCCCATTCGAAGTGTCGGTAATTAAAAAGTGTGCGATGATTTATGGTCGGTATTCCTGTCCGGTCCCGGCTGACAGCGCCTGTTAACTCGCAGGCCGGACCGCACTGCGCCCGCGCTGAAGAGGTACTGTGAACAAAGAAATAAAGAAAAAAATTAAGGAATGCTAAAAACAAGAAACGAGTGTTTTTGTGCCGCGCCACTATGTATTTACATGCAATTGCTTGTGATCTCGCGAAGTTATTCGAAGGGCGAAACGCATATAAAGCGAGCCTCAATACAACAGTGGAACCTACTGAAGAATCTAGTAAATTTTGTTTGAAGTTATAACTATCTATAAGATAATTTTACAAGTTTTTCAGGTATATCCCACTCAGGGATCTTATTTTTTTTTTTATGATATAAGGGGGCAAACGAGCAAACGGGTCACCTGATGGAAAGCAACTTCCGTCGCCCATAGACACTCGCAGCATCAGAAGAGCTGCAGGTGCGTTGCCGGCCTTTTAATAGGGAATAGGGAAATATGAGAGGGTAGGGAAGGGAAGGGAATAGGGGAGGGTATGGAAGGGAATAGGGTAGGGGATTGGGCCTCCGGTAAACTCACTCACTCGGCGAAACACAGCGCAAGCGCTGTTTCACGCCGGTTTTCTGTGAGGACGTGGTATTTCTCCGGTCGAGCCGGCCCATTCGTGCCGAAGCATGGCTCTCCCACGTACAAAACTTGTACAAAATTCTGTGTTAAAACTTAAAACATCACTTTTTATTATAATTTATACCAAGAATGACCATATTTTACCGAGGATCAACTTCCACTTACACTATTTTAAGTAGGTAGGAAGAATTGGTTCTAAGGTTTTCACGGTAAAGACTCATGAATTAGCTCAAAAGCTCTTCTTTGGATTTTGCTGATCGTATGACGAGGCAGACTCAAGAATATTAGCTCAAAAGCTCTTCTTTGGATTTTGCTGATGACTCGTATGACAAGGCAGACTCAAAAATATTTGCTCAAAAGCTCTTCTTTGGATTTTGCTGATGACCCGTATGACGAGGGAGACTCAAGAATATTAGATTTAAAGCTCTCCTTTAGTTTTTGCTGACGACTTCGTACGAGGCAGTTCTGCGGGAATCTTACCGTAGTGTCACAGTATAGCAATATGACATAATATGGGACTAATATTGCTATACTGTGGTAGTGTTATGTGTCTCCGTGCACATCATATTATTTTGTACTTTAGTCGTAAAAACAAACGGATACACATATTTTATAGTCTTAGAGCAATAATAATACAGTTTTCTTGAACTTATTCCACTTTTACATATTTATTTGCTGACGGTCCATACGGGAGCCACGACGTGCGCAGCGTGAGGCCAATCTGTGCATCATCTCGTCCCGTCTCCCCTGACAACCAACAGCTGATCATCAGAAGGCAACTCTATCTGGGATTTAATTGCATAACTGTTTCCTTTACAACTAGTTTACTGTATGCCCTGGTGTCAGTGATGGGACTATGTTAAGGTTAAACGAAATTGTAGAGGACCCAGAAGACTGTGTACAATGAAGTTTGAACTGAAACCTAAAGACTCAAAACTATTTTGCGTACAGTTAAGCTTGAGTGAAAATGTAGAGAATCAGAAATAAACAACAAAAACGAAGAGAAACTTTAGATTAGATTAGAGAATAGATAGTAGAGACTGTAGATGGAAATTGAAATAAAGAAGAGAAAAAGAGATGCTGAGCACAGTTTATTGTTAAATTAAAATCATCTCAGTTACTTTCAAAGGAATTTGAACGAAAAGTTCCTTTATACTTCGCCGAATACATTTTTTTTGTTGATCGACTCAATAACTTATGAAGTCTTCCGAGCCGTGATAGTTCTCCTTTTAAATTCAGCATATTTCCTACTCCTGTGAATTTTTTTACATTTTTTTACATTTCCAGAAGCCACAGTTTAGCTGGTAGAAGGGGGTGACACTGGACTCTAACGATATTTTCCACTTTAAAACTTAAAATTTTACAAACGGATCCCTAAATCGGAAAATAATCTATGAATACTCATAATATTTTTAAAAAACCTATCCAACGACACTCCACACGATGGAGTGGACGCGAAAAAAAATATGTCATCCCCGCTTGATGTGTAGGGAAGGTACCATAAAAAGAAATATTTTTTTAAGATTTCATGTACCATTTTGTCGGCATCATTAATATACAACTGTGCATTCATGCCAAATTACAGCTTTGTAGGTCCTATAGTCTCTGAGCAAAACCGTGGACAGACAGACGGGCGGGTGGTGTACCTACCCGCCAAGCCGCGTGTTCGAGCGGACGCATATTTTTAACCGACTTCCAAAAAACGAGGAGGTTATATATTCGGCTGTGGATATTTTTTTTTTGTATGTTCGACCACTCCTATTTCTGGGTGTTGTGGTCTAAGTTCCAACCTAACCTAACCTACTTTTGGACTTTCTGGATGGTGTTTGTTTTTGTTTTTGGGGGACGGGGGGTCGCAGCCCCCCCTTTAGGGGGGCTGCGACCCCCCGTCCCCCCCTTCGGTATCCGTGGCTAGGTAGTTAAGTAAGACCCACTCATCACAGCCTTGAGATGCCTTAAAAATACTTCGTAAACATCAGAAAACCGATGATCTTATCTGAAGATTACGAAAATCTCAAATGCGAATTTCTTCTAAACGGAGAGTTTACTGGCGGTGGAAACGGCAAGTAGGAGTTTTTCTCACCCAAAACAATCCTCCTTAACCCATGTCACCAACATTTAATTGACGTAGGTTCCTAAACCTTAGCCAAATTTTTCTAAGTATTTTCGCCATACTAACGAGGGTCACATTTCGGCCTGTCATTCGACAGGGGTTGATTTTTGAGAAAAGTTTATCTGAGCTTTTTTGCTTCCCTTGGCGCGGGCGCCCCCTATAGATTGGTTTAATAAAAAGGGGTGGTCATTGGGGGTTGTATTTTTTCGTCACAATTTTTTAAGTCTTTTTCCCATAGTGCCCAGTTTCCTTCAGGCCAACCGAACAAAAAAAAATACAATGTTGGCGTTGCGTTCTTTGACGTATTAAATTATTGAATGCGCCAATACGAATTGAATGAAAGAAGATGACGAAAATTGAAGATGAAAGTGTACAGTGTGGACATACATAGCTAATCTACATCGTAATAGGAATAAGAAACACAATCGCAATTAGTATAAAAAATACTTCGTTTATACGGTTTATATTTACACGATTTTGATACATATACAGATCGAATTTCTGTGCAAGTTTATAGGTACAATAATTGCCTAGCGGCTAGCACGTGTTTACTGTTCACTTCGATTTTTTTAAATGTATTGTATAAAATTATCTACCTGATATTTGTGAGCACGACGTCTGACTAAGAATTAAGATACGTAGAATATTAAATATACTTACGCGATGGTTAGTAGGTAACTAAAAAGAGTGAAATTATTATTTTTAACAAAAAATTAAAACCGACTTCCAAGGTTAAAACAATAATAACATCCTTATAATATGAACTAAAAAGTATTAAATAATTTTTCCTATCTAATAGTGCCTTTTTCCGAATTCGGCTAAACCTCAACTATTTCTGTACTCAATCTTCATAATTTTGAAGTCGGTGCCAGTTCCAAAAGTTTCAAATATTCTGTCAGAGAACTAAAGATTCAGCTATCTGGTACCGACTTCAAAATGATGAAGATTGAGTACAGAAATAGTTGAGGTTTAGCCGAATTCGGAAAAAGGCACTATTAGATAGGAAAAATTATTTAATACTTTTTAGTTCATATTATAAGGATGTTATTATTGTTTTTATCTTGGAAGTCGGTTTTAATTTTTTGTTAAAAATAATAATATAAATCAGACTTATTTTGTGAACCGAATTATATTTTAGCGCTCCCATTGTTTCAATTTTAAATGCATCCTGATGAAATAAATCACTCCTCAAGACTCATCCCTTCAGTCCCTCAGCGCCCACAAAGGGGCGTTATCGCCCACTTTGGGAAAAACTAGGCCTTTACATCCGTTGTGGATGATTTATACAGTATTTTTCAGAGCGAAGTAACCACTCCTCAAATACTGTAGTGCCTGGGACAAGATTTTTAAATGTCCTTATGGTTACCCAAGCGCATACGGCATTCTCGCATCATAGTCGGCCTAGTCCAGAGGAAAGAACTAGTCAATACGTCTGGGACCAACTATGTGCGGGCGTACGAGCGTCCGTATTATGTACTTGAGATCAGAAAATGTCTCATAGGTACACGCCTCCACCCGGGTTCGAACCTGCACCCTCTAGGAGTGCGAACCGAAGACCCATTAGACCACGGACGCTCTTACTTTGGGAAAGGCTGTTATAAATCGAGCCTAAACAGACGTAGGCGCCGACAGCAACTAGTTTTTGTTTTTCACACTTCTAAATATAATTAGCAACCGTATAACGCACACTGAGTGTTAATTGCAATATTTACTATATTATTTCATCATTGCACCATTAAAATTAGTTTTAGTATGTAATTATTTTCTTTTACGCATTTCATTATAATATTATATTAATTAGAGTATACCTGTATATAAATAGACAAAATATTCTCTACTTGGTAGTTATGGTTTTCTGATATGGATGTGATGAAGGTATGATTTTTTATTTTTTTTAGACTTTAAGCATATTAAATATAGTTTCTTTTCTACTAACGTCACTACGGTTACCTACTTTTTCTATTAATTTAAGCTAAACGGAACGGATTTATTAACAAAAACAATGTTTTGCAATGATAACTTCCTGTATTATTTTCTTGATTATCCGTTTTACGTAAAACGTTTTTTTATGCAAAACATTATATTATTTTGATTTTTCAGATATTCCTGTTGTTCTTCATATCGATAGAATACTCTATAAGGTATTTATTTTTATTTTGGGGCAAATATCAGAATTTTCTAAGCTGTTTTATAATATCGAGAACTTTTGCAAAATCAAAACATAGATTTTTCAACCATTAAAATATTTAAATGGTTGAAAAATCTATGTTTTGATTTAGCAAAAGTAAAAAGCCTAAAAATATTAATTTTAGGCTATAATATAAATCTATTTTGGGTGCAGACAATGACTGAAACTTAAATGCATTTATTTTATTCCTTTTCAGTCAAAAAATAGAAGAAAACCAAGATGTAGCAGAGCCTAGGATAGATTTGAACATAAACTACCCTCCAAACAGCAAAGGCAACTGCTATGGAAAGTTTTGTAAGCAGATAAAAAGTAAATATGCTCACAACGAACGATGCACTTGCTTCCCTTTGAACAACTACAACACACCAGTACTGGAGTATTTAACAAATGGTTTTGAAAAACCAATAGAGAGGACGGTGGTGTACATTTACACCGTTGGTAAAAAAAATGCACTTTACGTGCCAAATTTACATAAACAGTCCCTTTTTACTGATCTCACACTCGACGACGGTGATGTTTTAAGGCCTCTCCCATCACATAATGTAAATGTACTGACGGCGCTAGAAGAGCTTCCCCAAGAGGAAAATGAGGATCATAGTAGTCGAACTAATGCTCATATTATAACAATCAATGAAAATCAACCCATAAATGAGCAAAATCTACAAAAGTCTATCTCACCAACTAGTAGTGAGAGGATAAGCAAAGAAGCTCTGAAGCATATTTTCGAAGATAAATTACATTTGTTAGCATCGTATGAGTATCCTTCATCACAAGATTTTGACGGAATAGGAGAATCAAATTTGTATGACGATGATGATAGTCAATCAGTATTTGGAATATATCCTGACGAAGATGATGAGTACACTGAGAACGTTGAAGAACCAAATCCAGTGTTAGTATCCAAACCAGGTAGCAAAAATGTACTTGTAGATGATACGGTTAGATCTCAAGAAAAATTATATCTCAATACTGGTGCTGTTAAAGAACCGTCTGTTTTTGTATCCGTTGAACATGGCTTAGATCCTATTGTAAATGAACTATTTTCACATGAAGTTATTAAACCTAAAAATATTGTCGCACCTCTTAACATTCCTAGGCCTAACTTTGGAAATATCGACCTGAAACCTAATGCGCAACAGGTAAAATTCCCGTATAAAGGATTTGGGTATAATGAAGATGAGAATCAATCACAAAACGCTTTTAAACCAGAACCCCTTAACCAGGCAGAAGAGGTGTTAAATATTAATGGTCCTTTAGCTATTCCGAACTTACACAACGCTGATCGACCAGTAAAAGTTTTCGAATCAAAACCCAGCGAGGAAATCATAGATGAACATGGCAAAGCTCCTAAAATAGATTATGGACTAAATTTAAATAAAGATTATTTTCCTTTATACCATAATTCAAAACCACAGAAAATTGTCGGGTTAAACTCAAATAAAAATAAGAAACTTGTAGAAAACATTGCGAAACCTCAAAATTTGTACGGAGTTGATAATTTACAACCACAGAATGGTTTTGGATTCGGTTCACCATGGAATACTTTGCCAGTAGACATTTATGAATCAACGCATAGTAAAGAGTTGAATTTAAACAGTATTTACGACCCTCGCAGAAAGGTTGAAATAGAAATCGATGAGGAAAATTTAGCTTCTGCGAGTCTCATCAAGCACCGACCGGACATTAGCTGCTCATCTGGTATTTGTAAGCTTCATATTTATTGCTCAAGATATGAATGTCCCAAATATTTGAAATCAATATCCAAGCTACACACTAGTATACACAAACACCCATACTTGGAGAATACTTTCGTCGCAATAAATAATGTCGGGGGTAATGAGAATAGTACAGATTCACAGCTGAAATCTTTCTACAACTTGATTGGGTTAGAAAACGCTGAGAATAAGATACAAAATATCCATGGCGTCCAGTTAGAAGAAGAAAATCCAAACAATTACTTGAGCCATGTCCAAAGAAAACAAGTACCAAGATCAATTCCGATGAGTTTCGATCCTTTATTTAGTACGTTAAAGCAAGGATCGGCCCTTCAAAGCCTTCCTTTCTCTAGCCCGATTAAAGATCAGCTAGTTAAATTTTACCCAGAAAACAAACAAATACTTTCAACACAAATTCTGAATCCACCTCAATATCGGGGTATTTACTTTCCAATGCCACATCATGATCAACATAACAATATAAAAATCACACCAGTTACTCCAAACAAGAAAGATCCATCGCAAAATTTGAAAATTATACCGGTAACTCCAGAAAAGAAAGACTCACCGAAATATCGGGATATTTACTTCCCGATGCCACACCATGATCAAAAACCTAACAACATAAAAATTACTCCAGTAATTCCAGCAACACCAGAAAAGAAAGACTCACCGAAATATCGAGGTATTTACTTCCCTATGCCACACAATGATCAACTAGTAACCCCAGAAAAGAAAGACCCTCTAAAGGATCTACTACTTTTGCCGTCTAAAATCCATAACGAAGGAATGAAAACGGTAGCTGATCTGATACCAGGTCTGAGCTTACGAAGACATAATGTGGTGGAGGAAGATGTACCTGATGAAATCGAGGTTCCTGTTGATGAAGAGGATATAAAAATAAAAATAATCGGTGGACAGCCAGCTGTTAGCAGTGGAACGCCAATGCAAATCAAAGCGAGGTTAGGAGACATTTAGGAGATGAAGCAAACAAAGAAATCTACATGATAACACAGCATTCTAACGGACTATGATGAATTATTGAATCATTTTATTATAACACGAGCATTACAAAATCATGGCGTTTTAATTCTTTTAAAACCTAGTTCATATTTTTTATACATGAGTTTTTTTTTGGTATTTTACGCTAGCTAATAAATTATTATGATATTAATTTATTAATAATTTTTGCTTGCTTTTACATTTTCTAATAGAAGCTAGAAATAACCGGCCTGGGTTTTTTTAATTTTTTATTTAGATTGTTAGCATTATTTTAAACAAATATGTAAGCAGTTAAAATTAATTTATTATAAGATTCATAATATTATTATATTGTTGAGTGAATAAATAAAAAATATAAGAAATCTAAAATTTTACTTAAGTACCTACTAGAAAATTAATAAGTAAGGTTTTTTTTTAAGTACACGAATTTTACTATACACACTGGTGTTATTTTTATTTACGAAAATTACAGTTATTAAACTTCGTGGCGTAAAATTTTTAGAACAGGTTTTTAAAGGTGTTACAGAGGAGAAAACCCAAGTTTGGTAACATGCTACTTGTAACTTGTAGCACACCACGAAGTATTTGTTGGCCATAAAATGAAATTTAAGTATATTATAAATAGAATACAAAACAAAAACATAATAAAATAAAAATATTAAATTAAATATAAATATATTCCAGAGATATTATTATGAATTCTAATTCAATACCAAGGTTTTGAATTAGGATTAGTATAGTTCACTTTGTTCATTCTACTTTCTGAAAAACCTTTAAAAGCGCCATCTATATTATTCATGATTCACCACGATCAGTCTTCTGAACGTGCGAACGAACGTGCAGTCTACTGCAGTGTCATTTAGTTCCAATACATAAGCATAGATGTCACTTTTTATTGTTAAGGAGTACCGATAGATGGCAGTTAAGATTAAACATTTTTAAAATTAAAATTTTCTGTGAAATTAATAAATGATTTAAAATAAAACTTATAAATAATAAACTAGGTCAATGTTTGCATGTAAATAATTTCTAAGTTTGTATCAATAAATAAGATTGCGCCATTAAGTTCATTACGTCAATTTGTAAAATGAAGTCAGGCAAGTTAGCCGAAGTAAGTTCAGTCAGTCACAGTCAGTGACCGAGTCGAATCGCAGGAGTGTGTCGCCTCGCGCTAAAAATATCGAAACCGTAGCTTCGTTTTAAAATCCGCTAAGGAAACTTGGATTTCTGTGACTTGAATGAAGATTGCCACGAAGGACGTTCGACCTGCCTTCTCTTGAAAATAATGATAGTCCACATGTTTTTATAAATAAGTTTGTTTTCTGTGAACTGTCAGTCCCGCGCGGTGTCCCATTGTTTGTGTCGGTGTTATGGCTTTGAGAGGATGTTAACATTATTGAACTAATTTCCGTGTAACTGATATTTCACATTTCATGGGATTGCACTTCGGGTGAGTAATATTTATATCTTTCTTAGTCTTTATTTACACTTGTTTAATGAGTTGTCTTATAAGAATTGCAATAAAGATAAAGGCAAGTGCTTCTAAGGTTGCTTGCAATTTTATATTAATTAAGTTTAATTAGATAAAAATTGAAACTTCAAGATAGTCAATTACGGTAAGTACCTAATTAGTTTTTAATTTGTGTCTAATTTGTTATTATTTAATTATTTATTTATTCTAAATTATTGGAAACTCCTGTTTGATAATATTGAATGAAACTTCTCCAAAAACAATAAACATCCTTTAACGTTTTGCTAGTTTAGGGATGTATTTTAATTGCCTATCTAATTATGGATAATTTATGTCCATAGCTCTAGTTCCAGTCGTTAGTTTTGTAGCTTTACTTACTAAAAATATATTTAGCTCAGGTGTACGTTCACCTTCAAAATATAAACGTCAAAAATAATCATTCCTTAGCCATTGATAACTTGACCGTACTTTTCAATTTTCAAAATTGCTGGCATACTGCACTACATACAGTTAACAATATTAATTTATATTTAATCGTTTTTGTTCTTTATATGGGTATTATTGCTGAATGCTGATTGTTAATATCGAGGCGGTAATCGCATCAATTTTTTTATCGAACTGTATAAAAACTAATTGGTACTCTAAAGGCCCTTTTGCCTTTTTTTAAATAAAAGGCTAGTTATCTGTCTTTGATTATTTACACGTCGTACACGTGTAAGTAATCAAGAAACTCTAAGCGTGAATAAATTTTATATTTTCCTCGTTCTCCAAAGTTACAAAAGAGATGGCATGATATTTGATGGACAATTAGTAACTGGACTTATGAAGTAAGCTCTCTTTAACTATTAAACGTGATTGCGTACTAAAGCAATTCGAGTCTTTAGCGATATTTATCAAAACGTTACGAATTAAAGTAGCAATTGTGTCTCAATCGACAATCAACGATTTAACAGAGCAATGACTGTCGAAAATGTTTTCTTCATTAATTGACTGTGATTGAGTTAATATAGCTTAGCTTTTTTAATACTTAAGCAATATTATACCTAATACTTTTCTAGAAAAACATGACCATGCTGAGGTAATTTATTGAAATTGATTCCCCATTTTTTTCCTTCCTTCTCCTTTTCCTTAGCTTGACGTCAAGTGCAATGTCTTGTTAGCTCATTCAATCCATTATTGGTGTTAAATAAAATATTTCTCTTCGCCTTTTATTTTCTTCTCCCTGTTTTTTAAGATCAATAGATGTCAATAGTCTTCTCCTCTTCAGTTTCTTCAATATTTCAATCTCTTGCTACTAGTTTGATTCTAATTCTTTATTTTTCTTCGCCCTTGTTTCTTTTACCTGAAAGTTACGATCTTAACGCTTATTTTCTTCAGTTTCTTCAATCTTTTCTCTTGCTACTTTGTACTTTGGTTCAAAATCTTTAACCAGATAATAAGATTACCGCTAACCTCGGCCACCGTTGCACAATTCATCTGCTATTGTTTAAATTTCATGCCCCAGCGGCCTTGGGTGTCGTCAGGTTTGGAAATTAAATTAAAACGACCAGTCGCCCATGAATGCCCATGATTATTGCGAATATCATAATCACCAAAACCTCTTTTTTCATAATTTTAATTAATAGGGGTTGGTTTTCATAGATTTTCATTTTATAATCGGGTGTTGTTTTTTTTAGATTTTATTTTGATTGATTTTTTTAGATTTTATACCATTTGCATTAGGTCACCTGATTTTGTTTTATTTTGAGTTATTCCATTTATTTTTGTTGTGATTTAACTGTCAAGGTTATCAAACCTTTTTTTGATTTACGTCTTGGTTGTTTTTTGCACTAATTTGATGAACCTAATAATTGAAGATATAAATGGATGTACCGGGTAACTAACATTAAAAATATGTTAGTTACCAAGGAAAAAATTGAGTAATTGCTCTTCTGTTGTAAATAACAGAAGAGCAATAACTCAAATTTTTTCCCTATAATTTGAACCTACTCCATTATCCGGCCAATATCATACCTCGCTAATCGCTATGTATAGACATAACATCCACATTCCCAGGCGTAAGTCTCCATTAATAATTCAAGAAACGGCAAATTTTCAAATTGTTATCTTCAATTTTTTTATTATGTTACATTTTTAACACAAAAACATAATATATTTTTATGTACGCAAGCCGGTATTCCAAGTATTATTATATCCTGTTATACAGTACCTGATTCTTTAAGTGCCAATTCACTTGTTACTAAATCTAGGTTAAAAGTTATACCACTCGTACAGCGGATATTAAATCAGCTTTTGTTACTCTTGAACCAGTTCTACAAAGGCTGGACTGAACCTTAACTGGTGCATTGTTGATATGATTCACAGTTATATTACCATTAACAGGACCTTACACGAACGACATAAAGACGATAATAGAAACTCTGAGATGAAGATCTGTCTGTGACGTCTTCTCAGTCTGACTCGCGACGGATGCAAAAAGACACATTTTTTATTTGAGCGGTGTAAGTGATTTTTTGCTCCTCTTCTGCCTTTCTTCTTTTGCTTCTCTGAACGATCGATGTTTTTTTTTTACTTAAACCTTATCCATATGAGTGTCCTAAAGGTCCTTAAAAGTTACTTAATGTATTTTTAATGTTTTGGTACACTTGTAAAATGCCCATTATCAGAAATTATTTTAATATAATGATGACTCTTTATATACAATTTACGTTTTGACCTCTGAGTTCCTACGGTTCTCAAAAATGTAATTTTTAGGTACTTAGGTTCTCTCTCATTACATTTAATTTTTGTGACGTTTTTGTAAAGAGATAATTAGTGACAGTAAAATTCCACGAGAACCAAGGGAAAGTAAACAATATAAAAATCATAAAGTGAACAATGAGTAGAAAATTTATAATCACGTTCAAACTTTCTTCATTTAAGAAGTTAGTAGCCAATAGGTACATAATAAAGATTATCATTTTTGGTTCAATTTAAAAAAATAACGTTTTATGCTGGACAATGCGATTACGGTCTACTTATGGCACATAATTAATGTCGTAATTAATGATTATTATTTATTAGTGCCAAGTTATCCTTATATTATTTCTTCATGCATTTCTGTTATTTAAAAACAAACATTCAAATATTTTAATAAGTATTTAAATTTATTCTCTTTTTAAAATCCTGTAGCTTCATATACATTCTCTATGGCTAATCTACGAATGTATGTTAGATTTTAACCTCTTTACTTACACGAAATTGGGTTAAAGTTAACTGTGGGTTAAATATTATGCTGTCCCTTTCATCAAAAACGAGGTGTTACCACCTCGTCCCATTGTGCATGTAGGTTATAGGATCAACTGCCAATATCGGACGGGAAGACACAATCTACAAGAGCGAGGTCAATTGACCTTTTGTTTTATGTTGTCGGGACTCGGGACGCGGGAAACATGAGTCTCGAGTCTCGACGGAGGTCGGAGTCTGAGTTTATTTGAAGTCATGAGTAGATGAAGTGAGTAACTAACAATTTGTAAATTATCGTTTTTTGCATAAATGGAGGCTTCAGGGCCAAGAAAATGATTTAAAAAATATCGGCTAAATGCGAGTCAAACTTGCGCACGAAAGGTTCCGTACCGTTACCTATAGCGGAAAAATGGGCCGAAAATTGTGTTTGTATATAAAAACACAATTTTCGGCCCATTTTTCCGCTATAGGTAACGGTACGGAACCTTTCGTGCGCGAGTTTGACTCGCATTTAGCCGATTTTTTAAAATTCATTTTCATAAATAAATAAAATAAAAATAAAATTTGAAACCCCGGGGGCCGGGGTCACATCACGCGCGGGCGACGCGTCGCGTCGTGTCCATTAATTGTAGTGTTTTTTAGGATAAGTTTCGAAAGCTATTTCTCAACATTTTAGTACTGAGTGATAATAAAAGAAAAAATAAAAGAAATAATCCACTCATGTCTTCATTTGTGAAGACATGAGTGGATGAAATGAGTTCTTTAAAATGAGTATATTTCTTAATTAAATGTACCTTAATTAATTAATAAATAAAATATGCCTAGATTTACAACTAAGAATTCTAGGTTGATGAGATTGGTCAGTATGCATATTTTGCCCCATTAAATGGTAAAATACCACCGATATAATATAAAACATATTATCGATTACGTAATAGCGATATAATAATTTACATATAGAATCTCTGTTTACCTTGACCAGATGTGATATTTGTGGTACCACATACGTGGTGTATGAAAGCTGTGTGCCATATCTGGGAGTTCTATAGTTCATTAGATCGCTGAACATTGGCTTTTTTATTATTTATAGTTGCCTCCACCATCGCCTGTTCCAATGAAAAATAATACGAGAGCTGCAGGTGCGTTGCCGAGCTTTTAAGAGGAAATAGAGTAATTGAGGAGGGTAGGGATGGGAAGGGAAGAGAACGCTGGTTTTCTGTGAGAACGTGGTATTTCTCCGGTCGACTCGGTGACTCGCATTTAGCCGATTTTATATATATATATATATATATATATATATAGTCGAGCATCGTCGAGTACAATTTTTTCAACTTTTTGGATAAGTTCTGGCGTGGTCACCTCGATGCTTCTGCCCGGCCTCGGTTCGTCTTCAAGGGACTCCCTTCCTTGTTTAAATAAACTATGCCACTTGTAAACCATGGTTTTTCCAGTACAAGAGTCGCCGTAAACCGATAACATCTCATTCATTATGGTCGCAACTGATTTTCCTTGCTTGGTAAGAAACTTTATAACGGCTCGAAATTCGATTTTTTCCATATTTCACTTTTCTCTCCCGATTATGTTGCTTGATTGACGATAAGTCAAAGACTAATTGCCTAATGATAATGAAACCTCGTATTTATACTAATAATGAGTCCCTTAACCGTTACGGGTCTAATGAGCCTCATCACCCCCCTCCAACCCTCTCATTCCGCGAACTTAAAAACGCACCCTCGTATATTGAAATTTTGGAAATCAATTTTGAAGTTGATATATCTACTTCAAAATTGATTTACAAAATTTAACCCGAACATACATACTTACATACATACAGAGCAAGTTAAATAAAATACACTGTTCTATAGCTTCTATGCAAATACATGCAAACGACGATGTAATTAAACACTAAATTCCCAAAAAGTAAAAACTCAAATGTCACATCAGCAACATTATCTAAATGTGAGTCTTTATGATATTTTAGATCTGTGATGCTGATGAGTGACGACTTGAGCACGAGTCGCGCAGAATTTTCAAAGGTTATTCTTGTGCAACTTAAGATTATTCGATTCATTTAATAAGACCTATCTCTTAATATTATCCAATTAATTTAAAACAAGAAACTTGCATGGTTACCTACTTGTATTCATGTTAAATTAAAACGAAGCATGGAGCTGCCTTCTTAGAACAGGTAGAGATATTTGAAAAGCAAAGCTCCACAGAAGATTACCAGCAGTGTTTAGATCTAAAGTACTAACTTTCAACTTATTTCTCACAAAATATACTTTTGAAATTTCGGTTTACTGTAATTAAATTTTTGTAAATTCCATCGTTTATAGGTAGTCCAAAATAAGACCGTAACGAAAGTTGTTCCTAAAGGTCAATCTGTTTTAAATAATTCATACATAAGCTTAATTTTACACCAGTCAGGCTCAGAGCATATGTTGCAATATGTATTTTTAAGCCTTGCACCTCGGCTGGGGTATTCACGTAAGACCTTCTATGGAAAACCAGCTTTATCTGTTTCATTTTTAAATCGATTTTCGTTTGCGCCTCATGGAAGTACGGTTTGCATACAAATAAGCAGAACCTTGCCGTCAAAACTACATCCTATTCGAATCTGTAACCTCTAAAACAGGTTATAACTTATCTGTTTATTTCGACGATGATTATGGTAATTAAATATCTACCTGCATTGTTCAAGGTTTGTTAATATCTTTTTATATTTCCCATCTTTATGACTTATGAAGTAAACTCTTTGCTTCGCCAGTCTCATTATTCATAATTTTAAAGAATATTGTTACTTTATGTCTTCTAGTTCATAATATGATGATAAATCAATATATTTTCCTGATAATCTTCGACATAAATCTTAAGGATTTACACTTTACTTCTAATCTAAGTTCTAGCTAATATTATGTGGGTCACGTTACTTAACATGAGCTGTTTTTTATGCTCGTTTACTTGTTTTTCCTCTTAGATACATCACTATGATAAAGAACTTGCTTTTATCGCACGTACACATTCCACTTTTGCCGCCAATTTTACCAGATTCATGTGACAGTTTATTTTTTTAATTCCAACTTTAGGTACTGGCTTGGAACTGGGACAGCCCTACTTCTTATGTAATCTGTGATATAACGTTTATAACTGGAGTTTTCACACATACTTATTAAGTAAATATATTATGTATCCAGAAAATTATTATTCTGGATTAGAGGATTATAGGTCAAACCAAATATTGAAAGCATTGCAGTTTGCAGGTTCTTTTTTAACTCTTCAATTTTTGTTACCTACACCTGCATAACCCATTGTCACTAAGTAAGCTCATCTCTTGCTATGCCTCACATCATTTTACATCTCGCCTAACCAATAACCATCCTAAATACAGAATATAGAAACTTTCCGCCACTGCAAAATATACAGTTCATAACTTTTCCTACCTACAGACCAGGCACACATTGATTTCAACATACTATAACATCACGTATGCTCTTTTTACTTCTCAATATTATTCACGTGTTAAATCTATATATATAAAACTCAAAGGTGACTGACTGACATGGTGATCTATCAACGCACAGCCCAAACCACTGGACCGATCGGACTGAAATTTGGCATGCAGGTAGATGTTATGACGTAGGCATCCGCTAAGAAAGGATTTTGATCAATTCCACCTCCAAGGGGTTAAAATAGGGGATAAAGTTTGTATATAATAATACTTCTTAACGCGAGCGAAGCCACGGGCAAAAGCTCGTGTTTAATAAAGGTGTTATTATCTAAAAATGCGTGAGTAGTAAACAAGGACGAAGACGTTACTGTTTATGTAATTGGACCCCAGTTATATTACTTGTTAATATGTAAATACTTTTACTTTATCTTGCCTACGTTTATTTAGGATCAGATTACTAATAGTTCCCGACCCGGAATTCTAAATGAGTATTTTACAATACCAATTTTAAGAAACAAAATTTTATTTTAAGTTTAATTTAGGTTTAATTATTAAAGGTTTTTTTGAGGTCGGTTACAAAGCCATCGTTACAAATGTTAGCAACACGTAAGAAAGCTTAGAAGAATCTGTATATATCTAGTTAGAAATTTTGAGTCAGACAGTACATGTAGACGTGATGTAGACTGTAAAGTGTAGCCGTAGAGCTCGTTTATATAGTAAAGATATTGCTGAGATAAGTTTGACAGTGGATTCAAATCATAAGATACGAGTAGGTAAACTTGTCCGATCTCCCTGGAAAAGTAATATTTGCTAGTAAACTTATATTTAACATAGCAACCTATAAAATAATATTGACCAAATGAATAAAAATTAGCATGTCATCGCTAAATGTGCATGAAAGGTGCATGTGACCTTGTCGCGGAGTACACAAACGTGAACGCACTGATTGCATAGAGCCGTGCACTTGGACTAGCTTAGCGATTAGCGGGTGATGCTGCCGAAGTAGGTACTCAGCTGACGTATCTCTGTTTCAACTTTCAATGCCTAGAAAGGAAGTACACGTACAGCTTCATTCTACTAATATTATAAAGGCGAAAGTTTGTTTGGATGTATGGATGTGTGGATGTATGGATGTTTGTTACTCTTTCACGCAAAAACTACTAAACGGATTTTAATGAAACTTTACGATAATATAGCTTATACATCAGAATAACACATAGGCTACAATTTTAACCGACTTTCAAAATGGGGGAGGTGTTATGTTCGTTTTCTTATGTTCAACGATTACTCCACTGTTAGTTTACCGATTTTCAAAATTTTTCTTTTGGTATATGGGTGAATTTCAACAAATGACCTTTTTTATCATATCGGTGAACTTTTTTATTTATACATATTTTATATACTTTTCAGGTTTTATGTATTCTTTAGGATACAAAATGTTCCCAAATTTAATATCATTAACGTATCATTTTAATAATTTTAAATTATCATTTTAAGTTTACTAGCAAAATTCAGTTTGAATTCTGGTTTCCACCGATATGATAAACCGGCACCGATTTTTATTTCTGTGCACCGATATGATAAGCTTAACCACCGAAATGACATACTAATCCAGCGTTGTGATACTATTATTTTTATAATATTATATTTATGTATTTATTTCGATCAGGGTGCTTAAAATAAAATTAAAATATTTTTAAAATGTTTTACAATATTTGAGTGGATTTCAACAAATTGCATTTTTATATAATTTTTGTGGAAATTTTTGTTTCCACCAAAATTGGAGATTAGGTGTTTACGAGAAACTGGTACGACAACCACCACCTAGACGAGTTAGCTTATGACAGAATGAGGTGAATGGCGTATTTTGTATGCTTCAAGAATCAATGGTATTTTGTAAAAATAATGTTTTACACACCCTCTTACCCACCAAAATTGGAATTTGCGAGAAAAATAATCATTAAAAAAATTCGTGCACTAAAGTTATAGCACATTAACTTAACTATAAACAAACCAAAACTACCTAAAAAAAAGTACGTGTAATATTTATAGCTGTCTCCCTTACCTCAAGCCTATACCGTAGAACGCGATAGAGACAACTGCAGAAAATCAACGATTCGTTGTCCCCTGATTCCTTCTCCAAAACTTAACCGATTTAAGTACTTTTTTCATTAAAGATTAAAGAAAGGCTTGATCTGTGTTTTTATGTTTTTTTTTTTTTTTAATTTAGCCAAATCTGTTTTCTGGATGTTTGAACACAGCGAAAAATCTGGCCATTTTTTGGGTTTTTGAACGTTTGTATCTTATTTAATAATTAAATTATGAAAAAAAAGAAAACATAGGGACATTCTATTAGTGGCCGTAGATATTCAGGAAAAAAATCATAACTCTACTATCATTATCCAGGGAGGAAACAGGGGACAACGTTTGTATGGAAAAAAGAGCGGTGTGGACTCCTCTTAAGTACACCAAAATTGCATAAAATCGGGGGATTTGTGATAAAACGGTTTTCTTTCATTTCTGGCTGGAAACTGGTGCGACCCAGCCCACAGCCACCTCCTAAACGGGTTAGCGTGTGAATGAAGTATTTTTTATGCTTAAGGGATCAATGGTATTTTTTAGAAACAACGTTTCGTAAATCCCACCAAAATTTAAAAATTCTCCGCGACAGACCTAAACTGTGTCATAAAAACTCAACTACAGAAGTTAGAACAATAAAATTGATATATTATAAAGAGTCAACTATATAAAACGACTAAATAAAAATAAAAATCTAATCCAGTATCAAGTTTTCTGTTAATCGGTCTAGATATTGAGTAAAATAGTTCGGCGACAAGCCACCAAAATTGGAAATCACCTATAAATTATGTTTATTTTCTTGGAAAATAATAATTATTAAAAAAATAATAAAGATAGGCCCAAATTATAAGCGTTATGTTTTACTTTTAAATTAAAAATGAAAACGATATCTTGAAAAAATAAGATAGCTTTCAGCCTTGCCGCGCAAAAAAGTGGTTTGGGAAATCCAGTTTTGATGTAGGGATATAGAATAAATAAAATAATATAATTTATCATCGTTGCCTTTATTAAAATGAACTAGATATGAAAAGAAAAATAAAGTAAAAACTTTAAATGGCCCATCATACATCTTTACATCCATTCATTTTTACTATCATGCGCATTTGTGATTTCTTTGTATACTTAACGAAATGCCTATATGATAAAACAATTCACCGATATGGTGAAATTATCAACCGATATGATAAAACAATCCACCGATGTGACAAAACTGTGCGTTGTTCCTGATTCCAAACACCGATATTAGATTTAAGACACCGATTCGTTTTTTCTTATAATTTCGGTGTAAATTATCATATCGGTGGTTAAAATGACCACCGATTACACCGATATGAGAGCAGCGACGTGAGAATAAAAGCACTTATTAGGAAATTATAAAAAATGAATTATATCTAAGATAAATTTGGTTACAGATAATGAAGCTTAATCACTTAATACATTCATTTGAACCAAACAACAATTTGAAAACTATTATTTACATTAAAAAAATTCAATCACCGATATTATAAAATAATTGCCCGAGAACATTTTAATGGCATACTTATATTGTTGGCACGAATATGCAGCGGTTTGACGAAAATCTGTCTTGACTGCGTGGAAGCACATAATAAGGAGTAAATTAAAATTGGGGTGGGGAGACTGCCCGACTCGTCGATGAAAAGTAATGCTCAAATTTCTTTTATCCAGCGATATGAGGAAAATTCTCAGGACAAGTACATTTGTGCCTCTAAGTAACTATAGTCATTAATTATGTAATAAAATATGGTATATAATAATAGATTTACTAATATTCTACGAAATAATATAAGTTATATCCTTAAATTATTAATATTTTCTAGTATGTAAGCGTTTTTGTTTGTAAAAAAAAGTAGAGGGAGAGCACCGATTTGATAAAAATAGATCTTCAAGTTATTTATTTCTACCTTTGTAATAGTCCTAGGCATATTATATTTTTGCCACAATCCTATAGCTACCCATTGAATAGTAAAACAAATAATTTACAACAATTTTCCCTTTTTTTAATAGTAATTTCAACGAAGACAAAAGAAAAGCCGTTTGGGAAATCCACCCATATAGGGTATCATCCCAATTTTGTATTATATTCACAAAAGTGGTGATCTGATGAAGGATGCATAAGTAATCGAGGGAACTCCTCAAAATTTATATGGAAACACGTGACTTCGGTTTCGTGAGAAATATTCTAAGCATATGCTACCAACAAGTAAGATTTTGCACCGAGATATACCTGGTATACCGTGGTTCGGAAGGTGCTGAGAGAACTCCTGATTCTTTATAGATACAAGTTTGGGAGTTTCGGCGTTGTTTTAAGAACGGAAAGCATATGCTACTATGCAAATTACATTCATCATCATCATCATCATCATCATCACTACCATTTTATACTATACATCGTCCCATGGTTATGACTTATGAGCCTATAATGACCCTGTCATTGGTACTTTTCATAATCTTTTAGATCGAGACTCGAGTTTGTCAAGCGATAATTGAAAAAAAATCTATACTTAATATTGCTTGAGAGTATGTTTGCTTGAACGCGCTAATCTCAGGAACTACTGGTCTGATTTAAAAACTTATTTCAGTGTTAGATAGCTAATTTATCGAGTAAGACTATAGGCTATATAATATTATCACGCTAAGACTAAGACGACCGAAGAAACTCAGGAAAATGTTGGAAAAACGGGGGAAATATTAGAAATTACGAACTACTGGAGCAATTTTTATGGCAATATTTGGCACAGATATAGAGTAAACCAAGTGAAGGGAGTAGGGACATAAGAGCTATTTTTTATGGGAAAATGTACGGTTTCCGTAAAATTCCTAATTGACGCGGGCGAAGCCGCGCGGGACATCTAGTTTTAAAATAAAGCTTTTTTTAGTTCAAGTTAATAATAATATCTATGGACGCTTAATAAATAAGTTAAAATCAAAGTGTATTAAGTTGAATGTTTTCTCCCTTGTTCTTCGCATTTGTGTTAAAGAAGGCATAATAATATCATTTTGACAAACAAATAAGTAAAAATAATCCAGACTGGCAAAATTGGGTCTTAAAGGGCTTCTAAAATTGACTTAATTTTCAATTATCTACGTTGAATTATTGTTACTGTATAATTAGCTTTACGTTTCTCGAATTAGGTACCTAACACTACATCGCAAAAATCGCTTCTCGCTTGTTGCTCACATTCTCCGCATTTCTCTATTGCGGCGTTAGAGTTATTGCTAAGCACACGGACAGACGTATGTACACAATACACATTAACTTGGCTGTGTAAACATCCTCGTGGCGTGTCAATATTATGGTTACAGCCGATCGCGAATAGTTGATCAAACATCGATTTGATCGCTCTGATTAATGACTGTTTGGTCAACTCAAACTTTTGCACGTGCTAAATTCTTAAAAAGGCTATTTTGGGATCTTCTTGGCATAGGATCTACTGATAAGTAAAAAGTTTGGGCAATGGGCATATTATTCCAATTTACAAAGTTATCTGAACATTTTTTGGAGTTTTTTTGCCAAATGTTTTACAGATTTGATTCTAACATTTTTTAATTTCTCTTACCGAATCTTGTTTTGACTAAGTAAGCCAATATTTACGCAAAATTGATGAACGGATTTAACCCACAAAATAACCACATTATTACTACTAAACGTCGTCGTGTGACGCCTTAAAATCTATCAACTCAGATATGCACATTTTTATGGATCTCATCATAATATTATTACACAACATAATATTATTTAGTTGATTGATGGAATATTTTTATAATTCAATCGATTTAGGCCTCTACAAGGTAGGGCGGAAAAATGTATTCAAACGAACACACGACTCACGAAGCATGTTTTTGCCGCTGAGGTAATCCGTCTACCATCAACAGGATTCTACGCCCGTCCTCGCCCGATTAACGCGTAACCACTAATAGAACCACTAACAGAACCACTAACAGATACTAATAGAACGCTAATAAGCTGTCATTTTAGTTCCTTTTAGTACACGTAGGACATTGATCTTACTCACAAGTCACAAGATGTCCCCAAAAGTAATACTTCGATACCGTACCTGTACTTTGAACTACCTGTGTTTTCCATCAAAAAAATAGAATTTTATTTTCCTTTTTACTTCAAAAAACTGTTTCGGCCAACATGTTTTGACGGACGGCGAAGTTTTCGAACTTCACTAAATAGGTGTCGAAATTAATCAAATGCACATTCGCCAAATCTCAAGCCCCCTTATTAATAAACATTGTATAAGCTTAGAATAGTTATGCAGTGTTTTGTTCCTGTCACACAAGTGACATTTTTAATTGGATTGTAGAAGACAAAACATCGTGTAACTATTCAAAGCTTATACAACGTTTATTAATAAGGGGGTTAAGGTATAATATGACCCCAGTTTTAGGATACCCATTTTTATTCCTTTTTCGAAACTTGGCTCATGATTGGCTTAAACGAGGAAGTTATACCGAATGTCTTATTGGACTCAAGGCTGTCAATTTGCTGACTGCATTATACGAAGTTATACAACTTGATCACGTGTTTCCGTCGGAGTTTTTGCTGATTTAGATATTACGATAACAAGGTCATTGTGAGATCTCGGTTTTCTTATCGAAACATCTTTTATAATAACGAAATAATCGGCCAAGTGCGAGTCGGAGGGTTCTGTAACATTATAGAGCAAAATTAGGCAAAAAATTGTGTTTTTGTATGGGAGGCCCCCTTAATTTTTTATTTTATTCTAGTATTAAAATAAAATATTAAAGTACACATATAACTAAGGACTTTGAGAAAAATTCAAGTACCTACCTGTTGCCATTTTTGATATAGAGCAAAAAAGGCCAAAAAAATCACGTTTGTTGTATGGGAGCCCCCCCTTAATTATTCATTTTATTTTGTTTTTAGTATTTGTTGTTATAGCGGCAACAGATATACATAACCTGTGAAAATTTCAACTCTCTAGCTATTGCCGTTCTTAAGTTACAGCCTGGAGACAGACAGACAAAGAAGTCTTAGTTATAGGGTCCCGTTTTTACCCTTTGGGTACGGAACCCTAAAAAGACGTTTGATTATTGACTTTTGAAATCTGATCTAGTATAGCTTCTTCTATAGAGATGTAGAGTACTATCTCATTATCGATTTTAGAAGAATATTGCAATACCATGTGGTATCTTGCTATAATAATTTCAGTAATTTCAGTTCGTTTCGATTAATTTACTAACAGATATTTTATTTATAAAATACTAGCTGTCCCGGTGAACTTCGTGTCACTTTAAAACCTTCCCTGGACTTCTACGAATATTTTAAGACTAAAATTAGCCCAACCCGTTCAGCCGCTTCCGAGTTTTAGCGTTACTAACACAATTGAAAATCCATTTTTATATATTTGACTTTTAATAAGTATTATCACAAATCTTTTGTATGGGAGTATAGAAAAGTGTTGTTTTTAGACTTTTTCAGGAAATGTAATTTTTTTTTTAGAATTTTTCTCTCCGTAAGAACCATCCTCGTACTTCAAGGAATATTTTAAAAAAAGAATTAGCGAAATCGGTCCAACCGTTCCCGAGTTTTGCGCTTAGCAACACATTCAGCGACTCATTTTTATATTATAGATAGATTATGTCAATTTACAATGCTACTAGACGTTCCGCGCGGATTCGCCCGCGTAAATTATTACGGAATCCGTACATTATTTCGCAAATCGTAGTCTATGTCCTTCCAAGTAGTCTACTCTATATCTGTACCAAATAAAATTAAAATTGTTCCAGTATTTCGTGAGATAAGCCCTTTCAAATAATTTTCCCCGTTTTTTCCATATTTTCCTTTGTTTCTTCGCTCGTATTAGTCTTAGCGTGATAATATATGGCCTACAGCCTTCCTCGATAAATGAGCTATCTTACACTGAAAGGATTTTTCAAATCGGACCAGTGCTTTTTGAGATTAGTGCGTTCAAACAAACAAACTCTTCAGCTTTATAATAATTATTAAGTATAGATTATATTTAAAAATATTGAATGTAACCTAAACCTGTATCCGTAGATATTAAGTCAGCATTGAACATTTTTACTATTCATCTTCTATATATCTATAAATATTCATTATAATATAGGTATTGAAACTTAAGCAAATGTGGCTTTTGCGAAAATTATCTTAATTTTTTTTACGTAAGTGATATAAATTATCTGATCAAAATAAACAAGGTGGCGAATTGGTCGCGTTGTGCAAGATATAAGGCGGGTTATGTAACGAATGTCGGTCAATGTTAGCTAACGTCGCCAACTGGTTGTTACAACTCACTGGTTGCAGCTTACAAGCTCGTGCTGTTTGTAGCACGTGCTGTGTTTAATTGGCAAGCTGTTCCGCCTGTTGTTATCAAGTAGCTATTTCAGCTGATAGATTATTTTCTACATCTTCTCAGTACTTTTCGGCACTAATGTTTCGTTTTGTGTTGCGTCGGTTAGGGTGCGTTTCCACCGGAGCTGCGTTGCTTGGAATGTGTTTTTGAGAACCAATAGAATCGCTTCATTTGCCTGACCTCGCAAAACGCAGCGATTCTATTGGTTCTCAAAAACACATTCCACGCAACGTATCTGCGGTGGAAACGCAGCTTTACGCTAAAATGATTGATATAATTTGAGGCTGTTACTATGTACCTACTTTTGTAATATTTGTAAATTTTTTCGTTTGTTTTTCAACGGAAGTTCGTAACTAAAGAAAGATTCAAATTAGCCAAAACCTTGACCATTCAATCAAGTAGGTACTGACATATCATTGGTACTGACCAATGTGACCATAATATTATCTGAACTTGACATTTCTGTCCCATTGTCCGAGATTTATCCTACCACCTACACCGTCCTACGGAATATCTCGTTAATAAACAACCTAATTATTATTATTATGATTAGCGAAGCCGAAATGGTTAGTGACACCTACGTCCTATACCATTCTACGACATTTATTATGTACTTAAATATAATTATAAAATAACAATCTTGTAATAAAAAGTCCAAAAGTATTTATTTTAGTCTATTTGTATTTTTTACCTTAGGTTTTACAACTTGTTATTGGCTACTCTATCTGCCGCATTTAGAGACAATGACTATTTTATTTAATTCAGAGTTTGATCGAAAATGTATGAAGTGTATGTCAAAATCTTCATTCATTAAAGTTCTTTTTGAGTTCCGCCATGTATATTCAATGTGTAGGAAGTTTACGCGATTTAATAATTTTAACATCCTATTTAAGACCCTTGGCATTCAAATTAAAAATAAAATAAGCAAATTGTCAGTTTCCTAAATCCATTTCAATAACGGAAACTCTACCTCGGCATTAACCTTCAGAGAAGCTAATCTTTTTGCTCATTACCAATCAAAATATTGTATAATCAGTATTAATACTTATAACTATTATGTGACCTTATAATATCCTTAGGGACGTAAGTCATAAGGAAATACTTAATTTTCAATAATATTTTTACTGTCCGGTCATTTTTTATCACTAGGGACATTAATTCTGCTGTTTAGGTACCTGTTTTTTTTTTAACTTTCAATAATGATAAATGAACACAGAAATAAACAGACAGAAACATGGCTGAAATTTAATTACCATTTTAGAGTGTCTTAAATAGAGTTTGGGCGCGTAGAGTTAGTAGCTTAGGCCGGTATAAATAGTCAGTACTTAAGATGCGATTCGGCTCTGTGATTGGTCCAAATTTTGACAGCCAACCAATCACAGAGCCTGAACCGTGTCTTGAGACCGAGATGCATCTTGAGTACTGAATATTTATACTGGCCTAAGTATAATATGGTTTTACAATATGACACGTACCATAACAATAAGTAATAATAGGCACGTTTTGGATTTATTTTACGTAAAAAAAACCAATTAGCCTCCATTATCCTTACAAAAAACTCGCCTAAAGCACTCACATTAAATGGTCGATTGTTGAAAAACTGGAGAACCATAGACAAGAAATGCGTGGTTCTACTTGACCCGGTGAGGTCAGGTGCAGGGCAAGGTTATCTGTCAATTACACTTCGTTTGTTAATAGCTGACTGCTTGTTGACGCGATTATCCTAACGATAGCGAAGCGAAGGCTTAACGAAGTTTCGGATATTTTCAGAGCCCCTTGCGTTTTCTTTATAGCTTCTTTATTATATAGAATCCCTGATCAAAATGTATGCAATTGACAAGCGTTCGATAATACAAACATTCGACTCAATGTCATGTTTTTTTATCGGCGATTCTAATTTCTATAAAGAAGCGATACAGAAAACGTGTTGGCTAGAGGCTTTGGGGTTTTCAAGTATGTGTTATTTTTTTGTCAGACACGTTTAGGTTAAATCTGTTAGCATAGCAGCTGCGGATAGTAATTGGAAGAATAAATATTATGAACCATCGAGGAAATTTATTCCTAGGCAGTTGACAGACCAACGCGACGTCATTTGGTCGGATCATGTCAGTTCAATGTTAATTGTAATCTGTCCGCTGGGTTGGGTGGGCGACCAAACCAAGTAGGTCCCCATCTGCCTAGCAATCAACTTCTCTGAGAGTACATAAATCATAATAATACATATACGTGGGAGAGCCATGCTTCGGCACGAATGGGCCGGCTCGACCGGATAAATACCACGTTCTCACAGAAAACCGGCGTGAAACAGCGCTTGCGCTGTGTTTCGCCGAGTGAGTGAGTTTACCGGAGGCCCAATCCCCTACCCTATTCCCTTTCCTACCCTCCCCTATTCCATTCCCTTCCCTACCCTACCTAAGAGGGAATAGGGTAATAGGGGATATTACCCTATTCCCTCTTAAAAGGCCGGCAACGCACATGCAGCTCTTCTGATGCTGCGAGTGTCCATGGGCGACGGATGTTGCTTTCCATCAGGTGACCCGTTTGCTCGTTTGCCCCCTTATTTCATAAAAAAAAATATTATGTTAAAACTTAAAATACTTAAAAAAACATGCAAGTTTTATCTTACTGTACACTCTACATGGTATGACAGTCTTCGCTATTGTCTATTTTCATACAGTTTAGATAATATCATTTTTATTTTGGGGCTACTGATTTAAAACTTTAAACACTAAATGGGCTTAGATTAAAAAGACTAGGCCGCGTTTGATGAACACAGACAAAACGAAACAAACCAAGGAGAAGTCTCGATTTTCTGTGATTTCGGTAATACAATATTGTTGTATTTCTAATTCTGGGTACATTTACCGTTCATTTACCCAGTAAAAAGAAACTCGATTATTTGTAAATTGTAACAGCTTACAGTTCTAACAGTGATTCGATCAGACGTTCACACGACTTGACTTTTTACAAGAAGGCACTTGGTAAATGAGAACGTTGAACCTTCTAATAGATACTTCATTGATACTTACAACAGATAACAGAATCAAAGCTAGATAACACAAAATATCTGCACATCCTTTGAGTGTGTATATAATCAAAGTGCTCATCATTTAAAATCCTTATGGGAATAATAAAATATGACCATTCGTTTAGACGACGAGTTAGGATGTAGGTCTCGAAAGAGGTATTGTGAAGCAGACAATTTGCGATCATATAAATTCAGATTTACGTATTTACATGATATATTTTGTGTTATGTGTATGTAGTTAATAGAATCAGGCGTTACTTTGCGGAAATCCATAGCTTAAAATTTAGTTTGTTATCATTTTTAGCAATATTCCGCGAAATAAACCTCAACCTTTAAGTAAATGAGTGAGTGTACGCATAGGCATGCGTACAGCACCTCCCTCCTCCCACACTGTTCTTGCATGCGAGTGTACGCATAGGCGTACACTCGCATGCAAGAACCCGCAAACACCACCACCACACAAGCAATAATGTTGGCAAATCCGTGCAAGGCCCCTCACCACCATGCAGGTAGAAAACCTCGACGCGCGTTACGAACAACGTCCGTCCGTCAAGTACTTGGGAGAGGATCCCGGTGCTGTACGCATGTACGCATGCCTACGAGTATGCGTACACTCATTTACTTAAAGGTTGAGGTTTATTCCACGGAATATTGCTAAAAATGATAAGAAACTACATTTTAAGATAATATGTGTGTTTAAATTATTTATTATAGAACCCATCTTACCCATCACATTCGTGACTGAATTAGCATACAGTGCTGATTTATGCTGAATATTGTCACGTTACGCCTCGAAAAGGATTATCACATTTCGACCCTATTTCACAGATTATAAGATTGAAATTATACACAACAGTCCGCAAGATTATCACTGCATTGTTATGAGGTACATCCGAAGACAGGTTTGAATGCAAATGGGTATAAATATGAACAAGAAAGTAAAGTGATGAAAATTTTATTTCAAAGTTATTACTTTTACGTATTGGTGACGCCTGCAACTCCGTTGCGCCAAAATCCGTTTATCGTGGGGAACCATATTATATTTTTCCGAGATAAAAAGGAACCCAAATCCTTCCCCGGGACTAAGTAACTATCTCTCTGAGCTAGCACGTACATTGCTGATCCTACATAACGAAGCGTACGGCAAAGTGCATACTCTAGGGCAGCTCGCTATAAGTTACAACTCATTGTTAGCATATGGACGCTGTTGAAACTCCAAAGTGCTATTTTGCTCTTTGGATTTGTCTAATTGCCTAGTTGTAGCTATAAAAGCGCTTTTCATAATAGTGATTGTTATTAATTTGTCTAATGTTTCGCCCGTGGCTTTTGAAACGGTGTGGCAATGTTAGTGAGAGGTTGCACCGAATTTGATACAATTTCAGACCAGCTGGTTGGTACTACAACTCTAATATCAGATAAAATATGGTCATTCGCATACAATATATATTCCATACCACTTTATGTGCACAGTATACTAATATTAAGAGAAAAAGGAGATGTTTTCTTTTTTCATAGGCTTTGAAGCTGCGTGACCAACTTTGGTGATGTTTGTTTCTAATAAATAAAAGAAAACACTGCGCGAATGAACTTCTGCTACGTCAACTTAAATAAAACAACATTTTTGTATGGTTGACGATCAGAAGTCGGCGATTCATAAAATAACACAAATCTTGCTCGTAGAAAAAGTCTTAAGAATTTTGTTATTACCAATTTATTTAGTAATTTTTCTATAGAAACTTTATTTTGTTGTTTATTTAATTTGTGTCTTTGAGGAATTAAAATTAGGTGACCTAACGAATATAATTTATTTAGACCAGCTATCCCCAACCCGCGGCCCGCGGGCCGCATGTGGCCCGCCGTGACTTTATCTGTGGCCCGCGTGATGTTAAATAATTTTAAAATTCACGCCCACCGGCAAAATAATGTAAATTCGTCGTGGAAGACATGAAATTTTTTCCACTATTAAATCGTTTATTTTGAAGAAATTTATTTTTTAAACCTAAAAAATTTTTGTTGAGGCCTGTGACATCAAAACCAAGACATGTTTGTGGCCCGTATGAAAAGAAGGTTGGGGACCACGGATTTAGACCCAAACTGTCCTCGCTATGAGTATTGAGTAACTTGCTAGTGAAAGGACATAAGGAAAGGCGCAGACTTGCCGTTTATTATCACGAGACTGTTATCAAAGTATCGCGTTCCAGATTAATATTATTATTAGGGCGACTACTATAGAGATAGAATAGAAATAGTGGAAATAAACGGTACCGTACTAAAAAATAAAAATCGATCTAGTACAGGAGTTATATTGATATAACAGCGGACGGCATACAGCGCTAGACCGTAGTCGGATTCATTAATACTCATGATATCAGCTTCCAAAGTAATACCAAATACCAATTTATTAAAATTCCAGCATACTTTCAGTATCTCAATTCCAGCATACTTTCAGTATCTCAATTCCAGCATACTTTCAGTATCTCCCTAGTATTCACAAAGTACTTTTATTTGAAACACACGCCAATAGATCGCTACATATTCCCCGTTTGAATTTTTTTACGTCAATTTTGAACTAAGATAAGTAAAAAAGGATTTTAGTGGGATCTCGGCAACGCGGCAAATGTATGGTCAAGGTCGTTTGCTCGGGGGATAGCCTTAAGTGTGATAGTCATGGTGAAGTAAGGGCTCCGTAGTAGGCGAATAACGATAAAAATAACTACCTAAAGCCGAGTCCAGACGAGTGTAACGTGTAATGTAATTCACCGTGTAATGTAACACGAATTCTAGGTGTGGACGGCACTACAAGCATTACATGTAACGCTCGGGGTTTATCCATCGGCTGTCGGTTATCGCGCGAGCACAAATGCTCGTTTGGACAATTCGCTTTGAGTTCGTATACCGTCCACACGATTGACGCTAAATTACACGTAATCTTACATTACACTCGTCTGGACCCGGCTTAACGCTCAACGTGAGCCAGTCCTATAAGCGCACAATATAGAATCGAGCGCAGGGGTCTGGGAAAATGTAACACGTGTTGTGGTCTGTGGACACGCAGGGGAGAGGGGAGGGGCATTGTTTGTTTAATATAGAAAAAATTACTTACATATTGTTCAAAAGCATTTGACTACTAAAAGCGATATTTCCCATCAAAGAAAATGTTTCATGAGATTATACAGGGTGTAACAAAACTAAGTGATAATACTTTAGGGTGTGTATGTGCCCCTTATAGAGTTTAATGTGAAAGTAGCAGCGCTGAAAGAGCAACGTTTTTAAAAGTTTGTATGGGAGAATGCATGATGCTGGGGCGTCGTTGCCCATACAAATCACAAAAAAAATGCTCTTTCAGCGCTGCTACTTTAGACATTGTACACCTAAGGGGCACGCATACACTCTCTAAAATATTATCACTTAGTTTTGTTACACCATGTATATTAGTCACTACGCTGATAGGCGATAAGTTTTATAATTTTCAAGATACTTGAAATATTTAAAACAAAAGTGAAAATGTTAACAACGAATAGTAGCCTTGTATTTTAATATAGAATGTGGTGCTTATAGAGCTGTTGAGTGCTTATTATCAGAAGTAATAATATGGGAGCAATTACCACAGTATAAGTCAAGGTCTATAGTCTATACTCTATGTAGTAGAGTAACTCAGCCATGTCCTTGATATCAATTTGCTCAAGACTAGTCAAGACGCAGATTTTTAGCGTACGCACAGTGACACTGCAATTTTTGGTACGAAAAGTTTATTAATCTAAAATTACGTTTAACTGTTTGTATCACAGAGATAATACGAGTATCTAATGAAGTGTTTTCTTATGGCTTTACGTAGCATAATATTACAATTAGTGATCGAATGATCAGCGGGGCTAAAATGGTCGCTTTGAAAAATCATGATATGAATCTTATTATGATTCATTTTTCTAAAATCGCAAAATGCAACTCTGCTTGCAATTTATTTCTATATTTTTGTACTGATTTGACATTTGTCAGTTTGACAGTTTTGACAATTGTCAAAATACAATTACAATATAATACAATAGCAATTCCTCTCAAACAATTCAGCAAATGAATTCATTTGCTGAATTGATTGAGAGGAATTGCTAAATGTGACCATTTTAGCCCCGCTGTCTAGACTAGAGAGTAGAACCTACTACCTACAAAGAAAATAGTTTGAAGAATTTGGAAAAAAAAACTTTTCTCAGTTTCCATATTTTTCCTCCTTTTCCTTCCTCTTCTTTATTTACGTCGAAGTACCGTAATTCGTAGCCAATATAAGTAGGATTCTATAAAATCTCTATCTTCTTGGCAGATCACCTAGCTGAGGTCTGAGGATAATATGACATTATACAAGGTGTAACAAAACTAAGTGATAATACTTTAGGCTGTGTATGGGTACCCTGTATAGAGTTCGCTGTGAAAGTAGCAGCTGTGAAAGAGCATATTTTTTGTAATTTGTATGAGCAAGCGCCCCTGCGTCACGAATTTTTCCATACAAAGGTGAAAAAGTTACTCTTTTAGCGCTGCTACTTTCACAGCGAACTCTATACAGGGTACCTAATAAGTACCTATACACGCCCTAATGTATTATCACTTAGTTTTGTTACACCTTGTAGAGCCCAGCTAAAATAGGTACGCAATTTATTTTAGACATTGACAAGATAGCCACAAGTTTCTACCGAGGCCTAGAATCTTGTACCATCTTCTAGATTAGCTCAATACAAACAGGCTAAGAGTCAACTCTCTGCCAATAACAATGTTTATAAAGAGTGTTGGTTCACTTGGTAGTTTGTACGTCACTACGTGACATTTACCACTGCTAGTGCGATGAGCCAACAGCCAATATAAGTTCAAGGTTCCAATTTCAAATTATAATTTCGTTAAAAGATTATACTTTGGAATGTGTCACTATAATTGAATGCTACCTATATCTTTTTGATACTTTGAGTCTACCTTTGAGTTGAACTTCGTAGACTATAATAATTTATATTGATGGTACCTACTAACGACTATAGTAAAAGGTTAATTTACATAATTTAGAATCTTTTGACTTATTATTATTTTCTATAGATAGACAAAGGTTATTTGGCACGTTGTGGCTTTTGTAACTAAAGGTGGTTTAAGGCTCTCCGATACCGCAAGCGACTGCGACCGACAAAACTTCAAATAATTCTTGTTAGTCGCGGTTGTTTGCCGCGTTGATAGGAATGACGGTTCCTTATGGCTGCCATACATGCTGCGGTGTACCTGTGAGGACACCTGTGCAGGTGAGCCTGCGCAGGTGTCAGTCGAAAGAATTGATTTTCGATTTTGCGCCGGTAGCCTGCGCAGGTTCAAAAAACTGCACAGGTCTATTCCGGTCTACCTGCGCGGGCATTCCTGCACAGGTGGACCTACCCGGTAGACCGTAGCGTTACCTAACAAGGAAATAATAAGTATTTATAGCTTGTTGATGGGAAATATTCTCAATATTTTCCTCAGATACAAAACACAGACAGAAATGCTATAAAAAATAAATTATTACTGACGTAAGCTAACAAGAATTTAGGTATTTTTTCTTTATTGTTATCAAGGCTCCAAGCAATTTAATATACGCTATAAAAGGAAGGCAAATTACATTATATCTTTGAACATTTGATGTTTTCCTTAAATGACTTATTGTGGCAAAACTTTTTATTGCCTGTAATAAAATAATGACAATAATATTTATTATTATTATATCTCAACAAACTTAAAATTTATTATTTTAATATTATTATCATCACACATAAAAATAAAAATATAGTTACTGGTGTTGTCTATACCTGAGATTTCAACGCGCGTAAAGCTAGTACATACTACATACTACATGATATCAAGTTTTTTAGGGTTCCGTACCCAAAGAGTAAAAACGGGACCCTATTACTAAGACTTCGATGTCTGTCTGTCTGCCCGTCTGTTCGCCTGTCTGTGTGTCTCCAGCCTGTATCTCAAGGATGGTAATAGCTATAGAGTTGAAATTTTCACAGACTTTGTATTTCTGTTGCCGCTATAACAACAAATACTAAAAACAAAATAAATTAAATATTTAAGGCGGGCTCCCATACAACAAAAGTGATTTTTCAAACATTTTTTGCTCGGTATCAATGATGACAACAGGTAGGGACTTGAAATTTTCACAAAAGTCTTAATTGTATGTGTACTTTAATATTAAATAATAATATTTAAATAAAATAAAAATTTTAGGGGGCTCCCATACAAAAAACACATATATGGCCTATTTCTCTATAATCTATATTACGGTACCGAACCCTTCGTGCGCGAGTCCGACTCGCACTTGGCAGATTATTTCTTTACTACTTAGGTACTTTTAAATTATTGCTATCATAATGGCATAAAGCTCAAGGTCCCATTTCGATTCAGTTTCATCTTAATTGAAAAGTATATGCGGTTTTAATATTACCAATATCACTTACCTTAAATACTTACGGTCTATCATATCCGTAATAATAAAATGCCAAGCTTTTTTGTTTTGATTAAATCGATAAAAACGAAATACCATAATATACATTCCAAATCAGATAACATGAATAATATTATAAACTTTAGATTTAATTTTAAATACTAAAAAACAAACAACAAAGTCTTGTTATGACAGAGTTATGATTAGACTCGCATATGGTAAGAGACGCTGGCCACAGGCTAGATAAGTCATCCCTGTGAGTCTTCCAATACCATCATCATGCCATCATTGGCATTTGAGAATTCCTCGCGAGTCGAGGACGAGTAGTCACGCTTCTGTCATTTTGTTGCTGATCTAGTGCATGGGTAATTTTGATACAATTACTGTAATTTTAAGATGATGAGCGCACCTTATGGTCAGGCGCAGTCGTTTAATTTGACCTTTCAATTGGGGGGGGGGGGGGGGGGGGGTCATGTCCCCTGTTACCCCCCCCCCCCTTCGGACCGCGCCTGCTTATGGTAGGGCAGTGCGGGTCGCGTTTACCACACACTTTATCACCTATCGTGCGTTCAGGCAAAAAATATTTGTGGAATTTAAAAATAAACCCCCGTTCTAAAATTTTAAGTAGAAACCCAAACTTTTTAGCAGGCTGATGATGATGATCTATAGCTAAGAAAACTCTCAATAATGTCAGCTTTCAAAGAGCAAAAAAAACTTGTTTAAAAACTGCCCAGCCATTTGGATGCTATGATGCCACGGACAGACACTCACACAGACAGACAAACAGACAGACACATCAAACTTATAACACCCTCTCTTTTTTGTCGGGGGTTAAAAAGCGGCTAGAGCCTGCATCGTCACAGTGTGCGTAAAAAAAGTACTGTAAAGGTCAGTGCACACACAAGGGGTGGCAGCCTCGTCAAGGCTTATCTAATTATGCGTAATTTTTAGCCCCAGTTCAGATATTAGGGGGGTGAGCCAAAATCTTCTCGTTTTCGCTTCGTTAAAGAATCGCCGATGAAAATGTATGGAATTGACATAAGCGTTCGTTAATATGACGTTGACGTTCGACTCGTCTAATGTCAATTCCATACATTTTGATTCTATAACGAAGCGAAAACGAAAAAGTTTCGGCTAAATGACCTGACGTCTAACATCCTTATGCTTTTCAACCGTCGCGTCGTCGCAGGAGTTAAAAACACTCCGTGTGTTTTTAGCCGTCTGTTAAAAACACACGGACGCACAAACAATTAATTATCACAAAAGGTTTCCCGCGGTTACTGCTGTGTCTGATCTAGTTATTAGACAAATAAATCACGTACATTATAAATATGACACAAGGTAACCTACTAAATAATAAGTAACACATTCCAATGGATTCGCTGTTCTTGACACGACAGTCTGGTGACCAGCCTTGACATTACGACATCTCGATACGCCTGTCGTATTATTATTTATTTTATATTTTTGGGACTCTGACAGGCGTGGAGTCGCTTTCGATTAATTTTTAAAATTTTTCTTTTCTTGAGGAATTTGAGTTAAGATTTCATAGTGACCAAGTGTGTGCAGTATAACGACTGTCTTCCTTTGCTTTAAGTAAGAATTTTCATTCTTATCAGACAATCAGGTGAACAGCCTGCTGTATAGATCCCTAGAGTCACAACTCACGACCTTCAAGTCAAGAGCCACGTTTAAACCTCACTCAATTAGGCATTTATATTAATACGAGCTCTTGTTAGCAAGTATTATTATATACAAACTTTCATCCCTTATTTTGACCTCTTGGTGGTAAAATTGATCAAAATCCTTTCTTAGCAGATGCCTACGTCATAACATCTACGTACATGCCAAACAGCCCGATCCATCCAGTGGTTTGGGCTGTGCGTTGATAGATCACTATGTCAGTCAGTCACCTTTGAGTTTTATATATACAGTGTGTAACAAAAACTAGTGATAATACTTTAGGGTGTGTACATGTTCCTTGTAGAGAGTTCACTGTGAAAGTAGCAGCTCTGAAAGACGAACATTTTTTTTCACTTTTGTATGGGTAAGGGCCCGAGCGTCACGAGTTTCCCCATATAAAAGTGAAAAAAAATTTTGGTCTTTCAGCCCTGCTACTTTCACAGCGAAATCTCTACAAGGAACACGTACACACCCTAAAGTATTATCACTTGTTTTTGTTACAGCCTGTATATAGACTAAGTAGATGTCGACCGCAATAACTCCATTGCGCTGAAATTCGTATATCGTGCGATAATCGGACTTTTTTGGTATAAAAAGTATGCTTTAAGCTTTCCCGGGACTCAAAGTATCTGTATACCGAATTTCACCAAAATCGGTTCACAGGTTTGTGCGTGAAGAGATAACAAACAGACAGACACTACATGCTTTCGTATTTTTAATATTAAGTAGTATATTGGCTGTTTTGTAGATGTGTTGGTTGTTTTGATTATCTTAAATTTAATTGACCGAATTAATGAGCACATTGCAATAATAATTTTAGCTAGTACTTACAGTATTTGTTTACTATTTTGACATTTGACTTGACTAGATAGATAACTTGAGTGCACAAAATCAGTTCAAGTGGACTGATAATATCTAGGCATTTCTAGAACTAGGGTTCTAACTTCTAAACCTAAATTAGTTATTGTCTTATTTGAACGCTGTTAAGCATTCGTGTACTAACCCACACAAAAATTACGTATTGAGTTATGAATGCAGTTATGTTCTGTAGATGATTTAGAACAAGACTGCATTCAAAATTTAACAACAAAAAAAATTGTGGGTTAGGACACTAATGCTTAACAGCGACCATTTATAAGTTATAACTTACGACTGCACTCAGAGATTTAATGATTACTTAAGGGGGCGACTAAAGCAAACTAGATGATCTTATTTATAATAATTATTCATTTATGTACTTAACTTGATAATAATAAAAAATAAGAATAATAAGAATAAGCTTTAAATCGTTTCGCTTTTTAAACATAGATATAACATTATATTTGCGAGGGTCTGTACTTACTAGCGACAATACGATATCTTAAAATTTTCTCTATAGAAAAAAATCACAAAGATGCGTCTTATTTTCACGAAATTTTCATATACTAAGGGGCGATTTCACTAAAGAAATGGAACGCGTTAAAAGCACTCTGAACCGGTTCAAAACGTATAAACGCGATTATAACATCGAAATGCATTTCACCAGCATAAACTGAAAGCGTTCACAGCAAATCCGAGTTTTATCTTCTGAACGCCCAAAGTCCGAAGTTTAACGTCATAAAACCCTGCCCTGTGTCATGGCGGAACGAAAAACATCAAAAGAATTGTCAAGATGACAGTATTGACACATGCGTTTGTTAGTTTATGTATTGTTTCTTGCTATTTTGTAGTTACATTATTTTGTAGTTAAAAACGTGAAAAGGCTTTAAAATGATGAAAATATGTAAAAATAATTGCGTAACGTCATACATGACTTCACGATTATTAAATCTAAGTTTACGAACTTAGATTTAATAATCGCGATCAAAAGAAGTTTGCGAAATCCAATCGAAACAAAACGAGATTTACGTCGCAGCATGAACGCTTTCAATGGGAACTAAGTTTTATAAAACTAAGTTTTATGTGTGTTTGGTGAAATCGCACCTTATTGTCAAAACCGCGCTAAACTGAGTTTTAATATTTTAACACATTGTATAAAATTCACCGAGGGACTGACCTGGCGGATTTTTAAAATGTTGTTTATTATTTATCGGGTTATTAAGAAAAAACCTTGACGATGATTACGCGTCGTCATTTTTCGTCGTGCATTTGTATAAAACGAAATAAAATTTGTCTAAAACTAAAAACGAAAAAAAGATATATGGGTCAGTTCACATTGTTATTTATAAGTACTAACAAGCCATTGCGATGGATTTTTTAAATGTTCGACACTCGAGCAAGGCAATGTGTATCTTCTTGTGTAGGAAATAAAGTTTGGAATGGGTCATAAATTAAAAATGCATCGCATCGTCACATTGCAATATTCACTGACCGTTTAAGGCGACGCAAATACGGTATTTAGACCGACAAGTATCACCTGAAAATACAAAATTCATTTAAGATGCTTACAGAGATGCAACAAATGAACCGCATGGATTAAGCCAAATTATCAAATTTGGCTGTAGCGGTATCGATTTTTCTCAACAATGACTAAAGCTTAGAAATTAAAGTTCATTGTCAGTATCATGTCTTTGTCTTTGAATTACCCATAGCAGCATAACACGATTGGTCAACTTTTATAACACAGAATAATCAATCAAAAAGACCCCTGTAAAAATAGGGATTCCTATTTTGCCAACAGAGGAGAGTGAAGCTTCCAAAATTTGTACAAAAATTGGTTCCAGCATACACTTTTATTTGCCCATAGCTTATATGAAATGTATTTATGGTTTTCAAAGTACGCGACAAAAAAATCATTTTGTCGCTTACACCCCTTTCCATTTTTTGCTGTTCCATTGCTTGCAGCAATCTAAAACATATTCAACACGATTTTTTACTTTAACACGGCGTCACCTTAACCACTAGCCGCTAGCGTTTATAGTGGGACAGCCAGCCAGGGCAGCTAAATAGGCCTTCCCTTCAATAAAAGGGATGGCCTATTTAGACCCCCAGAATATATACAGACAGCCGGATACAACCGTCTAGTGCTCAGAGCGTTGACCCTAAGTACTGTTGGTTGCGGTAGTCTGTGGTAGCTTACATCGTAATACCGTACTTGAGGTTTAACATCTCAAGATGTACGATAATGTTAAACCAGTACTTGAGATAATATTATGTACAGTCGTATTACATAATGTTTAGCATGGCAGGGTTATTATGATGATGAATTATGATGATGACATGGTGTTATCTCAGCCTAGGTGCCGTCAAACGCTAGGCTTACCAATTTACATTTAGCAAGTAGTTAGTTATAGCAGTACCAAAAACTGAATTCAAAGATCAAAAATTTGGATTTCCTTACTGTCGCATGTAATTATGTATTTCAAAATTTTGACATAATCGCCATACATTAATTCTGCCAAACTCTTGATGGTTATTCATAATTAAGTGTCTCAAAATATGGCGGTTAGACACGAACAAATATACTCGTAGATGGCGAGAACGCCCTAAAGCAGGAGATGCTAAGATCTCCTGGCCTAAGCCCAGCTTTACCACTTAAATTTTATGTCATCTCTTGCCTCTTGGTACTTACGAAAAACGACAATAATTCTACGTGGATGTAACCAAACAAAAAGATTAAATTTTAATCCAGACTAGCGTAAGTAGGTCTAAGTTTAGTTAAAATTAATATAAACTTAGTTTATTCAATCTGAAAAATGCTACCGGAGAACTGACCTTCACTTTTCGCAACAAACTACAATATTGCATAAAAATATTTCAATTAATTCATCAACACAGACTTCCGTAAAGTAAAACTTATAATAAACATAATTCCTACATAAATAACAAATAATTAAGTGTAGATAAGCCTCGATTAACATAAATAATTTGAATTTAAAGTCTAGAATTGTAATAACTCAGCTTAAGTTGTATTTATAAATGCTAAACGTTATTAATTTGTGCAATAATAATTATTTTGTACCTAATCCTTAAATAGACCTCAGAGACATAGTACCAGACATAGTAAGTATAAGGCCATAAGTGTGACGACCAGCCCTTACTTATTTTTAAACAACTTCAACAAAGGATTTCTGTGGGGTTTCTGTGTTTGGCTACTATTTTTTTCTACATACCTATTTAAAATTTCGAGATTTAAGTACTTATCTTTAATTGAATGGAGAGTCTTTACAGATTTATAAAACTTTTGTCATTAATCATTATACATATTATAAGTACATTTTTTTACACCCTACTTTACTCAGGTAGGTATACAAAAATATACATAAATAAACACTTTCAATGATTATTATTATAGATAGGTTAAGCGGGTAAATACTTAACAATATATATTTTTTAATCATATTAAGTATAATTTTATTTTTTAATGATGGAAGATCGACTTTGCCTTTCCACGACGCGACGCACCAGCGTAGCTAGCACAAGCACGTAGACAAACGAAAGAAACTAAATTTTGACAGTTATACCGGAAAAACATTGGAGTAAAAGTTTCTTTCGTATCTCGATATCTTTCCCTTTTGAAAATCTATATGTCAAGCATGACGATCCGCTTATGACATTTAGTTTCTTGATTCTGTTTTTATTTTTATTATGGCACTTGGCTATAAAACCATGGCCAGTGTCGAGTAAATGGCGGCAAATTCAAAAAATCGATGTATAGCAACCCTGTCTATAGCCCTAATTATAGTTTTGATCTACAAACTACGAATAATAAAGTTCCTTAGTTTTTATTATTCGTATTACGTAGATCAAAACTATAATTCCGGCTATAGACAGGGTTGCTACACGTCGATTTTTTTAATTTGCCGCCATTTACTTGACACTGGCCATGATTTTATAGCCGAGGTGCCATAATAAAAAAAAAGAACCAAGAAACTAAATGTCAAAAAAAATAATTGCCGTTGCTTTAATGGTTGCTATGGAAAGAGTTTCTTGTCTTTGTCCACTGAAACTCAAGTCGATGGGTGGTGCCATGCTCGGGAAAAAGATATGTAGACATGGGAAAGAAACTGCCATTACTTTCTTCCGAAGAATCGACTGGGAAACCCCGTGCTAGCTATGCAGGGCGCCGAGGCGCACAGTTTGGGAACCCCTGGCTATAAATCATGAAATCTCTTCCTGAGTGTGGCCGTCAAACTGGTTCATAATATATTTTCCTAATGCAAATGTAAAGAACGCCTAATATTATTTTAGATTTACAAGTGTATTTACAGAATGTTACAAAATATTTCAAAATATAAAATAATAGGTTGGGGATAAAGTCTTTTCGCATTATAATATATTATAATATTTTATTTTTCCTTGTCTCCTACTATATGTTTTAAACAGAATATTGTTAATTAATAATACTCATTTCATTCACAATATTTCATTTCATTTCATCCCATTGTCGCAAAGCATGTTGTATTTCACCTTTCATTGGAACACATTTCATCCATAAAAAACTGTGCTGTATTTTGTATTTTGTTAAATGTGATTCTGTTGGTGAATCAATAAATAAATAAATAAATAGTATGTATGAACACAATAGACATAATTCTGTCTACTCTGGTATGAACTTGTCACAAAATCTCTTAGGCTATATCAATTGTATCTGGCTGATTTTGGCATCATTAAAAAGTTTTAATTTTACGCAATTTTACGGAAGACAGTTCCAAATTCAAATAAAATAAATGTGAGATTTACATTTGTTTTTCATATTGTTAAAATGAGTGATTCTAATGAAGAAATTCGATACATTTTAAAATTTTATTACAAAAAAGGTAAAAATGCAACACAAGCCACGAAAAAAATTTGTGATGTTTATGAACCTAATGCAGTATCTGTGAGAGTAGCGCAAATTTGGTTAAAAGCGTTTTCAATCCGGAAATTTTGATATCAAAGGTGCAACGTCGCTCTGGTCGCCCTTGGGTCGCCCTGTTACGGACAAAACTGATGCCATTTTTTAAAAAGTGGAGCAAGATCGACATAGTTACGATGAAGCTGAAGAACTGGGGATTGACCACAAAACGGTTTTGGCGCATTTGAAAAAAGCTGCAGGGTACACAAAAAAGCTCGATATTTGGCATGAGCTCACTGAAAGAAACTTACTTATAATGAACCGTGTACTCATTTGTGATTCTTTATTATCTACGACGTAATAAAACCAAACCATTTTTGAAGAAGCTGATAACTGATGATGAAAAGTGGATCATGTACGACAAGAACGTGCGAAAAAGATCGTGGTCAAAGGCCGGTCAGGCTTCACAGACTGTGGCGAAACCCGGGTTAACTCGCAACAAGGTGATGCTGTGTGTGTGGTGGGATTGGAAGGGCATTGTTCATTACGAACTGCTACCGCCAGGCAGGACAATCGATTCTGAACTGTCCTGCGAACAACTGATGAGATTAAAGCAAGAAGTTGAGAGAAAGCGGCCGGAATTAAACAACAGAAAGGGTGTAGTTTTTCACCATGATAACGCTAGATCTCACACATCTTTAGCCACTCAGCAAAAATTACGGGAGTTTGGCTGGGAGGTGTTAATGCATCCGCCGTATGGTCCTCACCTTGCACCTTCAGATTTCCACCTGTTGCGGTCGCTGCAGAGCTTCCTTAGGCAGTCGGCAGTGTCAGGTTGACATCACAAGAGGACTACCAAAACCGCTTGTCGCAGTTTTTTTTTATCAGAAGCCCCAAAATTTTTATAGCAATGGGATCATGTGCATGTCCCTACCAACAAGATGGCAAAAAGCTATCGAACAAAATGGCACCTATATACTTCAGTCAATTGTAAATAAACTTTATAAAAAAAACCTTATGAATTTTTATATAAGATGCGAAGTAACTTTTTCCGCAACCTAATAACTATATCAGAAAATTACTAAATACTATCAAAGTCTATACTTAATATTTAAGTACAAGGGCGACAATCGATCACGAATCACGATCTATTTTCATAACAATGAGCGATTTGTTCCCATGAGAGTTTCGATATTACCTAATCGAGACATTACTCAACTGATTACACGGCGAACTGCTACTAGTCCTAATTAACTATTTACGAGTCGTAATAACTTATGGTGCTATTTGGCACTTGTGCTTATTATATTTATTAGATTTCTAGTTATATTTTTAATATTTTTCGCTTAATCGCTTGTAGAAGTTTTTGCTTCAAAAGAGATATTTCTTAATCTATTGCAGCCTTTCCCAAAGCGGGCGATAACGCCCCCTTGTCCCAACAAAGGGGCGTTATGGCCCGCTTTGGGAAAGGCTGCTCACTGCTCAGCCCCTGCTGAAGGTCTAAAGAAGGTCTGGGTGTGAGACCCAGAAAAAAAATGAGGGCGTTGTTCTACACAAAGCCCCCATTTGAAATTATATTACAAATCACCCCCCAAAGGCTTGGGGGGTGATTTGTAATATAATTTCATCTAGATGAATTTTAAATTGAAACAATGAGGGGCGCTAAAACATAATATTTTGTTCTCGAAGTGGGCAATAAACAAAATAAGTTTAGGAACCCCTGATCTATTGTGTGGTAAGAGTAAGAAAAAAAACCTTATTAGTTAGTAACAGACTGCATCCGCTCATCAGCAGGTTTCTAGACGCTCGTTTTCCAGTTCAATGTGATACATCCATCTCATGAATAACTATGAATAGGTAACAAAAACCAACAAAACATCTGAAAATCTGAGTATTGAATATAAAATTGCCGTAATGATAATAATTACATTCATTGCATGAAAATTGTTTGTAGTAACAAAAAGTATCCGTGCAACACGATAAACGTGACCTTAGCTCAATTCCCCTGGTTTCATAAAAAAAAAAACTTGCGTTTCTTAGAGGGATAAAGTAGCTCATGTTTTCTGTTTCATGAACTGGTCCATTTTGGACTTCTTTAAAAATTTTATGACCATTAATTTTTTTTTTATCACATTATTCTTAAAGTACGATAAAGTAGGTACCAATCCTTACAAAAATAAGTACTTAGACTATGCTAGTTACTGATATTATAGCATAAGCATATCCCTATGTACCTAAATAGGCTATCTAACTGCTAAGACTCACGAAATCGGGACGAAAAAAAAAGAGTTAAAATTCATTGTTCAGTTCTAAATTAGGTACGTAAGTGCCATCAAAATCTCTGGCTTATACTAATGAGGTTTGATTCCTCAGTTATTTTGGTCATTGGTTGCCTCACGTCAGACCTCGAGTGCAGTCAAGTGCGGCTCAAATTCAATGTAATTAGTGTTTAATCGAACATCTTGCAACATTGCTGCAGCTGGCACGTCGATGATTGTTATTGCTTCTCATATAAATTTTAAATAGGTCTCATATTAACATACTTTGCTTGTTAGTGTTTTAGTTATTATGACTTGAAAAACTCACCAATTATGATTCAATGCATATAGATACGGGACCCTAAAATTATTCCAGGTTGTATTAAGGGAAAAATTAAAACTACCAAAATTTTATACATCTAGCGCCATCTATTATCTCGCGGTTGTAACACAACGCTTTTAAAACTGAATACTAATTTCGCCGCAATGCATATCTGTCAGGATGGCCGAGCGGTCTAAGGCGCCAGACTCAAGGGTACCCTTGCCTGCAAATCAGGTTCGAGTTGTTCTGGTCCTCTCTGAGGGCGTGGGTTCGAATCCCACTTCTGACAAAACTTTTTAGTTTTTTACTTTGTAAAATATTATTTTTATTGCAGGAATATAATATTTTATTATTTTTAACTTTTTTCTGGAACAAATTATTGTGACTTATGTTTTTGGCTTTACTACCTTGCGAAATCTACTTACTCATAATAATAATAATAGTTAATACTTAATATTATAATAATTGTAATTAATAATTATATTTTTTTATATTAAAAAAAAGATGTATCTTAAATTAAGTAGTGGGTTAAATTAGCCTTATAAGTTTCATAAATTCGCCACGAATAACAAGTCTTCGGTAGTATAGTGGTCAGTATCCCCGCCTGTCACGCGGGAGACCGGGGTTCGATTCCCCGCCGGAGAGGTCTCTTTTAACTTTTTACGTTTCGATAATAATTATTTTTATTCTTTACTAGCTGTTACCCGTGACTTCGTCCGCGTCAACAAAATGTAAAAAGACAGACATACAGACAGACAAAAATTCTAAAAATTGTTATTTTGGTGTAAGTACCGTCTAAATATTCATATGCATGTAGTAAAAAAAGGTTATATTAATATTACAAACAGACACTCCAATTTTATTTATATGTATAGATTATAATATATTTTTCTTTAAGATTTAAATAAATTTCCTATTTTTTAACTATTGGCAAGAAAAAAATATACTAAAATCACAATACAGGTGGTAAAAGTAAATACCGAAATCCGTTTATTATATTGTGGTTTTTCCAAATAACAATAATCGGCCAAGTGCGAGTCGGACTCGCGCACGAAGGGTTCCGTAGCGTTTATAGTATAGAGCAAAAATAGACCAAAAATATTCTTTTTTGTATGAAACCCCCCTTAATTCTTATTTTATTTAAATATTATCATAAATTATTAAAGCATATTATATTTAAGGTCTTTGTGAAAATTTCAAGTGTCTACCTGTTGCCATTATTGATATCGAGCATAAAAGGCCAAAAAAATAAAATTTGTTGTATAGGAGCCCCCCCTTAAATATTAGTATTATTTTGTTTTTAGTATTTGTTGTTATAGCGGCAACAGACATACACAATCTGTCAAAATTTCAGAAATCTAGCTATAGCGGTTCTTGAGTTACAGCCTGGAGACACACAGACAGACAGACAGACAGACATTGAAGTCTTTGTCTAAATAGGGTCCCGTTTTTACCCTTTGGGTACGGAACCCTAAAAAAACTATCTTATGTCCTTTCTCGTCTCTCAAAATATTTCCATAAAGGGAAACCACTATCTGATAAGTGCAGGATAGCCTATCTACCACTTAACTTGACAGATAGAGTATGGAGAATCTGTCAAAAAAGTTGTGGATAGCCTATCCGGCACTTTATCAGAAAGTGCTGAAACAGGCCCTAATAATATTATCAATTATCATAACTGCTGTTTGACCAAGCTTTGCTCGGTATTCGATAAAACACGAATAAAATGACATTTTCTCTCTCATAAACTCATAATTTATTAAAATAATAAAAATACAGCAATTATCTTCAGCATAATATGAACATTCCTTTCTCCGTTATTAATCTATACTAATATTATAAATGCGAAAGTATCTCTGTCTGTCTGTCTGTGTCGCTTTCACGCCAAAACTACCGAACCGATTGTAATGAAATTTTGTATACAGATAGTCTAAAGCCTGAGAAAGGACATAGGCTACTTTTTTATTGGAAAAAAGGGTTGTAAGGGGGTGAAAATACGAAAATTTGTTCAAATTAAGTTAGTTAGAAAAATTCATACTAGATGGCGCCGTGCGTGTCGTACATCGCGCTAACGCTTGCCCAACATCTTTCTATAAGAGGTGGTATCATCATACATTCGAGTTCCGATTTTTTTCGATTGTTATTTCTTATGTTATTTAATAAGTCGTGCTATACTATATTATATACAGTGACGTAACCTTAAACCTATCAATGATTTATAGTTTATGGGTAAAGTTGTGTAATTGGGGGGCTAAATAAGCTTTAAAATTAGGCATAAAATATAAAGTTTAATATTAAAAAATGAAATATTATGTGCACACTGCACAGCTGTTTTGATTTAAGGGGTACCAGGGTTTTTCTTATAAAAGCTTTTGACACCAATTTTGTTACGCGCTATAAACTGAAGTCCACGCGGACGAAGTCGCGGGCAACAGCTAGTTTCCTATTTTTGTTTATTATACTCATATCATGGTATCAGCTTCAAAAGTAATACCAATTCAGTATCTCCCTAGTATTTACAAATTATTTATTTAAAACACACGTCAATTATACTTAGATCGACAATTTAATTCATTAACTATAATATATTTGCCGTTTGATTTTTTTAGGTCAATTTTGAACTAAGATTAGTAAAAAAAATAGGATTTTGGTGCGACAAATGTATGGTCAAGGTCGTTTGCTCGGGGGATGACCTTAACGTACTTAACTTTATTATCAGTTTTTATATACTTATGTTTATTAATATTGTGTTATGAATTGTCATCAGGTGCCGGTCAGTGTGATGCGGGCGGCGGTGCTGCTGGCGGCGGTCGCACTGTGCCATGCTGCCTCGCTGGACTCCGAGCTGGGTGTTGGCAAGTCCATCAATATATTTATGAGGTAAGCTTTACTCAATTTTTAGGGTTCCGTAGTCAACAAGGAACCCTTATAGTTTTTTTACTAACACTATAAAATCTAGTCAAGTTCATATCTCATCTTATATCTTTATAACGAGCAATTCTTGTATATATGTATATATAAGCTATGTACACATCCACAACCAATCTATGTACACATTTTGGAAGCTTAAATCACTCTCCCCTGTTGGCAAAATAGGAATAGGTACCTTTTTTCCAGAGGTATTTTTGATTGATTATTCTGTGTTATAAAAGTTGACCAATCGTGTTACGCTATGGGAAATTTTAGAACGCTCTGTATATCATCAACTTCAATCTTTCTTTAACATGCACAATCTATTAAATCCACTACAATCAGGATTTCGTTTCGGACATAGCACTTCCACAGCCCTGGTGAAAATTGCTGATGATATTCGTCTTGGGATGGATAATCATTATTTAACTATATACTTACACTCCTAGATTTTAGTAACGCTTTCAATTCGGTAGATCATGATATTCTACTGCTTCTTCTCAGCTCGCTCAATCTATCTCCTATCGTAGTTGAATGGTTTCGCAGTTTCCTTCAGGGACGCCGGCAGCGCATTAAAATTGACAACATATCGTCATCTTGTGTGCCTCAAGGCAGTGTGTTATCCCCTCTCCTGTTTTCCATCTTCATCAATTCTATTTCTCGTAAAATCTCCTCTTCCTATCATATGTATGCCGATGACCTTCAAATATATATTCAGGTTCTGCTTCCCTTACTATCTCACGGTATTGCCCAAATGAATGCTGATTTAGAGAACATTCGGGAGTGGAGCAATGCCTATGGTTTGGTCCTCAATCCAATAAAAAATCAATGCATCGTAATTGGCAGCAGGCAGCTTATTGCGAAAGTAGACTGGAAGACCTTACCTGACATTCTTCTTGATGGAAATATTATTCCCTACAGCTCCTCCGTGCGTAATCTTGGAATTCACTTTGACCGCACCCTCTCATGGGATTTCCAGGTCCAAGAACTACGCAAAAAGCTGAATGCTGCCACTGCATCTCTTAGGCGATTGAGCAATTTCCTGCCAGTTGCAACCAAAATAAAACTAGCCACTACTATACTTTTCCCAATTCTTGACTATGCTGACGATAGCTACTGTGATCTAAACGAAAATCTTATCTCTTCCCTTCAACGCCTTCAAAATTTGTGCATCCGTTTTATATTTGGCCTTCGCAAATTTGATCATGTGTCTGAATACCGGTCTCAGCTCAAGTGGCTTCCGATCAAGATGCGTCGAAATTCTCACGTCCTGCATTTACTTTACAATATCCTTTTTAATCCCTCAACTCCTGCCTACCTAAAATCAAATTTCAATTTTCTAGGTCATGGCAATCCTATTCTTCGCTCTGCAAATAAATTTTCACTTGCCTTCCCTTCCCATAAAACTTCGTTCTATGATTCTTCTTTCACCATCTCCGCTATTCGTCTCTAGAACTCCTTACCTGATTCTATACAAAGCTCTGAATCCATAAATGTCTTTAAGAAACGTGTCAAGAAACACTACTTAGACCTATTTCCTTCAATATGAAAATTTTGGTGTTAGTACTAATATCTACTATAGTACTTATCATAAAATTCTTATCTCCTGTAATTTTTTCATATTTTTGCCTTATTATATCTATGTAAAGTATAAGTAGTTTATTTAATCTCATATTAAGTAGTGTAAGTAATAGTTTTATACTATTGTTTTTTCAATTATTTTATATTGACGGTTGCCTGGTAGAAACCGCGGTTTACAGCGGTAAGGCCGCCAATTTGCACATTTTTATAAATTTGTAAATTTTATTGTAATTGTATTGTCATTGTTTTATGTATCTTTTGTTGTGTTCTTCATTTTGTATGTTACCTTATGTGCAAATAAAGAATTTATAAATAAATAAATAAATAATTCAAAAACAAAGACATGATGAATACTGACAATGAACTTTAATTTCTAAGCTTTAGCCATTGCTGAGAAAAATTGATATCGCTACAGCCAAATTACACTACTCAACAAATTACTAACTTTTTTTATCTGAGTTACGACTATGTGATTATAATTCATTGTTATTGCCCTAATATAAATATGTAAATAAAATTTTTGGATCACATCTCATTTCCGAGATAAATTTCATTATTGAAACATATAATTTTGTAGCGAAATCAAGCTCATCTGTTAGGTTTTTTTGATGTTTTAATTAAAAAGGGAAAGATTTCTTGGTGCAGCTGGCTTTACACTTGTAGTAAGATCCTGGAGGTTCACTAATAAGGTTCCAATAGTAATCTGCTAGAATAGCAGGGCCCCATCTTGGAAATAATTTCAGCCATATCTTCATGAAAAAGTTTACCATGTTCATGGCCAACTGATCCCATATTTTTGGGAAAAAAGTCTAAGTACAAATTAAGTAAATGACATATTATAGCATTCCTTTCTAAGGATACCTACAGTCCAACATCAGTTTTATTTTTGGCGTTTAACCTCAACTATTTCTGTACTCAATCTTTATAATTTTGAAGTCTAGCACTATTAGATAGGAAAAATTATTTAATACTTTTTAGTTCATATTATAAGAATGTTATTATTGTTTTTACCTTGGAAGTCGGTTTTAATTTTTTGTTAAAAATAATTATGACATTGATTTTTGCCTCACTAAACTTTGGAAACTTGATAGAGAAATTGTAATGCAGGACTATCTTTGTTCAAGTGTTTTACGAAAATTTTTATAAGGCCTAATTTAATGTCTTACGGCAGCAAAATGATTTAATCGGGCTCAAGCAATGGACCAAATTTATCAATTTTCTGACCCGGTACGAGAGTCTGTCGTGATGGTCAGATTTTGGCGTAAGTTCGCCAAAAATGTAACAAAATAAGTTAGGCCTGCTAGCAGTCACGCATATCAAATAAAAGTTCATCAATGAAACTAACATTTAAAGTAAGTTTTGTTGGTAAAATAATCTTATTTTTGAAATACCAGCTACATATACATCAAACTTACGTCCACGTTACAGAAAATTTGAATTCATATTTATCAGTTTCTAGATGTGATATCAAAATAAAATGCCTACATATATTTATTAGTAGTCAACCTCGATATGAAATGATATGTAGCAAATCAGATTCTTTTTTAGCGTTGAGTAGTGTTATCAAGGCGTCGCCTTAAGTACTTTTTGTTTTTAATTATCTAGTAGTGCATAATATTATGATAATAAATAATAATTAATAGTACTTTCAATGTATGCAAAATAAAATGAATGATTATAAAAACATTTTAATAAAGTGACGCTGTAATACACATTTGGTATTTGAGTCCCATTGAAACATTCTCAGGTGTTTACAAACTTATCATGTCCTTTTATAATTTATTACAATACAATCAACATCGTTTACTGAGGAGTGAGGAGTAGATATGAGAGGTATGCACATTGCATACAATAAAGTAAAGTTTAACACCTCCGTGGTCTAGTGGTATAGAGCGCGGCTCTTGACTCGGAGGTCGTGGGTTCGATTCCCGCGTTGGAAACATGTTATTTCCAAGTTTGGTTAGGACAATGCAGGCTGATCACCTGATTGTCTGACAAGTAAGATGATCCATGCGTCGGATGGGCATGTAAAAAGTCGGTCCTGCGCCTGATCTCTCACCTCACCGGTCGTGTCGGTCTTCCGTCCCACTGGGTTATGAGAGTAAAGGAATAGAGAGTGCTCTTGTGTACTGCGCACACACTTGGGCACTATAAAATTACTCCTGCGTAGCTGGCCTGGTTTCAATGAAACCGGCCACCGTCACCGAAACCGGTGTGGGAGCTATTATAATTATTATATTATTATTATTACAATAAAGTTAGGAATTATAATATATCTAGGTACTCATTAGCCTCCTTTGGGTAGGGTTACCAGATAGCAAAATTCCTGACAAAAATCCTGATTTTCGGCCAAAATTCCCAACGCGAGCTATTTATTTGTTTATTTTTTAAACTATTGGTTCTTGTACCATCGAGGAAATTGATTCCTAGGGAATTGACGGACTTACTTCATGTGGTCGGATGTCAATTCAATGTGTGATCGGTCGGATGTTTGACTTAACGCGACCATTACTTAGATCCGTCAGCTACCTAGGAACCAACTTCTCTGATAGTACTACTGATGAACAGAGTAGAAGAGACACTCGATAGATAGATACAGCTGTTTATTGTAATATTGATAAGTCACACTGACGCTGAGACATAAGTGTAACTTGATCAGGCGTATACAACAAGGCTTAATAGTAACTTCTGTCATAAACAGTTTGTCATATTGTCATTTGTACATTATCAGTAATTGTTAAATATACTGTATTACATAATGATGTTATGTTATTCTAAATCACCTATTTACAACTCAAACGAAATGTATCAGCGCTAATATTTTATGTAAAACGCCATATACGGTGACTGTAAGTTATTATGAAGTACATTTTTACGTTAATACAATGCTATCTAATTCATAATATTTCATAGTAATTACAGTGTTATTGTAGGCTACATTCCACCATAGCCCTACAGGGTTGTCGCCTGTCAGTAGTAGCGTCAAATCTCAATTTCAAGCTCGTCAATCTTTGCACAGGATCTCAATTATACAAGTACGCTGGACTTATGATACCCAGCTGCTTTTTGTGCCTATTTGAAGCGGAATCAGCGCCATCCAATGCGGGAGAAGAGAACTAAATCTGACGTAAATTGCAAATGGCCGCATAATCGTTATTGGTTGTCATCACTAATATTAGTTCCAAGTACTCTCACTTCTACTATCAGCGCCAATATGGCGACTTTCAAACGTCATTTTTACGTCAGATTTAGTTCTCTTCCCCCGCATTGGGGGCGCTGATTCCGCTTCAAATAGGCACAAAAAATAGCTGTCATTTCAAAGGGTATCATAAGTCCAGCGTACTTGTATAATGGAGGTCAGTGAATAGGGAATATTAAGCAAAGGTCGGAGCAGAGGGCACTACTAAGTACTAGCACATACAGTAAATAATCCGACCAATGCAAATACCAATGTTGCACACGTCATACCAGAATATTGACAGAAATGTTGTCAACCGTCAAACAAAACTTTTTGTTTACTGCCTATGCTGGCGCTGCATCTAGGTAAATCAACCTATCGGCTATCAGCACGTCAATCACAAGTTACAACTGACAACCCTTATCCTACTTGCTTACTAATATCCTACCGACTGTTCTAAGAAAACACGTGTACTAATATAAATTATTGTTATTTTCATGCATAATAACACCGCCCTACAAATGCTTGTTTTGTCACTAACACTTGTATTGATATGGCATATGCTAATAGGAAATTTAAATATTAATAGTCGTTTCCACTTATATAGACAAGCGACAGAAATCTCGGCACATAATGATCTAAATAACAATATTGACAAAGAGGTGTGGAAATCTTTGTCTTCTATAGTCGCGAAGGAGTTAGCCAAACTATTTTCTCTTTGCACGATATAGGTCAGCTATTTCATTATAAGTTATAACATTCGGAGAAGTATTTGTAAAGTCAGCAGGTTATAAGTTACAAAACTATTAACAATAAGCTTAATCTCATGCCTGATGTTTGTAATGAAGTAGTTATTTCAATTATTTGCTTCTGTTTGAGAATTAGGGACAGTAACCAAAGCTACTGCCTCACTCATAACAGAGACTTTATATTTTATTTTGTTATTTACTAAGGGTGGATTCCACCAGAGGCGTATAGTTAAGGTTAAGGTTATAGTTAAATATGGCGTCCATTATGGACTTTTACTCGGGATTTGACAGTTCATTTGACATTTTGTTATGGTTAAATTTACCCACCTTTAATTGAATCTTTTGACATCTAGATCATCGGTCAAACTATAATTAAATTAAAGTTTGATCGTCAGTTAAATGTCTTTTATCGCGGACGTTAGAGTTATAAACAGTGCCGAATTTATATTTTTTATGAGAGTAGGCCATGTAATGTATTATATTTCTCTATAGTGGGCCTTCATTTCCGCCGCCCCATGTAGGTACGTAAATCGTAATCTGTAGGGACTCTATGGACGCTGCCGCCCCTAGGTCGCGACCTATAACGGTCTATTTATAAATCCGGGGCTGGTTATTAAGCAAATAAGCATCATGTGCCTCACTTAATAAGATTATACATATTATCTTGTTCTATAGATATATCGTAAATGTATTTTATTTAGAAACATCAGCGTCACCTTGAGCTAACATTTTGCAGAACCGGTGTTTATCTAAATTGTCTAGCACGTAACGATGACCACGCCATATTAGACAAAAATGTCGCAACATTTACACAAAAATTCTATTGTTTTATTATTTGTAATAAGTAAAATATTTATTGTATTGTCATAAACTTTGTGGCAGGTGTTGTATTAATTAAAGAGCTGCAATTATCCAATTATACCGTAATTGTATCTAAAGAATAATTATTAGGCAGAAAATGTTTGTCACTGGCAACAATACCTGGCCTACCTCATTCACCAGATCTATTTAATCTATAACGAATCTCCGGTAATTAGCTACTGGAGATGATGATGGAAGAGTATGATGTGCTGTCAGCAGGTTGCGTATTAGGCGTTTAACGGCTGACTAAATTAAAAAGTTATCTGTTGTCCCAACGTGAGATACTGTAGTACCTATCATAATGATGCTTCTTTATCCACATTGGCTGTCGCCTATAACTAGCTAACTTACCGAGTTCTCTTGCGTGTGGTCCCAACATTCAGTATCCGATTACCAATTCCCACTTATCTCGACCTCTAATTCCCTTATCTCCACAGATATGGCTACCTCAGCATCTGCATGCGCGTGGTCCCGAGAAACGACACGGAGGGCTGGGTGTTCCGGGAACCCACCGTGTCCGTATTCAGGGATGTGGAACAGCTGGCCATCGCGCCCAAGCCCCGCCAGGCCAAGACCCTCTTCGATGGAGATTTCCACATGGAGTTCTGCGATAACTTGAAGCAGCTTCTCCAGGCGTACTTCAGGGATTTTAGTTTTGAAAGGTAAAGGTTGAAATTATTAATGTGACCTCTTTGCCTGAGAATTCTATTGGTGGATAAATTCAGTGACCACGGTCCACGAGTCTGTGTGTGAAAATCTATTAGATAAAGTAATGTTATATTGTTAATGTGACAGACAAACTAACGACTTAGGTAATTAAGAGCAACCACTATATGGCGGATAAAATAATAGGAAGCGCTTGATTGCGTATATTTCAACCTAATTATTGATTTAAAATGTTTAAATCTAAAACATAGTATTTTGTGTATTTTGTGCATACTTAATTCGCCAAGTCCTTGACATCAAGGTACACTAGAACTGGGACGACCTTAATTAGGCACCGTTTTTTTGTCTCCAGTCTTGACCACATCTAAATTTACAGTGGCCTTGACTAGGTATAGCAAAATTAGACGGATATTTTTTGCGAGGTCCCTAATTTGGTTAGTTATCGTGCCAGCAAGCATACCATCGATAAAATTAGTTCATAGTCAAATGGCGGACCTAAGGTCTTAAGTGTATTTGATTTACTAAATATGAATCTGCCTATGAATCAATTTTACTGATAATACTAAAGCTATATTGTATGCCTAAACTAGTCGATGCTCGCAACTTAATAGCATTTCAGCAAAATCGGTTCAGCGGAAGCGTAAACAGGTTACGGTACCTCTTTTCGCTACCGACACATTTTCGCACTTACAATATTACCATGGATAACTGCGATCTTCGAGCTCTCTTCGAATCTTTTAAGAGGATATTCTGTCGTTTTCAGATTAGAGCGGCCATGGCGCGCGTTCACGGCGGGCTGGCCGACAGACATAATGGCGCGGAACCTCGGCATCAATTCCTCCTTCATCACCGGCGACCACTGCTACGTGCTCGTCAGAGTCTCGAGGTAATAAAGGTCTTATCCTAAAGAGCTGTGCCTGAGGGCCAAAAATGCAATCAACTGGGAATATAAAGAAGATATTGATGATTAGGAATCGGCTCTTGAATATTCTGTCAAGCGGCAAGCCCTAGGCTACACCCTCAAGAATGCAATGCTTGCAATGAGATGGTTTATCTAAAATATATACTTAATTATGATAAAGTAACTAAGTATATCATGTTCTTGGGATATTGGTATTGGGAAAATTCTTTCAAAGTTCTTTTTTGATGGCAAAAACCTCACCACAATCTTCAATAATTTCCAGGTTCCGCGAGATAGCCAAGTTAAAAGACCTGCCGCCAAACATAGCGGTGGAAGACGTGGTCTTCGATGCCATAGAGGATACTACCATAGGTGATACGGTCACTATTGCTGACTTCATCAGGAAATATGGATCACATTATATTGCCTCGTATATTACGGGTAATTCTTTGTATCAGGTAAGGAGTTTGTATTATCAGAGTTTTTGATAAAATATCCTATAACTCTACAGTATTATACTGTTTCTATCACTTGCAACATGCAATTACCGTATCAAATGTGGTTATGCTCTTTGTATTAGCTCCGTGGTTATGCTGCTTTTTCAGACATTGTTTCCAAAAATGGTCTTGTTGCTTTTTAATGTTCTGTTAACGTACTACATCGAGCAGGCCTCATTGCTCAGGCTGGAATCATGGCTTCTTCCATTACGATGTAGGGACGGGGGACCATGACTTTTGTTGCCATGCCATGTTCGATCCAACCCCCATAACACGTCCGCAGGTCACACGCAGTCATATGCTAATCCATTATGAGAGGCGATACCCATCTAAATGTTTGGCTACGGGCCATCGTTTTCACTGTCATGGCAGAAAAGTTTTTCTGTTATTTTCATGGCAGTATATTACTAGATACAGGGAAATTAAAAGATGAATGGCAACATCTCTATTTTTCTTTCGCAGCAAATCGCATACTTTGCAAGTCTCAAATTTTTTGTCCCTAAACCTGACCTTTTATAAAATAAGATTGTTACATGGCATATCAAATCTCTGTTTGTGGCAGAGGTGGCCATAAAATGCCATTAGCGTGTAATGTCACGTTAAAATCACTATTATCGAAAACGTGACTAACGTCTGCATGTTGATTATCTATTACGACCTACATCCATTAAGGATCTAGAATCTAGATCTAAATCCTTGATAGTTTCAATTGCTCTGTTATTATTGGGTACAGAGATAAATATCATTTGGTTGTAATTTGAAATCTTGCACAGTATTGCTTAATTCTACAAATGAGCCGTGTATGGCGCCAGCGTACCTCAAAGAAGCCTCTTGGCAAGCCATACAAATCACAAAAAATGCTCTTTCAGCGCTGCTTCTTTCACAGTGAACTCTATATAAGGAACACATACACACCCTAAAGTGGCTTATAGTATTATCACGTAGTTTAGACCACCTTGTATTATTATCAGTAGAAATTAATCATCCCGTGTGTACTTGTTTGCCTGGCGTGAGCTGGATTGGATTCTTCCAGCTCCGTAAAAAGTATTTCTCTGTTAATCCCTATCTACCTCCAGGTATTTGTGTTCACCCGGAGCGTGTACTCTCGGATCAAGGAGCGGGTGAAGACGCGCGGCATCGCCAGCATCCCCGCGTCGGAGATCAACAATCTGTTCTCGCCGCTCTTCGCGGAGCATGTCGGCGCGCTCAAGGTTTGTTGGGGTTTGGTTGTGTTCGTGGGAGTGGGAGGGATGGAAGTTCTTAGGTAAGAGAGGGATGCAAAAAGGCGAGGAATGGAAGGAATAATGCTGAAGATCAAACATTGCAAGATTAAAGAAGTAAGAATAATTAAAGGCAGAGAAAGTGGGTAAAAAAGATGAATGAAATATGTAAGGGATCAAAGAACTGAAGAGGTTGAATGAAAAATAGAGGAAGGATGAATGGTCTAAGGGTGATAGATAAATATAGAGAAAAATTAGGAGGTAGAAAATTACATCTTCTATAATCTTGGAAAAATGGGAAGAACGTGGTAGCGCCAAACTGTGATTATGATTACTGATTAAAGTATGAATGATGTAGAATTAATTTGTGTGTGTGGTTATATTCCCATCGAATGCAACCAAATCTCTTCATAAGCCTCATCTTGTCATGCGCGAAGTTCAAAAGCTGACAGACAGCTCCACTTCTTTTCTGTTTTCATATTATCATCTTCTCAAAACTACATTATATCTATAAAATCATAGCCTATATCGCATACTCTACATTTTTCGACTACATTTTTATCAGCTTCAAATTTTCATGATTTACCTAACTATTTTTGTTTTTGCATCTACTATTCGCACAGACCGATCAAAATTTATTTGCATTTTTAGTAAGACGGATGCACATTATGTTTTTATCTGATAAATCTGAATTGTAATAAAACGTTATCGGCAATGTTTGGTATTCTAAAGATACTTTGAACTACTCCAAAAAGATACATTATAGAACTATAATGATTAGCAAAAGAAGTACTAAGGATATTAGGTAGGTAAGATAATGATGTAAAATAGAAAAGAAGGCACCCGTCTCTTGATCCGCGGGTACACGCTCGTTGTACGCATGTTATACAATATACAGTGTCTTGCTCTCACTCTAGGTGTTTGTGTTCTCTAGAACCGCTTACTCTATGATCAAAGAGAGACTTAAAAGCAAAGGCGTTGCGGACATAACGGCCAAAGAGTTGGAGGGCTATTTCTCGCCCTGGCAGGCGAAACATATCGGCCAGATTAAGGTAAAATTATCAATAACTTATATGTTTTTGATGCTAAAAGTTTTTTTATAGAAAAGACAATAAAAAATCCAGAACGTTACCTGCCATAGAAGGTCTTTATAGAGTTTTGGCCCAAATAAGTTTTTAAATAAAGAGCGAGTAACGTCTCCAACTACAGGTAACCTAAAAGGCTTGATCGTATCAAACTCCCATCATCATCGTCAGTTTCAACCATTTCTAAAGCTTTCTCATGTCGAATCATAGATCATAATATACCAACCTCGTCACTTTTTATAACATAACTGTATTTTACAGGTGGCCAGCGGTAACAAAACAGTAGAAAGCTGGGCGATGAAGCGACTAAGAGTGCATTACTATATCTTCTCCTACCCAAGTCTACTTAAACTGCACGGAGAGCCATCTCTACTCAGAAACCTCGACACTCTTCTCGGCAACGAAGCCTTGCTCCAACTGGAACTAAAGACTTTATCACCAGCGTTCAAAGACATAAAGAAGAAAAAGTGGTTCGAAGAAGTGATAGACAATTATTTAAAACTCTGGGAGAGTAATATGTGACGAATAGAACAATTTTAGGTGAATTAAATGTGTTGTGAATGTGATACTGGTTGTGTGTTTAGATTAGTTTACTGCGAAACGAATGTAGATGGCGCTAGTCAGTGTTGCCAACTAAGTGGAATTTCCACTAGATCTGGTGGTTTAGACGTACCTTTCGGCGGGAAAAATTTGGTTCTAGTGGCTAGTGGATTTCTTAGTGGATTAGATTATTTAAGTTAGTGGTAGCTTCGACGTTAAACCACTAGTTTTTTTTTAATTATGTTTCTAACCCTTGAAGACGCACACTGGAAACTTAATAATATTATTATTATCTTTCTTCATTTTGCCGCATTCTAACGCTGATATAGAGCGATTATTTAGCATGATGAATGTTGTCAAGACTTAACAGAGAAACCGGATGAAGTTTGATCGCCTTTCTTTCGTGCAAGGTTAGCACACGAAGGCAAATGCTGTAATAACAACATAATACCAAATACCGTATAACAAAAATTAGAACTAAAGAAATTTATTCTTCACAAACTGAACAAGTAAATGACAATGATTCCTCTAAAGACGTTCATCTTTACTCTTTAGTTAAGTACCTACTTATACATAGGTACATTATAGGTAACTAAAGTTTTCCTTAATGTAGTAACAAAAATTATTTTATAATAATAATGATGTTGTTGTTGTATTATTTTCAAATTATATTCAGATAGGTTGTTGTTGTCTTTACGTTATTTAGTGGAATTCTGGTGGTTTGAGAGACCATTTAGGTTTTAGCGGTTTCTGGTGGTTTACGCTGCTGAATTTGGTGGGTTAGTAAAATAAAAGTTGGCAACACTGGCGCTAGTCGTCATAAAATGTACAGTCGCTATATTAAGTCTTCCCACATTGTATCGTAAAACGTAAATGATTGAAAATGACAGATTGAGCGAATTTGAGTGGGACCTCAAGTGGGACAGTGAGAGTAGATCTGTAAGTTTGTCCCGTAGCCAAATTATAGCAACGATGACAAAAGAATCAATGTTTCCCTCAGCTACGGTGACTGTAAAATGTTATAATATTTCTTTTTTAAACTGAAATGTGTTTAAGAATTTAGGTTTTTTAAATGTGTTTTCAGAAATGATGAGTTTTTATGAGTCGATCTTTACAATTTTAATAAATAATGTATTAGAAAATTCCATCCATTTAGATAATTATTAAGTAAGCGTATTATAAAAATAATATTTTCAAAGCTAAATACAAATAAAAGTGACATAATATTATCTAGAGATAGTTGTTCTAAGACAAAGACAAGAGGTATACCTTTAATATTTTTAAAATATTTCATTATATAATACTTAAAGTGATCAAAGTGCCTTAAATTTCAATTTAAATATATTTTGTGACGTAATATACAAAATAGTATTTATTTAATGTTATATTTATCAGTGCCATCAAGCGGTGGTTACATTAAAACTTTAAACAAAATGGCCAATGAATAATAATGTGTGTAATTGTTGCCATTCGGAATTGTTACAAAATGAATCTCAAATATTTTATACATCTTTAATAGACATGTGCAATAATAAAATACCTACGTATCGATAATAGATCATAGTAATGGATGTATTTATTATGATTTTACGATAAATATAAATATATAATAAAATATAAATGTACAAATAGTAATGCGGGATCATGCTTGAGAATGCATTTATATACAATTATGTGATGTAAATATTATACAAGAAATAAATTAAAATGTAAATAGATGTCTTGTTTTATTGACTTTTAATGTAAACTTTGCGTGTAAGGAATTCGTAGGAAGTTGTTACAATCCCATTTTGTTATAATTGCCTTGAGTCTTAACATTTACAATAATGTTTCCTCAACAATTGGTATTTTAATAATATAATAGCTACATAGTAATTATTCTAAATCTCACAGAGTTCTTCCTATTCAGAAATATACAATGAAATAGTGACAACTTCGAACAAGGATGAATTTAACACCTTTAAAATAATATTATTCAAATATTACAGCAGCTGCCCCCTAGAAGATAAAATTAACGTCAATTTTCCTGGTAAGTGGGGTACCTGGTAAAAACGTGTTACTGTCTGTGTTATTCTGCACAAAATGTTTTATGCCATACAGTTGTATGTTGCAATTTTCAAAAAACTATAAAATCGCAGGCGCAAAGTGTGTGACTGAAAGCGTACCAGCCGAGCCTTAGCGCCTGCAATTTATAGTTTTTTGATCGCCGTTATTTTATAAATCAATTAAATCGAGTCAAAAAACGAAACGCCCTAGATATATTCTTTGTCTTTAATTCAGTACAAAATTATCTGAAAATTCCAAATAATTTGGACATAGTAAGGCAATTTCGTTAAAAGAAGAGGTAACTTTGGGTTTTTTTTCTATTGCGTGAAGTTCAAGATATTGTGTAATGGAATATTAATTCCACAGTGTTAGATCCTTAACTAACACATATATTTTTTTCAGAATTTAAATTACTATATTTTTAAGCCTCCAGTCACTTTTAAATCTTGAAAATCGTCCGTTTCTGGGAATACAGGGCCTTAAAAACAAAACTTTCTTATTTCTGTCATTAAAAATAATTTTACTAGCGTTTATCCTAAAAAAAACTGAGCATGCTGAAAACCAAAGCAGAGGTCCTCATTTATTACTTTATTCAAGCTCTACTTTAATGTTAGGGAATGTTATTTAACTGACTCCGTATAAGGGCAAAGCTGCGGGCTAAAATGGTCACATTTAGCAATTCCTCTCAATCCACTCAGCAAATGAATTGTCAAAACTATCAAACTGACAAAATATGTCAAATTAGCACGAATTACTAGACATGAATTGCAGGCAGACTTGCATATTGAGATTTAAAAAAAATGAATCACATTTTGATTCATAATATGATTCTCCAAAGCGACCATTTTAGCCCCGCTGGATTTATATGCGTCCGCGTGAACGAGCGGTTCTGCCGCTACACTGCGAGATCCCGAGTACCTAGTAAGTAGTACCTAGGTACTTACTACCTATGTAACGATCTATTTAAATAGCGGCGCGGTCGCGCTGTCATTTACATACAATTCGCGGTCTAGCGGTCAGACCGCTCGTTCGGGCGGACATCCATACTAACTAATATTATAAATGCGAAAGTGTGTCTGTCTGTCTGTCTGTCTGTGTGTTATCTCTTCCCGCTCGAACCGCTGAACCGATTTTGCTGAAATTTGGCATGGAGATACTTTGAGTCCCGAGAAAGGACATAGGATAGTTTTTATCCCAGAAAAATGTACGGTTCCCGCTCGATAAACGAATTTTGGCGCAACGGAGTTGCGGATGTCATCTTGTATAATATTATAAATCGCCTAACTCCTAAGCCATTAAGCACGACTCACGAGTAATCCATCAACCTGATGTTTAAGCTCAAACATCCGCAGCTGTTATCGTTGTGAACTGGCACATACACCTGATAGCAAGTCGTTCAACTTCTGAATTCCTAACCCTATTGTCTTAATCGCAAATATCAAATAAATATTTTTTACAGTTTCCTGCAAAATTTTACTTAAATTAGAGTACCTATACTTACATAAAACTGCCACTGATATTACTTAGCTGTAAGTTTTCCATGTTATATAAATAAATACCTAAATAAATAAATAAATAAATTTAATTTTTCAGATATCAGAGTTTGACCCCTTTGGGCCCACTTGGGACCGTGCAGTGCGATGACACTGCCACTAGTGACGAGTAGCCGAAACTTTTACGAAAAAAAAATTTTATTGTCAAGCTCTAGGCAAGCTACAGAAGGAGGGTGTCTGAACACCCTCGATCAGACGTGTCTGCTGACGACCAGGCAGACGCCCGCTGATAGAACTGCGGTGGCCCCACATTTCCCGTGGTTCTGCGAGTAGCGGCGCAGAAAGGAACACGGTCGGGTTTTAGTGGGTAGAACTGCGGTCACTTACCATCTCATCGGCCGCAGCGAGTCCCACATACCCCGGTTGTCTTCCCCAGCACTGCCGGGGATGCATAATGGCATTTCCCGACTAAAAAAAAAAAAAAAAAAAAAAAAAGGCAAGCTACAGAAAATTTTATGATTTCTTGAGAAATTTTAGTGTTTTCGTGCATTGTTGCATTTCCGGATGTTCTAATACATACAAGACACTTACAAATAAAGGTAAATCGAACGATGTAAGTAACATTTTACTATTTTTCTGCTAAAAGTATTCACATGCCTTGGCTTATTGAAAAACGAAAGAAATGGATAAAAGCCGGTAAAAACGTACGTAAGCATTAAAAATGTTCCATGAATGTTATGCGTAGACTCGTAGAAACACTGAATTTTGTAGATTATAAACGTAAATTCATTTTTGATGAACACAATATAAACCTAACCTATAACCGTTGCTTCTTTCAGTAAACATCCCAACTGGCTTCCATCTAAATTGATATACATACCTACATAAGCACCGCTCATTTAATTAGCATAAATTTGCGTCAAAAGTAAGGATAATCTTGAGAAGTCCTGCCAGGAATTCAACACTGAGGATAGTATTAAACTTGAACCATCTTGTCAAGTGTTGGTTCTCAAAAGGATAATTCTTCAAGTAGAAAGAAGATTATAGTGCAGTCTTTGTGTGTTATTTAAAGAATACTTATATGGTGTTTGCACTGATGAGGTCCAGACTGAAATTAGTTAAAAATAGTGAGACAAAAGTTGTGAAGATGGTATCGAGCGAATCGCAGAAGGTTGATGAAATAAAAGCATTTATTTTAGTGAACTTGTTTTATTTTATTAATCCACAAGCATTTTCAGTAATTATTATATAAGTATTTTTGCATATTCATTATTTTATTGCAATATTTATCAAGTTTTTACTTTCTATGCTGATGGATGCTACTAATTACTTTTTCAGATATGTTTTATACAATTTTATTCACGCTTTTGTTCTTTGTTTACGGTTAGAAACTCATCCATACTCAATATTATAAATGCGAAAGTGTGTCTGTCTGTTAGCACTTCACGCCCAAACCGCTAAACCAATTTTGCTGAAATTTGGTATGGATTTACTTTGAGCCCCGTGAAAGGACATAGGATACTTTTTATCCCGGGAAGATGTACGGTTCTCGCGCTATAAATGATTTTTGGCGCAACGGAGTTGCGGGCGTCATCTAGTGTTTTACTTTAATCCTAGGATCGCGGGTTCTTGGAAATCTGTTGTTGTTCTCGCGGCCGCATGTGGTCACTTGGGAGTGTAAGTATTAAATCATTTTATAGTCTAAAACATAAAAAAATCACTTATAAACTGGCCGCGGTCAAAGAGAATGCGAAACCAAAGTCACTCACAAGTTACTTCTTTTACTCGCATCGTGTCGCTGCTGTCGAATTATGACGCCCTCTATAGTTTCTGCACGGTCCCTATAGTAAGTGTGTAAGTGTGCCCTATAGTAGTGTGCATATAGCGAAAAAACCAAATCTTGTGGAAGTAGTGTAGAGTTGTTTAATTTATTCCATAATTATATTGAATTAAGAGGAGTCCACACCGTCCTTTTTTCCATACAAACGTTGTCTCCTGTTTCCTCCCTGGATAATGCTAGTAAAGTTATAATTTTTTTTCCTGAATATCTACGGCCACTAATACAATGTCCCTATGTTTTCTTTTTTTTTTCATAATTTAATTTTTAAATAAGATATGAACGTTCAAAAACCCAAAAAAATGGCCAGATTTTCCGCCGTGTTCAAACGTCCAGAAAACAGATTTGGTTAGATTATACAAAAAAAGCAAAACATAGAAACACAGCTCAACCCTTTCTTTAATCTTTAATGAAAAAAGTACCTAAATCGGTTAAGTTTTGGAGATGGAATCAGGGGACAACGAATCGTTGATTTTCTGCAGTTGTCTCTATCGCGTTCTGCGGTATAGGCTTGAGGTAAGGGAGACAGCTATAGAAATTACACGTACTTTTTTTTCATTTCTCTAGCCCCTGTTGTATCCTCTTAACTGCTTGGTTTTGTACAAAAAACATCGGAAAATATCGATTTAGCTCCTGTAAAAAAGGTTACTTTGCGTGTAAATTATCGCATTCACACGAATAGTAACCTGATACTAAAATACTTAAATAGCACTAATTTACAAATTGATTAATAGATTTACATTAACGACAGAAAAGATAAATTAGTATCAACTTTAACCTAATAAATATCTATCATAATACATTTGACACACATACAACAAGTGTGAGTAATGGACGCGTAGAGTTTACACTTTGCTGCAGTCCCTTTGAATAACAATAAATCGGAAAACTTATTTCTGTGAGCCGGTTTGAGGGTGTAAAAAAGACATTTTATTTAACATAATTTTAAAAAATAATCGAATAGTATGTAGCGTTAATTTTGATAATAGTTTTCGGTGAACTTCGTTCGTGATAACTCTACAATTTTAATTTGATTAGAACAATCCATTCACATCCATAATTTCCAAAATGGTTGTAGGTATTTAATATTTACTAGAGATCGCCCAATGGTCGAAATTCGACCTTAGTTTCAACGACATTTGACTTAATCATATTTTTTTCAACTCTTGTCTCTAGGACTCAGCTGATCTCAGACTGGCCGTGTACACTGCATTGTCTGTATGTAAGATTCAATAAAAAATACAATAATCTATTTTCAATTTGTCACCTTGTTGTCAACAGACTTCAACCATGAATAAAAGATTATAATTCGTATGTATAGGCTTGTCACTCATAAATCTGTAATTTTTCCTAGTGTGTTGTAGTGTGTGTAATGTTTTATTTGTTAAAAAAAGGTATGATAAAAGCATAATTTCAAAATAATATTAGCTCGATGCACTCCTTCACCATATAAACTATAACTGTGCAAAATTTCATTCACCTACTTTCCCCCATTTTTCGTCAAAAGGGATACAAAGATTTTGGCTCACGTATTAATATATAGATGCTATTTTAAACGAGGTAGAATCTCCGGTACTATTTATAATGGAATCGCATTATAGTGAAAAATCTAATATACAATCTAAACATCACGTCTCTACATAACATACTATGTAGTCTACACATACACTATATTGCAGTGATACGCTCCTAATCTGCAGGTCAAGTTCATGAGATATTGGCGAAATACGAAAAAATTGTCAGTTGTGCCGCGGGGCGCGTGTTGTCGCGATGTTTCTGTCGCGTCGTGCTGTCGTGTTGCTGTCGCTGTGTTGTGTTTGTTGTGACGAGGACCTGGGATACACTCTGACCATCGGCAATGCTATTGACGTGTTTGCCAAGTGAGTTAAGGAGAGATTTAGGTTTAAGGACGTCCTTAAATGGGAAAGTTATAGTTGAAAAACATAACATAGTTGTTAATTATAGATTGAACTTAGTTAAAATTTTAAATATTTTATTGATGGCCTAAATAACCATTACTTATATATAAATCTTCCAGTAAAATTTACACACACGAACATAATTTAAATTCATTAGAAATTCATGTCTCGATTTATTTTTATTAAACTTTAAGAAAAGTTTTCTATTGGTAAGTAAGGAACAAAGTATTTAAAACCACCACACCACATCACGTCACCATCTCGATAGAATTCAATACAATGAATATTAAGGTGGTATCCGTAGGTGGATATTATTATGTTGCCTATTATTATGTTGCCTATATGGGTATTACTTATTGATGGGTATTCAATTTGATTACATTAAAATTACAAAATTATTAAATTCTCTAACACAAAGTAGAGTCGAAAAGTTTACAGTATCTATCTTGGCTATATTTAACTCTGTAACCTTCAGTATACCTTCCTATTATGAGACTAACATTTAAATTTTAACGACCATTAAAAAAAAGGGGTTAACGAAATCAATAGCGTTTCCGCAATAATTGTACGTAGTTTTTGTTAAATCTACAGATTGCGAGCAAAACAGACGTCTGTTATCTGCGCACACACGCCAGATACAATGTAAATCATAGATAAATTCGCGAGCAAATACGAAAATCGTATGTCGTATGTTTGCTCTAGGATACACTTTATTTAATTAGCCACAGCATAGTAAAAGTAAATATGAAACATGTTACTAGAGTCAGGACTAGGAACCTAATGGTTCGAATGGTTCACACTTATCCACTTGCTGAAAAAATGTAGTAAAGCTAAGGTAGATGAAAATGCATCACAAACTAAAATATCCATAGCTGATCACATAACCTTCACCTTTGGAAGTCGGTTTAGAAGTCGAATATATTATGAGGTTATAATTATTTAAGTACTTTTAAAATTTGTTTTCCGGCACTGGAACCTAGCATTTTATGCATTGTCACCGGTTCCCATCTTGAGTGCTAGCGCCGGCAGCCGTTGTTTTACGTCTCGGTTGCCGGCAGTATACTTACCGCCGGTTCCCATTACTGATATTTTTGGTAGCCGGCGCCGCGCCGGCAGCGGAGGCACTCCCTAAGGTTAATATTTCTGCAGGATGTCATTCTATAGAAATAAGTGACGAATGAATTGACAACGACTATAATTGCTAAGCTCTATTAAGAAACTGATAACTGTTTATTAATACTTACCTACCTTATAACGTAGCAGACTAGCAGTGCCTACAAGAACGCTCTACATTCTATACTATAGACTGTAGAGCGTTCTCTACTGTCTAACAGTCTACAGTCTACACCAATAAAATTGATTCAAAGAAATCATACAAAATTATCAGTTCCATTAAGTATCTACATAATACATTAGGTAGTTACCTCAAACAAAAATCTTTGATACCTACTCCTCTTAGTTAAACCTCAAATCTACAATCACGCCAACCATCCATTAAGGAACAGCTAGCCCGACGAACCAAAGAAGTCATGTCTATAGATTTCCTTATTCTAAAGTCGCCAAGGTATCTGGTGCATCTTCAACTGTAACACGATAACCACAAGCGTGGGCTATAAATGGTCATTAGATCAGTAGGTAGAGACTAGATTTACTCAGATGCAACAATATGCTCTGACCCGCATCATATTATTTACTAATCACTATACAGTCATGTCTATTTTTACACAAAAATACTTAAAATAGTCTAGTCGGTAATTAGTAGAACTGATATGAAATGCTGTTATATAATATGGGAATAACATTTTATTATTATTTATTACTAGCTGTCCCGGTGGACTTCGTGTCACTTTAAAACCTCCCTGGAATTCTACGAATATTTTAAGACTAAAATTAGCCCAATCGGTTCAGCCGTTTTCGAGTTTTAGCGTTACTAACACAATTGAAAATCATTTTTTATATATTATATACTTATATAGATTATTATAAATTGTGATAGGTTACGTCTAGAATCCTATCTATCCTTATATGTATAGATAGGAATTAGAATAGATCTATAAAATATCAAATTAATTTGTAAAAGAGTAAAGACAGCGACAGCCAGCCATTCGTCATCTTATAAAAGCATATCGGAGCGTGCGAAGTGGGTGGAGGGGATAAAGAAAGCGATTGCCGCGCTTGCCGTGGCAAAAATATGCAACCAAAGGGGTTCAGTTAGTAGTCAAACAAACTTGTCAATCTTGTTTTGAAATTTTTAGAAATTGGTCTTAATGGTTTTTGTATCGTAGACTGCAAAAATAACAGCAAAAATAAGTAGTCAGTATACAAATTTAACGTTTTTCCTAAATCCAATAGGAAATTAAATCAGATAGCTGCTGTAAAAATGAAAAAGTATGTGATTCGATATAACCAAAAATTGCATTATCAGTCAAGTCAATTTTATTTAAGTTGCATTTTATAAAGATATTAATTGAAGAACTATCGTTTTAGTTTTGATGAATGATGGACCACCATGTTCTCAAAAACACGACGACAAAACTTGCAGTGATAGTTTCATAGAATACCTATTTTATTTAAATCCAAAGTATCAGTGTTTTAGTTAATTTATAGACTCCGATTTTCTTACAGAGTATTAATATTGTAAAAAATAAATAAAAACAAGATTTTTAAAAACATTACATTTATTTTTTTCAAGTATAAAGTATTGCTTGTATTTTTGTTAGGTACTGATTAAAGCAGCAATATGTTTGCACTTGCCACTCTGGCTATAAACGCAGCTGCATTTTACTCCAGCAACAACCGATCATTATTATCTATCTGTAAGAATGAATAAAAATGTTTAAACTACCTTTATCTAAATGCTTAGTTACGTTTTTGGTTGGTTCATTACTTACGTTTGAACTTGTTTTATAGGGTGCTAAAGTCACCGATGTTCAACGAATTATATTGCCATTAGTTCTTAGCTCTTCTACATCCCTTACATGTCCTGCTAACACCAATTTATTTCCTTTTAGCATAGATTGGGCCTTGAAACTTATTGGGTGTTTTATACTTTCAAAACCAGTTTTTTATGATTATATTCATTTTCCACAAGTAGCAACTAAATCTAACTCAAATACCATTAATTATTGTTCTAAATATATTTTATTTGCTATAATATTTACAAAATAAACAAACTCTTGTTTATTTTTTGACACATGCCCCTAAAACAAAGAGAATATAATCACTACGTTTTACCCTAAAACTTCGTTTGAAATATGTCACTACTGACGTGCACGTTCCGAACGACCTGTAGAGCTAAGATTTAAGAACGACCAGCAAGTAGCAACTATGGAGTTTCGGTCGCGGCTACTTCAGGTCTTAACAGGTATCCAGTTCTAAAGGTCTATCTAACCTACATATGTTCAATATTGAATAAAGTTCAATTTTTTATCTTATTTTCTTCTGTAGGAATCTCGTATTGCTTACGTACTTCCAGACATTTTTGACAGTAAAAGGCAGGCAATAAAAGGCAGAGAAATGTCTCATATCTTATGAGTGTCCGGAACTGGGAAACTGACGACAGAAAGTCATAAAGCGATGATAAATTACAAAAATATGTGACCTATACCTTGGGTTAGCCAGATCCTCGAAATGGGCGTTGGGCCTAAGCTTATTATGTGCTAAAATTTGGCTAAAATAGGGAGGAGAATCCACCCGTTATCATTGTTCATTACACAATTGGACTAAACTAATGTTAGCACAGAACGGGGTCAATGACAATACATTTCGTCATCATTATCAGCGCACTATAAAATATATCATGCAGTAGTGTAACTTTGACGTGTCCTTGAAACAAAACTTGATCAACAGAGACAATTGTGTAAAGCATTCACATGAAACACGGATAAGTATAAAAGACAGACTATTTTAGTACGAAATATTTGTTACTCAGATTTGTATAAGAATAGACTATCATAAGAGATAAGACTAATGTAAGTGGTAGCACCGCGCGTACGAAGAAGGGTTACAGCATTTTGCTAATTGAATCGATGATTTCTAAAACAACATAACTAACATTTTTGTCGAAATCGAGTTTATAGCGATTTTGGATTTAGTCTATGACCATTAATAAATTGTGCATTAAAACAACACAATTGCTTTGCGTTTTCTATGTAAATTGAACTACTGAAAATACCGCTTAGTGTTAGAACAACATAACTGACTGACATTTCTCTTCGGTGATTGTTAGAACAACACAAGTGCATACAATGGGGATTGTCCATTTTTTTAAATTTTGCTCATTACAAAAACATTTCGAGGAATAAGGTCAGTGATCGTTTTTCTGTATTTAAACGAAAAAAATACCCATTAGTTACTTATATTTTTGAACAAATACGTTTAACCCAAGTTTAACCTTTGTTTGACCTTCAATGGCGTAAATTAGCAATAAATTCGACCAACATTACGTTTCGAACTTTTGGTACCGATAAATATAAAAAAAATCAAAAAATTAATTTCCTATGTCCCTGACACCTTTAAAGACTTCTATGATGAAATTTTGGACTGGCCAACCACAACAGTAGAAACTGTAGATGAAGTGGGAGATGATGCATAACTATAAAAGTAGGCATAGGCAATAGCAACATTATGTTATGATTTTAAGATTAATAAAGTTGAATAAATATGAGTATTTGAGTTATTATTTTATGTTACAGTAGTTTCTTGGGTATCAAAACAACACAAGTAACAGATTTAATGTCAAAAGCACATAAGTGAAAAACTTTATTATCCATTTATTTATACTAAAATAAAATAAAAAGATGTATAAAAATACATTATTAGGAGCTATATATACAGAAATATAAAATATAATATACATAATTATAAATTACTTGCATTATCAAAAATTATCCAGGTTTTTGTGTCTCCTGAAAATTTTACTTTTAGTTACTTATGGTGTTTTAGAAATCATTGATTCAATTCAAGTCACCCGAAATCACACGTATGTGTGTGTGCGGCAAAGAGTTCTATTTAATAGAATAAAGAATTCTTTGGTGTGCGGTCGATTCCGGCAGACCAATATGATAGTCTACTGTATATTATTTATATTGTGTTATCATCGTATTTTGTCTAAATGAGATCATGAACTAACCCCTACCTTTATTTACATTAATTTAATTAAATATTTACTTTACTTATCTCATAAAATATTTCTTGGGAAACTTTTATTGCAATGTTAAACGGTTATATCAACATTGAATGTCCGACAATAAAGATATTATTCCTAAATTATACCTACATTCCTAATTAATTAATGCGACAATAATATTATAATAATTCATAAATTATGGCTCTTGAATCTTCACACTAGATATTAGGTAGATTTAAAGTATAACATAACTCATTTTATAATAATAATAATTAATATGATTCCTAATCAGATACAAGTACAACTGAAGGAATCTATTTTCTATTGATGATCAACAGATATCAAATAAGTTCATTTTGTAAAGCGACATATTTCAGTGCAACTGAATCAACATACTGATATTACGGTTACAATAAACAATACCATATTGTGAAACCTTCTACAGACACTCATTTTTGTTAGGAGCTAACTTGAACTAAATAATTAATGATTAAACGAACTTACTTGTACCTACGTGAAGTTCTATCATAATTATACGAAGTGTTTCGTCCGAAGAGATTAGTATCTAAATATTATTTTCTAAAACACAATGTAGTATCGCGTTAAGTGATACCACCTCGCACTATAGTTGAAAGCTGCTGTCAACACCACAGAAAAAAAAAAAAAGTTATCCCCACTCAAACTCAACTTTCCCCAGACTGGAGGCCCGGCTTCATTTAGTTGAGATAAACAATAATTATTGTGATATTTCTTATACTCATGTAAGGGCTGTATTGGGTGGGTGGGTATCACTAATCTTTTCGGATGAAACACTTCGTATAATTATGATAGAACTTCACGTACAAGTAAGTTCGTTTAATCATTAATTATACTCGTGTTTCGTCCTCAAGATTAGTATCTAAATATTATTTTCTAAAACACAATGTAGATGTTTAGAGTAAGAAATATCACGCACAGGTATTTATAAAAAAACCTTTAATATGAGTACACAACTTAATTAAATTATTATAATCAGAAATAGAAAATTCTAAGAGCTAATTATAACAACTTCTTATACTTTAAGTTCAAATTAAAGTTAGATATTATAAATCTTATTTAATCAGTGAACACAAATACTTAGCTAGAGCAATATTATGATTCTCTACTATTGGTCTGTCATAGAATTTAGCGAAGATAGTGGAATTGCCGCTCCATCCTGCAGTTTGCCTGATGGCGTCGAGGTTAACACCTAGCTTTTTTGCCATCGAGGTAGAAGCATGGCGAGTGCTATATGATGAGAAAATAGATACGTCAATTCCACAATCTTTCAAAGTTGATTTTTTCCAGCGGCTAATAGTTTGGCTGGAAACCGTTTTGTGAGGTTTGCGAATACTAATAAACAGTTTTTTGGACTTTCTCAGATCTTTTGTTTTCTCTATATAAACTTTAAGAGTGTCAACTGGACAAATTTCGGGGCGTTCATCAAAAAACGGTAAATACAAAATTGGTTGCTTTGTACCTATTTTAGAAGACTTTATAAAATCACATATTTTTATAATTACTTGATTATTAGAAATCACAATTTCATCTACTTTTATTTTAGAGATAGTTTGTACTCTGTGGGCGGTTACTAGAGCAAGCAATGTGACACATTTTGTACACAATTGGTCTAAGGATAAATTTTGATTAGGAAACCATGAAGCTAAATAATTAATCACTACACTAACGTCCCATGTATAATTGTAACGAGGCAATGGTAGTTTTAATTTATAAACAACTTTACAAAATCTAGAGATCCTATCGTCATCTGATAAATTTTGGATAACTAATGACAAAGCGGACCGATAACTATTAATAGTTCCATACTGGCCCCCATCATTATAAACTTCCGTGAGGAATTTTAATATCACCGGGATAGACGGTTGGTAAACATCAACAGAGTTAATATGACAAAATGCATACCACTTTTTAAAACAAACGTCATATTGTTTGAGTGTATTGTCCGACAGGGAAGCTATCATTATCTCTATTGCGGATTGTGGGATACCTCTTTGCAGCATCGCCTTCCCGATAAAATTCCTGCAACCAGGGTAAGGTGGCTGTGTATGTTTCTGGAATTAGATATAATAAAATTATTAGAATCTATTCTCACTAATTTTGATGTTAACAATTGCGTAAACATGGGGTACCAGGGCGGTGTAGGCCAATCCGGTACAACTATGATCCCTTTTGCCCTATCTGTAACAATTTTTCTCAATACTTTAAGAACCATCGCTACAGGTGGAAAGGCGTAAAAATTTAGTTTAGACCAATCCAAGGTAAAGGCATCAATAGCAAAGGCGTCTGGATCTCTATGCCAAGAGACGAACTTACTACACTTTTTGTTAATTCGAGTAGCAAATAAATCAATTTGGGGAAAAAATGAAAGTGTGTGTACCAACGTTGTTTATCTATCCACCGATAGTTCCCATTCTATATCTGGATGAATCCGTCTAGATTCTTTATCGGCTATAGTATTTTCACTCGATTTGATATAAGAAGCGAACACGAATATTTTACGGTTTTCACACCACTGCCATATGTCCTTGGCGACTCTAGAAAGGTGAGGGTGTTGTATACCGCCCATACGGTTTATATAACTGACCGCTGTGGTATTATCGATACGCATTAATACCTGACAGTTCCTGTACTCTTTAGCAAAAATTTTAAGGGAATAAAGTGCAGCCAAAAGTTCAAGATGATTAATATGTAGGTTTAGCTCTGTAGTAGACCACCGACCGTTAGCCGTTTGGCCCTCACAACACCCGCCCCACCCCGTTGTTGAGGCGTCAGAGAATATTTCCAGATGATATTGATCATCTTTGATTTTATGAGAAGAATGATCGATATTATTAATCCACCAATTTATGTCCGGCAATAATGAATCGGGCAGGGACATAATTTTGTCGTAATCTTCGTTATTTTTTAGATTAAGGTACTTACATCTTTCGAGTTCTTTGGTATATAACCAGCCATATTCTATTGCCGGACATGCAGAAACTAACAAACCTAACGTCTGTCTAATGTTTAGCTAACGTCCTTATTTTAAAACGACTTAATTTTTTTATTTTAATAAGTTCAGATTTAATCCGTATTCTTTTCTCTAGTGGTAGACTTAAGGACCATTTACTGGTATCAATAATAGAACCTAAGTACTTTACCGATTTTGATGGCTGTATCACACTTTTTTCGTTATTTATGATAAATCCTAAGTGTCTTAATAATTTTCGAGTAATATCTACATTTTCGACACATTCTTCATAAGTACCCCCAAATAATTTTGGTAAAAATATATGGAGCTGTACATAAGCCAAACGGTAAAACATTGAATTCATATAATTCATGACCAACAGAAAATCTTAGATATTTTCGTGAATCGGGATGAATATTAATTAAAAAATAGGCATCTTTTAAATCGAGGGTAGCTAAATAACAATTTCTTGAGATTAATTTTAAAACTGTGCGGATATCCTCCAACTTAAAATGACGGGTATTTATTTTCATAAATTTTTCATTTAAAATGAATCTCATTTTTCCATTAGGCTTAGGTATTAAAAAGACACGGGATACATATTGTTCTTGACAAGGTTCACAACGAGAAATAGCACCTATTAACAGTAAACTATCAACGGCTTCTCGCAATTCTATTGAAGGCGAATTAAAAACTTGTACACTATTTTGATAAACTGGTTCGTTAAATTTGATTTGATATCCTTTAATGCAGGACAATACGGACCGATCAGATGTAATGAGCGTCCATTACTTATAAAATCGAGCAAGTCTGCCCGCGTAACGTCCCTCGTCTATTGGTGGCGGGTCTGTTTGGAGTGCCGCGAGTATGTTTGAGCAGCTTGCCTCGGAGGTGGAGCCCTCGGAGCGGCAGACTGTTGATGCCGCAGTGCTTGGCCCGTCGGCTGTCTGCGAGCCGAGGTCCCCGCCTTCCAGTTTAAATTATGCCTTGTCGGTGCAGGTTTTACCTGTTTTTGTAGTTCTGCCTTCAGGTCCGAACTTGACTTCGAAACTGCTTTAGCAGTTTTTAACGTTTCGGCTAAATTTTCGCCAAATAGATAACTGTCAATCTTTGTCAAATCTAGGTGGTCTTTTAAATTCTTTTTAACGAAGTTTAAGGCTAAATTTCGCCTAGCAGTTGATTGAGAATGTTGTATGTCGCATAATAAGTGACCCAGGTCCATTAAATCTCGCATTAAAGAGTTGTTATCGCACTTATTAATTAAGATATTGGACATTATAGATCCTAACGACGAAATAGCTGCCGCCATCTGGTTTTGTCTGCCATCGCCATCCGATAGGGCCGCTTTAATTTCAGCATTAAGACGTGGCGCTGCAATGTTAATGCAATTGCCTGGGACCTTATGTTTCTCAATTAGAAGTTTGCGGTTATTTTTGTCCAAACCGGAAGTACAAATGTGTGTAAATCTGGATGCAATTTCTTTATGTATTTCAGGCCCATAGTCACCTATGGCCGTTGACGGGTCTTCACCTAAAATCTCGATTAACTCGTTTTGTGGCCTTTCCTCATTTGAAGCAACGTTTTCGGTCACGGGAACAACATCCGTTGAAGTTCCCGGACAGGGCTGTTCCGGTACATCCGGAACAGCGTTTTCGATCGGAAAAGAGTTATTTATTTCCGCTGGTATATTGCCTTCCATTTCTGGAATACAAGGAATAAAAATCTCTTGTATAATTCTACATCTATATAGCCCATGCGACTATTCTGATGCAAAATATTAATAACCGTTAACCCACTACATCTATATAGTCCTGATGACTATTCTGATGCAAGGAATTGGTTATAGCAATGATTTTTAATTTTTTATTTTTAAATCACTTACCGTTAAGAACTTCCGGTGCGATTCCGATTGAAGCTATCTATGAATTTGAAAAACTACTTGACGAACTGGAGCTGGATCTTGATCTTCTATTATAATAGCGATCACGTTTTATTTCCTTTTCTAATATTCTCAACTTTTTAACTACCTATATAATCAAGACTATTATCGTCACTTTGCCTTTTAGACATTTTTTTATTATTTAATATTAAATTTTAATTTAATTTAAACGTGAAACAAAATGAGATGCGAAGTGGTTGAGCACTAAAATGCGAATGAAGCCGGGCCTCCAGTCTGGGGAAAGTTGAGTTTGGATCGGGGGATAACGACTTTTTTTTTCTGTGGTGTTGACAGCAGCTTTCAACTATAGTGCGAGGTGGTATCACTTAACGCGATACTACATTGTGTTTTAGAAAATAATATTTAGATACTAATTTTGAGGACGAAACACGAGTATAATTCAAGAATCAAACACCACATATAGTATTTCATATTAAATCAAAGATTTAGAAGAAAGTAACGACAAATAGGAGTAGCTGCTAAATATCCTAAATAAGCTGGTGATGAAGAATACTTGTCAATTGAAGACAATATGAGTGGATAATCCGGGTAACTAATATTAGCCAGACTAGGTAAGTATACCTATACGTAGAATCCACATTTTTTTATTTCACAGCCTCTATTTATGAAAGAAACGTCAGTTTTATAATTGTTATCTGTTACTTACCCGCTTCATCCAGTCATGTCTAGTCTAAATAGACTCAGGAAAAGTTTTCGCGCGCGATGCTTCTGGGTTGCCACTAATTTTGCGGTCAATCATTTCTATTCATATCCTTAGAGGGGGTCGGCAAGTAATTTTAGGTGGGGTCCGGATACTGTGGGAAATTTTTAACGAGGTCCAGAAAAAAACACATTTGTCCTATGTAGCTTAAAAATATTATTTTAATTAATACTTGATATAAAATACATTACAATATTTCGCGGTCCGAGATTCAACCTTTCGCGTTCCGCATACGGACCGCGGTCCGCCTGTTGCCTACCGCTGCCTTAGAGTATACAGAATGTAACAAAACATAGTGATTGTTAAATACTTAGGGTGGAGTGTTAGATACTTAGGGTGGTTAGAGGTACTTATAGATACTTTATTTGTCCCTTATAATATAGAGTTCACGGGGAAAGTAGCAGCGCTAAAAGATTTATATGGGCAAACGCTCCAGCATCATGAATTTTCCCATACAAAAGTTAAAAACTATAACTCCTACCTACTTTCCACATTCCAGCTACGGTGACCTGTCCCAGGTGACGCAGGTGGTGTCAGCAGACTACGATGACAACGAGGGCTCGGAACCCTTCAGGGAGAAGAACATCAGACTGTTTGAGAACATCAGCAGCCGCCAGACGCCGGGGGATTCCCACTTCGACATGAACATACAGCTGTGCGAGACCTTCGATGACTTATTGGCAGTGTACTTCAAGAACTTCAAAATAGAAGGGTGAGTTTTGTAATTTGTTGAATCTTTATACCTATATAGTTATTATAGTCGACAACTGGCTTTAGCAAAGATAATGAGTTTTCTCGAAGTTTTCCGAACTCTCAACATAATATTTTATGGTCGTACCTATTCTAAAACATGCAATTTATATACCTAGTACCTAACTTATTCGAAAGGATACAGCCTGGTCGAGATTCTTTCTTTATTTTTTATCAAAAAGCTAGTTTTCTCATAACACCTATGCTGACAGTCTGCTGGGAAAGACCTTCAAGATCCTCGAACGCTTTCATTCCTAAGCCACTATTGGCCAGCTAATAAGCTCAGTTTACAATGAAATTCGCAACATATTTAGAATACAAGCATAGGTATTATTTTCAGTACAGACAAACCATGGAAGGCTTTCTTAGGAGATTGGATACTGGACGAGATCATGCGGACTTTCGGTATCGAGTACGACGCGCGGCCTGACAACTGCTGCTACGTGCTCGTGAAGTTGACCAAGGTCCACACTGCGGTGCAGGTTGGTGACCAAAAATACTATAGGTATATTTGTATTGCGTTGTGTCCCTCTGGATCCTGGATCTAGATCTAGAGATAAAATTGCCCATCGCAAAAATCAAGTAAGCAAGAGAAATAAGAGCGTAGGTAGCTTTGTTAATTCTGCAAAGGTGAGGCAAACGGTTGCATTGATGATGATTGATGAATTCTTTTAAGACTCAAAGCAAATGTAATTTTCATTTTCACGCCAGAACCATATTCACTCATGTCGTGTTGTCAACATTGGCAGACTCTATGACCCGACTGTACGGCGTACGCTCGGCAGCTCTTTATATTACCTATGCGACGAAGTTCCAGCTCAACTATTCTCGAGAAGACATCAAATCAAAACGTTTGAAACTTGAACAAAATGAAATAAGTATAACTTCAATTTACAATATTATGATCCATCAGCACTATCACATTTTTTTTTCAAAGTGGTAAATCGGCATCTTTGTCAACGATATAATCAAATAACCGCTTATTTCAGGTAGAGTCAATGGAACGAGTCCGCGTGCGGGAGTACGTACAGCGCGCGGTGAACAGCCTCAACGTGAGCGACGGCGTCGCGATCAGACAGTTCATGAAGAGCTACGGCACGCACTACATCGAGTCCTTCGCGACCGGCAACTTTATATACCAGGTGACGTTCATGGGTATATCATCCTTTAACAATTACCTCTTTGATAACTTTTATGCGGTAAAGCTTGGGGTTTAGACTGGCCATAGACGGACCGCAAGTTCCAGTCGTCAGTCGGACAGCGGTCGCGTTCGTAAATATAATAAATCGTACACGACTGCAACACAACCGCATCATGCAGTCGACCATACATACATACCTTGGTTGGAAACTCGACTGCAAAACAACTGCTCCGACCGCTAAGAACTGCTCGAGCGGTCCGTGCATTGCAGAATGCGGATATGGATTTAGTATGGAAACTACAGATCGTCGTGCGGCAACCGCATCTTGCAATCGGTCTCGACTGCAAGATGCAGTTATTTAAAGTTAAATCTTTCAGGTGTTTAAGTACAAGCGGTCTGGGTACAACCGTCTGAAGGCGTACATCAGGCTGCGGGAGAAACACCAGATCAACTCCGACAGTCTCAGGTTCTACTTCTCCTCGTACTTCCTCAAGCAAGTCGGAGATATCCGAGTAAGCATTCATATCGACTAAGAGCTGACGACCAAATCATTCATGTAGCTTCAGCTGTATTAAAACACGGTTAGCTACTTCCCTGAACAACCCTTTCTGATAATCTTCGTGCTGGCAGGCCGTGGGCGGTGGTTGTGGTACTCCCACACCCACCGCCCACCAGCACGCAGATTATCAGAAAGGGTTGTTCAGGAGTACCACACCCACCGCTCACGGCCTGCCAGCACGAAGATTATCAGAAAGGATAGTTCCGGGAAGGAGCTAATGGAGTTTTAGTACAGCTGAAGCCACATGACCTTTTTGGTCGCCAGCTCTCCGTCGAATAATCTTATATCATCATAACAATTCTAACAAGTAGTTGTACAACTTCTCTACTTTATAAAATCTTCTGCAAAAAAGAACAATAAGCTTAGGGTTTACAAAATAACAATATAGAGATAATAAGTAATCATAGATCTTAATATTCTAAAGGCCACTTAGGATAGTCTGGGTCATCCATAATAATTGGTCATCGAATTATCATATTATTAACCTACGATGCAAAAAAGGGGTGTTTATATGTTTAACTTGTCAGTTGTCTTTGTGTTTTGTTTTGTTTGTCTGTAGTCTGTAGCCAGTAGCACTACGGTACCCAAACCTTTGAAGCAATTTCAAATAATTAGTACAGAAAACGGAAACGAACATAATGATTTTGCTATTCTTAGGCGGGCACTAGACATGTCATCAAATACGCAAATTCGCCAAGTGTAGCACTGACATTTGCCAATTTGTGCAAAGTTAATTGCTGGCATTTTCCTATTTGTTCAAAGTTTGCTCAAACTTTGAAGCCCATGTCTGGCGCCGGCTTTACCACCTTCACTTCACAGAAACTTGACTACTAGCGCCATCTTATCGATATCTTCTAACTTCCAGATAGCAAGCGGCAACAAAGTAATAGAGGAGTGGGCGCGAGACAATCTCAGAGACAGCCAGTATCTTTTCTCACGACCGAGTCTACTCCGACTGCACTTCAACCCAATACTGGCGTTCAAACTCAACGAAATGCTGGACAACGGAGCGCTCCTATCGTTGAGTTTGAGAACACTCAAACCGCTATTCAAAGACGAATACAAAGGAAGGGTATTTGCGGAGTACGTGGAAAACGATATGAGGCTATGGGAAATCAATGCTTAGATTTGAAATTTTGTAGAAAGAATGACATGGAGTTAATTTTCAAGATGCAGGTACGGTTAAATAGTCAATACTTATGACGAGAGTATGAAAGAAATACAATGGTGAGAATTATAATAATAGATTTTAAATTTTTAATGTTGGTGAAATATTTACTTAAGTTCACCAATAGATGGCGTAACGTTCATATAGTACTAAGGCCGGTATAAATAGTCAGTACTTAAGATGCGACCCGGTCTCAAGACGCGGTTCGGCTCTGAGATTGGTCCAAATTTTGACAGCCAACCAATCACAGAGCCTGAACCGTGTCTTGAGACCGAGATGCATCTTGAGTACCGACTATTTATACCGGCTTAAAAATGAGTGCCGTGTCGAGCATTTTTAAAACTAGAAATATTGAAATATAACAGAAATTAGAAACATCTACATAATATGTTTATATGCTAAAAGATACTTTAATTCTACTTACATAATATTATTAGCCAAGTGACTTACTGCCAAATAAATAAAAATATTATATTGTACAAATAAGAAGGATATTGTATACTGTAAAAACTATAATTGTATTTAGTATTAAAATAATTATAATTAGGATAAACTGAAATAAAATTAAGTGTGTTACATAATTCTTTTATTAATAAAACATAATACATTTATTAAACGTATTGATTCGTTTTTATTAAACTGTTAGAGTATTGATATTATCATAGACGAATTATACAATAATAATATTTTATTATTGAGATACGAACATATTTTTAACTAAGAGTGAGTTTACCAAAACGAAACGTGACGCGACGATGCCTAGCAACTATAAGATTAACATGTCAATAGCCGCGTACTGACCAAGCGAGCAGTCTCGCGAGGCAGTTTCTCGGTCAGTCAGGACGTGCCTCGCCCGAGGGAAACGCATGCGTTGCCTCGCCCGAGCGTTTCGCGGCCCGAGCCGAGCGTTGTCGGTTTTTGTCGATGCTCAAAGGCGCCTCGGTACGTTTGCCGCGCTCTCTAGACACGTCCTGACCGACCGAGTAACTGCCTCGCGAGGCTGCTCGCTTGGTCAGTACGCGGCTATTGACATGTTAATCAGTACGCAGCGTATGAATATTTTCATTTACTTAGATTTTTTTCCAAGCTTATTGCCAAGTTACGCCTCATTTTGGTATGAAGTAACTCCCAGATTTTGAGACAGACAGCAAATAATGATGTAAAACAGATTTTAAAATACATAATATAAAAACGTGTAATATTTTGTGCTTAAAGCTTTTTACAAGTGCTAAATGGACGTACAAAAATTTGTTACTGGCATCAAAGAGCCTATTTATAACAATATAATATGTATATTATAATACCAATTATATTATATATATTTTTAATTTCAATACAAAGATTAGAGATCATAATTTTTAAACTAAAATTAAAATTAATGAGCTAATAATTATAATTATTAGAGCTTGCAATTTATTCGATTTCATAGTAATTACTATCTACCTTAATTTAGGTAATTACAATAACATTATAACTTATTTTTATTCAATTTTAGTGTTACACTAATAGAATTAGGTTTTTAAAGTTTTAATTTTATTTTTTAATTTTGAAAGCGTAAGAATTATTATTATCTTGCAAATATGGTTTTGAGCTCAATGATAGAAGTGTTTTTGTACTTTAAATATTATCATTGAGGTGTATGTTAAAGTGTTGTAGACTATGAAAAAAATGATATATTAATAATAATTATGTTAAAGCATTATAGTCTAAGAAAATTAGTTTCAAAATCGACGATCAGACCGAATAATTCGTGTAGTTTTGAAAGTTGGTACAGTTGTTCCTAAAGGTGTCCAGATGAATATACTAAAAGTCCCCGAGGGTGGGACAAGAGCCGGCGGTGGGGGAGGGGGGGAATGGTCTCTTAAAACTACAAAACTACACGAATTATTCGGTCTGAATTCCTTAATTTTCAAAGGCTATTATTTTTGGAAAGAACACGTCTTATTCTATTAGTTTTTTTTTTTTCTTATGAATGATATGAAAGCCTCAACGTAGAAACAAAATTGGCAACATCAATCTATAATGTTTTTATACTAATTAGTAATTACTAATTACTAACTTCTCATTGCCAGGATTCAAATGACTACAATATACTCTGTTCAAACCCTGTGACCGAGTATTTTAAATCGTTGTTTCGATATCTACAACCTACGTATTTAATTTTTGTATCCTAATTTACATCGCTGGCATATCTCTTTCTGGCATCTCTCGAATAATTAACAATAAATTCCCTAATCAATTATTCACATAAATAAGAGATAGACAGATGCCGCTTATGTGCTGAGTATTACATTTCTCACAAATTACAATAGATGTACATATTTGCTGTGGATATTATTAGTTAAGCGTAATCGGTAATCAGTAAGTTTCTTCATGATTATTGTACGAATTAAGTTGGCAAATTATTTAATTAATTCTATGTATTATCAGAGATTTATAAGCAGGTATAGGGTTGCCAGACGTCCGGATAGAGCCGGAAACAGTCAGGCTTAGACGGTTTTACACCTAATAAAATGTAAAATTTTACGTTAAATTGTTTTAATAAAACAAACAAGTACGAACGTATTGCTACACTAAGATTTCAGATTCTAAGTACTCGACAGCAGGACTTTTTTGTAAAAATGTCCGGACAAGCTGGCTGCTTTGTCCGGCTTTTCGGTTTAGCGACCTGGCAACCCTAAGCAAATAGTAGACCTACTTCGTTATTTAGCTGGGTAATGTCAAGGCAATGTTAGTCATGAATTCATGATCTGTCAGATGAGCTTGACATAACTTGACCAAATAACCTAGCCGCCATCAGCCTACGAATTCTGAATTCTCTGTTTTCAAGCAAACACCGAATGTGAAAAGAAAATCAATAAGCATAATATGAGAGAAAGAGAGCCTATGATTATCCTCATAACTAACATTTTCTTGGCCTCATAAAATATGAAAAATCTTTCCTATCATTTCCACACTTGGGTGAATCTACCATAGCAAACATACCAGTATACAGAACACTGATTGCTGGGTGTAAAAAAACACAGTGTGACCCCTTCTTATACAAAGTTCACTGTTAAAGTTACAGCACTGAAAGAGTTGAGTACTTTTGACGTTTATGGTTCCGTACCCAAAGGGTAAAAATGGGACCCTATTACTAAGACTTAGTTGTCTGTCCGTCTGTCTGTCTCCAGGCTGTATCTCAAGAACCGGTATAGCTAGACTTCTGAAATTTTCACTGATTGTGTATTTCTGCTGCCGCTTTATAATAAAATAAAATTAATATTTAAGGGGGGCTCCCATACAACAAATGTGATTTTTTCGGCCTTTTTCGCTCTATCAATAATGGCAAGAGGTAGGCACTTTAATTTTTCACTCATTCTTTTGTTATATGTGTACTTTAATATTTAATAAGAATATTAAAATAAAAAATCATTAAGGGGATCTCCCATACAAAAAAACACAATTTAAGCCTATTTTTGCTCTATATCGGTACGGAACCGATTTTTTATATTAAAAATGCGCCCAAACTCATGGAATTATCCCTGGCAAAATTTAACGAAGTTCCAGCACTGCTATTTCCACAGTGAATTCTTTACAAGGGACTCATACACACCCTCAAGTATTATCACATTGTTTTGTTACACCTCATACTACTCGTATCGAAGAAATTGATTCCTAGGCAGTTGACGGACCTACGTCTTTTGGTCGGTTTTAATGTCAATCCAATATTAGTATTTAGTTGTGATCTGACGGCTAGGTTTGACGTAACTCGACGAAATTATGTAGGTCCGCCATCTGCCTAGGAATCAACTTCTCTGAATATACAACACACATACAGTATCATACATGTTTAGTCCGCGTCGTAGTTTACGTGAGCCGTCTGTTGGCGAGTCGTCATTGCGCCTCGTAGGTGCTGGTTACGAGTGTGCTGGCGACCTGGTTGCGGCCGACCCGCCGCCCGTTCACCAGCAGCAGCATCGGATTGTTCACACGGATGGACTTGAACTCGTACTTCTGGAAATTTGAATACAGGTTACAAAACTAAGAAATAATACTTTAGTGTTTTTTTTTTTATGAAATAAGGGGGCAAACGAGCAAACGGGTCACCTGATGGAAAGCAACTTCCGTCGCCCATGGACACTCGCAGCATCAAAAGAGCTGCAGGCGCGTTGCCGGCCTTTTAAGAGGGAATAGGGTAATAGGGGAGGGTAGGAAAGGGAATAGGGTAGGGGATTGGGCCTCCGGTAAACTCACTCACTCGGCGAAACACAGCGCAAGCGCTGTTTCACGCCGGTTTTCTGTGAGAACGTGGTATTTCTCCGGTCGAGCCGGCCCATTTGTGCCGAAGCATGGCTCTCCCACGTATTGAATATACGTGTGTGTATATGTTCCCCTTTGGAGAGTTTACTGTGAAAGTAGCAGCCTGATTTTTTTTTATTTTGTGTGGGCAAGTGCCTTAGTGTCACGAGTTGAGATAAAGCCATACAAAATGTAAAAAAAAAATGGTCTTTACGAGGGCTGCTATTTATGTATCCGGAATTAAAAAAAGAAACAAACATATATCATTTAATATGGTTTTATTGCTTTTCAAAATATTCGCCGCGATGATCGACACACTTTTGCATACGCTGGAACCAATTTTCATAGCACTTTTTCCATTCTGATTGAGGTATCTCCAAAACGTGCATTTTGAACGCATCAACAGCCTCTTCGCGGCTCGAAAAACGTTGACCACGTAATTTGTTCTTCGCGTATGGAAATAAAAAAAAATCGTTAGGTGCCAAATCAGGGCTGTACGGCGGATGACCAGTCAATTCGATCTTTTGACCCTCCAAAAACTGAGTTGTTTCAGCTGAGGTGTGACAGCTAGCATTGTCGTGATGTAATATGATTCTGCGTTGTCGGTTGTCCTTTCTTATTTCTTCAAAGACTTCTGGTAAACAAATGGTCGTATACCATTCAGAATTAACCGTTTTACGATTCTCTAATGGCACTGTAGCCACATGTCCATTAATTCTAAAAAAACAGGCGACCATTTGCTTCAAAGTACTTTTTGCACGAGTAACTTTTGTTGGTTTCGGCTCATCTTGGAACACCCACACCGACTTGACTGTTGTTTAGTTTCGGGGTCATATGCATAGATCCAAGATTCATCACCTGTGTAGATATTATAAACGGCTTTTGACGTACCACGGTTGTATTTTTTTATCATTTTTTTGCACCAATCGACACGAGCCCGTTTTTGATCGATTGTCAAGTTGTGCGGAATCCAACGCGAACATATTTTTTTTACAGCCAAATGTTCGTGTAATGTCTTATGTATGCTCGTCATACTTATGCCTAAGGACGCCTCTATCTCGCGATATGTAACATGACGATCACGCATTATTAGTTCCCGCACAGCATCTATATTTTGTGGGACAACAGCTATTTTTGGGCGACCTTCTTTATTTTCATCCGTGAGCATAGACCGCCCACGATTAAACTCACTGTACCAGTGATAAACAGTGGTTTTTGATGGTGCTTCATCTCCAAAAGTTGCGGTGAGTTGAATAAAGCACTGTTGTTGATTTAGCCCACGCCGAAAATCGTAGTAAATCATTGCACGAAAATGTTCACGCGTTAAATCCATGGCAAATGAAGACACACAATTTTCAAAATGACGCCACAATGGAAAAATAATTGACAGTCACATGAAACAAAATGTATTCTTCAACCAAAGAGTTCTATTTTCAAATGTTGTAATTACTTTTTAAATATTGTTCTTGTAAGTGGCCAGTTCCGGATACATAAATAGCAGCCCTCGTACAATACTCTGAGGAACACGTACCCGTTTTATGAAATAAGGGGGCAAAGGAGCAAACGGGTCACCTGATGGAAAGCAACTTCCGTCGCCCATGGACACTTGCAGCATCAGTAGAGCTGCAGGTGCGTTGCCGGCCTTTTAAGAGGGAATAGGGTAATAGGGGAGGTTAGGGATGGGAAGGAAAGGGAAAGGAATAGGGGAGGGTTGGGAAGGGCATAGGGTAGGGGATTGGGTCTCCGGTAAACTCACTCACTCGGCGAAACACAGCGCAAGCGCTGTTTCACGCCGGTTTTCTGTGAGAACGTGGTATTTCTCCGGTCGAGCCGGCCCATTCGTGCCGAAGCATGGCTCTCCCACGTATAATACCCTAAAGTATTATCACTTATTTTTGTTACACCTTGAATATGTTTTAAGAGTTGTTATCAGTTGTTATCAGTTACTTCAACAGTACAATAACTGTACTTTATAATATTTTCAGTGGTAGGTTACTTGTCTTTCCTAGTGGTTTTGTAGTATTACTTAATAATTATTATATCCCGTGAAGCCCTGTTAACACAAGCCCAGTACGGGCTTTTTAATAATGTTATTTGATAACTGTATATCATTTTCTTACGGCCGTTCCCAATATTCAATCTATCTCTGGTTTGACATACAACCGATCGCAGCTATATAACATTGAATTGACATAAAATATATGTCTCTAATGTCTAATGTGAGCTATTCCTATCTCTAGTAGGGCAAAACCAGAGATAGATCAAATATTGGGAACGGCCGTGAATAAATAAATAATAATAAAAAAGTAAATCTGAGTTGTGATCTACACTTACCAGAAAGTACTCACAATAGATAAGTAAAATAACTAATAAGCTATTTAAGGACTCTCTGAGTAAACATTTGCTTAATCTTATTATCATTATATAATGTAAAGAGTAGATACATAATAATTATTATGTTACATCTAAAGTGCCAAAAGTTTTCACTGAGTACATGTAGGTTTGCTTCTAAGTTCTAACTAAAGTCGAGACACTTTACTAGGGTATATTAATTTTAATCAATTTTTTTAACACACTGCGTACACATTTTCGCTCGTACTCACATGCATTTATATTACGTAACCTACTTACCGCTACATCGGAACTGTGTTTGTGCGTTTTAACAACGGGCTCCGGGAGACAGACGGCGTCGCCGATGATGGCGCCGCGCCCGCCGGCCCAGTTGTACACCGTGACGCAAACACACGACATACTGGAGTCCACGATCGCGAATGTGCTGGAATAGAGATTTATGATTAAGGTGACCGGTGACGCCGCGTTAAAGTAAAAAACCGTGTTGAATATGTTTTAGATTGCTTGTTTTCTATGACAGGCTGCCATGGAACAGCAAAAAATGGAAAGGGCGATCGACAAAAATTGTTTTTGTCGCGTAATTTAAAAACCATAAATACATTTCATATAAGCTGTGTGCAAATTAAAGTGTATGCTTGAACTAATCTATGTACAAATTTTGGAAGCTTAAATCACTCTCCTCTGTTGGCTAAATAGGAATCCCTTTTTTTACAGAGGTCTTTTTGATTGATTATTCTGTGTTATAAAAGTTGACCAATCGTGTTATGCTATGGGTAATTCAAAGACATGATGAATACTGGCACTGCGAAACGCGAAATATCTGCGAAACAAGATTAGAGCGAGACGCCATATAACGCATTGCCGAGTGGCGAGTGAGACAGCAAATCGGTTCGCCGCTGTTTCGCGTTTCGCAGCGTCGGTGGACTAGAGGCGTTAATAATGAAAAATTATTGTTAGCAACAAATATTTAACTACTTTAATGCATAACAATTTTATTTTTATATTGTTATTTGTGACCATTAATAACAAGGGTTCATATCAAATCTTTAATTTTCACAATAACATGCAAATATAATATTTATAAAAAATTTGCTATTAAAATGTTAAAAAAATATAAAAGAAGGGCCACTGCAAAGTTAATATTTTATAAAATATTGTTTTTTTACAAAAATTAGGAATTAAAAAGTAACTTGAAACGGAATGGATTTCAAAACACCAATCAGCGTTCAGTGACGTCACACATGCTATCCCCGCGTTCCATTTAGCGTTAAAAACGATCAAAATGAATCAATTTTGAGCATTTTGATCTTTTTAATGCTAAACTTGTGGTCTATTCTACATGGAGTTCTTTACAATAAACACAAAAATAAAATATCACATCTTCCCTATTCTACCATTCTGAAACGGTGTTAAGGACTTTTTGGCTCCTTCATTATTGGATGTTTTACTAACAATATCCACAGCCAAACACATAACCTCCTCCTTTTTGGAAGTCGGTTAAAAAGTCACAATACACCCATGCTTGACATGCTTGAGCTTGACAAATACGAGCCAGGTTGGCCTACGGCTGTGTTGGGTCGACAGAACTGGAAGACTTTGGGGGAGGTCTTTGCCCAGCAGTGGGACAGCATAGGCTCTTAAAAAAAAAATACACCCATATCCATCGCAATGACCCTAGAGCTCAAAAATACTTACAAAGGTACAGAATTGTTGTTATGTATCGAACCAACGACTCGGCCTAGGATGACTGAGCCTTCATTGGTTCCCTCTTGCAGTGCGTCCAGTCTCGTCAATTTAAGCTGCACATTTTTTCTTGTACCGAATGTATGGAATGTGCTAGGTCCATATTCACCAAGCATCTTTTCATCTATGGACTGTGAACAAGAATTCTTTTATAAAAATGCTGCTCAGCAACTTCTTCTGTGACTTTTTTTATAACACAAAGTTTAAAATTAACATTAAATAACTTTGAAAACTACAACAGAATACAAAGTAAATTAAAGGAGTTCATACCTGAATCATTTGTGCTAATCTTTTCCCTTTTAGTTTACCCCTTGTGCGTTGTAGTTGCTGTGAGTCGTTGAGATATTGTAAAAGTTCTGTCAGAGCTTGCTGAGGTGGCTCCCACCCTGGATCCAGACGACTCGCTTTCATAAACGACTCTAAGGCTACACCATAACACTCTTCATATTTAAGAGCCTGTGTGACAAGATTTCATTGCACATAAGTTTAAAAAAAACTGGGATTTCTTTTTTACTTTATTATAGAAAGATAACAGGATTTGCAAATGCATTTTTGTGTCGCTTTACATAACAAATTACATGAAATTGCAACTATATTATACTACGAAAATTACGATAAGTCAACAAAATATAATTTTAAATGATTAGAATACACTTACAACTCCTTCATTGTAGTATAAATCTGGCTGTCCCTTTGCTATGGGATCTAACTTTGCTTGTTTATAAGCACTCATACATAACTTCAATGTAGCCGGATCTTGAGATATGATGAAGAATTGACATAGATATGCATTTCCTAATACTGTCCACGACACTCCGTCTTTTGTATCGAGAGCGACAGCTTCCTTAGCCATTTCTACACTCTTGAGAACCGAATCTGTTGTTTCACTTTTTCGACCAAATCTTTCTTGCCGAACTATGATTGATAAGCAGCGAAGGGACAAACGATTACGCTCCTGAAAATATTAAATGTTGTGGATTTTACAAGGTGAAAGACTTCTTAACAATGGGAAATCTTTAAAGTTCAATATTGATGTAGCTTAAAGTGGTAAAATAGTGTTAGTATACTATATATTTATGTTGAATAAAAATATTAAAATAATAAAGACTGCTTTACACACATGTTTGAGAGCTCCTTCAAAACTTGCTTTAGCCTCTTTAATATTCATATTCTTCCAATAGCATTCCCCCAGTTCATTCCAAGCACTGACCATGTGTGGGTTGAGCTTGACAGCTTTGCTGAGGCATTGAATAGCACTTGAGTCGTAGGACGGACTTATGTTATAGCATTTGCCTTTCAAATAGTGAAACTGTGCACGAAGTTGTATTGGGATTTGAGTTTCAACTAAAATTAATAAACATTTTAATGTAAACTCTAAAAAATAAAACTCTAATGCAATTTTATGGAAACTTTCTGATTATGGTAGTGACCATATTACATAATATTTAATTACCGTCTATATCTTCAAATTTTTCCAGTAACAATATTTTTTTCTCTTCAATAAGTTTATTTTTTTCTGAAGCCATTTCTACTGGATGTTTCTCAAAGAACAAATCTCTGTAGGAATATAATTCCTGAAGTTCGACCTAAAATTTTATGTAGAAACATTAGAAGTTAAATTCACTAATCAATTTCTTTTCAGGATAGGTAGTTAATAAATTAATATTCAAAAGATTGCACACCGATAACTTTTGTAAAATTTCTTTTGCATCTTCTAAATTATCTTGGTTACTATCTTCATCCGAATTGTTAGGCATTTTGTATTAATTAATTTCTTCTACGATGTTTGATACGGTCTGTTTTATTCGTAGATATTATAATAATTTGATAATAATATAATAAAGTTTGGTCTTCAAATTCTTGGCCAGAGAAAATAAAATAAGAGCGGTGATTGACAATGACAGTTCACAATTGACACGAGGTTGACACTGACAAATTACATTTTTTTTAGTATGGCACTTTGGCTATATAACCATGGCCATGGCAATATTATGGCGGGAAAACAATGAGGGATTTTCCTTTATTTTTAATTTGATTGTCTATTGACCGATATTCACACCAAATGTCACAGGAATTAATAATTATACATTTTGGTTTTGACAACATCTTACCTGCACTTGTGCAAGATAACGGATATTTAATGCAGGGCTTCATAATGTTATCGAATACCCGAAAAATATCGTTACGTACCGGTATTTTCATAATGGTAGCCAGATAACGGTATTTTTTTATCGATATCTAGTAACATAACCAAAAAATATCGTTATGACAATACCGCTAAATATAACGATATTTTCTGGTATCAGGTATGCGGCATACCTGATACCAGAAAATATGCACGACGCATACCGCATACCGTATGCGTTATGCGTCGTGCACCAAATCTCACTCGCAGCCCAACTTCCGACTTCCGAGCACCTGTTTTTATATACGTGGGAGAGCCATGCTTCGGCACGAATGGGCCGGCTCGACCGAAATACCACGTTCTAATAGAAAAACGGCGTGAAACAGCGCATGCGCTGTGTTTCGCCGAGTGAGTGAGTTTACCGGAGGCATAATCCCCTCCCCTATTCTTCCCTACCCTCCCCTATTACCCTATTCCCTCTTAAAAGCCGGCAACGCACCTGCAGCTCTTCTGATGCTGTGAGTGTCCATGGGTGACGGAAGTTGCTTTCCATCAGGTGACCCGTTTGCTCGTTCGCCCCCTTATTTTCATAAAAAAAAAACTTTTATTTAACAAGTCAAGATGGTGCTGCAATTTGTTTAGTCAATGAATGCAGAAAATTATGCAAGGTACCTATGTCCGTATTTATTTACTTGTTTTAATTATGGCGAATGCGGGGGATTGGCAAAATATGGATAATTATTTGTATGTCTTAGTATTTATTACTAGAATTCTAAGTTTAATACATATATATTTTGTAGACTGTAGTTAAAAATATCAACACATTTAAAAAAGGAAGCACAAAATTATATGATAGCATTTACAAAATATGTAGGTATTATAACACGGAGAATATTTTAATTAAGGAGTGTATCCCATCGGATCAGAGGCGCTTTGCACACGACGGGGCAGGGCGGACCGGTCAATTTCGCCGCGAACGATAGCACAAAGGGAATCCTACAATATGTATTACCAACGCACACCAAGGGCAAAAAGACCGCTCCGCAGGTCCCCGGCAGGCTCTGGCGGCGCGGCATGTCCGTGGATCACACAAACCAGTTTACATGCAGTAACGCAGACGGCGCGGCGGCGCGAGGCGGCAGCTAGCTCTATTCTCTCTATTTCCACTAGAACGAACGTCCTGAACTGACTGCCTCCACTCGTCGTGTGCTTTGTGTACCACCTCGCCCCGTCGTCTGCAAAACAACAGAGTCCGTCCGACAGCCAGCGCATGGCGCACGTGCTGACAATACAATAATTTATATATACAAACCATAAATTAGTAATATTTGAACAAAGATACTGAGCACTGAACTACTGAGTACTGACCATGTCATTCTCATTAGACATCATTTTTCCTATAATATATACCTACTGGTAACTAGACACGTCTAGTTTAATTTTGTGCATACTGCATACTGAATTGCCTGATTAAATTAAGTATTTATTTTACAAAAGGTAGGTAACGTTATCAAAGAACATATATTTACCGTTATAAATCCTATTTACCGTTATAACATTTACCGGTATTAATTCCAATTTTTACCGTTATTTCTAGTATCGGGTAAATTTTCATACCGTTATCTATGCCCTTGAAGCAATAACGTTATGAAAAAATACCGGTATTTGAAGCCTTGATTTAATGGCTAATATTTTACCAATAATGAATATCAAAAACCCAAATAACACAATTTGGGAAAAAACAATAAAAACCACACCAACAATAAAAAGTAGAAGTTTGAAAGTGACATGCCCGCCAAAACTCTTCTTCTTCTTCTTTTAAAAATGGCCGCCTCGGTGAGTTGCCAATGTCAGAGTGGCTTAAAGGACTTTGCTCTATGTAGCGAAGGTCTGGTGAAGTAACAAGACGTGTACGGTTACAAAACAAAATTACATATTTACAGGAGTTGATTAACCTAAAACAAACACAAACACAAATGTTAGTAGAGACATCACAATCTTATATTGTTATCACGAATATATGTACACAAAATCTCAATAAAAGGAGTATTTACATAACCGCCAAAACTCTTTCAGTTGTCAAGTTTCAGTTTGACAAGTTTTTATTATGTCAGCGTGTTCCTAAATTATTACTAGTGTACTGGTCTAATCGCTTAGGCCAATGACCGCTTAGATTTAAGATATTTTGATTTATGTCACACTTGACAGTACACTGATATTTTTTAGAAACACAACCCATATGTAGTCAGTGATGCCAACCTGCAGATAATTTCAGATCGGTGAGGAACCAATAGAAAATCTAGAAGTGTCTATCCTTACGCCATCTAGTTATGATTGTTAAAATTAAAATTAAAAAATATAAATGAAAATCCCTCATAGCTAAAGTGAAGTGCCATAATAAAAAAGGTAAATGTCAAAATTGTGAAAAATGAAAAGTCAAAATTCAAGTGATAAAAATAAAAAAAGCTGATAATTCCAGAAATAATCAAATAAGATTCTAAATATTTACAGCATTTACAAAAACAACCCATAAAGTTATATTAAAACTATAATACGAAAGTTATTTTCGTGGACTTTAAACTTTAGAGACTGGGTCTCTTGCCATAATGAAAACAGGTTTGCTATACGGGATCGTAGCAAGCTCAAAAACTCGCGTACGATGTATCTTCTGCGGTGTGTTTATACCGAAAGCGAGTAAATGCATCGAAGAACATGCTAGCGGTACGAAACATAAAGAAAACATACAGCAAATGTCCGAAAATGGAATCACTTGCAACGACAAGGAGCTATATTGCCAACCGTGCGACTACTACTTCACCGAAGACGACTCCGTGGTTTCTCACCTAGACGGCGACGACCACGAAAACTGGATGGTCGCACTATACGACTTGATAGACGGTGAGTTCATCAATGTCGATGCATTTCTAGCTTGCGAGAGTAAAGAGGCACATTGTGACGTCTGTAAACTCAACATCCATTGCTCATTACTAAACGTCGAAGAACATGTGAACGCGATGTCCCACCGTATTAACGTTTGCGAGGAACTCAAGCCATCCAATGCAATATTCCGTGTTGAGGATGATACCGAACTGTGGTGTAAATTATGTGATGCTTACATCGATAATACAATCACAAGCGTAATGAAGCATGTCGATGATGATGAGGAGCATGTGGGCTGGTTTGCAGAAATCGAGGAGTTGATCGAGGGCCACGATATATCCATCGAAAACTTTCTTAAAAATGAGCATGAAAAATATGCTTTTTGCAACAAGTGTCAAATGGAAGTGATCTGCGACACTCAAAACATACAGAGCCACGTTGATAGCGAATCTCATTTGAATCAATTCAGTTAATACCACAACATCAGTTATCACAATGGCCACCACTTAAAAATTACCTACCCTCATGCTGGTCTTATCACAAGGAAATGTGATTGATAATATTCTAAGCTACAAATAATTGTTTAAAAAGCAGTGAGCACAATTTGCTATCATTCATATGGTGGCCATGGAACAGAAGCTCTCTATGATTGTTATTTTTCTATTGTTTATTTGATTAATTTTGGAGCAATAAAAACATGCTTTTTACGGTTGTATATACACTGTGTTAGTGTAAAACACCATTATCCTTGAAACTATCAAATGAGACCGTCAAAATGAACAACTTTTTCTATGAGAATAATGCTGGGAACTAAAAAATGCCGTCTTCATACCCATACAAATGCCCGGATCGGCAATTTGTATGGGTATGAAGACGGTTTTTTTTGGGTTCCCAGCATTGTTCTCATAGAAAAAGTTGTTCATTTTGACGGGCTTATTTGATGGTTTCAAGGATAACGGTGTTACACTAACATCTTGTATAGAGTGCTCTCTAAGTCTTATTTCTTCTACATATATAAATATCTCTTACTCTGCCATATTATTGCAATAAAAACTATTAAGAAGACCAGTTTGCTACTTCATAAGAAGATTTGTAAATATTCTAGAAATGTGATTGAACTGGTACAACATATTATTGTAAGACAATAATATTTACAATATTATATTTTTATAGTAATTGTTTCAACCTTTATTTAGAAATCTTGTTTTGGCTTTAATGTCTGTCTTGACTGTTTTAGTTAAGAAATTAAAATTACTTTATCATTATTATTATTACACAAATGACATGTATTATTATAAAAATACCCTGTTTTATGGATGGATGAGAAGTAAAACTGATTTTTATGTATTCAATAATTTCATTGCATGAATATAAGCATAATACATCCGCACAAAACATAATATTTGGCCTGCATGTAAAGTTAAAAAAAATCTGCTATTTATTGCTAAATGCTAATTAAAGTATATTCAATGTGTTAAACAACATCTTATTGTTATTTTACTAAACATTGCTGTGCATGATATTTTGTTTAGGTTTTTAAGTAAAACTTTGAATTCCCTACTATCTTGAGGATTTTTTAGCACATTCCCCTTTGTTTTAGTATCACCGTTACGTGTTCTACGGCTTGTTAAATTATTGAATATTGACATTAAATAAAGTTGTTAAAAAAAGCACAAACATATGTTTTAATTTAAAAACTTCTGGTAAGTATAGTGATTACTCATTAACACAATAGTAAATCAAGAAAAGGATTTTGGCACGATATATCAATAGTGGCATTTCTACCCCTAAGCACTGTTTTCCCTGCAAAGCGAGCGGCGTCTTGTCACGCGTATATAAGCGCTTCAAATGTTTTAAAAAAAACTTGAAACAACTAACAAGATCTCAAAAGTATATTTTTAGTTTAACTTTTTGTGACATGTCTCATTCATCAAATGGGTAGTCATAATCATCTTCTTCCTGTATAACGGGTAATGTGAAATACATCTGTCTGGTGCTAACTTCATTGGGCTTGGCATCAACATTGTAAGTGGTTTGTCTTGCCTCTATTCTATATTCGTCTAATTTCACGACATGCAATAAGTCTTCTTCAACGCAACTTATATCCATGATCGTCCCTTTTAAACTGTCTTGTAATGATCTGAAAGTTTTAACTTTGATAAATAATCAAAATTATGGTTATTATTTTGATGATTAATGCTTGTAGTAAGTTGCAAAAGTGAATATGAAAATTTTAAAGTGACATTTCTGTAAAATATAGCAATCAAACATTCGAAATTAGGAAATCTTACAATATTCTCTTTATGTTGCTCCTCAATTCCTTGGTATATAGCTGCAGTTGTCTCCTTTCATCTCGAAGCTTGGAATCTACCTTGTCTAGGATTCGCTCTTGGCTTGGCCTGTTGAAACGATCAGCAATCCTGGCGTTAGCAACTCTTTCCATGTCCAGTGTTTGTAATAATCTGCTTTCGGAGGCAACCAATTCTGCATCCAAGGTTTCATAGTCTTTTTGGGCCTGTATAAAACCAATTCTTTGATAAATAATAGTATCAATAATCGTCAAAACCGCTTGAAAAAGATTCGCCTTGAGCAGAATCTTTTTCATTTCATGAAAGATATATAATAGAATAGAAAATTCTTTATTTGTACTAACAGAGAAGTTGATTCCTAGGCAGATGGCGGACCGAAGTGATTTGGTCGCGTTAAGTCAAACCCATCCGACCGATCACAGTTATTCACAGCTAACATTGCAAATTCACATAAGCCGACCACATGACGTAGGTCCGTCAACTGCCTAGGATTCAATTTCCTCGGTGGTACAATTTAAAACTAAACTTAAACTTGTACAAATAGGTAGGCGGTCTTATTGCAGCAGTTTCTACCAGACAACATTTAATATTATCTATAATTTGTGACACGGAATTTTCTTGCAGCTTATTTACGACAAGCTTAACGATAAGCCATACCTGTGGCTTATCGTTGTATTATGCAGGAAAGTACCTCGTCTTTCCGCCAGCTTAAGTCCTGTAGCTTGATTTGATTTTGATGAAGCCGTCTTCGTAGAGCCGCGTCTACGCGAGCCGCATACATTTGGGCGGCGATCGACAGCTGTAACCTGGCCCCTCGTATCTGAAGGAAGAATTATCTAGATGATGATGATATTGATGTAGCATTTTATAGTATAGTAAATATAGCTTACCTTAAAGCTTACCACTAAAGCTTACACGTAATGACTTCCTAAAAGAAACCTACCTGTTGTCTCGTAATCAAAGCACTGCAGAGACATTTAAGTCCAACCCTTTTTACCGATGCGCAGCGGCTTAACCATCGTCGCAAAGGATATTCTCTGTACAGCAAAATATCATAATATTATCATTACAAATCTTGTTGACGACATTCGCACAAATCGGCGACGATTTACGACCCTCGCATACAGTTATTAGGATACAGATTCGAACCTTTTCTTTTTCTTCTTCCATTCTTCTACGACTGCATCAGAATAATCTTTCTCAGCGCACATCTTATCTATTGCTAATGCTTGCTTCTTCTCAAGCGCGTCTTTTGATATTTTACTTTTACATCTTTTCACTTTTGCTATTTCTTTGTCAACTTCGAGTAATATCTGTTCGAATTCTTTTTTCTGATCGCGAAGAAAGTCGTGTTCCTGTGTAATCAAAACACCTAATTCTGACCAAAATGCATCAATTAAGTATATCAACAAATATCTACATAATAAAACATCATCATCATATTTTAATTAAAGTCTTTGTCTTAAATCCTGTTTTAAACCCTTTTTTTTCAGAACCTATCTACCTATGTATTTTTACCTAGTATCTTCAACGCAAGCAACAGAACCTGTTTAATAGCTTTCTCAACGCAGTCGACTATTGGTGCAAGAGCGCCTGGCCTAGTGGCCTTCAGGGAGAGTTGCTGTACTTCATCCTCTAACCGCTTGGTGACCACTTCGACGGCGTTCCTCTCATGATCCAGAGCATCCAGAGAATCTTCTAGGCGTTTTACGAGATCTTCTAGAACCCAGCACCAAGATGACACATCGGATACTCTACAGGAAGCAGAGTTTAGTTTAATGTCTAACTTACATAGGCTCTTAGGCATGAATTTTACAAGACGTTATTCCTAATGCCTAGCACTTAGCACTAGTAGGTGTAGGTTTTTATGCAGCTGTTTATGTACTTATATCTAAGTATGAAACTAAGTATAACATTTTCATTGTACCTCTGTTCTATAGTCTTCCTAAGATTATAGTCATTAATTTCATGCGTAAAATCGTTTAACATGACCAGTTCCTGGGATCCACTGACTCGATCAACAACTTCGAAGTTAAGAGAATCTGTTGTGGTCTTTAGATTCTCGATAGTTGGTGATTCACAAAGACAGCCCTCTTGGTACATTTTTTGAATTTTATTCAGGCCTAGTTCAACGTTATGTACCGTACTTAATTAAAATTAATACAAAATTATACTGCCTTTTACTGAAATCTCTGAAACTGTCAAACATATTATTCAGAATTTGACAGAATACTTAGTTAAAAATGATTTGTCGAATTTTTTAGACATCATTGCCAAAGGTCTTTGGTAAAAATCGTAAGAAGTGGAGATTTCCTTATCGGAATAAAACACTTGCATAAGCGTCCATACTTTATTAAGAGTACTGTAACGATCTATCGATGAATTTTATTGAAGGTCCTCTTGAATGCAATGTGTATCGGCTTCAAAATGACGAAATAGACCAGTTCTGCCACACTGATGATGCTGAAACCAAGAAATAGGCTTAGGAGTCCACCGATGGCACCTGGAAGAATATTTGCATTATTATTATTATTACGGCGTAAAAAGCTTTCAGTTAAGGCGACGCCTTGATAATTTGGCTGTAGCGATATCGATTTTTCTCAGCAATGACTAAAGCTAAGAAGTTAAAGTTTATTGTCAGTATTCATCAAGTCTTTGTCTTTGAATTACCCATAGCATAACACGATTGGTCAACTTTTATAACACAGAATAATCGATCAAAAAGACCTCTGTAAAAAAAACATTCCTATTTTGCCAACAGAGGAGAGTGATTTAAGCTTCCAAAATTTGTACATAAATTGATTCAAGCATATACTTTAATTTGCCGATAGCTTATTGAAATGTATTTATTGTTTTTAAATTACGCGACAAAAACCATTTTGTCGCTTACGCCCTTTCAATTTTTTGCTGTTCCATTGCTTGTTTTCTGTGAGAAAGGCCTCTCATAGAAAACAAGCAATCTATAAAACATATTATCCAACACGGTTTTTTACTTTAACGCGGCGTCTTAACGTATTTTTGTATTTTTCATGCATTGATATGCTGCACGAGTGCTATTTCACATTATATCATAATATTATCGTCAATACCATGTTTTTGCAAATAGACGTTCTTCTTATTTTTTATGAAGAAAACATTATTGCCGAAAGCTTCAAGCTAGTTGGTTTTAGTGCACAAGTACTTCCACCAAAAGTCCAGCTGGAATGACTCCTTAGCATTTTCTTTAACACCGAAAATGGATGCCTCAACCAACAAAAAAGTTATTTTCTACAAGGTTTAAAAAGGCACACAATCAGCAGCCAATTAAATGGTCTAAACTCTAAAGGTTTTCAAGTCCCGAAAATGAAAAAAATATTCCTACCTAACGAAATAATCTTAACCTTGAAGCAACAAACAGGATCTTGGGTACTCCCCTGTGTGCTCTACTGCTACTTATTGTAAACCATAATGTACTTACAGAGGTCATTAACCGTTATGAACCCTGCAGGGCTCATCATACGAAGGTTACAGGTGTGGGAACAAGTATTAATTTAGATTTCACAAAGTGTTAAATACTGTTTATTACTACTTTAGAAAAACATAAATACTTACCTCATTTTCTCAGAAATATAGGTGAAGCTAGTAGCTACCGCTATATAAATATAATGTCCCCTAATACAGGGAACCAGTGTAGGAAAAGAAATGCTTAGATAAAGAGAAACATAAAAACTTCGGATAAAACCATTTAGGACCTGTTTCACCACTTCCCGTTAAAGTGCCGGATAGGCTATCCACAACTTATTTGACAGATTCTCCATACTCTATCTCTCAAGTTAAGTTGTGGATAGCCTATCCGGCACTTATCAGGAAGTGGTGAAACAGGCCTTTAGTGTCTAGATAAGAAATTACCCTACACCTCGTTATCTTTTAACACTCACCTGCAAAGTAATAGTCATCGTATTGAGCATGTCGGTGCTGCCCCAGAAATATGTCCTCGTGGAAATGAACGTTTATACTGGTCAGCTCTCCTCTGAAACAATGATCAAGTTTGAAATTGAATATTATTGCTTACTTTGTGTAACCACCACTTTTTTTTTTCGGAAAAATATAGTGTCTTGTCGAAATAGCTGCTGGCGGAAGTGGTATAGTATATCGCAAAAGCAATTCATAGTATGCGCGATTCACCTTACCTTAGCCAGAGCCTTAGCGGACCCTAGATGATCAATTTTATTGAGCAATATCACTCATTGTGTAATATTGTTAACCGTCTAGGGTTGATATTGAACGCGCCTGGCCTTCAATCTTATTGTCAAATAAAATGTTCAAGAATATTGTTCAATGATATTGCGCAATCAAATTTATCCGCTTATGCAGAACCAGTGTCGGTCTGTCACGTGTTTTTCCCACTTAAAAACGCCCAATGCGTTTAAGCTTCCACTTAAACAAGGAGAAAATACAAACTTCCTCGGCGACTTCCACTCGAAGCGCGAGTACCGCGGCTCTTTCACCAGGTCGGAGTAGTAGACTTGGGTGTAGTACAGCACGTCGTTGCAGGCGGGAAAACACGACACCGCCTCGTGGGGAGACCGCTGCTCCTCGCTGTCAGCGTAGAAGTTGTGCATCAGCTGGTCGTCTACTCGTTCTGTGGCAAATGTCAGAGTTTTTGGTCTGAAAGTCGTGCTATTAGGGCGTAGTCGTGCGCCCACCTGACCGTCGCGAGCGGCCGCGTCGGTCACCCGTCTCTCGCAGCGGCCAGTATAATTTCGATCGCGCGGGTTGTACAGTATATACCTATGGATTTTTATTGATATATTACCTAGCCTACAGACGACGACGCCGACGTGTACAAAGGCGTCAGCCGATCAGCCCATTTGTCACGTCTAGATTGTTGACCTGTCGCCCGCGGGGCGGGCACCGTTGCACGTGCCGCGTGCGACGGCTGAACCGCCTGACACGGCGCTACTTTATGGGATGACATGAAACAAGCACGCCTCGCGGGTGACCGCGCCGGGCGCACGCTTAACGCAGCGCCCTTAGAAGTGGCAGCATACAATTTTCTCGTGACATGTTAGCTGTGTCATACGCCATAGAAGTTGGATATTATGTCCCGCCATAGATGTTGCAAACCTTTTGTAGGTTTCAAAGTTAGAAAAAATGACAGCCCCTACTTTTTTCAATTCATAGAATATTCAGAAACGGAAGCCTATATAATTATATGCTTGTTTGACGTGGAAAATTAAGATGGGTTTTGTTCAGAGTAGAACCTTCTAAAGTGTAATTTGAGGGAGATAGGTACAATCGTTTTCTAAATGACACGGCTCCCGTGTTAAACGCCACACGTTAAAAACCCATACGTGGCTGCCGTGTAATCCGCAAAAAAAAAAAAATATCACACAATATTTCCTGAATCATAAAATATTATATCCACAGCACAGCGTAGCGGAAGGTTAATACTGATATCTCTAATCCATTTTTTATATATTTTAAGATCTGCAATACCTATGTAAATAATGCTAAGTTTCTGTTGTTTTATTGGAATCCAGAATTTTTGCGAGAAAGAACTTTTTTTTCAATCGTGATTCGTAGCTAGAAGCTACGAAAATAAAGTGCGTAGGCCGTAGCCCGTAGCCTGTAGCCCGAAGGCCGTAGCATAACTACAATACTACGGCGTAGGCTGTTTGGAATACAATTTTTAAGTTTATTGTTTCTTCAAGTTTTTGAATGAAGGAAAGTGTTCATTACAGTGAGGGTCGGTTCACACCTCGTTCACACTATTTCGAAGCTTGCCGATACGCAATGCAAAGATTACATGGCAATACAAAATTGAAATATCAAAAGGTGAGAGTATTTTTGTGTGGATTAGCCATAAGCTTCACTAAGTCACGTTTTGTTTCGGTATGACCGACATTGAGTTTGTAACATCTGAATTATTATTGATAAGTAATTGTAAAACCATCCACGCTTGCTGATGATGCAGTCTTTTCTGAAAGTGCAAACGAGATTTTAGGTGAAAGCACTTTTCTCTGATAATTATATTGTTGTGAGTTGAGATTAATTAGTTTAAGCGTAAACAATTAATGGAATAATGAAACAGAAACAAAAAAGTTTGTGAAGATAATTAATCTGCTTACCTTTAATGTCGTCGACGCATTTAAAGTCGGACAGCGTAGAACAAATTGGGTTTTCGACGCGCTCTCCTGAAGTGAAAGTTATGACGTAATAGTAATATAAGTAGGATTTAATAAAAGTAATCAGAGCGAGCGAACGAGCGAAATCCCACAACCTGTACATTTTGTGATACACTTTACGGAAAAACTATCACGCCTATTGATTTGTGCTTTAACATAGTAATTTTTATTTATATTATGTAGACGTGTTATCATCAATCAGTCAAGGTTTTTTTATATGTAGTTGTGTCATCATCAGTCAGCCAAGGTGTGACGACGCTACCCCTTACAAAGCTCGGCCTTTAGCTAGTACATATTTACTAATTTACATTATCGGCTTCCTTCATAATATTATATTAAGCTTTTAGTCGTTGCTTTTAGTTAAGAATTAGTAAGTCTGTTTGTTTGACACTTTATACTTGCATACCTACTGTAAATTAACTTGTTTGTTGGAAACACTAGTTTATTTTCAGTAGTTATACAATATAATATATCACATTGTTATGAAGATAACTTTAACCGCATTTAACTATATCAATTAAGGGCGGGTTGCACCAGAGGCGTGGTTAAAGTTAAAGTGATGGTTATAGTTAAGGCTAATTTAACTTTAACCTTAACTTTGACCACAGAATTTGACAGAAGACGTTGCTGGTCTGACAAGGCTTTAAATGAATGTGGGCGGAGGCGCTGCTGGTAAATGGGAACTGTCAAATGGCGTTTTTGTATGATGACAGCGTTAGTTCCTTTTTTCGCCACGTGCACTTAAAGCCTTGTCGAGCTCTATGGTTTTATGGTTAAATATGGCGTCCATTTTTGACTTTAACTGCTTTAACTAAAGATTTGACATTTTACATTGTAGTTAAAGTTACAGTTATAGTTAAAGTAAGTTGGTGCAACCCACCCTTGAAGGAGAACCCCACAATACTGCAATTATGTAAAATTAAAGGAAAAGAAAGTTTTTTTATTTTATTTTTTGATTTTTTGATCAATGAATGTCCTACATAAGAACTTACTCGGCCAATTATACAGCACGCAGTTACAGTACTTCCACGTCTCCTGTATCCACATGTTGTGCTTGCAGTTGCTGTCCGTGTAGTACTCGTACAGCTCGAGTTCCCTCTCGTTCTGGAAAAAGCACTGCCGCTGGTCTGGGGTCAGGCTGCGGAGTGAGGAGTCTGTCTTGTACGTGGTTGGCGTGACCTCGATGGTCGTCATCCGGTCCATGGGCAGGCGGAGGACGGCGCTGGTGTAGGCGTGGTCGGTTGGGGAGTTAATGAGGATCTACAAAAGAGTTTTTATACAGATTATTTATTAAGTACTTACAGAAAATTTTGAAGTTGAATTTAGTTATAAGTTTACGCTGGGATTTGGATGTAATTTTTTTTACATTCTTTGTGTACGAATTTCTATCTTCACCATCACTTTAATGCTTTGTAAAAGAACTAGAAACTTTGTTATAAAGATCATAATACTTTGTTATATGCTCATCACTATAGTCTATTCTCTTTCTTTAGGTTAAACTCCAAAGTTAAAACTTTGAACTATAGAGTCATCGTCATTCTGACCTGAATCACAACTTACGTTAAATCCAACATGGTTGCCGTCACAATCGTACTGGTGTTCGCTGATGTTGAGGAATAGGTCTATCCCCAGGCCGTGGACCTCCCCCGACGCCGTCACCCGGAATGGCCTCATGTTGGGCTTGGGGGGAAACACCTTCGGGTACCCGGTGTCCAAGTCCCATTCCAGTTTCCGCGCTGTAGCGTTCTCGTTGAATGTCTTCTGCCATTCTATTGTTGCGTTTGTTCTGTTGGACGATGTTATATAAAATTTAGCAAGCATTACTTATTTTAGTGCCAGTTTTAAATTCTTTGCTGATCAAATGATAATCTAGATGTGTCACCTAAAGATTTTATCTGTGTATCACCACTCGTCCCAAAGGTCGATATAAGATTAAGCAAGTGACCACGGTTATTTGGAAGTACATTTTGATGGCATATAGCTCTGTATTGATTTCGATTTTCAATTGAAGGCGAAGCAAAGACCGCATTGCGTAAAGTGTTAAAGGCGGTGCGGTCTTTCTTTCGTAGTAGCTATTGTTGCAGGTGTCCTTGCCGTTACAAAAACTTATAACTCTGAAAGACCCTTACAGCCCACTGAGCGGCAGGCCGTTGAAGGCGTAGCATAGGCCATACTGCGTGAAGACCGGCGTGAGCAGCTTTTCGCAGCAGTCCTCCGTGAACCACTCCGTGCCGTGGCTCGACCGCCAGTAGCACATCTGCACCATGTCAGAGCATTTGGGGGAGCCCTGACGGTATTAAGGTTTCTTTCAGGTGTCATGCAGGTTTTTCTTACATAGTCGAGTTTGGTCTTTCAAATTTATGTGTAAACGAAAATATTCTTTGCCGGTGCTACGAGTGTAAGCTAATCTCACATTCATAGTCAAATCCTAGTAATTCTAATAATATTTGCTGTAGTGACGACTCGTCCAAAATATAAAAACGAGCTTTTGCCCGCGGCTTCGCTCGCATTAAGAAGTATTATTACATACAAACTTTCATCCCCCATTGAACCCCTTGGGGTTGGAATTTATCAAAATCCTTTCTTAGCGGATGCCTACGTCATAACATCTACCTGCATGCCAAATTTCAGCCTGATCCGTCCAGTGGTTTGGGTTGTGCGTTGATAGATCACTATGTCAATCAGTCAGTCAGTCACCTTTAAATTTTATATATATATATATATATATATATATATATATATATATATATATATATATATATATATATATATATATATATATATATATATATATATATATATAGATATTTGATATTCGACACTACCGATTTTTTAAAATATTTTTTAAATGTTTGTACGCTCTAACCACAACTTTATAATCTTGCATTAAACCTTTAAATACTACCTTTTTAATAAATTCCTGTAAAACTTTGTTTTGTTCGGGGTTAAGTCGTTCCTTCAATGTGATTTTTTCAGCGTTCATTTGTGGACACACGAGAGATGCGTAGAATCTCTCAACCCTGAAAACATAGAAGCCTGTGTTTATTCGTCATATATAGTGTTTCTTTAAATTCTAAAAGATGGCTATTAATCTCAATAACAAATGCGTAAAGCCCAAACAACTGAGTACCAAGTTTTAATAGGATTTTGAGCAACCATCTAAACGCGACCGTTTCAAACAATAATTACTACGAATAACCTAATTTTAAGTTAATTTACCTTTTAACTATAACTATTATTAAGTTTAAGTACAACGTAAACCTAACCTTTAAATACACAATATAAAGCAAAAAAAGTCAGGCGGTCTTACTAGTAACAGTAGTTCTTCGCAACCTTTACTTACTGTTTAAGCTTAGTAACATTACAATACGACATCTGCACATGTAGATGCGGGCACAGCACCACACTGGGAAAGGGTATGGCGTATATTGGCGTCGGTAATGGATCTATCACATTGACGAACGGAGTCGACGTCCACTTGGACACTATCTGGTAGATGTTCATAGCGCATATCGTGATGCTGATCACCATGATTATCACCCAGGACACCCGCTCCTTGCGACTGAAGGACGGCTTGAAAATGTATCTGTAATCCATGCTAAGATTATGAATGTGAAGTAGGTCTTTTGTCACTCTTGTTATTGATAGTTTTTCCTAAAATGCACAATAATTTCCGCCAAAACGAAGTTGCGAGTATCAGCTAGTACAGAGGTCACCAATTTGAGGCTCGCAAACCACATGCTGTTATTTTGATGCAATGCTGCATCTCTTTTATTCAGCAGGCATGTTCTAAATAATTTTTTGCGCAGATAAGTATTATAATTATTATTACAACAAATATATCGTTTTTGGCTCTCTCCAGATCAATTGTTGCCGACACCTGATCTAGTTAAAAGATAAAATATGATTGTTCTCGCTATATGCCTAAACAAGCTGAATACAGTAGTGTTTGATTGTTATACAGCCACAAAATCAAAGGACGCAAACACTGTAGGACATAGTATAAAACGTACTAATTAAGATTTTAATATTATTATTTTTTTATGATAGAAGGGGGCAAACGAGCAAACGGGGCACCTGATGGAAAGCAACTTCCGTCGCCCATGGACACTCGCAGCATCAGAAGAGCTGCAGGTGCGTTGCCGGCCTTTTAAGAGGGAATAGGGTAATAGGGGAGGGTAGGGATGGGAAGGGAAGGGAATAGGGGAGGATAGGGAAGGGAATTGGGCCTCCGGTAAACTCACTCACTCGGCGAAATACAGCGCAAGCGCTGTTTCACGCCGGTTTTCTGTGAGAACGTGGTATTTCTCCGGTCGAGCCGGCCCATTCGTGCCGAAGCATGGCTCTCCCCCGTATTTATACAAATTGTACAACGGCAACATATTATTTGAGTATAAAATATACTATTCATTACCCCACGATTAATTGACAGTAAGGCCATTCATATCTTCGGAGGTTCAAAGGTACACTCCTGAATAGACTCAATTAAACACTTACTTGACTCCATGAAGGGAGCCCTCGTAAAGGAATTGTTTGAGTCCTTTCACCACCTCCCGAAACCACAGCCGTCCGAACAATTTGCAACTACCCTCCCTTCTGGGTACCACCTTGCTCTTCAAAATCTCCGGACTGATATACTTGAAATCTTTCACGTAAAAATCACCCACGTATCCGACTTCTGTCTCTTTAACTTTGCCCATGTTGAATAGATTCAACTTGACTTCGTCCATAGCGACTTTGCTGATCGACTGAACTGAAAAACTTATTTCCGTAATTGCTATGCAATTAAACGAATGCATCGGAGGCATTGGAGGCTTGTTTATGGTTAGTTGTATTAATGCAATGTAATTAAGATAGCATTGAATTTATTTCATTGTTAAAAGACAGGTTTACGCTTTCTGGAATTTATTTAAGCTTTCGTCTCCGAGAAGTCTGATATTTTCAAGAGACACCAAACTTCTTTCCATCCGTATTTCTTTGTGAATTAGTACAGACTATGAGACATTTTAGTGACTGAATCGGTAGCGTAACACGATCAAAATACAGTAGTGACGTCACAACAGCTAGAGTGCACTCAAGTTAATTGTACCACCGAACTGCGCCGATACAATTTAATTATAAAACTAATGGAGATATACAGTGTAGAGTATTATCTATTGTTTTCGGTCATTAGGTCTGTTAGGCTATTAGGTGTGTTAGCTTACACGTGGCAATCATTTAAACTAGCTATTCTTAAACTGCTCCGCTAAGCCCTTTTTTGCGTTGGGGGAATGCATTTATGCATCCCCGGGGTCTGGGGAGGACCACAAAGGTATGTGGGACTCGCCGGGGCGGACGGAAGACGCACCCGGGACTACCCACTAAAACCCCAACGGTGTTCCTGCTCCTGAAGGTGGAACTACGGGAAACGAGTGATACACGACCGCAGCCCCACCACCTCTGCCTCTTCAGGCTCAACTCGTGGATATGTCGCAGCCAACTGGTTTAAATAGCCGTTCAATCAAACATATATTTACGAAAAATATCTTAATATAACAACAAAACACTGGTTAGTTAACGCCATTTTGTAAATATAACGCACCTAGCGCCACGGTGGTGAGTGCTGAACAAATTCAATCAAACGGCGGCTTTTGAATCAGCTGTAGTGTTGAACGTTTTGAGCGACCTAAATATTCAATGAAAAAGCTAGACGTGTGATTGAATGGCGTTGTTCAGTCAAAGGGCTAGAGCTGTTTCATTGAATGGCTTTTTTAACCAGTCGACTGCGACAGATACACCATTACTCCGCGAAGCCCTGGGTCTCCGCAAAGGCCTTTTAGGGGATTCTCGAGCGATACATACATTGTTTTTAGAATTGTCATCAGACACCAGCATGGAGAAAATTCATACAAAGATAAAACATATTTTTTGTGTGTCCGTAAAAATGTAACTTCTTAAAAGGGTTCCGCCACCAAAAAACGTGGGAGAGCCATGCTTCGGCACGAATGGGCCGGCTCGACCGGAGAGATACCACGTTCTCACAGAAAACCGGCGTGAAACAGCGCTTGCGCTGTGTTTCGCCGAGTGAGTGAGTTTACCGGAGACCCAATTCCCTTCCCTAACCTCCCCTATTACCCTATTCCCTCTTAAAAGGCCGGCAACGCACCTGCAGCTCTTCTGATGCTGCGAGTGTCCATGGGCGACGGAAGTTGCTTTCCATCAGGTGACCCGTTTGCTCGTTTGCCCCCTTATTTCATAAAAAAAAAATGTCCTGATATTCGACACAAATTAGCCAGCAGCTGAAAAAGTTCGCTCAGCTTCCAAGCTGGTTGGTACAATTATTATCATTTAAAGTAAACTAAACTGTGTACCGCTTCTTGACATGAGAATCATTTTCATCACCTTAATCACACTTACTACTTTGTTTTTTCACTTTTACAATGTATGAGACAAAGACTTTTATAATGTATAGTCATTCGCTGTGCAAAATATTTTTATCAGCAAGATTGATATTTTAAATTAATTGTTATCAGAATGTCTGATGAGTCTAATGACGTATGGATGAATGGATGTTGCTGATTGCGAATTAAGATAAAATAGATTTTGATGAAATTTGCTATAGTGGTTGCTCTACCGAAGTAACTTAATTAATAATATAATATGTGGATCTATGATACAGGCTATACTTTCAGTCCTATATTAATTATTTAGGCACTATATTTACTGGGCCGCAGCCACGATCACAAATAATTAGTTTATTTAACGTATATAATTACGAATTGGCTAGCTTCTTCTCAGTTCCTAAATGTAAATGCATAATTATTATGGGGGAAGTTGCTTTAAGTTTAAAATGGGAATCTAATAACTAGTTTTAACGAACAAAACAGACTTCGTAGCGAGTACGGCAGACGCCAATCAAACTCCAGTAATAGGCAATACCAATATTGCAACGCCTTGAGCCCGCCTGAGGCCTCCAACTTCCAAGTCCCAACCCTTTGTTATTATTGTGAATCTGAAAATACTTGGATTTCATATTTAGCTACTTAAAACTTACGGATTTGTCGGAGAAACGTGTTTCTCAACGCATTTGTAACGTCTGAATTATTATTAGAAAGCCTTTCTAATATTTCAGACGCAAAAAATAATGCTTTAGTGCTAATCTTTAACTTAAAAATGTATGAAAAATTAGTAATGGACTACGGTAGTAACCATAGTCCATTACTAATTTTTCATACATTTTAAGTTAAAAATTAGAACTAAAAACATTATTTTCAATTGGTAGTAACCAATTCTACTATACAATTTTGGAGTCAAGTTCTAAAGATGTAACTTAACAAAGTTGAGTCTTTTCCAAACGCAAAAGAAGTTTATTATTAAAACGTAACGTGTACGTACGACACACTGTCAATAAAGCGAGTAAAGTATAAAACCATTACCCACTTCCTAGTAGCACAGTAGTGTCCTGTAAGTACTGTAACATGATATTGATACTTGCACGGCTTCAGTAAGCTGACATTGCAACATATTATAGTACTTTCTAATGCGTTTTTTTTTTTCAATATTCTTATTTATAATTATAGCCAGTATGATGTTTACAGAAAAAGTTTAATTCTTTTCAAAGGTACTATCAGAGAAGTTGATTCCTATGCAATTCGGGGACCTAAGTAGTTTGGTTGCGTTACGTCAAACCCAGCTGACAATTAACATCACAATTAACATTGAATTGACATATTCGACCAAATAACGTTGGTCTGTCAATTGCATAGGAATCAACTTCCTCGATGGTACATAATATGACACAATATACAACATGAGCTAGACGGTGCAAATCTGAAAAGCATATTATACAGGTTGTAACAAAACAAAATATTATTGATAATACTTAAGGCTGTGTGAGTCCCCTGTATAGATCGATCAATTCAAACATATATAATTAAAAACAAAAATATACAGGGTGTAACAAAACTTAATGATAATACTTTAGGGTGTGTATGTGTCCCTTCAACCCTTGTACAGAGTTGACTGTGAAAGTAGCAGCGCTGAAATATCAACTTTGGTTTTAATTTTTGTATGCCTTTAAAATGGTCGTTTATCCTCGTTTCGAGGGCACATCTTTAACCATCTCCCCTAGCATTGAGATACTTGGCGTCAACATATCGAGCGAAGTCCAGTTCCGATATCATCTTGAGGGTAAGGCCAAATTAGCCTCAAAGAAGCTTGGCGTTCTTAACAGAGCGAGACAGTACTTCAGTCCGGACCAACGCCTACAACTCTACAAGGCGCAGGTTCGGCCTCATATGGAATATTGTTCTCATCTCTGGGCAGGGGCGCCAAAATACCAACTGCTCCCTCTGGATCGTATCCAACGAAGGGCTGCTCGAATTGTTGACTGCCATAGTGTTTCAAACAGCTTGGACCCCCTGGAATTACGCCGAGATGTTGCTTCACTCTGCATCCTCTATCGGTTGTATCACGGGGAGTGCTCTGAGGAATTGTTCGGAATCATACCACCTGCAACTTTTCGCTATCGTCCCACGCGAAAAACATACCATCCTCATCACCTTGATGAGTGGCAGTCTTCCACAGTGCGTTTTTCGCGTAACTTTCTGCCGCGCACTGTAAAACTCTGGAATGGGCTGTCACCAGCAGTATTTCCGGACCGATACGACCTGCAAACCTTCAAGAAAAGAGCGTATACCCTCTTAAAAGGCCGGCAACGCACCTGCAGCTCTTCTGATGTTGCGAGTGTCCATGGGCGACGGTAGTTGCTTACCATCAGGTGACCCGTTTGCTCGTTTGCCCCCTTATTTAATAAAAAAAAAAAAAAAAAAAATGCATAAAGTATGTTTATGTAAATATAAAAATGCATATATCTGTATGTTGATGATACAAGCGTAGCAAGTAGTTTTAGTATTGATATAGAGATCGCGTAACTGTGTCACAATAGGTCACACTTGATAACTTTACTACTGATACGAGTATATTTCATATATTATGACAATAAGTAATCATAGTTTATATTATTATTGTGACAGCAAATGCACGTAAAACATTATATTATGTTAAAAATGTGAAAGAACATTGCGTTATATAATTATTATAAAAACAACACTCATAACAATAATGTTATATTGCGTTCTTATCGACATAAGAATATACCCACACTAGATTAATTTAAATAATATCAAGTATCAAGAGGGCTCCAGCGCAGTACACGTACGTCAAACAAGTCTTGTTTACTTCTAACTCAGTGGCTACTTGTAGGTCGCGTATGAATGATTTCGTTGCATAATTTCTTTAGAAAAATTAAATTGTTTAATTTTTTTGTTAAAGAAGTTTATACTATTTTTTTGTTAAAGAAGTTTATACTGTGTCGGAAAAGTGTGTAGTGCTATTAAATTCTAAGATTGTGTTTTTTTTGTGGCAAAATGGCGTCATTGACGAAAACTTTTATCTCTTTACTAGTTGTGTTTTGTTTAATATACGAATGTAAGTATTTTACTGTACATTTCACTCTGTTTTGGTAATGATTGCTGTTTAGCCGGTTTTACATTGCAGTCCGGCCATACGAGTTATTTTTATAGTGCCTAAGTGTGTGCGCAGTATATAGCTATCTTTTGCATTGCGCTCAAACCCACTAGACCTCACGACTAGCAAAATGCATCACCGACTTTTTATTTCACCGCTGGAGTTTAATATAATAAATTCTTGAGAAAACTTTTTAATCTTGTTGCTTTGTTAATAGTTTCAGCAGGGTTTTTCCTAAAAACCGCCACATTTCATTTTTTCAACCGTACATTTTTCCGCAAAAAAAGAAACTTATGTCCTTTCACGTGGTCTATTCTTCATGTGTGCCAAATAACATAAAAATTGCTCCAGTAGTTTCTTAAGATAATAAGCAATTTTAAATAGTTTCCTCCATTTTTTCCACACTTTCCTCTATTTCTTCGCTCCGATTAGTATTAACGTGATAAAATATAGCCTATAACCTTCCTCGATAAATGGGCTATCTAACACTAAAAGATGTTTCTAAATCGGACCAGTAATTCCTGAGATTAGTGCGTTCAAACAAACAAACAAACTAACTAACAAACTCTTCCGCTTTTTAATAATATATAATAGTAAAGATTTCTTAAGATAATAAGCAATTTTAAATAGTTTCCTCCGTTTTTTCCATATTTTCCTCTATTTCTTCGCTTCTAGTCTTAGCGTGATAAAATATAATCTATAGCCTTTATCGATAAATGGGCTATCTAACACTGAAAGATTTTTCTAAATCGAACCAGTAGTTCCTGAGATTAGTGCGTTCAAACAAACAAACAAACTAACTAACAAACTCTTCCGCTTTATAATAATATATAATAGTATAGATTTCTTAAGATAATAAGCAATTTTAAATAGTTTCCTCCGTTTTTTTCTACATTTTCCTCTATTTCTTCGCTTCTAGTCTTAGCGTCATAAAATATAATCTATAACCTTTATCGATAAATGAGCTATCTAACACTAAAAGATTTTTCAAATCGGACCAGTAGTTTCTGAGATTAGCGCGTTCAAATAAGCTCTTTCAAATAATTTCCCACTTTTTACCACACTTTCCTCTATTTCTTCGCTTCGATTAGTATTAGCGTAATAAAATATAGCCTATAGCCTTCCTCAACAAATGGGCTATCTAACGCTGAAAGAATTTTTCAAATCGGAGCAGTAGTTCCTGAAATTAGCGCACTCAAATAAGCTCTTTCAAATAATTTCCTCCCGTTTTTACACACTTTCCTTTATTTCTTCGCTTCGATTAGTATTAGCGTAATAAAATATAGCCTATAGCCTTCCTCGATAAATGGGCTATCTAACACTGAAAGACTTTTCTAAATCGGACCAGTAGTTCCTGAGATTAGTGTATTCAAACAAACAAACTAACAAACTCTTCCGCTTTATAATAATATAAGTATAGATAATATAGGGTGAACATGACTAGTGATTGGACAGGTCAAGTCATTGGACAAAGCACAAAAACACTATATATTTTATTAAGGTTGCTTTTAAAACTTCCTGTTTTTCTTAAAAATCAGGCGTTCTATTACTTTAAAAACAGGCAGATTTTAAAGCAACCTTAATAAATATTGTGTTTTTATGCTCTGTCCAATGACTAGTACTGTCCAATGTACTAGTCATTTACCATAGTATGTATGTATGATACACTGTCATTGATGACACTGTCACACACTGTATCATAAAGTTAATATACCTGTAAAGTCAATGATGAAAAACTCAAAGCAGATATGATACTACCGCGCGCGTTGTGAAGATTCAAATACGGTCCAATTGGGCCGTCTGTTGTTTAGTCTGCATCGAGCGCAGTCACGAACGTGTCGCGTCTTGTCTTACCTAAATAAATTGAAAATGACGTCGTGCGTGTTTCGAAAATGTTCCAATTATGACTCGAAAGTAAACAAAACACATGGAATCTCTTACCACATGTCTTGATTGCAATAAATACCTCGATTATTTACATTTTCAATCATTTTTTCGAACAACCTGGAAAAAATCGAATTTTCGTCATAGCTCAGGCGAAGAAAGAAACAGCGATACGATTCGACGTTTAAAAATAGAACTGTCTCTTTTATGTAAATGGTTTTTCGTATCTTTTGTTTCACTTATCTGTCAAATTTGTCAATGTTTGCAATTTAGAATTTGAAAATTGTTCGGAAGAGATTTAAGCCGGAAAATAGTATGGACGTAACATAATATCTGTATAAGTAGAACATCAGTGACCTAGGTACACCGAGGTATATTAACTTTATGCACTGTATTAAATATTATCCTATATACCTAGAATACGTAAATTATTTACGATTAACATTTAGATGGACAGGCAGGTCTTTCGTAGGGACGATATTTTATGAATATTTCTTTGTCTTTCTATTTAATTTCTAATATTTTTTACTTGCTAAGTAAAACCAGTTTATATTTACTTACCTATTTCTAGTCTGCTGGTACTTATAATGATCCATAATATAAATTTAATTTTATTATAATATTATGTACTCGGTCCAGTGAAACTACTATTCTCAGTCCTTATCGACAGTACTTTACGAACAATGAGCATTATTTACGAATGTAACTTGAATCTTCACAATCAAAACGCAACTGTTTAGTTAAAGTTTTATATAAGACAATAATTCCAAAAGTGTTTGTTCCATAATTATTATAACTTGCTTAGTAATTGGCAATATGAATTTTTTATTTATTGTGAAATTTTATTTTGGCATTAAAGAACCACCGCTTTCCTTAGGCACGTGCATCCACTGCTACTACTGCAACAGCGCGAACAATTCCGCGTGCCTGGACGTGAACGAATACGAGGACGAGATCCGCAGCCGCATCATCCCCGTGGTGCACTGCGAGACCGCCATCCCCAGCAACGTCGCCCTCAACTTCTTCTGCCGGAAGATCACGCAGACCAGTGAGTAGAGTACGAGGACGAGATCCGCAGCCGCATCATCCCCGTGGTCCACTGCAATACCGCCATCCTCAGCAACGTCGCCCTCAACTTCTTCTGCCGGAAGATCACGCAGACCAGTGAGTATAGTACTAGGACGAGATCCGCAGCCGCAACATCCCCGTGGTGCACTGCGATACCGCCATCCCCAGCAACGTCGCCCTCAACTTCTTCTGCCGGAAGATCACGCAGACCAGTGAGTATAGTACTAGGACGAGATCCGCAGCCGCATCATCCCGTGGTCCACTGCGAGACCGCCATCCTCAGCAACGTCGCCCTCAACTTCTTCTTTAAAGCTATTGCATAGCTTTTATCGCGGGCTTTGAGCGCAGCGACCGAATCGCTATACGCCCATAATGAAGCAAATGTATCATAAGGGCCACAGCGGTTTCGGAGCCACGCCACACCCTTGCTTTTACTCTATCCAGCAGCTCAGATGACCGATAACTAGCGAGAGACCCTGCCCATCTAACGTTTAAATAATTTGAATGGATTTACTACCATCAGTTCTACCAGGCAATGAGCAATAAAACGCAGTCTGGACCGTGTTATATCTTAATTAACTTATGAATAATAAATATTATTACCTTTCACTTGACTCAACAGCTGGGTTTCTAGACCAATAATAATTAAAAATATAAAATATATATTTCCAGTCTTCCACCCCCACAAGGACAGCGAAGTGCGAGTAACGCGTGGGTGCGGCTGGGTGCGACACCACAAGGAGTGCTATAAGGACGACAATAGCGACCACCTTGGCACGACCTGCCAGTGCTTCCAGGACCTCTGCAACGGCAGCCACAGGATTGATGTTGGACTCTTGTACCTTATGTTACCAGTTGTTATGTACTTTTGGTGTTAAGTTTATGTTAATGTTGTTAATGGTCTGTATTCATTTTGATTAGTGATAAGTGCAGGTGATTATTGCAGGTGGTTACTAATCAGGTGAAAGGTGTGGACAACGACTGATGCAAGTCCTTTACTTTCTCCTAAACACTAATCACCTTCACTCGCACTAATCAAAATGAATACAGGCCCTTATGAACAGTTGAAGAAGTGATGTATCTTGCGACAGCAATGCGACAAGTTATTGACAGTACATTTTCGCCTGTTGCATCGCTGTCGATGATACAAAAGCAGTCTGCCTCTTCAGGCTGTAGAGGTAGCGAATCTATCTCCAACTGTATTTACTCTTAATTAAAAGTTATTGGAATAAATTAGGACTTAAATTTAAAAAATAAGTGTTTTTTACCTACTAATGTAATTTAATATCAAAGAGCGTCATATAAAAAGTGCAAAGACGATGGCAGTGCATGTCAAGTAAACGTATAAGTTTCGTATTGGTTACACCACCTTCGGCCTTGGCCCAAAGTTCCCAATTGCTTTTATACATCATGTTTCGGTGTTACCTGGCCCTTAGAAAGTGAAATGATGATCAATAGTACTAATAAACGTTGATACAATGTACAACAACTGAAGTACAGCGGTCGGGGAAAGCCCTTTTACTGGCCCGTGCACACGACGCGCGGTGGCACTGCGGTTGCGGTCAGCGGTGGCGCCAGTTTGAGCGGGGAGCGGAGCGGAAAACGTATTACTCAAACTGAAAACTTTTTAAACTTGGACCATACGTAACTTTAAGCAGGTGCTTAACTTTTAAACGTATTTTCACGCAAAATATTATTCAAAATCGGTAATATAAAAGGTAAATTAGTAAACTGTTGACGTTTAAAAAATTAAGATGGTTTTGAGCCTTGCCGCGGTAAAACGCGGCTTGGGAAATCTAGTCAATAATGTCAACACCTGTATGGGATACTCCTGTATATTAGTAAATTTTGATGAAGTTACTGTAGGATAATGAATGAGCGTAAGAAAAAAGCAAACCAGTAGCTTGACGTTCTATTAGAATAATTAGCTGCATATATGTTTATCTCTAACTAAATAATTAGGGAGCGCATGTCGCATGATATCATGAATATATAAAATTGTATGTTTGAGACAAGTCCCGCTCTCATTGTGACTCCACCCTGTCTGTAAACAATACAGGTAATTCTGTGCTGTGATTTGGTGCCATTTTGGTGCATTACATAATCTCAATTATTTATACCTAAATAAATATTGCTAAAGAGGATTTACGTCAATCGCATATTATATTTTTAGCAAGCTGGTCGTCATAAAACCAGCTATACTTTTTATTACATATTTCAGCTGAAAACAAGAAAAATATTGAAAGTTTATTTAAAAGCGTAGGTCTGCCAAGCGTTTATGTACTACATTAATCTTTGTAAATGTTTTAATAGTTTCGATTTTTGATAAAAGGTGTGTTGCACTGATGATAGATACAATTACTTCAACATCTTTACATTTCGCCCTTTAAGTTCTAACACCGCGTAAGTCAGAAATAACAACTTTTCAGGAGAGAGAAAACAATAGGGATGATGACAAGGTCAAAGATTAGCAAATTTTGTTAATAAAATAAAGAAATCACGGTAAAAAATAAGTGTTCCCAAAATTTCAGCTTGATAGCATTTGTATTTTTTTTTTTGTTATGCGCCTTCAAAGTTGGATATTCAAGTCGAATTATTTTTCAATTAAATTTCTTAATATTTGGATACAGTTCGATAACTTATCCAATTATAAGCAACTTTTGTTATGAAACCACTTTCATAAACGCAATATTTAATATACCTGTCGAACAAAGTTGTCTCCCGGTGCGTACAAACTACGAAAGACTGACGTCATACTTTCGTAGCACTTTGTATGGAGCGTTTCGGGCAGGTCTTTTTTATGAGATATTTGAATTGTCATATCTTGGTGAATTTTTAAGCTATCAGAGTCATTCTTTCAACGATGTTTCTATTTTTTAAGTGTCTTTTAATTGCCGATAAGAAAAAAAAATAGTCATCATGCCTATTGCATAATTTTGTATAGATACCATACTAAAGCAGGTTTACTATTAAAATATTATTTCACGTGTTCAAAATTTCAACATAGTCAAAAATAGACGTGGGAGAGCCATGCTTCGGCACGAATGGGCCGGCTCAACTGGAGAAATACCACGGGCTCTTAGAAAGCCGGCGTGAAACAGCGCTTGCGCTGCGTTTCGCTGAGTGAGTGAGTTTACCGGAGGCCCAATACCCTACCCTTTTTCCTTCCCTACCATCCCCTATTTACTTCCCTACCCTCCCCTATTCCCTCTTAAAAGGCCGGCAACGCACCTGCAGCTCTTCTGATGCTGCGAGTGTCTATAGGCGACGGAAGTTGCTTTCCATCAGGTGACCCGTTTGCCCCCTTATTTCATAAAAAAAGTGAATTAAATACGTAGTTATGACAATTTACTCCTATCAGCTGAAGCTCTGATCGATATTCCTGATCAAATAATCTAAATGGTATTCCGGACATGCCCTGACCTTCTTCAGGTTTTCTCCGGAAGCCTCAGACGTGACTGCACACTCCACTTAACGCTCTTAAGTACGTCTTAAACACGTACATCGTACAACAATTCTAGATATTATTTTAATGCAACATTAATGTCTCGTTTCTTGTTCGATTCAGTCCGTTCCTATCAAACTTCGAAATGGTATTCCCGAAAATGTACAATGTTGTTTGATATTAATCGTAATTTAAATTTTGTAGTTTTATTTAAGGTATAAAGAAAACGACGAGAGGAAATCGTTGCATTTCTTTATTTCACTTCAATCACTAATACTAGGATAATATTGTCGGAATCATGATGTAGATTTGTTTAAACCGAATCCACCCAGCCCAAGACAATTCCTACAAAATTATCGTTATTATAAAAGCCAACGAGGTACTAGAATTCTATTAGAAGTCCTAGTAATACTTATATAGATACAATAAATACTTTAACAATGTAAGAAGATTATAAGTAACTTGGCACAATAATTCTTTGGCGACATAAATGATCACAAAAATTCAGGAATTGCTTTTAAATGTATTAGTAGCTAACATGATACAATAAGATTATAGAATATATTTTAATAATGAAACGATTAAACATAACACATATTTAAAAATATTTATTACGTAACATAAAATAGGGTAAAGGGGCAACAAGTAAGGTTTAGTTAGTTATCTCTGTGTGGGGTATTTGTCGCTTCCTTCTCTCTGGTTCCTCCATTGCTCCAAGGTCATTTCTTTCTACATCGTTCTGTGCTGTGTCTAAAAAGAATAAACACTTAATATTAATAGCATATCATAATTATAACTTTAACTTTTTACCTTCCGGTTGCCGATTATAATATTATATAGTTCTTGTTAAAAGGCAGTAGCTGGTAGGATCGAATTACCATATATTTTATGGCAAATGGCATTTATTTTCTACCAAGCTTGAACTAACTTCTTTCAGTACAAAGTTTCTTATTCTAAATTAGAAAATTTAGCAAATCAAAGGGCTTGATTTGTCCGTAATTTGGTCAAATATTTCCAGGCAACCGTTCTTAAACCACTAAGGAGTTTTGCCAAGTACTGACGTCCTTGTTAAAGTAACGGAAAACTTGAGAGGTGTCAGGTTAAGGGACATCGAATGGAACGAAGTTATTTCTTATGTTCAAAAACCTGTATACATATTATACACTCAAAAAAATATTTAAAAAACGCCATCTATTGACGCCCAGGAATACTAACAACGCGTTGCTGTTTATTCTCAAAAAAAACCCTCTAGTTGACGCACAGGAATACTATCGACGCCCTCTGCCCCTACCATGCAGGTACTAATAAAAAAGTGTCGAGGTCAAATGAAGGTCAAATATCGGTCTGTCTAGCCCCTTTTACGCCGAACGCGCAATAAGGAACTCCGTTCCAACAGCACAGTAATATCCTAAATCGCGCTATGAAAGTTTCTGAGATAGTGCTTGCGTGCCATGTATGCCGGAGGCCCAATCGCCTACCCTATTCCCTTACTTACCCTTCCCTACCCTATTACCCTATTCCCTCTTAAAAAGCCGGCAACGCACCTGCAGCTCTTCTGATGTCTCCATGGGAAGTTGCTTTCCATCAGGTGACCCGTTTGCTCGTTTGCCCCTTATTTCGTAAAAAAATGTATGGCAAAAGCCCTTTATATAAATAAAGAGTTTAAAAAAAATCTAAGATCGGTGAGACCATCAGTATATAAATAAGTCTATGGGTGAGACTTGGGCGAGACAGATACAACGTCTGAAATTATGACAATGGGCTTCGGTCTGACCGAGCATACACGATACAACTTCGTAGCCACCACATTAACCCTGGGTTAAGAACATACCATCGTCATCCCCTCTGAAGCTGCGGCCCAACCTTGGCCCGAACCACATCCCCTCCTCACTGCTCTCCCTCTTGGTCTCCTGCAGCATGTCGACCAGGTCCGCTTGCCGAGGCATGCTCCTCCGTCCTATCCGGGGAAACGCATGCATCAGCCGCTTCGAGAGCTCTTCACCTAGAACAAACAGTAAATAAATAAATAAATAGTAGCTGTCTGGTACAGAATACAGAAGCATGTGGGATACTTGGGTTGTCGTCATTGCATAACAATCCATGGAGGCTCAGCAAAATGGGAGTCTGAGTGTGTTTAGTTAATGCATTTAATACGGTAGTCACTTATGCGTTATAATATTTTTTAAAACCCTTATATTATTGACTTCCAACTTTGTTGTCAAAAATATAAAATAAACTTTAAAACTCAATTATAAGGTGGGTATTAAGATAAAGGTAAGAATAGAACTACTGGCGACTGCGTTTTAGAGTTAGCTCATCAAGACTAAAAAAACTCATCAAGACTAAAAAAGCTCACTTTCTTGGCGAATTTAAAAGCATTTTAAAAATCGTCATCATACATCGCTGGGCATTACTATGAAATAAGTACCTGTAAACTCTCCTTTTATCGGCACCAGCCAGGTCTGGCCCGACGACCGTCCGATCCTGGGGTACGGATTGACATAGGCGATCCCGTCGCGTCGGAACTTCACGCTGTTTACTGAAACATACAATAAGCCATAAGACATGGGCCTTATCACACTGCCGATTAGCGAGCGATTTGAAAGCGACGCGACTGCGCAGCGCACACGCCTCGATGACGCCGCGATTGCGCGGCGTGCACGCAGCTTGCCTTCGGCGTTTTGGACACTCAGCGGCAAAGTGGATTCTGACGTCACTCCCTAGACGAGTCTACTATATATAATAATAATCTGTGTAGACGAGTGTACAAAATGGCATCCACGCCACGCCGCGACGACGCTGCGCTGTCGCGACGTGCACGCCGCGCAATCGCGGCGTGTGCACTGCGCAGTCGCGTCGCTTTCAAATCGCTCGCTAATCGCCAGTGTGATAAGGCACTAAGGCTTCCGGATTGCACTATACATCTAGCACAGTATATATGTAAATCAATTTCCATTTCTCATTGATGCTAATGAGATGAGCGAGCAAAACTTAGTTGTTGATAAATGTAAGTAGATGATCTAATGGTAAGCGTTTACTCGTCGTCTTCATAATCGTATATATCCACAAAATTCTACGCTACGTGATGACATCATGGATCTATATGATTTAGTGTAATATTATGAAATAATGATAATGTCATAGGGTATCTCATCCCCGTTACTGACATAAAGCTAAATGTAATACGTGGATGAAATGAGAATATGCATATTTAGTAAAAATTCCTAATATCACGAGTCCCGCTCGGAATATCAAATATATTTCGTAATAATTCTTTAATGGGTCGTATAAACACGTAATAGTAAAATCGAGTTGAGTCATCAAAGGCCAAAGAATACACTCCGGGTTTACAGTTCCAAATAAGGTATCGCCTTAATCATTTTTGGTAGTTCGTCTTAATAAATAAAAGTAATTTTTAATACACACTTTATCGGCAAGAGAGACTGTGTAGAAGTATTTGAATCAACCCTTGAGGAAAACAATATAAAAATAAGCCAATTGCAAGTCGGACTCGCCCATGAAGGGTTCCGTACCGTTACAGAGCAAAAATAGGCCAAAAAATGTGTTTTTTGTTTGGGAGCCCACTTGTAATTGAGGATTTGGTGAAAATTTCAAGTGTTACAATTTTCAATATCAATAACGGCAACAGGTAGGTCATTATTGATACCGAGCAAACAATTATTAGTATGCGAAAATATATAATATTTGACTTTAGATTTAGAATTAGAATTTTCTCTTCACTCGTAACAAATTCGAAATTTAAAAAAAAACATTGGCGGTATTCCCCAGAGGAGCTATATTTGGATGTTGAAAACCTTTGTAAATATATAATTGTGGCTCCTCCGAGCATTGATATGGTCGAATAAGCGATACCGTCCGGCTCAGACCTCTGTGCCAGGGGAGCGAATCAAAGCTTACCCTAATATTATCTTGAATTCTCAATATTTCACCGCTGGATTCGTCCATACTAACATTATACATGTGAAACTGGGTCTGTCTGTCTGTCTGTTACCTGCTGAAATGAAGATACTTTGACTGATATGGAGATAGACTGGTATGGGGATACTTTGAGTCCCGGGAAGGGACAAGGTATACTTTTTATCCCGGAAAAATGTACGGTTCTCGCGCGATAAACTAATTTTGGCGCAACGGAGTTGCGGGCGTCATCTAGTCGTTTATATTATGTTGGTCTATCTGTCTTGGATTACGAGTAGGAGTGTTGGGTTCAATTCCCGCGTAGGAACGCAATTGTTTAGTTGGGACAATGCAGGCTGATTACATAATGTCTCCCACTATTTCCACGGTTTTCAACAGTCATGGACCATGGTGGATTATCCGACTAACTGGGTTATAAGGTAAAGAAGCACAGAGTGTTACTGTATACTGCGCACACATTTGGGCACTACTTCTGCCTAAAATGAAATCGGCCGCCGCTATCCTATATGGCGTGTGAGATTATTACCATTAGTTTGTAATACTAATGATCTACTACAAACCTAACGTTGCCTTTAATACTTACTTTTTATCAAAATTAATAACTACAGATAAAAAACCCAACATAATAAGTATCATCAACGTGAAAGTAAACATTTTCAGCAATTTCATTATAATATTGCTTTATTTCTCTTGATATTTATTTAAAAAATCTTCAGGCTGTTCACGGATGCTTGTAACGAGGAAATACACATTATTAAACATTTTTTTAACATTTACAATATTCTACTTAACTTCACATAACAAAAATATGAATAACTAAGAATAATACTGCTAATTTTATTAAGTTAAAAATGTATACAATTATTTAACTATTTTAATAACATTAGGCAATCTAACTAATAAAACTATAAGTACAGTAGTTAAGTTACCAAAAGTTATAAATAACTATTTAATTATAGCCGACATCTGAGATTGAAATAACTTTTGACACAAAGAACGTTAAAAAAATAGGTACTTAATATCCGCTTCGCACTACGAATAATAAAAACTATTTATTATTAAGTTTTTATTATTCGTAGGCTTCGCAGTATTAATCTTAATTTACGAATGTATATATTATGAAATTTCGTGACAAGTGTTATGGTTCACACCATTGTATTATGGAACTCTAACATAACTTAATTATACGGTAATTTGAACACCATTTTAAAATTTTTACCGCGCCTGTCGTAAGGTATCAAATACAAAATTAACTTTAATTATCTCGAAACCCTTCAGGGATCGAACTTTAAACATTTCCTATTTAATTAATGATTAACTTGACTTGTGAAGGTGTTGACAATAATTTCTTCACAAGTTTCTACGATTTCCAATAAAATATCAATTAGATGAAATATAACACAACGAACTAGGCCCAAGTACTCTGGTTACATTTTGTTTTGATTAAATTTTGGTTTCGTAATTTTATTTTTAGGAGTTGATTACTGTTTCTTTGAAATACTTTGGCGGTATTGTAATTATTTCGACAGATGTTTTATAAATACACTTTCTGACCCGGTAGAAATTGTTATTATATTAGTTCAGTTATGGACACATTTTCAGACCTACTCGATAAGCACATCAGAACAGCCGTTTCGGAGAAGTTTGTTAACAATATCAGATATTGCGATGCAAAAATAATGAATATGTTTTTCCTGATATGGCATTCAAATATTCTGTATCAGCTATATAAGTTTTATTATATTTTATTAATAATATTTTATTTTCTTTCGAATACTCAGAATTTTTAGCACAATATTAGCTATTTTAGTATTTGAAATAAAGTAATGGTTATTATAAGTAACGAGCTTTCGCCCGCGGCTTCGCTCGAATTAAGAAGTATTAATATATACAAACTTTCATCCCCTATTTTAACCCCTTGGGGTTGGAATTTATCAAAATCCTTTCTTAGCGGATGCCTACGTCATAACATCTACCTGCGTGCAAAATTTCAGCCCGATCCGTCCAGTGGTTTGGGCTGTGCGTTGATAGATCACCATGTCAGTCAGTCACCTTTAAGTTTTATATATACAGAAGTATATGTAGTTTCTTTGACGGAGGTTCATAATTGAGTAGCAGAGGCGACGTACAGTTGAAATTGTGAATTTAAATAATCCACGTTGAGAGTAGGACCACTTTGAGGTAACGATATTTACTTTATATTAATAGAATTTTCTTTTAAAAGTCACGTGGGAAAAGTTACTTTACGTCATAATTTAAGAAACGTGATTAGTGAACATAAGTATAACGCGTACAAAATATATTTTTGCGATACGCAGTTAAGTAATAAAGTAGATATTACGATATACTAATTATTACTTAACTAACGTTATATCGTAAATATTATAATTACCATAATGAATACTGACGTACATTTATTTTATTTATTAATAAAAAGTACAAAATAAATTAACAAAGACTGATGGTACAACATAATATAAGCTTATAGAATAGCCCTAGAACAACATTTTTTGTGATTACTAACAAGCTAATTTTTTGTAAGTAGCTACATTTTAATAAGACGAACAACATTTTTATTTTCGAAAAATCTCGAAAGTGGTAGCTAACAGAGATAGAAAGGATTTCATACTTTGACTTGATGGTCATAAAATATGGATTGTTTTATTTGTAGGACAAGGTTACTCTTAAATTATATAACTATTAACCTACCAATATACAAAAAATCAGCTCGTTAGGGTTCCGTTTTAGGGTACAGTAGTCAACCGAGTTTTAAACCCTAAACCTTGTTCTAGGGCTCCCTGACTAGAAACTTTACCGTGTACCATTAGCCGTCATCATTTCATAATACAAAGGATACAAAAGATACATGATAAGATATAATATATTATGAAATAGGTAACTAGTTTTTATTATTTTCGTTTTTATTTCTATCTTGACATTTCGAAGACAAAATTGTACCTAGCTACTGCTTTGCTTTGGACCTAACTACGAAATGAATAACAGACTTCAACATGAAATGCATGGGCGTACCCAGGTTCTGGGCCAGGGGGGGGGGGGGGGGGAAATTACCCAGGTTCTGGTGCCAGGGGGGGGGGGGGGAAATTACCCAGGTTCTGGGCCAGGGGAGGGCAAATCAGATTTTTCATAAGCTAGGTGTTTATAAAGAATAAAAAATTAATAATTTTTAGTTGTTAAAATATTGTATTGCAAACAAATAGAAAAAATTTGTTTTCTTCAACATGATCCAGGGGGGGGCAGCTGCCCCCCACCCCCCGCCCCCTCTCGGTACGCCCATGTATGGGTGACTTGTGTCGTGGCTTCGACCATACAACAGTTGTATGGTCTAAGCCATGAGACAAGTTACTAAGTACTTACAGTAGGAGCTGGTGACGGCGGAAGTCAGCAGGAACAGGGACAGCGAGATCTTAGCCACAAACTGCATAGTGTCTGGGAAAGAAATGTCTTGATTATTAGGTGATTACCATTGCATTTTAGGTTCACATTTACTCCACAAGCTATTTAACTCGGACATGTAATAGCAGTATAGCATGCTATAATGCTCCTAGACTACCAGATTGGTCATAAGTTAAGCAGCCTTGTCATTCTTGGTGTAACCTAAAGGCTGACTATTAGCCATATCAAGTGTAACAAGTGGCTCATTGAACAGCCTTCTTAGTACAATCATGATTACTATTGATTACTTTTATAGCAATAAGGCTTAAACTAAAAAAACTATTCGCGTTAAGTAAACGAAAGTTTTGACGACCTGGCTCAGTGGGTGTAGCTCAAGCCGGGAGTCGTGGGTTCAAATCCCGCCAACGGAACAAAAAGTTTTCAAAGTTCCTAGGTCATGGATGTTTATTAAATAATGTGTGTCAACAAATAAGTATCTTAAATATAATTATATGTAAGGTATAAAAGTATTAAATATATTTCCGTTGTCTGGTAACCTGTAACACAAGTCCATTAGGTCCATAAATATTATTATATTATTATTATTAAAATATGAAGCGACTTCCTTTTATATACTAACTAAAGCATTAGAGCTTGGCCATCAATCTATGGTCGTGGGTTCGATTCCCGCGGAAGAAGTTTGCTGGAAGTTCACTTAGACTTTGGGATATACTGCTGATTGTCCAACAAAAAAGACGATGCGTTGGATGGATAATCATTTGGTTTTGCCATTGCACTCGGTTGTGATAGACGTGAAAGTGAACTGGAATATCTTTGTATACACAGGAATACTATCAACGCCCTCTGCCTCTTCCATGCAGGTACTAATAAAAAAGGGTCGAGGTCAAATATCATTCTGTCTAGCCCCCTTTACGCCGAACGCGCGATATGGAACTTCGTTCCAAAAACCTACGTGGTTTAATCTCATTGAAATCGGCCTATAACTATGTTACATGATATACGAGCATTGAGCTTAGAAATACTACACTATTGAAATTGGAAGCGCAACGAATTGCACACTGAAGTGTACTTTTAGTCAATGCATACTAATATTATAAATGCGAAATTGTGCCTGTCTATCTGTTTGCCTGTCTGTCTGTCTGTTACCTCTTCACGCCCAAATCTCTGAACCGATTTCGCTGAAAATTTAGTATGGAGATACTTTGAGTTCCGGGAAAGAACATATAAGGATACTTTTTATCCCGGAAAAATGTACGGTTCCCGCGCGATACACGCATTTTGGCGCAACGGAGTTGCGGGCGTCATCTAGTTGTATGTACTCGGGTTGGCCACACAACTTTCGTTGCCCTAGCTTCTTCTTTAAAAGGGGTGACAAACGTGCGAGTAAGTATGTGGTCTTATGGCTCGACGATCTTAATCGCCTTTGTGTCAGCAAAGAGCCGTGAGACTAAAGAACAGACTTTCGAAAAACGAGCATTGCTCGTCGTTTGGGAACGCGATATGGCACGCGAAGTACTTACACATCCGGTATCTATCTTGATCTATGTCTGTGTATGTCACAGACGCGAGCCGAGTAAGTTCGCGAACTTAAACCCGCATACTTTAAGTTCGTACCTCTATCAGGCACTTAAGTCATAACTGGAGATAGGTTAACTGTATGAGAGTCATCGTTCTGCACTGTATTATATTTCTATGGTATTGTTTAAATACATCGCGATTCGCGATAAAGCGATCTACCTACGTACAATAACTTCAGGCATCATTAGCGAGCGACAATAGAACATACACGTTGCTCATACCACTGGAAAACCCTTATCTTCCCATTTAACTTAGTTATTTCAAATACAATTCAAATCCAGACATAGGTAGCTAATAATAATATTATTATAAGCATATTATTATGTTCGTTAGAGTCTCTTGAAGCTATAGTTACTAGATAGAGTGTAACAAAAGAAAATGATTATACTTTAGGGTGTTTATTTGTCCCTTGCATAGAGTTGACGGTGAAAGTAGCAGCGCTGAAAGAACTTTCTTTTGTCACTTTTGTATGGGCAAGGGCCCGAACGTCACGAGTTTCCCCAGCTACATAAAAAGTATTTTATGTTGCAATCCATGCTTCCATACTAATATTATAAATGCAAAAGTGTGTCTGTCTGTCTGTCTGTTACCTCTTCATGCTCAAACCGCTGAACCGATTTTGCTGAAATTTGGCATGGAAATACTTTGAGTCCCGGGAAAGGACATAGGATACTTTTTATCCCAGAAAAATGTACGGTTCCCGCGCGATAAACGAATTTTGGCGCAACGGAGTTGCGGGCGTCTTCTAGTTCTAAATATATTTAAAACTGATTCAGCGATTGAAGCGTGAAGCTGAGGTAAAAAACAGAGGAACACTTTTACATTTATATCAAACCTCTTTGAGTCATAGGGAAAGGAGTCCTTTCCCTATGACTCAAAGTATAATTATATTCCCTATACCACTGTAAAATCGGTTCAACAGTTTGAGCGTGAAGAGGTAACAGACAGACAGACAGACACACTTACATCGCATCAATTTTGTGTAAAAAAGATTTTTTTGTTCTTTTTTAAAGGGCTTTATCGCTAATAAGTCGCCCTGGTTGCTAATCACAATATAAAAAATATGTTTAGTATTAAAGCTTTTGACTACGGCATACTAGGCCGTAAAAACTTAGTTAAAATGAAATTGTAAAACTGCTAACAATAGTTTCAGGAAAGTCAAACACTTGTTAGCGCGGGTTTTACCCGTCCTATGGTGTGGTTATAACATTTTAAAACCCACATGGAAGCTGCTAAGCATTCGTTTACTAACCCACAAAAAATACGTATTGAGTTATAATTATGCAGGCATGTTCTTACATGTGTTCTTACATCATTTAGAACAAGACTGCATTCAAAATTCAACAAAAAAAATTGTGGGTTAGTACTTAGTACACAAATGCGAAAAATTTCACTTACAATTATTCTAATAATGTTTTTTTATTTAGGCTTCTATAAAAAATTAATAATTGATTCTCAAAATATTTGTATGGTTTAACAAATCATGATATTTTAATTGTTAGTGTGCCATGTTATTTAAAAATATCGTCAACTATAATACATATAATTTATGTATAATACATATAAATTTTATTGTTATCTACGCATAAACTGTGCTTATACTATAGACATATTTAGTTACCTTTTGGGACAGGTCAAGCGATTATACATACATTGATTATTGCTTAAAAATACACACAGGGATTTGTAGAATGTGTTACTCATATGGTGCCAAAATGTAAAGTTAAAATCTATGAAAAAAAATTAATCGCCATTTCTTCGTTTACGACTTACGGCATAACTCATAAAAGGCCAGATCGAATTTAATGAAATTTAGCACTAACTTAGAGTAGACTTGCGTAGAGTTATATTGTCATATATTATGTTGAAAAAAATCGGCCAAGTGCGAGTCGGACTCGCGCACGAAGGGTTCCGTCTTCGTGCGCGAGATAATAGCTTATAATAAAATATAATTGAAATAATAAATAATTACGCACATATCTTAAAGTGATTTTTAAAGTTTAAAAAAGGTTAGGACAAATTGTTGTACATTTACCCCCTTACTAATAAACGTTGTATAAGCTTTAAATGGTTATACAGTGTTTTGTTGCTGTCACACAAGTGACATTTTTAATTAGATTGAAGAAGACAAAAGCACTGTATAACTATTCAAAACTTATACAGCGTTTATTAGTAAGGGGGTTAATATATTACACTACATTAACTACATTATTAATTTTTGTTATTTAATTATTATATTATATTTTTATTAATATAGTATGTCAGAGCGGTACTCACCGTGGTGCGAGCCACCTGTTGCAAGTGCTGCGAGTCCCGCCGGCGTTCATTTTATATACGGCGCTGCCCGTGACGAAGCGACTCCCAAACTTATAATTTATTGTGTGGTATCTAAATCAAATATTTTTTTTAAAGAAGGCAGGTCGCTGTAGCCCTGACGTCACTGCGACCCATGAGGATCTATTGTGACTCCTTCGCACTAGAGTTAAATCACATATTATATCGTCACATAAATTAGGTGGTGTTCATAATTTGTTTAGATATATTTAGATTCTGTATACCACCTGATTCAAACAAAATTATCTAAATATAAATAATAACAATCTAAGGACTCATATTTTAGTAATAAAGCTACATAATTTTTTTAACAAAATAAAGCCCCATAAACCAATGTATCTATGTTATTACTTATTTTTACATAATATTTTCGTATCTTTTTTATGTTACTGTCGATTAGAAAACCTAATAATATATTGATTAAAATATGATACATTCTATCGTTTTGCTCAAACTTACACTTAGTAGTTTCCTCAATATCTCCTCCTCTTATGAATACTGTGAATACACAAATTTTAACTATATTTGGGGCGCGCCCAGTTTGGGAATCTCTGGGCGGTGCGGTCGGGAATCACGTCCGTAGGGCGCCGCCCGCCCTCGGCTCTGCCTGCCCAACTACGCAATAATATAAATATACTTATAATGAATGTTTATAAATAAATAGAAGATGCATAGTAAAAATTTTCAATGCTGACTTAATATCCACGGATATAGGTTTAAGTTACATTCAATACGTTTTATAATATACTTAACTTAATATAATAAAGCTGAAGAGTTTATTTGTTTGAACGCGCTAATCTCAAAACCTACTGGTCCGAATTCTCTGATTTGAAAAATCATTTCAGTGCTAACCTTCCTCGATAAATGAGCTATCTAAATAGCTCATTTATCGAGGAAGGCTGTAGGCCATATATTATCACGCTAAGACTAATAAGAGCGAAGAAACATTGAAGGAAGATGTGGAAAAAACGGGGAAATTATTTGAAAGGGGTTATCTCACGAACTACTGGAGCAATTTTTCTGTTATTTGGCACAGTTAAGAAAGTAGACCACGTGAAGGATGATAGGCTATTTTTTGTGGACTAATTTGTCTGTGAAATATCTAATTTACATGGGCGAAGCCGCGCGGAACGTCTAGTGATGAGATAATTTGTATATATTGAGTGAGAAGATCATGAATTTTGAATACGTACTTTAAAGACGTTTAAACAGAAAAATTAATGTCTTAATTGAATGAAAGCTCACTTAATACTACAACCTGTGTTTTTTTGCCTTAAAGTCTACAAGCAGCAGCTGGTAGATCATATTATGTCCAATACAAACATAAGTTACGGTAATCTTTGTTTCATATTAGAAAACCGGCCAAGTGCGAGTTGGACTCGCCCATGAAGGGTTCCGCATCAGCAATAAGGTTTATTTCTATGAAATCAAAAATTTATTTTTATATTTCAGTCGATTTAATGAAAGTTACATTAAGGTTTACCATTCAAACCAATCAATCTCGTTCAAACCAATTTTCGTTGGTCGTTTTTATAGTAATGTACATCATATATTTTTTTTGAATTATCATGCCCCTACTTTAGAAGTAAGATGGGGGGACACACATTTTACCACTTTGGAAGAGTCTCTCTCGCAAACTATTCAGGTTAGAAAAAAAATATATTAAAAACCTCAATACAATTTTTAAAGACCTATATATAGATACCCCACACGCATAGGTTAAATGAAAAATTTTTTTTTGTTTCAGTTGTACCTATGGGGACCCCTAAAATTTTTAGTATTTTTTCCATTTTTGTATCAAAATCTTAATGCGGTTACCAGACTACATCTACATACCAAGTTTCAGTAGTATAGCTCTTATAGTTTTGAAGAAAAGTGGCTGTGATACGGACAGACAGACATGACGAATCTATAGCTACGGAACCCTAAAAATGTGCTACTCATAAAATGGGAAAAAAAAAGATTTTTCTCCATCTAAGAGTCAAATCAGACCGCAACGCGACGCGTAGATGTATTTCTAAAGTATTGATATTTGACCGACTACAACTGCGTGAGACGTCATGAGGTCTGTCAATTCAATACTTTGACCCTTATACTATTATATACACACGTAATATAGTTATAGGCTACGTTATAGGTCTATTCGATAATTCACATCGGCCCCTTTAGCATGGCCACAGTAGAAATGCGAAAAAATAGAAACAATTTGGATAAACTGAAGGTATACCGTTCCGATCTTTACCGCGACTAACCGCGACCGACAAAAATTCCAATAAAATGACACTGAATGTAGGATTTTATTTGAATTTTTAGACTATAGTCAATGTCATAAAGTGGCATTTTATTTGAGTTTTTACCATTATCATTATACGTGGGAGAGCCATGCTTCGGCACGAATGGGCCGGCTCGACCGGAGAAATACCACGTTCTCACAGAAAACAGGCGTGAAACAGCGCTTGCGCTGTGTTTCGCCGAGTGAGTGAGTTTACCAGAGGCCCAATCCTCTACCATATTCCCTTCCCTTCCCATCCCTACCCTCCCCTACTCCCTTTTAAAAGGCCGGCAACGCACCTGCAGCTCTTCTAATGCTGCCAGTGTCCATGGGCGACGGAAGTTGCTTTCCATCAGGTGACCCGTTTGCTCGTTTGCCCCCTTATTTCATTAAAAAAAAGATCGGGACGGTACCTTCAGTTTGTCTCCACAGTGTTTCTATACTTTCGCATTTCTACTGTAGCCATGCTAAAGGGGCTAAAATAAGTAATATTTTAAACCTGCGGGTAAACCACAGGGTTCGTCACAACTTTCCGGCTTAACTCAAACCTCTGCCAATTAAAACCTTCGAACACGGATAACATGATTGGATAACTATTTATGTCGGGGCCTTCTTTGAGTTTAATGTCCCCAAAAGATGACTTAAATTTTTTTCTCAACTATTTATGTACCATCAAAAAAATCGATTCGTAGGCAGTTGTGAGTTGGCGGTTCTACGTCATTTGGTCGGGTTATGTCAATTCAATATTAGTCGTGATCTTATTATATATTACCCTTTGGGTACGGAACCCTAAAAATGATGTTTCAGGTTTCGTTGCAACGGGAAGAGAGAGAAGTCGAGTTAACAAGAAAGATGAAAATGAAGGAGTCTCGACGAGTAGAAAAGTACACAATGTCCTTTGTATTGTATACACACTTTGGAATTACAAAATAACTCTTATGAATCCATGGACCACCCACCGAATTCAGTGTGGGTGTCATTATTGCATTAGCAAAATACTCATACCTAAGAGAGCCATGCTTCGGCACCGGAGAAATACCACGTTCTCACAGAAAACTGGCGTGAAACAGCGCTTGCGCTGTGTTTCGCCGAGTGAGTGAGTTTACCGGAGGCCCAATCCCCTACCCTATTCCCGTCCCTACCCTCCCCTATTCCCTTCCCTTCTCATCCCTACCCTCCCCTATTACCCTATTCCCTCTTAAAAGGCCGGCAACGCACCTGCAGCTCTTCTGATGCTGCGAGTGTCCATGGGCGACGGAAGTTGCTTTCCATCAGGTGACCCGTTTGCTCGTTTGCCCTCTTATTTCATAAAAAAAATACTTTTTTTAAAACGGGCTTTGGCCCACCACATATTCCCACCACTGTATCTCCTGTGTCGCCAGGATCGAAAGCGGTATCCAACCACGAAAACCCTTTGATATGATCTCAGGGAGGTCCATAGGTCGCTGGTTCAAATCCGGCTCGAAGGAAAAAAATACTTTGCAGGCAAATTGTACAAGAAATAATTATATTATACAGAATAATCAAAGTATTTGCAGAGGAGTTGTATGTTTCTAAAATAAAGACACGAAACGGTCGTCGTGAGGCGTAACGTACTGGCAATAGGCTCCGCAGAATTAACCTCATATTATTATTATATCCTGTGGCACTGGGGATTATAATTATTATTGTACAAGGTGTAACAAAACTAAGTGGTAATACTTTAGGATACGTATTCCTTGTAGAGAGTTCACTGTGAAAGTAGGAGCGCTGAGAGACCAAATTTTTTTAACTTTTGTATGGGGAAACTCGTTACACTGGGGCGCTTGCCCATACAAAAGTGAAAAAAATTGCTATTTCAGCGCTGCTACTTTCACAGTGAACTCTATATAAGGAACACGTACACACCCTAGAGTATTATCACTTAGTTTTGTTACACCCTGTATATTATTGTCATATTATTAACATAGTCCCCACTCACTCTTTTCCGTGGTTGACGGCAGCAACCGCGGAATTTATGGAAATAGTATAGAAATACTCCATCATACAACTATTTTAATCGTTTGTCATAATATTTTACGAATAAAAGTTCTATATTTAGTCGCGAAAGGAATCCTACTAATATTATAAAGGCGAAAGTTTGGATGTTATGTATGGATGTTTGTTACACTTTCACGCAATAAGTACTGAACGGATTTTAATGAAAATTTACAGTAATATAGCTTATACATCAGAATAATAAATAGGCTACAATTTTAAGCGACTTTCAAAATGGAGGAGGTGTTATGTTCGTTTCTTTATATTCAACGATTACTCCGCCGTTTGTGAACCGACTTTAAAAATTTTTATTTTGGTGTATGTAATAAATAAAAAAACACTTTTATGAATATAATACCGTACCAAATTGGGATGATAACCTCAATTTGGTACGGTATTATATTCATAAAAGTGGTGACTTGATTAAGGAATCCATAAGTAATCGAGGGAACTCCTCAAAATGTATATGGAAACATGAGGTGACTTCGGTTTCGTGAGCAGTATTCTAAGCATATTGGCATATGCTACCAACAAATAAGATTTTGCACCAAGGTACACCATGGTTCGGAAGGTGCTGAGAGAACTCCTGACTCTTTATAGATACAAGTTTGGGAGTTTCGGGTTTTTAATGCTGTTTAAATTAAGTTTGTCTTATTTGATAAATAAATAATAATTATAATAAATAAAAGAACGAAAAGCAAATGCTACTATGCAAATTACATTCATCATCATCACTACCATAAACCATTATAGAACCATGTATCGTCCCGTTTTGACCCTATTATTGGTGCCTATTTTTAATAGTCTTTTATTACATATCACTTAAGCCGCGGGTAACACCGCAGGGCACAGCGTTGTAGTCTAGTAAAAATAATAATTATTTTTACTAGACTACAACTCCGTTGCTCCAAAAGTCGTCATTGCGTGGGTACCGTTTTTACGCGGTAAAAATTATCCTGTGTGGACATAACCGGGAGGTGGGACTTAAAGTATTTCCATACCAAATTTTAGCAAAATCGGTTCAGCGGTTTGGGCGTAAAGAGGTAACAGATAGACAGACTGCATTTGTAATATTAGTATGCATGATTTTATGAAACAAGCTACATACGTAGCTTAAATCGCTTGTTTTAAAAATGTTATTTTACTTTATTTTTTTTTAGTGGTTTACTTCATATTTCTTTCACGTTTTTGCACTTATGAAATTTAAACACGTTATAATTAATAAAAGTTGTGTGATGTTGAAAGAACCAATGAAGTTTTCCTTATTTCTTTTAGCAAAGGGAACTCATACAAAGCGAAAACTGTTAAAATATTTGAAATCTCCCTACGAGTTCGCCCCATATTCATTTCTAATTATACTTCATGAATGCGTCATAAGTGAGCGTAAAAAATGTAGCACAAAGTTTGTCGCAATTTCATTACTGATGAAATGAATAATAAAAATTGCAATATTAATAACGTTACATATAAATTATATACAAATTAAAGTCTGTCTATTCGTCTAGTGTCACACATATTGAAAGTCAATATTTAAATAATGACAATACCCGAAAGACTTGTTTTTTTTTTTAATGAAATAAGGGGGCAAACGAGCAAACGGGTCACCTGATGGAAAGCAACTTCCGTTGCCCATGGACACTCGCAGCATCAGAAGAGCTGCAGGTGCGTTGCCGGCCTTTTAAGAAAGAATAGGGTAATAAGGGAGCGTAGGGTAGGGAATAGGAGAGGGTAGGGAAGGAAATGGTGGAGGGTAGGGGACTGGGCCTCCGGTAAACTGACTCACTCGGCGAAACACAGCGCAAGCGCTTCTGTTAGCCCGTGGTATTTCTCCGGTCGAGCCGGCCCGGCCCATTCGTGCATGGCTCTCCCACGTTATAAATGATTTGTATTTAAAATCATTCATCTAATCTTATCATAAAATGAGATGAAGCGATGAATTATATAAAGCTTTTGAATTGTAATGACCTCGAAGACGCGCTACGAGAACCGTTCATTTTTCCGGGATAAAAAGTATTCTTTGTCGTTTTCTGGGACACAAATCGCAGTATGGTATCGCAGTACCCAGACAAAATAGATTCTGCGGTTTTGAAGAGATAACAGACATATTACACATTACAAACGCGTTTATGATATTAGTATGCATGGTCAACGCTAATCTATATTCTACTAGATGACGCCCGCAACTCCGTTGTGCCAAAATTTATCGCGTGGGAACCGTACATTTTTCCAGGTTAAAAAGTATCCTATGTCCTTTCCTGGGACTCAAAGTATCTCTGTGCCAAATTTCAGCCCAATCGGTTCAGCCGTTTAGGCGTGAAGAGGTAACAGACAGACAGACAGACAGACAGACACACTTTCGCAATTATAATATTAGTATGGATAGTATGGAAGTATGGATACATATTATAAAACAAAGTCGCTTTTTTTCCCTCATGTCCCTTTGTTCCCTTTAATCTTTAAAACTACGCAACGGATTTTGATGCGGATTTCTTAATTCTTTAATAGGTCTGTACAGCATATTATAGATTTAAAAATTGCGGGAAGTAGCTTTTGCGGTGGTACCGACCAATGCGGGCCACGGAACTTTAATCATTTTTCAGTGGCTATATATTTTATACCCGATGCGAAGCCGGGGCGGGTCGCTAGTGAATTATATAACGCTTGTCAAATACACGAGAAATGTAAATATTTCTGTTTGATTTAAATATTTTCTACTCTGGTTTCAATAAATAGCCACCTTTACCGAAACCAGAGTGGGAGTTATTATTATATTAATACTAGCTGTTGCCCGCGACTTCGTCCGCGTGGACTTCAGTTTATAGCGCGCAACGTCAACAAAATTGGTGTCAAAAGCTTTTATAAAAAAACCCTGGTACCCCTTAAATCAAAACACCCAAAAACAGCTGTGCAGTGTGCACATAACTCATTTCATTTTTTTAAATTAAACTTTATTTATGCCAAATTTTGAAGTTTATTTAGCCCCCCAATTACACAACTTTACCCATAAACTATTTATCATTGATAGGTTTAAGGTTACGTCACTGCATAGATATAAAAGTACTGAGTTATTTAATAACGTGAAAAAGAAACAAAATCGAAAAAATCAAAAATCTGATTTAAGATGATACCACCTCTTATAGAAAGACGTTTGAGAAGGCGTCAGCGCGATGTAGGAGACGGCACTGCGCCATCTATTATGAATTTTTGGAACTAACTTAATTTGAAAAAATTTACGCATTTTCACCCCCTTACAACCCATTTTTCCAGTTAAAAAGTAGCCTATGTCCTTTCTCAGGCTTTAGACTATCTGTGTACAAAATTTTATTACAATCGGTTCGATAGTTTTGGCGTGAAAGCGAGACAGACAGACAGACAGAGATACTTTCGCATTTATAATATTAGTATAGATTTATCAAACGTAACATTATTTCTTTGTCCATCGAAAGTAAATACAATTTAAGTAACTTGCTCAACTTTTGAACTTTCGAACTCAACTCGATCGTAAATCGATTGTGACATGCACGGTGTATCACAGCCCACAGGTCAGGTCATACAAAACTAATTTAGTGCTAGTTTCCGCCTTTTAGTCATATTCGTGCGTCCAACGCGGCCTATCCCTACCCCCTACTATAGTTAGTTCTGTGATCGAGTTAGGGTTTATATTTATTCTTGCTACTCTTTCTATTGTAATTCATGATCTATTTTTGGAATAGAGTCTAGTTTCTTTTTTTAAGTTTTAAATAAGCCGTTTGAAGGGTACAGACAAAGAACAAGGAATTTCCTAATTAATAGATTTTGAAAACGGTTTTCTTTACCGGTAATGTCATGAACGTTCCCAGGCTTTGGCCGTAGACAAAAACGTCTTTTTGGCGCGATCTCTTTACTTTTTTTTTAAATTAAGTGATTGGGAATTAAACTACTATAAGCAAAGATTTGCTTACAATAGAGTTCAGAAAAAAGTAAAAAAGTGCCTGTATCATTTAGCAAATAGCTATTGAATATAGCGACGAATCTGGAACTGATAAAAATCATACAAAAATAATTTGTCATATTCCTATGAAATATTTGTGATTGTACTTCATGGAATTCAAAATATAATTTAACAAAAATAAGTAAATAAAAACATTTTAAATCTCGTAGCGGCTCCACAGCTGCTACGCTACGGCTGCTACGGCGTAGCGCACATCGTAGCAAGGAAGCGTAGGCCGCTACGTCGTAGATTCATAGTCTATGTTATGGCAAAATAATTAATATTATAGTGGATATTTATTGTTTTTTAATAAGATATACAAGATAAGGGGAGAAACGAGCAAACGGGTCACCCGATGAAAAGTAACTACGCCCATGGATACTCGTAACAACAGAAGAGCAGTTGCGTGGCCGGCCTTTTAAGAGGGAATACACTCTCTTCTTAAGGGCCAATGCTAAAACTCGCGTGGGCGCACGCTCGCGTGTGTATAGTGAAAAATATTATGGGCAGCGCAGGCGCGTGCGACGCAGCGCGGACGCAAGCGACGGACTGTCATACGCGCGGCGGACGGCGGGCACACGGCGCGGGCGCACGCTTTTCGCAGTCGACGTTGTTTCCGTTGACGTCTTTTTACCAAATAATAAATTAGTAAATAATCCATGGTAATCAACTTGACACAACTGTACACACTGGAGATCAAAATTATACTAGCAGCGCAAAATGAGATGGGCGCACGCGACGGGTGCCCGCTCGCGTGGCCCGCGGCGGTCTTCCGACGGGTGCGCCCGCGCCCGCATCCGCCCGTGTTTTAGCATTGGCCCTAAAGGTTTTTGTATCATTTACCAGTCTAAAGATAAATTTAAATATACTTATTTTTGTCTGGGGTTTCTAACATCAGTTAAAATCTGAAGTAAAAAACTTTTTGTGCGTTATGCACTTTTTGAAATTAGTAAAAACTATGAAGTCAAATGACACGTGACCTAATCGAAAATTCGTAAGATGGATAGACTGCCGGCGCGGCGTAGGAGAGATTTTCACATCCGGAGTGTAGCGCCTTTATTTTCTTATACAAGATAGACTATGCTTTTTATTCGATCCTAAAAAAAGAATGTATACAGCATGTAACAAAGCTGTGTAAGTGATAATACTTTAGGGTGTGAATCATGTATGGGTCCCCTCCGTATAGTTCACTGTCAATTAGCAGCGCTGAAAGAGCAATTATTATTTTTTGTATTCGAATGGGCCAGCGACCCAGCGTCATGAATTTTTCCATGCAAAAGTAAAAAAAAAATTAATTAGAAATCGTTGCATGAAATTATGTGAAACCTCGCACATTCGTCCGCATCGCACGCGCCGCATTTCTTGTAGTATGCGGTGCGTTTTGACGTATAGCCGGGCACGCGGGCGCTGCACCATCGCAGCGTTATACGAAGCAGTCTTAACAACACCCCACTCCCCCTTTCGTCTCGGGGGCTGCTATCCGTCATGTGTGCGTTGCGATGACGCAGCGCGCTGTGTGAACACCTTGGTTATTTGTATGTTAAACAACGCAACGGCAGCGCTGCGTCGACGCAACGACTGGACTGGCTCAAAGGCACGTATGGTGCTGACAAAAGTGAGATCAGCTGAAATCGAGTTTTCTAGTTCACAGTAGTAGGGGTAACGTGTAATTAAAGCCTTCCGCTACGTTATGGAACAGTTTGCATACAAACTGAGTGACCGTTATGTCTAAATTAACTCACAACATGGTAACGGCTCATTACTCCTTCACTTTGCATCTAATAACGACAACTAATTACATATTTGTTAAGCTAGCATCAATTCACATTGCCATTTATCGTTTGAAATTAGCCATACAAAATTAAATTTTATTTACTTCATAACAAGATACAATTTCAATTTGGTAAAGTGTGGTGGTTCCGAATGGATTATATTTTAAAAATGTATCGCAATGCCTCGTTACATTACAATGTGAACTGACCCTAATTATATAATATTGTATATTTAAACGATCGCTTTAAAGTAACACAAAATATTTAAACTAGGACTGCCTTTATAAATTATGGATCCAATATATATTTTTTTTATTTACGTGTCTAGAATTGATGTTGATTTTCTCATATTATGTGTGTCTAATGAAAAGGATAATATGTTTGTTTGTTTATATTGAACACTGTCCATAACTAATGGGTCCATTAGGCTAGGAAAGGCTGCTTATTATTGGCAAAATGAAAAGTTTAAGTGGTAATTTATTTTAAGAGCAACCTCAGACTTACAATTTCAAGTTGGCCAACTAATTTCATAGTATACCAATAGCTATAGCGACTTATGAGAGCTCGCACATTACATCCAACTTAATTGTACAACTAAATAATTGGGCACCTAAATAATTGGATTGGACACCAATCGTATAAGAATCACGATTCCTTTTCGATTACCTACAAATTAAAAAGTTGTCCAATTAAATTGTGGACATCTGCGGTGACCCTAAATCGATTTGCGTCTTTCAAAAAAGTATATCTTAAATGGTGTTATGTACTCCAGACAGGCAGTATAATAAAATTCATCTGCCATTTTTGAGAACGAGTTGCGATATATGAAGCCTGTGTTCACTTTGATCAGTGATAAGTGCAGGTGATTAGAGATTAGGAGAAAGTAAGTGTGGACAGACACAGACCGTGCAAGTTCTTTACTTTTCCTAATCACTAATCACCTGCACTTGCACTAATCAAAGTGAATACAGGCCCAAGGCTTATAAAAAGAATCCGAACTGGTAGGAACTCCAGACAGCAACGTAGGTGTATTAAAATTGACCTTTAGATTTGTGAATGTAGATGTTTGTGTGTCAGAACAAATGGCCGCCTTAGAGCTGTCGGCTGTAATGGTGAGTGAGTGCGTGCGTGACCGCGGCGCGGCGCCGGGTACATGTCTGTCACATCATGAGATGAAATTGATTTTGAGACTTGAAAATGTTGGGCAAATGTGAGCCGGATTAAGATGAAGGGTTCCGTAACGTAAAATGGCGTTTTTGTAACAATCTTGAATATTATGGTACTATCAGAGAAGTTGATTCCTAGGCAGATGGGGGACCTACGTAATTTGGTCGCGTTAAGTCAAACCCAGCCTACAGACCTCGAATAGCATGGAATTGATATATTAATTCGACCAAATGAATATAGGTCTATCAACTGCCTGAATCAATTTCATCGAGGAAGTTGATTCCTATGCAATTGACAGACCAACGTTATTTGGTCGAATATGTCAATTCAATGTTAATTGTGATCTGTCAGCTGGGTTTGACGTAACGCAACCAAACTACTTAGGTCCCCGATTTGCATAGGAATCAACTTCTCTGATAGTACATTGACTAGCGTCAAAATATTGACTAATCAACAATGCAATTTACGCAGTTGAATTCATAAGCTCCACGCTACGTAAGGTTTAAGTATGCCCTTTATGCGTTTTAAAGGAACAATATATCGGCATTATGTGCGGCGTTAGACTACGGGTACGCCGTACATGCTCAGTCTGGAATCAGTTCAGTCCATCAGTTTGGTCCGACTTAGACTGTCGCGGTCGCTTCAATGATAACTGAAAAGTACCATCGAGGAAATTGATTCCTAGGCAGATGACAGACCAACGTCATTTGGTCGGATCATGTCAATTCAATGATAATTGTGTTCTGTCGGCTGGGTTTGACGTAACGCGACCAAACTACGTAGGTCCCCCAGAGGTCCCCCATCTGCCTAGGAATCAATTTCTCTGATAGTACATAGTAAAAAAATCAGTCCCTCAATCAACTGGTTAGATGTTAATTCTCACGTCCGCGTCATTCTGACCAAAATAGTTGACTAAACTGATGCCAGACTGAGCGTGTAACCCTAGTCTTATGTCAACCCACTGCGGCCCAACTTCCACTGTCGAAGAAAGCAGAAAGCGGAACCTCCCACATATAACTGCTGTAATACGCACCGCAAACATCTGCGACTAAATTCTTAGTAAAAATGACATTACGATGCGATGCGAATTCGCAGTTCTGTGTGGGAGCCACCGACGTGGGAGCTATCAGTATACGTCATGTACAAACAAAACCTCACATATTGACTTGAAATACCCTAGCCAAATACCGCCTATAAACTAACTTATCTAATAGTACCAAAATGAATTCATCGGATCTTTTGTCTACTCAAACAAAATACTGAACATGCACCCTTTGTTGATTTTTTATAATGCACCCTAACGCCATCTATGTCTTACATCCGTCAATCGTAGGTTCACCACCTGAGCACCTCTTGCAGTAACATTAGAACAGCAACGCCATCTATGTCAAGCACTTTAGCGCCATCTGTTTCCTAATTTTTATATTTGAAAGTCCTTCCCTTAGGGTGAGAGTTCCAATTCATTTCCAATAGATGTCAACTCAAGGTGAAATCTACAGTGAATCTTTTTGTTTTTCAATACAAGATGTATGAAAAGTGACACTTGTTGAGGTTGCAATTTGCAATGTAAATTCTTGTTTTTTTTTTTCAAAAGCAAGATGATCGTATTTCAATGTCTAGTCTGGTCTTGTCTAATCTAGTCAAATTAACTAATTAATTATAGTCTAGTAATAATGAGTTAATTCAAAGTATTTAGGTTTTAAGGCTACTATGGGTAAAACATTAAGTATCTTTTTATTATTTTTACTTGAAGTTTTCTTTATAACACTGTAGGTAGATTTACAGGTTGTTACAAATTACTCTTTAATGTTACGATGGTCTGGGGGGTAACTAAACTTGTCAAAATTAGAAATGAATATATACGGGGAAGCTTCAAGATAAATCCAGTGTCAGAAAAAGTGACCGAGAGACGCTTAGGGTCAATTCAGACCGCAACGCGACGCGTAAATGCATTTCTAAATTTGTATGGATTTGACAGGCTTCAATTGCGTGAGACGTCGTGCAAATCTGTCAAATCCATACAAATTTTGAAAATATGCATCTACGCGGTGCGTTGCGGTCTGAATTGACCCTATTATGCGCAGAGACGAGTTGAGTCTCCCAGACCTATTATACAGGGTGCAATTAAACCTTCGTGCCAAATTTTGATATATTGATCCTTGTTAAAAATAAAAATACACATATTTTTTCTTTTATAATCACTCAGTACTAAAATGTTGAGAAATAGCTTCCGAAAGTTATCCTAAAAAACACTACAATTAATGGACACGACGCGTCGCCCGCGCGTGATGTGACCCCGCGCGCGCGCCTCCCCCCGCGTTACCCCCTCTCATTCCCCCGCGCCGCGAGTGACCGTTCTGCAACGATTTTAAATAGGATAAAATGTTATTGAAAAAAAATAACACCCAATTTATTTATTTTTTTTGTTAAATGGACTCTCCTAGTGATACCTAAGCCCTGGAAAAAATTTGGCAGGAAGGTTTAATTTCATTTCCCCTTTACATAAAGTCTGCCTCTATACAGGATAGAGGCAGACCCTACGTAAAGGGGGAAAAAGCTAAGAAGAAAATTATATTACTCTTTCTTATCTTAATATTTCTCTTACAAGACGAATTAAATGGTGTAAAGAGGCAGATGCTATTAAACAATTTCAATGGAAATGAGAGAAACATTTATTTGCCAAACAAACAGAAGTAGGTATGGAAGAAGTATGTATATCTACATCAAGTTACCAACGAGGTAAGTAAGGTTAACCGCAGTTGTTTTTACCAAGTCTAAAACCACACAGAAATTGTCGAACATTATAAAACATTTTGTGTTGGTAAAATGTGCATGGTACTGAAAAAATATTTATACAGGTGTAACAAAACTTAGTGATAATACTTTAGGGTGTGTTATGGGTCCCCTATATAGAGTTCGCTGTGAAAGTAGCAGCGCTGAAAGAGTAACTTTTTTACATTTGTGTGGAAAAAGTCAGTACACGCTTGCCCATACAAATCGCAAAAAAAATTTGCTCCATCAGCATTACTACTTTCACAGTGAACTCTTTACAGGGGACTCATACACATCCAAGAACGTATATTATTATCACTTAGTTTGTTAAACTCTGTACCTACCTATATAGTACTTTTTGTTGAGCCTAGCCTTTCCCACTGTCGAAACTTCTACCGTGAGCCAGCCTGACTTATATCCAGGAGTGTCGGTGGTGTTAGCCCTATAAATTTTAGGTTATTGAGATGTAAAACTTTATTTTGGAAAACTTACAGGCTAAAATGTCAAATTATGAAATTCAGTCCTAAATCCGTCCGAATAATACTTACAGTTCACGATCATGTTGATGAGTCGCCAGTCTTCTACCGTACGGTTTTCGTAAAGTATTCCCTTTTAAAAGGCCGTCAACGCACCTGCAACTCTTCTAATGGTGCGTCTATCCGTGGGCAACGGTAGTTGCCATCCATCAGGTGACCCCCATGCTTCTTTGCAATTTTGTATAAAAAAAGATATTACTACTGTCTTTCTCGTTTCTGATTTTATATTTCAATGCAATAGCTTTTAAATTATTTAGTGGACCCAGACTAAACTAGATCAGTTTTAAGGATAGGGGCTCCATGATAGGCCACGATGGGTAACCTTGATATCCACCGTGATTGAGAAACTGTCTATTGCAGGGGTTCCCAAAGTGTGCGCCGCGGTGCCCTGGTGCGCCGTGCAAAGTCAAGAGGGGCGCCACGCAGTGAGTCGATTCTCCATCATTATCCGAAACCATAAATATTATAAAATAAAATTGCAATATTAATTAAGTATGTAAAGCGGGTAGATAAATAAATATTTGTTTATTATTATTTACCTCATTTACCTGCTTAACCAAACTATTATTCATTAAATATACATTAAAGGTGTTTATTTATGTATCTTTTTCTAATAGCTAAGTAGAGTAGAGCACCGTGACAAAATATTGTGACGTATAACTGCGACGCAGGCTGAAAAAGATTGGGAACTCCTGGTCTATAGTATCCATAGTGCCGTTCATTTATGGGCAATCCTAGACGAATATCAGCCTGTCCTCATCTCTACGTCACGACGTCGTCAACGTGGCACGGTGCGGTAACGTGGCACGGTACGTGGACGTGACGTGAAAATTTACGTCAACGTAACGTGAAAATGCACGTCACGGTGTAGAAACATTTTACGTCTTTTTTTTTCTTAAATGTCTCTCTTCGTCTTCTTAACAATAGCAGAAGCAGAATATGTATTAGTAGGTATTGTGCGGCCCATATAGTAGGTAGTGAAGAATAAATAAAAATAAAAGTTAAAAATTCGTTTATTATCTCACCACATTAAGATCAATACAATGTTATGTAGTACATACTCAACAAACTGGGCACTGGTTATGTGGAAGACTGGTGCCTAAACTAGGCGAAGCCTGTATTTCAGGACACCAGTATTCCAACTACATATTTACAACAGAGCAGTGAAATATTTTCATTATTATTATCAATGTGTTGCTTATAGGGTGATAATATAGTGTGAGTGTTTGTGTGTGTGTGTGGGTGTGTGTGTGCGTGTGCATGTTTGTGTGAGTGTGTGTATTAGTCAGGCACAGTAATGAGAGTTTCAGTGTTTTTGTAAGATAGAGTTAGCAGCCATTCATTTACTCTTTTTTTGCTGCTGTCTTGGTTAGGGAGTAAATGTTTATTGTCTTATTAATTTTTTTGTAAACATATCCCCCAAGAAAACCAAAGAACCGATTGGCGAAGCGGGTGTGAAAACGGTGTGCGGTTGCATCAATGCATTATTACGTCTTTGGCAACCGGATGGTGGGATGTAATTAAGGAGGCTATGGTGTTTGAGGATTGCTTGGGATATATACAGTTGGCGTACCGTCAAGGCTTTTGTTTGCTTATAGAGAGACTCAGTTGGGTAACAGAAGGCTGTTTGACACTTTGAGGATTGCCCGTTGCGCTCGTTCCAATTGTAACATAGTGTATTTGTGCCGCCCCATGTTGAAATACAGTACATGAGTAATGGTTGGCAAAGATTGAGATAGACCACCCTCCTCAGTCCTCCGTCCGCCACGTTTCTTAAGTTTTTAAATATTGGTATCAATTTTCTTATTCGAGACGTAAGCGCCTCTACTTGTGGACGGAAGCTGAGTGAGGGCTCTAAGATAACTCCTAGGTATTTGGTTGAGGTTGTTCTTTCCAGGTGTTCACATGTACATGGCTCAACATGGGGGTTATAAAAGTGTGCGGTGATACTATGGAATGTCAACGTTGGGGCGTTCGTATCGCGAATCACGAATGGGATGTATTTGGTTTTTGGGTGTTAAGGGTAAGAATGTTTTTGCGTAACCATTCGACTACAGAGTCGAGGCCACTTGTGCCGTTTTAAAAACGCTAGTCCAGGAATCTGAACTAGCGTTTTTAAAACACGTGAAAATTTTTCCATCATATATGTTAAACGTACACAGATCATTAATGTAGATGAGGAAGAGATGTGGAAAGAATAAAGAAAGAGAATGTAGCAGTTTTACAACGCATTGTGACGTACAATGTTGCTACATCGTGACGTGCATTTTTACGTTACGTTGACGTAAATTTTCACGTCACGACAACGTACCGTGTCACGTTACCGCACCGTTCCACGTCGACGACGTCGTAACGTGGACATGTGGACAGGCCCTATTGTCCCTCTACACGTTTGCTATCTTTTGTATTGGCCAATCTTGGGCTAAAAAGAAAATCGGTCTATACGTGAGATTAGTGCGTTCAAACAATTTAGCTTTATAATGTTGGTATATATTAACACAATATTGTGGCTTGTAATGACTAACATCTTGGTAATCAACGCCTATTCACGATCGGTCCTAACTGATTTAATTGACTGGTCAATTCTTAAGGGCTCTCGTTAAAGACAATTAGACAGCAAGTAGGCAACGTAATTTTCCTTGCTAACTTCCTAGAGGAAGTAATTAGAAAACTTAACCGGCCGCACTCAAAGATTTTAAAAGATTATTTAAATTAATTTTTAATGAAGATTTTGTCATAAACTCCATACATATTCTGTTAAACCTTTCACGTAATTAAAGTTAAGTAAACAATAATGTCTCTGAGTGGGGTCGTATGAATCGTATAAAAAAATGGGTGTTTTAATTATTATTATTTTTATTATTTATTTATTGATACATAAAAATGAATATACAGTTAACAAATAACAGTGTTTGAACCTTTAGAAAACTCTGTGCAAAGCCTAATATCCGAATGGCAGACGCGTTGGGACTGTTCTTTCCCTAATATTCGTGAACGGCTATCCAAACATTGGATGGATATTGATCACTGCGTTTCTCAATTCCTGACCGGTCATGGAAATTTTAAGGCCAAACTTTACGGATTTAAACTAGTAGCTTCACCCATGTGCGAGTGCTCGACCGAAGGCAACATGTTTGAACAAACAGCTCATCATGTGCTCTGGGAGTGCAGTCTCTGGCAGGATGATAGAACTACTATGCTAAACAACCTATTCTGTACATCTGGAGTCGCATACTATGGTGATCTCGTGGACAGCACTGGGAACTTCCGTGCCTTCAAGCGTTTTTGTCACAATTATTATTGGCAACAGTCAAACACAATAAACTTCAATAATTACTTAGCTTTAGCTTAGGAGTCACAATTATTTCCGTGGTGCTCCCCCTTAAGTTCTTTGACTTTCGGTCATTGCAACTTTGTGCTGTCTCCCGCTTTTATGGGGAGGGAAACTGGAATCTTCCTACTCCTCCTATTTTCTTCTGATTAATTTCGTTGCGGTCCCAAGACAGTTTAGCATGTCCCTCGGGCTCCCTGAGATCATATCAAAGGGTTTTCGTGGTTGGATACCGCTGTCGATCCTGGCGACACAGAAGATACAGTGGTGGGAATGTGTAGTGGGCCAAAGCCCGTTAAAAACAACAAAAATAACAGTGTTAAAAAGCCCATACTGGGCTTGTGCTAACACGGCCTCACGGGATTTAATAAGTAACGCTACAAAGGAAAAATTAAGTAACCTACAACTAAAATATCTTCTAGTACATTTATATTTTATTAAATAAGCATTCACCTGTACATCACACTGCATTGCCATTCAGAATACTTGTAATTTTTCCTATTCATACAACGCGTAGTCTCAATTACCAAAAGAATTACCAAAGTCCTTGAGACTCTACGTGTAGTCTCAATGTTTTTTACGTTGAAATCAATATTTAAAAGGTTTTTGCAATATGTATTCACAAAAGAGAAATATTTTTATACATTGTAAATTCTCAGGCGTAGTCTATTTAATTGTTCACAAAGTTTTCGCATTAATATACTATCTTACATCTAGGCATGGTCATCGGAAACCCTAGTATACCCACTTTGGACCTTATGATCGAAGCAATAAGTTCGAAAAGAGGTAAACTAATACCGTTAGTGACTGCACCTCATATCTGTATAATCATGAGTATGTAATGCACATTAGCATGCAGGCTTGTAGGAAGTGCGGCGGCTGCGTCAACATGCACTGAACATTCAGTTTAAGGTCACAACTATCTGATCACTGAGGTACCTTTGATGTTACCTACATTATAAGGTACTTTAGTGTTGCCTAAAGGGGAGTTTTTCACCTTTTCGGTGAAGGCTCCGTGGCAGCTTCTTATGTCGGCTGTACATTCTCGCCGAGACACAGCGAGGTGGCCCGAGTATTTTGCGCCCGAGACAAAGGGTCTCGCGAGAAAAGCGAGCGCATTACTGTACACTCTCGCGTTTTTCACTACTAATCGCGCCGCTAGACAGTGCAGAACAGAAAAATAACAATAATAAACGTCATTATCAGTCATTATCTGTGAGAAATAAAATTAAATATGATTATAGATCTTTGGATTACAATGATATCTTTCGATGCATGGTGAATGGTGATCAATGATCATTGATCGTAAATACGTTTTCGCCATTTTTTTATTTTTATTGTGTAAATATTTGGTATTTACTAATTACTAGCTTTTGCCCGCGGCTTCGCTCGCGTGGAATTCGAAAATCGTACAATACGAATATTCCTGCAAATCTTCTTTAGAAACATGATGTTTTTCCAAGACCAAAAATAGCCTATGTTACTCTCCATCATTTCAACTAAGTCGATGCCAAAAATCAAGTCAATTGGTTGCTTCGTTAGGCTGCGAAGAAAGGACAAACAAACAAATACACTTTCGCATTTATAATATTAGTATGGATAGCTGTTTCCCGCGACTTCGTAGGCGTTACCATAGTATAATAACGGAAATGGATAATTCTCTCCTTTTTATGGTCCCTTACTCAAATGGTAAAAACGGAACCCGAGTACAAAGATATAATATCAGCCTGTCCGTCTGTCCATATCCAGGCAAAGCATGTTAATCAAGCGACACGCAAAATCTGCATGTTTAGTTTTGGTTACATTAATTTCACTTTTAATAAATAACTTACTTTGATTCTAAAGAAGGAGAAGTAAAACTCAACACTAACGACGCAACACCATTTTGCTTAGCAACATTACCAGGAGGGTGGGGGAGGTTTGGGGGGGCGCAGCGCTAGTTCTAGTTTAGGTTAGAATATTTTCACTTTTAACTTAGTTTGATCTTAAAGAAAGAGAATTAAAACTCAACACTAACGACGCAACACCATTGTCCTTAGCAACATTACCAGGAGGGGAGAGGGGATTGGGGTGGCGCAGATGCTAAGTTTGAATAAAGCATATATTATTCAAATCGGGTCAGTAATTTTCATCTTAAAAAAAAGTTTGATACAAAATCTTACCCCCTTTTTGCACCCTTTGGAGAGGTGGGGGGAAAAATGTTTGTACACCAGATGTTAAGTTGGAAGAAGACAAATATATCTGCGAAAACCGCATTCAAATCGGATCATTAGTTTTCGTATGATGCTGGAACAAACATACAGACAGACAGACAGACAGACAGACAGACAAAAAACTAACCACAGTTTTGGCTTCTATAGCAATATAGTAACAGCCTCTGCTTATTATTTTTTGGATATCTTTAATGTACAGAATTGTCATTTCTACAGTTTTATTATATGTATAGATTTATAATAGCTCATAGCACAGAGAGCTACGGCAGCTGCAAGAGAAGTGTTTTCGTCCATCTCATAAAGAAAAATAATGGTCCATCTTCTCTGAGTTCATAACTGCGATTGAACTAAGCGAGAATGTACATGATCGCACTCGGGCAAGGCGCTCTCGCACGAGACTCTCGCCCGAGAGCTCTCGGCGAGTGTACAGCCGACATTATATTACTTATGCGCCGATAATTTCTCCGGATTTGAACTTGGTGATATCATGTGCGGAAATTATAGATATTTTAAATAACTCTCTACCTATTACAATTAGACTAACAATATAATAGTTAAATCAACGTTAAATGTCGCACTCAGAGACATTTAACGTTGATTTAACTATAATTTAATGAAGTCGAGTTTGACAATAATATACCTATGGGTCTTATGTTCTTGTTTATTATAGTCAAGTACATAATTAATTTTCGTCTTTGAGTGCGGCAGTTAGTTACAATCACGGTTAACAGTTAACTTGATCAAACTCAATAAGATATAAATAGCCACATATAAAATTTCCAAAAATATATTCAGTTGAGTACTTCATAACTGAGATGCAAGCATAAGAAATGCAATAAGTATTCACAAAGTACCTACTTATGTTCGTTAACATTTAAAAAATAAATGATAAAGCATTCTAACGCTCAAATAGAACGACGGCTCTATTACTCTAAAACGCTTCATAAGTGCTGAAATTCATAATTACAAATAGAGAACGATCATGCTCGTTTAAACGTAAACCAAAATAACCCACCCCAACGAAACCAGTGCAATTAACAAAAAAAAAACAATAGAAAAACGTCAAAAAGAACGCGATACGAATTCCGAGCACTCGATTGGCTGAAAATGGCCGCGCAACCGTACTATTGGTCAAAGATAATTCTACTATCAGTTTGCGGGGGCGACAGGCCGAAACGTAACCGCAAATGTTGACAGAACTCGAGTGCAACCAAAACTAATACATAGTCTACCGCGATAGAGCTTAAAATGTGAACGCTATGAAAATGTAGAGTTTTCGTTGATGTTACAAACTTAATTAATTTTTTTCAAGAGTTAAATTTGCACGTATTTTTGTTAAAAATGACAACTAGTAGTTTTCGCACAAAATTTTATAACTATTTATTTTTTGTTTGTGTCATTTTCAAATAATAATAATCAATTAGAGTTTCGAAAGAAGTTTTACCTTTACTGCGTTTAAAACTCTACCCACTTTTTTATCTGTCACATGGACTTTTAAATTCCAAAATCGACTATGTTCTTGACCACTAATGACTAATTAATAACTTCAATTTTATCTGATGTATCAAATACAAATAAATGTTTCCATAAAATTAGATGAACGACTCTATACTCATTACTGTTTGGAAATGGTTACGAAATTTAATAATATAATCCTTGAGCGTATTCATTCATTATGGTTTAATAATGTACCTCTAGTTACATCGCTTTATTAATTTATTTAATCAAATACATGTCATTTTCAGAGACAACTCCTACGAAATATAATTTTATTACAACAGTTAATTTAAAACTGTCTAACTTCGCCCCACCATCGCGGGATAAAGAGAAATGGGCGGCGCACATATTAAAACAAGAGCACGGACGAAAGCTACACATCTCTTTTGCGCAAATGAGCAGTTCTAATGCAGTAAGCGGCTTACAACGGGGGTCGGGACGACGTATAGCCGTCCCTCTCCCTCCTACCGCGCCCGATAGAGCCGTCTCGGCGACGGCCCTTCACAACCATAAAGGTATAAGCGAGCACTACAGTCACATTTCCACGTGAGATTGTGTTTTGTAATCAGTGAAGTGGTGCCTTTATTCTGAAGCAGAGGCACAATGTTCGCGCGTTTGACAGTTTGACATTTAGTTCGGCGGGAATATTTTACGTATTCGAAGTAAAAATTTGAGGCGAAGCCGCTTTTTATGTGAACCTACTGTTAAAGTGATGTTAACGAACAGTTGAAGATTGCTCGAGTTATTGCGCTCGCAATAACTTGGATTTTGTTTGTTACGGTAACATAAGGTGAGGAAGTTGATCTTTATTATTATTTAAATTCAATCACGTTAACATCTTTGGCGTATTTATTCATCGATTGTTCATAGCCTCCCATAAACACCAGTGGACGCTGAAACAAATAGGTTTGTTATTACAGTACATAACTACCATACATTTTGACTAAGAAGCCCAAACTTATAACATCCTCCAGTTATATAAAGTATGCTAATTATTAACATACATGACGTAACTGGACTTAAATAATATTTTTTAATTTTTAAATTAAAATAGATAAGTATATAAATATCTTTAGTCCCCACCAATCCTAGTACTCATTACACGAAAAAAAACTCCCTAGAAAATTCACCTAAATACGTCCTTATCTATCCTTAATATAAGTAAGCAATATGCAAATAAATAAATGAATTATTATTTTTAATTAAATGAACTACAAGGTTATATTACTTTCTTTAGATTTAAAGCTTTTAAAATAAATGTAAAGGTTTGAAATATTTTGTAATATTTTAATACTTACTTCTAAACGCTTATATTTGGTCGTATATTTTATAGTTGTTTCAACGAGTCGAACTTTTTTCTTGCGTCTCGGAGTTCTTTTTGCAGGCTTATAGCTTTTCATCATTGCATCTGCGAAGCGAAGCAAGGACTTCAGATTTTTTGTAGACGATTCGGGAGTTGTCCACTTGTTTATAGTTGTATTCTCAAAAGCTGATTCTTTTCCAAACATTTCTTTTGGCACCGACAAAATTTCAAAAATATTATCTAAGTTGGAATCATTTCGGGATATTCCTTGTGGTGTTGCCAAAAGTTTGTTGCCTAAATTGTCATTAAATTCATTTGTTATTGTTATATTATTATGTGTGGTTGTAACCTTTTCTATATTTGAGTCTTCAAAAGTGGTTTCTCTTTTAAAAATTTCATTTGTATGAGTTGTCGAAGCTCGCTTTAATTCTTCTATTGTTGTATCTTCAGATTTTGGGCCTTTTAATGATATATCTGTGGCGGAGGTAAACTTATCTGTCGTAGAAACTTCTCGTTTTGATGTTAAATGCAAAGTATTCGTTTCTTCTGTAGTTGTATTGTTTAAAATTAGATCTTTTCTGGATATTTCTTTAGACGTAGCTACTGTTTCTGTCGTTAAATCATTTTTGGATGTTATATGTACGATAGTTGAGGCATCTTCTGTAGTCGCACCCACAGAAGTTATAGTTAATAACTTTTCTTTGGTTGTAGAATTATTTCTTAGCGTTACACGTGTAGTTGTATCAGAGTCTTTGAATGTTGATTTCTCTTTAGGCAGATTTGTTGTAATTAACTTAACTGTAGTTTTATTTGTGTAAATAGACTTTAATACTGGTGTTCTAGTCGAAGTTGTCAGCTTTCTCATTATGGCGTTTTTAAAATATCTAAATTTTGTTGCTGGTGTATGCCTATTAATCGTTATATTTTTCGGAGTCATACTTTGAATAGTTGTTTTTCTTCTTAGTGTATTTTTTGTTTTCATATTAATGTTTGTTAACGTATTTGAATTCGTCAAAGCTTTTAGGTGCTTATTTGTTGGATAAAATCTGTTATTTTTCAATTTTGTTTTATTACTATATTTATTTACTTCAACAGGCGTGCCACTGATCGTCGATTTAATTGGACTGCTTGTTTCTTTCTTTGTATATCGAGGTAACTGTGTACGTTTGTTTCGATTGATTTTGACTTTCAGTATTTTAGACAATGTGGTTTTTAAAGTTGTTGTTAATCTCTGACGTACTATTCTATTCGTCAGTTCCTGTTTAAATTCTTCAATAGTAAGAAACGCTTTAGGCATTTTAGATTCGAGAGGATTGCTTATGTAGATATATTCATTAGGATCATTTCTAATCTTTTCTCTTAATACTAGATTATGGTATTTTAACCCGTTCACTTCTTTTAACTTCTGAACATGTAGTTCATACTGTTTGTTTCTTTTAAACACTCGACGTGAGAAAGTGTAGTTTTCTGAAAGGGATTGTTTAATGAGTATTTTATTATTATAAACGTTCAAGTGCGACTACTGTTTTTGATCAGAAATGCTGACGATATTTAAACGAATTACAAATTACGATTATCATTTAGGGAGATCGCAGATGACAGACGTTTTGTGCGATCGAGTCTGTGGCGCCCATACAGTCGGCATGGCGCGGCATCACCCTAAATGTAAATGAAAACATTAGTCGCATGATTGTCGACGCTCACAAGAGCAACGTCACGGTTTGCAAAAACAACTAGCAGTGTAATAACAGCCTATAGCTTATTGCCTCCAAAAGTATTATTACTAACGACAATCTTAAGTCATCAAAATAATTATTAGTGTCCGAACAAATTTTTCGATATATCAACTTTAGTCAACTTCAATCAAATAGTTATTTATATATTAAACATTCAGCAAAACCGATGTCAACTCAAGTAGTATAATTTTTTTACAATACAAAAGATGTGGAAATTGAACAAACTGCTAAGTTTTAGATAAAGAATCAATGAAACAATATTTAAAGTAATAAATTTAAATCGTAGTCTAGTAAGAACCTCCGGTCGTATTATCAATGATCGATGAATCGACTAGAATCGACTTCAACCAAACATTTTACTTCTAAACAATAAAAACAAGTTATTAGTTGAGCCTGTAAACTGTGTGGTACAACATAATGACGTTGTCGCTAACTAACTGTCATTGTTTGATTTTCTTACTTTCTAACTCACAGATATTGGAAGTGGGATAAACATAAATAAATCAAAATTCTAAACATGATTTAGTCTGCTAGGCATTATTATTCGTGACAGATGAAATGATATAATATTACGATGACTATGATCTATCAATCTCTTGATTGATTTGAAATTTAATCATCATTAAATGTCTCTGAATACGGCAGTACTAGCTGGTTTATACGTATTAAGTATATAAGTAGTAACTAAATTCTAATTGTCATCTAGTTTAGTACCTACTTACTAAATTTTAACTTGCTGCTTACTACTAAATTTACTACTAAATAATTGTGTTCACATACAATTAACAACTTAAAATTAAGTTAAAATTTAGTTAACTACTTATCAACCGCCTAAGTGTATAAATACATTTAATTTCTTCATTCGGTATTTTGTTTTACGATATTATCTTCAACTATCGTATTTTATCAACTTGTAAATTTTAACGTTATTTACTTTCATACACAAGAAATAAATATTAAATTATTTCATTATTTTAAGGCTCCGTACCCAAAGGGTAAAAACGGGACCCTATTACTGAGACTTGGATGTGTGTCGTTCCGTCTGTCTGTCTCCAGGCTGTATCTCAAGAACCGCTATAGCTAGACTTCTGAATTTTTCACAGATATACAGAAATAAATTAAATATTAAAGGACCTATACAACAAACGTATTTTTTGCAATTTTTTGCTTGATATCAATAATGGCAATAAGTATAGTACTTGAAATGTTCTCGAAATAAATAATTATAAAATTTAAATAAAATAAATAATTAAAGGGGGCTCCCATACAAAATACTCATTTTAGGGTTCCGTGCCCAAAGGGTAAAAACGCAACCCTATTACTAAGACTTCAATGTCTGTCCGTCTGTCTCAAAGCTGTATCTCAAGAACCGATTTAGCTAGACTTATGAAAATTTCACAGTTTATAGGCCTCTTGGATATCGTTGCTAAGCTACGGCAACGCCGCGGGTCGGTTGACGGCGGAAAATCATGGGCGCTTTTCTCATATGATTCTCATATATGTCACTGCACTTTTTTGGTAATTGTTTATATTTTTAGCACAATAAAAAGTAATGAGCCAAATTATTATTTATTGTGGACTTCATAAAATTTCCGCAGACTTTTTCCGCGGAAAATCAGTACTTATCGAAAGCTATATTTACTTAAATATACACGATCATGAAATATTCTTTCAAATTCATTGAATATGATTTTTTACTTTGTATTTATTTATTTGTAAGATCATCTTCTTAGTTATTACTTATTACTAAAAACAGGTTGTTTACCTAATTAAAAATTATAGAGCACAAACTAATTCCAAAGCAATCATGTTCATGAAGTCTTCGAAATCCATGATGATGGAGAACGAATCATCCGTGTAAAAGTAATACCACAGACCAGAGTAGGTAATCGACTGTACGACGTGAAAGTGGAGCTACTCGTATGTATTGAATAATCTAAACAAATATATTTTCAGCAACTTTTCAACCATACATGCAAAATAAAAATGGAAAATGCAGATGTATTTCATTATCAAAGAAAATTTTCTTTGATTTTTATGATTAATACGTAATATAATAAATTTACTAGATGACGCCCGCAACTCCGTTGTGGCATAACTCTTGCACAACGGAGTAACCACGCGGGATTCGGGAATCCTTCATTTTCCCGAGACAAAAAGTATCCTATGTCCAGTGGCGTAAATATAGGGCTGGCAAAATGCCACGGGCCCCCGACCCAAATGGGCAAAAATTTTTAAGTACATAATATTGTTTATTATAAACGTGACGATTTTTACTGATAGAGCCCCATAAATTTGCCACGGGCCCCGGATCTTATAGTTACGCCACTGTCTATGTCCTTTTTCGGGACTCTTAAGAATATATTATGGAGTTATCCATGCCAAATTAGTTTAGGCGTTAAGAGGTAACAGACAGACACATTTGCGCACTTATAATATTATTAGTAAATTAGTAATATCAGTAATTAGTATATTAGTACGATAATATTTATTATAAATGCGAAAATGAATATTGAAGGAATTAGTTATAAATATTGAACCGACAATAATTTTATTTAAGTTTATCGTTTTTTCAATTACAATATATTATTATACATAAAACAATGATATTAAAAATAACTTGCACGTGATATTTTAGAAATATTCATGCGATATTTAGATTTAAGCATGATTAATAATCGGCATGTTGATTTCGATACGTTTCCCAATTCCGTCTCAGAAACGAATAAAACGTTAATTCACGAATCCGAGATTGGGAATATTTGCACCCTACAACACAACAGTACCTCGTACCGCCCATATTTTCCTTATTCAGAGCACTTTTTAACGTTTTCAACGTGTTTTCATTTTTAACTAGTAAACCGTATTTCACAGCTGATCGCACTCTGACACCCACGTGTTGCCTGAATCTGCCACTCGCCGCGCCACTAGAGATATCCAAGAGGCCTATTACTTTTGTTGCCGCTATCTATATATTAATACGCAAGCGAAAAACTTTGTATCTCTTTTGACGAAAAATGGGGAAACGTAGGTGCATGAAATTTTGCACAGTTATAGTTTATATGGTGAAGGAGTGCATCGAGCTAATATTATTTTGAAATTATGCTTTTATCATACATTTTTTTAACAAATAAAACATTACACACACACACACATGAGAAATGACAGATTTTTGAGTGACAAGCCTATACATACGAATTATACTCTTTTGTTTATGGTTGAAGTCTGTTGACAACAAGTTAACAAATTGAAAATGGATTATAGTTTTTTTTATTGAATCTAAGATACTTTTAGACAATGCTTACACGGCCAGTCTAAGATCAGCTAAGTCTCAGAGACAAGAGTTGAAAAAAAAATGATAAACTCAATATTTTTTACAAAATATAGGTAGTAGTCCTAATGTCGTTGAAACTAAGGTCGAATTTCGACCATTGGGCGATCTCTAGCAATAACAAATACTAAAAACAGAATATAATTAATATTTAAAGGGGGCCCCATACAACAAAAGTGTTTTTTTTTTGCTCGATATCAATAATGGTAACATATAGGCCCTTGAAATTTTCACACAGACCTTGATTATATTATGTGTACTTACTTTGATAAATAATAAAAATATTAAAATTAAATAAAAAATTAAGAGGGGTTCCCATACATAAAACACAATTTTGGCTCTACAACGGTACGGAACCCTTCGTGAGCGAGTCTGACTCGCACTTGGCTGTTTTTTATGAATACAGAAAGAAAGGACAGTAAAAAAATTACCATCAACCATAGCGTCTTTATAGTGTTCATACAATTCAGAAATAACATCGTCCAAGTCACTAGCCTTCAAGGAATCCAGAGTGAAACTCATGACAAGTAAAACTAAACATTTCAGAGAAACGCTCATTTCTCGAGAACTCTATCACGATTAAAACAACGCATGACCGCTCCGTTGAACTTTTAATTTAATTTCAGTTCTCTAGACTTGTGTTAGTAATAAAAATGTCAATGTGTGAGTTACTTATTCTGTTTATTTTTGTGCAATAAACAATGAGAAAAAAGTTAAAACTCAATCTTAACTCTTTTTCGTCAAAAATAAATTTAATTATGTAATTAATGTACAACTATATTATGTTGCTCTGAATCTGAATCAATAATATAATTCCTGCTAATTATAACCTAGATAACCTCTATTATTCTCTATGTGTTCAGCTTTCAACCACGATAGCGTTACATAAATTAATTCTGATTATTTTATGTAAAAAAACGGCCCACGAAGCGATGTCTAATAAGTCTTTATCTAAAACCTACAGTTTTTACTTTTTATGTTGCCATCGATCGTTACGATAAATTAAAAAAAATAACCAAGTGCAAGTTGGATACGCGCACGAAGGATTCCGTACCATTATAAAGCAAAAATGGGCAAATGTTTTTTGTTTTTTGTATGGAAGCCTCTTAAATATTTATTTTTATTAATTTTATTATTATTATAATCAAAGTTCAAATAGAATATTTTATCAATACTTCAAGTGTCTACCTATATTAACATTGTCGAAATTGAGAGAAACGAAACCAGACAAATTGCGTTTGCTGTATGGGATAAATATGAAATTAATTTTATTTTTAGTATTTTTTTATTGTAACGGCAACAGAAATACATAATTTGTGAAAATTTCCGTTGTCTAGCTATCGCGGTTCTTGACAACCTGGAGACATACAGGCGGACGAACAGACAGCGAAGCTAGACTTCGTTAGATGGGGTCCCATATTTACTCTTTGGGCACGGAACCCTACTACCTCTGAGCGAGTGAGAAATTATTAAAAGCTATTATTTAACTTGCTCGGTATGTATGTAAGTATTGTATGGGTGGAATTTTGGAACTCAATTTTGAAGTTGGTATATTTAATTTTTTATGTTGCTTCTGGCTCTGAAATCTATGCTATAAATAACTTTAATAGGTCTCAAATATCCACAATAGGTGAATCTTATTATACTTATATTAAATTACTATGAACACTTTTCAAGTTGGTACTTCTGTCGCTTCTCATAATTATTTAATCGACTAGATGACGCCGGCAACTCCGTTGCGCAAAAACTCGTTCACCACGATGGACCCGTACATTTTCCCGGGACTTAAAGTGTCTCCATACAAATTTCAGCAAAATCGGATCAGCGATATGTGCGTGAAGAGGTAACAGACAAACAGACAGACCGACAGACAGGAACAATTTTTCATTTTATAATACAGAAAGAAAGGACAGTAAAAAGATTACCAAGTTTGTGTGATAATTATATACACTGTATTATGAAAATTATTTGTTATAGATCGTAGAACTTATCGATTAAATAGTTATATTTCAAAATACTTAATCAAATCATAATAATAGGTTGGGGAAAATGTCTTTTCGCATTACAGTATGTATAAACTTGTCATAAAATCTCTTGGGCTATACCAATTGTATCGGGCTGATTTTGGTATCATTAAAAAGTTTTACTTTTACAGAAGACAATTCTAAATTGAAATTAAGTAAATGTGAGATTTTCATTTGTTTTTCTTATTGTTAAAATGAGTGATTCAAATGAAGAAATACGATACATTTTAAAATGTTATTACAAAAATGGTTAAAATGCAATACGAGCCGCGAAAAAATTTGTAATGTTTATGGACCTAATGCAGTATTTGTGAGAGTAGCGCAAATTTGGTTTTTAAGCGTGGACGCTGTGACAAAATATTGAACGTGTAACTGCGCCGCAGGCTGAAAAAGATTGGGAACCCCTGGTTTATACTATTTATTTACTGTAATGTTAATATAACTTGTAAAGGCAAAGAACGTCCTGTGCTAACTCAGAATTTCCGCGACAGAAGATATCACGAGCATAATCTTATACGACCGGAGTCAAATGCCACCGTGGTCCAGTGGTTGAGGGCGTGGCTCTTAACTTGGAGGTCATGGGTTCGATTCCCGCGTTGGAAACATGCTATTTCCAAATTTGATTAGGATAATGCAGGCGGCAGGTTGATCACCTAATTGTCTGACAAGTAAGATGATCCATGCATCGAAAGGGCATGTAATAAAATAAATTAATTCAAAAATCAAAAACCCGACTGCAAAACAATTTTAACTAAAAAGACCGAAACAAGACGTAATTCTGCGTCTAATCCATGTTTTAATTTATACGACTCTTGCTTACTATACGAGATTACTATACATGCTTGGTAGTTTTTTTTTTTTTAACCTCACATCATGTTGTCAAAAATCCGCCATTTTGTTTTTTTTAATGTCACCTATCTAAGAACACTTGGGCTATTAAGACAAATCTAACGATACCTCAAATGTGAAAATCCGCTAAGCGGTTCTGAAGATACGAGATTAACCCTCCTAGCATTCGGGTAAAAAGTCGGTCCTGCGCCTGATCTCTCGCCAGTCATGTCGGTCTTCCGTCCCATTGGGTTATGAGAGTAAAAGAATAAAGACTTCTCTTGTGTACGGAGTACACACTTGGGCACTATAAAATTACCCAGTTAAGCAGGACTGACCTAGTTTTAACTTTCAATTAAATCGGCCATGGTCACTGAAACCGGTGTATATTATAATACTTAATATCTTGATCTGATATGTTAGAAAACCTACTTATAGGACATTAAAGCCGCCGACTTTAAAGATGGGTACTGACCAGTACCCGTAACACGACGTAAAAAACCGGCCAAGTGTGTGTCGGGCCACACGCAATATAGGGTTCCGTAGTGCCGATAGTTTTTTATAATTTTTGTATAGTCAATGAATGTACATTTATAACGTGTAGTGTAAACACTACTAACAACATCATCTCAGTTCCGTTCAAAGGAATTTGAACGAGAAGTTCCTCAATACTTCGCCGAATATTTTTTTTTGTTGTACGACTATTACTCAACTTCTGAAGTCTTCTTAGCCGTAATAGTTTTCCTTTTAAATTCGGCATATTTCCTACTCCCGTGAATTTTTTCACATTTTCAGAAACAACCGTTTAGCCGTTAACCATAACCGTTTTAGGTAGAAGGGGGGACACTGGATTCTAACATTTTTTTTCACTTTAAAACTTCATATTTTACAAGTGGATCCCTGAATCGAAAAATGATTTTTGAATACTCATAATATTTTTAAAAAACCTATCCAACGATACCCCTCACGACGTGAAAAAAAAAACATCTCCGCTTGATGTGTATAGGTACCATAAAAATATTTTTTAAAGATTTTATGTACGGTACTATTTTGTCGACATCATTAATATTATGTGCATTCATGCCAAATTACAGCTTTGTAGGTCCTATAGTCTCTGAGCAAAACCGCGGACAGACAGACGGACAGACAGACAGACAGATAGGCGGACAGACGGACGGGCAAACCGAAACTATAAGGGTTCTTTGTTGACTACGGAACCCTAAAAAGTACGTCGTGTACCCGTTAGTGATTGCACGAATGCTCGCTATGTTATAAGTTTTATTCCACCTCGTTACGTTGGTCAGCAGTCAGCACCCACATTTAGGCAACGTATGACTGATTCCACATGTAACCCTCTTCCCCAGGTAATCACCATAGAAGAGTACGGGGTGTACACGATGCTGCCGGCGCAGCAGCTGGCGCCCATCTCGCCGTGGCCGCCCGACGCCAACCTGCTCGACCGCATGGACGACCTCGCCCACAAAGGTAAAGGTAATGGTGACCGCCATTGTTTATACCTTACTAGAAATATATTAACAAAAAATTGTAATGGCTATAAATAGCTTTAGCAGGTATCAAATATCCACAATATCATTAAATAATGGAAGACGTGAACACGATGACTAACAGTAAAAAAAAACCGGCCAAGTGCGAGTCGGACTCGCGCACCGAGGGTTCCCACAGCTTAAAGGTATTATAGACCTGAGTATTTGGTATGAATTTCAATTTAATACCTCTACGCGTTTATGAGGAAATGGGTAGTAAGTTTAAAATTATTAAAAAAAAATATATTATGTGATGTAACTAAAAATTTATGGTTTTCGTAATTTTTCCTTTATCTATGCTATAAGACGTTGCTTCGTACCAAATTTCAAGATTCTGAGTTCACGGGAAGCACCCTGTAGGTTTTGATTCCCTTGCAAGTGTCGAAAATTTGCGGCATAAACGGCTGTATCTTTTGATTGCGTTGGCTTAGAAGTTTGATTTTTTCACAGCTTCAAGGGACAGTAGACCTGAGTAATTGATATAAATTTCAGCTTCATACCTCCACGCGTTCCTGAGAAAAAGGGTCTTGACAGACGGACGGACGGACAGACGGACAACAAAGTGATCCTATAAGGGTTCCGTTTTTTCCTTTTGAGGTACGGAACCCTAAAAATGCAGTTTTTTGGCAGAAATGAAGGCCCGGTAAATAGTTTGAAATAAAAAAAAACTGTGAATTTTATGTGTAGCCAGATATATAAGCCGGCTAATGAAATAGATAAGTTACAGGGTTTGTAAAATGAGTAAATGTCCGTATGTTACAAAATGTTACTTATTAGTTATTAGTTATTGTGTTCTTCCACTCACGTCTACGATTATGGATGGTATTTTAATGGACCGTTTTATTGGTATTGAGTGTTGCAGTTTCTAACCTTTATTTTTGGACCTATATAGCCTGCTAGATGACGCCCGCAACTCCGTTGCACCAGAATTCGTTTACTTAACCGGAACCATACATTTTTCCGGGATAATAAAAAGTATATATAGGTATGTCCTGACCCGGGACCCTTTCGATCGCGGAAAAACGAGACACAATAGCTTATCTATTGTTATCGCGGCCGGATGTGACCGCCTGGGGCTTCACGAAAGTATTAGGTACATGACAAATTTCAGCAAAATCGGTTCAGCGGTTTAGGCGTAAAGAGGTAACAGACAGACATACACAATTTCGCATTTATAATATTAGTATGGATTTTGTATAGCGACTTTATAAAAGAGCTTAAAATTATAGCATCTTTACCGTGTCTCAGCTGAAAGGAGATTATTATGGACAGTGTTTTGATGGACCGTGTAAATAATATTATGAACTGATAGTGTAATTATTAGCTGATGGGTTTCTGGGCAATTTCTGAGATATTATGATCTGCAAACCTTAAGAATGCGTATATCCTCTTCAGAATCACTACAATCATTTTACCTCCTGTAGTGTTGCAAATGTCCATGCATATCGGGCTAACCATTTGTAGGCAAAAGATTTTAGTGTTTACTAATTTATATGCCTCCGTCTATGTTTTGAATGTTTATAAAGTTGATTAGGTACTTGTAGATTTTAAAACAACAGACATTAGCAAGGTTATGGAAGTCGAGTGTCCTGTGTTAAAACCTGGTTATACCCTGCGAGTAGTTATTCATAAGTCATAAGTCATAAGTCATAACTCATAACCAATGTTATTCACACGGTCTGTCAGAATATTGTCCATAATTAGTGTCAAGTTCGCTTAGCACTATGTTCATTTTGATTTGATATGATAGCCGAATGTTGAAATGCTGTTTGCATATCATATTATATACTTAATATTAATAGTACTATATAATTAATTTCTTAATATAGACCGTCCGTGGTCTAGTGCATAGACATATTCGCACTCTAGAAGGTGCAAGCCTAATCCCAGGTCGTGTCGTGTTTTTTGTTTTTTTTATGAAATAAGGGGGCAAACGGGTCACCTGATGGAAAGCAACTTCCGTCGCCCATGGACACTTGCAGCATCAGAAGAGCTGCAGGTGCGTTGCCTTTTAAGAGGGAATAGGGTAACAGGGGATGGAAGGGAAGGGAATAGGGTAGGGTAGGGAAGGGAATAGGGTAGGGGATTGGGCCTCCGGCAAACTCACTCACTCGGCGAAACACAGCGCAAGCGCTGTTTCACGCCGGTTCTCTGTGAGAACGTGGTATTTCTCCGGTCGAGCCGGCCCATTCGTGCCGAAGCATGGCCCACGTTTAAATACCTAAAATCGTGTACCTAATGAGAGTTTTTAGATCTCAAGTAACGCTCGTATGGTGAAGAAAAACATCATGAGTTTCCTCATGATTGTGGGTTTCCACATAATATTATGGTTTTTTCTGGTGTTGAAGACCATCACTCCCCTGGATAAGGCCGACTGTGCTTGGGCAATCACAGGATCATTTAAAACAACCGGTCCCAGATACAAGTATTTGAAGAAAGGTTTCTTCGGTCGGACAATATTGTATTAATAACCATCCACAACAGATGCAAAAGTCTTAAAAATTTATAATTTGTGTAGTAGTACGTAAAATAGATCTGTAGAAACATTGATTAATTATGCTTTTAATATACCTCTATTGTTCTCTACGCCCTACCTAGTGACACCACTGAATAAAGAAGCCTTTCAAAACCATGGTACGCAACCACTCATTTAAGTAATTTTAATACACTAATGGCACTTACAGTTATTAGGCAGAGATTTAGACTAAAAGTCTATGTTATATTTTTGACAAAATTTCTACTTATAACTAGTTAAGTACTTAATAATAATCACAAAAAGAACATCTTTAAAATATTTGCTGAGGCTTTAATATCATGCTTGGGTTACCAGATGATATATTCTTAGACGCAACATAATTACGGCATGCAAAATATCAAATTACACCAAAGTACAAGAATGTCGTCATGCCAGGATATTTTATAATTATAGTAACAAAAGTTTATAAACCCTCTTATGAATCTTCCAGTAGATAAATAAAAGTTCTGACAGTCAAATTAAAAGTTTAAATATTTTATTTAATCCTATGTTAGAGCTCGACAAGGTTTTAAATGAACGTGGCGAAAAAGGAAACTAACGCTGCCATCATACAAAAACGCCATTTTTGACATGTTTTTGACAGTTCTCCTTTACCAGCAGCGCCCCGTCCACGTTCATTTAAAGCCTTGTAGCACTTTACTTTAAAGTTGAAAGTTTGACGTCATCCTTAGTTGCACGAGTATCCCAACCAGTCTCTCACTACTATACATACTAACTCACTGATTGCGATGCTCGTGCAACCAGGGATGACGTCAAGCTGGTTGCGTACCACCGGAATACCACAAGCTTGGCGTGTCGCGCCTGTTCCGAGACTGGATTAATTGGAGTAAGCAGGCTTGTGGTGAACAGGTCACAGCGGTGTTAACCAGCTGGGCGGCGTGTTTGTAGGAGGGCGGCCGCTGCCGGACTCCACGCGCCAGAAGATCGTGGAGCTGGCCCACTCCGGCGCGCGGCCCTGCGACATCAGCCGCATCCTGCAGGTCTCCAACGGCTGCGTCTCCAAGATACTCGGCAGGTTGGTACTGTTGTTGCTCGGACATAGTCGCATCGATATCAGGTGGTAACTTTGCTGTTCCTATTTACTTAACACATCACTTAACAAAGTAAAAACACCTAAGTGTCTAAACTACACACTAGGCCGAAGTTACGCCGGCGTAAATTCCGCATTACGCCTGCAATGTATTTTAAATTACCGACGACATTCCGTCGCGTTCCGTTCGTATTTTGTATGCGTGGACGTAATCATGCGGAATTTACGCCGCGTAACTTCGGTCTAGTGTGTTTAGACACTTTAATTCTAGCCCTCCTAGCCGATAAAGTTCCTGGGTCTAAGAGAATAAAAGTCCATCGCAATAATCGCGGAAGACTAAACCAGACAATGAGATTACACGCACAGACTACAGAAATTTTAAAAAATCATTAATATTACTTTATATAGCTATAGATGCAGAATGTAGGCATCCGAAATGTTGATCAGTATTTGCGCCAAGTACATACATAAAGTATCTCACTCGCATTGTCGAAATCAATACTCAAAACTGAACGTTTGAATGCGTTTGAAACACAAAAGTCATGGTCAATTTCATGTTTATTAACGCGCCAAATCGCTCGTGACAGTGTGACAACTGACAACCGCATTCATCATGACCCTCGGACACTCAACACCGAGTATCCCAAAAATGCAGTAACCAATACTCCGTCTAACTGCCCGCGACCGCACGGATACTCTTACAACCGCAATAGAAATAGCTACGCGTCCGATTCGAAAAGTCCTATGATGCGGGGCTGGTGTTACGAAATATTGACATTGTAATTCTGTGGTGCAGTCAAGGTGGGTTTGAAGGCTGTAATTCGACACTATTACGGCGATTGAGGTTTCGTTTATTGATTTCAAAGTATAGATTGCAGCTAGTTTTTAATTAGGTGCCTTGTGCCCTTAATAAAAATTGTGAAATCGAATAGTGTACGCACACGTAGTGCAGGTTGCTTTCGAATCGATTAAAGTATTAAATATTAATTGAAATATTGTTCTTTAGTTTTTTCTGTCAAATTACTAAAAAGTGAAAAAAAAATTACTTTGTTATTATTTTTAGCAATATTCCGCGAAATAAATTTTATTTCGCGGAATATTGCTAAAAATAATAACAAAGTAAATTTTAAACTATGGATTTCCGCAAAGTAACGCCAGATTCCATTAACTATTTAAAAAGTAAAAAAAAAAAAACCGATGGTTCTACAAGTAGTGCCATCGGTTTTCGGTCTACTCTGGCGCCTCTACCTTGTACTTTGACAAACGACAGTAATGCAAAGTTTTCACCATCGACAACTGCAATAGTCTTTCTTTTTACGTAACCAAATTACTGACACTGGCTGTTCCTCAAGGGAGGCCATTTATAAAGAAGAAGACGAAACCGATGGCTAAAGTGTTTAACTTTTATCAAAAGAAGTAAAACGTCACACAATTTACGTACTTAATTATTTTGTTCATGTCCTTCATATATCTATCCTTCATATTTCTTTGACAAAAATTAAGCTTCGATCAATAACAATTACTGAGGACATGACCTAGGGTCAGGACATCCAATACACCAAAACCAATTAGTAACGTTAAACCTAGTTAGCCTAAAACAGCTGGGTAACGGTCGCGAATCGAACCTGACACCCCCGTGATACTCGACACCGCTTCCCCGACACCACACGGTGACACAGCTTAAAGCTGGCATACTCAACCTGCGGCCCGCCGGGACTTTATCACTAGCCCGCGTGATGTTAAACCATTTTGACGCCCGCAGGCAAAATAGTGCAATCGTCGAGACAGTCTTGAAAAATTTTCTGGTTTAAAATCACTAATTACATGAAGAACGTTGTTATTTAACCCTACAAAAGTTTGATTGCGGCCCGCGATACTAGGACAAAACGTTTATTTTGTGGCCCGTATAAAAAAAGGTTGAGTAATACTGGCTTAAGGCTTAACGAAAATGAGGACTTTTACCGGGGAATTATACTTATTTTGGTAGTGTCACGTGAAATTGGTAGGGTTTTATAATGCTACGTCGATTTTGATAACGATGGTTGTTTAAATAAAGCTACAACTCGGGATTTCATAACTAGATGTCGCCCGCAACTCTGTTGCGCCGAAATTCGTCTACCGCGCGGAAATCGTACATTTTTTGGGAGAAAATGTATCCTATTTCTTTTCTCGCGACTTAATATTGTGTCTTCATACTAAATTTCAGTTCAAAATCGGTTCAGTGGTTTGAGTTTGAGCGGGAAGAGATAACAGAAAGGCAGACACACTTTCGCATTTATAATATTACTTGGTATGGATGTCCAACACTCCAAGGGCAAGTATGCACAGTGTCACATCTCTACATCTTACTTTTTTTATGAAATAAGGGGGCAAACGAACAAACGGGTCACCTGATGGTAGGCAACTTCCGTCGCCCATGGACACTCCCAGCATCAGAAGAGCTGCAAGTGCGTTGCTGGCCTTTTAAGAGGGAATAAGGTAATAGGGGAGGGTAGGGAAGGGAATAGGGGAGGGTAGTGAAGGACTACAGGCCAGTAGCTATTTTATCCGTAGTAAATAAAATTGTAGAAAAAAATGTAGTTAAACAAATAAGTAATTATTTAGAAAAAAATAATATTATTACCAACTGCCAACATGGATTTAGACCAGGAAGGAGTACTGATACCCTACTAATTGAGTTTACGGATTTTATTAATGAGCAGCTAAATGATAAAAATCAGATTTTGGCATTATTTATTGATTTTAAAAAGGCGTTTGATACTCTGGACCACAAACAGCTTTTAAAGGCAATGGAGGAATGCGGAATCAGTGGGCCCACCAATAAGTTCTTCAAGAGCTACTTGAAGAACAGGACGCTCTGCACCGTTGTCGATGATACAACGGGCGCAGATGCGGACATAACGTTGGGGGTGCCCACTGGTTCTGTATATGGTCCTTCTGGATATACAATGCATGTAAATAGCATGCCTAATGTAGTAGAATATAGTAGGTTATACATGTATGCTGATGATACATGCTTGGTAGCAGTAGGTAAAAACTTGCAACTGATGGAAAGTCAATTGCAAAGTGATTTTGATAAAATAACAAAATGGGCCCACGACAATGGGATAATACTTAACACCAGTAAAACTAAAGTTATGCATATATGCTCACCCTACAATCGATCAGCAGGAGCAAATGTACGCATAGTGGGACACACATATAACTGTTTACATCAAAAAAATAACTGTCACTGTAACGAATTGGAAATGGTAAATAATATAAAATATTTGGGTCTGAGTATAGATCAAAACTTTACTTGGAAGCCGCATATTGAATTAGTATGTAACAGATTGAGATCAGTACTCAGTAAATTTTATATTTTAAAAAGAATATTAGATAAACGTACTCTGATTATGGTTTACTATGCTCTGGTGGAGTCTGTCATTAATTATGGACTAAATTGCTATGGGTTAACGTTTAAAACGTATATAGAGCAAATTAAAAATATACAAATAAGGTTTTTAAAAATAATGGTAGATAAAAGAACAAAAAATAAATACAAAGACGACTATTGTAAGCTATTCCAGGAATGTGAAATTATACCAGTAAGTGAAAAAGTGAAATATTTAATTGCGATAGAAACATATTATAGTGATAAATTTAAAATAAAGATAAAGCATAAATATAGTGTTAGAGAGTCGAAAAAAGGAAAATTAGAGCAAATAAAAGTAAATAATTATTATGGGGAAAGAACTAGGAAGTATATAGTGCCGAAGTTATGTAATAAGTTTAAGTTATTAAGAGAGGAAAAGAAAATAAAGTGTAAAAAGAAATTAAAACAAACACTCAAAGAAATACTTGGATATACTAAGAAAATGTAATAAAAAAATGTAGTCTCATTCTCACACACAAACACCGACACACACACACACACACACACACACACACACACACACACACACACACACAGACACACACGCGCGCGCGCGCACACACGCACGCACACACACAAACACACACTTTTTAGTTAGTTCATAATTATGTTACTTGTTAGTATTATATTTTGTGTAATTATTGTATTACAATTGCATGTAATTTTTGTGTTTGAGCGGAACGCCTACAAACTGCTTGCTCAGTTTGGCGTATTAATGTATACTGTAAAACAATTGTAATAAAGTGAATAAAGTATTTGAAAAAAAAAAATAGGAGAGGGTAGGAAAAGGAAAAGGGTAGGGGATTGGGCCTCCGGTAAACTCACTCACTCGGCGAAACACAGCGCAGGCGCTGTTTCACGCCGGTTTTCTGTGAGCCCGTGATAATTCTCCGGTCGAACTAGCCCATTCGTGCCGAAGCATGACTCTCCCACGTCAAAAGTAGTATAATCAACGTTATTTCTTAATTGACACCTAATTGTTAGAAGATCCTATTAATTAGTATTTTGCATCTACCTCACTATAAAAAAAGGTCTTTATTTCAGGCATAGATGTACCCATAACATTTGCATCACCCTGGTATAGATGGAAAAACATGCCGCGAGGCATAGACTTTGTACCACATTGTACTATCAGAGAAGTTCATTCATAGGCAGGTGACGGACCAACGTCAAGTCGTCCATTTAATGCTAGTTTTGATCTGTAGGCTGGATTTGACATAACGCGACCAATCTACATACTGCTACATAGGTCCGTCAACTGCCTATACTCTGACCTTTATTATTCGTAGCACTGACCACTTAAGGCGGGGATCAATCTCAATCCAAAACGATAACTTTGCACATAACCAAAGACCAAGCGTATACGCATCGCAATAAGATTCATTTTAGCTTAGCATAACTGTAGTCACTCGAGCGGATCTTCTCTATTTTTCATGTTTTTTTTAAATATCTTTGGAAATAAACATTAAAAAACAAAATTGTTCGGTTAAAGAATTTTTAATATAGATTTACTAACAATTTATTCAAATAAAATGTATAATTATCCTAGTTAATACTTATATTTCAATGAAATAGATTTTTATCGGAGGTGAGTTTGTAAATTAATTACAGCCAAAGTATTACGTTTTATTAAAATGTTTATGGTTTAAGGTATTTTAAATATTGTGCTTTATATCTCATATTTTTTTAAACTTCGTTATTATATTGGAACTAGGTAAACCGGAAGTCGCGGAATAACAAATTGGGGTTTATCCTCGCCTTAAAGCGTGACTCTCGTAGCATACTCGTAGCAAGGTCGCGCTTAAACTGGTCGCACCATAGGAATCAATTTCCTCGATGGTACAAGCAGTTTTAAAAGATACTAACACCTCTACACAGGTACTACGAGACCGGGTCTATCAGACCGCGCGCGATCGGCGGGTCCAAGCCGCGTGTGGCGACGGCGGAGGTGGTGAGCAAGATCGCGCAGTACAAGAGGGAGTGCCCATCGATATTCGCGTGGGAGATCAGGGACCGCCTGCTCAGCGAGGGCGTCTGCACGTCAGATAACATACCTAGCGTGAGTCTACCTTTACTTTTATTTTGAATCTGAGTCAGTTAAATGACAATTGACTAGTACACATTTATTTGTAACGCTGTTAAGCATTTGTGTACCATGCAGTTATGCAGTTGCATTAAGCCGCCAACCCACCGCCGCGCACGCTGTGTGCGCGGCGGTGGGTTGGCGCAACGCCAACGAAAATAATTCTCGCTAAAAAAATACATCGCAACGCCATGAGGCGTTGCGATGTATTTTAAATGAGCCTTCAAAATTGGAAAGAGCTACCAGATACTGCAAGTGACAAGTCTGTTATTTCAATGCGAAACTTGTTAAAGAAAATGAAGTTCAGTTTAAACAAGTCATTTATGCTTCGCATCGCCGCGTCAATTGCAAATTGCAATGTCAACTAACCCTTTAGTACCGTAAATTTAACATTTCGTTAATTTAAAAAGGCGTATCAATTCTATTAAAGTTCAGAAACGCTCATAAAGACGCGCTATTACGAACTACTTAAACACGAGTGACGTCATCATTTTTAAAAGCCCTACAAATTCTACAAAAACAAAACACTGAAAACCTTAAAACGTTAAAAACGTCAACACTCAAAGAATAAGGACGCGACGCCTTTTGATATTAAAAGACGACAGCACAATGACGCGACCTAACCATAACTATAGCCGTTCCGCCTTATCTTACTCGCACTAGCGGGGTTTCCCCCAGGGGGTTCCCCCACTGCGAAACAATATGACGTTATAACTTTTTTCTTCATCTTTTTCCCTTTTTGAATACGGGGCCGCTCCCTTCTGGGACATCCTTTATAAAGGATGCTTTAAAATACCTAAATGTTTATGTGTTCGATATTTTTATATAGATGATGTGTTTCTACGGACGGATTTTTTTTTGCACAGTTTTAGTTTTTACTTCCTTTTTGTATGTAAAATATTTTTAAATCTATATTTTTTAATGTAAAGTTTCGTAAGCGCTAGTAACAATCTAGGAACCTTTATAATCTTTCAAAACTAAGAGCTAACGTAAAATGACTGATGACTGATTATTATTTACTTCCAGGAAAGAAAATATTTTGTATATTGCAGAAAAATGTATAAATTATAAGGTTAGCACAGTAAACACATTGTTAAACGAAGTTTCAGATAAAATCTCTTGTGCTTTTAGTACTAGTAGTAGGTATTTCAGAAAATCAGAAATAACACGATTTCTCTCATTAATAAAATAAAAAACCGGCCAAGTGCAAGTTGGACTCGCCCATGAAGGGTTCCGCAGCTGCAATAAGGTTTATTTCTATGAAATTAAAAGGTTTTTCATTTATTTTTACATTTCAGTTGATTTAATCTAAGGCGGACTTGCGTAGACTTGGGTTTAAGTTAACTCTGAGTTAAACATCATGTCATCTCTATCACATGATGTTTAACTTGATCTGCGCAAGTGGACCTTATATATTTAAACGAGCAATTCTTGTATATATATAAATAATTGGAATCTCGGAATCGGCTCCAACGATTTTCGTGAAATTCAGTATATAGGGGGTTTCGGGGGCGATAAAGCGATCTAGCTAGGAATCATTTTTAGAAAATGTCATTTTCATCGAATACCGAGCAAGGCTCGGTCAAATAGCTAGTGAAAGTTAAATTAAGGTTTACCATTTATGACGTATAAAATACTACTTGCTAGATCTCGTTCAAACCAATTTTCGTTGGTAGTTTTTATAGTAATGTACATCATATATTTTTTTTAGAATTATCATGCCCCTACTTTAGAATGTAGACGTTTTACCACTTTGGAAGAGTCTCTCTCGCAAACTATTCAGGTTAGAAAAAAATAATATTAAAAACCTCAATATGATTTTTAAAGACCTATCCATAGATACCCCACACGCATAGGTAAGATGAAAAAAAATTTTTTTTTGTTTCAGTTGTACCTATGGGGACCCCTAAATTTTTTTAAGATTTTTTCCATTTTTGTATCAAAATCTTAATGCGGTTTATAGACTTCATCTACTTACCAAGTTTCAATAGTATAGCTCTTATAGTTTCGGAGAAAAGTGGCTGTGACATACGGATGGACAGACAGACAGACAGACAGACATGACGAATCTATAAGGGTTCCGTTTTTGCCATTTGGCTACGGAACCCTAAAAATCGATTTCTTCATAAAGCAGCAATAGATTTTTATTTAACATTTAATTTTATCATAAAAAAGAGTTGTCCACAAAAAAGTTACTCCAGCGTAAAAAGATCGTAGAGTCGAAAATAAAATCCGCAATATTTCTCCACTCATTTAGATAATATTACAAATCTCCAGCCTTTATATGTAACGAAGTGAAAAATATCGCCTAAAATCCATGAATACGCAAATAACAGTGTCATAACGTCTTATTTCACTGGCGATAGAATTCTTAAGCACCCCTTTACAGCAAAAATCTCCCTCCGCCTGCTTAACATAAATTAATTAATAAATCCACGCCATCGCCCTGTTGCTGACGGTTTAAAAAAGCGGGCATTAAATACTCCTCGCGAAGATATCGAGAAAAAACATAACATGAATGGCGGGTAGCTCTGAAACGAGACAAAAATATCCATTCAGATGCGCGGGAAAGAGTTGGCGAGCTATCTCTTTTTTCAGCACCCAAAGGGGGGAATGGGGCGATTTTGACACGGTAAGAATAAAGAAAATATGAAGGTTTTTGTTGCCGTAAAAATTCCTGTACAGGGGATAAAGTCTTTAAGTTATCAACGGGGGAATCGTTAAAGGGAAATATCTCAGACTTAACGTGGTACGGTTTGCATACTGTTACATGAAATATTAATAATATTAATGCACAATTTTATTTTATCATTGTGATATTATAGGTGTAACACAACTAAGTGATAATACTTTAGGGTGTGTAATGTGTATGTTTCCCTTGTATAGAGTTCACTATGAAAATGGCATCGCTGAAAGAGCAAATTTTTTTGTGATTTATATGGGCAATCGCCCCGGCGTTATGAATTTTCCCATACAAAATTTAAAAAAAGTTACTCTTTCAGCGCTGCTGCTTTTACAGTGAACTATATACAGGGGACCAATACACACCCTAAAGTACTATCACTTGGTTTAGTTACACCCTGTTTAATTATCATGTTTTTAAATGGATTTAAGGAATTATTAATTTAAAATTAGATCGGGTGCGAAAAAGAATTTGTTCTTAACTTAAAGAAGCTTAGCACGCTGTTACAATATGAAATGCTAAAGTTTATAAAACAAGGACTAACTGCTGAATATAAAAATCCAAAGTTTTCAACCGAAGACGCAGATATGTAGAGCACAGGATAGCATAGGCTTATACTTACGATCTTGGGAGGAACGGCTATACAAGCATGAATCAATAAGAATAAAGTTTTTCTAACGGTTTTATTACATTTTATAAAAAAATACCTCCTTCAATATCAAGTTGCTGACTCTACGTAAGAAGGCCGCCATGTACGCATGTATTTATAGAATATTCTGTAATATCGGCGTTTATGTACATTGTTTAAGAGGGTGCTTAGCGGCGGAATATTATCGTGTACGTAGCGTAGGTGGAATCCCTCATTTATTGAGACTGCTACCAGGTTTACTATTTTGAAAAAAGTTTGATGATATTTTTATATTATGGTCGCTGTTAAGAATTTTTGTATTATTCCACAAAAAAAAATTGTTAAGCTATGAATTCAGTCTTGTTCTAATGATCTAAGGAACACTGTATTCATAAGTCACAACTCAATAGGTATTTTTTGTGAGATGATACGCAAACGCTTAACAGCGTCTATATACTTACTTATATAGCAAATATATATTATTTTGGAGTTTGAATATACTGAAATAATAATTCAGAATTATTTAGGAAATCTCCGAATATAAAATTATGATGATGATAGCTACGTAGTCCAACTACGTCAGCTTTAAATTGGTTTCAAACAAGCTACATCAAAATCAGTCCATCAGTTTGTGAGCTACGACTTTCGTAATTATGCACTCCTTATTTTCCGTGGAGATTAAAACTATTCAATTTTTTCTACAAAACCTGATTTTAAATGCTGAAACACGTCATAGTAAATGTTGGCGACGCGACCGCCACTGTACTGCACCTTGCCACATTTTAGAAATGTAAAAAAAAGAAAGGTTAATGTCTATGTTTCTCAGGAAAAGGAAGTTATGTTTTTGTCTATGGCGAAGCGACGCCTCGAAATTCAACTGTTTTTTCGTTGTATATAAAAGAGAATTGTCGGCGGATAATTTTAGTCTATTTTAGTTTTTTCTGAAGTGTACTTATTTGTGTTCTTCCGTTAATATATTGTGACTTAACTCGTACATCTAGAATTTTATTCTAAATTCCTCCTCCCGTAGCCTACAGTAAATTTTGATCAGTTTTGAAAACAATTAGGAGTTTTTCCTTTGCTAAGAATTTCAATATACTTTAATAATAATAATTTTGCCAATAATTTTACCAATCTTATTTGTACAAAAGTTCATGAAGTTATAAGAAATATTCCGAAAAAAAAACTTATCAAATATGTACAAAATTTTGTTCCTGCAGGGACAAAATTTAATACAGCAAATAGCAAATAAAGTCTGTCGTTAATCCTTTACAACGATACAGTTAAAAACGCTAAATACCCGACTCCCCCTAAGTATCCTCCAAAATGTGATACACAATTTTATGATTAATGTCCATGAGGATACGGTTTATTGTTAATTATCAATGAAAACGTGCGGTGAGAGGGTCAATTGTTGTTAGTAGGGTTGCCAAAAGTTTATTTTTATATTGCTTTTTTATTTTCATATCATTTTAGTTTATTTTGTTAATTTTTTTTAAATTGACCATGTAAAGTAAAAACACACATTTGATTTTATTTTTAGCGCTGTACTATTAAATGTTTCAGTATTAATAAAACCATTAACTTCAATATATTTAGTAATATTTAATGCACTCTACGAATGTAAAGGTATAAAGTTTTTTTTTGTTCCTATTATAAATATAGTATATGTACTATCAGAGAAGTTGATTCCTATGCAAATCGAGGACCTAAGTAGTTTGGTCGCGTTACGTCAAACCCAGCTGACAGATCACAATTAACATTGAATTGACGTATTCGACCAAATAACGTTGGTCTGTCAATTGCATAGCTATATATCAACTTCCTCGATGGTACATACATATTGTAAATGTATCGAATAGTATATGCCTTTAGAGTGCTATGCGATATTTTTCTAAAACTATGTATAGTTTCTGCGTCGCGACACCCCTACTGTCAGGGATGTCACATTGGCATATCGCAAGCATGCGTTCCCGTAGCAAATCACTTCCGGGCCACTAAATCCAGGCCAAATTAATGCATTTAGCACGCTCCCTGTTAACTGGGGATGACAACTTTATTTTATTATATAGCGATATTTTCTTGTCACGCTACCATCGGACATTTCGATTTACGCCAAGTTGGATCTGTAACCGATTTACTTTGTGGTAAATAATTCAATAGTTGTTATACCTATTTTTAGAAAGTAATATTAAAGTTTATGAGTTTGCTCCTAGAAAGCTCATGGGTTTTAATTTTCTAAAAAATATAATAATGTAATTTTAAAGCTTCTTATAATTAGTTTTCAGAGGTATGAACTATAAGTGTATACTCGTATTACATCTAAATAAGCTAATTTTAAGGATCTCAAAACCTTGGCAAATCGGCTCTCTCTTAAGTATCCCTGTCCCTTGCTCATAATAACATTTACTTAATAGAACTAATAACGACAATCACCGACGGCGATCTCAGGAAAAACAATCAAGCCTCCCCCAGACATCAGGAATGAGCTGATAACGTAGATAGCCGAATAAATAAAATCCTGAACACTGATTTAAAATATCATTACAAGCATATCTGAGGCCGGGATCTCACGGGGCCCGATATCGCTACAAATTGTAACAAAGGGTCTGCTAAAGAAGATTATCGTGGACGACGCGTGGCGCGCACGCGTCGCGCGTGTGCTATTCGCCCTAACCTCCTTTTTTGTGAATCACACACAAAAATGCACTCTATCACTGGAACTTAAAGTTCTCTTTTCCGTGCCCTGCACACACAGATTAAAATACCACGATATTAACAAAAATGAATTGTATACTCACATGATTAGGTTCAAATTTGATCGACGCGAAACAATAGTGAATGTTACTTAAAACTAAGAAGTGTTGGAGGGAAATTAATACCACAATCATTGGATTTGATGCCTACTTTGGAGACGAGTGTGTAATCTAAAAAGTAAATATAAATAATGTAGCGATTGCATTCAATTGGCTTATTTGTGAAGATGTCACCCGCAAGAGAGCCTCGGGGCAAGGGGTAAAAGTTTGTTTCAAATTTTTTGTTATTTTACAAAATCTAAATGTGTAGTTCATGTATGATTATAGGAATTAGCAATATCAGGTAAAAAATACAAGAAACATTCTCATGCTTGGTTTCTGCTTTTGATCGACCAACTTCAATATACATATTAATTCACGCCAAAAAAACTTTCAGATACTTGAGATAAATCAGTTTGGTATACAACTGTGTTTCGTTTAAAAGTTATATTCAAATAAATAAAGTATAAAATATACGTCTCCAGGCTGAAACACATTTACAATGCCTGAAAACCACAAAGTCAACGATATTCGAGGGTTTTTACATGCATCGCATGACGCATCTTACTTCTTATCTATGAAAAACGCAGATTGTAATAGAAACATCGTTTCTACTGTTCTCCTAAATTAAGTTTTCTAACAACAATCTAACTTTCAGATAATTGTGCAACATACTCCTTAATATAACGAGCAATATTAATATTAAATCCCATATAATGGCGAGGGCTGCATACAACCCTACCGGTAATTACAAGGTGGGGAACCAATAATGCCCCAGCTCCTCCTACAATACCATACCGCTAAATTCATACTTACGGTAATATGTTAATTAAAATCTAAGACTGTGATTGTGTTACAATAAGTTAAAAGATATTTCCACAATATTTAACTAGATGATGCCGGCAAGTTCGTCGCGCCAAAATTCGTTAATAGCGCGGAAACCGTAAAATTTTCCGGGAAAAAAAAGTATCCTATGTCCTTTCCCAGGCCTCAAAGAGCCTTTTTCATCTATTCCTAATAATATGTTAATAATAAGTTTGAGTATTGAGCAAGTATTAGTATTGACTATTGTGTGACCTAAAGTTACCTTATTCATCACATTATTACTATTTTATGTATTCCTGATAGTTCACATAAAAATGTTATTATTTAATCAGTCGATTAAAAATCATGTTTAATTCGTAGCAAAATTTATATAAACATTTTATAAAGTGTAAAATGCGTCGAAAAATACAACCTAAATAAAATTAATGTTTTGTAAATATCTAGCAATATTAAAAATATTTTGCACCTTTCACAAAAAAATATTCAAAATAATATTTGAAATGCTCTCGCACTCTTATTCTATATTTTGTCTTTCTGCGTATAAAATCTATAATATTCCAAACAGACGATATCTCTCGGACTTTTGGACGGGACTGTATCGAGGAGATATTTTAAAATAGTCCATCCAAAATCGATAGCGTGAGGGTGAGAAGCCAAGCGGCATAAGTATCGCCCGGCCACGTGCGATCACGGAACATGCAATTTTTGTATTATTACCCCACTTGTTATTGACTTATGTGTACTATTGTACTCCATAATGGGCCGGCCTTAGGAGGAAATGTTAGTAAAATTGCAGTTGAATTTTTTGGACTCCTTATATTAAAAAAACATGAACCAATTGTTATTGACTTATGTTTTCGATTGTACTACGTAATGGGTCGGCTTTAGGAAGAAATGTTAGTTGAACGTTATTAGTGCACAACATAAACATACGCAGAAAAAAGTTTTAATCTTGGCTTAAGTCTGATCAAGATACCTAGGTGTTATCAAGTAAAACCACTGTTATAAGCTAGGTTACAATTAGATAAATATATGTAGAATATGAATTTCCCTTAATTTAAATAAAGACTTAGAAAATGCATTACTTGTAAAACTTATTTTAAAATGTTTATAGGAACATAACTTTTTCAAGTTTGCAAATACAACTAATATAATATATTCTGTGATACCACTACAAAAGCCATTAGCTATTGCTGATATAACTAAAATTGGGCATTTCGAATATACTAACTTTAATCCCACCACTTCAGCTGTCCACTTCAAACGAAATTACTATCGGAAGCACAACTAGAAAATAAAAAAAATACATGCAATGATGAAAAATCTTCAAGTATCTTATATCTTTAAACGAGCAATCCTTGTATATATACAAAATATATAACCGGAATCTCGGAATCGGCTCCAACGATTTTCATGAAATTTAGTATATAGGGGTTTCGGGGGCGATAAATCGATCTAGCTCGGAATCATTTTTAGAAAATGTCATTTTATTCGTGTTTTATCGAATACCGAGCAAAGGTCGGTCATATAGCTAGTAGTTATTAATATGTCATGTTGTTTAGCACTTATTAGATTTTAATTAAAGTAGATATTCTCTTAACCTGCGGGTTTATATATTATTTTCTAGAATGGAAAATTATATATTCTGGAATGAAAACTATCCTTGTCTTTAAAGTTTTAAGACCCGGGACTTAAAGTATCACCAGTCCAAAAAGAAAAAGTAAGCATGAAAATGCAACAAACATAATAATAGTAGGGTAGACCTTCGAATTCATTATAACATAAGTATGAATTAACTATAAATTAGACATAATGCTGCAGACTGCTGTACCGACGGCAAAACATTGCATGTTTTGCCGTCGGTACAGCAGTCTGTCGTATGTGCGCAATACGGAACATCATTGAAGATAAAATCCGAGATCAGTATCACTCGTCGTGTGGAGAGCTTTATTAAACGGTTTACTCGTAGCAGGGTATGGGCCCAGGACGTCATTGTTGTTGTTATTGAGTTTTGTTTAACTCGTTCGCTATAAATCGATGATTGATCTAAATCAAGATTGTTTTGCTCCTTTTCCAAGTTTTTCGATATATACTGCCCTTTTTCACTGATCGCTCCCTTACGAGTGTCGCCTGGCGGTCTTTTAAGGTAATGAATAATTTAAAAACGATTTCACTAATTCTTTATACTCGTCAGGCAATAAAAAGGCAATAAAAAGATTGAAATAACATTTGAAAAATCACAAAGAAAGGTTATGGCTGCTGGTATTGTGAAAACGGGCGTAAGACTATAATCTCAGGACCTGGTTTAAGTATACCTAAAACAGAAGAAGATAGATTTAATCTATCTTAAATCTAAACTGAGAAAACCGCGACAACTTTCCGATAAATCGGCGAAAGTAGTTTTATTTAGCATACCGTAAACAAATACCTACGGCCGGGGACCTTCAGGCATCCCTCTCGGCTCAGCGCACATCAAACGGTACAGTTTGGGCGTCTTTGATTACAACAACATTAGCGTCTTTGGTAGAATTTAATTTGCCTCCACTTGTCGTGGAACGGTAAATTGTTTCATGTACTTTGTACTTCCCTAATCGCCCGTTTTGGTACATTAAACGTTTACCTTTGCTATAAAATGTAACATTCTTTGAACGGTGTGGATAACGGAATTTGCTGTCTTTACTTTTGCATTTTTACATGCTTGTCTTGCGTTTCTACATGCATCGCAATTAGGCTCATTTGTGGTGATTAAATTTAGTATTTTGATTACTTTCTTATAGCCAACTGTCTAATACAAAAGTAGATACCTGCATTCATAATTTATTTAGAACATCGAAATACATTTCCAACATTATAAAACCTGTTCTCATATTTAGCTTACATATCGCTTATATTAAAAATAACATTAAAGTCTATACTGGGGTTCCTCCCCAGCGAATTGAACATATGCTGCGCGTTTTACGCGGGCTTAATTTTAATCCACTCTGCACAGAGTTCGCCGTTCGTTAGGCAAATTTTTAGGGACGGCAACACTACGCTGATATCGCCTGTAGTGTAGAAACAAAGGTGAAGAACCCTCGTATTTAAAGGTAAAATAGGGGTATAACTACTTCGATTTATTAGCAACTAGAATTGTTTGAATGCGAACAAAAAAATGAATCTTTTTTAAGACAGAAGTAAATTCTAAAAAAAAAAGCCTAATGACATTAACTTGTGGTACTTACCTTAATTTTATTAAGTTAATTAATAAAAGTTTTTGTTATGAAAACCTCTCCTGTGATGACTTGTGCTTCAAATTCTCCAAATTTCAGAACTCTTTTCTACGAATTACGAAATCTTTTCACGTGCTCCGAACTCTTGGAATTTCATCTAAAATAACCACGTTGCACCACAATGTGTAATAATATCTCGTTTAAGTTTCTAACCGATTCCATGAAATAAAAAATTGACAAAAGAAAATTAAAATAAAAGTGTAAAAATTAAAAGAAATGAACAATAAAGAACCCTGACATTGTTAGGAAATGGTTAAAAAAAATAGATCACATCCATTTATTTCATCAGAAAGCTTTACTAATCCAGCTTTATTCGGGTACCAGCCGTGTCTAGAATTGAATCCAGTTTAATTTCGGGATTAAAATTGATCACATTTGCGGTTGTATCAGAGCTATTGATTGGTGACTGATATGCATTACGGCCATCCATTAGGCAATGTTAGCATTCCGCCGCTGATGGCTCAGCAATAACGTGCTTATCCGCCCGAATTGCAGTTTTGATTGCCATTATGACTTAGCTTTTCACTGTATCGTTGAAGCTTGCTACTTGTTCATGCTTGTCTTTTACCTAAAAAATTCGGAAATTGAAAAAGAAAACTTTATAGGAATAGATAGATAGATACTAGAGAAACGTACTGAAAGTAAGAAGATTTTCTTGTGATCTCTCTCTCCATAATTAACAGAAAATATTTTTATAGAAGTTTATGAATATATACAAGGTAAATGAGCTAAAAACCTTAACGTTTAGTATTTGTTAACATTTAGAATTAGCGTGTAACAAAATTTAAAGTGAGTAAACTTTACGATTTCACAGTTGACAGTCGGTCCCCCGCTCGCGTTGACAGCGCGAAATCGTCATACAATAATGCATTTCGATCTAAATCAGAATTCATAGTCATTACGATACCCTCCTCGAGTTAACATGAGTTATGAGTTATCACCGCGGACCCCACGCGAATGCCCCTACAGTTCAAATGACATGTCACTGCATTGTCACCTATGAAATTTACGAATGTGGCAACACCGAAGACTCGCTGGGGATGACCCGATGGGGCGTCCCGCTCACTCCCTTATCGACGTAGCGCGCTATCTCCCTCTATGTATTTATGATAATTTTATGCGGCGGACGCTGTGTAGTGTCGCTTTTGTACTTAAACGATGTCCTCCAAGGGTTTTTGTTGTTCGAGGGTGGGTATTAAATGTAATAACAGCACTATCGAGATCTGCGTAACTGTTGAATATTTATGAGTTTTTTTTTTCGGGATTCGATGCGCGATTTAATTCGGTGATTATGGGGTGTCAGTTGTCCGTAATTATAGATATTATTATGAGTGCGATCAATTCAACATGTTATTTATTAGGGCTTCTGTTACTTGACTCTACATTTGGTCCGTGTATAAAATTTACTTATTATTATTATTAAACATCAATTTGTATTTTTTTTTTTGTTTAAGAAAATGTTTAATTAGCTTTTGAATTAATTATATTTTAGAATTTCCTACAGATTATTATTTTACCTCTTTTAAGTACATAGAGAATCAAATAATATACTTAACGTTTTAGTATGGTTTAACCATAGTACCATGGTACTATATTAATTTACATAAAAAAATTACGTAAATCTTGCGACTATTCATTGTTTGTTATCGCACAATAGGTGTAACAATACTGTTGATACTTCAAGACCAGGAATAAGAAAAATCACTGAACTTTGAATGACCCTTCAAGATTGTTTCTCTCGCTTTATTTTGCCCCTATTTTTACATTTATGAATATTATATTCGTAGGTAAGTTCTTAATGTTAAAAGTCCAAAAACTGCTGAGGGTTGCATGAGTCGTAATTTTGAAGAACTTTGACAAACTTTGGATACTTTAACATACTTAATAATCGCGGTACTTAATTAAGAGTTAAAATGATAATATTCTACAAAATCAAACTGAACAAAACCTCGCCATGACGTACGGTGGACAAGGGCGGTTTCACCGCCCTACGTCATCGCTAAATAATTCACCGAAAAAAAAAGTCAAAAAACGCACGCGTCAAACCGTATTCTTTTTTCAAATCAAACAAAAGTAACGAACGTTCGAACAAAACAAACGGGTCTTAAAAATAAAATACCGTTGAAGTTGTCATTCTGATTCAGTCGAGCGTTCATCCCCGTACATGGTGCAATAATACACTATTATACCATTATAAATAATAATGATGGCTGGAATTATTGTCATTAAAATAAAATTATTGACGGCTAAGAACGGTTCGCGTGATAAACACAATTGACTTTTGCCATTCGGTTGGCTCTCAAAGATTCGAAGTATTTAATTGTGTCGCCTATTTAAACTACCATATTTTGATAATTAACGCAATGTACATACTTCGAAATAAAATTATGGTTAGTAAAAAAACTATTTATTTATTCATTTGTTCAACTTTGTTCATTAATAGAGACCAAAGAATATTTTAACTTTCAAGCTCCACAAACTGCCCTAAATTATTTTAGCACTTTTAACTAAGTACAGTTCAGTACACTTGACATAATAGTGATTTTATATAATTAGTTTTATTTCCTTTCTAATGTTATTTTTTCTATGCAACTAAATATTAAATTAACAAATCCAAGAAAATTTATAAGCCTTTGAACACTACCTTGCATAATAGGCAATTACCGCCCAATTAGCCCTATGTTCAGCCTTTATAAACTTTTCTCACCTTGTATAAAATCAATTTAAAAGGCTATTACAAAAATTGGCAATACAAATAATAAGCTTCTGAAGTCGAGTAGATGGGCGATATGCATCATAATTACTTCGTCACGCATCATATTAAACCCACTCGAGAGGAAAGGTTTACCCTTATCCATGGCACATAATAAAATAAAACAAATCAATAATCAATTTTACGCCAGCCAGTTCCTGGATTTTGTCGGGCATTTATTATTCTGGCAACACCCTTACATCTAGCGGAAAATCGCTGACTGCCGACTGGAAAAAAGAAAAGTTTAATATTTTCCCAATAAAATACAATACTTTTGTTGTTTGGAGCGTTCTACGTACTATGCTTGGTCAGTTTGGTAGCAAACTGACTACTAACCTATATCTAATAACATTTTAAGAAATTCTTTTTCAAACAAATTAAATAGTTTAAAAATGATGCTTAAAAGATCATAACCAAATTCTACGCTTTAAGTTAATATGATAAAAAAAGAATTACTGACTCTACGTTAACTTTAAAATATTTTGTGTACTCTTTAAACCAAAATCATTAAGATTAAGCATGTTATGAGATATACTAACAATAGAGGGGCGTTCATTATGGTATTTATTAATTATTAATCGCCTCAGCATCCATGAGAAAGCACCTAATAAATGGTTGCATATCATTTCACTTTCCAATGGTTTCGAATGGCGATTGTAAGGAGCGAAACACCTAAGAGTCAATTTAATACAACCGGGGCCCCTGCGCCCCGCTGGCGCACAAGGCACTGCCGTATTGACAAACTGCCTATAAGTCTCAATCAAACAATACATTTATGAGCCCGACGTATTGACCCATTTCTTTGATTACACACAATAGTAAATCGACAATTAAATTTAAATTCCGAATCGTGGGAATAGCTCGAATTAAGTGTTGACTCGCGCTGTCATCTCGAGATTGGGCGGGAAGTTTTTTTTTCACCTTTGCTTCTCGCTGCAAGGGCGGAGTGCGGTCTGCCTTTATTTCAATTATAAGAAGAAGTGCGTTTGTTGTCCATTGTTGTATTTATTAAATAATGAATTTAAATATCCCATTCAATGTTTCCGTGTCCACGCTTGCATTGTACCGCAAAACGAAAAATATTTATTGTGTTATTAATGCGTTTAAATATTATGTTCGTTATTATTTCACATCCTATAAATTACTGGGAAAATTTCCATGATGAAATATTTTAACAGTCCGGACTTTTGTCCAAACTGTAAATACTTTTCTGAAATATTTTTAAACAAAATGTGCTCTACATATTTCGGGCTCCAAATACCAGACATATTATGTAATTAAAAAAATTATGAAAATATAGAGCTAAATAAAGTTAAACTATAAATTACAAATAACATTATTTCTTTATAGCTAAACAAGCTGAAAATATACTTAATTTTTCAAAAAAATAGATAATAATAATACATCATATTATGTAGATAAGTACTTAATTTCTATGAATATACGAAAAAATACGCTCAATATCTTAATGGGTGCTGAAATCTTCCTTGCTCTTTCTCAATACAATCAAAAATTTACTAAATAATAGATACTATTAAAAATGATGCCAAGATTTTAATAAGTATGGGATATAATATGTTAAGGGGGCGACTAACCCTAAAGTGTCGATTTTATAATTCATTTTTATACTTGAAAATAAGCCCTGAATAGTGTGTAGACTTTCAATAATAATTTATTTTAATATTAAAGTTAAGAATAATAGGATAGAAATCTAAACACTAAAATACAATCTAAAATATACAGATATATTATATATACAAACTTTAAATATAAAACTATAAAAAGAAAAACTAGAAACTAGCCCTGAATTGTTTCATTATCTAAAATTATATACTACATTATATTTCCGAGAATTCAATCTGAGCAAAGACACGATATCTTAAAATTTTCTCGATAGAAAAAAATCACAAAGATGCATCTAATTTTCACGAATTTTTCATTTATTGCTATAACCGTGCATTGAACTAAGTTAATATTTTAACACATTGTATAAAATTCTATCATTGAGAGATCGACCTAGCGGATTTTTAAAATGTTGTATATTTATCGAGTTATTGAGAAAAAACTAATTTGGCGATGAATCCGCGTCGTCCTTTTTCACCTGGCATATGAAAGACGGGCCGGAGTGTGAAGAGAGAAGGACGATGTTTAATTTTTTGGGTTAGTTGCCCTCTTAACTATGTTTCTATTGCGGAATAGCGCTATAGTTAACGAACATTATTGGCGAAAATTCGCCAACGGGCTACACCTGGCGAATTCAGCGCTATTCATAGTGCAATCTATTAGGAACAAAAAAAATAAAATTAATTCCCGAATGGATTCGTGTGCAAACAATAAACAAAGGAGAGAGGCGCACAGTTGTTCGCTTAGGTTGCGACCATCTGAGAAAAGTCACCCAAAATATTGAGTCGCAAAGTGCCGACTTGAGCTACAATGCGCAGCAGGTACCCATTGTCGGCTCCCCCCGTACTCGACAATACGTAATGCACAGCTTTTATATTCAGCAAATAATCGAAGGGCATTGTACAAGATAGTGCTAGACTTTTTGGCAGCCCTGTGTTTTAAGACTTTCAGGTAAAACTTTAATAATAAGAATTTATCGATGATCCAAACGAGGTCGGTCACAATTTTTTACTTACTTTGGAATTTAACATAGAGTTTTGTGGCAAAGCTGTTGGACCATTACAGTGACCGTATATCATGACAATGTTGAATTTTAATGACTATTTATAGGCTTTTATATGATAACATATAAATTACTTTATTATGTGGCTATAAAATTGTGTATGTGAAACGAAGCGGAAAAATCTAAAACTATTTAATATTTAATTAAACGGACTAAGTACCATATGTTTTTGAGGTGTTTTTACAAAGGGCTCGTTCACAAAACTGCGATGCGACGACGTCGTTTGAGAATTTTTAAAATGTTTTAGTTTATTATGTGAATGTAATTATGTATTTGCCGCCGATGTTTGCGATGTTTTGATTGGTTTTGTACACGACCCCATAACTTCAACGCATTGCACTTCAAATATTATGTCCTGTTGCTTACACTTTACCTACTTGTTGATGCCGTATCAATATTCTGAATTTAAGATGCCCGATTCTCATACCTCAAAAGTCACTTCGATCGCAGGCGCAGGGTCCCTGATCCTTGCAACTAGAACGCTTTATAATCCCCAAACATCACTAATAAACATCCAAATTCGTGATTAGAAAGACAAATATAAAAATTATCGATTCGCGCCCCTCTATTTGCGTTACAGAACAAGATTCTCAAAAAATCGCTCTCTAAGCTTATTGAAAAGTATTCTCGCCCCACGTTCACGGCGTCTGAGCAAATATAAGATAATTTTGACGCTTCACCTCACCCGGTATTTAGGGGGCACCTTTCATATTTTTTACCGTCCCGTTTGACGCTAGGTGCGCGTAATGTAATTTACTTTTTATTTATGTATGCTCATAGTATGTTACGCATTGTTTTTTACATGTAATTTACAATCATATTACGCGTAAACGGAACGTTTAATTTTTTAAACGAGAACTATGCACGCCGCCCGTGTCGTGCCCACGGCACGACACGGGCGCCGTGTCTGCTAAGACCGAGTTCTTTATTTCTCGATGGACTTGATAGTTGATACATTATATAATTTTACCGACATACTTATATATGCAATTGCAAAACTTTTATAATAGTATTTTTCCTTGCAACACTAAAGACATTTCAGAATACCATAACACGACGCGACTCTACATTTTCTAATAGGAGCTGATTCTTTATGACAAAAAAGTATGGAGCACAGAATGATGGCACTGTTTTTTAAACGTTTTAGATAAAAGTAATAAATAAAAAAAAATGTAGATAAAGAGTATAGATATTATGAGATATTAAAATATAGAGATTCGAAATTCGAAATCTTAAGTTTTATCAAAAGACAGTTAATATTCTGGTGTAGGTATCAAACCTTCCACTTTAACAAAAAACACTTTCCATAGGAAATACGTTTGCAACCTGTTCTTAATTTTGGGCGTAGAAACCTTAACTGCGAAGTTTTTGTGGAGAGGTTTCTCCCAGTGCGATATCCGGTCACTTGATATTCACTCACGTATAAAATGGAGCAACTTGTCTTCAAAATACTACGCTTGGTCACGAGAGGCGGGGAGGGGGTCTAGAGTTTTGTCACGTAGTCAATTTCGCCCGAGAGAAACGTCATACGAAAAAAATTTTTCTCGTCATTTATAAAAAAAAATTTCTCGTCATATTTGACGACCTCGGTGGCTCAGTGGTGAGCGCGTTGGTAGTTTAAGCCGGGGGTCGCGGGTTCGAATCCCGCCGACGGAACAAAAAGTTTTCAAAGTTCCTGGGTCATGGATGTGTATTAAATATATAATATAATAAAAATCTTAATATATGTATAGTATAAAAGTATTAAATATATTTCCGTTGTCTGGTACCTGTAACACAAGTCCTTCAGGTACTTACCACGGGGCCAGGCTGACGTGGTGTGAAGCGTCCATAGATATTATTATTATAATACTTAACACTGGTATTTATTATGGTTATTTATAGCCAACAGTCATTAAAAAAACAGGCACTGTTGTCACTTACCAGGCATTTTGAAGTTTAGTGAAGCTGTCAAGCTTGGTGATCATATTTACTATACAGGGTGTAACAAAAACTAGTGATAATACTTTAGGGTGTGTACATGTTCCTTGTAGAGAGTTCACTGTCAAAGTAGCAGCTCTGAAAGACGAACATTTTTTTTCCCTTTTGTATGGGCAAGGGCCCGAGCGTCACGAGTTTCCCCATACAAAAGTGAAAAAAAAATTTGGTCTTTCAGCGCTGCTACTTTCACAGTGAACTCTCTACAAGGAACACGTACACGCCCTAAAGTATTATCACTTGTTTTTGTTACACCCTGTATATTTTAGTGTTCGATTACAATTTGAACTACAGTCGTGAGTCACGACTCGTGACTAAAATAGTAGGTACCATCGAGGAAATTGATTCCTAAGTAGTTGACAGACCAACGTCATGTAGTCGGATCATGTCAATTCAATGTTAATTGTGATCTGTCGGTTGGGTTTAACTTTAAACGCGACCAAATTACTTAGGTCCGCCATCTGCCTAGGAATTAATTTCTCTGATTGTTCTATTATAATTTTAGACTATCACTAAATATTATAAAACAAAGATTTTCCCCCATGTCCCTTTGTTGATCTTTAAAACTACGCAACGGATTTTGATACGGTTTTCTTTAATAGATAGTGTGATTCAAGAGGAATATTTATAAGTATAATAACATTCCTTAAATAGTGGAAAAATACTGTTATTGTTGGGGTTTCTAATGTGATGTCGTAAATAATTAAATTTTTTTCCGCTTACATTGCAAACGCAGGCTGAACCCTACGAGATTTATCAAAATAATGTACCAAGTACTGTACACATTGAAAAGGTCTACAGAAAACTCCGCAACGGTAAATGTGTACCTCTTATGGATATCCCACAATAACAGTTTTTTGTCATTTACTTTTAACGACAAAATATTATAATGGCTAATTTTCGAAGCGATTTTAACCAATACGGCATTAATCCTTATTCAATAAAACCACTTTAAATACATTGTAAATTGAATATCTATACTAATATTATAAATGCGAAAGTACCTCTATCTGTCTGTCTGTCTCGCTATCACGCCAAAACTACTGAACCGATTGTAATGAAACTTTGTACACAGATAGCCTAAAGCCTGAGAAAGGACATAGGCTACTTTTTAACTGGAAAAAGGGGTTGTAAAGGAGTGTTTATACGTAAATTTGTTCAAATTAAGTAAGTTCCAAAAATTAACAATAGATGACGCTGTGCGTTGTCCTACATCGCACAAGCGCTTACTCAAACGTGTTTCTATAAGAGGTGGTAAGGATAACGAAAGTTTTTCGCGAGTTTATTTGAAGTTATAAGAAGATTTTTGAAGTTTAAAATAATCGTGCCGCGGAAGCATTTCTGTAGCCTACATGGAAACGGCAACTACCGCACGCTACAAGCTGAAGTCCACGCGGACGGAGTCGCGGGCAACAGATCTATATGGCCCTTTACAGCATATGATTTTAATAAATATATTTTCGAAGATATTACAAATTTAAAAATTGCGAGACTTAGCTTTTGCGGCGGTACCGACCAATGCGGGCCACCGGCCACGGGCAGATATAGATAGAGTATAAGTAAAGAATATAAATCAAAACTGCTGAATCGATTTTAATAATTTTTTCAGTGGCTATATATTTTATTATACCCGGGCTGTGCGAAGGCGGGGCGGGTCGCTAGTTATTATACAATATTATACATAAATCTAAGTGATAATACTTTAGGATGTGTATGTGTTTCTAACATAGAGTTCACTGTGAAAGTAGCAGCGCTGAAAGACCATTTTTTTCACTTCTGTATGGAGAAAAAAAAATTTGCTCATTCAACGCTGCTACTTTCACAGTAAAGTTTTTTTTTTATTGGTGTCAAGTATTTCTTTTTGGCAATCTATTGGGTATCAATGTATTTTTTGGAGATCGTTATTTTTATTCCCTTATATAATTAAGTAGTAATAATTATTATAAACATGCAAAGAGTCTTTTGTAATAAATAACTTAATAAGCACAAAATATATGAGTCAAATTATTTTCATTTGCTATCTAGTATCTACTCTTTCAACTTGCAAAATGATTAAAAATTATTCTTGTCAGTACCACGTGAACAATTGAAGGGGGGGGTTTGGGCATATATACCACGCGTGGTCACCAGGGGGAGGGGGGGTCAAAAAATCTTAAAAAGTAGGTCACGTAGTATGGGTATGCTCCCTTAGTACTGACATGACCACAAATATTGTGAACTTACATGGCATACAAAGCTTGCTACTAGTCAGCGTAGAATTGATAATAATAAATTAAAATTTGATTAATAATAATTAGATATTGCAAACTCTATTATTAATTTTTTAAATACCAAAGCGTTTAATCGTCTGAAAACTGTCTTTGTTGGCATAACATTGTCCAAGTGCACACGTAAATACCACGAAAGGGTTATTTACTAATTGGTGTATTAGGTAAGTACAATCGTGGAAACAAGTCACTGAGCGTGTAAATCGAATTAAGGGCCGTTTACAGGTCCACTCCTTTTTTCCGAACCGACCGCTGCACGGCTCTCACACATGGCCACACACGTTTGCACTACGGTGAACCTTTAAAATATGTTTGATTGCAAATATTATAATTACTGCCTCTTTGTTAATCAATACGTCAATGACCATTATTTGAATAATAAAAGCTATTGAATATTATTGTTTGTTGTTCCTTCTTGATAGCTGACTACTTCGTCTGTGAATAAAACGTCTAATGAACGAATAGCCCGTGCTAATTGGAAAAACAATCGAAGAAAACGTTCGCATTTAATTGTCCCTCACTTTTTGTTTGGGGCGCTTATTAAAATTTTCCATCTGATTTTGCGTATAAAAGTTGCAAATGAATTTCTCAACCCTATCATAAATCATTTTTCTAGTCGGACGGTCGAGACTTATCGCGTTTAATTGAAAACACGCCTTGTTATAAATTTCTAATCGAAGAAATACGATATTTGCTAAAGTTTGTACTTTATCGGAGCGCTTCGTTTTATGTGCAAACTTATGATAATAAAGAACTAAGAATTGTACGGGAGCCCTAGAACATTTTTTTTTATTACCATCAAGCTAATTTTTTGTGAGAGGCTTCATTTTGGTAAGACGGACAACATTTTTGTCTGCGAAAAATCTTGAAAGTAGTAGCTAACAGAAATAAAAAGGATTACATACTTTAGACTTGATGGTCCTAAAATATGGATTGTTCTATTTGTAGACTACTGACTACTGAACCCTAAAACGGAACCCTAATAAGCTGATTTTTTGTATATTGATAGGTTAATATTTTGAGTTTTTCATCATTGGGTTAATAGTTATATTATAATTTAAGAGAAACATTGTCCTACAAATAAAACAATCCATATTTTAGGACCATCAAGTCAAAGTATGTAATCCTTTCTATCTCTCTTAGCTACCACTTTCAAGATTTTTCGCAAATAAAAATGTTATTCGTCTTATCAAAATGAAGCTACTTACAAAAAATTAGCTGTAGCTTGATAGTAATAAAAAAAAATGTTCTAGGGCTCCCGTACTATAAGAAAATGAAGTGAAAAAATAGCGCCAAAGTTCGCAAATGCGTCTACTATTTTAAGATGTTTATAGGTATGATGTCAAAGGAGTACATTTATCGAAAAAAGTGTTTTATTCCAAAGATAGCTTCATAAGATACGGTTCGATATCAAACTCCTCCAAATACTGTCAACTAACAAAGTGAAAGACAAAATGATTAAGAAAAAAGTGTTCGTTTTTCGAACGTGGCGCGTTCGCGGTCCATCGGGCATCGCGTCAGCTGCCAGTCAGCGGGCTGCGAGGACCACCGCGCGGCCCGGGCTCGGGTTACCTATACCGGCCTTGCCGAGCTACGTCTAAGTTACGTCCGCTCTGGCACATGACAGTGACAGTTGGCTAGCCGTTTTCGGTTTACGAGGCTGGGTGGCCTATCGGTTAACACCTATCACAACATTCGATTATGATTACGTCATTACAGTACCTATAAGTAGGATAATAAACTTAGAGTCAGGATGCTAGGCTAATAACACAAGTGTTTTAATTAGGTTCCAAGTTACTACTACTATAACCTATGAACTAGGAAGTTACTCAAATAATAAGCTTTATACATCCTAGACAACAACCTAAAAAGTTTTCTTCCATTTCTTAAATAACCCTTTAGTTCACGCTCATTTTTACTAACAAAGCATAAAAAATTACCATGATACGCTTAAACTTTTTTAATGACAATACCTACACCCAAATCAAAGGGCGTCGCAGGCCTCTCTGATCCCATGTCTTCACCTCGAGACACCGCGCGATCGTACCCGATATATTAACAGACATTTAATGAACCAGTTTTAAACCAGTATTAATTTATTTAACGTAAACATACTTTTATGCTCAACTGTACGTAACTGTACTTGTTGAGATATTTTTAATATCAACATTGCACGCTGATTTTGGTATGGTGACCGCTTTCGTTAAAACAACTCTATGTATAATACGTTATGGCTAGAGCCTAGGCACTTTTGAGATTGACAGCTCCCTGGCCATAAAGTACGGCGTCGAGTTTTTGGAACTAATTCTAGCTGGTATCGTGCCGGTTACCCGTAACATATTTATCCTCAAAGTTCAATTATTAATTTAACCTCTTCCCCAGGTTTCCTCCATCAACCGCGTGCTCCGCAATCTCGCAGCGCAGAAGGAGAAGTCGAGCAACCAGCAACCGTCAGAGTGCTCCACGCCGGTGTACGAGCGGTTGCGGCTGCTGGGCACCCCGGCGGCCGCGCCCTGGCCCAGAGCACCCTGGCCTGCGCAGATCGACACCAGGACTCCGCCCTACCAGCTCCACAGCCTGAGCCCCGGGCCCCAGGCTATGCCGTGTAACGGGGATATGACGGCTATGAAGAAAGGTAAGTGCACGCGTAATGATATAGGCTTTATATTACAGTTCAGTCAACTAACAGATTTAACCCCGGATCCACAGTATAGCAATATTAGTATATGTCATATTGCTATACTGTGCCTGATCTATCTCTTAAATTATCTGTCAAAATTCTAGCATTTGTTAATATTATAAGAGTGTAAGACGCCGGTGTAAAGGTGCGTCGTTTTGGGCAGTCTAGTTGTTACTATAATCTAAATAAACAAAATAATAAGTTCAGCATAGGCTATAAATTTCTTATCAATTGAAAGACATGTTAACGGATAAATAAAAATCACCATTTGGTGGAGTTTTAATTAGTGGTTAACATTTAGATCAAAGTGAATCGAAACGGAGTAATATGTAGCTCAAAGTATAAACGTTTATTTCTCTTTCGCTTAAATTGAACATAATAGCGAAACGATATTGTAAAATTTCGCAACCGCTAGAACAAAACTGTCCGAACAGAAAAACAAAAAAACCTCCCAAAAAAAGCACAAACCCGCGGTCGCGCCGTCTGCGTGGAAACAACTTTTTGTCGGCATTTTGATAGTCGATTTGCGGCGCCCCCCTCAACCCCCCCGGGCCGCCGCCTCCGGTACCGTCAAAAACATTACTCTGCTCATCCAGTCGGAAGATTTAATTTTCATTTTTATCTCAAACATCCCCCTTTGTAGTGGTCTGTAGTCTGTATCCAATTAGGCTTTGAACATTTTTCTGGAACTCCACGGTGGAGTTATGGAATTTTTAATTTCGATACCGATAATTGCGAGACTCCTTCGCTTTGAAGATGAAACATGAGGAATTTGAGCACTGACAAAGGTGCTTGCTCATATGAGGAATATGGTCTGAAATTCAAAAAAGATTATGCGTCTTATCAGTAAGAAATCCAATAGTGTAGATATTCAGTAATAAAAAAACCGCCAAAATATATTGAATAGATAGGGACTTTAAATATGAGAAAATAAATAGCTTTACTTTTTAAGTTTGAAGGTTAAGGTACCGAGATTCTTGAACTGAATAATTACAAAACTTGAACTAAAACACAAATTGCCATTGTAGGCAAACAATATTTTGATGTGAATAGAGTGAATAATTAGGTATTTCATTTTATACATTTATGGGCGTACCCAGGTTCTGGGCAAGGGGGGGGCAAATTACCCCGTTTCTGGGCTAGGGGAGGAGGTGTTTATAGAGAATAAAAAATTAATAATTTTTAGTTGTAAAAATATTGTATCAGCCAACAAATTGCAAAAATTCGATTTCTTAATTTTAATTTTTATAGATGAAAGTACTAGATAATATACTTAGTAGGGCCGTCAACATGATCCAGGGGGGGGCGATGATTTATACAATATACATATTATGTAATATTTTGCCTAGCTTTAAGCTATTGCCAACAGATCTTACCTTCTGTAGATATTGTATCCTGTAAAGTTCCTCAAAGCTTAGCCCCAAGCTAGGCGCTTTTCATGTCATTAACAGTTGCTAACACACTTGTGTTGCCTACATGGGCTCCATGGTATCTGCCATCGATACCTAATCAAAAATTGTTATGGAAGATTTTCGTATCTTTAATGCCGTAGGTTTGGTGGCCAGAATTGTTTGTAGTGATAGGCGATTGACCAAACTCTTGACTTCTTAATATAAAATTGGTAGGTAATCTGTTATCTGTTTAAACTTTCTTAAATAACGTGCTCTACTAGAGGTCTTAACTCAACTTCAGAGTTCATCCCTCGCCACAACAATGGAGGTCAAATCGATTCTTTACTAGATTCAAAAGTCGAAGACAAACACAAGGTCAGGGGACGGAAGAGAATAAATCCATTAAGGAGCCGAAACTAAATAAAACGTACTGAATAAAGGGAGGCCGAGTCGATGATAAATGCCGAGAGCGAAACGGACTTACGTGAGCGCACGCACGAGCGAGCAGAACGGCGCGGCGCTAGACGTGGCCTCCCGAGATAAGGCGAAGAAAAATGTCTCGAGATTTATATTTTCGTAGATATATCGGCTCGGGGATCGGCTGTAAATTAGTGAGACGTACGGCTAAATGAATATTTATTTATGCGACATAAGTCACGCTCAATTGTTGGTGGTGAGACATTAACGTGAAAAATGTTATCCGTAGCCCAAAATTTTGGCGAGTTTTCCCGTTATTTGTTCTGCCTTTTAGAGTTGATAAGGCAAACATTAATTTGATGATCGGAATCCAATCAAAATTTTACGGATTTGGTGTTTAGAAAAAATTATGTAAAGAATTATAAATGATAATGTAATAACTGTAGCTATAAATATGTTGCCTTTGGGCTTGGAACATCACAATTTTAAAAACTTAATTATTGCCGCTTCTATGTTGCTTTTCTCAGAGACCATAGTACAGTGCTTAATATCGACTAATTAATAAAACTAGAGATCGCCCAATGGTCGAAATTCGACCTTACTTGCAACGACATCAGGACTGCTACCTATATTTTGTAAAAAATATTGACTTCATCATAGTTTTTTTCAATTCTTGTCTCTGGGACTTAGCGGATCTCAGACTGGCCGTTTAAGCATTGTCTAATAGTATCTAAAATTAAATAAAAAAAAAAACAATAATTTTTGGTTGAAGTCTGTTGACAACAAGTGACAAATTGAAAATGTCAATTTATCAACTTGTTGTCAACAGACTTCAACCAAAAATAAAAGAGTATAATTCGTATGTATAGGCTTGTCACTCAAAAATCTCACATTATTCCTAGTAGTAGTGTCGTAGTGTGTGTAACGTTTTATTTATTAAAAATATATATGATAAAAGCATAATTTTAAAATAATATTAGCTCGATGCACTCCTTCACCATATAAACTATAACTGTGCGAAATTTCATGCTAGGTGCATGAAATTTCCCCATTTTTCGTAAAAAGGATTACAAAGTTTTTCTCTCATGTATTAATATATAGATATGCACGATACGCATGTTTCAATATTAAAAGTATTCACCCACAATCACGATTTACAAAAACATAGTAAATTATAAACGTACACGACCGTACATAGCTGAAATAACGGGAATATTATTTACACGAAACAAAACGGAACACACAGGGCGTATGTAGTACATAGTACATACCTACATAGGGCCGACATAGCGGCGCGCTCAAAGCCCCGCATCCCTTTGATCTGCCGCCTATACGGTATAGGGCCTTCTATTTTCGTATGTCTTACAGCTCTCTCGATTAATATCGTATTCAAATTTCACGTATCATCTAAATAGATGGATTGGGTATTTCAAATTTAAATTGATATTACTTTATTAATAAGAACAAATTAAAAATCTATGTCGTCATTCATACTATGTAACAATTAAGCATAATTTAAAACTGCTATTAATATTTTTATTGTTTGCTAATAGTTTTGTTTCTAGCAAAATAATTAAGCAGTTATGTTGGTATTCATTTCCTTCTATTACAAGTTCAGTACAAGTTACAACCTGTTGCCAAAAAACATAAAAAACCTTACCTAAAAGTAAATAAAAAATACGAAACAACCTGTTATATTCTGCCACATTTTAAATCTCTAATTTAATACGAGCTTACAGACATGTCACATGTAGGTAACTCAGCAAAAAATTAACCCTCAAAAGCCTACCCATGTTACACAAAAACTACCGTTCTCACGGAGCTGTTTAGCGTGAAACAACGTTGTAAACACAATTTAGAACAAAGAACCGGGATGAAAGGCAAACCTCGACACACGAGCAAAACAGCAATTAAATCCGCCTTCATTACCTAACCCTTCACAAAAGGGTGAAATACGAGTGCACTCGTGTGAGATATGCCTAATAGGATTATTGCGACAGTAAACGTTTGCGGCTTAGCTACCGACTGCCAGACCGCAGCTGCCAAACATATTAATCAATACAATCGTTTAGTTACAACGCAACGCTTGGACCATAATCCCGCAAGCTATATATTTAGTATGTTGCAATACTTTACACAATGTATTTCATTCAACCCTTTGATGGTTACGTTATATTTTTAAAACGCTGACGATGGCCATGTGTCTACCAAGCCTTTTTAAAATGTAAACAAAAATGACACCGGAACACAAATAAAGTACTGGATATCACTTACTTACTTACTACGATGGCTCAGCGACCCAAAGTGGATCTTGGCCTCCGACACGAGTTTGCGCCACTTGTCGCGGTCTTGCGCCGTTTCTTGCCACTCTGTGACTTGAAGATCGCGCAGGTGCGACTTCACGATATCTAGCCATCGGTACCGTGGACGGCCGACAATCATAGATAGAAAACGAAAATATTTTTCTGCATTAAAACTTTGGATTCAACTTAAAAGTCTTCTGGCTATACAGCTATACCTATTTCCATAGGAAAATTTGTAAAGAATATCAAAAAAGTAATTTCTCACGCACGTGAAAGTCAATAATCTATGTCACCGCTGATTCAACCAAATCCACTTAGGCTCAACGCGTGACCATTAACGCGTAAGCGGCTTACTCCACAAGTGTTCCTTACCTTACCCAATTATACGCTAAATAATTATAAAAATATTAGTTAAATGGTAAAGGTTTCTCTATTGTTTACTGGCTCTAGAAGTGTTCTAACCGGATAGACTACTTAAATTCATGATGATGATGGACGAAACCTTTTTTTTTAAGTATTTATTCAAGTATTTTACAAAATCGTTTTCTTATTCTAAAAACCACCAAACTGGATATCAGTTAGTTGGCGATATTTGTAACACAATAATATATTTTATATAATACTGTATATCTCATTCATAAAACAAAACAAAACCTTATGTAACATAATATAAACCTTAAAATTAATAATAACAATCAATCAATAATCAAGCGCACTTATAAAATTGAAATACATGATCGTATCATATAATTGTAAAGCATTGACTTTTGTAAAGTTATTAAGTACAGTTATTTATAAGTTATAACAATTCGGTTTTATAACTCAACGGTTAACACAAATATAATATCGATTTTATATAATAGGACATTGCTATTTTGAAATTGGAACAACGTTACGCGAAGTATTTTATTTAACACAACGGCAACGATTAAAGGGTACAAACATTTGACAATATTTATGTAATGTAATGTAAAATTATGTTGCGCCAAAACTCGTTTGTCGCGCGGGAACCGTACATTTTTCTGGGATAAAAAGTATCCTATGTCCTTTCCCGGGACTCAAAGTATGTCCACACGGCACACCAAATTGCAGCAATTTTGCTACAGGTACAGTGGTTTGATGGGCATAAAGAGAGGGCGTGAGAAAAACTCTACACACGTAAAATAGTAACCCGCGAGAATCGTACAATTTACTGCGATAAAAATATATCTCCGTGGTCTACTCTATATCAACCTAATTATTAAACTAAACTAATCTGAGTCCATTCAATGCGAACAAACAAACTTTATTTTCCCCTTTATCACTAGTAGAGTCTAATGATAATGATAACAATAATATTAATTACTGTAAAAGTTTCCAACAAGACCATAACATGTAGATTATAGTAACATGTAAATAAACATATGCGTGTTAATGAGACGCGGCGCGCGGCGAAGGGCTGAGGGCTGCAGAGGGCCGCGGAGGGCTGCGGCCAATAACGCATGAAACAGGATTATAAAACATGAAAACGCTCGCTAAAGGGTTTGCGCTGTAATTATAGCTGTTAATTTGTGTACGGACGGCTATCCAGTCGTATATAGGTGTACGTAGCAGACGTTTATAATGATGAGTTGCGTTTTTGTAGGCTGTACCGTTGAGACAATTCATTATGGTGTATTGCTTTATGACATTGTTGGTTGTGAATATTTTGTAACTAGATGGCGCCCGTAACTCCGTTGCGCTAAAATCCGTTTATGACGCGGGAACAGTACATTTTTCCGGGACAAAAAGTATCCTATGTCCTTCCCCGGAATTCAAAGTACTCCACCGTACCTTTCAGCAAAATCGGTTCAGCGATTTGGGCGTGAAGAGGTAACAGACAGACACGCTTTCGCATTTATAATATTAGTATGGATAGAGTCGTAATATAATTAATAGTGTTTTATTGTGAGAAATTGTATTAACGTAAATTAAAATATTTTTTACCACATTTGCTTGGTTTATATTTCATTTGCCGACATAATGAAGGGTAAGTCTCTATACAATTGAAATCTTCAATGTGTCAAAATAATGGTGTGCAAAAATATATTGTTATCTTCTAGACCAGGGGTCGGCAGACCGCGGCTCGTGAGCCGCATGCGGCTCTTCCATAGGATTAATATGGCCCTTCTAAGAAGAGTCTTCTTACACTCACTCACTGCCTAACTGTACCGCTTTAGCATAAATAAAACACCTAAACAATATGATACAACTGAATTCTCCGTCAACTTGCGATAATTTACCTAAAATAGAGCTAATCCTGTATGATACATGGAATAGCCTTCCTGCAACATATTATGCAACGGCAAAGAAAACTAGCATTTGCTATTATATCTATCTTCGGCTCTACATATTCATGTGAGCAAACATTTTCATCTATGAATTTAGGATAAAATTGTTCGGCGTGCATCTGTTGTCTGATGGCCATAACACAAGTTTTTACTTAGCATGGGATTAGACGACGTGATATACGCTACCTAGCTTTTATACTATAGTATATTATTGTATGCTTAATAAAGAATTTGAATTCGAATGAATCAGATTAAAAGTAAATTAAGAAGCAAACTAACCGACGACAATTAATTATTTACAGTCGTGAAAACGTTAAACGAGTAATTACTTTCCAATCATAGGCAAGCTTTCGAAAGCAATGCAAGGACACCGTTAATCCAACTAAAGTCTAAAACTAAAATATAATATAATTAATGAGTGTTATACATATTGTAATTCTTTCAGTAATTTTTTTTTTTTTAAACTGTAAATGTAGCTTTGTAATGTGAAGCAAATTAAACTATAATTATTAAAATTTATGTAAGACTTTTAAAATTTATGTAGCGGCTCTTTGAAGGTATGGGAAAATGTACAAACTTAATATTTGGCTCATCTGATTGGTAAGTCTGCCGACCCCTGTTCTAGACAATTTAAAACTATTAATATAATATAATAATGAAACTTATAATTTACGATAATTTAAAATTATTGAATTAATTAGTTACACAAGAGGATTAAAAAAATAACTAAGTAGTACGTTTATATTTTATGTGAATCAAAACTGTAATATTACTTTTTTTAAATATAATATTATACGTAAAATTTATACGTGGGAGAGCCATGCTTCGGCACGAATGGGCCGGCTCGACCGGAGAAATACCACGTTCTCACAGAAAACTGGCGTGAAACAGCGCTTGCGCTGTGTTTCGCCGAGTGAGTGAGTTTACCGGAGGCCCAATCCCCTACCCTATTCCCTTCCCTACCCTACCCTATTCCCTTTCCTTCCCTACCCTCCCCTTACCTATTCCCTCTTAAAAGGCCGGCAACGCACCTGCAGCTCTGATGCTGCGAGTGTCCATGGGCGACGGAAGTTGCTTTCCATCAGGTGACCCGTTTGCTCGTTTTATTTCATAAAAAAAAAAAGAAGCTCTAGCGCGTAGCAACGCGCGTAGCAGTCTACGCGACTCGTAGATCGCTCTACGAGTCTAGGATTCCCATGATTATGACAACTAATAATTTCTACTAACAAAACTACTAAGTAGTTTTTTTTTATTATGAAATGTTTTATGGTTATTTTAGATTCATCAATTATTTTTTTCAATCAACTTATTTTTGCCGAACAAAAAATACACTGTTCACATTATACTATCAGAGAAGTTTATTCATATGGTGGACCTACACAATTTGGTCGCGTTATGTTAAACTCAGCCGACACGGCTAATATTAAATAATATAAATATATAATTATACCCTACTAGGGTTTTGTAGTTGAACCATACTAAATGATGCAGACTCATCATCTGCCTGCGGATCAATTTCTTCAGTGGTACAATTTTTTTTGTAATAGCCAATGTGGTTGATCGTTTGAATAAGACATGATGAGCGTGGCGCAAAATGCTTTAGGCGTGTAGATTACTAGAAAAAAGAATAGAAAACACAATTTAGTAAACCCTGTAAGCCTTTAAACTTTATCGATTCTTGAATGTTATTTCGCCTGAAGATATCTGAAGACTTTTCTTGAAACCCTTCTAAAGCCTCAAAAAATATTCTCGCCTCAACACTCTATGACAACACACAAGTATGTGAGCTGTAAAATTCTCTGAATCTCTCGTAGGTGTATTAGTTTATATCGATTCTACAGAACCAGCGTTCTGCTCAAGTCGTTGTGATTCGTAGTGTTGAGTAGCTTAAGAGGAACTATTACAGTTTTAAGAAGACGTGCACATTTCAAACTGCTTTTAATTTAATAGGGAAAAGGTATACAGATTTTTTTAAACACGTACATAATAAACTTTTATATTTTGTGCTTAATAAAACGATATTTTTAATCATATTAACTTTCTCGTTTTTCGAATAAATGCTGAGGAACCCACAACTTTTTTTTTAAATTGGGAGTTAGGTTAGAAGTAGTTTAGTTACAAGAATAATTTAATTAAACTTTTTAATCGGGACTTAACGATTAAAAAGTTTAATTAAATTATTTACTAAAAAAAAAAAAAAGTTTAATTATAATGCAACGCGAAAGTTTAAAATGTTATAAGAATAATTTAAGTACCACCATCTATGAAACACCACACCACGCGCACAATTTGACTGTAAATCATGAGGAAAGGATTCATTGTTACAAAATATGCATGTGTACTAATTTAAGTCTGAATATAAAATTCTCGTGTCACAGTGTTTGTGCGCGAACTCTTCTAAAACGGCTCATCCGATTTTAATGAAAATTTTAATGTACTATCAGAGAAGTTGATTCCTAGGCAGATGGGGGACCTATGTAGTTTGGTCGGTTATGTCAAAAACAGCCGACAGATCTAAATTAACATTGTCTGTCTGTCAGTTGAATAAGAATCAATTTCCTTGATGGTACATTCGTTAGGCTTGCAAATAGGTTTTAATTTACTTTTACGAGTAATATTGATACTAGAAATATATGGCAAACAACGTTTGGCGGGTCAGCTAGTGTCTTATAATTTGAAGTTTTAAGCACTTTCTATAAAAAACCTCACGACGCGCACAATTTGGCTGTAAATCATGAGGAATGGGTTAGGACTGGCGGCGGCGGCGGCGGCGGTGTTTGTGCAGGGGGCGGGGCCACATTAGTGCCGCCCCGCCGCGCCGCCGCGTACGTACACCTGTCTACCACGCAGAAACATACATTTTGATATACATGTAAATAAAAATTTGAAAATCGAACAATAAAATTAACCGGATATACAATATAAGAGCAATTTTTCTTCCTTTATAATTTGAACAAACCTTGTAAATTAGGTACTTCATCATCTGGCTAATATATATAGCCGTACATATAGAATACATTCTACAACGATAGTTTTCAAATCACTACTTCATCCACTGATGTCTTCAAAATATTATGTGGCATTGAATTTTGTTGCTGTGAATAAGTAAAATTTAAATTGTTAACCAAGGCAATTTTCGCAGTTTGATTTCAAGCGATTTAAATGTTAACATTTAAATCGCTTGAAATGGATCATACATTCGATACTCATAAATTAATACGTAATTCAATTGCAGAAAAAATCATTGTGGTTTGCAATAGAACCTCTTTTTGTTTCCTAAAACATAAAAATGTATCTTCATAATATTAAAAAATGCACTTTACGTTAATATCTATATTGTGAAAACAAAAACTACTCTTAACACCCGACAAAACCGCGTTATACGTTTGACGTGTATGATCTATACTAATATTACTTATTATATTATATTTTATGTTAAAGCACCATGAAATGGCCATAAAAAAGATTTTATGCGTGAAAAAACACAAAGTTAATTTTTTTTCACGCAAAAGTATTTTTATGGCCACTTCATGGTGCTTTAACATCTGCCATCTAATAAATTTAAGTTACGCCACAATTTTATTAGCACTTTAGAATTTTCTAGAAAAGCCAGACATCTTACAAAATTGAAGGTCGGGTCGTTGTTCTCATAAATATTTTACTCTGAGATGACAATGTTAGTAAAACTAAATGGTAATTTAGCTGCAGCGAAGGGCGCTCAACAGCACTCAGATACGAGTCTTTATAAGCTCACTTTGACGGAAAAATATTTTCATAACGTTACCTAGGTTTTCCTGAACGCTTCTTTTGAATTTTGAGAATTTTGGTTCAGATTTTGTTTATATTATTGTACTCCGTTTTACTGGATCTTTTTTATTATTAATTTTTAATGGTGCTTAATAATGAAGGTAGAGCGCTTACTTTAATAGTGATTTACAATTTACTAAATATTTCAATTAACATTATGATTACAAAACTTTCGTTGACGTTTAAATTTTAAATCTGAACAAACACCTTTAAAACAAAGTAGGTAGTTTAGAAAATCGTCTTTTACTTGTTATATTATACGTAAAATCAGCCCGAACTATAAAGAGTATAGTAACTTGTTCAGGGAATAACTAGATAAATCAGCCACAAAAGATTTATAAGTAGACCTTTTCCTAATTCTTATATTACAGCGAAACTCCGTACTTTATCATAATACGCAATATCAATTCAGAACACCTCTAAACGTTTCCTGAAAAACCGTGAATATTCACATTACGTATGCGGGTCGCGGGCGTATCGGTGCACTCGCCGCCATCGCACAAAATGGCCGACACGTGATACGACTAGCGATCGCGAAATATAATTTTTATTTGCAACATATTTTTACGCGTTTATATCTTGGTTGGTGGGAATCTGATCGTTTTATTCACTGGTTACGTAGTAGGTTACGCGACGAAATGTTAACATTAGAAAAGAGTAAAGCGAGTTTGGAACAAATTAGAAATTAATTATTATTAAAGTTCCTTGTTGTACGTGATACAATATAATTTCAATTAAAATAACTGGAGCATAGATTATATTTTAACGGATGATTGGTGTGTACTGCTATCCTAGATTCCACCATTAAAATGCAACATTGAACCATCTTTTTTTTATCCATTTCCTATCAACTACAAAATTCTTATGAGTAAAATATCGTTTAAATATTAACAAAAACGAAGCTTCATTAAACTAGTATAATTTAAGTAAGCAAGGCCTTAACCCATCAATCCCCAAACGGTACCCGGTTGTGGCAAAACAATTGAAAATCTATTGTGACTGCGATTCCCACGATTGAGGTATTATACACATTGTTAATCTGAGAGAGCCAAGCATATTCAATATATTTTGAGGACTGAACAACCGTAGCCCTAAAAATCCTTACTAATATTATAAATGCGAAAGTGTGTCTGTCTATTTATAATCTCTGCTCGCTCAAACCGCTTTGAGTCCCGGGAAAGGACACAGTATACTTTTTATCCTGGAAAAATGTAAGGTTCCTGCACGATACACTAATATAACATAAAATAAACTAATTTCGGCCAACGAAGTTCCGGGCGTTTTCATTGTATCATATATTTAAGTTACACAAGAACAAAACTGTAATCAATTTACCACCCAAAAGGCGCATCATAAATACAGTTCATTATAACACCATCACAAACGTGCCAGAAGTATTTAGCGCCCCTCGCGGACCGAATAGAGACACATCTATTATCTGATACGGATCTACGTGCCTCATGAAACATTAATGTGAGGCTGACAGACGGTATGACGTTTTTCCACCGCGCTGCCAATGCCAGGGGAATATGCTGTTACAAACTATATATACGGTGTAAATTATGTTTTACACGGTGTATACTGTATATGTTACAAAATATTATATACGCAGCTGTTTTTTGTAACGGTTACAAAGAGGTTACGAATTATATTTACGCCTAGTATTTTTATGTTAATATTCTCTTTGTGTCTTAATCTACAATCTTAATTCAATCGTTATTAATTAAATGGTAAGATGATACGGACTCTAACGTTTAAGAAAACGTTGGGAATAAATAATGGCGTTTCCTCAGAAATCCGTAAATATTTATAAGAAATCCCCGTAGCAAAATAAGACGTGGTCTTTGGCGGAATGGAGTGGCGAAAATACTTATGAAAACGTGCGCGTTCCGTTTTACTTATATCATAGTAGGAAAATAATATTAATACGTACAATATTATGATACAAATTACATAATATGATAATATTAATCGCCACCTTTACTCGTAGTTTTGAAGAGTCATATTATTAAAAAAAAATGTTTTTTTTATTTCTACATACCAACGGGTCGTATTAAGCAACGACGTTGATATTTTTGAGAAAATAAACCTTAGATATATATCTCATATATCTCTTTATACAACTCATTACAGTCTTAGTAGCTACAAACAATCTCGACATGGTGACATTTATTTAAATTTTGAATATGATGATGATGATTTTCGATATATTTTTTTTTATATCCAAATGATTTTAAAACATATTTCACATAGAAAAATACTTCTCAGTATATGATTAAGAATACCCATAACACCAAATAACAGGCGTTACTTTGCGGAAATCCATAGCTTAAAATAATTACATACCTACTAAATTATAACCAAGATTTGATATTCAGGTAACCCTTAACCATACTTCAGAAACATTATAGCTGTAACATGACGTCTTACTGATAGTTACAAAAAGGTATTATTATCTAAACTTAAAGTTCTGAGAAAGGTTAGTTCTAGTCTAGACCAAGCAACGCCCTTTGTTCTGACGCCCTAGGGCCCAAGGGCTTAGTTCGCCTCTAGAGGTTTCATAAGTTGGGATCAATAAAATAAAAATATTAAGTTTGGGCTTTCAAATCTTTTTATTATATATAAAATACATTTATTATATATACTTTTTATTATATATAAGTACAAAATAATAAAAAGATTTGAAAGCCCAAACATATATATATATATATATATATATATATATATATATATATATACACTCAGAGTCGAACAATGTAATTAATTAAAAATTTTGACATATCCCCATACATAACCCTTACATTATCTTCATTCAATTGAAGGTTAATCATCAGGGCCCTAGTATATCCCACAACGTGTACATTTTGTGGTACACTTTACAGAAAAACTATCACGCCTGTTGATTTGTGCTTTAATATAGTAATTTTTAATTTATATTATGTACTTAGATGTGTTTTCATCAGTCAGTCAAGGCACAGCGACGACGCGAGCCCTCACAAAACTCGGCTTTTAGCTAGTAATTAAATGTCTCTGAGTGCGTCATCGTCAGTTAAAACATTAATTTGCCACTGCATTTCTTATATTGGACGGTTAATACATGACATTTTAATTAGTAGCATTATAGCTATCCATACAGAGCGTTTTATATTGAGATCAAAAACAATTTAAACAGAATAAAATGTCTTATGTACTTACCTGTGACAGTGGTACTTACGTTATAAAGATTTAAACGGGCGTCTTGCGTAGGCGAGCTACGAGCGTCTACGACGTAGAGCTATGAATCTAGTGTTTGTCTAAAATCTAAATACTCAGATTTTGTAACTTCATGCTTTGTGTATCTAATAATATAGGTATTATCTTTGAATGTAGTGTAAGTAACAAGTATTTAACTAAGAAAACCTTGAATCAATACTAATATTATTTTCGTAAATGCGAAATTGTGTCTGTCTGTTCCCTCTTCACGACGAAACCGCTGAACCGATTTTGCTGAAATTTGGTATGGAGATACTTCGAGTTTCGGGATACTATCTTTTCCGGAAAAATGTACGGTTCCCGAGCGATAAACTAACTTCAGCGAAACGGGATTGCGGGCGGGCATTATTCTAAACTTTTAAGCTTCGTCGTACGTTTCTCTTTACGGTTTTTGCCGAAAGGGGAATGTAGAAATTCCACTAATAAATCTCAAGTTATTTAGTTTTATCAACGGCTGAAACGCTCCATTATTAGCCATACATTTTTGAGCGATAAGGCTATCGCTGCGTGGTAGGCCGGGCCGTTATCGCGCCCTTCCGCATGAACGCCCCCGTTACGGTCCCCATTCCCCCCTCGCCCCTTCACCGCTCCCACGCCGCCCCCACCGCCCCGCACCGCCCCCTCGCCGCCCCCGCAGATACCGAGACCTGACACTTGAACTTAATTTATTCCCAAAGAATAGTTGAATTATTATGATTACTGTAATTTACGGTGTGTAGAGTTTTGCGTTTCTTGTTGGGGAAACCCTTTTGGTAGGTAATTTTATATAAATACCTATTGTAGATGATTTAAAACATTAATAATTTGCGTATAGCTTCGTCCTATTTCTTTTCTTTTCTTATTCTATGTTGAGATCATGTTACTAATTAGTATTTATGTAGTCTTGACTATTCAATGGAAATAAAAGACTATGAAATCAAACGATTCTTTTTCTTCACAGCCTGACAGTACCTACTGCCTAAAATATAAAGGTAGAACTTTTGTTAACTGAACGTTCAAAAACAGTATAACAATATTCTTATATTATACTAGCTAAAAGCCGAGCTTTGTGAGGGCTCGCGTCGTCACACCTTGACTGAGGGCCAGGCCACAACACTACGGCGTCGCATCGCAAAAAAAAACATTGCTTTTTAAAGGTTGTTTTTGCGATACGACGTCGCAACGCAGTGTTGTGGCCTGGCCCTGACTGATGATAAGACATCTACATTTAAATAAAAATTACTATGTCAAACTACGAATAATAAAAACTAAGGAATCGTAACTCCCATACTATTACCGTTTTAAATTTGTTTCCTTTTGATCTGTCATGTAATGTCAGCCTAGTACCGCTCAGGGTCACCTAAATATTGCAAATGTATTGAAATGTGTACCTAAGGTACACTTTTTTGACAAGTATTGTGGAGCATGTTTTTTGACGGAGTTACTTTTCCTTAGTTTTTATTATTCGTAGATGTCAAAGCACAAATCAATAGGCGTGATAGTTTTTCCATAAAGTGTACCGCAAAATGTTTAGGTTTTTGTTCAATTAATTGGAACGAGCAAGTCGTACCATTAGATATACTATAAAAAAAATGGATAAACGAATTTATTAGGGGTACCTACTTCGTAAATTATTATTATTAATCTAAAATTTTAGCTAAAATGTTTGAGTTTGAGAACGGTTCAAAATGGTGAATGAAATAAATCGTGTTATCTGGTTGTTTGTGAAATTAATTATGAGTTGTTCAGTTCGCGGCCGCCAAGTTTGCAAGTTTAGGAGTTCAGACACTTGCAGATAAATCAGCCCGCAGCTATGTCGGGAGTTACTTGAACAAGAGTTAAGTATTAATTTATAATGCTGTAGGCGGCACCATTTATTTTACGGATCAATGTAATATACTTAAGTATATTATGTCTATAAAGTTCGCATAAGTATGTGAAACGAAGCTGCAAAATAAATGATTAGTTTTTGTATATATGCGATTTTTCTAGTCGCTTTCGATCTTATCATGACATGATATGAAGTATAGAATTTAAATATATACATAATATAGGATCGTCGGGCGATATTAGAAACTGATTCGATGGCCATGGAATAATATTGCATTCATCCTCCATGCTTGTGGGCGTATAATAGTTATGTGCTGAAATAAAACTGTGATTAATCAGATATCATCAGATTTGGAGACGATGCGTTTGAGAGCATACACCGTTCCTTCCGACATTCATAATCCAAACTCTCAAAACCCCATCCGGTGCTGGTCGCTCCGACAGATTAAACTTATCTCAAATTAAGTTGCTAATAGACAAGTAAATCGCGCACGCCCTTATATATTTTAATGTAAACCTGGCCTTTTTTACCATATATGTATTCAGATACATTTTTGTTTTGATACTGGAAGAATTTGTAAATATTCGTAAATATATTCTAGGGTTGCTGAGGATTCCTCTTCCGCCTACTCATAATGAGGAAGTTCCGCAATATTTTGGGTTCCCCAACCGTTACCACATCCTCATTAAATAAAAATAAAAAAATCCTCTTCCGCTATCGCTTCCTCAAAATGTAAGAGCAATTTATGAGAAATTTCACTGCGCATGCGCGTCGCGTATCCAATCATGACAACAATACTTGAGACTTCGATGTCTGTCCGTCTGTTTGTTCATCTGTCCGTCTGTCTGTCTGTCTGCTGTATCTCAAGAACGGCTATAGCTAGCCTTCTGAAATTTTTACAGATTGTGTATTTTTGTTGCCGCTATAACAACAAATACTAAAAACAAAATTAAAATAATATTTAAGGGAGGCTCCCATACTTGTTGTATGGGAGCCTCTCTTAAATATTATAACTTGATTTTTTTGGCCTTTTTTGCTCGTAATCAATAAAGGCAACAGTTACGCCCTTGAAATTTTCACAAAGTCCTTAATTGTATGTGTTCTTTAATGATTAATAATATTAAAATAAAATAAAAAAACTAAGGGGGGCTCCCATACAAAAAATACTATTTTTTTTCTATAACCGTACGGAACCCTTCGTGCGCGAATCCGACTCGCACTTGGCCGATTATTTTTGTGTGCGTGTATTGTGTGTATTACTGAGCTCCTCCTTAACTGCTGGACCGATTTTGATGATTATTTATTGTGTGTGTTTTGAGAATGGTTTAGATTCATAGTTTGGTCTACTGGAAAATGCCCTTTTAAATATTTTTTATATAATGTATCTACCTACTACCTAGTTATATACAGACTGGACAAAGGCTTTTGGTTTGGGTCCGCTAGTATTTATAATTTCCTATCATCCCATTCCTCATCCGCTTCCTCATCCGCATCCTCTAAATTTGCGCGGGACAATTCCTCTTCCTCCTCCTCTTCCTCATAATCACTTCCTCAACATCCCTAAATTATATTCTTTAAAAGATAAAGAAAAATGTTACAAAAAAATTACCTATATTTAATAAGGTCTTTTAAGAATATTCTTAACTTTCAACTGATTCGACTGCCCAAATACTAATAATATTCAGCCTTAGGGAGTCTGCGGCGCACATAATATTACAGTCGGCATGGCGCGGCCATGCAAACTGTATGTGCGCCGCAGACTCGATCACACAAAAAGTGTGCCATCTGCGATCTCCCTTATAGTTTAAATTTCTGACTGCTTTAGGTATTCTTAAGTACGCTCGTGGTGCGGATTGTCTTTTGACCTATCACAACTTAATATCTCTTATATTCACGGTACGTGACAGAAGAGGAGACTCGAAACATGTTCGTGTGCAAAAGAGACATAGTTAGTTATACATCAACAATCTAGGTGGTCCTTCATCCAAATATGTACTGAGATCTTGCACTTTAGCCATAACATTTTCTTTATCGATCCTTTACAGAATCGCCGGTCAAAATATTGTAATATGTACTTAATTAACATTTAAAGCATTCGTGAATTCATACGACTTTGAAGTTCGACTCGTCTAATGTCCAATCCATACATTGATCTTCAATTCTAGAAAGAAGCGATAAAGATAACGACTTGACTACAGGATCCTATATTTCAGGGGACGAGCCATTAGAAGGTCTCGAAGGTCTACACTCGGACGAGACGGGGTCAGGTGACAACTCCAACGCCGGCTCCAGCGGTGCTGACGAGGACGCTGCCCGGCTGCGTCTGAAGAGGAAACTGCAGCGCAACCGCACCAGCTTCACCAATGAGCAGATTGATAGTCTTGAACGAGGTGGGCATCAACTATACAGGGTGTAACAAAACGAAGTGTTAATACTTTAGAGTATGTAATTTAACCGATTCCGTACGGATGGCGCCGCAGAGGCTCCATGGGTATCTTTTCTGTATGGCGTGTGGCGTTTCCCCTCAATGAAATTGGCTTTATTTGTCACGTATTTTACGTGTACAGTATTAGTTTTAGGATATTGCATAAAAACTTACACTTCAGGAGTCTTAAACATTTTCAATTGGTGATTAATATGGCCACCGAATTATTTTATAAAATAGGTATCTATAACGCCAAAACCAGCAAAATCTCATATCAACATACATGAACATTGGCGTAATATATGCATGACATGCATGCGCCTCAGAGGAGTTACGAAATATTTGTTCGCAGTCAGGCGCAAAAACTTGCAAAAAATTACACCGCACTGAATCGGTTAATGTATGTGTTCCTTGTAGTTAACTGAAAAAATTTTAATCTTTCAACTTGCTACTTTCGCAGTGAACTCTCTTTAAGGAACACGTACAAAGCCTTAAGAGCTCACCTGACTCTAAAAATCAAACATCGTCCTTCTCTTTCTCTTTTCTTCTCTCACACTCACGCCCGTCTTTCATATGCCAGGTGAAAAAGGACGGCGCGGAATCATCGCCAAGTTAGTTTTACTTGAATAAAAGACGAACTATAATGATTATGAAAAAAGTGTTTTGAGCAAATTTAAGTTTTATCAATACCTTTTTAGATATTAAAAAATATTAAAGAAAAGACAGCAAACTTCGAAGATCCAAGCAAAAATGTGTCTAAAACAAGGTTTTTTGTAAAAAAGAATCTATCGAGCATTTTTTGAGTAATCGTATTTTCGTCTTGAGCATGTAATCTTTATGAACTGAAGTTACTTGTGTCAAAAATTAGTTTTCTAGACCTTACAGATTTTGAGATCTAGGTTAAAGTATGTAGTCAAGTTAGGGTCATATAGGCTCTTAAGTATTATCACTGTTTTGTTACACCCGGTATATGATATAAGTTAAGGCCCTATTTCACTAACGACTGTTAACTTAATGCTCGAATTAGTATCACGTTACCTCTTTCGTTTTTCATATGGATGAAATAGAAGACATGACTTTTTAACAAGCTGTTAACACTAACATACGTTGCTGAAATTGGACCTAAGAGTCATAGTCTTTGAAGTGCATAAACTGCTCATTATTGTCCTTGCAAAGGCATACTACCAATACCTAGAAACAGAAGAAAGAATGAGCGGTGTAGAAATGTACAAATGATAATGTTTAATGTTTATTGTTGCTGTCGTACGAACCTACAGTACAGTACAAGATACAGATGTTCACATCTGTGTGAGCCATGAAACCTACTATAGCGACAAAAGACCAAAACCACTCATTCTTATCTTAAAAATTAGCAGCTTAAATTTTAAATAAATATAAAATTCTTTATTCAGAATTCGAGCGAACCCACTATCCCGACGTTTTCGCTCGAGAGAGACTCGCGGCGAAGATCGGTCTGCCCGAAGCGAGAATACAGGTGAGCTAGTAATGAAAGATTTGTTATTTCTAAATACAGTTAAGTACTTACTATAAATTACAATTAATTCTGTAAAATCCGACACAAATTTTATCAAACTTTATTATTTAATGGCCAAATTTAAAAACATATTATGTGAAATTTTAAGGCGCCTTAGCCAATAACTGACAAAGAAGTGCCCTTGTCATCAATAATTTATCATGTGCACTAGCGCTTGTTTCAACAATTTCTGGCTTTCGCTTCTGTCAATCTGGCTAGCTTTTTATATAGTCAAGCCCCAACATCGCACTTGGGTATCACCCGCGCGCGTCGTGTTAATTTAACCCGACCCTAAGGTATGGTTCTCGAATCGTCGCGCGAAGTGGCGTCGCGAGGAGAAGATCCGCAGCCAGCGGCGCAGCCCGGAGTGCGCGTACGCGCCGCCCCCGCAGCCCGCGCCGCAGCACCCCGCGCCGCAGCACCCGCCCTACCAGCCGCCGCTCAGCGTTGACACGTACAGGTAAGCAACTACCTTACTGAACATTGATAAGGAGTTATGCGTTTGCGCTCTACATGCAAACTTGGACATGATCTCCAAGCAATGTGTATAAAAGTACCTTCAAATCGACCTGACCACCGACATTTCCGCAGTTTATATTAACCACCTAAACAGGTGCACCAAAAATATTATGGCTTACGTCAGATGTGAACCATCAGACCTGAAAAGAGTTGAATTTCCTCACGGCCAGCTTAAAGTGATAAAATAATTGAATTATGAATTCTATGAGGAAAACTATTTATACACGAAAAATTACAAAGCTAAGATTAACTAACAATGTATAAAAATGTATCATAAACGAACATCTTCAAAACATCTAATCACCAGCCCCCTCACGTCCATGGGTTACGGCGGCGGCATGGAGGCGCCGGCGTGCGAGGCGGAGGCCGACCTGTGCAAGTCCGGCTTTCTGGGCTACCCGCGCTACGAGCTCGGCTACCGGCAGCCCTACGTCAACCACGGCTATCAGCATGAGCCCACCTCGTCGGCGCAAGGTGAGGGTCATATAGAACTTTTTTAACTAGTAGGCTTAGCATGTTCAACATAGAAACGGTTTCTCTCTACGGAAGAATAGACAATGTAATCCGCCATTTTATTACTAAAATCTGTCAGTAGGTATGTCGATTCATTTTCGTTTCTAGTGTTGTTATGTTAAGATTGCTGGGGCACTCCTAGGTGGCATAGCCGCGGTTAGATCTCAATCACCTACTCTACACCATCCAGAAAAATGAAGAGTATCAATGCTTATAGTAGCAACGAGTTTTTCTAACGAGGATTTTCCATGGCGGGCTTTATGAACCGGGCACAAAGCCTTGTCGAGCTCAAATTCCATTTCTAACTTTAACCAAAGATTATAGCTAAAGTAAGTTGGTGCAACCCACCCTTAATAAAATTAATAAAATAATAATCCTTATAATCCATTATAAATAAATACTTTATAATGAATATTGGAGTGGACTTGAGGGACTAGATTTTGTTTTTGTATGGTGGACTGTGGAAGTGCTAATAACCGATAATTGATAGTGAACTCCCCAGAGCTGGGCGGTCTACTGGGTGCGGGGGTGTCGGTCCCGCTGGCGGTGCCGGCGCAGGAGCAGCAGTACTGGGCGCGCCTGCAGTGACCCTGGACCTGGTACTGATAACTGAACATACCATCCCACCACTTACATTTCTCCATGGGAGTTGAGTGTCAGCAGGAATTTGAAAAGTTGATGCTCTAACCAGTGGCGGTCTTACCCATTGCGAGGCCCCGGGTGGAAGGTCTTTGCGAGGCCCTTGAAAGTGCTAGGCCCCGGGCGATTGCCCTGTTCGCCACCCCCTAGGGCCGCCACTGGCTCTAACTTAATGGAAGCGAAAGCTCGACTAGGAAAATGAAAAAACCTTCACAAATGGTTTCTGATGTGTTTTTAGTTCAGTTTATGTATAACGCACTGGCTAACGTTAAAAGATAATACAATTAGCTACGCTGCTAAATGGATAAACTTTTGTAGATAAAATTTTAGAAACGGAGCCTATGCACGCCTTAAATTTAACCCTTAATCTGCAGCTAGCCCTCCTACCATCTACCACTTATTATATTATTAGTACCTACCTACATACTACACTAAGCACACAGGATGTCTTGTGTAGAAGATTTGAGTAAGTTCTTGAATTATCCGCAATCGAGGTATTTCACATTCCTAGTCCACCTATCGCTTCTATAATAATTAACCATTGTTATTGTGATTTAGAAATATGTAACAACAAATATGCATGATGCAACTTAAAAAATAGCGCGACAAATCGTTCAGCGCCACCTATCGGCAACCGAGAGAAAGCTTCAATTCTCCCGAGTGAACTGCAATTTTATTATAAGTAAAAAAAGCACAAAAGTATCATCGCACAATATAGAAATATCCAAATCAGAAGAAGAAAGAAACAGATTCCAGGCATCGATATAAATAGATATAACTCCTTGTTATTTAATCAAGTACCTCTACTAGTAAAGGTGAAAAAATTGATAAATGGTTTTAAGAAGCCATTACAATTAATATTTTTATAGCAACGCTGTAATTATAGTTTAATGCCTTTTATTTGTCAGTACCGCATAGTATAAAGAATAAACATATCTGAAGCCCAATAGAGCACAAGAGACGTCTCAAAACACAGCATAATATTCAAGTTTAAAGGACGCCGCGCTGCGAGTATATAGGAGCTATATTTTGTCTGTTTAATGTTTTAAAATGAGGTTTTAATAAATAGAATACAATAAATACATAATAAATCTTGTCATAATCTTAATTTTCAAACATTAACGAAATATCTGAATTCCTTATTTTATTTCATAAAGTCTTTGTATCTACAGCTGTTCAGGAGAGTATACGGTAGTTGTTGTATTACTATATATTCTCATTTTGTACCATCGAGAAAGTTGATTCCTATGCAATTGACAGACCAACGTTATTTGGTCGAATAACGGCCGTTCCCAATATTTGATCTATCTCTGGTTTTGCCCTACTAGAGATAGTAATAGCTCACAATTGACATAAAATATATGTCTCTAATGTCTAATGTGAGCTATTCCTATCTCTAGTAGGGCCAAACCAGAGATAGATCAAATATTGGGAACCGCCGTAAGTCAATTCAATGTTAATTGTGATCTGTCAGCTGGGTTTGACGTAACGCAACCAAACTACTTAGGTCCCCGATTTGCATAGGAATCAACTTCTCTGATAGTACAACAAATATCAATATTTAACAGGTTAATATTTAGGTATATTATGCGACGCGTCCTTTGAGCTTTCTGCCCAATACTTTAGTAGAACAAAATATTCAATAGTCGTTTTATTTTGTGACTAACTTATACTTAGTTTGTGTACTAGATGTAAGGTAAATTGTATATTGTGTAAATTACATGTAAAATTATAGGTATTCGTAGAAAAGAGTGTATTGGTTCATTCGCGTCAGGAAAAATGCAGAATACTTCACTTTTTTAACCAGAAGATCAAAGTGATATCTGAATTCTTACCAGGACCATAATGTCGTCTACTTACAGCGAGGCGTTGATTTAATGCGTTGAATTGGCAATGCTTGTATAATATTATCGCGCGACAACACAACAAAATTAGGCTACTTACAGACGAACGGCACTTGCCAACGGCAGATACAACTGCAGCCGTCGACGCTTGTCGACGGCAGCCGTCTGCAAGTGCCGTTCGTCTGTAAGAACTGCAACTCGACAGAAGAAAGTAGAGCAAATCTGAGAGAGGGCTTTGCTCGTATTAGGGTGAAGCCAAACGAGCGTAATTTGTGAGTTGTGAGTCGCAGAATTTCGGCTGGCAGAAATTCTGCTGCATTCAGTTTCATACAAAAGTCCTGTTTGATTCACACGAGCGTAATTTTGTGAGTCATGATCTGTATGAAAAGATATTTACGCGGCAGAAATTCTGCGACTCACGACTCACAAAATTACACTCGTTTGGCTTCACCTTTAAGAATCACAGAAACTCTGAAATAAAATACTTTACTACGAACTACGATCATTTAACGCGAATGGACTAATTATAACTATACACGACAAAGTCCAAGACTTAGTAAGTCACAGATAAGGTCTAATTTTTAGTTTACCCAAAAGTATTGTTTGTAGAAATAAAGTTGTACATTATTGAAGACACTGTAAGGTTCCTTACAACATCGGCTCTCATAAAATGTTTCAGCATAATAGCAGTAGCATGATAATAATATGATCTCTACTGGCTCTACTGCTAACTTCTAGACAGAAAAGGCAAGGTTGCTTTTTCTGATTTCCTTCTTGCACTTTCTTCCTAAACGTAAACAAATTTAAAAGCAGTAGATCAAATTAATTTACCACATTGACGATAGAATATAACCTCTTCCTTTTTGAAAACTTTTTGTTCTGAAGGTTTTTATGCCTGGACCAGGTAGATGCTTTGTATTTCATAGGCAAAAATAACTTACCAGGCTCTTACACAAAAAAAGATTAGTGATAACGAGGACTTACACTATCTTCAATTTAAGGGACCTATCAGACAGAGAGCGCTCACGCGTTCAAACGTAGTGCGTTCGTATTCTACGTTCGAGCGGTCAGTCACACAGGAGCAATTCTGACGCAGTCAGAACGCCCCCTGTGTAAGTGTAAACTCAAAACTGACTGCTTGAACGCTTGATCTCGTGACCGCTCTCTGTCTGATAGGTCCCTCAGCTCTGTATGTACGACGAGTATGTAAATATACAACGTGTCTCAAAGTCCGTATGTGTAAGAATCAATTACATAGCTATAGGCGTTCATTTCGAATTTATTAACATTAGTGTAATGTATAGCTACGTATAAATTGTGAATAACTGTGTGATTTCGGTAATTGTTTATGATTGCATTACGTGTATAAATACATTTTTGATCAAACTTTTATTGTGTTTCATTCAGTGAGCCAATTTTGAAGCAACATTGCATCGTTCCCTGCGGGGCTAAAATGGTCGCTATTGAGAATCATATAATTAATCATAATATGATTAATTTTTAAACTCCACTTTGCATGCAATTCATATAGTGATTCACTTAGATTAATGATTGGTCCCGCGAGCGACGCTCGCACGCGGAGACAAATCATTAATCGAAGCGAATCACTTTTAAACTCCACTTTGCGTGCAATTCATATAGTGATTCGCTTACATCAATGATTGGTCTCTCGCGCGGCGCTCGCGCGCGGTGATCAATCATTAATCGATATTATGATTCAATATATGATTCTCCAAAGCGACCATTTTAACCCCGCTGTTCGTTTCTGTCTGTTCTATCAAACTACAAGATGGTATTCTCAGATTAAAGTCGTAGTATCCATATGAAATATCAATTTAGTTAGTTGAAATAAGTTTTAAAAGACTGAAACGAATATTCATAGAAATACGTTTAGTCAAAGTTTTGTCTAAATTAGGTAGGTAATAATAATTCAAGCTATTATTTAGCTATTATTGCTATAATTTGAATATAACGAAAACAATGACAAGTTTTGCAAATAAGCTATTTACGCGTAGAAAAGAAATAAATAATATTGTGTTAATAACAAGAACATAATATAGGTACCTCTTGCGGTACAAATCTATGAAATACAGGGGAAGGTTTAAAAAAATAACGTACCTCTCGAGGTAGGTACAATGTCCTTAGAAATAAATTGTCTGTTTACAGTATTGCTTAGAGAAAGGCACTGTTCACCAACCACTTTTTCACATCAATAACTAAAGTCCGGTCGCAAAACAGAGCGAAATTCGGCTACTAACCTAAAGCTGCTGATGTCTCATTCAGCATTCTCTTATATATATTTTTCTTTCATCCTCATCTTTTTAGTTTGGTCGTTAATCAAAATAAGTTGGTACCAAACAATCATAGAATATTATACTTTTTTTTATTCAATCATTTGTGGTAGCAAAGTCATCTAGCTACATGTCCACGAGTTCTGTTTAGATTTGTACTTTTAAGTTACTTTACTTTTATATCACAGTGTTTTTCCTAAATAATTTCGTTTTTAGCTTCCTACGTTTCCACATCAAAAACGTCTGTATTCGAATCGACATTTTGTTCGCTATTTTCATTATTACTTGAACTATTCGCGTCTAATTCTATATCTGTCACTGTGATAACTACGTCTTCGTCCTCACACAAATCTATGACTTCCTCCTCTTTACTCGTATCTTTGAAATCGTTGTAAAGATCGTCGAGTATTTCGATATTGTCGTCCGTAGATTCTTTGACGAATTCGACCTCATCGTCAGATTTGAGAATATCGTCGCTGGAACTGACTCGTTCGTTACACGTTTCTTCCTCGGCCTTTCTAGATTTAGTTTTCAATTGCAGAACGGGTTTGGGCGTTTGCACGTCCATTTTTATCTTCTTGAAATCGTGGCAGTTGTCGATTAGCTCATTTTCTTGCACGCTCAAGTCACTAGTTTCTGAGATCGTGCGCTTTCTACTCGCGTCACCGATTTTGAGAGCTAGGTTCGGTGCTGAATTAGTTTTAGTGGGCGGAGCGTCCGTGAGCGTTTTGTAGATAACCGAGTTACTTTTGACCACTTTGATTATTTTCTTGCCGGACGTAGTCTGAGTGGTGATTTTGCTTTTCGTGGATATTTTGATCGGCTTCTTGGTGGCTCTAATTTCGTCGAGGGACATCACTTTGAAGTCCAACGACTTTTTGGCGTAGGACTTCTTGCCGGCTAGTTCGTCTAGTGACTTGTTGTATTTCGTGGACAGATTGAGTTTGATGACTTTGCTCTCGTCCGGCTTGAGTATGGGGGGCGGGGCGGCGTAGTCGTAGAAGGCGGCGGTCTCCGCCTGTATTTTCTCCAGCAGCTCCAGCTCCTCGCACTTCGGCCGCGTCTCCGGCTCCGGCTTTCGCGGCTCCGGCACATCGGCACATTTCGTCGGCGTGAATGACGGAGCGCTCTCATTATCGGACTCTGCAAGAACACACCGGGTAATCGTTTAGTTTCATCTCGCAATACGACGGCACAGATCTCTAGACCGTAAAGTCACGTGTACGATTACTACGGGTGTGTCCTTCCAGTCTGAAAGAGAGCTAGGAGCCGGGATCGGGTTTGAAAGAAACGTCACTCGTATTACGAAACGCATTTATTTACTCGATACTAAAGTTAACACAATTTCTGTCGAAACGAAGCCGTACTAAAACCTTTTCTAGTTCCAATATCAGTTCCTATGTGTTTAAATATAATAACAACTTCAAATGAACACTTCGGAGCTCCGAACGAATCTCACAGATTGTTTACGATGGACACCGATGAGAAGACAACCTTTATCATCTCCATTGAAACATACCTACATACTATCTGTATCGACTCATGTAATCTCAATGGGATGGTTCACAAACCTCATCGGCCCCTAGTCAACAATCTGTGAGAATGTAACAGACAGTATCCGTAATAATCGTACAGTGCTAACAAAAGACCTCATGCCAGCTAGGAGATGTAGATATATTAATATGTTAAATGTTACTTCTCGTTAAAACATCTGTAACATACACAACGTAACAACTGGACGCCCAACATAATATAATAAATAAAGTAAAACAGTTGCCAAAGCATACAATGTGTAGAGGGCGCAATTTTTTGCTCCAGGCAGTATTATCATAGTATAAGGAGGGGAAGTAGGTTATCTCCAGCCCAATCCGCGATACAATAATTGCCTACCGTCTTAGGGTTGTCAATTTTAGGAATATAACACATCTCTTATTTAGTCAATAAAGTTCAGCAATGGTTTTTTCTATCAAATATACAAATGTATTCAAGATACAGAGCAGTATGATTATTTATGTTTAAAAAATTGGCCAAGGGCGAGTCGGACTCGCGCACCAAGGTATCAATACCGTTATATAGCAAAAATAGGTAAAAATTGTTTTTTTTTTTGTATGGGAGCCGGAGTCGCAGTAATAGTGTCCCGTTTTTACCCTTTGGGTACGGAACCCTAAAAATGATAAAATAAACCTGCCGGCGGCGGCGGCGGCAATTCTGGAAGTGATGAATTATTAACACAGCAATAGTTTCTCCTGCGATTATCAGACATTTTTGATTCATTTAGCGGTGCCGAAAAGCCGTGACGCGCGAACGTCGTGCAGTGTAAGCCCCGACTGGCGCACTGAGAAACGGGTTGAGATTTTGTTAAGTGTGCGTACGGCGACGCATAGTTACTATGGCGCACACATACAAGCCGCGCGCGTTGCGTTTGTATGAAGATAACTTACTTCCCCTCTTTATACTATGGTATTATATGAAGCTCAAACAGACCATTAGCTGAATTCATACAACAGAATAAAAACCTTAGAGTTAAGACAAAAGAAAAACTAAGCAGGTACTTGCGAAACCAAAAACCTAACCCAAAAGGTACCAATCTATTTTGTACTACAACTAAAAGAACAACAAACTGTTATTGCTCTAAATCTTTTTTTTTTCAATAAAAATTAACTATAAGAAGATTTTGTGATGTGTTTTATAACGAATAGTCAATCCATTCTTGAGTAAAATAAATTTTGGACCAGAATAACATTAAACTATTGTCTAAACCGAATTATGTAACAAAAATACAAAAAATACTAACAATTTATGCTCATTCCCATTTAAAATAACGTAGCATGTGGGTATTTGTAAATAAATAACTACCCACAGTACGGGAACAGTAAAAAAAATCCAATAAATATCTAAACTAAAACTATACAAACTAAAATACCCCACACCAGGTTTACAACATAATAATTATGTGGTATATTGATTAATGACTAGGTACATGACCTCACTCCCCCTTTTGCAGTTCTCTTCAGGAGCCTGATTCACAATGCACGTTCAACTGGGATTCGAAAACATATCGCGCGCTCATTGGTCAACGCCTAGTCACGTGTCAACGTGGACCAATAGTAATGCAGGAATTTCGAACTGACGTTGTGAATCAATGCGCTGATATAATATAGGAACTTCTCTCAGTGCAAAAATATTAAAAAAAACAATCGTCTCGGTTGTTAACAGGGGACTACTAGCTACCTACTCTCATTGGAAGCGTTTCAAAATCGCTAAGCTAACGCTTAATTTTATACGAATACATTTTAAACGATATTCTGAATTAAAATCATGCTAGTGACCCGTTGTGCCTACACCGAATTCTCGATCGAAAACAAATTAGAAAATCTAACTATTTGTTTTAATTCCTTCGATATTATGCGTGACATACTCTAGCACTTTAATTCATAGTATCGTACTACATTAGTAATACGTCGTCGTAAGCACAATATTTTATATTAGATATAGTATCAAAGTCTTACATTCACAAACCATACGTGTTGATATAATACGGTATAATTCTACATTTTAACTTTTTTTTTCTTTTTTTATCTATCTACTTGATGGTGCGAAATATTATTATAAGAGTTAATAATATAAATTCACATGTGTTTATTTCATCGTTTCACCTTAGTCTAACAGACAAACAATTTAAAGGCGTAAAGCATATTTTTACACTTATAAAAAATGAATTCGTGTATATATATTTTTATTTGTATTTTTTCCATATATTAATACCTATTTTCTCTATAAAAAAACATTTCCACACATAAATTTACAAACTCTTCCGTTTTAAAACAATCACCGTTTAAATGTGTGTATATAAATATTGTTACACGTTTTATCCTCTAATATAATGCTTTATATCCTACGTTCAATGAAAAGCAAACTCTACTCTAATAGCTAAGATATGAAATTGCATACACTATGTTATTGCACATACAAAAATATCGACTACATATTTTTAAAAGAGAGAGCTCGAAACAGATAACCTATTCAATTCATAACTACAGAGGCGAGGCTGCCATAAGGACTAAAACAACACAAACCGTGCCCCTCGTGGCAGAAATAAAGTACTAACTCGAATAAAATACATCTGTTAGTAAATTGAATATTTTGAATTAGCTACACAGTAAATAAAACTAATTTTACCCTCAGGTGTATAACATATTTACCTAACCTGTAGTGTAACACATTCTATGCATTATAATATTAAATAGATGTGAAACATTAAAACTAATCGATTAACATTCATCGACTTTTTAAAATAATGAAATAAATACTCTACTTCTACCCTCGTAATATAATATTGTATATTGCAATAGCGCACCCGTATATTGGCTCAATACATACCCATACGATGTTACAATATTTTATGTATAACAATATAAAGCGGTATTATATTCTAAGTGAGCTTTTAAACATTATAATATTGTTTATCGTGTTCGCGAATCGTGGCCTAAGCCTCAAACGCCACCAGCTTCAGCGGTTTAAATCATTCAAGAATGTTATACAAATATATATAAATAAGAATCATTTCAAATGACTACCGAGAATTTATAATTCCTCAATACATTGCAATTTAGTAGTCTGGCATCGTAAGCTCAGCTATACGAGGAGACGCAGTACTCCAAACTTATTTTTTATTATGCTTTATATTATGCAACGTTTCATAAAAAATTACCCCAAAATGATGTAGGTTCACTATGTGACATTATAAGTTATAACCCACCCACAATAAATACGAATCTGTACCGTTTAAATCGAATCATATGGGGCTGCTTTCTCAGTACTGCGACTCGCGATATAGCCAGGCTTAGAACATGTAACTTCAATATAGCCGCATACCTTCTTCGAAGTTGACGACGATATTGTCGACGGGCAGCGGTGCGTATTGCTCATGTGGGTGGGGCATGGCGTGCGGGAGGTGCGCGTGTGGGTGGGGGTGAGCCACCATGCGCCGCGGCATCAGATCGTTGGTGCCGGGGAGCACACCCAAGATCGCAGTGTCGAGGACCACTGGAATCAAGTTGAAGATGATATGAGCATTTTGAAATTTATAATGGCGTTACAAATGAATTTCGAAGCAACGAAATTACTAGCAACGACATGTACGGACGACGCTCAACTTTCATAAAAATAAAGTTTAAAAAACTAAAACCCGACTACTAAAACACGCTCTAAAAAGTACGAAACAAGAAAACAGTTTATAGGGATATGGAAATGTTTAAAGGATAGCCGTGGTCGTGTGTATGCCCTTTATTATATTAATATAATATTATAATGAATCTGTTTTGCTCTAGTAGGCTCTTGCTCTAGCGTTTAATAGTTTTAAAGTTACGAGGGAACAGATGAACATCCATTACCACATGCATACATACATACATACAACCATACATACATACAGGCCAAAATCATAACCCTCCTTTTTGCTTCGCCGTAGTCGGGTAAAAACTGGAAAGCGAATGGCCGCACACAGGCTCACTAATGGCAATTTGGATATAAAATGTTAGATGGGTTGTTATTGGTAGACCAGAGAGTAACACGTCATTATCAGTAGATACAGTAAGTTGTTCATCTTAAAATTATATGTGGCCAATACTATATAAAAAATCCAACACTAAAAACTTTACTGAAAAATAGACTGAGCAAACTTTAGATATACACACATGAGGTAAAAAGCTGCTAGTGTGCTCATATAATAACACTAATATAAAGCCAAGGTTTTATATCAAACATACCTTGCTGCCTCTGCTGCTGCCACAGCAGCTGTGGCTGCAGCACCGGCGGGGCGGGCGCGGGCACCGGCGTCGGCACCACCGTGCTCAGCGCCGGCTGCTCCGCCGTGGTCGAGTCCGGCACGCTGCTCGCTGGTTGAGCCTGAAATTGTTATGCATATGTTATGTACCATTGAGGAAATTGATTCCTAGGCAGATGACAGACCAACGTCATTTGGTCGGATCATGTCAATTCAATGTTAACTGTGATCTGTCGGCTGAGTTTGACGTAACCCGACCAAACTACGTAGGTCCCCCATCTGACTAGGAATCAACTTCTCTGATCAGAAAAGTTGATTTGTAGGCAGATGGCAGACTTATGTAATTTGGGCGCCTTATTTCAAACCCAGCCAACTGATCACGATTAAGGTGCCAGTTGGCAGCGGGCTACATGAAGCAACCGCAGACGACGTGTCGCAGCGTCACTACTGGTTTCTATGTATTTCTATGAATAAGTGTTGCTAGCTTCGTGTCGATGCGGAGGGTATTTAATAGAAATACATACAAACCAGTATTGTCGCATTCATGATAATTCAATCTTTAGGTTCATATTAATAAAAAATTTGAAGAGAAAATACTAATACTATCTAGGCTAAAGTCCCACTTAGTGTTGGTACTGAAGTTATATTTTACTATCCAACACAAAAGTTATGTATGTGTAATGTGTATGTATGTTGTTGTACCCACTTACTACAAAAATGGATAATTTACACTGGATAAATTAAAATATTTTGCCAAAAACTTTTCACATGTTGTTCAGCATTGAACATGTTAACTAGTTCGCGTTGTCGCACACTCATCACATTCTTAAACTACTGAACTCAACCTACTCTAAATAAAGTGATGAATAGCATAATTTGTACATATATGTGTTGTGTTTAGGAGACTTGTAAATATTTGTGTGCGTAAAAGTGAAGAAGTATATATTGTAAGAATTAGTTACAATAAATCAGATATCAACTTCTAGTTGTGTCTCACTCATCTCCATTTTCTACCCTTAAACACTCGTCCAGGGCTACTCTCTGGAAGTGTTCCGACCGACTCCCAAATCCCTACCGACAACCTCTCACTGTGGCCAAGACACCTTTAGCCTAACCACAGTCACCTGAGCCTGGGTGATTGACAGTGAGAAAATCATTTCCATCCTTTATTCCCTTCAACTATCCGCCTGGTACCTTAAGTCTCATGGTAGCAGGTTTCCTGGACTTATTAAATATATTTATATATCACAAAAACATATGGTTAGGGCTAGGACCTTAGGGCATTAGGGTGGTAGGTGTTAGGGATCCTAGTGCTAGGCTACAGCTCTCCCCCATAGTAACGTGAAACCTTATCCTGGGTTTTACACATGTATTAGACAGGGACAAGTATGAGCCTAGTCTCCTACTTGGCTAATTAAGGAAAATAATGACATTATGAATGATTATAACTTACAGTGGTGTTTGGGACAGTATTAGCAGGGGTGACTTCATCGGCCCTCATGTCGCTTGCATGTCTGTTCTTGTGGAGGAACGGACAATACTTTTTCCGGCAGCCACTCGGTTGATTCTCCCAGTAACACGGAATTTGCTTACGGTTTTTCTAAAAAAAATAATATAAAAATTGCTATATTATTAAATATGCTAGTTACATTGAAACATAATCCAATTACCTATTTTCAAGAAGAATAAAATAACTTTTAAGAATATAGTAATTAATTTTTAAAAGATTATCATTGTTTTTGTCTACATCTTGTTTTACAACATGACCAATAGTTTTAGATCCTATTTGATACAAACAAACATACTAGGAATCAAAATATAGTAGATGTTTATGATGTTTATGATATAATTTTAGATAATAAACTTACCCTGAGTTCCATGTGACGTAATTTACATCTTCTGTCCATACACTTGCCCTGTTGCCAGGCAGCGCACATAGTCTCACAGCCCAGAGCAAGAGGCTCATGGCGAAATACACAGTTATCCCCCTATAAAGATTAGTTCATTTAAAATAATGTTGCATTATAACCAAGAGAGAAATTATATGAAATTTTTAAATGCTGACAACTATTTTATTCCAAAACATTCAGTATTTAAAAGATACATTATGATAGTGATAAGGCACAAAACTTACCTAAATTTGTAGTAAAACTATTTATAACTCATTACATGATTTCACCAATAAAAATTTAATAAGGTTAAGAATTATGATGGAAACTTACTTCAGTGTGGTATTCAATATAGTCTATTTCTACAAATAAACAAAGCAAATCAAACTGGGTATAACATACCTTGATACATGTGGAATAGTAGTAAAAGTAACAATCGTTTGATTTTGTGGGAGAATCCATCATTTGAGTTACTGGATCTGTAAATATCAGACACTTTCTAAGCACACAATTATTGAAAAAAATATAGTATATTACACATTTTACAGCCAATAGCTTGAAAACATGTGGATTAAAGCTGAAATGTGAACCCAGAAATACACGTAAATACTTTGAAGTCGCGTTTTGCTTTTTGGTTGGAAAGTGATTTTTTACTATTTCTATGAATGTTGGTTAGATTTTTCTTACCTTTTACAGTCTAAAATAAATTTAGATTCTAATTAAATTAATTATATACACAACAATACAAATTATTTCAACAAAAAATGCCAGAGATGTCGAACGTCACTTGTAAGAAATTGGAAGAATGGCGGACATTCACAAATCACAATTGACAATAGTCTATGGTCAAAAAGAGCTCTATGGTAGCGTAAGCAAGTAACTTTTGCCAGAAAAAGGTAGGAATGCGAAAGCCGGGTAGTGCCAAGTGGTGCACCGTAGACGGTTCACGGTAGACGTAGACGTAGGCCACGTAGTGCAGTGATAATCAACCTTTTTTTATACGGGTCTTAACTCTTATAAAATTAAGATTAGCTGTCTTAGGGCTCCCACACAGAATTGCGAATTCACATCGCATCGTAAATATCTGCGACAAAACTCATACTAAAAACGTGTGGGAGCCTTTTACCTACCTACGCATTGCTAAGCCTAGTGAGTGTCTGGCAATATTAAAAAAGGGGCGCTTGAGGTGCCCCTTTTTGTTTGCCTTTGGAGTTTGGCGCCTCTTTTTATCCGGCGCCCTGGGCGGTCACTGGAACAGGCCCCAGCGTCACCCCTCTCCTAACGCCGCTATGGCTAGTGCCTCAGTGTGAGTTGAGCCTTCAGATACGCCATACGTCCAATCAATCCAACAAGATCGATCGGCCTCTCCGTATGTGATGGCCTTAACCTACGCGTAATTTGTATTCTGTGACCTACGCATTGCCACGGCCCACAGCATATTGCGCTTACAGATTTTAGAAGATTGCGCTAGTTGACGTTGGTCACTACTCAGTGCCAGCACCGAAGAAATCTCACTCAGGGCGCTGACTGGCTGTAGGCAAAAAAACGTGACCCGTCGCGACATGTTTCTTATGTCAATGGTCGCGAGTCGCGAGTCGCGACGCTATTTCACTGCAGCCCCAGTCTGAGTTGAGCCGAAGAGTTCGGAGTTCGGACTGATCGGTGATAGCAGATCGATCTGACCGCAGCCAAATATTGTGAATTTTTTAAGTTTTATCTGCCAAAGCCTAAAACCGTAGTCCTACAACTCGGGCGAATTAACATGACACCTGGTTCAATTGACGTTTCTCTTAAGTACTGAGTGCAAAAAAAGTTTTTTTATTTTAAGTTATTTCAAAAAAAAAATTACGTTACCGGAACTAGTTATTTTTATAGGGCTACACTAACCACAGTATTAACCAAGTACGAGTTGGACTCGCCCAAGGGTTCCCCAGCAGGAATACGAGGTTTATGGATGCGTCCGATAATTTGGATCTAGCTTCATATTAATATATTCCGTGAGTAGCTAATTCATACCACAGACGCACGGCAATGTTCAAACGTTAATACGAATAACAAAAACTTAACAAATTTAACGTTCAAACGTAACAACTAACAAATAACACAACAAAACTCAACAAAAATCCAAAAACAATAACCATTAACTACTAACAAATAACTCCGAAACGCAAACTCAATAATACACGTGTAACGGTAACAGATTTAATATGCTAACGCTCCTGGACGCGTACGACGAGAGCGGGGTGCTGCGCGGGGAAGCGAGGGAGGGGTAAAATTTAAGCCAGGTGTCAAGTTAACTCGCCCGAGTTGTACATAAAAGTAGTTTGCCGCCAATTTGCCCCATTGCAGTTTGCTGAAAAACTCGTAAAACCGATTTAGCTACGGTAACTCTAGCCAAAATTTGCGTGCGAGTCGTTATATCCAGTATCTTTTAAATCGCGTTACGCCACTGTTACTAACGTAGAGTTTTTTTAAATTTAAAACATGTTCACCATTTCATCTAAGCAGTGGCGGGGCAAGACTTAGGGCATAAACTGCGTTACGCGTGTGTACGCACGTGAGCACGTCGCGGGCCACGCTTTTGGTGCACGCACGTGAGCACGTTCGCGTGCTTATGCGCGGGCATCGGCGCGTGCATCCGCGTAACGCAGTTTTCTCAGTACAATTTTGACGTTGGAGGTGTACAGTCGAGTAATTATGGATAAATTAATGTTGTATTATTTATCAAGACGACGGCGACGACGAATTGCCAAAAAAAGACGCCAGCCAGTAAGCCCGTACGTTGAATCTAGGTTACTGTGCGGGGAATTCGTGGTGAAGTTTGGTATATTAAGAGAAAATGAAAGGTTTTTTTTCAAATATTTTAAAGTTTCATTACAAGTCTATGATGAATTATATTCAAAACTGGAGCCCTATTTGAAGACTAACAATCTACGATTGAAATCTACGTCAATCGTATCACCAATGGAACGATTTGCAATGACATTGCGGTAAGTAAAGACATTTCGATATTAATAATCATCTTTATTCATGTAAAAAAACAGTCATTATTTAACAAAAGTTTAGAACACTCATATTTTTTTGCCAATTTATGTAAGTCACATTACTGTTTAGCCACATCAAGCAAGAAAGAAGAAGAAGTTCTTATTGTTTCGGCAGTGACACCTGAATATGGCTTAAAATGTTTTTCTTGATGTGGTTCACTCTGTTCTTAGGACCGAAACACATAACCGCACACTTATTAATCATCATATTAATCACAGTTTCTTACATTTATTAATTATATTTTGTTATTTCTAAATTACACAGTTTTATCGTTTTCGTTTTTTTTTATCTATACCTACTTATTCACTAATTTTTTTATATACTTAATCACAACAGTCATCACAGTGTCTTGCATAAACGCTACGTTACAATTAGTTTTTGATTAATCATTTGAAATACACTAATAAAATCACAGGTTCAAGTTTAAAATAAAAAAACACAATAACAGTTAAAACAGTACAATAAGTCTATGTCTTAATTATATTAATATACCTACCTTACAAAGTATTAATTATAATGACGCATATTGATTGCAAGTTTTTACATATGAATATTTCCCTTATTAATTATTCCCTTCTATTACTAGATCGGGTACTAATATTATTTTAAATTCTTATTTATCATCACAATCATAATCACAGTTTACTACATAAAAGATTAAATTTAAGAAGAGGACATATGAAGGAGCAATGTTATGAGTAGGTTCAAAAAAAAGGTCCATTAAGTAAAAAAGGGGTCTATTGATACACTTTTTTATTTGACCCCAAAATAGGGTTTAAGATAAAAGTGTCCGAATCGACCCCGTTTCTTTCCTTATGAACATTACACCTCAAGGCTTGTAAACTTTTGGCGAATGCCCTTGCATATCATAATAATTGCACATGAGACCAGAAAAATATAAATATAAAATTGCGCTTTTTACTAACTTAAATAGTTCTTCATGTTCTTCTCTTTCTTTTGTTCTTAATAATTAAACAGTCTTAATCAAATCTTCAAATTCTTTCTTGTTACCTATTTATTCATTGTTCGTATCTGATCTTACATTTAAGGATTCTAAATCATTCGTTACCGTATTTTGCGTTAATGAAAGGTCATCAATGGTAATAATCATTTCTTTTTCTATATCAATCAAAGCGTCTAATACTTTCGTACGAAATATTAATTTTTTAAAGCAACTCAATTTTTTTACAGTTGGTAATAATGACTTAAAAAAATTCAAGTCTTCGTCCATATTATCTGCAGTGTTATTCTTCACGCAATTTAACAACTCTAATTCGAAATCAGTTGGCGATTCGCACTTACGTTTCTTGGAAGATCGTGTTTCTTTGGTAACGCTGGAGCTGGTTCTAGGTACATTAATCAAATCTTCTTCAATAATCGTATTATTTTGTGAAGTTCTCGGTGACGCGTTTTGCTCTACTGACTGATTAAAATTGTCTGCCGATTCTTCTCCTTGAGTATTCGAGTTTGAATCTAAAAATGACAGCATGTCATAGTAAATGTATGTTTTATTTGCCCTGGAACCGGAGCCTGATTTAAGTTTTTTTTTAGTAGACCTCACTCTTATATAAGTGTCTCTTGCAGTTTTCCATCTTTGCTGCAGCTTTTTCACTGAAACAATAACACAGGTATTTTATTTTATTACAGATATTTAGTTAGTGGACATACCTTCGTCGATATTCATCTGGCGTATCATACAGGACTAACCACGGTCAGAAAAATAGTAACAGAAGTTTGTCAAATTATAATTGAAAGGTTAAAGGAAGAATGTATACCAAAATTTTCCCGTGCGCTATGGGAAGAGACTGAAAAAGGTTTTTTAACGCAAGCCCAGTTTCCTAACTGCATAGGTGCAATAGACGGAAAACATATACGCATTATAAGACCTCCACATAGTGGTTCCCTCTATTACAACTATAAGCATTACTATTCTATTGTACTGCTTGCAATGTGTAACGCCAACTATGAGTTTACCTATATAAACGTGGGAGTGCAGGGTAAAGAATCTGACTCCGCAATTTTCACACAAAGCCGATTGTACGAACAAATCAACAATGACTTAATAGATATTCCTCCTGCCAAAGCATTGCCCGTAATACACAATGATAAACCAACCAACATTGCTGCAACCGCAGCTTTGCCCTATATTATTGTAGGAGATGAAGCATTTGGGTTATCTAGCCATGTCATGCGGCCATATGCTCGAGCTCTCGATTTAAACTACAAAAAAAAAATATTCAATTATAGGTTAACGAGAGCGCGACGTTATATTGAGTGTACATTTGGTATCATGGCTAATAAATTTCGCATACTCCATCGTCCATTGAACGTTGGAAAAGACAAAGCAATTTGTTTTCTTAAAACAATTTGTATTTTGCATAATTTTATAAGATCAAGAAGTCAAATTAATGACTTTCATGATATTGTCATTATACCAGACCATATACGTTCATAGCCTAAGAAAATTAAGCCGAAAATGGACGATCAGCGGAAATAATTCGTGTAGTTTTGAAAATCGCTACAGTTATTCCTTGAGATATCCAGATAAACATATCGAAAATCCCCAAGGGTGGGGGGTGAGCTAAAGGTGTAGGGGGGGGTCAAAGGACCCTTTTTTTAGATTTTAGCTCATAAGTCTAAAACCTGCACAAATAGCGTAACGGTTACTTCTAGGAAAACATTCTACATAAAATTTCCTTTAAATTTGATCCTATAATTTTTTTGTATGGTCGATACTTTAGAAGTTACAGAGTGTTCAACTTTATATAGGTATAAAAAATGAGACGGTTTTATAAATAAAATAAAATTGGTATATTTTCAAAATGTATTCAAATCTAGAAAATAATAATTAGACAGTCTTAATTAAATCAATAATTTTCTTCTACTACATCATCATCATCTTCACCTTCTATATCTACCAAATCTACAGGTACGCCATTTGTACACGAACCCAAGCAGCCGTTGCATACTAGACTGCACGTGATACCAGCTTTTCGGCATCCACAATTACCAGTGCAATCACTTTTGCAGCGACAAAATATTGACTTCAGCACGGTGTCAGGAGCTGGAGGATCATGAGTGGTAACAGGCTCGAGGTTTCCATCAGCTCCTCGCTTCCATCCCCACATTTCAGGAGGCAGTGCGTTACCTAACCACTCTTGTACTTGGTGGAACACTCGGAATGAGTGAAATTTTGCTGATCCTTTTGTAGGTGGGAGAGAGGAAAGATCTGGTTTCAATTTGGTGCTGGATTTGACAAAAACTGAGTATCGATGTCTGTTAAGATCAAGCTGATCAGTGGCTGCACGATACATCGTCAAAAACATCCTTTCTCCTGACTCTGCTATTTCTTCAGATGTTGATGTTGGATTGTAGAAGATGGCGGCAATATCCTTGATTTTTGGTTTTTGATCAAATAGCATAACAACTGACACTTTGCCTTTCCTGTAAATAGCTGAAGTTGTGTCGCAACCGCTGAAGCTATGTAGGAAAAGAATGGAAGAGCAAAATGAGAGTTTTTGGAGTTCTTGTGAGGAAAATATTTGCATTTCCACTTTCATTAATCTTGGTCTGTCCCTTTCAAACTAGTGTAACCATGCTTCTTGCCTATGTGTAAATCTTAAGACATTTTAAAAGAAAATCGCACAACTGAGAAGCTCAGTTTAATAACAATTATTGAAATTAAATAATATTAAACTGAAGCAGGAAAGCGCAGTATTAAAACATGTCGTTTATATAATATTTATGCCTTATTTTATCGTTTTCTACGAAAAATGCTTTTTTCAATTTACTACCAATGTATTATCGTATATTTTACATGGCAATTGTGCGAAAGGGACAAACCAAGAAAATCGATTTCTCGCTCGTGCTCGCTACTATAAGGAGATATTAGTTAATAAAAATAATACTTTAGCACATGGAAGTAAGGTTCATTTTAATATTTCAAAATGATGAAGTAAGCCTTCCCGCTGTATAGTACTTCCTAATTCCATGGTGACTAGTCTAACGTTTTGTAATAATAGCAGCTAGGACAAATAATTATCTGTGAATAGCAGGTATTTGAATCAGAATAAGTTGTTTTCTTAGTCTCGGACGTTCGATGCGTGTTATTTTTGCGATTCGCACTTTTGAGGAATTTGACCCCCCCTGTAGTTCCTAAAGTATCGACCGTACAAAAAAATTTATAGAACATAATTTAGAGGAAATTTTATGTAGAAAATTTTCCTAGAAGTAACCGTAATGCTATTTGTGCAGGTTTTTTACTTATGAGCAAAAACCTAATGCCGGCACTCGACATAGGCGAACGCGTTGGCCAACGCGTCTGCAGACGCGTTGGCCCAATGTGTAGAACGGGCGTTCGCGCGTTGGCCGTAGGTATTTAGACGTTGGCCAACGCGCGAACGCCCGTTCTACACATTGGGCCAACGCGTCTGCAGACGCGTTGGCCAACGCGTTCGCCTATGTCGAGAGCCGCCATAAAAAAAGGGTCCTTTGACCCCCCCCTACACTCTTAGCTCACCCCCCACCCTTGAGGACTTTTGACATGTTCATCTGGATATCACAAGGAATAACTGTAGCGATTTTCAAAACTACACGAAATATTTCCGCTGATTTTATTAATTTGATCGTATTATCAGTTCGGGGGTTAATTGGAAATACCCACAGAGATTCGTATACATTACGCGATAACTTCGCAGATTATTTCGTTGCAGACGGACAGCTGTCATGGCAAGATCGCAGTATTTATTGAAGATAGTTGGCTTTTTTATAATTTATGTACATTCAATAATTGAATTTTCACGGTTTTTTACCACACATTTTTTATTAACATAGCAGGCATATTTTAATAATATACCTAATGATTTTATTTGTTAAATTCATCGGATGTAACCAAATAACTTAGATTGTTGTAAACTAAAGTTGAGAGATGTCAAAGAAAAACCTACAAAACTACAAAACGCACGCTTATTTTACAAAGTTACTGGCCCAATTCTAAAACCAATATAATAAATATTTTAGTTGATAATTGTTTTATTTATTTACCTACCGATCCACTGTTTCTGCCCTAAAATGATTTTGAACCCTAAATACACCGATAGTGTAATGGCGGCTCTCGACATAGGCGAACGCGTTGGCCAACGCGTCTGCAGACGCGTTGGCCCAATGTGTAGAACGGGCGTTCGCGCGTTGGCCAACGTCTAAATACCTACGGCCAACGCGCGAACGCCCGTTCTACACATTGGGCCAACGCGTCTGCAGACGCGTTGGCCAACGCGTTCGCCTATGTCGAGAGCCGCCATAAAGTAGTGTGAAGCTCGCAGTCGTGAACATACTGGTTGTCTCGTGACGCGCAAAATGGCGGCGACCGCGTGGCCGAAAGCAAGAACTTTGGAATCTATCGAGCAATATAAAACCATACCAATATTATGGGACATTGTTCACACGAATTTCACAATGTTCAGAAATACGCAGTATCTCTGCACTAGTTTTGAATATAAGCATGATTTTATATTTACGTAGGTAAATTATTGTAAATATTCCCAGTTTTAATTTTATAGTTGGATTAATTGTTGAAAACATTTAATTGACACAAATAAAATTGAAATAACTAATTATATATAACTAATTGCATAGATTATTAAAAATAAAAATTTGGCGCAAAGAATAGTTTACCTAACCTACGTTATTATAAAATAAATAAAGAGTGTAGGTACTTACCTTGTATGTTTTTTTCTGCTTCACTCCAGTCATCATAATTTTCAAACAGTACTTTACAAATGTCTAGCCATGCTTTTGATTTAGCGTCCCGGTCTTTAAATATTTCGCTTGATTGGTCCCATATGGCAGGACGACACTGAACTTCAACAATTACCCTTTCTGTATCAAAATTTGTCATTTTTTGTTATGGGCCGGGCACGCGCGTGCGGTCGGTTCGAGATAGCGCTGTCAACTGAACAAGCACGCGCGTGCACCCGCTAGCGGGCTTCGCGCGTGGACCCGTCCAACGTGATGCGTGATCACGTCGCGTGCATGCGTGCCCCATTGCACGGAAGTATCACGCGACGGGCTCACGAGCGTGTGCACGCGCATGGGCACGCGCGGGTCGTTTTTGTATGGACACGCGAGAGGCACGCTTAACGCAGTTTATGCCCTTAGGTCTTGCCCCGCCACTGCTTAGATACTTAGGCTGGTATAAATAGTCAGTACTTAAGATGCGACCCGGTCTCAAGACGCGATTCGGCTCTGTGATTGATCCAAATTTTGACAGCCAACCAATCACAGAGTCTGAACCGTGTCTTGAGACCGAGATGCATCTTGAGTACTGACCGGCCTTACTAAGCTGCCAAAACTGAAATAACACTGTAAGGCTGGATTATACATTTGCTTGCGTCCGTAATCATGCGGAATTTCCGCCGCGGAACTTCGCCATAGTGCGTTTAGACCACTGACCTCCATTATACAAGACGTACTTGTATAATGGATGTCAGTGGTTTAGGCACACTCCTCAACTTAGCAGTTATCAGTATGTTGCGTGGTTGGTCCTATACTTAAATTAAAATATAATAATAAAACACACAATGCGATGTATGAACTTTATTTATGGATAATTAATACATTTATGTTTTTATTAGGTACATTAAAAATAAATAAATGCTCAATGTCAGATTCATTAAAAGCGACTACAAAACTATAATATGCAACTAATAATAATAATCTAACTATGTATAAAACTTTTGTTGCATAGGTATCAGGGTAATTTAATTTGCATCGTTATTTGACTTTCTAATGTTATTGTTAAATGTTTACTCACAATCATTTAAGTATCTTGTTTTTTTCGACAAAAAGTGTTTATGCTTGTTATCATTATAAGGAATATAAAAAAATATTATTGAAAACTGTACTTGATTCATGGATAAAATTATACTAGACAATAAAAGGCAAATAAAATATAGAAAAGTCTGCATATTATGTATGAATTTTTAGTATATAGTGCATATTATAATATATGCAATTATCATGAGCACATTATTCCAATTTGTGCCCACTTCCCGACATCTAGCTTAGTGCTTGTCACTTCCGAAATGACAAACGCTCAACATAATTTACTATCAGTTCAACATTGCTCACGCCCGCACTCAGAGACATTTAATGATTACGAAGTATTTTGCGAAGACACAAAATATGTGGTCGCAAAGTCATAGCCGTACACTAAGACATACATAATTAGTAATCATTAAAATGTCAGCGCGGCTGCAAGTCTCAGAAAACATAAATAAATGAACAAAGAAAACACACTAACCATTGCTAAAGCACAACATACTATTTAAAACTATACGTATAAAAATCATGGGGTTCTCAAAATTTGTACAAATAGATGCCAATACTGAAGGGAATGTTTAGGTTTACATATAATTCAAAACGTAATATTAACAGGTCGCCTCATTCCAGCTAAAAAGTTTGCTAATAAACCTACTGGATGAATGCAATTATATGGACAAACACAACACTTATTAAAACAATAGAACTCGACTTTCTTACTAACATACTGAACAGTCTTATAGAACTCAGACATTTTTAATCCAATATCAACAAACAAGACATTTCTATGTACGAAACAATGCAGAACTAAATTAGAAATGCAGCAACATGCAGATTTCACAAGGTAACCAATAAAATGTAACATGTAACTGACCGAATCAAAGTATTAATCATGCCACGCCCAGTGCATAATAACGATATTTTACAACCAAAATAAGTAGGATATTTTTACTTTAATACTTAACAAGCGTTTTTACATATTAATGATAATTGCAAAAGATGTTAATAAATGTACCCTTTTGTCATTTTTATATCACTGGACAACAAACAAAAATATTACGCAACACAAAAATTTTTCAATAATAGTTTTCATATGAAATGAAGACTAAATTGATTTGTAAACAAATATTTTGATCGCATAAGAAACCTAACATGTTTTCCGTAATATTTTGTTTGAAAAACTATTTTTCTCTTCTTACATTAACGTCATGAATAAATGCTTAGTGCAATTAATGTGATGGTTAACATGAATTTAATACGATTCTATAATGTATATTGCGTTAAGAGTAATTAAGAATAACAGTAGGTATAAGGCGTCTTTCAGCCCAATTAGTGAATTACTACTAACATATGGGGCAATTTTGATAACGGCACACCGGTGCATCGTGCATAACATTAACAACTCACAATAAATTTCGTTCTCGTCACAGACAGGCAAGACTTCCAAACATTCACGTAGTCCCCATATCACTAAATTTAGTTTTACCCTGACTATAAAGATACTGTTATATTGTCATGAAAAATTATGAAATGAGTATTTCATTTTTATGATGAACGTAATCTTCGAAACTTATTTAGTGGTATCTATGCAGAAAAGTAATGACTAGTTTTTTTTCGTATGAAATTGGGACGCGTTGGGCTAAAACATAACTATTGTAGATTTGGCAAAGTACTTATTTTCATGAAAATTATTGCCTTAAAAACAACTCTATCGCTGCTTTAAAGTCCTATGTAGGTTTTTTCTTGTCCATAATCATTATCTACATAACATACGACAAAAACCACACGTCAAACGACTAGTACTAGGGACGTAGGAACTAAACTGAAAGCATTATAGTCAGCACAGCGAGTACCAGGATACATATCAAACTATCACTTATTTGCTATCGCAAATAGCTCACGGGATCCCTGATCACTGTAAGGACATTATATACATGAGATTATTAGAGTAATGGACAATTCGATTACTTGTAAACGGGTGTCATAGACAAAATATAATTTCTGCTACTTCAACAAGACATTAATCCATGTAGATCGCTACAGACGGTGGGACGGGACTGCCTATCTCTTGGACGAGCTCTTAATCTGTTGTAACTTGAGACGGAGGACGTCCACGTCTGCTTCATTCCTCTGGGACACTGATTGCGTGGTATGCAACTGCGAAAGATGGTTTCTTGTGAATACAATACGGAAATGACATTGGGCAGACATAATGTCATAAATATCAATTTTACTGTGCAATATCACGTATTATGCAATATTGTTGACCATCTAGGGTTGATATTGAACGCGCCCGCCTTTCAATATTTTTGTCAAATAAATTATTCAATAATATTGTTTAATGACATTGCACATTAAATTGATCGTCTAGGGGCCCACTTACATTTAAACGATGGTAAAAGTAATTAGTTACCTCTAGCTGCGGGTCGATGCTAAGTGGGCGTGGCTCGACGTCAGTGAGGGCGCGGTTGTCGGCGACTGGCGTGCGCGGCTGCGACGATGGCGAGCTGTCACTCTTCAGACCTGCTTTAGCCTATTCAAACGAAATATAATTAGTGCCGAGTTCCAGCGTCTTGTATCTTTCTGTCTGTCTCTTTTTCAAATGTGCCTAAACAAATGCGATAGAATTATTAAGAATAACGTTTTCCAATACTAACGCATGGTTAGTAAAGTTTATTTAGTGGACGTTGGAAATCCTGCTGACATCATCAAGGTCGTTTTGCCTGCTATAGTTTGTGCGTTTTAAAATGATATGGGTGACACTTCTCATATTCCTTGCTACGGGTTTTTTTTACAAGAAAACAAAAAAAAATCTAAATGTAATAAATTATATTCCATCTACAAAAACAAATGTTTCCTATAATTGTAAATGAATAAAAATGAAAAGTTGCTAAATGCTAACTTATTAATATAAAATTATAAATTTTAACTGTGAAAATTATTGTTAAGGTGAATAGTAAAGCAAAATGCGTTTTAGACGTCTTTTTGGCGATGTTTTACAGCTAAATTACAGATCGGGAAATACAGAAGTTTTGTGTAATTAGAAAGTGTATCTTGAAATATATTGTCGTGAACGATATTTTTGGTGATCTTTATTCAGTTATCAGAAAATATATTTTTAAATCGCGTAAGATGTATATTTTAGGATGGGTTTTTTTTTTGGTTTAGCTAATCCGTTTATAATGAATCTTTGCATACATGTTTCTTTATTTTTTATCTTGATGATCGCGAACCATTTGCGATAAACAGTATTTCAAAATAGAAGTTTTATCATCAAACTCTTTAGTGCCTACTGTAAATCAAACTCCACTAGTAAATGTAGTAAAGCATTTGCTCATAAAATTTAACAGGCGTAAATTAGTTACAGAATGCGTCGTTGTCAACTCGAGATATGTACAACGGAGCGCGGCGTTGCCGTTCCGCGCACACGGCACAAGCAGTGCGTGCTCTTCTTTTGATTAGTCTCACTTTGACAATTTACCGGCTTTAAGTTTTAACAGTTTGCACTTTTCGATTTTGAAAAAAGTGAAAAATAATATTATGATCATGTGATCATCAGATGCATATTTTACAACAGTTTATTATTTATCGGACATTGTAATGTAAATTGTTACGTAAATGTATAGCGTACAGAATAGTTTATCACAGAGACTTCAAACAATTATTTTTTACTGTTACACTATTATACCTACATAACTATAGGATGTTTAAAAAATGTTTGCCATACATGGAGATAATATGCCATAGCTTCAGGGAAGGTTCAGTATTGTTAAAGGAAGCCGTAAAATTTTAAAAAAATACTTTTAATGAACTTTTTAGGGTTCTGTAGTCAACAAGGAACCCTTATAATTTCGGTCTGTCCGTCTGTCTGTCTGTCTGTCCGCAGTCTTGCTCAAAGACTATAGGACTTACAAAGCTGTAATTTGGCATTAAGACCGAGCTCCCTTTTTTTGCTGTGTTTTCTAATAAGTATTACGATCCCGGAAGACGATGAAACACAAATGAAATTGAGATTTATTTAATGATTGTATATTTATCTGATACTTGCCTAACGGAAAACACGATTCACTTATTTTGACTCTATAGTTTCATTTTTCGAAATTATGAATTTTTCTGGGTTTTTCAACAAATATCTGTTACACTTATTGAGTTACTATCATTCAATAACTTGCACTACTACAATCACACACTATATAAAAGATAAACTAAAGGAAATATTAGAATTGTATTTAATTTTTAAGTAATCAATAATCATCAAAAACATTTTTGGGACTAGCGAAATTTACTTTCGTGCTATAATGCGCCGGACCGTTGCTACGCGATATTGTTTACTATTAGCTACAGCGCAAAATACATTTCATCATCATTTAATATACCTTCATGTGTATACGCATCAGACAATGCATTGATTTTCAAATTGTTTTTATTCACAAAATTTTTATTTTTGTAATCCTGTAGGATCCAAGGTAGGATAGTTGAAATTGATGCAACCGAAGGACAAAATTTAGAAGAGTCATTACATCAGATTAATGATAACACGGATTCAAATGTCCAGTAAGAAATATTATTATTATCTTTTAACGTAAATATTAATTATTGATTATATTAAAAACAAAAAGCCAGACTGGAGGGAGTAGTAGTATTTTTTTTTGTCAGCACAATCAGCTGCCAGAATTAGTGGATCCTAGATATCCGAGAAAAATACCTATTAGGGACCCATAGTATATAACAGAGACTGTTACAAGAAAAAATGAAAAAAAGTCAGAAAAAAGAAAATTAGTCCCCCACCATTCAAGCCAACAAGCCCCATTGCCCAAAAGGAAAAAAAAATAACTTAATAATTCTCAAATTTACTCGAATACAAAAATTCCTGTCCTGTCCAATATCCGGAAGTCCAATATTTTGGAGCAACCCCAGATGGCACTGTAGATGACGACACTATAGTAGAAATAAAGTGCCCAAAATGTTGTTACAATGTTGGTGTAGAAAAAGCCATAAATGATAAACAATTAACGTTTTATAAAAAAAACCAAAGGCGGGTTACAAATAAATAAAAACCACGCATGGTTCTACCAAATACAGGGCCAGCTTCATGTAACCAGAAGCAAAAAATGCATTTTTGGTATATGGTCTTCCAAAAACATTCCAGTTAAAACGGAAATAATCTATCATGATGAGGAATTCTGGGAAACAAAAATGGAGAAAAAGCTGAAAGACTTCTATATGGATTGCACTTCTATATGGTTTTTATTTTTTTGTAACAAATAAAAACCACGCATGGTTCTACCAAATAAAGGGCCAGCTTCATGTAACCAGAAGCAAAAAATGCATTTTTGGTATATGGTCTTCCAAAAACATTCCAGTTAAAACGGAAATAATCTATCGTGATGAGGAATTCTTGGAAACAAAAATGGAGAAAAAGCTGAAAGACTTCTATATGGATTGCACTTCTATATGGTTTTTATTTTTTTGTAATAAATAAAAACCACGCATGGTTCTACCAAATAAAGGGCCAGCTTCATGTAACCAGAAGCAAAAAATGCATTTTTGGCATATAGTCTGGCAAAAACTTTCCAGTTAAAACGGAAATAATCCATCGTGATGAGGAATTCTGGGAAAGAAAAATGTAGAAAAAGCTGAAAGACTTCTATATCAGTGGCAAAATATGAAACATTCATCTCCGCGTCTTCTCCCCTGAAACCTCCCCCACTCCAAATATCATGAAAATCGTTTGAGCCGTATTCGAGATACATATAATACGGGACATACATAAAATACGGGTTAAAAGGGGATAAAATAAAAAAGTATTCTATGTACATATTTATTTTATTTAATTAATTCGAAAAAAGAAACAAGTAGTCTCTGTTTATTATTACTCTGCCCACCTCTGCAAAATAAATTGCTAAATGCTACATCTAGCGGAAATATTATGTAGTACCGTAGCTTGGCAACCTACACCTCCTACTGCTACATTGATTCATAAACAGATGGCGCTCCGCGTCAAACGTCCAAGGTCATTTGCTTAGATATTCGTCTTAAGAAAATATTTGAAAAATGTCAGATGCATGAAATGGAACTTATGCCAATAGAGATTGACACTGTTGAATCGAAATCAAATCGATAAAAAGGGCGGCCATTTTAAATCGCCGGCGACACTCTGAAACTCAGTACGAAATCGATAATTTAGATTGCAATTCCTTTACGAAGTGGTTCGATATTTTTAAATTATCGATTAATTTTCTTAGGTAACTTCCCTACTATTGTCAATTATAATGTGTCACCCATATCATCTTAAAACGCACAAACTATAAATACAGACGTGCGTCGATATAATATGTGAATAGCTTTCATCAAATATGTCTGTATTATTACGATACATAATATTGGCAACATCAATAAGATCTCAAATTAACATACCTGTAAAGCTCGAAGCCTCTCTAGGAATATAACATGAGATTTCTCGTCGTTTTCGTTGCTTATGTCTGTAACGAAAACAAAAATATTGGCTTAAAAACCTTCATATAACTTACAACACAATGACAATTGCATCCGAAATACTTTTGACTCCAATCCTTACGGTAATCTACATGGCTGACTTAATTTTCATTGGCAAGGAGAGATCCTTAAAGTCCTGGAAGTAGCTTTTCTAATGTGGGCTCTACACTCGCGGCGCCCGCGAAGGCCGCGAACCGCGAGTGTGGAGGGTTTCGCTGCTCCGTGTTTGCGCTTCGCGGCTTCGTATTTGTGTACGCATCGTGTTCACAGCGCGTAGCATCCGCGAATCGCGGCCGCAATTCGCGCCGCGAGTGTAGAGCCCGCATAACATATCAGATCAAGATATTGAGTAACCATGGAGTAAATATTTTTATCAACAAGCAGACTGTACTATCAGAGACGTTAATTCATAGGCAGATGGCGCACCTACGTTACCTACGTATATTGGTCGCGTTTGTCAAACCTGGTCGGCAGATCACAATTAACATTGAAATGACATGATCCGACCAAATAACTTAGGTCCGTCAACTGCCTACGAATCAACTTCTCTGATAATACAATGAGTACATACCGATGTTGTCAGGCTTGTAGTCGCTCTTATACAGCGAGACGGCACCCAGGCGGCGCTGCTCGGCCACGTCCCGCAGGCCGCGCTCCACGTAGTTGCGGAAGTAGAACGACGAGCCCTGCATGAACGTCCAGATGTCCACTTCGGGGTGACGCTCCTGTGACAGGATATAACCATGCTATAGCATAAAACTTGAGAGGTGTCAAGGGACACCCGGAAAGAACGAAGATTCCACAAAAGTGTCGGACAGGAATACTAAGTACCACTCATTATACTTATCAACACCATCTGCCTCTACTTCGCAGGTACTCAAAAGTGTAGAGGTCAAGTGTCGTTCCGTCTAGCCTCCTTTCGCAACGTGCGATAAGGAACTTCGTTCCAATATTTAGATGTATTTATGTGTTTGTGACACACTGAACTTCTCTTAAACAGCTGGACCGACTTGAATAACTTTCTTGTATGCATTTGGGTGAGGGCCCATATTATGGTATAAATTCACAAATCAGCCCGGCAGGTGGTCTGTCGGGTAGCAGATACGTTGTCCTGGCAGCCTGACCCGTTATCGATTTGCTGAATTTCATAAAAATCGGACCATTTTCATGGATGACAGACGACGTATGCAAAACTGTTGATGACTGCGTCCATAACCCATATCGGCTTCGGGTTTCCAGCAATGACTCAGATCCTATAAATTACTAAAAGACAACAAACATACCCGTAGATCGTACAGCTGCGCCAGCGCATCTCTATTATGCTCCTTAGAACCGATGCGCTTGAGTATGAGTGCGAGTTCCTCGTGCACGGCGCGCGGCAGGCGATTCGCTGCTATATTACTGCTGCCGATATTACTGATGTTGCTCATAGTGTGTGTCACGGCTGGGGTACCGTTCACGTCCGCTGGATCCTTCCGCTCGTCTAATTTTAGTTGCTGAAACGTTTTATATAACTATAAGCTTATTTTGGTCTCATAACTGTTCCTCATAAAACAATAGTAATTTCAAAAAACAACAAACAAGTAAATAGCACTATTCAAATCGGCTGTCCTAAAAGGTTAACTCTTAAACCAGCCTGGTTTTATTTCATACTTTTAAGATCATATTATACTGGATAAGCCAACAGAACATACCTTCAAAACTTTTTGCAAATAGGGGTAAAGATCAGACTCATTGAGATCGGATATTTGAGACAGGTGGTTTGTTATAGACGAGCCCTTTATCTTTACAAGAGTATGCACCAATGTCTTCACAGTTCTGTAAAGAAGATGCTTGTTAGGAAATTGTAACCATATCTATTTATGGAAAAATAATCTAAATTATTTTCCTTTAGTGATTCAAAGATTCAAACGCTATTAAAATACAATAGTTTTTGGAATGGACTCCCAATTTAAAAAAAAGCTTCAACTACAAATGGAAGCATTATAACGAGTATGTAGGGATTTTGAGCATATAAGTAAACTTACCTATAAGGCGTGTCACTAATATCAGGGTTTTTCTTCCAATAACTGTTCGGGTAGGCCTTATAGAACAGGTGTATCTTGTACAGAACCTCGTCGTAGTCTATTGAGTTGACGTCCCAAGTGGATATCATCTTCAGTGTCTTCCAGAAACACTTCAACAGCAGATCTTGGTAGCGCGGGTAAGCCGGATCGGACTCTACTATTGAGTCGTGTAGAAGCGATACGATGGCACTATAGAAAATCAATAGGCTTGTTTTTATGCTCCTTTATATATAAAAAATCATTTACTAGCGACACATTCCGAAAAAAGGGTTGTGTGTACTATAAATTCCAGTCGCAGGAAAGAAACAATCGTCCACTGCTTGTCTCTTTCACACGCGTACGGTAATATTGGTAACGAGCTTATTTATAACGCGTGGAGTTTATTAACCAATATTTTCATGTGTAAGTCAAAGACGAAAATATACAAAAAGCGATAGGTCAAATAACTCATTTCCCACTTTTCTGCGTCCAAGCTTTGTTATTCTACAATCACGCATTTACATTAAAATATGTATGCATACATACCATAACAACGCAGTCCGCGGCGAATGCTCCAGCACGCGTACGCACACGTTGTTGAGTATACGCACGAGCCGCTCGGCGTCCGGCCCCGTCCCCGCCGCTCCACCTCCCGCGCCCAGCACCAATAGCAACTCTCGCAGTAGCGCCCGCAGTGCGCTCTCGCCTACGCACCCGCCGCAGCCGGCCGTGTCGTAGAACTGTCACATAATAAAGTATTTTTAGCTTTGACGACTTAAACATTATTATAATGTGAACATTAAATGATTATTGAAGTTTATGATTATGATTCTATACTTAATATTATAAAGATGAGAGTTTGTTTGTTTCAACGTCGTTCAACGGATTTAAAAAATTATTTCAGTGTTAGATAGCTCATTTATACGGGAAGGCTAAAGGCTATATATTATCACGCTAAGACTAATCAAGCGAAGAAACAGAGGAAAATGTGGAAAAAATGGGGAAAATTATATGAAACGGTATACTTATGAACTACTGGAGTATTTTTTGTGTTATTTGGCATTGATTATAAGTAGACCTCGTGAAGGATCATAGGCTATTTTTGTGGGCTAATTTGTCAGTGAAATTCCTTATTTAGGCGGGTGAAGCCACGCGTGACGTCTACTATTTACGTTATTCGTCTATTTATGTTAAAACACTTACAGTGGTAAGCGCGCCCACTAAGAACTTGTATGCGGCGAGTACTTGCTGGTCGGGCGGGGAGGTGCGCAGGCGCCGCAGCTGCGTCGTCACCGCCTCCACAAGCCGCGCCTCGTGCGCCCGCAGCGCCGCGCCCCGCCCAGATACTAACGCGCCGGACACTAGGGATAACGCTCGCACGGCCGCCTAGACGAAAATATAGAAATGTTAAAATTAAAATATTCCACAGTAACACAATATTTTTTTTAGCTAGCATACTCACACCTTACAAATGTAAATATGTAATTGTACTGTCCTTGTTCAATATGTTGGAAAAGTTGCTTAAAAACAATAATAAAATACTTAATAGTTTATTAATAATTGATTGACTTTTTTATTTGTAAGGAGGTATGAATATAAACACTAACTTACTAATATTTATTAACTGTTGCCGTCTTTGTCCATGAAGTGATTCCAACTTATCAACAAAGACATCGTTTGACACGAAAAGTTCAAATTTTTTTTGTACAGAACTCTTACAAAAAATTTCCTAAATGAATAAGCTATACAATGTTTCGTCTTTTTCTTCTTTTCTTTTCCGATGTTTTAGATAACGACAAAATGTTGTATCATCGAGGAAATTGATTCCTAGGCAGTTGACGGACCTCATTTGGTGGGCTTATGTCAATTCAATGTTAGCTGTGATCGGTCGGATGGGTTTGACTTAACGCGACTAAGTTACTTAGGTCCGCCAATCTGCCTAGGAATCAACATCTTTGATAGCACTATAGCTTTTCCATTGTATAAATATTATTATTGGTAACACGAAGTTAAATGGAGTATATTTACACTTACATTTAAATCAGGACTAGCGATGGAGTGTATGGTGTCAGCGAGCTGGGAGTCGTCGACGGATGGTTTCTGCGTGTGCACCGACACGAGCGGGTGCGGCGCGTGCGGCGCCGGTAGACGCGGCGGCGACATCGTCACCATACTGCTGTTTGTGTATAAGAAACTACAATTATTACTTTAGATTTTGCCACTTTTAAGTGTCGGATAGGCTATCCACAAGTTATCTGACAGATGGAGTATGGAGTACCTGTCAGATAAGTTATGGATAGCCCATCTGGCACTTATCAGAAAGTGGAGAAACAGGCCCTTAAAGTATTAGGTTTTAATATGGACTGAATATAGATTTCCTTCTAGAATTTCTTCTTCCTCTAGAATTGAAAGAAAGCTTTAAAAAGGGAATTATTAAGAAGTTTACACTACGAATAATAAAAACCAAGGAAACGTAACTCCCATTATACTTCAAGAGTTTTGAATTTGGTTTGTTGGGTCCTTTTCGCACACTTAAAATGACAATAGCTACGAAACAAATTAGCTAAAATTTACGAAATAAAGCTGTTCACAATAATTGACACTTCTTTAAGAGTCCGTATACGAAATTTTGACAAAATTTTGAAGAAAGCGACAGAAATAATCTATATAGATAAAACTCTATCCAATTCGAGAAAAAAGAAAAAAACAAGCAAATTGTGCCAAAAAACACGATTCAAAACAACCTAAATCTCACATTATATTACTCGCCACAAGGCAGCCTTGAGATTTAGGTTGTTTTGAATCGTGTTTTTTGGCACAATTTGCTTTTCTTTTTTTTTTTCTTTCTTCTCGAATTGGATAGAATTTTATCTATAGATTATTTCTGTCGTTTTCTTTTTATGAATTACAGCTCCAAGTTGCCGAAATTAACAGCAATTCTTTGCCCATTTTCTCTAAAATTTTGCCGAGTTACATATTTTTTTTACTCAACTATTTCATATTAAAGTGGTAAAAAGTAATTCCAACATTGTATAGACGACTTTCTCAACAGTACATTGTATTTTTTTCATACCGTTAAGACGTCAATACAATTCATAAACAGGTGATATTCTAAACCTTTTACAGCAAAAATCACAAAATTGTCGCGGGTTTGAGTTGGATTATTTAAAAATACTTTAAAAAAAACAAAAATCTAGCTGCAACATTAGATTATAATTGAAATGATCTTACATGTTGTTCATTAAAACTTATAGAAATACTGTATTTTAACTGTTAAATCAGCGAAATTGGCAAAATTTCGTATACGGACTCTTAATCATACAAAATTCTTGCATGTATTCGGGTCTCTTTTTGCATAAAGTGTGCATGTATTCGGTACACATTTTGTCGCTCGCGGAACAAATTTATTGACACAGTTACTCTTTCTTAGTTTTTATTATTCGTAGGGTTTACATGCAATTATTTCATTAAATTTTAATAACAAAGATGAGGAACTTTCTCATTTTCGTAATAACGGGCTAAATAAACTAAATCTCTTAAACTTGAATCGCAATCATTTTTACTCCAGAGCCACATTTAAGGGTTAATTCTATAATATTGTAATCAATTCTATCGTATTGACCCTAAGTGTCTAAAGACACTAGGCCGAAAAAACGCGGCCGAAGTTCCGCATGATTACGCCTGCAAATACTTTGCATTTTAAATTACCGACGACACACCATGCCGAAATTACGTTGCGTTATATTGTATGCGTTTGACATTGCTGACGTAATCATTCGGAACTTCGGCCGCGTAATTTCGGTACGGTGTGTTTAGACACTGGCCCACTTGCACAGATCTGAGTTAAAGATAACTCTGAGTTAAACATCATGGCATATCTGTCACTCACCAAGTGAGTGATAGAGATGACATGATGTTTAACTCAGAGTTAACTTTAACCCAGGTCTACGCAAGTCCGCCTAAGAGCTACGTCACTTTTAATCCAATACCTCGGTCTCGTCGGCGCCGTGACGTTCCGGACCGTGGACACAGGCACGGGCTCGTCCAAGAACTTCAGATCCACTTCCGACAGGTCCGGCTTGCGTATGACCGGAATGGCCGCGTCCAGCTTCGCAATCAAGTCCGGATCCAAGCCGAACGGACCCTTGATCACTTTCGGCTCAGGGATAGACCTGAAAGTTTATAAACGTTATTACACAAAAGTTTTAGAAGCGAAAGATTGCAAGTGTGTGTGTTTGTTACTTCTTCATGAAACGAACACTGGATGGATTTGATCTGCAAGATAGTCGTTTAGATTCTTGAATAACTCGTGAGCTAATTATTATTAGAGCTAAAGTAAAAATTAAGTGTTCCCGTGGATATTACAAAATAAGTATATTTGAAAGAAAAATATATACAAACATTTTTATTTATAAACCAATATCACATAATAACATTCACAGCTCATAGCTTATAGCTAGCAATATACCGTTAAAATATCGTATTAGTTATCTATTGATAACATCGATAACATATTCACTGTCATTTCTAGATAATATTCAACGTATCTATGTCACAGAATAGTAATACATAATATTTTGGTCAGCAACATCTGTATTTAAACAAAGAAATACTGTCAGCCATCCTGACATAATAAACAAGTATGTATGGTCCTTATTCAGTTGTTCGTCCACCCATCGCTACTTGTTTTTTTTCACTTGAGCGCGAATAATATATTGCGCTTGCCTTGGACCTCTCGCATCTTTTCGCGCGGGCGATAGATAAGAAGCGACAATAGACGATTCTACTTGATAAGGACCGCATTTTGTCGATTTTGGCAATTGGCTGGCAGTTTGCAATTAAAATTTTGAACAAGGAATAAGGATGAGTTTTCAGACTACAGTTAGACCAGGTTAAATGTATACACGACGTGTCAGAGTATAATATTGTTCAAATCAGGGTTTTTGATATTTTATTTGCCACTAAAGGGAGCTATGTAGTCGTAGGGTATTTCGTGTCAAATAGACCCGCTGTCATATGCAAAGAATTTAAACTGAGGTAGAGGTGGTGTACTCTAAGAAATGTCATTTGAAAAGCAATCCTAAAACAATACACTCAAAACATTACTCACACACAGAAACTAAAAGTATATCTACGTAGTCAAGTGCGAGATGCCAATATGCGAGATAACAAGAGTGACAAGGATGCAGGCCTATGACATTCGGTCATACCGAACGCAAGCGTAACTCCCCGAAAGATCAAACGCCCGCAAGTACTGACTGCAAAAAAGTCAATTACAAATTAAGATTTTTTTGTTATTAAGTTTATTGTTTTTAATAATAATATTAATTAAATTTAAACTACAACTTACAATTAACTGATATTTAATAGTACCTGCAAAGGGCGTGCGCGGGTGAGATCAGTGTGAAGCGGGAGGATGATCGAATGCATTGTATAGGTATATAATATTATGTTACCGTTAGAATGCGGAATACGTTAATGTTCAAATTAACTAGGTAATCTGCAGATTTCCTGATACCATCCGGTAACGTGTGAAATTTAAATCAAAAAAGCTAATTTTTGTACTTTACCTAGTTAGTTTGCACAGTAACGAATGGTACATCGTTGAATTGCGGAAGACAGTGAACCAAACACCTTTGTTACGCTCCTTCGCTGGGACTGCACCCCTCTGTTCCTATGTTCGACGATTTGGTCTGTTATATTTTATCAGTGGAGTAACATTAACAACAACAACATTGAAGTTAATATTGAATATTAACTTCAATGTTGTTGTGTTCCTTTGTTTATTTTTTTCTTATTATGGCGCTTAGGCTATATAACCATTAACCATGGCCAGTGTCAAATAAATGGCGGGAAAACTATGTTCTTGTAACAATTTTTAGCATCGATTTTCTATTTGGTAAAGTCCAAAGTCTAGTCAAAGTCAAAGTAAAAGTCAATGCAGTCAAGGACTCAAATAGGTCGATTCAGTAAAATGGTAGACGCTTTACTAAAACTGTCGATGGAGTTTAGGGAGGAACACAAAAGGCACGTTTCTGGAAGGTGTATCACTGGCCTACACTTGTGCATGATAATAAATATCTAATGGTTAATATTCTACCAATAAAACACATTGAAAACCCAAAACAATCTTAGAAAATTAATATAAAACACATTAACGTCACTCTTTCACAATCTAAGCTAAACTCTTCCTTCGTTTATGTCCTAAAAAAATTTGACTCAAGCATGTTAACCTTATGGCTACCACACACGCTACGGTCTGCCGGAGATATCGCCTGCAGGTATGCCTGCGTAGGTGTCACTCGAAAGAATTGATTCTCGAGTTTGCGCCGGTCGAATGCGCAGGTCCAAGCAACTGCACAGGTCTATTCCGACAGTTCCGACACACATTTCGATTTACTTGCGCAGGCATACCTGCACAGGTAGACCTCTCCGGTAGACCGTTGCGTGTATGGCTAACATTAGACTGTTTTTAATTGTTTATGATCGGTTTTTTTTCTAGTTGATTTGATCTGTTACATTTTATCAGTGCAATAATATTTTAATATCTTATTCCTTTGTTAATGTCCTTAAAAATTAAATTCAATAATCCCTATACCTACAACTAAATAATATGATTTATTCAAACAAGAACCTGTTTTATGCAATTTGCCGTATGCATGGTCAGTAGTCTGCAGATTACCTAGATATTCTGCAGATTATCTAGTAATGTAAGAATATAATCATTTTTTTGCACTTTAACTGACTCACCCAGATAATCTGCAGAATACCGCGTTAATCTGCACTCTAACTGGCTTACGCAAATTAACGGTAACATATAAGTACATACATACATACATAGCCTGTGAGACACGTCATAACTCTTTACTTTTTGCTTTGCTGTAGTCAGGTAAAAATTATTCATCTATTGTGAACAACTATGATAGTTACCTGTGAAAGGTAATCCCTGAAGATTTATTTGATTTAATACAAAATCTTATAACACAAGATAGCATTTTGCCCTTTGACATTTAATATCTGAAAATAAAACTAAGTTTGTTTTACAAATTTCGTTGCTAACCGTACACACTCGCATACGACCGTCGCGTACAGCGTGCCAGTGAAGACTGACTGCAATGGTGTGAATTAGCTCTATTGGAACGGCGGAACATTTGGTGCGTATGGCATGTCTACATCAGTTTAAATAGAAGTCATTGGTCATATGTCACGATATAGCTGTTATAGCTATATCGTGACATATGACTGCGGGTTAACACGATAGACCCTAAGGCTACATAGCGGCACCTGCAGGGCTAGCATAACAACAATTGACATGGGAAGGAATCGACATACTGACAGATTTTACATACAAAATGGCGGATTTCCATCGTCTGTCACTTTGTCTATTTTTCCGTAGAAAGAAACCGTTTCTATGGTGACCATGCTACGCCTGCTGGTGGCAAACGGAATATCAAAGACCCTAATTAAATACTCACGGCTGCACTGGCGGCGGGGGTCGCTCCTCTACCTCCTCTTCCTCGTACTCATCAACTGGAGGATTGTCTGACATCACCTGTTCATTCTCCTACACAAATATTTTATGACAGTCAATTAAAAAATATAATATATTTCGTATGGATGAATGGATTCTAATCGATTTCAACATAATATTGAATTAAGTAAATTCAACTTAATTTGTTAAAACTTAATTAACATTTTTTTACGTGGGAGAGCCATACTTCGGCACGAATGGGCTGGCTCGACCGGAGAAATACCACGTTCTACAAGAAAACCGGCGCTGTTTCACGCCGAGTGAGTGAGTTTACCGGAGGCCCAATCCCCTACCCTATTCCCTTCCCTTCCCTTCCCTTCCCATCCCTACCCTTCCCTAATACCCTATTCCCTCTTAAAAGGCCGGCAACGCACCTGCAGCTCTTCTGATGCTGCGAGTGTCCATGGGCGACGGAAGTTGCTTTCCATCAGGTGACCCGTTTGCTCGTTTGCCCCTTATCTCATAAAAAAAAAAATTCAAAAGAACTTTCAATACAAAACGTTAAAAAGCGTGTAACTATTGAACCTACAAAATCACTAGAGAGTGCTTTTCATAAAATAAATAAACTCAAGTTTTCCTGCAGTGTGCGAGTTAATGAATTATGGCTAAGAATCTCGATCATGTCAGCTTTCAAACAAAAAAAATTGAATCAAAATCCGTCCATCCGTTTGGATGCTGTGATGCCACCGACAGACACATACAGACACGTCAAACTTATTACACCCCTCTTTTTCGTCGGGGTTAAAAATAGGGTATTACACATACCTCAGGCATCTGTTGTATGGGCCGGCCGGACGCGGACAGCGGCACGACCATCGACCGTCGCTCCTCCGCGCTGCGGCTCTTGCCCGCGCGTTTTATGCGCTCCTCCAACAACGATAGATCTTTGTCTGATATCTGTATAGATATTTTTATTATTTGTAACACGAAAAATTTCATACGCAACTCTGTTCTATGACGTACTTGTGTAAACGCAATCATTGCAAAATACCGGTTAGCACTTAGTGTTATGTTTGATACATAACACATTCAAATTGCCACAAAACAAGAATTATACTTGTGTGAGTGAGATGAGATGTTTTAATATGATATTCAATGAAAGAAAATATTTTTGTAGCTAGTAAAACTTTTAAAATATTATACTTTATTTTTTATTGAAGTACACATTTCAGGCCTTTGTGAAAATTTCAAGTGCCTACCTGTTGCCATTATAGATATCGAGCAAAAAAGGCCAAAAAAATCACGTTTGTTGTATGAGAGCCCCCATAAAATATGAATATTATTTTATTTTTAGTATTTGTTGTTATAGCGGCAACAGATATACTTAATCTGTGAAAATTTCAGATGTCTAGCTATAGCGGTTTTGAGTTACAGCCTGGCGACAGTCTAACAGACAGACAGACAACGAAGTCTTAGTAATAGGGTCCCGTTTTTACCCTTTGGGTACGGAACCCTATAAACAAATTTCCCACCATAGAGAAATGTTAGAATTTTAAATTTCCCCCCAGTTGACGTCATCGCCACATGAACTACTCGCCCTCTGCCCCTACTTCGCAGGTACTAAAAAAGTGTCGTTACAACTTTTTCCGTCTAGCCCCCTTTCGCAACGCGCGATAAGGAACTTCGTTCCAATAAGGGCAATCCTCGTACCTGTCCAATCATCTTGTACACGCGCTCGCCGTCGAGGAAGTACGCAGTGGCGACGCAGTTGAGCGCGGCGGAGCGCACCGCGTTGTCGCGATCGCCGATGAGTCGCGCGAGCTCGCGCAACGCCGGCCCCGGGCCGCCTCCCGGCCCGCTGCCCGTCACGCTCGAACCGTACGTCTCGAGCAGGTGGTTGATACACTCGAGGCATTCTGGACAAAGGAAGAAAGTCGAAAAGATAAACTTGAAAGTTAGTGTATTCGTGTTTCTTTTATACAAGGTTAGTAGTTAATAAGAGTGTGAGTTAGTAAATGTAACATATTTTTACCGCAGCCAATGAATGGTTTCTCGCTGAAATATTTAACTAGCTATTTAACCGAGCTTTGCTCTGTAGTCGATAAAACACGAATAAAATGACATTTTCTAAAAATGATTCCTAGCTAGAAAACCGGCGTGAAACAGCGCTTGCGCTGTGTTTCGCCGAGTGAGTGAGTTTACCGGAGGCCCAATCCCCTAACCCCTACCCTATTTCCTTTCCTACCCTCCCCTATTACCCTATTCCCTCTTAAAAGGCCGGCAACGCACTTGCAGCTCTTCTGATGCTGCGAGTGTCCATGGGCGACGGAAGTTGCTTTCCATCAGGTGACCCGTTTGCTCGTTTGCCCCCTCATTTCATAAAAAAAAAAACGATTTATACTATACTTTATGAAAATAGTTGGAGCCGATTCCGAGATTCCAATTATATACATATGTACAAGAATTGCTCTGTTAAAGATATAAGATTAGCGAGTAAACTCTTGTCTTATAGTTATGTTGTGTGTAATTTAAGCCAGTAACAGGCACTTACCAGCTCTTTGTCTCGCGTTCTTGGACTTCAATCCTTCCATCAGATATCCAAACAGTTTAGTCACTGAGTACACCACACATATCTGCTTGAATAATGCTTTGACGCCGTTGCGTACGGTGTCTTTTGGGTCTCCTACCTAAACATTTGTTAACATAATGTTGACTGTTTACCACTACTACTACCACTTTATTTCACATCTGTTTGTTATTTTAACTAAGAACAGCCGCATGACAGCAAAATATTAGGTTATTCGGCTGGATTTGGCTTAATTTAGTTAAGACTTAATAATAAATATTATAAAGCTACTATATTTTCGCACATATCAGTTTATAATCAACTTCAAAATCCTTACCTTCAATACCAAGTACGGTATAAAACAGTTGGCTTCATATTCAGCCATAGTGTAGTCAACATCAATCAGGTATTGGAATACTAGGGCCAAGTACTCCAGACCCTTGAGAATGACTGAGGGGTTCGTGTCGAAGAATCTCAGGGTCAGCCATTTGAGCACCAGATCTAGATTAGCCATTAAAGCTGATCCATTCTCGTGTAAATCTTCGGAGAGAGCTTCTATTGCTTTCAAATGATATCTGAAAGAAGAAATAACCTTTAGTAACTACAAGCAATGTAATTTTAAGGGCAAATAAATACCGATATCGATCTCTTGTATATTCACCGAAAGGTGGACATAAAAGACGACGCACAGAATTTCATACTATTGATACATATTTTGTAAGATGTTTTACGTCTCAATACGCCGTTTGGACTTATAATTGTATAGACTGTCGACAGTCGACTGTGTATAGACGCTCTTTTCGAAAAAATACATTTAATACATACCTGAAGTCGCTGTGAAACATGTTCGCAACAAGTTGTTTGTTGAGACCGGCGCTATTCATTTGTTCCTTCAGAAGATCGAAGAACTCTTCGCGAGGTGTCGTGAAGTTCCATTTGAGGACTACGACAATACAAGTTTTTGTTTTTCAATATTTTTTTAAAGTCTGCTTTAAAATAATGAGCAACTTTCTTTCCATAAGAATTATACAATATTATTATGATAAACTATGAATAAAAAAATTTGGATTTTATGTTTTCTATTTAACTGAGATGCTGTAATTTTTTAAGCATTTATTTTGTATATTACCTTTGAGTTTCTGATCATCTATAATCCTTTGGTTCTTGGCGTTGTTGCTGGGCAGCAGTGGCGTGAAGTCCTCTTCCTCCTTCTTACCGCGACTAGAGGCCGATGCCGGCTTGACAATCTGTTCAAAAAGATACCCAAGATTCCCATTTTATTATAACTTCAATGTGTTCTCTTCATGTCTAGACTTTTAAACGTACCTTATTCTTAGGAGGTAGTCCGCCCTTCTTCTCTGCTTCCTTCTTCAAAGCACCCGCAGACTTGACGCCGCGCGGCTCATCCTTCTTGCTTTTAGCGGCGGGCAACGGTTGCACCGGCAGGAACGGCCGAGCCTTGTCCAACGCCGCCTGAACCACCGTCTTGGATGCTGGCTGTATTTCACATTTATATTACTTATGTTCACTATTTCAACATTGAGTTTGTTAGAATACTTGTTATTTATATTTTCATTATAATGAGATTCGAAATTGTGTGCCAATAAAGTTTGCAGGGCAAGCTCTAATATTATAAGATATTGTGCCTTGATTTATGAATTAGTAGTTAAAATTACCTTAAATAAACGAATAGCTAAAAACAAATTATTGTTTTTTTACTTAAACATACATTATTTAACCACATACTACGAAAAACCATTTACCTTAACTTTATCCATCTGTTTGTGCATAGCCTCATAACCTAAATGCAGCATGAAAGGCAGCACGCAGTCAGCGGACGCTTTTCGCACGTCAGCTGCGCGGTCCTCGAGGCACGCGAATAGTATTGGCAGGCAGACACTCAGCTCCTCGCGCGGGAATGATTTCGGTGGTACTGAAATACAAAATGTTATTGTAGCTGACCAAACAGCAATCCTGATTCACGTATTTGAAGTGTTTAAAATGGATGCCTTCACCATGACCGACCGACGATGTGTTACATTGTGTATATGTTAAGATTACGTCACGAACACCAGCGAGCACCTTTCAAAGGCATCTAAATATCTATCTTTTTCTCTATCCTAAATACTGAGTTTAATACGCCAGTACACAACCTTAGTATACACTTACTGTCAGGCAGTCGCTCAGCGAGCCACAGAAGCAGAGTCGCGCGCAGCACCGGCGAGCCGGTCTTGAGCGCGTCGTGCACCATCTCGCCGTCGAACACCGCCGCGCCGCCCGCCTCGCGGCACCACGCGCCGGCACACCCGGCCGCCGCGGTACGGATCCACGCCTTACTGTCGCCAAACGCTGGAAAATGTATGACGTTAACAAACTAGGTTTGTGGACTTATTAACCAATGACGATATTTACGAAGCGAATACAAAGACTCCTGTCTTTTTCTGGTACACGTTAGTTGTAAGTTACTTGTAAGACAAAGACAGGACAGACAGAGGACCTTCCATAGTATACGATTCGTAAATATATTTATTAGTATAAGGCTTCAAACTCAAAATCGCGGCGCACAGCTCGCGGCGTACTAGACGGCTTATCCACACAAATCTATACATTGTCACGCGCCGCCACTGCTCCCGCGCCGCTGCTCATTGATTTTGAAACTGAAGCCCTATACTAATAAAGATATTTATGAATCGTATATTATGTATCATGAGTCATGACCTTATCTTTTTTTTTCATCAATACAAAGAGCGAATGAGATAACAAGGTAATTTATCGACCTCAGCAAATAATCAACTCTGCCAAGACACGATTTTTATTTATTCTCGTTCTTTAAAAAATAATTAACATCATCTATCCCACTAACTAATATTCTACCTTGGAAAAACGGCGGGAAGAAAGTCCGGAAATGTTGCTTGCACCGCGCTCCCATAGCTACGGCGAGCTGTTCGCAGATAGTCAGCGCGGTCTGTGCGAGCTTCGAGTTGGAGTCGAGCAGGCGCGCCACAAGCGCCGCGGGTAACTCGCCGAGCGTCGCTTTGATTGGCGACGAGTTGCTGATGATGGCCTTCACTTTGTCCAGCGCTTCGTTTCGAACCTAAGAATAATGTAGAACGTGTATATGACGTTCAAAAGGTAAAAGTTTGCTTATATCTTTTTTCTTTTGTTTACAAAACACGACGATACAACATAAAATATTCCAATTCTTGTCGTGACAAACAGCCATCACGTATCGTAACTCCCCAAATTAAAAAAAATGTAAACATAAACTCACCTTCCAGTTCTTATCGCTCATCTCAGCGACTAGCGCCTCAGTGATGAGCGGCGCGATGTCGGTCCGCGGTCGCACGTCCTCCACCGGCGCCGGCTCCTCCTCCACGTCCTCCACACCCTCCTCTATGTCGTCGCCGAGGGACCCTTTGCTTGCGGACTGAAAAAGACCAATGTAAATAGTAAAAGATGTACCCCAATCATCATTCATCATCATACAAAAGTCACTTACTTTACTAACTCCTCCCTGTTGTCTCGTAGGAGTTGGCGGCGTGCTGTTGGCGTATTTGTCGATTTCTAAGCTAATTAATTGTTTCGTAGCCGCTTTTTCGCCGTCAAAGTAGTTCACCAGGGACGGACCAACATACATGGACAGTTTGCCCAGAAAGTTTACTGTGGACGTTCGTACATTCGGGTTTGTTGCCGATAACGCTTTCTTCGCGTGCGACACTATACACTTGACGTTCATTCTGAAAAGAAAACTTCTATAAAAATATCGAAAGAAACCAACGAGAACCACAACTAAACTGAAAAATTTTGTGGATTTAAAACTCGCATTATCACATCTATAGCCTCCAGAATCAAAGCCAATTTATTGGTTGATAATTATGTTTCTACCAACAACAAAAGAAAAAATATACCCCCTTACTGTAAACGCCACGCTTTACAATGTTTTGACATTGTCTAACAAGCATCTTTTTCAATGTAGCATACAAGGACAATGCGTTATATATTAAGGATTGAACCCATAAATTATAAAATGCACATTAGCACTCACGTGAATCCATACTCCGTAATAGCCGAGCTCAACCAGTTAAACAACTCCGCTTGGACTTTCGGATTCTTCTGCGAGTCCATGGCGTACGCCAGTGCATCCGTAGCTACGGGCTCGAGGCCACACGCGTCCGCTAACGCCCACAAACAATCGCAGGCTACGGTACCGCAACCGCTCTCGGCCAGCTTGCAGACTATGTCTTGTATTACCACTTCAGTGGCGGTCCTGCAAGAATTTAAGTTCCTAATTTATACGAAAGTTATATAATTTCAGGGCCTAAAGTTTTTCAAGATTTTTTTATTTGCTTAAAATACTAACAAAACACAACATTTTCACCAATATTTATCACGGGTCTACTAAATGTGAATGAATATTTTCAATCTACATTAATAGTGTCCGACCGAAGGTCTATTTTTGGCCAAAGCCGAAGCCGATTAATCGGCAATCGACACAACCTTCGGCCGAAGCCGAAGGTTTATAATCTTAATCTCGACTCTCAGTAATTAATTTTGTTCAAAATTTTCTATAAGCTACAATGAATATTAAAATTATTTCAAAACTTCAATATTGACAATATTGGTTTACCTCTATATTGACTGTTTCATATAGAAGTTGATTTAGAGATAGTAATAAAAGCTTGTGATTTTGTGATTTATTTATTAATTATTTGTAGTCGTTGAGTGCGTGAGCGGGAACCTAAGCGATTTCTACTGGAACTTATTCAGGGTGCTTAGGGACAAAACATACTAAAAGTCCTGACGTCTAGGAGGTGAGCCGGAGGGAAGGGAGGGTGACAAAAGTCTCAAATTTTAGTTTTTGGCTAATACCTTAAAAACGATGCGTTGTGGCAATAAAGATAAGGAAATAAAAGCTTATTCAATTCTCTATAACTATGAATCTATATAGTTTTTCCAAATTCTCATCCGTTTTTTTAATTACACGCACTGGAAGTTTCGGAATTGCTCTCAGGCATCTACATTAGCCGCTGCTACAATCCCTGGTACAGTGACGAAATATATTATTGTTTTAGTGAAGCCTCAGGCGCTGGTAAGTCGCCTATTGTCCTTGGCGTCAAGAAATTACCTACATTTTCCACCCCTACTCTTGAGGGGTCAGCCCATTCCCGAATGTTTTTTTATACATTTAACTAAGCAGATGTTCCAACTGATGGAAGCTGGTTACCGTAATGCCTTGCGTCGTCTGCAACACCAGGGGTGCTACTGGTGCGCTGCCGCGTCAAGGGGTGTAATGAGGGGATGGGGGGATGTGCTTACAGAAGGCCTCTCACTTACTGAACGAAGCATAGAAGCGATAAAGCTACTATTTAAACAGAATTAGAAAGGAATATTTAAAAATAAAACACTTTTTATTTTCACTTTTTCTAAACGTGTAGTTCGAAAAAGGATGAGAATTCGGAAAAAGTGTGTAGAATCAAAATTATAGAGAATTTAATAAGTTTTTTTTTTTTTGTAGAACATTTTTGCTACAACGCATCGTATTTTAGTTATTAGCCAAAAAAACAAAAATTTAGACTTTTGTCACCCTCCCCTCACTCCTGCTCACCTCCATTCCTAAGCACGATGAATAAGTTCCAGCGGATATTTCTGAGGTTCCCGCTCACGCATTCTACAACTACTTTATTGACTTGTACTATTGTAAAAATAATAATTTCTTTATTATTTCACAAATAACAATAATTAAACCATTCAATCAGTCTTTGTTTTATTCAACTAGACCGAAACTAGACTAAAAAATAAAATAAACAATCACTAACTTCTTAATAAAAAATTAATTAAATGATTTATTAAGAAGTTAGTGTTTGTTTATCGTATTTGACAGTTACTCCCAGTGTGGCCTCCGCATACACGACCGGTCTGTCGCTCTCTCACGACTCACTCAGTCTTTCGTTCAATTTGACGGTTGCTCGGACCTTCGGCAAAGCTTCGGCTTCGGCCGGGTTTCAGGCCGAAGCCGAAGGTTTCGCCGAAGGTGTTTTTTTGGCCGAAGACTTCGGCCGCCGAAGCCGAAGCCGAAGCTTCGGTCGGACACTATACATTAATCATGCCACTTAATACTTTAATCAAAAAACCAAAATATAAGTCTAATACATACGATGACACGGGGAAGTTCTCCGTAATATATTTGCATGCCTCGAGCCTGGCCTTGAGCACTTGGACGTTGGTGTCCTTGAGGCCGGGCTTCTTGTTGAGTACCCGGTACAGGAGCTGAGCGGACGCGTCGGCGGTGCTCAGACCCTGGATAGCCGAGTGGAAGGACTGAACGGCCGCCAGCCGTGACTTCCAGTCGCTATCGCTGAGACCTATTTAGAATATGATTTTTTTACCATATTTACATAATAACCTGAATTTACTTTTTTTAGGTTAGGTCATAGGTGAAGTAAGGCACACTGGTAAAAAAAACCAAGGATAATAGTAGAGAAGAAAGGAGTTAGGGAGGCATATAATTAACACTAAGGAAATACTATGCCGAGATAAATTAAGACATTTCAACAATGATTTACCAGGGAGCACATCTGGCGGCAGCAACGCTTCCGCTCTCGCCTCCGCCTCCTCTTGTGACATGGGCGGTTCGCGCGGCGGGCTAGACTGTGCGCGGCTCGGTGCCTTTTTACCAGGGGCCGGTTTCTTGGCGCCTGGTATGAAAACAAAGAGTGAGCACCAACAACATTTATTAATATGAATTTTAAATTAAATTTTCTAAAGTACTAAGATTGTTAATAGTGCTAAAAATAGTTGCAAAAAATAAAGTATCACTTAACGCTACTAGTCCCTTTCACTTACGCTAAACTTCAGTCATGTTTCCACATATCCGCGGAAAGACCGATACATCTATATTTTCTTGCGCAACTTAAAAGGGACGTGTAGCATGAGGCCTCTATTAACATTTCTCTCTGTTCAATGACCGGACTTAATATATTTTCGTTTTGATGTGATTTCGATGATGTGGAAGACTTGAATGTATATTTTTTATTGCTTTTTGTAAAATTACCCGAGGCAGGCCTTTTGACGGGTTTGGGCTGTGTAGATCCTGCAGCGGGTTTCGCCTCGCTCTTTGGTGCTGCTTTCGGCTTGGCTTCTTTCTTCATTGCGGCTACTTTTACCTTAATTTCAGCCTGCAAAATATACATAGATTATAGAATATTAACAGCCTAAATGGACAAGATATATTTTAATTTAAAAATAATATAAAGATTATGGATAGTGTACCTTGTCTGCAAATTCTTTGATCTTCTGCTCTTTGAGATTGTCCAACTTGCCAATGTGTGGGGCGATATTCTTTTCTCCGACTAATTTTGTGGCCGTACCTAGAGCTTCGGCCGCTGCGTCTCGAACTACTGGATCTGTATTTTAAGAAATGTCATGAGACATATTGTAAAACTGTATTCTATGTAGACGGATAATATCTCTATTGTTGTTAGTATTTGTGAAAGAGATGGTATATTTGGTAAAACGATAGCTGTTTGAACCCACAAGGCAGTATTCGAATTTTAATACATGAAATTCGGCAACATCTATGAACTTTGACACAACTTCACACATTACTTTTCACATTAGCCAATCAAAGGATTGTGAATAGGAACCAGGAACCAGTCAGAATATTAAATGCGTCCCAAGAAGATATGCGTGACATAATATCACATTTGAATCATAGTTAAGTTACCTTACAAAAAATCCTTTGCTTTTTTTACTTGTAAGAAATTTGCGTGAGAACTGTCACGCTTATCTTCTTAGAACGCTTAAGATATAGAGATTTTTAACATACCAGCACTCTCCAAAAGCTTCAACAGGCCAGCCACATAGGCCTTGATCAGTTTCTTATTGAAAGCCGCCGGTTGCGTGTGACAGAGGGCTCGGGCAAGGAACAGGGCCGACTCCGCTTTGATCGATGGATTCTTGTTGTCGAACGCGGCGAGCATATCCTCACTGATCGCCTCCAAGTTTGTCTGAAAGTTATGTTAATACATATATTGACATACAATTTATCTGACAGATACTCCATACTCAGGGCTTGTTTCACCACTTCCAGATAAAGTGCCGGATAGGCTATCCACAACTTTTCGACAGATTCTCCATACTTTAACTGCTAAGTTAAGTGGTGGATAGCCTATCCAGCACTCATCTGGAAGTGGTGAAATAGCCCCTTAAAAATCGCGACAAAATTTAGTTTATAATATAATTTAATGTGTACTATCATTTTATTACACAATACCCAAAAAAAACTTTAAGAGTAATCAAACTAGAGCTCAATTAACAGAGCTTTAAAGATGACTTAGGTAATACTAATAGGATTTTATAATAACAATTTATTCAATGTGACCATGAAATAATAGCAAATTATTTTATAAACAGATTTTTAATAACTACTTACACAAGGGTAAATAGCGTCTATAGCTTCTCTCAGAGCAGTGACGACGTTAGACTTCTTTTCCTTGAATTTTTCTAGAATGGCTTGAACACAAGCTGTCGCGTATGGTGAGAACTTATTTCGTAGACCACTTGCCACCATGCCGAGTAATTTACCGCCCAGGGCTACCAACATTACATTTGTGTCCTTGGATATGATCTGAAAATAATAATCATTAGTAATAATTTGTATCCAATAATTAGGTTTAATCTATTGCAGTGTTTTTCAAACTTATTTATGACGCGACCTTTATGACATGACAAAATATTTCACGACAATACTAATACTTTCCAAAAATAAAAATCGACAATATACTTTCCAAAAATTTAAATGCCATACTGGTACAAATCGTTTGACGAAAAAAAATTACACCTTTGCAGTGGTATGGCGGCCATTGGGACCTGTCGGAAAAGTATGGCAAGGTGATTTTCGTGAATGGCTACTCGACGATGATTAGCTATGCCAAAAATTTGCCTGGTACAAATGGTTCAATTTTTTTATTAAAAGTAACGTATTCGCGTCGTTATGGCGGGCTGTAAGCCGCACCCGACAAGTATGGCATTACGCTTTCGCCTACTTATTTTTTTTCGACTATCTGAAAATACAAGCATTTTTGTGGAACAAATCGTTCGACACTCGTTATTTATCCGACACGTTCGATTAACGCCCACGCGTTTGGGCTGCCAGTGCGAGCGCTATGACCATCATTTTGCTTTTTGTCTTTACGTAATTATACCCGTGTAAAACCGCCATACTGGTACAAATGACCAAGAATTTTGTGTCAGTATCTCCAGGCCTACCCCTTATTTTATAAAAAAAACCAACTTACTTTCTTCAAAGCCCTAACTAAATCTGCGTAGTCTCCTGGTTCTAATCTCGGTGCGGCTTTCAACAGCGCTTCTAACGCGTCAAGCGCTTCCTTTCTCTCCGACCATTTCTTAGCCTCAAGCTTTTCGTAGAAGTCCTTTGGTATTTTGGACAGGATTTCAACTGGATCCATTAGATCGTATGGATCCACTTCCGCCGATTCACCAGCTCCATTCTCACCATCGTCATCGTCATCTGCACCTATGGAAAACAAAAGGAAAAAACTTATAATGTTGTGCCGGTAACCACAATTACCCTCACAACCCTGACGTCAGTGGGCTTCAGCCTGACCAAGCATGCTATCTCGCTCGGTCGGAAGATCTTCCTTTCCGCCACTCACATCATTAAAATGTCACCCCATTTAATAAGTTTATACTTCATTGGTTTCAAGTTTCAACCGGGAGCACTAATCGTCATTATAATATCATTAAAAATAAAGTAAGTAGCCTAGAATTTGACCAAAGAGGTTAATTACATTTTGGAACAGGCAATAATTATTTTGTAACACAAAGTTCCCACATCAGTCATGTAATATGATTTAGCAGAGTATAATTAGTCTAAAATTGTAATACTTTTGAAATAATTGTTATATAAAATTATGCTCGTAGACTGCGAGCATAATCGATCTTTTTTCATACACCATGAACATCAAAAATCTGCAAATTATATTTATATAAGAAATGCCACATTGACATGTGAGTGTTATGTGTCAGTCACTTTTTAGGGTTCCGTACCCAAAGGGTAAAAACAGGACCCTATTACTAAAACTTCGTTGTCTTGCGTCTGTCTGTCTGTGTGTCGCCAGGCTGTATCTCAAGAACCACTATAGCTAGACTTCTGAAATTTTCACAGATTGTGTATATATGTTGCCGCTATAACAACAAATACTAAAACCAAAATAATATTAATATTTAAGAGGGCTCCTATACAACAAACGTGATTTTTTGGCCTTTTTTTGCTCGATGTTAATAATGGCAACAGGTATGCCTACCTGTTTGAAATTTTCACAGAGGCCTTAAATATATATGTTTAATCTATACTAATATTATAAAGAGGTAAACTTTGTTTGTTTGTTTAATTGTAATGAATAGGCTCAAAAACTACTGGACCGATTTTAAAAATTCTTTCACCTTTCGAAAGCTACATTACTTACGAGTAACATAGACTACTTTTTATTTTAGAAAATATGAGGTTCCGTAAGATATTTAGGTTTTTCTGACACAAGGTAAAAAAAATCAACCAGAAAAGTTACTTATTTTGCGTACGCTGCCTAAAGTATAAAAGATAGAACCATACAATGTTCTAAGTAAATGTAGAGAGAGAGAAAAAAGATGTAGATCTCTTAAATATCTACAAAAATGTCTGCGACACACTATACCTATCTATGTCGATTAAGGCACAACAACCATTTTTTTATTTAAAAATCTTGATTTTTTTGGGACTACATTTAAAGACATTTATTTTACTCATGCTGATAATTCTTACCAAAATAAATTATTTCATCACTAAGTACAGTTTGTGTAGATTATATTTTGTCTTTGAATGATAAAAATTGGACGTTTAGTTTAGAAGTTATGGCGAAATTAAAAATAACAATTTACGCCCGTTTCGAAGTGGGCGCTACCAAGGCGGGGGTGCGCAGTAGCGAAGATTATGACCAGCGGGGCTAAAAAAGTCACATTTAGCAATTCCTCTCAATCAATTCAGCAAATGAATTGTCAAAACTGTCAAACTGACAAATGTCAAATCAGTACAAAAATACAGAAATGAATGGCAATCAGAGTTGCATTTTGCGATTTTAGAAAAATGAATCATTTCATTCATATCATGATTCTTCAAAGCGACCATTTTAGCCTACTAATATTATAATCCTACTAATATTAATAGTAATCCTACTAATATTATAAAGGCGAAAGTTTTTTTTGGATGTATGGATGTGTGGATGTATGGATGTTTGTTACTCTTTCACGCAAAAACTACTGAACGGATTTTAATGAAACTTAAAAAAATGAATAACGCATAGGCTCACAGATATATTAAATAGGCTACAATTTTAACCGACTTTCGAAATGGAGGTGTTATGTTCGTTTTTTTATCTTCAACGATTACTCCGCCGTTTGCGAACCGATGTTCAAAATTTTTCTTTTGGTGTATAGGTTATCATTCCAATTTGGTACCATATTCATAAAAGTGGTGACCTGATGAAGTGATAATAATAATAATAATAATATCTATGGACGCTTCACACCACGTCAGTCTGACCCCATGCTAAGTACCTAAAGGACTTGTGTTACAGGTACCAGACAACGGAAATATAATTAATACTTTTATACTATACACATAATTAAGATTTTTATTATATCATTTAATACACATCCAGACCCGGGAACATTGGAAACTTTTTGTTCCGTCGGCGGGATTCGAACCCGCGACCCCCGGCTTGAGCTACCAACGCGCTCACCACTGAGCCACAGAGGTCGTCAAGATCCATAAGTAATCGAGGGAACTCCTCAAAATTTATATGGAAATATGAGGTGACTTCGGTTTCGTGAGCAGTATTCTAAGCATATGCCATCAACAAGTAAGATTTTGCACCAACATATACCATGGTTCGGACTTCGGAAGGTGCTGAGAGAACTCCTGATTCTTTATAGATACAAGTTTGGGAGTTTCGACGGAGCGGAAAGCATATGCTACTATGCAAATGAACTTCATCTTAATCATCATCACTACCATAAACCGTTATAGAACCATGTGTCATCCCGTTTTGACACCGCGGGTAACACCGCGGGGCACAGCTAGTGTTTAATAATTAATAATAATTTTGAAATAAAATAAAAGTTTAAGGGGGACTCCCATACAATAAACACAATTTTTGGCCTATTATGCTCTATAACGGTACGGAACCCTTCGTGCGCGATCCGACTCGATTTAATTTCTTGCATAGCTTTTATCGCGGGCTTTGAACGCGGCGACCGAATCAGAAAATTCCGTAACGAAAAATGCTATTACCGCCGCGCGGTAGATCCCGAGTGAGACACATATTTTTTTTATTCCACGAAGCAAGTTTGCAACAAAAAATAGCAAGTATTTACCGTCAGTTGCATCCGCAGTTGGCTTGTCTCTCACGAGGTGTTGTTGGGAACGTAGATATCTAGTTGGTTGTGCACCCCCGGAGCCGCTGAAGGACTCACGCAGCTCCTGCTGTACCACTGCTTGTAAGGAGGCAATGTGAGGCTCAATAGCTGGTCCAATCCATCTACAAAGTGAAACTTCAGTCACATGTCATGTTTGTACTTCTAGAGTGTATTCCTAAATTGCTTGCATTGATATGTCATCATATTTTACTGTTATGTCATCCATATAACTTTAGCATAAATTGAGTTACTGTGTCTTGGCTTTGTCTGACACCTATGAAAAGTAGCTTGATGAATAAGGACAAAACATCTGTATCTGCATACATTAATTGTACAATAAGGATGACGACAAGGTCAAAGATTAGCTGATTTTTCAAATAAAATAAAGACATAGCGATAAAATATAAGTATTTCCAAAATTTCAGCTTCATAACTTATGTTTTTTTTTTTTTTTGGAATGAAAAGTTGTTCAAAGTTGGATAGTCAAGTCAATATTTTTTATAAAATGCCTTAATTTTTGTATACCATTAGATAAGTTATACAATTTATAAAAAAAAATCTTATCAAACTACTTTCATAAACGCAATATTTAACATAGCTATCGAACAAACTACCTAAGCATGACGTCACAGTTAAGTAACATTTTGTATGGATATCTTGGAGAGTTTTTAAGCAATCAAAGTCATTTTTTCACCAATATTCCTATTTTTGAATGGTCCTTCACTCACCAATAAGAAAAAAAAATTCGTCATGCCTATTCCAGTTTGGATCTGTTTATTAGTAAGAAGGTTAATTCATACATGAACCTGTGAAAACCTTAGATGGATTGCTAGTTATACTTAAAGATTTGTATTGAGCAAAACATTAAAACTGATGGTGATGACTTTATGCATTTATCAATTCGAAAATAGTAATTGGATTTACTCATTTGTGTGTCAATTATGCAACCCACTCTCACTTAAACCGTAACAACTTTCATTTTTTGCATCAATTTTACGATTTTGCAACAAAATATTGAAATCAATAAAATATATTGATATCTTGTATTGACAAAAAGTTTTGGTTCCATATTCCATAACATCTAAAATATTAAAACAAATCCTCTGTAAAGATTAAATACTTAATTCATTCTAGGCAGGTGGCTTTTTAAAAAAAATAATGTAACTGAATATTTACCATACCTATGCATTTCAATGACCAATGCTTTCATTTCGTCACGTACATTCTTGTCTCTATCAGCAAGCAGTATAGGTATCTTCTTGACCATTGGTTTAATAGCAACCACTTTGTTGCCAAACTGTTTCAATGCTGTATTTAAAGCTGCAATACACGCTGCTACCACTTTCGGATTCTTCTGTTCCATGCCCTTTATTAATTCTTCTTCTACCACCTCATGTTTTTCTATTTCTACATACATAAGTGTTACCTAAAAAAATGCAATCAACAACATTGTATTTACTCAACAAATACTGCCATCTTAAAAACTAAAAGTTGTTTAAATCATCGATGATTTGACACAACCCAAAAATATAATGCTAAAGACATTAAAAATCATACCTGAAGGGCCAGATCCTTTGTTTTAGTTTTGGGAGCCGCAATGCATTTTGCAACAATTCCAGACATAACTTCACCAGTTGTTTTGCCGGCATGACCACAGTTTTCAACAAAAACAAGTGCTGCCTCCAATCCTGAAATAAGGCACATTAAAAATATTTAAAAAAACATTTTAACAAATTTTGAAATATTTTGTAAGTCGGTTTTTAGATTTAAAAAAAACCTTTTTCTTGTGCAACTGCATTGCTGTCAGTAACAAATTTCTTTATGAGTCCTAAGTATTTATTCCATTCTGGAGATTTTTCATCGTCTATTTGATTAAAAAGTTTTATTGCTTCTTCGTAACCAGCCACTCTAGCCTTCCACAGTTTATGCACACATTTCTCATCTGTAGGTAATTTCTTATATTCATTTTCGTCCTCCATGGTGGATTCTTAATCCTCAGTCTTTGCTAAAATGAAATAAAAAATATATAATAGCTAACTGTTATAAATTATAATCTTGTGATCACATTTCCGTTGCACTTAAAGCTCAATCTAAAATATGAGGCTCAAAACTTAATATTCTTAAATTTTAAACTTTTCATTAAATATTTGGATTGTGGTTTCAACCAAAGTTTCATAACTATGAACTATTTTGAGGATAACAATACTGACATAGGGGAAACAATATTGACGAAATTGCTAACTGTATTTTACCATAATAATAATGTATAGTAGTTATAAAACTCATATTTAATGATAACCTATTATTTAAACTATATGTGTGGTCACAAACTACAGATTCCATTTACTTATTTATTGCTATAAGGCCAAAGAGCCACATCCACACATATTGTGTTAAATATTACATTTGTTCATTGACTGTAAAATATTTAGCTTGAAAGAGCTGCACGCATGAACAATACAAAGAATAATGACATTAACCAACATTTATATTGCACGGACGAACGGGCAAGAAGATACATTAAAATTTACGCACCATAGACCGGCTACAATGGTATGGAAAATTAATAAGACTCAAAGGATATGTAAGTTAGTTTTACCAAAAAAGGGCATGAATTTTAAATTAGTTGCTGGCCCTGAACAGGATCTGCAATTGTTTCCTGGCCTTATAGTTTATTTCACAAGGTCAAGGGTTGCAGTTATAATGCAGTAAAGAATATAGTTGCATTTTCTAGGAATAAATTATAAGAAATCCGTAGAAGTAAAAAGAATACAGTAGAAGTATATAAAAAGTAAAAGATTGAAAAGTGCCTAAGTACTTAAAGACACCTTGTTAATTTTTACGAATAAACTCTTCTAATTATAGTGATAAATAAATATAATATTTAACATATTTTTGTTTTTGCTATATTTTTGTAGACAATTGAGATGGGACAATAGTATTGTAAAATAGAATCGTTATTATTTTCTTGAGTAGTAACTTGTAAGCCAATTATTCAAAAATGTAAATACATAATGGGTATTTTAAAATGTATTATTAAAAAAGTACTACAAACGTAAATAATGATCTGCGACGGTCTAATACGATAATACCGTGCAATTAATTAAGAACAAAAGTCCGTAATCCTTCCACGATTTGATGATTCAACACCAAAGCTACCTATTACAAAAATTGTGTGACTACCCATATACTGTTAATTAAACCAACCCAAGACATCCTTAGCTATCGAATAATCGTGAAACATGATGTTATTTTAAACTAGAACACACAATTGTAACAATTGGTGTCCGACAACGGTTACTTTCTACATAAAATACAAACAAAATACATACATTTAGAAAGCTTACCGTTACGTGGATCTTCTTCCTTTGTAAAAACCAATCTTAGTAGAATATTTTTAATAACAGCTGTGTACAAACTCACATTAACTAATGTGAATTATTTTTGTAACCGACAAAAAGGATTTCTTTTTTCACGACGACGTCGTTTTTTTGAGTTTGCAAAATAGAAAATGGACGTAAACGGTGTTGCCAGAATTCTCTCTCCGCAGTGCATAGTGTTGCCAAATTTGTGTTAATTATTATAAAAAAGAGGTACGGTATAAAAATAAAACATTGCTTTCCCACAGTTTAGCAATATTAGTCCCTATGTTATATTGCTATACTGTGGCTTTCCCACGAGACACGAGTCACGACACGACACGACAAAATGCGGTGACGACTCGACCGGGCCGGGAGTCACGGCCCGGGACTCGACCATACATTTCTATAGCCTGTCAAGAAAGTCATGACAGGCGGGAAACTTTTCTAAACGTAATCACGCTTAAAAGGTGTATTTTTTTCTTTGTATTTTTACAGAGAACGCTTATTACATTTTAATTAATAATTATTGTCACCTTGCACATTTTTGTCTCGAATTAATAAAGTTCTCATATTTTATTTAAAAATTTTCCCACCTGTCATGACTTTCTTGACAGACTATATACGTATAGTCTGTCAAGAAAGTGAAGAAATGATAAAAGTATGAATGCACATACATATATACGGTGTCGACAAAATGGAATATAAAACTTTTAAAAAAATAATGGGACCTCCCTTACACACCAAGCGGAGATAAGTCTTTTTATTTTGCGTCCACTCCACCGTATGTGGTGTCGTTGGATAGGGTTTTTTAAAATATTATTCGAAGAAATATGCAAAGTTTTAAAGTGGAAGAAATCGTTAGTGTCTAGTGTCTCCCCCTTCTACCAGCTATTAGCTAAACGGTTGATTCTGAAAAATATGTGGAAAAAATCACGGGAGAAGGAAATATGCTAAATTTAAAAAGAAAGATATTACGGCTAATGGCGGCTCTCGACTATAGGCGAACGCGTTGGCCAACGCGTCTGCAGACGCGTTGGCAGTGCGCTTGCAACGGCGTTTGTGAGTAATCCACACATAGGAAGGTCGTTCAGTATGCTTTGGATCGCGCCAATGTGCGGACGGATTCAAAATGGATGTTGAGTCGCTAACAGCTGCAGCTGTATATTTATTCACAGCTTATAATTACTTTGTAAATGTGGACAAGAAAAAGTTTTTAAAGGGTATTCTCGAAATAAATAAGTAAAAGGCGAGAAAACGTAACAAACAAAGAAATAAACTCACTTTTACATATTTTATAATATAAAAATATTTTTTTTTTATTACTTATTATTTATTATATATAAAAATTATTACTTATTACTTATTATAATTATCATGATTAATAATTAATAATATATAAGTATTTATTATTTATTAAATATTTAATTTATTTTGTTTTTAGTATATTTTGTTGTTATAGCGACAACAGATATAAGTACATAATCTGTGAAAATTTCAGAAATCTAGCTAAGTATAGCGGTTCTTGAGATACAGCCTGGAGACAGACAGACGGACAGACAGTTGGACAGACAGACAGACGGACGGACAGACAGAAATGCAGACAGACGTTGAAGTCTTAGTAATAGGGACCCGTTTTTACCCGTTGGGTACGGAACCCTAAAAACATCGTGAGGAAAATAGAATGTCCAATAACCTTATTTTTTTTGCAACTTTTGATATGATTTTTGGTTCCACAGGCAGTTTTTACTCTGATAGGGTCTATACAGACGGACCGCATTTCAACTGCAATCCAACCGCAAATTGCAGTTCAAGTGCAGTTTGAATGCAGTTGACATGACTGCTATAGAACTGCAAACCAAATGCGCAGTTGGATTGCAGTTCAGTTGCAGTTGGCGTGCAGTCGTGTGAACCGCATACCGACTGCATCCAAACTGCACTGCTACTGATTCCATGCGCGGGAGAGCGGAGCGTGCGGGTGGGTGGGATAGTGCAGTTTGGATGCAGTCGGTATGAAGTTCACACGACTGCAGTCAACTGCAATCCGACTGCGCGTTCGGTTTGCAGTTCTATTGCAGTCGTGTCAACTGCATTCAAACTGCACTTCAACTGCAATTTGCGGTTAGATTGCAGTTGAAATGCGGTCCGTCTGTATAGACCCATAGGGCCCAATAAATTTAAATGTTTTCTCGATACTCATATTGTTCGCCATTTCGTCAAGTTAGATGTTAATTCGCCACAAGAAGGAAACGTGCACTCTTCATCGCCGCTCCGGGCGAACTGATCGCGCGGCCTATGTGTGGATGGAGCGCGAAGCTTGCGACAAATGTCCTTTGATCTTTTGCCGACATTTCCGACCCGCGCGGCAAGCTCGCAGACGCGTCGCAACGCGTTCGCCTGTGTCGAGAGCCGCCATAAGAAGACTTTATAAGTTATTGAGAAGTACAAATGAATTTTTCGTTCAAATTCCTTTGAATGTAACTGAGATGATGTTGTTAGTAGTGTAAAACATGTTATAATTGTACATTAATTGACGATACAAAACTTATCACAAACTGGCGGTACTACGGTACCCTCTATTGTGCGTGACCGATACGCACTTGGCCGGCTTTTTCGCTCCCATTGGTCATTTCATCATTTGTCATGCGCAAACGGCACGCGCCATTTACAGACCCCGCCGCTTTTTTTTTCTTGTCGCAACTCGTATGACATTCGCATCCGCATAAAAATCCGCATCGATTTAATGCGGATGCGGATGCAGATGCGGATGTCCAAATATATGCGGATGATCCGCATTTGCGGATGCGGGTGCGGATATTTGGAACATCCCTGATTTATATTAACAAATATAATATATTAACCAGTTGAATGCAATAATCATTAAATAAATTTAATAATTACCTATTAAAAAATATACAAAACAGTTTCTACAGAATTGCATTTGCAATAATAAACGGTAATAAAAACGTAAAAACGTCAAAGTAATGTAGAAACTACTCTGTCAATGTCAATGAAACGTCAAACTGCGTCAAGTGTCACCCGGTCTAACGGGGCATGCCGCATGACGGGCGAATCAGAATGGCGATTGATCGCCAAAGTCGCCCAGAGTCCCAGAGAAAGAGTATTTTTAAACGGTTCTCGACGCTTTAGTGAACGAGACGTGCGTCGCGATGCTTTCGTGACTTCTGTGCGTTCACAGTAGTTTTAATTATTGGGAATATAAATACTATACTTACAACATTTCTATCCAAGAACACTTGTGTTTTTTGATATAGTTTTGTTTAGTGATTGAACTACTGGCAATATTCGAACAACCAAAACAAACAAACGGTAATGTTGTGTATTTGTTTGCCATTGAGGCGGAGAAAACATAGATATTGTGGAACATCTGGCCGCGAAAAGAAACTTTAACAGCTGTTGGTGCATAGTATGCTTCATATTGTAAGTACTAATAATTATTATCTTACATATTTAATTTAACCTACTATAAAGGTAGGTAAATTGTTTTTATGCCACAAACAAGTTATAAAAATAACATAAGTAGTGTAGGTAGGTACTCGCATATTAATTAATCCTATCCTATTTTTTTGTACTTAATTAAAATAAATTTGTAAAAGTTTGTGAAGATGAAGGTGGTTTACAACTCTCAACTCTGAACGGGCTTTGTTAAACAAAGACTTTTTAAAATTCAAAGCACGATAGTGTTTATTGGTTACTGTTCCAAATACTCTGATTTTCGCAAGCAAAATCTATGCTTTCAATGCAATTTTACCTCCATTTAATTAAGTGTCCATACTCAGAACGCTCGCACTAGGGAATGCAATAGCGGGATACCGGGATCCCGAAATACCGGGATCCCGCATGTATTTTGCGGGACTAATCCCGTTCGAAAATTTAGCGAGATCCCGCGGATTGTGATGGTTCAGTCCCGCAAATACCGGGATTGAAATTATCTGGCGGGATTGCATTCCCTAGCTCGCACTATACAGTACTGTGCCAATGAACGGTTTCTAGTTGCACGCCGTGGTGAGTTTTTGTCAGAAATCTTGTTTGTCGACCTGAAATTCGAATACGCGATCACGTTTAGGTTAGGATACAGCCAATACGGTAATGGAAGTAAACGTTAAAACAAGTAACAACCTCCCTTTGTTTTAGGCACTCTAACGGCCGTTCCCAATATTTGATCTATCTCTGGTTTTGCCCTACTAGAGATAGGAATAGCTCACAATTGACATAAAAATGTCTCTAATGTCTAATGTGAGCTATTCCTATCTCTAGTAGGGCAAAACCAGAGATAGATCAAATATTGGGAACGGCCGTAAATCGTATTAGGCAGAGACATCAGACAAATCACAAACCCTACGAGTCGGAATAATCAGCAGCACTTGCTGTTGCGTTACTTTATTGATAAACCATAAATTTAATATACTACCTCTAGGTATATTAACTTTATGTGATAAACACAATATCTCGTGAGTCGTGCGGCTTCGTAAACACTGTTTTTGCGCGAAAATAAACGTCAATGATGGTCAAAATGAAGTTACAACTTACAAGTACCGTAGTCGTCTTTGAAAACGGCAGCTCACGAGAGCATTGTAATCCGACTAACATGTCAATTGTTACTGAAAAAGTCGCCCAAGTGCGAGTCCGACTCGCGCACGAGGGGTTCCGTACCAGAGTAAAAGTAAGCCACAAATTTGGGTTTTTTGTATGGGAGCCCCCTCATTTTTTTATTTTATTTTAATATTATTATTAATTAAAGTATAATAAAGGATTTTTTTAAAATTTCAAGTGTCTAATAGTTACCATTATTGAAATCGAGCAAAAAAGGCCAAAAAATCACGTTCCTGGTATGGTAGACCCCCTTTATTGTTAATTTTATTTTGTTTTTAGTATTTGTCGTTATAGTGGCAACAGAAATACACAATCTGTGAAAATTTCAGAAGTCTAGCTATAGCGGTTTTTGAGATACAGCCTGCTGACAGACAGACGGACAGACAGACAACGAAGTCTTAGTAATAGGGTCCCGTTTTTACCCTTTGGGTACGGAACCCTAAAAATTGCGAAAAGTATCGTCCTCTTATATAAGGCGCTTGAGAAAATTTTACGAAATCCACAACACCGGCACATTTAACTGTTTTCGATGTTACTATGACAAGAACTTGCGGTTAAATCAACGCATCTCTTTGTTTTCTGGAAGTGGCGCATTTCAGTATTCAGTCCAAAGAAAGACCAGTTTTGAAATATCACGATAGAGACGATGATGTAGAGAAAACTGCAAGACGAGTGTCAAACTCTTGAGTTCTCATCTTGTTTAAACGAAGATTGAGACAGAACCATACAGAACTAACTTTGACTTATACGTTCATAAAGCCGTACTTAGTGTCAGGGGCTGGCGGCACATAAGGAACATGGAGCCAAGTCTCGAATAAAATCTTGAATAGTAGGGAATTACCCAGAACCGTAGCATGGTTTTGCCGGTAATAACTTCCATGACTTCGAAGAAATATGATATGAGATCTCAGAGATCTGGTTCCCAGTGGCATACGTGACCAGCCATGTCGTGCATACAAGTTTTAAGGTCAGGTTTTATGAATAATATGGTACCAGGGCCCGTACCACGAAACGGTTTTGAGACTCAAACAATTGGACGAGAATGCCACGTCCTGCTCTAACATCGTCAGTCACGTTTGTTAGAGTAGGACGCAACATTTTCGTACGATTGTTTGAGTCTCAAAACCGTTTCGTGGTACGGGCCCTGAAGGCCTACCCATTTTTCATTACAAAATTCACATTTATGTAAATTCTGTCTAAACGGGCGAATACGGTCATAAGTTTTATAGCTTGTAAAAATCGTCTCAGGTAGGAAAACAAACCCTGTGAATCCCAAGTTGTCAGTTGCTGTCAGTCCGGAATAAAATGGATTTGAATGATTTCGGCCATAGAATTTTTCGGGCGAGAACGGACAGAAGTGTTATTGCTTGTAGGATGCGTCTCATGTAGGACAACAACCCCTGGTTAATCTCCACTTTACAGTTGTTGACAGTCTTACGTAGTTCTCCCATACAAAAAAAAATTAAATCGCTTATATTACGCAAACAAATTAACGAGGGAGTTTTAAATCCTAATATTTATAATAGAACAATGCCCTACAATGTTCCTGGCCAAAAAAACAACGATTTTCAACAATCGAGTTCTATGAGTATGGAGCGTCGAATTTGGGACCACAGTGTGCCGTGTCCTGCTCTAACAACGTAATTTCTCGTTCGTAGAGTAGGACGCGGCATTCTCGTACGATTGTTTGAGTCTCAAAACGGTTTCATTGTACGGGGCTGCGAGATTACGGGGGAATCTGCCGGTCGCGTCTCGAGACTCACGTAGGCAGATCCTCGTGAATCATACACGGATCACTGATTTCTTGGGATCAGCAGCTGTGCTAAATTAGTAACCTTATATAAAATGCATTATATTAATCCGCTTCGTTCCAAGAAGTAACCGTTAGTCGTGCTAAATGCGGTTGCTTAGTTCTCCTTTAGATCCGTCTTCGGTTTCATTTGGTTTTAGTTTATGCCTGTGAAAAGTCCGGCTGCAAGATTGAGTGAAATCCTTTCATTGACCTTCCGTTAACACAAACATTGTCTCTTTCGCGCACGAAAAAACAGGAATCCGGCTTACATAGATTATGCGTGGAAAGCAGCGACCAGATTTTTTTGTGTCATGTCGAGACTTTGGAAAATTTTAGTGAAAATAGCGGGATTATTCCGTCAAAAGCGGGACATAGTAAAAAAACACATATAAAGTCAAAAGTTTTCGAATTTTTATTATTTGACAAATGTACGTTACGTGACAATAGACAAAAGTAGCCATAAAAAATCTACCCCTCTCTCTCTCCCACACTCTTATCTTTATCCTTTAACTATGGACGCGCGGTCTCACAGACCGCTCGTACCCTGCAAGAATTACATCTACCCTACTTCCCCTTAAGCTTCACTCTTGCAGCGCCCGCCAAAATCGGGACGTCTGGCAACGCTGCTGGAAAGTGGGAACGAGACACCAATTTCTTTTTAATTCAACTTTAATTCCCTACTATGTACGGAAAGAAACTGCAGAATTTGTGCTGCATATTATATTATGCACGCGTACAAGTATTATTCGCTTCGCTTGGAGTGGATGCTTGACTATGAATAAATGTATTTCTCCATACATACACCGTGTATGTAAATTTTTCTCGGCATTTATTCACAATGTTGCCCGTGACATACGCCGTACGCGTAGTGCGAATAACATTGTACGATACTTGATTGCAAATTATTCTAGCTAATAGCCTGGTAATGGAAACACAGACTTAAAAGAGCAGATTTTGGTAAGTGCCGCTAAGGGTATAGCCGCTAATACAGAACAGACTACGCAGTAGCCAGCAGTCAGCACGTAGTACGGCATGACCTTATCAGATATCAATGACACTAATTTCCACCCAAAGACGGGCATAATTAACAGTTTCTTATTAATAGATGCCCTCCATAATGGGATTGAGGTATTGAAGTCGGCAACTGGTCGGCATTAGTCGGTCTTCTACTGTGATTCAATTATTGAGCTGCGCAATGTATTCACATGTTCAGTACGTACGGGCCTAATTGTATTTATTTAAGGAGCCTTTTATATAAAACGGGATTATCGTGCCTCGTTGCGACCGCAATATTAGAGAAATCCTCATTTAATCTGCACGGGGCTTATGCAATTTAGCCATTTGCAAAAAACGGGCTGGTAGAATTGCTAGACGTGGTTTCAGTCTTTAGTTGCAGCAGTAGAGTTGCAGAATGGGTTGTCAGAATATTTCTTTTGTACAAGAAACCACATTTCACCCGCCACGGAAAAACTGATGCCATTTTATTTTGGCTACGGTTCGTGCAATAAAAGATTTATGGGTTATAAAATTGAGAGCCTGATAATGCTGCTATAAAAATATCCGAACAACCAGAAACCTACTTTCCGAATTCCGCGTTCGCTTTTGGACGGGTCATTGATGCGTTTATTCGGTTAATGACCTAAATCTTTGGTGACTAATATACCGACCTAACCTAAGTATACTTCTGTCCATCCTTTAACCAATGTGTGATAGGGAAGGATAGAAGTATAGTTTTCTTGATTAAACTATCAATCCCCAAGCGGCAGCCGGCTGCCGCATAACAATTGAAAATCTGTTGTGTCTGGAATACCCACGATACAGGTGCTACATATCATTTTGATAGTTTTTAATTATGTTATCGTTATAGGTATCCCTTATCTGAGTTTTTTTTACAGAAGTTTACTTTAACAAAGCAAGAACGCTGCTGAAAAGATGAGCTCCAGTCAGCGTCTCAGAAATGAGGCAGCGGTTTCGCGGAATGAAGAATCATCCCACGAAACCGCTAAGAATTTCTGCAAGAATTTGTCTGACTAGCGCCAATTGTAAAATTTCTAATCTAATCAGTACTCAAATGTTTACATTAACAGCAAGATTTTATGTTCAAAATATTATTCATATTTTAGTAATGCAACACACGGATAGTTCCAAAGTGTTGACTGTATATTATAATAAGTCGGAATTAACTGTTTTATAAGACGTCGAACAAAGGAAGCGAAGGCAGGAAGAGGTCGATCGATCGCGCACAGCATCGTGATGTCGATTGACTTCCTGCAGAGTTCACACAAATAAACAAAACGCCCCGGAAACCATGTGACCTCCATTGTCTGTGGCAATTGCTTCATTAAGTGCAGTTCACAGTTAATTTACCCCTGCAGACAACATAATATCATGACTAATATTATAAATGCGAAAGTGTGTCTGTCTGTCTGTTAGCTCTTCAAGCCCAACCGCTGAACCGATTTTGCTTAAATTTGGTATGTGGATACTTTGTTTCCCTTTAAAGAAATTAATGTTTCACGCCGGCCAGCTACATAGGATACTTTTTATCCTGGTAAAATGTCCGGTTCCCGCGCAATAAACGAATTTTGGCGCAACGGAGTTGCGGGCGTCATCTAGTACAATAAACATTTATCGCTACGGACTACGGTAGAAATATTAAAGAGTAGAAATACTTACAGATAGGGAAAAAGTGACTATTCTTTTTTTGTCAATCTGTCACTTTTTCTATTCTATTGTGGAAAGAACACCTTTCTATGTGGACCATGCTAAGCGTGAATCCTTATGCCAACGGATTAAAGAGTTTCATTTCCATGTAACTACGTAAGTTTTGAGTTTTGACGACTATTCATCAGGTAATAACGCAAGAACACGTGGAAAAGATGGTGAATCATAAATAATCGCTTATCAGATGAACAATCGATGGGCAATCCTATAGCTTATAACTACTCTTTAACTTGTTTAAAGGACTCGATATTAGAGTCTTCACATGGAAAAGAGTTGCATATCAATTCGAAATAGGATAAAGTTTAGAAGAAACTGTTGCTTATCATTTTCTGTTCCTCGTTTAAATTACACATGTAAGCTGTCCTAATTCTGTAACTGTATGTGTACTCAATAAAAATAATAAAATATAATATGAAAAGTTTAAATTAGAAACATGTAGAGCCATGTGTTCGAATTGCCCCACGCTGAGTTCTAAATAAGTTTTAACATGTTGTGCTGTATTAATTTTTGCTCATAAATGGAATAATTAATGTATCGTCTTGAAGTAACATCGAAGTTTAATATATTTTTGGCAAATCCCAGCTATTTATTATGTTTTTGTTTTAACTTTTACGGTATTTGCCCATTTCTTATGATAACTATTAAAATCGCGTGAAATAACATAACCACGTTAATCCATGTTGTTGTCTTCGTCTAATGGCGGCTCTCGACATATGCCGGCTCTTGATATAGGCGAACGCGTTGGCCAACGCGTCTGCAGACGCGTTGGCAGTGCGCTTGCAACGGCGTTTGTGAGTAATCCACACATAGGAAGGTCGTTCAGTATGCTTTGGATCGCGCCAATGTGCGGACAGATTCAAAATGGATGTTGAGTCGCTAACAGCTGCAGCTGTATATTTATTCACAGCTTATAATTACTTTGTAAATGTGGACAAGAAAAAGTTTTAAAGGGTATTCTCGAAATAAATAAATAAAAGGCGAGAAAACGTAACAAACAATGAAATAAACTCACTTTTACATAATATTTTATAATATTAAAATAATATAAGTAATTATTTTATTATCTACTTATTATTTATTTAATTATTACATATAAAAAATGTTACATATTATTATAATTATCATAACTATAACTCCGGGCGAACAGATCGCGCGGCCTATGTGTGGATGGAGCGCGAAGCTTGCGACAAATGTCCTTTGATCTTTTGCCGACATTTCCGACCCGCGCGGCATGCTCGCAGACGCGTCGGCCAACGTCTAAATACCTACGGCCAACGCGCGAACGCCCGTTCTACACATTGGGCCAACGCGTCTGCAGACGCGTTGGCCAACGCGTTCGCCTATATCAAGAGCCGGCATACGGCCAACGCGCGAACGCCCGTTCTACACATTGGGCCAACGCGTCTGCAGACGCGTCGGCCAACGTCTAAATACCTACGGCCAACGCGCGAACGCCCGTTCTACACATTGGGCCAACGCGTCTGCAGACGCGTTGGCCAACGCGTTCGCCTATATCAAGAGCCGGCAATAGGCGAACGCGTTGGCCAACGCGTCTGCAGACGCGTTGGCAGTGCGCTTGCAACGGCGTTTGTGAGTAATCCACACATAGGAAGGTCGTTCAGTATGCTTTGGATCGCGCCAATGTGCGGACGGATTCAAAATGGATGTTTAGTCGCTAACAGCTGCAGCTGTTTATTTATTCACAGCTTATAATTACTTTGTAAATGTGGACAAGAAAAAGTTTTTAAAGAGTATTCTCGAAATAAATAAATAAAAGGCGAGAAAACGTAACAAACAAAGAAATAAACTCACTTTTACATAATATTTTATAATATTAAAATAATATAAGTAATTATTTTATTACCTACTAATTATTTATTAAATTATTACATACAAAAATTATTACATATTATAATAATTATCATAATTATAACTCCGGGCAAACTGATCGCGCGGCCTATGTGTGGATGGAGCGCGAAGCTTGCGACAAATGTCCTTTGATCTTTTGCCGACATTTCCGACCCGCGCGGCAAGCTCGCAGACGCGTCGGCCAACGTCTAAATACCTACGGCCAACGCGCGAACGCCCGCTCTACACATTGGGCCAACGCGTTCGCCTATGTCGAGAGCCGCCATAATAAGTTGAAAAGCTACAATATAATATATAAATAAATATATGTCACATAAATGTTAATATTTTAAAGGCTATTTAATACAATTATAAGCGTAAGCATGGAGTAAAGGAAGAGTTTTGCTTTATAAGCTACGCAGATCGAATTTCGGAAATCGAGTGAAAAGTCTACAAGCGGCACACACTGGAGACTGAAGTACCGAGTACGGAGTACGTGAGCAACTCAATAATTGTTAATGTTTCACGCCGGCCAGCTACTAGCAAGAACAATTGAATTGCATGATCTTTGGAAACTTGAATGGAATGCAAGAGGAAACTAATTGAAACTCGCTCGGCGACGAAAACGACAAGCATAACGGGATATAATATTATGTTGTGTAGACCAGTGTTTCCCAAACTTGTCGAACGAGTAAAATGGCAATCGAACGAGTACGACAATCGTCCTATAGTTTATTAGTCAACGTTGACTGGTGAGTGGTGACTAAGCTTCACCCAATATTCGTAAGTAATTGAGAATCAGGCCCTCGGAATCCAATTTTTTTGCCGGATGAGAACCTGCATGCTCACTATAACACAAGTGTGAAGTGTATTCAATATTCTTGAAATACCTCCACTGTTACTCATCATAAACTATAATGTAACTCAAGATTATCAAGTGGTATGCATTGGATGTAGTGGCACCTAGCAGGTGGTCTTGTTGTGTAGCGGAAGTAGCCTGGTTGAGCCTATGCAAGAGCGATGCCATATCGCTGAACTATGCGGGTGACTGACTCATAACAATTTGGACATTCTTGTAGGGAGAGTAAAACACAGATTACTTGTTATATCACTCAACACCACCACTCGGGCTCGTAGCTGATAGAAGAAGTGATCGTCAGACCGAAGTCGAGCGACATCGTAGTGAGGAGAGTAGTATTATACTACTCTCCTCACTACCTACCCAAGCAGGCGGGACATATCCTTATTTATCAATACACTACACGCCCTAATATTGAGTTGACGTGCATCGCGACAATGCGTTATTCCGTTCCAACAACGCAACCCACCGAAGCAGTGTGGACTTTCTCTGACTTGCCCGCATCATATCTCCCCTATTAATTACATTCCCTTATTTCGTAGATTACCGACATAACAGTTAAAAGGGTTTTAATGTAAACAGCTCCTAATAGAAACATGGTGGTCGCTAGCACAGGTGGGGTCTATGAAGTGTTACCGATGACAGTTAAAGTTCTGCCAAAGAAATTAAAAAATAAAAGCTAAGTGTTTTAACCTAGTGTAAATATAATAATAAAAAAAAAGTGTCCATGGCGTGATGGAACACAATTAATTAAAATTTATAATATTATTTCAATTATCCTTGGTGCGAAAAATGTAAATAATAAAATAACAAAAAAAAGGATATTGACGAACAGTCCATAGACGGCCCCAATTTTATAATAAAAAAAAAAACCTAGTTGTAGGTAAATGCTTAATTATATGTAGTTACACAACATTACATACCGTGTAAGATGCGGAATAAAAAACGATATTTTTTTTTATTTTTTTTTTTATTATAAAATTGGGGCCGTCTATAGACTGTTCGTCCATATCCTTTTTTTGTTATTTTATTATTTAGATTTTTCGCACCAAGGATAATTGAAATAATATTATGAATTTTAATTAATTGTGGTCCATCACGCCATGGACACTTTTTTTTTTTTTTTTTTTTAATATATATGTGTATATGTATATTTAATAGAATAGAGTATAATATGTTATACATATAATAAATAAATATATACATTTATTGTTTTATAAATTGCATAATAATAATATTAATGTTTTGAACGGTGAGGTCCCAGTCGGTGTGGCGGCGATATTGCACTTTTGTTGTATCTGGTAAATTCTCTGGTATTTTATAGTATGACCACTTCAAGAGATAATGCCGGAACTGGTAGAACCGGCTTGGAAATACACAAAGAACTCGTAATTCAACCAAATTGTGAACAGTATGCGTAGATACGGAGCATATTACTCAGACGAATCTTGATTCTCGGACGAGTTTACACGGTTTTTACGAATTACAGATGATATGGTCAGGAAAGCCATGCGGCACGAATGGGCCGGCTCACCGGAGAAATACCACGTTCTCATATAAAACCGGCGTGAAACAGCGCTTACGCTGTGTTTCGCCGAGTGAGTGAGTTTACCGAAGGCCCAATCCCCTACCCTATTCCCTTCCCTACCCTCCCCTATTACCCTATTCCTTCTTAAAAGGCCGACAACGCACTTGCAGCTCTTCTGATGCTGCGAGTGTCTATTGACGACGGAAGTTGCTTTCCATCAGGCGACCCGTTTGCTCGTTTGCCCCCTTATTTCATAAAAAAAAAATTCGAGATCTTTTAAAGGAGTGTTATTTGCGTCATTAGTTTCTCATACATGACCGTGGTCAGCGTTGACGTAAAAGGTCATAGGAGGGACTGGAGGTTGATCTTGTCGGAAGTACCGCAGGGCTGCCATAATACCCGCTATTACATCATTACATTGTATAGAATCTAATGCTGTAGAAACAGAATCTTTGAATCCCTTACTACAAAGCTGCTGTGAATAATTGGAGAAAATAGAAATTGATAATTGAAGGTGTGTCCAACCTTCCCTTTTGTAGTGGCCAGTGGGATGACAATAGTTTATACTTTATTGATTGAAATAAAGGGGATACCACTTACGGTTCTCTCAACCTCAAGTGATAGTTCATTTTTAGGGTTCCGTACCCAAAGGGTAAAAACAGACTTCGATGTCTGTCCGTCTGTCTGACCAGGCTGTAAGTCAAGAACCGCTATAGCTAGACTCTTGAGATTTTCACAGATTGCGTATATCTGTTGCCGCTGATTTTTAGGGTTCCGTAGCCAAAAGGCACATGTGGGGTATCTATGGATAGGTCTTCAAAAATCATATTGAGGTTTCTAAAATATTTTTTTCTAGCCTGAATAGTTTGCGAGAGACACTCTTCCAATGTGGTAAAATGTGTGCCCCCTCTAACATCTAAAGTAGGGGCATGATAAGTCTAAAAAAATATATGATGTACATTACTACAAAAACTACCAACGAAAATTGGTTCGAACGAGATCTAGCCAGTAGTTTTTTTTATACGTCATAAATGGTAAACCTTAATTTAACTTTCATTAAATCAACTGAAATTTGAAAATAAATCAACATAAAAATAAACCTTATTGCTGCTACGGAACCCTTCATGGGCGAGTCCAACTCGCACTTGGCCGGTTTTTTTTGCTATTTTTTATCAATAACGGCAACACATAGGCACTTGAAATATTCACGAAATACTTCGTTGTATTTGTACTTAATATATAATAATTAATAATAAAATTTAAATAAATAATTAAGGGGGCTCCCATATAAAAACACAATTTTCAACCTATTTTTGCTCTATTGTGGTTCGGAACCCTTCGTGCGCGAGTCCAACTCGCACTTGGCCGATTTTTATTTTTTCTTTGAATGTAAGTACTATCAGAGAAGTTGATTCCAAGGCAGATGGCGGACCTAATAGTAGGGGAGGTCGCGCTCATTTTAAAAAGTCATTTCATACCGAGCGAAAATCGTAACAATAATACTATTCTATTAATACATAAGAGTTTTGATCGTCGGCTACTGCAGTATGGGTGGAATAAAAATTGGGAGTATCTCAAAGTTGTTGTTGGAAATCGTATTGAATTGACATTAAAAAGATCCCAATTCGCACCCAATAAAGGTCATATCTAGATTATACACGTTTAGGTTTGGTTAGTGCTATTTTAGTTTTAGTATATAACAACAGATGGCGCTTTTAAAGTAAAATTTATATAATTCTTCTTCACAAATATTGACTATCGAATTAATTACTTAAAGTTGCTATGTGAGACAATTTTATGGTTAATTCAAACGAAAATCGCCATCAGCTGAATATTTGCAGGTGGAAATGTCGTCTACGCGACGCCCTAGGATACATTGAGCGCGAAGTAGGGCTATATTGGTTATAGCTTATATCGCTGGCTGACGGGCTTTCCACCCGCATATTAACGACTGACGGTGGTCTTTATTATTAAAAAGGTATCAACATTCACCTGTATAAATTTTGTACGGTATGAAATGACTTTATATTTTAATTTTTTTAACATAGTTCAGTAACGCGACTGACGTTAAATCCCCCGTCTGCGATACGGCTGACGGTGCATTTTTGGTTAAGCATGACCTCAATAATCATCCATAAAAATTTCATTCGGTATAAAATCACTTTTCGCAATTATTTTTTTACAACTTTGAAATACTCTCAGTTAACATCCCACCACGGGTGCGGCGACTGACGCTGATTATATTGATTGATAAATATTAAGCTACCGCTGGACAAAAATTTGGTCGGTATGAAATGACTTAGCAAACGATAGCACTACCTCCCCTACTATAAGTAATTTGGTCGCGTTAAGTGACCACATGACGTAGGTCCGACGTCCGTCACGTCAACTGCCTAGGAATGAATTTCTTCAATAGTACATATTATAGGCACTTTAATAGTTTATTTTGTGTTTAGGCCATAGACATAATATATACTGTCGTATTATAAGGTTTATGGTTTAGGCACAGAATACATCAAGTTGGTTTAGACGCGGAATTTGGGTTGAAACTTGAAACAGACCATATGAAAGAGGAAAATGAACAAAATAATTCGCAGTTTGATATCAGCTATAATTTAATTATTCGATTTTACACGATAATAGGTACTCATGATCATATTGTCGAGATATCCTTTGACGTGAAAATGCAAGTGGCATAGTCTTTACTTTCGTCAGCTCTATTAAAAACAACTCCGAAAACAGCGGTCATAAGTGCTAATAGGCAATAATAAACACTAGTAGGAGTAAACAGATACAGCTCAGACCAACAAACTTTATCAGGCGAGTCGGAAAGGTCAGGAATCAGGATAGACCCGTTATCAATCACTTGTTGATCTGAAATGAAATTCGAACCTTTCGGACTTTGCGAGAATTTTGTCGAAATTTGTCGCTACCATAGGTTTCTTAACGCTATTTGATGATCCAATAAGAAGGCTATATTTTGAGGGGTAGCATTGCACGATAAAATAATTGGTTTACTGTAGTGTATTATGTATACTTCCGTTATACTTATATACTCAAGTACACAACCAGTTTTTTTCATATTATTTGCAATTTGTACATAAAATTGATATTCCGTTCATTTTCCAAAAAAAAATCCGTCCGTATCCAATTTCCTCAATTGTTATCCAATCGATTTTAATGTTGGTTTCCTTCAAAATCTGCTATGTATTTAGAGGATATATTTACTATTTTTTTTATTTTATCTTAATTTATTCCGGTTCATCGCCGAAAGTAAAAGCAAATTGAATAACTTTCACTGCCTTGTTTAGTTTTTGGAGAGTTACTTTGTCTTCTTTTATTTTGGGAAAGGTTATTATGTTATCAGATCACTGATGAATATGTTAAGTGGTATGTAAAATTGTTTTAAAGACCGCGCAACCACTTTCCTCTTTACTACAGCGACGAAACATCAAGAGAACTACACTAAAAAGTTTAGGAATATATTGATTATTGTGTTTACTATCGTGTAGTGTTAATATTTATTTATAGCATGCACTTACTCATAATCTAATTTTAACGATTACTTGGATTTTATATTATACAGAAGATAATAACAGGCTCGAATCTAAACAATTTTAGATTTTACTTGTATGGTATAATATGTATACTCAGTTTTCTTGTGTATATTTAGTTATGGCAAAATGCTCATATACGTTAATTTAAATCTTATTTATAGCGCATCTATTTCCTTGTTTTCTTGGCACTAACTTATATTGCTTGTAGAATAGGTATAGATAGCTCTACCTACTTTAGTAAAGACGGAAAATAACGTTAAAGTTTGTAAACAAAATATTATTAAAATTTAGTATAAAAAAATCAACAAACCCAAACACAAGTTTATAGCAAACTAGATAAAGCCCGGGATTCTGTTGCCCTAAAATTCATTTATCGTGCAAGAACCGTACATTTTTCTTGGATAAAAAGAATCCTATGTCCGTTCCCGGGACTTATCTCCATACCAAAAAGTAAAATCGGTTCAGCAATTGGAGCGTGAAAAGTAACAGACAGAATTTCGTATTTATTTTTAAATTGAATTACAAATGTAATAAATAAAGAATTTACATATTATATCTTTAAACGAGCAATTTCTGTATATATACCTATATATAATTGGAATCTCGGAATCGGCTCCAACGATTTTCATGAAATTTAGTATATAGGGGGTTTCGGGGGCGATAAATCGATCTAGCTAGGAATCATTTTTAGAAAATTTCATTTTATTCGTGTTTTATCGAATACCGAGCAAAGCTCGGTCAAATAGCTAGTTATTATATCATGAATTATATAAAGCAAAGAGCAGCATAATAAAGACGCTACAAAAGAGATCAACGCATTGCATCGTAGCTATTTCTTGTTCGTGGGGTTGAGTGCACTAGCCGCACTCAGGGCCGCGAGGTACCAGCCAGGGAGATAACTTATTTCATTCACTCAGGCCAACGCCCTGAACAAAGAACTGCATTCAACTGTGATCTGGCTTGACCCACGATAGCTTCATGCGTTTACAGATGTGTTAAATTGTGATATTAACTAAGTAATCTCTAGAATGAATGACCAACGCGTGATGATCTTTGCTATCTGATATTTGATATAAGTATACAATTGTCACTTTTATTGAGAAGCCCATAAAATTAATTATTGAAAATTTCCATGTAGGCACCTAATCTTATCTTATATCTTTAAACGAGCAATTCTTGTATATATATAAATATATAATTGGAATCTCGGAATCGGCTCCAATGATTTTCATGAAATTTAGTATATAGGGCGGAATCTTCGGGGGCGATAAATCGATCTAGATAGGAATCATTTTCAGAAAATGTCTTTTTATTCGTGTTTTATCGATAATCGATAAACTGAAAAATATGACTCTTCCTGACATCTATTGGCGAATAATAATACTATTTTGTTAGCAACTAATTGTTTTAACGACCAGCAGATGGCGTTATTAAGTAACACGAAGTCAATGAGTGTTTGCTATACCGAGCAAAGCTCGGTCATCCAGGTACTGTTTAAATTTAATGCTCTTGGCTTATTCGGTCTACCAATAAGTATTATAGGTCTGCAGTCTTGTGGAAACTTATTTCACTAACACATGACTAATTAAGGTGCACATGGCCACTGCAGTCCCAATGCAGGCAGACTTCAGCTCTTATATTTAACTCTCTTTAAGAAAATATTTTGATTCGTTATACATTACATTTCTCCTCTAATAAACTTGTATACAATACACAGTAACAGTTATACAAGAAGGACCTTCTCTCATTACGTCTTGGCGTTCGGCACGAACTCCTGCGCGCGTGAGGTCAGCTATAATTTCCTGTATTATATAACATTCTAAATGATCAGCTGCATTGCTATTGTGTTGATTTTGACCTCAAGCAAGGCTGAAAATTCTTATTCAAATATTTCAAGGCCACTTGTTGATTTATTATCGTTACCGCTACTGCTTCCGATTTTTGTTCCATAAAATAGAGATTCTGGAGGTTTACCTTCATTTTTAGGGTTCCGTACCTCAAAAGGAAAAAACGGAACCCTTATAGGATCACTTTGTTGTCCGTCTGTCCGTCCGTCCGTCTGTCAAGACCCTTTTTCTCAGGAACGCGTGGAGGTATGAAGCTGAAATTTATATCAATTACTCAGGTCTACTGTCCCTTGAAGCTGTGAAAAAATCAAACTTCTAAGCCAACGCAATCAAAAGATACAGCCGTTTATGCCGCAAATTTTCGACACTCTCAAGGGAATCAAAACCTACAGGGTGCTTCCCGTGAACTCAGAATCTTGAAATTTGGTACGAAGCAACGTCTTATAGCATAGATAAAGGAAAAATTACGAAAACCATACATTTTTAGTTACATCACATAATATATTTTTTTTTAATAATTTTAAACTTACTACCCATTTCCTCATAAACGCGTAGAGGTATTAAATTAAAATTCATACCAAATACTCAGGTCTATAATACCTTTAAGCTGTCGGAACCCTCGGTGCGCGAGTCCGACTCGCACTTGGCCGGTTTTTTTCCATCTTTATTCTTCAAAAGTTGTTTATCAGTATGATTAATTTGTTAGACCTGAAATGAGTTAAACAGTCATCGACTTCTACAAACACAGATGGAACGATGATAATGGAAATAGGAAAAGAAAATGTAGTTTTACGTCAATAGGAATTAGGAAAGGCATTATCACGGCTCACCTTGACCAAAATTTGTCTTATCGCGTTAATACCATCGAGTATAGAGAATGCGAACGCGTTATTAAACTAAATTAACTGTACAAGCCGTGGGTAAATATAGTCTGTTGTTGTTGTAGTCGTTGTTAATAGCTTAAACGCTTCCATTGGATTGACCACTTGGTGTAACTGTTCTACTTTCAAATCATCCACTCGTGGAAGTTTCCGGGTGCTCGTCTTAATCCCATACCATTGCATCCGTAATTAGATTTTAATAATATCACGGAAGGATTACATACGCCTACTTAAATAATTTGGGTCCATGTTTATAGTTGGTTCATACTTCATACCTGGCCCGAGAGCCAAGGACAGCCGGACTTTATCATTTTATTAAAAGCTTCCCACTGCCAGACAGTATAAAAGTCTAATACTTTAGGTGTGTCTCTCAGCAGGAAGATGAGGTCCCGAAGGAAAATCGATATAGTTAAATTGAGCTTTCTCCTTTCACGAAGGTAAGGTAGACCTTCAACATTTGGTTCCTCATAAAATAACCGCGACCGAAACTCCATAGTTGCTGGTCGTTCTTATCTCCATAGGGTACCTGTACAGACAAACTTTCAGTTTTCAGTCTTTTCAGTTTAGCTTTTGTAAAATGACGAATGTCTCGCTGCCGCTGGTTCTTGCTCTATAATTTTTAAGCCGAGTTTGTCTCCGAACTTTTATTGCTTTATTTACTGTTGATTGCCAATTTGTTTGATAAATTGTATAGCCATTATCGGCGTGTGAACACGTTTAGTGCGCTATTAATAAATGATTACGTCAAACCTATTAAGCGTATTAAATTAATTGGTAAAAGTGAGCTAGTCTATGGTGAATTCTGCTTCATTAACAGGTCATTAATCAATTTTACTATAAAATATGAAATAAGCCAATTAAACGAGTGGCTAAAAGCCACTCGTTTAATTTTTTTATTTACTCGTTTAATATACTCGTTTAATATTTAATTTAAATTCTTTCTACTCATACAACGAAATTCTTACTTTTTCACTTTCTTCTAGGTCATTTTAATCATCTGTCGGTTTTTACAGTTATTAGGTTACGGTCACCTCGTATTATCATTGTCTCGAACTGCATTCTGATATTACGTTAACAATTTTGGCGCACAAGCGGCGTGCATTGCCAAGCGAGCTATAGGTAGTAGGTACTACGGTTGTGTTTTCGACCCAATTGAGACTGAGCCAGTTTGGGATACGTTTATGTGCAAGATAATGGCGAACGGTCATTAATGTGCCCACAAGACCTTAATTGACGAGAAAATGAACTTAGAAGTTGGACGCTTTGTATAACTTTGAGCGTAGCACAAAGAACATAGCTTATCCCATACAAACTTTGTAATTTGTATGTTTCATCCCTTTGGGGCTGAACCCTTTCTAACCCAATGTCTTCGTCATAAATCATAATTTATAACGTGGATTCTGAACAGTTCTATTTTAACTTCAGATTAACTTGATGGCTTTTGGACGGTGCCCTAAAATGAAACTCAGATCTTGAAGAACGACAATCATTACCAGATTGCTGCGAGTTAGTACTTCGTAGCTATTGCGTGATGCGTTTCAATCATTGCCAACCGTTTCAACACTCCCGTCAGATATTGTAAGCAATTTGGTGAATTTTCGTAACTCGCCATCGGGAATCAACATGTTAATTTGAATCGTCGATCGAGTGATATGTCGACTGTATTCAATGCGCCTTTTGTTTCAGTGGCTCGTGTCTGTAATGCTAATGTCTGTAATGACGCGGCTGTTCCCATCCGGTGTGATTCATCGTGTTGTGACATATATGACACCGCCACCCAGTACCCGGCGTGAACTATGATAACGAGCTGGAAATTGGTTAATTCATTGTAGTACGTAGTGTTGTTTACTTTGAGAAATTACGTTTTAAAGGTATTGGTTGACTTGGTCTTTCCTGTTTTTTTTAAAGCGATTGAGAAAGTATCCTATTTTTTTCAAAAACGGCATATTCCTCTAAAGTCGCGCGTCGTGTTTCAAAGATCATCAAAATTTTATGGTAAAAGTCTTTCTAGCGGGATAAACAGTCCAGAATCTTTCTAATTGGAATACCATTCCAATTAGATAGATTCTGGACTGTTTCATCGATCAGAAGTGTTTAAACTGCGAGAAGGTCCTTTTTGAGTCACTCAAAGGCTGTAAAGCTTTAATAATTAAAATTTACTTAAAGATGTTGCTATTACAAGCCATGTTAATAGACTACATGACACAAAATACTAGTCAATTGTATCTTTTTAAACCCTAAATAGGTTTTATACTGCGACTGAACAAGAAGTATTCATTAACATTGATCTCTTACATTGTAAGTCGTTGCTATACCAGTATCTCGCGTATACAGTTACGATGTTTTGCAAAGAAAGCGCTAGAGAAAGCCCGGTGTAGAATTACTGCTATACAATGAACATACATATAACCTATATACAACACGTCTATTGTTTGTCTGGTAAAAGTGTTATGGAGTTAACGCGGTGTCACATAACACATTGTTACCGATAAATAAGAAAGATTACCTAATTATATAGGTACTAGATGACGTGTAGAAGTTACAGACAGACGGACACGCTTTCGCGTTTATAATATTACTTACTAGTTAAATTAGTATGGATGTGTCATAAGGATTTAAAATTTAAGTAGTGGTAGCCATTCGAGAGACATTTTTGAATTCAGGTCACACAGAACAGGACAGTCTGAACAGACTGCCATTTTCAATAATAAACTAGGGGAGACAAAATATATTTCAGGCAAAACTTGGAGTATGAAAGAAAAAATATGGCTTTTCTCATCTTTTTGACAAGAAAATTGACCCCGAGTCTTTGCTTGATCTGAAACGTCTCCAGTAAAGAGTTATTTAATGGTCAGTTTTGTCCTTAATAAATGTGATCTTAAATGAGATTAATGGTACTGTTGTCCTTAGTACTAAATTATTAAAAAAATTATAATCGTCCATTATTATGCTAAATGGAGGCAACAGGATAACAATTAACAAATGTAACAGCTAAGCATCGCGAGAACTTAACAGCTGTGGCCTGTGCAATCACTATCTTAATGTTAATAAGAATAAACTTATTTGATACTTCGACTCAACCTGCATAGGTTGAGTCGAAGTATCAAAAAATTCTCACATCCATTGCTTTATCACCTGCATAGCTGACAGTTGCGGCACCGAGATGAAATCCACAAAAAACCTACAATAAGATGAATTTTACAGTGTGGGATATGTGCGTGGAGGCCACAAAGGAAGATCTTCCGACCGAGCGAGGTGTTACTGCGGTCAGGCCGAAGCCCACGTGATACATCTCAGCTGTCGTATACAATGTGTCCCGACACCGGTGTTCGATCCTTTAATGTATAATCTATGGCATATTTTATCGACAAATTGGCCCTCAAATTTTTTATCTCTCTCACGGTTGTAAAATGGCAGCCATTTTAGTTTTTCTCTGGCATTCACACTAATCTGACCAGTACCACTTCTCATGTTAATATCTTATGAAGATAAAAAAGGTCTCATTTGATAGCTAAACTTGTGGACTACGCTTACACAAGCAATATGTTATAAATTTCGTGGAATTAAACATAGAAAAATCAAAGTTTTAGAAAAAAAAATGTGTATTATTTAGTTAATGGCTTTTTGTAAAAAATCTAGCACATTAAACTGTTTTTTTTTGTTTTAAAAAGATAGAAGAGGCTTTTATCTTAAATAAATTCTTTACTTCAATGCTCTAAGTCAGATAGTTTAGAAGTTATAACGATTTTCCTATGAAGTATAGTTCAGATTAGTATGAAGCCAGATTTTTTTTTTTCAAAAGTTGGAGAAAAAAAATCGAAGTCATGATTTATGGCATATTTTAGTGACAAATTGGCTTTCAAATATTTTTTTTCTCTAGCCTATGAAAAATAGCTCCACCTAGCGAGTTCTGCTAATGATCAAGAGCTGTTTAATATTTACGTTTCAAGTGGTTATTGTGTTAGCCGAACGTAATAGCGCATAACTGACGCGGCACGACGCCTACCTTACGAAATAAACCTTGACGCGGCCAGCAGCTTCCTATGTTTAGAAATTTCCATCCACATCGCAGCCCGCGCATAATAGAGAATGTTGACAAACACTGCCTGGCTAGCGAAACTTGTGGGAACAGCAGAGGAAATTGACTGAAGTAAATAAGACGATTTATTTTGAGCACGAGGCTTGTAAACTACTGTTACCTAAATGTAGATTGTAAACCGTGGAATCTTACTACAGATAGTCAACTTAACTTGTTTTAAAAAACCGAGGAAACTTTCAACTAAAATGGGATCTCAAACCTATCAGAGCTCGAAAGAAGATGTAAATTATAAGGATTAAAGGCAAACTTCCGAACCAGATAAATGTTTTATGATTAACATTTAAATTGATATCGCAAATCCAACGAAAACGAAAAAGCAGTGCCGTAAATAGCCTTTTTTGCGCCCTGTGCGAGCTTATATAACTGCACCCTTGTTTTTTAACTGACTTCAAAAAAGGAGAAGGTTATAAATTATAATATGTTCGGCTGTGGATATATTTTTTTTACTACATTGGAAAACATCTCTGGGGCGCAGCGGGAAGTACTTATCGGGAGCAATTTGAAAAAATAAGAGTCTACCTGGCCATTCTTGCGCCCCCCCAGAATCTACGCCCTGTGCCTGGGCACCGGTGACACCGCCCTATTTACGGCACTGCAAAAAAGCATAAGTAAGGAAGTAGATACCTATTATACTAATCAGTTGTTTTGAATTCATATTGCGATCATTTGCAAATTGCATATTACTTATAAATTATAATAATATTATGTAATTAAGTTTACAACCCAAATTGCACTAGTCGTATGATCCTTTCGGACTCATTCAAGAACCTTCGAGAGTTTATCACTAAGCCAAAAGGACCTTCAGGCGACAAGATTGCTCATTGTCTGTTTGTTTCTGCACAAGTTTTTAACTGGCCGGTCTGGCCGAGGTCACAGGCTCACTTGTGCGGTGTGCCCTTAAACGTAGTACCAGAATATTCGCGCCACCAGTATAATATTTCTGGACAAGTGTTATTTTCTGAATTTTTTTAAAGAATCTACATACCTACCTAAGAAATCGTTCCTGGGGCCTTACTCCCGAAACTGATATCGATTTCGATTTTCGATTTCAACGGTTTTCGACACTTTAGACATGCTTAAGACATCTAAAATAGCGCACGATCGTGCTGCGGATCGGTTTGAAACTAATCAACCTCAATGGATTTTGCTATTCCTGACAGCTATGCTAGCGCACGATCTGACAAAATTGTCTGAGAATCGACTTTCAGATCGTGTACAAACGTCAAATTTCATGGTAGCAACAGAGGCATCGACATATACTATTGAGATCGATTGTTGCCGAGTTAGGTTGTAAAGGTTTTTAGGGTCACTGTGGTATCGATTGGTATGGTGTAGTTTCATTTTCTGTTGATAATAAATATTAATTCATTATTATTTTAACATAATAATATAGCTCGCCTGCAAGCTATATTAATGTGATTGATGGTACCGCCAATGGAGCTGTACAGCTATACGGTCCCATTTAAGTTTGGTATCGTGCTTAGCTTGGCTCGCCCGCATGTACCCTTTTGCGATTCCTGGATTTTCTTCCAGGAATCTCAACATTTATATTTTATAGGTTTTTTTTCTATGAAAGAAGGGGACAAACGAGCAAACGGGTCACCTAATGGAAAGCAACTTCCGTCGCCCATGGCCACTCGCAGCATCAGAAGAGCTGCAGGTGCGTTGCCGGCCTTTTAAGATGGAATAGGGTAATAGGGGAGGCTAGGGATGGGAAGCGAAGGGAATAAGGGAGGATAGGCAAGGGAATTGGGCCTCCGGTGAACTCACTCACTCGGCGAAACACAGCGCAAGCGCTGTTTCACGCCGGTTTTCTGTGAGGACGTGTTATTTCTCCGGTCGAGCCGGCCCATTCGTGTCGAAGCATGGCTCTCCCACGTATAAATAAGTAAGGTGCGTCGGACGGACCATTATTTTCCAAATAAAAACTAACTTTTGATGTCGGCATGCAGGGATACAAATTTTATACTAGAATATGTATACTTAAGACAATGTTAAGTCTAACTACAAAAGAAATTTACATATTTGTTTAATGTCAAGATGTTCCTTAACGAAAATAACCACTTTAAACCCACTAAAGTAGAAAATGGGCACATCCATCTAAAGTTTCTAAAGTAATGTATTTTTATGGTATGACGAAAAAACACAAACATTACATAATCTATGTTACATCTTCTATACATATATACATCTATACATATAAATAAAATTGGAGTGTCTGTTTGTAATATTGAAATAACCGTTTTTTACTACATGCATATGAATGTATGTAGGTACATACACCAAAACAACATTTTTTTCAATTTTTTTCTGTATGTCTGTCTGTCTGTTTGTTCTGGCTAATCTCTGAAACGGCTGGAGCTATTTTGCCGGGACTTTTTTTGGTAGATAGCTGATGTAGTAAGGTGTAACTTAGGCTACTTTTTAACCGATTTCCAAAAAGGAGGAGGTTATATTTTACTTCTTTGATATTTGTTGGCGGACTATCCATCTTTGTTATTATACTATGTTGACGCGGACGAAGTCGCGGGCAACAGCTAGTATTTCATATTTTTCGTACCCTTCTAATAATTTTAAATAACAATACAACGTTGCCATAACAACGTTGACAAGACGCCATGGCAACATCTCGATTTTGATACGATTTTGTTCCGGAATTCCTACGCGTTACAATGACATCAAAAACAAAATCGAAATCAGACTCGTATCAAGTTGATATCAGTTTCGGGGGTAAGGCACCTGGCCCTTTTGAGCCAAGGCCCTGTATCGTTTCTTTATAGAATCGCCGATCAAAATGTATGAAAGTGACATAGGCGTTCGGTAATATTATTATTTATGACATTGACGTTCGGCTTGTCTTAAATGTCAATTCCATACATTTTGAACGGCGATTCTATGTATAAAGAAGCGATAAAGTAAACATCTTGGCTACAGGCTCTGTCGTCTACATTTAAAGGTTTTGGAGCTTGGCTTCGTACACCTTGCATGGTTAAATTAAGGCTGTTAAGATTGCCCTAAAAATAGAATATAATATTATTCTTGCGTCGGATGGGCTTGCAAAATTCGATGCGTCTGATCTTTCGCCAGTCATCTTCCGTGCGCACATACTGCGGCGCCATAAAATAAATTTCAAAGAAGTAGGCATATAATAAGACGATAAACCAATGATATTCTATGTTACTAACCGATAAACTGTGTATTATTATGATAAAATATAATAATAATTTTGATTTGTGTGAACTTTGGATTCTATTTTTCTCGAAAATTGGAATAACCTTCGTGTGTTGCCACTTAAAATGGCTTCACTAATAGAATCCACACGCCCATGCAGCCCCGCCTTCGCCCTATCTAAATAGAAAACATTAAAAACACGTTTATATTTGCGGAAAGTGGAAACGTGTATCTTCTTCATTTTGGAAACGGTTTTTACATTTCTTGGGTTCCGTATCCAAAGGGTTAATAACGGGACCCTATTAATAAGACTCCGATGTCTGTCCGTTTGTCTGTCTCCAGGCTGTATCTCAAGAACGGTGATAGCTATTTTAGCTAGAGAGTTGATTTTTTTACAGATGATGTATAAATTCTGTTGCCGCTATAACAGCAATTAATACTTCCTAAAAATAACAAATCAAATATTTAAAATGTACGGTTCCCCCGCGATCAATGAATTTTGGCGCAATGGTATTGCGGGCGTCATCTAGTTTCAAAATAAATGAAAAAAAACGCTGATATTTTTAGGGTTCCGTACCCAAAGGGTAAAAACGGGACCCTATTACGAAGACTGTCCGTCTGTCTGTCTGTCTGTCTGTCTCCAGGCTGTAACTCAAGAACGGTCATAGCTAGAAATTTGAAATTTTCACAGATTATGTGCATCTGTTGCCGCTATAACAACAAATGCTAAAACAAAATAAAATTAATATTTAAGGGGGTACATACATACAACAATCGTGATTTTTTGGCCTTTTTTACATATCAATAATGGCAATAAGTAGGTAGGTACTAATAGTTTTTTAGTAGTAAGGAATAATTTTTCTCAAAGTTCTTAGTTATATGTGTACTTATAATATTTAATAATAATATTAAAATAAAATAAAAAATTAAGGGGGTCCCATACAAAAAACACAATTTTGGCCTTATTTTGCTCTATAATGGTACGGAGCCCTTCGTGCGCGAGTCTGACTCGCACTTGGCCGATTATTAATTAATTAGTGCTTGAGATTTTTATTGCAAAATTACGTATAGGAGCTTTGTTTTCTATTTGGAAACATAATCATGTTTTACTAGATTAACTCGTTTCAGAGTGAAACTAGATAATAATCTACGAATAATAAATATTTAGTTTTATTATTCGTAGATTATAATGGATTAATTTAGGTAGTAATACATAATTATTGTGCTCATTGATATTTTTGATACCTGTGAAGAGTGAGATCTTGACTGATAGTAATAATACACATAATGCTACGAATAATAAAAACTAACTGTATATAATGTTATGCCATTTGCCAACTACTAAAATATTTTTCGTGAAAATTTTTTTTTCCAAAATAGCCTTTTATGTGAAAATAATCTAGAAAAACGGCTCAGTGCGAGTTGGATTCGCGTACGAAGGGTTCCGACTAATTGTGTTTTTGTGTGGCCTTTAAATATTTATTTTATTATTTCTTATTGACGTGGGAGAGCCATGCTTCGGCACGAATGGGCAGGCTCGACCGGAGAAATACCACGTCCTCACAGAAAACCGGCGTGAAACAGCGCTTGCGCTGTGTTTCGCCGAGTGAGTGAGTTTACCGGAGGCCCAATCCCCTACCCTATTCCCTTCCCTACCCTCCCCTATTCCCTTCCCTTCCCATCCCTACCCTCCTATTAACCTATTCCCTCTTAAAAGGCCGGCAACGCACCTGCAGCTCTTCTGATGCTGCGAGTGTCCATGGGCGACGGAAGTTGCTTTCCATCAGGTAACCCGTTTGCTCGTTTGCCCCTTATTTCATAAAAAAAAATTATTACTAAAGCACAAGCATAATTAAGAACTTTGAGTATTTCACTTGGATTACAAATCACAAAATCCTTATTACCTGTTGTCATTATACTGATTACGAGCAAAATATTATATATATAAGTATGAGCACATAATCTGTGAATATTTCAGAAGAATAGCTATAGCGATTCTTTAGTTACAGCCTGAAGTGTTTGTAATAGGGTCTTGTTTTTACCCTGATGACGTTGTGTAATTTTTTTATCGACAGGAGATAAACCAATCATAGTTACCAAATCTAAGTGTGATCTGTAGAAATTAGAAAATACACGACAAATATATACATATAATAGTTTAAAAAACTAAAAAACACGATTTAGCCAATCTGCCATCTTGGATGTCCGCCATGTTGGACTTAAGTCACGTGACTATTTCTTTTGCATAATATTCCGCGCAGCAAACCCTTTCGTTTGATACCCATATCATGGTGCATTTTAAATAGCCTTTCCGCCATCTTGGGGAGGCCGCCATAATATTGGATTTGTAATGACGTTTCTTAGCTACTCATCAATTGTCATCTGAACTCAGCGTGTGCAAAATTTCATCTCGAAGACCGGGAAGTGGGTTCCAAGTTTCCAAGATTTTCTTACATACATAGCAACAGGTGAAGCTAATAAAAGCGTGTTAAAAACATCGACGAAACTGAAAGTATCGTTAGTCGTTACTCGTTACGTATCTTGCTCATGATTGTGAAAGCGGAAAAGCGTTCCACAATAATATGGGTCTAAACACATTAGGCTGAATTACGCCGGCGTAAATTCCGCCGCGTTTACGCCGCGTTTAAATTGCATACAAAATACGGACCGAATACGAAGGGTGACACACTATTACGTCGCGTTTTGTATGCGTTTGACATTTGCGGCGGAAATTACGCCGGCGTAATTTCCGCCGCGTTTACGCCGCGTTTAAATTTCATACAAAATACGGACCGAATACGAGGGGTGACACACTATTACGTCGCGTTTTGTATGCGTTTGACATTTGCGGCGGAAATTACGCCGGCGTAATTTCCGCCGCGTTTACGCCGCGTTTAAATTGCATACAAAATACGGACGGAATACGAGGGGTGACACACTATTACGTCGCGTTTTGTATGCGTTTGACATTGGCGGCGGAAATTACGCCGGCGTAATTTCCGCCGCGCTTACGCCGAGTTTAAATTGCATACAAAATACGGACCGAATACGAGGGGTGACACACTATTACGTCGCGTTTTGTATGCGTTTGACATTTGCGGCGGAAATTACGCCGGCGTAATTTCCGCCGCGTTTACGCCGCGTTTAAATTGCATGCAAAATACGGACCGAATACGAGGGGTGACACACTATTACGTCGCGTTTTGTATGCGTTTGACATTTGCGGCGGAAATTACGCCGGCGTAATTCAGCCTAGTGTGTTTAGACACTAAGAATTCCAACGTGCAGATTCAGGAACCTAAACTGAAATCGTAGGAATATAAAATAACTACTAGATGACGCCCGCAACTACGGTGCGCCTAAATTCGTTTCTCGTGCCTTTCCCGGGACTCAAAGTATCTCTATACTTTTCAGCGAAATCGGTTCAGCGGTTTGGACGTAAAGACAAATAGACAGACAGACAGACAGATAGAAACTTTCGCATTTATAATATTAGTATCGGTACTTGAGCATTCTTAAACCTAGTACTTTGATGGGCGCATCACTTATCAAAATTACTCAACCTTTTCTACTTTTATTTTCTACTCAACACGGTTGTGTTGAATAGAAAATAAGATTCCAACATTTAGATTCAGGAACCTAATCTGAAGTCTAGAATATGAAAGATACTTACTACATTCTAATTTACTACTTTGATAGCCGTATCACCTATCAAAATTACTCAACCTAACCGTGTTGAGTAGAAAATACGCAATGATTGTGAAAGTGGAAATGCGTTGTACAAAAAAGGAATTTCATGCAGATTATGGAACCTAAACTGAAATAGGAAGCAGAGGCTGTGCAAAAACTGATCAATTAAAAGCGCCGCGCACCATTTCATCAGCTAATTGGAAGCAAAAACCGGCGGGAAGTCATCTCGACGCGGTCCACCGGAGACTGATTACCCAGACAATGGGATAATGGTTCTTCAGACGGCAGCTTTTTCAGACTATCCGAACAAAAGAGCTGAGCTTCCCGATGAAAACGAATTGTCAATCCAACTAGTTCTAGCAAAGCGTGGAATGCTGATAGATGTTTGGTGGAGGTACAAATGTTATTTTATGACGATCGATAGATTGATTTGTTTTGGTGTCGATTTCTATTGTATCAAGCTTCTTATCTCTATTGTATCTGTTGTTATAAGCAAATCATGTTATGACTTTTTTGCAATACCCGAAGATCGGTTGTCAACCGAAATTCAAAGATGACCAGACGGCTTTGATCAAATCCCGCGTGGTCGCGAAATCTAATTATCGAAAACGTGTGAACTTTCGTGTCACTTGAATTTCGGACACGTTTCGAAGACATCTGTGAATCCCAAATCTAATTACGAGCTTAGCATCAATGAGTCGTGGTCGGGCACGTGGCCTCGGGGGTGTCACTGCCAGTGCCGCGAGAGCCTTCGCCATTACCTTACCGAAGTTCACGAGCAGTCACGCGAGGGGGTGGCTCCGAAACGCTCGCTTCGATTTCTGTTCTAGTGAGTGTTGGGATTTCTTTTATCGATAGTGGTTTCTGGAGTTGTTTAATTTTGGAATATCTTGCGGGTTGTAAATTGTAATGTGATGTATTTCTGGATACTTTATTTTAGACTGATTTCGCACTTGTTCAAATGTTATTTAAGAAAATGTTGATGTTCTTGGGTCTATATTCGATGTTTTTTATTAATATTTTTAGATTGTGAGACACGTCATAGTTGGTACGTGGCGGAGTTCGTAGCAGGTCGAAGCACTTGCAAACCTTTCTAGTTTTTGCGCGTCAGTTTTTTTATTTAAATAATTTTTTGATGAGAGAGATTTCTTGCGATTTTATTTTCGCTGAGTTTCAAAATCTAATAGAGACGTTTAAAAGGATCATAATATTATGAATATTACCTATGGTTACAATATTTTTATCAGTAGTGTCATAGTGATGTTCATTCTGCTTATCAGTGCTGCTCGAACTTTGTATTCTGACCTTCAAAAATAAGGTTTTTTATTTTGGTTTTGTATTTGTCTAAAATCTAGCCAGTTTAAATTAGCACGTATTAATAATTAGTGATAATGCGAAGCTGGAATCACAATAGATCCTCAAGGGTCGCAGTGACGCCAGGGCTACAAAATTCACTAAATATGTCCTATCATAGAAGTTGATTCCTAGGCAGATGGACCTAGGTAGGTTGGTCGCGTTACGCCAAACCCAGCCGACAGATCACAATTAACATTGAATTGACATGATCCGACCGAATGACATATTGGTCTGTCAACTGCCTACGAATCAATTTCCTCGTTGGTACTTTTAATTATTTATAATAAGAGTTCATGACAAATACCATAATTTCCTATGTTAACTGTAAAAAAAATATGTACATTTAAATGTTTATTGGAGATTTACTTATTAGTTACATTTGGTAATTTTTTATTTATCACCTTTTAACTGTTAAACTTTGCGGTTTCCTTGTTCTGAATAGAACGCTGTCAATAATGGTTTTACGTGCTCACGTCATAGGGCTTACACCTACTTACGAAAACAAACGTTTCAATATAAACGCATTAAGGTTTTTATGGCTTTATAGAAACTTTATCACCTTCGTCCTAAATTACAATCTGAAACGACTGATTAGGACTCGAACAATTCAGACTTAAATGTTTAATAGTAACGAGTAATAAACGATTTTTGTCTTTAGCGGTGTTGTACACTTTTTTGTGATGGTTCATGGTATGGAAGAATAAATGTAACTTAGAACACGTCAACTAATCGAAAATTCGTAAGACGGAAAAAGATGACCACCGCACGGCGTAGGTAAAGTTCTACCGCGCGGCGAAATGTGCAATCAGGGCTCTGAAACCTGGTTAATCTTCGCGATCCTGTTCTTTAGAACTTTAGTATGGCGTATACATTTCCAAAAGAGCGTTTTCATTTTGATTTCGCTCTGAACGGACCGAAATTATTCCTATTTTTGTTCAAAGAGCAAAATGAAACTGCTCCTGCTCAAAATAACGGTTAGAACTGTTCGCGGTTATGTTCGCCCAGCCCACTCACACACACCACGACCCTCACCCATTGTCGCCACATTCAAAACAAATGACCTATTGGCTATTAGATGGTGCACTAGAAAGGGATAGAAGATATCACTGCACTAGTTACTTTCCGCGAGGAATTAACCAGGTTAATTCCAGAGGCAATACCGCTCGCATCTCGGTTTCGCTCTGAGCGAACACTTATCCAAAAACCTGGTTAAAGAGCGTTTTAACCTGGTTAAAAATACCGGTTCCGAGCCCTGTGTGCAATGTGCATGCTGCTGTTTTGTTGTCACTTTTAGCCCGGCCGCACATTGCCCGAATTTTACATTTTGTACTGAGCCGTGAGCTCGAACTCGCCGGAAGGATATTTCGGATAGTGTGCGGGATGGCGGTCCGGCGAAATTCAACTGTTTCTGATCAGAATTCGGATAATGTGCGGCCGGGCTTAGTCTTTTACGGTTTACCAAAACCTCCGGAATGCAACCCGTTATTCTTCATCAAAAACGATAATATTACTTATAGTTTTTTTTTATGATATAAGGGGGCAAACGAGCAAACGGGTCACCTGATGGAAAGCAACTTCCGTCGCCTATAGACACTCGCAGCATCAGAAGAGCTGCAGGTGCGTTGCCGGCCTTTTAATAGGGAATAGGGAAATATGAGAGGGTAGGGAAGGGAAGAGAATAGGGGAGGGTATGGAAGGGAATAGTGTAGGGGATTGGGCCTCCGGTAAACTCACTCACTCGGCGAAACACAGCGCAAACGCTGTTTCACGCCGGTTTTCTGTGAGGACGTGGTATTTCTCCGGTCGAGCCGGCCCATTCGTGCCGAAGTATGGCTCTCCCACGTACAAAAAAGTAAAGCGGAAGAGGTAATAGGAACATTTGGATCGATATTCGGCCCGTTATCGAGGTACGAAGGGCGCATCCCTACACGGAATAGCCCATTTAACCTTCCACGAGGAGCCTTGGTAGGACCTTGTGTTGTCACGGCCGCCGCTCGTAAACGTGACCTTACAACGCAACCAAATATTATAATCGTTACTTTTACCTTTCCTCGTACCTACTTTCTACGCCGAATATGGTTATAGTGTAGACTGTAGAGTCAAGTAGAAGGTACAGATGATATTATAATATGCAAATGTGTCACTAAAAAAATAATCGGCCAAGTGCGAGTTGGACTCGAGCACGATGCAGGGTTCCGTACCATTATAGAGGAAAAATAGTAAAAAATTGTGTTTTTTGTATGGGAGCCCCCTTAATTATTTATTTTATTAAAATTTTATTATTAATTAATAATTATTAAAGTATAAATACAGCTGAGTATTTTGTGTACATTTCAAGTGCCTACCTGTTGTCATCATTGTTAGTCATTTTTTGCTCAGTATCAATTTGATACTGAGCAAAAAATGTTTGAAAAATCACGTTTGTTGTATGGGGGCGTTTATCCTCCTTAAATATTTAATTTATTTTGTTTTTAGTAAAAATTTCAACTCTCTAGCTATTACCGTTCTTGAGTTGCAGCCTGGAGACAGACGGACAGACGGACAGACATCGAAGTCTCAGTAATAGGGTCCCGTTTTTACCCTTTGAGTACGGAACCCTAAAAATGATGTACTTGAAGTACATAATTTTTAGGGTTGTTTAGTTAAATTTTGCTAAGTTCGAAATTAGTGTATGTAATTTGGCGGAAGGCATCGCACACTGATCTCTAGGTTAACAAATCCCATACTTTGATATCGAATTTAGGCAGTGAAATCATAATAATATTATATCAATAGCTTGTATTACAAGATGGTATTATAGTGGTTTCGCGGATACAACATGTTTGTAAATACAATTTTGAATTTTGCTATAAACAGGTAAATGTTCGATTTATTCTATGTCCTGTTGGCGGCGTTATCGCTTCCTAGACCTGCGCCGAGTTTATTAATAGCCACAGAATCTTCATATTTTGCATATCAATAAGGAAATTCAATTTTTTCCAGTGTAGAGTGTAGAGATGCCGCCTAGTCTTAATTTTTTATTCAACTCTAGTGCCAAGCTCACAAAAAGAAACAAATATGATAATTGCAAATGTCCGTAATTGAATGATAAAATGCAATTTGTACTCTTGTCACGATTCCGCCTTTGTTTGAACCGTCCAAACACGACTACGTTACATAACGTAAATAATCAAGTTTTTTTCAATGTCGAACTCGACGCTTCCTAGTTCAACAAAGAATTAGCCTATCTTGACGATTAACGAACTGGAAAATTTCTTTTTCGTAACCAGCAAGTGATAATAGGACTGTTTTTTTTTTAATGGGGCAAACGAGCAAACGGGTCACCTGATGGAAAGCAACTTCCGTCGCCCATGGACTCACACAGCATCAGAAAAGCTGCAGGTGCGTTGTCGGCCTTTTAAGAGGGAATAGGGTAATAGGGGAGGGTAGGGGATTGGGCCTCCGGTAGGTAAACTCACTCACTCGGCGAAACACAGCGCAAGCGCTGTTTCACGCTGGTTTTCTGTGAGAACGTGGTATTTCTCCGGTCGAGCCGGCCCATTCGTGCCGAAGCATGGCTCTCCCACGTGTAAACTTCATTTTACTGAACTGTAACTTCATTAACTTTTAAAACTTTTAAAAAGGCCTGTCAAGCAGCAAAGGCACTTCAAATTAAAGAGAAAATTAGAGACTCTAAAAATAAAGCGAAAACCACCTGGAAAATAATTGCGGATGAGACTGGAAAAGTCGCCTGTCGTAACTCTAAATTTGAACTTTTAATTAATAATAAAAAAATCAATTCTGATCTTGAGGTTGCGACAGTCTTTGAGAAGTTTTTTGCAGACATTCCAATCTCAACTACAAAGAACTTAAATTCATCACCTACAGTTGCAGAAAAAATACTTAGAGAACATGTCAAGGAATGTGATGTCAATTTTATTTTTAGAGATATTGACTCCAGAGATATTATCAAGACTTTCAAATCAATCAATATTAAAAGTACCACTGATCTCTGGGGTATGTCCACAAAAATTATAAAATCAGTAATTGACATCATTGCCCCTTACCTAGCTTTAGTTTTTAATAATTGTATCGAAAGTGGTGTGTTCCCAGACTTAATGAAGCACAGCAAGGTGATGCCTCTATTTAAAGCTGGGAAGAAATCAGACCCAGCCAACTATAGACCAATATCCATATTGCCGACTTTAAGTAAAATCTTTGAAAAAATAATTCTAAATCAATTACTTGCTCATTTTAACTCAAATAATTTATTACATAATAATCAATTTGGTTTTACTAAAGGTCGGTCTACAACAGATGCAGGCATTAGTCTTCTGTGTAGTATTTTTGAAGCTTGGGAGGAGTCGCAGGATGCACTTGGTATTTTCTGCGATCTCTCTAAAGCATTTGACTGTGTGGAGTATGATACTCTAATAAGAAAACTACACCATTATGGTGTAAGGGGCCCGGCACTTAAACTTCTTAAATCTTACCTTACAAATAGAACGCAGAGGGTGGAAGCTAACTCCATAAGGTCTAATGGAACCAAAATAAAACTAGGTGTGCCACAAGGGTCCATTTTAGGGCCTTTTCTTTTTCTCATCTATATAAATGATTTACCTTATCTTGTTAAAGATAAGCATGAGATAGTACTTTTTGCTGATGACACTTCACTAATTTTTAATGTGAAGAGGCGACAATTTAATTATGACGAGGTAAATAGTGCTCTCTCAAAAATAGTACATTGGTTTAATGCTAATAATTTACTTTTGAACTCTAATAAAACAAAATGTTTAAAATTTATCTTGCCAAATGTTAGGCAAGTACAAACCAATGTACTATTAAATGATGAGAAAATGAATTTAGTAGACACCACCGTATTCCTAGGCATAACGCTGGATTGTAAGTTACAATGGGGTCCACATATTGCGAAACTGGCAGATAAGCTTAGTTCTGCAGCATATGCTGTTAAAAAAATTCGTGAAATCACTGATGTAGAGACCGCGCGATTAGTTTACTTTAGCTACTTTCATAGCATAATGTCTTACGGCATCCTCTTGTGGGGAAACGCGGCGGACATTAATACAATATTTGTGCTGCAGAAGCGAGCTATTCGTTCTATTTATAAGATGTCGTCTTTGGAATCTCTAAGAGAAAAATTTAAAGAAATAAGAATTCTGACCGTCACATCTCAATACATTTTGGAAAATCTCTTATATGTTAGAAAGAACATAAATATTTTCAAAAAGAAAAGTGATAATCATAATGTAAATACTAGAAATAAGAACAAGTTAGCAATACCAATGTTCAGACTAGCCAAAATAAGCAAATCCTTTAAAGGCCAATGTATACGCCTATACAATAAAATCCCAGAAAATGTTCAAAATCTACCTTTAAACAAATTTAAAAAAGCAGTTAAAGAACGTTTGTGTGCTAAAGCGTATTATAAAGTCAATGATTTCTTCGAGGACAGCACACCTTGGGAATAGGGTGGCTCCATGCAGGTTACTTTTCTTTTAATTTTGTTACATAGCTGTAAGCCATAACATTGTAATTTTCCATTTTTTTTTGCAAAAGATGGCCCCGTGCGAGTTTCTTACGCCGGTTCTTCTCGGCGGGGTAGTTCCCGAACCGGTGGTAGGCAACGTAGTTTCTTCGTTCGACTTTCAAAAAGTGTATCATGATACCCATTTTGAATAAAAAGATATTTTATTATTATTATTATTTATTTATTTATTTATTTATTATAGTAACGTTTTGGTAACTAAAATGAAGTCTTACTTTTGAGTCGGCATGATAAAGTTTTTCCTTGATTGCTTGGTTTTAAAGCTCTAAATTCTATAACATAATATCCAAGTTAGACGCTCGGTAAAAGTAGGTTAGCAAAGAAAGCTGCGCATTGGCTTCTTATATTATTATGTAAACCTAATATTTATGCATAATATTATGATATACACTGAACAAAGAATAAAAATAAATAATACTATATTTTGTAACGTAAATATGGAAACGAATATAAAAAGCTACTTCAGCATAAGTAGGTTATTTGGCTAGAAGCCTACGCTACTGTAAAAGCGCTCAAGTTTCATCTTAGTAATTTAATGCAAAATTTTATCCGAACGTTCGTTTAAATAAACTTAAAACGCTGCATGTAAAATTATAATATTTAAAATACAATTTGAAATGCTAAATAAAACAGGCAGTGCACTTAACTGTTTGATGGATGGAAAACAGGATTGGTACTTTATAAACAGTAGACTTATAATATCAATATTTAAGTAACTTGTAAAAAGCTCTATGAAATTATGTAGATATAGAAATTCAAAGTTAATAAAACATACAAAAATCTGGAACCAAACTAGCTGCTGTTCCTTAAAATTCTAAATTTTACAGTCTACGGGTCAAGACAGGTACGATGTATCTTTATTATCAGACTTCTTGCGTATTATCACTGTTAAGTAACCTGCGGTATTATCAGCTTCCTCATTTACGCTGTTTCATCAACTTGAGCAGCTCTCATTGACCGGAGCCCAGACACAATTACTATACCTACGTTTAGTAATTGTGTCTGGGCTCCGGTCACATCTCGCCACATACTAGCAACCCGTCGGCAACCAAACAAACGTATTGTTACTCACTATGTGTCAAATCTGATAAGACCTCATCGTTCTTGACGATCGTTTGTTGTTCTACTACTTGTACTAATATGGTTCTACGCCTAATACGGGTAGGGTCTGGACCCCCTGACACATGTCCGCTGTCACTTTATGGCGATTACGCTTCGCTTATCACCGTGTTATCAGCGTTTCGTCACCGATCGTGGAGCAGCCGGCTCAGTCAACGGCCGATGTGAACGACCCGATCTTTCAGACATACATACTTGCAAGTTTTATCTTATTTGGGAATGAAACGGTATTTTAAATCGCAATAGTAAATTTTCTAGCTCTAAGCTAATTCTAATTAGTAAACAAGCTAATAACAGAATTAGTAAATTTACTAGGATAAAATGTAGTCTATTCGCACTGTATAAAGAGGTAGACCTAAATTCTTCTAGAGTCAATGTACGTCTAGTCGGTAATTAATTATAAACTCACGATAACACTACTTTTAAGTATTTAATCATCTGAATTAAAGCATAAAATTAAAGTGCTATTTAGACGCTTACATATTAATTAATAGAAAATTTATATGCAAAACTAGCTGTCCCGGCAAGTACAGCTAGTTTTGCTTTTTGAAGTATTTCGCCCGTATTATTTTATTGAAGTGACTAAATAAGTATGTCAATATGGCAACGTCCATCGCTATCCCGTCGCATAAACAAATGGTCGCCGTCAGTCTCGAGTTGTAATAATTTACTATTATTTATTCAACAGATGTACTTATCAATATAAAAAGTACCCAGTAGCAGATTCTCAGACCCACTGAATATGCATATAAAATTTGGTTAAAATCAGTAAAGCCGTTTCGGAGGAGTACGCTATCTAACATTGTGACATGAGAATTTTATATAATTAGACAACTTGCATTTGATGTGCATAAGACACTATCGTAGATTGAAGTCGCGAAGAGAAATGGGACTGTAGAAATTGAATAAGACATGAAACACGAGGCGAGTGTTGCTTAAATTTTCAGTACGGCTGTAATTGGATTCAGAGACGAGAGGGAAACATAGAAGAAATGAACTGAAATGTAAGCCCGAAAGCTTAGAAATAAGATTAGAATATTAAAACATGTTTGTTTTACAATGCGTCATGATATGATTGTCTGACGTATTCAATTCGTATCTTCAAATAATCGGCCTCAGAACAATCACACACAGTCTAAAAACTGTTGTTGTTGCTACGAGCTAGCTCCGAAGTTATCATTTAGAAAAACAAAAGGAAAACAAAGCCCAGACGAGGAAAAGTTGTTGAATCTAATTTCACAAGTCAGCATGATGAAATACCTCACCAACTTGATTATGTAATGGTAATGATAATTTATTCTAACAGTGAATTATATTTGCCCCGTCAATTTCTTACAGGTACCTTGTACTATTATCTATTCTGTGCAGGTACTTAAATTAACTAAAAAATAATGTCAGATTTCTATAATCTATTATAACGAAGGTGCAATTTTACTATTCCTAAATAACTGGCTGCGCTTTTGTTATCTATATATTTAGAATATTAACTACATCGCTAATTTTATCTGCTGTTACTCATTGTTTCAAATTTGATTACAGGAAACAAATAATTACTTTTTCTTTAATAAATATTATATTAGTTAATACGAGTTTTATGTTTATAATTATGATTCAGAAGGATGCTGTGTGTGTGCTATCTCGTTGTTATCTAAGACCACATTTCCAAAATTTAGTTATGCTCTAATTAGTATTAAAATTAAGAGATATATAAAACTATAAACTATGAAGCTAATATAAGCTATAAATGTCATTGTTTCAGTTACCGGCTGCAGCGAAGTTCCTGGCCGGTTATGGGGCAGCGGTCGACTTCGCCGATGTTATAGCACAGATATAGCAGAAGCCGGTGCGAGAGGCTGCGTCATACCACTGACGATAACTCTCGCATGCGCTAACAAATAGAACAAATTACAAAATTCTAAAACACCTCCAGATTCCGCAATTTAAATTTTGCAAGCGATAACGATAAGGTTTCGTATCCGCTGGAGCTAACCGATAAGGGGTTGATAAAGTCAGACTGCAAGAGATCGCGCGCGGCGAACGACGTGTTCTGTGCAGTGCAGTGAGACGTGATAGTGATTTGAAATTTTGAAAAACGAATGTGTTCAATATTTTAAGATGCACGTTGAATTATGGTCGAGTCTGGCGACACTGGGATGGTTAGCTAGCATCGCGGGATGCCACTCGCCGGGCAACGAGCTGGAGTCGGTGCGGTATGCTGCCGCTGATGACAGGATCGGCAGCGACACCTACGTCGTCGCCAACATCAACATCACCTATGAGGATGAGCACGGGGTGATCTATTCGGAGACTTCCGAGGTAAGTCCTTCATTAATTCCTTTCATGACAGTAGAAATACGAAGGAATGCAAAAACATTTTAGGGACGAAATAAAAGATTTTATATCATGTATTATATTTGTTACTACTTACAAAGTCTAATGTCTACTCATCTGAAAGCCTCTCTATGGTGGCCACGCTAAACGTGCAGCATTTGTAGACACATTTTAATACCAATAAAACTACATTTCCTCCTATTTCTTCCACCGACTTGGTATCTAGGCTTGTAATCCTAAATCAAACCAAGATAAAAATCATAAAAGTAGTGTTATTACTTATTACATTTAGATCTATCTAGTAAGATACAGGAACATTAATGATGATAAGTCAATCGAAACATAATAATCTTGTTGCATATATGTAATTGTATATTTTATTAACAGTATGGATATAGACTATATAATATATATAATAGTAGAATCAGTAGAGTTGTCATTCTTGTAACAATAGACTTAATTTATCAGACAGTTCTAGCTAGTTATTTTGAATTACACGTCTTACTGGTGAGTGGTGACCCATTTAAATTATCACAAAGCATAGAGTTATCTGGGTTTTCATGAGAATTTATGCAAACTGTGTTCCTAGGAATCCACAAATGTAACTTGTATACATGTTTATTTGTTGTGCTAACTGATAAAGACTCGTATAACGTTACATTTCTATAATCATAGTCAAGAGTGATCATAAAATTACTAACAACAACAAGCCTGATTTGGCGGATATTTGCCACAATTCTGCTTTTAATAGTTGCACTGAAAAGTTTGAAAATTTGGACTCTTCTAGTGGATCGTCTTTGAATTCAATTTTAACTAATATTTCGATTAAGGCTACTCTGTTACCTGTTGAAACTGTCTGCACTCTATAAGGATGTAAAAGTGCATGTGTCAGCTGGTTTTCCTTGGCGTAGTAACGTTGGTTGTTAATGGCAACGTCAGGTTCCAGATTTCTTGTATCGACAAATATAACTTTAGTATTTAATCACTAAAGTTTAGCATATCTGTATATTATCTGTAAACAGTTTTGCGAGCTGAGATATTTGCAAAATGCTCATATTTCATTCAGCCTTGATTCTCATAATATTTAAACACGATTTTTACAAGCTCAAATATAAAGTCCATTGTTTTTAAACTTGTATGCCTTTTTTTAACCCCCGACAAAAAAGGGGTGTTATAAGTTTGACGTGTCTGTCTGTCGGTCTGTCTGTCTGTCTGTCTGTGGCATCGTAGCATCCAAACGGGTGGACCGATTTTGATCTAGTTTTTTTTTTGTTTGAAAGCTGACTTAATTGAGAGTGTTCTTAGCTATAGTTCATCATCATCAGCCTGATCCGTGCTGAAAAATCGCGGTTCATCTGGTTCGTGAAGGGCCGATTAGCAACTTGCAGTCGTTTGGTGGGCTTTATTGCATTCTAGGTCGTGACATTTATGAATATTTACACATTAATGGAAAGTTGACCTGGTGCTGCAGCATCACCTGGTAATCAATAGGATATCCAACTCCTCACCAACTTAGAGCAATGGTTTCGTGTTTGGGCTCATTTTAATTGCGACAACTAGTAAGACGTAGATGACCAATAAATTTTTGCATGCTGCTGCTGCAGCATCACCTGGATTCTATAGGAGCCGAGCTCCATATGAACCCAAAGTGGAGGTTTCATGTTTGGACTCATATTGACGCGTGACGGCCTTATCCAAAAGGACATTCCTAGATGGTATTCATTGAGATATAATATGATCCTGTTGATAGGAATTATTCTGCACTATAACCAACACAAGTTTAAAAAGCATGAAATAAAATTAAATTAAGCAATTTAAAAAAACCCCCGCCAAACAACTTTAAAAAAGAATGAAATAATATATTTTACTGACTTTAAGTTTAAATAATTCCTAAGTGTAAAGTGATATTATAGTCCATAATTGTTGTCACGGTGTGTCGGGGGACCGCCAACAGTGTCTTTTTGTATCGCCATGTCACTGATTGTCTCGATACTATAATGTTTTGTGAAATCAAACATCTACATTAGCGGTCACCCGACACACCTTGACAACAATTATGGACTAAAATATCACTTTACACTTAGGAATTATTTAAACTTAAAGTCAGTAAAATATATTATTTCATTCTTTTTTAAAGTTGTTTGGCGGGTTTTTTTTTAAATTGCTTAATTTAATTACTACAAAAAATATGTCTACGGTAAAGCGTGCACCTACGTACATAATACGGCTTTGTTCAAGTCCTTTGGCGCGCACTGCTGCAATAGAACAATAATGTGAATTCCATTATGAATTATTATTCATACTATTACATTATGGTTTACAACATACTGGCTTTCTTTGGTTTTACTATTGCTATTTTCCTCGGAGCATTTTATAGTTTTTCGAATAAGATTAAAACCCTTATTTATTTTCCCTTCTCGGTAAATAGTGGTTTCATTTCTCTTTAGAGCTTAGTGTCTATAACTTTGAACTTTACAATCTAAATTCTACAACTCTTCTTTAATACAGTCACTTTTCAGTCTGCACTCGCTACCGGCCAGTTTTCAAGGTGGTACTTAGGCAAACATGCTTTCTTTTGTTTTAAGTATATCATGTAGATTGTTACCAACGTTTGTGTATTTTACGCATGTATACAGGGTGTAACAAAAATAAGTGATAATACTTTAGGGTGTGTACGTGTTCCTTGTAGAGAGTTCACTGTGAAAGTAGCAGCGCTGAAAGACGAAAAATTTTTTCACTTTTGTATGGGCAAGGACCCGAGCGTCACGAGTTTCCCCATACAAAAGTGAAAAAAATTTTTGGTCTTTCAGCGCTGCTACTTTCACAGTAGACTCTCTATAAGGAACACATACACACCCTAAAGTATTATCACTTATTTTTGTTACACCTTGTATATAATTTGAGATTAGATGAACACACTTTTACTCGAATGCGGCACGAGAAGGAGGCCAATGATTTTGAATGTGAGTTGATTAATAAATAAATATAAAACCCAAATAAAACGAGTCTTGGCCGGCGTCCAGACGCGCGGTACAGATAGAATATTTATGTCAATGATACAAAAACATTGTTTTTATAAATTTTAATATCGCGATTGAAGGTGATTGACCCGTTTCAGATAAACGTTAGCTATTTATAACGTGTTATTATTTATTACTTGTAATGGGTTTGTGTATTATTGGTAGCGGTCGTTGATCCCGGCTGAGGTCTTTATTAAATTTGTTTCTTATTTATCGGCTACATGCTAGCACTTGGCTGAACCGTGTAATTAGTGCTGTGTATAAATTGCATTCGCATATTTATATAACATTCGGTCTCTTAGCCTCTAATGCTCCGGTTCTGAGGTATTTTTGACAAGAGTTTATTTTTCCTTAATCCTTTGTTGATTTGTTCATCGACGTTAATCAATGATACACGCTAGTGAATGATCACTTGTTAAAAACCTCCAAAACCAGGCATCAGTTAGTCAGTTTTGTTTACTCATACAAACTATTTATGATCCGTTAAAATATGCGGTGGCGTCAACGTTTTCCACGCATATTTGTCGCGTTTAGGTATAAGCCGTGACCCTCGGCGTCGCAAACAGTTTTCATTGTTTTGCAAACACGATGACTAAGGCCCTTCTTCTAATACTGGCCGCACTCTAACCGGTATTTGCTCGTAGTATGTTAATTACTTGCCACTTAATTACCGAGTGTAATTGTTATTATTATTATGGTATTTACGGTTTTGCTTCGATGAATGTTTTTCAATTGTATGTAGGTACTTGGTAACTTGTCAGTTGCTTTATTTTTGTGTTAGTGAAGCATGGGAGTGTATTCAAGATATAGCCAAGTTTAACAAAATTAATACGAAATGTTTGCTTGGTTGGTCTTGGCGGCGGCACTTCCCTGCCCCCAGTAATTTCGTGTTGCGCGCGAGTCAAAGGGCATACCGAATGTAGGTCCCAAGTGAAAGTAGGTAGACGATATCAATTTATTATACGTTGAATAATTTGAAATATACTATGAATTATGTTTAATAATATCGTATGATTTAAATTCAAGATTAAGACCCAGTTTCATCAAGTAATGTTAAATAAATAACGGCTTGTTAAATTAGTTAACGGCCTGTTAGAGCTATCGAGCGTTCCACCATACGCTAATGTCATGTCAAATCGCCTAACACGATGTTAAATTTTAATTCCTGCTGGGGAGGTCCGTTAAATATATAACAGGCCGTTATAATAGTCAAAACAACAACTTTTTAAAGACAATATCCAATATCAATAAAAGAATCTGTTTTGACTTTTGAGTGTTGCCGCCATGTTTCGCCACATCCTTACACATTATTTATTATTTTTCATGTTATGCATAATTATTTATTTTCATTTTGTCAAAAATTCAGCCCTCGGATTTCCTTGACATTGCAAATACACTGACTTGTATCAAAATTACCAAGCCGAAATAAGTAAATAAAAGTTTGTATCATGATTCATGTTTTCAGCTTTGACAGATCATAATTATTAATACGAATAAGGTGAAAATGACACATTGCAGCCAACATGTCGTATTAAACTTGTACATTGCAATTTCGTCGCCTTAGAACAAGAACGAACGAATTGAATGTTATTCACTCGTTGTTCACTTAACGTTGCATTTACTAGTCCGCTGTTAAATATTTACTGTGGGACATAAGTATTTTAACAGTCTGTTTAATTTTCCAAGGTCCGTTAAGTAATGCCTTGTTAGGATTTAACAAACAGAGGTTGGTGAAATTGGGTCTAAACATTGTTAATTAACACCACGACCACGGCGTCAAACCGTCTTAGGGCCTTATCACACTGGCGATTAGCGAGCGATTTGAAAGCGACGCGACTGCGCAGCGCACACGAAGCGATTGTGCGGCGAATATGATGTGTGCAACATGTCAGATTTTGCTCGAATTTACTGTTAAGCTAGTAGCGCCCTGTAATCCGACTTTTGCATAATATATTTAAATAAAGATAGACTAGTCTACATTGCGCAAATATGATTCTTCTTCTTTTTCCCACTATTTTCTTTTTTCTTTTTCTCATAGTCCACAGGAGACTATTCTGCACTGTAATCTCGTGTGAGGTACGTGATAGGTGACGTTTCAGGTTATGCAATAGCAGTGATAACAGTATTGAAATTACGATTTAGATATCTCGAGACTTGAGACTTAAGTATCGCAGTAAGTCACATGTTAGGTCTACGCGAGTTCCTTCTACCATTTTGTACGTGATGCAGTCAAAAAGCTTAGGCCGCTCCATAAAGTTAATACATAATATACACCTATGGCCGCTCCTGGGTTTTGACTCGTCAATTCCAAGATAATATTTAAATTATCTTTAGATCAAACATATACACAGAACCCTTGTTTGGCATTTTAGAACCCTTAGGTGCTTTATCAGAATTTTTTAGTTGGCTAAGGCGGTTAAGCCCAGACAATTTTTTTTCAGCCTTTGATATAAAGGATTAGACAAACCTTGTAGAAAGAAATGATTTACCTTTATTATTATTTGACATCATGAATTAGAATAAAAGCACAGAATAGATAATAGTACATAAAAGTAGAACTAATAGCAGCCAGCAGAACATAGTAGTTGGGCAGATACTAGTTTTTTTTTTAAAGAATTGGAATACTTTTTCGAAATAGCAATATTTGTGTGTGGTGCCTGGCTTAACTTCGGGGTTTGGGCACCTCTGAGATCATTTTTGGATGTTTACCGGCACTTTAAAAGTAAATCAAAACAAACACTATTCATCAGCAATAAGCAACATATTTTTATCCGTTCAGTTTCCATATTTGTAGACTGTAGTAATTACAATTTATATCTAGTGTCAACAATCATTGTTTATGTCTGCAATTCTACAACATTCAAGAAATGGCGACGAAAGTATGAATTTATCATAGTTTATCAGTGTTGTTTTTATTGGGTTTTGACGGTATCAATAATTTCTTTTTTATTGGGGTAGTATTTATGAAGATACGATACTGTAAATATTTTGTACAGCGATATTACCATCCGGTTTAACTATCTGAAGTTTCTATAGGCTTTTCTAGCATTAATCTTTATTTTGAAACTTTTAAGAATAACTAGATCCCACCAAAAACAAAATGTAAAAAGGAGCCAAGCAAATTATTGATTAGCTATGCAATATTTCTGTCGTAAAAAGGTTTCAGATCACTTTCAAGCGAACCCTTCAACTTATTTTGTAATTTAAAATTTAAATCAACATTCAATGAATGTATCAATAGTTTATTTTTATTTTATAATAATTATAGCGACTCGTTCTATCATTACGAGTTTTAACTTTATCAGCGTCCCTGGGCCAGGATGCCTGGGGTCCCTGGGCTAGATTTCTAACGGGGCAGGCACTTAAACCAAGTCTTTAACACACCCACTTACATTGTCCCTTGCGTTTTGTAAGTAATGATATTATAATCGTGTATTCATATTGAAGTTGGCCATGGGCGTGAGAAACACATCACTCTTACACCCAATCTTTAAGGCTCAATCTCACATTCCGATGTGCAGAAATATTCTTCGTGTCGAGATTAAAGATGAATGTTTTAGTTTTTAACATAAAATAGCGTGATAGTAACATCGAAGCAGACCAGCTATGTATTATAGAAGGCATTCACAAGTCACAACTTAGAGGAGTAACCGTATTACTACTGTACAGTCTACACATCGCAAGAATTATTTCAATTAAATTTTCTGTCAGACATGGATATTTATTTAATTATATTCTACACTTACAAAACGTTATTTCACGTAGGTTTTTTTAACTATAATTTAACCAGTCAAATCGGTTCATTCCAAGATGGTCCCCCACACGTTTTTAAAGATTTTGCTGCAGAAAGGATTTATATTGTAAGATACCGGAGAGTTGCGTGTTTGCTACTTTGCTAAAAAATAACATGCAACTTCAACTAATGTTTTTTTCTATTTAACAAAGATATTATCCAGATGGTAATTTTTCTGCTAATTGTTGTTATTGCGCTATTCGTTCGTCTGTTTGTAATTTTGACGCCATTATTCTTTACGGTTCTATTAACTATTTATGAATCTTTCTCAGAATCAATAGTGTATTATCAATTGATTATTATTTGCTGTTCAAACGTAAACAACTTTTTCAAAAACAGAATAATTGGAATAAAATTTTCCCCGCAATTTTCAAGCAATGAACCAGTTCAAAATGAATTACATCTATAAAAAACGCTCTATGTAACACAAAGTCTGTGGAAATACATTAGTTTTAAACAAGTTTATTAAAATCATTTCCCCCTTTTTATAGGCTACAAGTTACAACGCCGTCGTCATAGAGTATCTAAGACACCCCGTCGATAAACAACAGTCAACTCTCTGTTTTCTAACTCTAAAGATGATTTAACAACTTAATAAACACTATATTGGTGTAAATAGGGGATCAAAGCTAACATCTGTTAATTGTTATACTGTAGCAACTAGCAAGTGTATTTATTTGCACTGGCATAAACAAAGACACTGACAGATGTTAGCGTGCTGAATAAACATGAGCACGCCAAGGACTAAACATCCTCTGGCACTTGGCAGACGCCATATAGGAATCGAACCCGACTTGTTTATGGACTGGTTCACCAATTGATCCGTTGCAAACTCGCGTATCCCATAGCTGTGTGATAAACTTGTTTTCAATGTATGGTTTTGTTTCATCCGCAAATAAACGCAAGATTTGATACTCAGAGTATCGAATCTTGCGTCTCTTTGTCCCTAAATCTGTCAAACTTAGAGCGTCAATACAGCATACTCTATCTAAAGTTCATAATATGAATGTAGAATGATTATGTAGAAATAAATGTTTTCTATAGTGACTATGCTAATCTGTAGGCCTACTACGAAACAGTTTTGAGACTCAAACAATCGGACGAGGATGCCGCGTCCCACTCTAACAACGTCATTTTACGTTTGTTAGAGTAGAACGCTTTTTAGTAGGACGTTTGTTTGAGTCTCAAAACGGTTTCGTGGTACAGCTCCAGGTTCAGAAACTTATATATTCTATCTACAACTTACAAGAGACAATGAGCATAGACTCAACACGTGGCCCTTTATAGAGCAATCTGTAACATGTAACATATCTCTTGTGATTCCCAAATTGTAGCTATTCTTGAAACTCCATTTAGATTCAAAAGTTTCAATGGTTTTCCTCAGCCAGGTTATTCAGTGTGTTACATCATGGGGTTTCTCATACCGAAAATTACAGGGTAATGATTAGTAGGTTACCAAAACAAAACAAATAAAGCGATTGCATCGCTTTATTTGTTTTGAGTTTGACGGTATTTTTGTGTTAGCATCTTAAATAATGCTATTCCCATCGTTCCAGTCGGGGAAGTACGGCGAAGGCTTCGTGGGTTCCGCTCGCGGCGTCGCAGTGCACGTGAGGTCGCGCGACTCCGCCCACGACCACAGCGGCTGCAAGTGGCCGCTGCTGTCCGCTGCTACTCCCGACCTGCCGCTGCCGGCGGAGCCCTGGGTCGCCGTCATCCGCCGCGGCAGCTGCAACTTTGAGATTAAGGTACGAGAGGCTCCTGTTGGCGTTAGACCAGGGAACAGGGAACCGATCGATCCGCGGGGTGATTACTGATTGTATTTTGGGACTATGCAACAGCCAACAGGCGATTGACAGCAGATTTTGAACAATTTTTGCTTGTTGCATTCTGTGGCAAGATTATCCTGCCGCGGTCGATTGGACTCCCCGTCCCATGGGTCATGCTAAAGGCCATATGGCCTTAAGCATAACCAATGTCCGGACTTAAAACTTTCCCCATCAAATCTGCGATCGCAATTGTTGTTAAATGCGAATTTTAGGAACAATATTTTCCTTGGTTAATCTGTCACTTCATCTATTCTCCCGTAGCCAGAAACCCAGGAAGATTTTCTCGCTACGGGACGCGTACCTACCTTATCTCTCACCAATCGTTTTACATTTAAATATGTACTACAAATCAAATATTGTTTTAATATAATATTGAGTATTGTGTGCCTTCACTATCACAAAAAAAAATTTAGATATTTGCTGTAAGATAGTATCTTTATTGTTTTAAACTCTGCACTTAGAATGTACTTAGATGATAAAAAATAGTATCCAAATATTAGTTTTACTAATATCCATGTAGGTACTAAGATACATCTAACATTATACTTGCACCTGAGCGTAATATATTTCTGTGTGTAGTGAAGTTATGTTATGTTTAAAGGGTAATTTTCATCATAAGATTGCTATATAATTTAACGCCGACGGAACAAAAAGTTTTCAATGTTCCCGGGTCTGGATGTGTATTAAATATGTGTATGATATAATAAAAATCTTAAATATATGTATAGTATAAAAGTATTAAATATATTTCCGTTGTCTGGTACCTGTAACACAAGTCCTTTAGGTACTTAGCACGGGGCCAGACTGACGTGGTGTGAAGCGTCCATAGATTAAAAAAAAATTTAAAAAATATATAATTCCCATTACATACATTATTTCTTTATCAGAATAATTACAAATAAATAATAATATATTTCAGCTCCTTTAACGTCCAACGAAGTTGACACGTTCCAGCTACTATATAATACTAATATTATTGTCTCTAAAATGTATGACCACTTGTTGAACGATAACATATTTAATAGCGCGTTATCACGAGCGCTCATGCCTAATCCCATACATATTGATTACGTACTTATTGGGGACATTTCGCTGTTTTAATATACCCACGACCCAATTCACTGATATGGCACCCTTTTCTGTAAAGGGAGTAGGGCATTTGGAAATAATGAGTCCACTGGGTTCTGTTAAAGTGTACCGAAAAAATTAAGTAGAGCAAAATATTATGATCATTTTTGCACATTTCCATTATGTATGACAAGTATGTGAAAAGCTGCATGGTAGTATGGTCACCAAAGAAAGGTTTACGTGTGTGTGTGTGTGAAGTGACAGATTGGTAAGCGAAACATGACCGAGCTTCTATTCTTTAACATTTGCTGCTATAGCTATTAAGATGGCTATACTACAGTCTGAGATTTATTAGATCTTAAAACCCAATTCTCAACTCTCATAACTCGAGTTATCAATTCTTCCCATCATTGACCTTACAAGCGATGATCGAATATGAGGATCGGACTCCACACGACCTACCTCCTACTAAGAAGTAACATGTTTATCGTTTGCGTTCAGGTTCAGAATGCGTGGCGGTCTAACGCGTCGGCGGTGCTCATCTACAACGACCGGGACGCCCCCGGACTTGAGAAGATGAAGCTCTCCACTGACAGTGGACGTGAGTATCTATATATATGTCGCAGCCGACTGGTTTAAATAGCCGTTCAATCAAACAGCTAGCCCTTTGACTGAACAACGCCATTCAATCACACGTCTAGCTTTTATATTGCATGTAAAAAAAAAGCTTTTATATTCAATATTTTAGACGTTCAACACTACAGCTGATTCAAAAGCCGCCGGCTAATTGAAGTAGTTCAGCGCGCACAGCTGCGGCGCTAGGTGCGTTTTATTTACAATATGGCGTCAACTAGCAGGTGTTTGTTGGTGTTTGTGTTTGTTGGTGTTTGTGGTTGTTTTTCGGAAAGAAAGTAGTTAATAAAAATTACAAGTGTTATTAAAGAGACAAAAATTGTGGAGGCACATACGAGTGAATTAAAATTTCACCAAATATTCGAGGAGAAATTACGGGATTATGAAATGGATGGACGCAGCCTCCCCCGAAAGGGGGGTTCGGGGGGCGCCGCCCCCCGTCAAAACAAAAACAAACGCAATCCAGAAAGTCCAAAAGTTGGTTCGGTTAGGTTAGAACTTAGACCACAAATACAGAGGGAGCCGAGCGAGCGCAGCGAGCGTGTTGCGGCAGCAGCCGGCGACCGCCGTCAAATAAAAGGGGGGCTCGCGGGGCGCAGCCAAAACAAAAAAAAACCAGTTGGCTAAGCGTCGTCTAGCTGTAGTGTTGAACGTTGTAGTCAACAAGTCGGCTAAACGACGTATAGCCGTGTGATTGAATGGCGTTGTTCAGTCAAAGGGCTAGCTGTTTGATTGAACGGCTATTTAAACCAGCTGCGACATATCTATACATATTATAAAATAAAGTCGCTTTTTTCCCTCATGTTTCCCCTTTGTTCCCTTTTAATCTTTAAAACTACGCAACGGATTTTGATGATTCTTTACGTGTTAGATAGCCCATTTATCGAGGAAGGCTATAGGTTATATTTTATCACGCTAAGACTAATAGAAGCGAAGAAATAGAGGAAAATGTGGAAAAAACGGTGAAATTTATTCGAAAGGGCTAACTTGAACGCGCTTATCTCAGTAACTACTGGTCCGATTTGAAAAATTCTTTCAGTGTTAGATTGTCCATTTATTGAAGAAGGCTATAGAGTATAGGCTATATTTTATCACGCTAAGACTAATAGGAGAATGTTTAAAAAAACGGGGGAAATTATTTAAAAGGGCTTATCTCGCGAACTCCTGCAGCAATTTTTATGTTATTTGGCACAGATAAGAAGTAGACCACGTGAAGGATCATAGGCTATCGATTTTAATAATTTTTTCAGTGGCTATATATTTTATACCCGTGCGACGCCGGGGCGGGTCGCTAGTACTATACATATATAAGTATATAGCCAGTAGTCTACTACATTACAGTACCTAAATGTCTTTAATATCGATTCGCGATAAGTAGAAACTAGAAAGTATTAAATGTCTACTTATGCGTTCACTTTGAGTCAACGCCGTCAAGCCGGCAACGCACCTGCAGCTCTTTTGATGTTGCGAGTGTCCATGGGTGACGGTAGTTGCTTTCCATCAGGTGACCCGTTTGCTCGTTTGCCCCCTTATTTTATAAAAAAATCATCATCGAGTAGCATCTTACTTCATTCCGAACCGCGAAGATGTATGCGGGTTGAACTGCGGAACGGACTTCTTATTTTATCTCTACACGTATCTCTACGTTGTGGAGTCATGTTAAGATTTTACAAAATGTACATAATATTATCATATGAAGAAATGTCCTGAAATACTACGTAAAATTTTATCATATATCTCAACTCTCAATCATAATTAATAATGTAATGTTATAATGCAGATGAAATATCTAGAGACGTCGCGTGGACATAAAGATGAGTAAGACCTATCTTATGACTGGTAACGTAAAACTGCTTGTGACGTACGTACTTATCGTCTCGTAAACGACGTAATTTTATTATAAAACAAAGAAATAGCGCGGATAATAGTTACTCAACTCATACAGAAATACTAAAAATTATCATCAACGTCGGGCGATGTAATTGCAGACAAAGACGCGGAAATTCAAGCATAAAGTGCCTATTATGGGCAGTGGGCATGTTATTGATTGATTAATATTATGCCTACTATATTATGCCTTTGAAAGTTGTAATTAAATCGTAGAACTAAAAGATACTTTTAGCTACAAAATTTGTCAATTCTAATAATTCCGTCCTAAGATCAAAAATATTTTAGTTACATTCTGAGATGTTTTTTTTTTGCTATAAAATTGACAGGGGAGGGATAATCGAGAACTTTACACAGCTGCGTAATTGTAATGTTACTAAAAGCTTATTATTTGTAGGAAAATTATGAAAGGTCTCATGTGTTTAGAATTTAGATCAATAACTTTACGATTAGTTACAACTTTGTCAAATATTCCTAATTAACCTACAGCTGTTTTTATAGTTCAGCGTTGTTTTAACTCTGACGTGATTCTTATGCCAACGGTATAAGTGTTACTCTCAGAAACTCCAAGGCAACTTATCCCTGAACAGATTGTAGTTGATGCATTTTACTCAACAGAGGATCGAGAAAACGATACATTTGCATAGGTATGACTACGAAGTACCAACTATTATGCAGACCAATGCACCTTTCTCTTTCTTATAAATGTGGGAACTGTTTCATCACAACCGTTTGGCTCTGTCCCCATCAGACACGGCGCGGCGCCGGCACCGTGTTACGGCACGACGCCGCCACCGTGATACGGTACGGCGCCGCACCGTGTCACGGTGCCGCGTACGGTGCGTCCCTATTCAGTCGATATTTGCGCTCGAACGAGAGTGCTTGTCTGGATAATGGATATGGATCGCGAAAAAATTATTCTCTTGTTACTAAGACGAAGATTGAAAAAGAATCATTAAATATTTTTTGAAGTCGGTTAAAAAGAAACCGAGGAAATTTATCTACTTATATTATTTATTATAGATAAAATTTCCTCGGTATACTTACATGACAATATTTGCATTACGCGACTTTGATATATATTTTCATATTATGCCTCGTTTAAGTTTGGACACAAATTTTGTTCGGAAATTTCACCAGAATAGGGGCGCGCGGTGCACCGTACACGGCACCGTGTCACGGTGCGGCGCCGTACCGTATCACGGTGGCGGCGCCGTGCCGTGTCTAATGGGGACGCAGCCTTACAGTATCGTCGACGACTAAGTACTAACGAGTTATGTGATTTGGATAATCTGTTCTCAAAGCACGATATTTCTTTGGCCAGCAGCAAAAATGATCACTAGCAAATCATGGACATTACTGTCACATTGGATTGACTCTGCAAAGACTGGAGGACGGCAGAACAGAGTTCTGACTAGGCTAAGACCCAATAAGGCACCATATAGTCGGCTAGCCAAAGCAAATTTGTCATCAAGAGCTTGAACTAACACGATATAAACAATAGCAATAGTATCAGTAGAAATTATTGTCCTGTATACTGTACGGGGGAACTTAGAGAAAAAAAAAATTAGAGCTTGTATTATTGCTAGTTTTCATTATTCGTAGATTATAGCCCAATTTTTTGCGAAAATCTGATCGCTGATTGAACAACGTATCTCTCTGGTTTAGCGTCCAGCACATTCTATTCTGCTCTCAATTAATTGCATAAAGAGAGTAATGCGATTCTGTTGGGTTTCTCTGCAAGGTGAGGCTGTCACGCATGCGAGTTAACAGGTTTCCAATCGGCTATTTATACTTGCGGCGTGCAGCGGGGAATTGGTGCAGCTCACAAGTCACAGACATAGATCAAGATAGATACCGCATGTCGCTTGACGTACCGATGATAAGAATCGTGTCCGTTATCTTGGCCAACGTTTCTATTTGAATTTCTACAGCTCAATACGGCATGTTTAGGTATTTTGGCATTTTTAAAATTCCGATTGACGTCCGATTCTGATAGCAGACTAAAGAACAGACTTTCGAAAGACGAGCATTTGCTCGTCGTTTGGGAACGCGATATGGTACGCGAAGTACATACACATGGGATATCTATCTTGATCTATATCTGTGGTGCAGCTATTGGAACAAGCTATAAAATAGCTATTCGATCGAAGTTTCAAGTGCGAATTTCGAAATAGACTCGATAGGTATTTAGTCGATACGAATCAGCATCAGAGGTCAATGGCTTTGGCGGTAAATAAAATTACATAAAAAATATTTACTTTTATAAATTATGTCCCCAAATCTTAGTACCTACCTACATGATTACAAAACATTTTACAAACGTAACAAATGATTTTGTTATCATATTTAATATTTTATTGTCTTCTAATCTAATGTAGGTAATAGCAGGTGACACAATTTTTATCGAAAAACCGACAGACGATAATAATACAACGAAAATGTTAGAAATTACGTAAAAACAACCGAAGACGTGGTCTTGATGAAAATAGTCAATCAATTTATTTCAGAATAGAATTGATTTTCCAACATTTTCAGATATGATTCACGGTCGATAAGTTATCGTGTGAAACAACATTATCGGTTTTTAAAGAAAGGTCAAGAAATGCCCGCTACGGCTGATAGGCATCATGAAAACAAAGTACAGTCAGAAAATTATCAGCTTATCTTTACTTAAAGACTCCCATGTAGCCACTAGCCACGAATATTTCATTGCCACTTTACTGGGCTTATACAATTACAACGATGTGTTGATAATGATATAATGTAACCGAAACCAAAATTAACGTTATAAAAACTCATCTGATAATAATTGTTTCACGTTTACACCCTTTCCTTATTCATGTCAATTTACATATGGCCGAAAATTGTTTCGGTTCTAAAGCTTCATTGCAATGTTACCGACTTGCTAAAACATCCTTGGAGGTCTAAAGGGATAAAAAGATGATAAGACTTTTTCTCCTAAATCCTCTGTAATGTTTGCGAGCATATTTCGCTTATCTCCGCGTTGTTAAGACGGAGATTATGATCTTTAATATGCGACCAACTGCCCTACATACCGCTTTCTTCAATGCAACGTGCTAATGAGAGTTTCAGAATTAATAAGCGGCACCAATGAGGTCTACATTTTGATGGGATACTTGATAGTAAACACGCATTTTTGTTCTCTGGAAAATTTTAAGATCTTACGCGGCCTCTCCATGTTTGATCTCGGCCCAATATTTGTCTAGGGTTACCAAGAGGCATGGTTGACCATGAACTACTTCGATCGTGCAGACTGCAGATTAAAGATAGAGTATAGACAGCTTCGCAATGGGCATCCACCAAGACCTAAAGTGGAGATATATATTTATATACAGCTTTCCAATTATCGTAGCAAATGACAATCTTGGTTATAAGTAATCGCCTAACATAGGCCTTTATTTAGCATTTGTGAGTTTTAACAAAACAAGCTTCTACGAACACCTCACCGGCTCAGCTATTGTTCGGTCGTAAACTGCGATCTCGGCTCGACCTGCTGACGCCTATCGTGAGTCGTGACGTCCTCGTTTACTGCACCCTCGTCTGACGATATTATGTCCAAGCAGTATTTACCGGCTAAGAAGGACTATAAAAAAATGACTTTCAGAGAAGTTGATTCCTAGGCAGATGGCGGACTTAATTTATTTGGTCGCGTTAAGTCAAACCCATCCGATCGATCACATTGAATTTACATAATATGCCGAACAAATGACGTAGGTCCGTCAATTACCTAGGAATCAATGGCCTCGATGGTACCATTACAAGTTATGTTTTTTATTGTTGGCAGGCAACATAAGCGCGGTGTTCACGTACAAGTGGAAGGGCGAGGAGATCACGCGGCTGGTGGACAACGGCACGCGCGTCACCATCGCCATCATCAAGGGCAGGAAGTGGGTGCACGGCAACAACAGCATCAACAGGTTCGTAGTCAAGGCACTGGGTGACATAAACCAGTGTTCTGCAAAAGGTGTGCCGCGGCACACTGGTGTACCGTGGGCAGTAGTCGGTGTGCCCCAAAAATGACATTTTACCTACATATGCCTGGAGACAGACAGACGGACAGACAGACGGATAGACAGACAACGAAGTCTTAGTAATGGGGTCCCGTTTTTACCCTTTAGGTACGGAACCTTAAAAAAGGCATCAACTCAGGACGATCGACGAAAAGAATGGGAATTGGGAACAGATTACAATTTAGCGTACACGCTGATTAATTACTGGTGTACCTCCAAAAAATGTCTTTTTCTAGATGTACCTTGAACACAAAAAGTTTCCGGAACACTGATATAAACTATAGACGTTATCGGCGACGTCTGAAATGACGACTGGACTTCCGCCTGACCAAGATACCTACCACCTCGCTAGGTCAGAAGATCGTCCTTTGTGGTAATAAACCTACACCAAGTTGTTGCGGCATAAACCTACACCAAGTACCAAGTTACGAGTATGAACGAGTTGAACTGCACTGTTTTGTTTGTTGCTTGATGCAAAATCTTAAGAGGATACACCAAGGGCGAGAGAAATTGAAAATAGGTATTTGAAAATGTATTGCTGTCTCACCAATCTTAAGTCTCCCACCCCACCGCAGAGCGCGATAGAGACAACACGACAAAAGTTCTAATAAAAGAACAGAAAATCTTCGATTCGTTGTCCGCTGGTTCCTTCTCCAAAACTTAACCGATTTAGTACTTTTTTCATTAAAAATTAAAGCAAGCCTTGAGCTGTGTTCCTTTATTTTTTTTGTATATTTTAGCCAGTTTTGTTTTCTGGGTGTTTGAATCTGGCCATTTTTTGGGCTTTTGGACGTTCTTATCTTTTTAATAATAAAATTATGAAAAAAAAAGAAAACATAGGGACATGCTAATAGTGGCCATAGATATTCAGGAAAAAAATCATAACTCTACCGGTACTATCCAGGGAGAAAACAGGGGACAACGTTTGTATGGAAAAACGGCGGTGTGGACTCCTCTTAATGTAGTTGGAAATTAAACTGACAAAAGTAAAATAAAAGTTGTACTTATTACACAAATTGAAGGATTTGCTTAAAGTCCAAATTCTGATTATTGATTTTAAGGGTGAAGCTAAACGAGTGTAATTTGTAAGTGAAGCGTGAGTTGTAAGTCGCAGAATTTCGGCTGGCAGAAATTCTGCTGCATTCAGTTTCATACAAAAGTTCTGTTTGATTCACACGAGCGTAATTTTGTGAGTCATGTTTTGTATGAAAAGATATTTACGCGGCAGAAATTCTGCGACTCACGACTCACAAAATTACGCTCGTTCGGCTTCACCCTGATACTTAAAAATGTGAAGCGTTTCTCAAAACTTGCATTAAACTTCGACTAAAACGGCACTACCGGACTGGCCTTTAAGGATGGTGATATTGATAATGATGATAATAATAATGATGATGTGTTGTTGCCAGGACGTCGGTGCTGTTCGTGTCGATCTCGTTCATCGTACTGATGGTGATATCCCTGGCGTGGCTGGTCTTCTACTACATACAGCGCTTCCGGTACATACACGCCAAGGATCGGTTGTCGGTAAGAATGTTGTACTATCAGAGAAGTTGATTCCTAGGCAGATGGCAGACCAACGTCATTCGGTCGGATCATGTCAATTCAATGTTGTGATCTGTCGGCTGGGTTTGACGTAACGCGACCAAACTACATAGGTCCCCCATCTGCCTAGGAATCAATTTCTTTGATTGTACATAGTAATATTTTAGTATAGTTAATTCTTCTCCATGCTCAAGTACGGTCGCGGAGCACGAAAAAATCAGTACATTAAAACTTGTTTTATTTACTAGCGACCGCAAATACTGCTATCGCTGTCCTATCCCGCATCTGTGAAATCAATTACTGTGGCGAAATTAATAAAGGACAAGCGAAAGAGATAAATAACGATTATTCATTGTGCAAGTTTTCTACGTGCTTTGCGGCTGGACTTTCACAAACTATTCTTTGAAACAAAAATAAGTAAGTAAGCGATAGCGTGATGATACTGGCATTCAGCGCCATCTATACACTGCACATGAAACTAATCATAAGTAGCAGTTTCACTAACGTGTGAGTGCACATCGCACATGACGTGTGTTCGTCTTTATTATCATTCATTTGTTCACATTATAGCGTTCATTAAATCAGATGCTTTTTTACAGAATAACTAATGGGTACCTTTTTATGTTCCAGAAGCGACTGTGTTGTGCTGCGAAAAAGGCGCTATCAAAAATACCCGTGAAAAGCTTGAAATCTGATGACAGGGTAACTTAATATGCGCTTTTTAATTATTCTTTTCTCTGTATAAAATATTTACACAATGGATTATTCATTATAGCTGTCTGTGTTTGACACTTTGGAAAAATCACAGACAAATATAGAAACATTGAACAGTTTAAGGTTGGGTTGCACCAACTTACTATAACTATAACTTTAACTTTCAACTACAATGCAAAATGTCAAATCTTTGGTTAAAGTTAAAAATCGACGCCAGCAAGATGCCATATTTAACCATAACCATAGAGCTCGACAAGGCTCGTGCACGTGGCGAAAAAAGGAACTAACGCTGTCAATTGTCATCATACAAAAACGCCAGTTTTAACAGTTCTCCTTTACCAGCAGCGCCCCCGCCCACGTTCTTATAAAGCCTTGTCGGACCAGCGACGTCTTCTGTCAACTTCTGTGGTCAAAGTTAGGTTAAAGTAAAATTTGCCTTAACTATAACCATAACTTTGACCATAACTTTACCTTTAACCACGCCTCTGATGTAACCCAACCAAACTGTTGTGTAAATATTTTTATGCTCAACGAGGTTTGTCCTTTTACATACTAATAATTTCACTATAACTTCCGTCCATTGATCATGTAAAGAACCTTATGGATATCCTTATGGTTTGATTTTATGTATGTTAATCATATGCCGGTAGTACGCTTATAAGGAGCGCGATAAGTAACGAAATGCCGGTAGTTCACATGTGGTCACGACCTAAGTAATAAATAATAACAAACGACATGTTTATCCATGTTGGAGAAATGACATGTGTATAAAATGACTGTTCGAATTTCATCTTTATTTTCAAAGTAGTAAGATAGGAATATGGATTTAGTGCTGTCTTCTTCTTCTTTTTTTATGGCGGCCTCAGTGAGTTGCCAATGTCAGAGTGATTTTGGGTAGATATTGCAGGTCTGGTGAAGAAACAAGGTACAGTGTCTAATAATACCTTAAATTCTGTTGAATATATCTAAAACAAACATATAGAGGTTATTAAAACATCACAATTTTATATTGTTAGAATGAATATATGTACACAGAATATCAATAAAAGAGGTATTTACATCACATAAAATTGATTTGATTTGAGGGCGAGGAATATTGATAGGGAGGAGGTCATAAAGGGAGGACTGGTTTTTGGAGTGCTGTCCTTGTGTTGTGTTCGGAGCTACGGTGACGGATGATCTTTAATGGTCAATTCATATTGCAACGTGACGCGACGACGCAATGGAATTTTTAAAGGAGCCATTCAAAACTGACTTCTATGTACCTCACAAGAAGATTCAAAATACACATTGAATAGGGAACATGCACATATAATGTTTATGAAAAATTTGTTATTAAAATGTTACAAGAATATAAAATAAGGGCCACTGCAAGGTTAATATTTTATAAAATATTATTTTTTTATTAAAATTGCGAATTCAAAGTAACTTGAAACGGAACGGATTTTAAAACAAGAATACAGCGTTCAGTGACATCACACCGGTATCCCCGCGTTCCATTTATCGTGAAAAACGGAGCGTTTTTAACGCTTAATGGAACGCGGGGCATGAAAACTTTTTGAGAGGTACGATCGGGTGGGGCCAAACAGTAGTGACGTCATACAGACTACAACTGTACATTTTAAAACGCATTTTTTGCAGTAAATTAATTTTTTTCCTTCCTGCCAATTTTTTCTAGGGCTTAGGTATCATATTTTTTTTATTAACATATTTTATGTATAGGTACTTGTGGTCTACTCTACATAGAGTTCTTTAAAATAAACACATAAATAAAAAAATCGCATCTTTCCTATTGCCAGAATAATTCCTGCTTGTGTTTATTTTTTATTTTATTTATTTTATTTTATTTTGCGATGTTACAATGTGACCCTAAGCCGTCATACGGAATGATGAAGCATGGATGTGATGTATGAGTTTATGTATGTGATATACGAGTGTATAGATGTTATGTATGACTTATGAGTGTATGTAATATGTATGTTACAGGAAGTGCAGGGCGATGGCGAGTGCTGTGCGATCTGCATCGAGCCCTACAAGGTCTCCGAGACGCTGCGCTCGCTTCCGTGTAGGTGAGTCATTGTGACGCGTGACGTCAGTACACTGCTTTGTGACGTCACAGGCAACGATGTTACGTTAGAAAATATTATGTATCATGAGTACTATCCAGTAAACTAGGTTATAAATATATCGGAACTTACTGTGTGCTATTGACTCGTGACCAGTGACGGATTAAGACTACTTGATGCCCTATGCAATCCATGCCCTTAGGGGGGCCCCCCTCTTCGTACGTCAACTAAAATCGGTCTAGTCTAAACCTTTACCGCCTAAAAAACTTAGTTTTTTTTTCCTATAAACTTTTTTGGTGCGGTTGTTGGTGACGTAAGAGAGTGGTGCCCTAAGGACGGATTTTTTGGGTTTCCTCAAGTGATGGTGTGATGTATGATGATATATGATGCCCTAGGCTAGTGCTCAATTTGATTAAGGGTTAATCCGTCACTGCTCGTGACGTCACATCATAATCGACGTTAGTTTATTGTCTACGTCACAGGCAACGTGATTACGTCACAATATAACTGACGTTCGTGGATTGGTCTACTATTGGGAGACTACATATAATTCTTGTGTCTATAAGACTTTTATTTAGTGCAATGTAACTTAACTTAATAAATATATATAGAGAATCATACTCAAGACTATACCACAGTTATAAACTTAAATTATTGACTATTACTCGGTAATCCTTCAAGTGAAATATATAGTCAAATATCCTCTCTGTCGTCATAAACAAACTGTGTATGACGACAGACAGGATATTTGACTGATGAAAATCGACCCTAGCCGAAGGCCATGAAATTTTTCAGTGTAATATACATACTATACTTATAAATAACTAGCTGTCCCGGCAAACGTTTCTTTGCCATACTTATAAAGTATTTCGCCCGTATTATTTTATAATATATGAAGTGACTAAATAAGTATGTCACCATGGCAACGACCATCGCGGCTATCCCGTCGCACAAACAATGGTCGCCGTCAGTCTCGAGTTGTAATAATTTGCTATTATTTATTGAACAAATGCATTTATAAATATAAAAAGTACCCAGTAGCCGATTCTCAGACCTACTCAATATGCTCACAAAATTTCATGAGAATCGGTCAAGCCGATTCGGAGGAGTACGGGAACGATCATTGTGACACGAGAATTTTATATATAAGATAATAAAATGTTATCTTTCCCCCAGCCATGACTTCCACAAGAGCTGCATCGACCCGTGGCTGCTGGAGCACCGCACCTGCCCCATGTGCAAGATGGACATACTCAAATACTACGGTTTTGTGGTAAGTAAGCTGGGGGGTGAGAAAATTTTTTTTCATTTTCGCTTCGTTATAGAATCGCCGATGAAAATGTATGGAATTGACATAAGCGTTCGTTAATATGACGTTGACGTTCGACTCGTCTTATGTGAATTCCATACATTTTGATCTGCGAAAACGAAAAAGTTTCAGCTAAATGGCCTGATTACTTAACGTTTATAGTCCCTTTCTTAATATTTATGTATTTTATCTCAGTATAAAAATAAAATAAAAAAGATGTGGCACTCGGGGGCTGCCGCGGTAAAGCTAAGCATAGCATTTTTTAACAACTTATGCAATTATAATGTACGCACGCACGCAAACGCACTACCGAAGTCGGGCAACACTGCATATGGGTTACGGTTAATTTAAAGTTCGCATTAGGTTTTATTTGTTTAAAGTCTCAAGTTAAACTTAACATCAGTGTATATTGATTCTATTATGGTTTAATATTACAATAATTACTGTCTTACTCTACTTTTTCAGTTCACGGGCAGCCAAGAGAGCATCTTGCAGTTGGACCTAGAGGAGGCCCGCAGCCGCGCCGTCAGCCCCTCCAGGGGCCGGCACCCGCTCACACTGGTTAGAAATCCTTGTTTGTATGATCTGGGCTTTCAGTAGAGTCTTATTAAATAAATAAGTAACATGTTATTTCTTACAGCTGACGAGCGACAACTCGTACTCGGAGGCGGGCAGCGGGCGGAGCTCCCGCGCCGGCTCGCCCGACCATCTCGTGCCGCCCGTCAGACTCGACAGGTAATATAATATTATATTTACTAAACAAACATAATACAAAAATTGATCAATTTTCTTTTATCACGGTTTAAATACGCGTGTTATGCTACTCGAAATCGCGAGAAATTACTCGGTTCCAATATTTCTTGCGCTAACAAAATCGCAGGGTACGAAGTAGGTAACTGTACACAATCAATATTCAAACATTACACGATGTTATAAAGGATTTTATATTTCAGCTCCCGAGCCCCTTCTCCGTCCCGCAGCAGCATCGTGTGCGCGCGCGACGACGGCGCCTCGGTCTCCGCCGCCCAGGTCTGAGGGCCGGTCGCGGGCCACAGGGGCCCCGCCCCAACCTCGTGAGGGCCGGCCTTGCCCGTAACTAGGGCCACGTTTCCCCCTAGAATGGGGAAGGCCAGGTTCACATCGTTTGGCCCGGCCCTGAAGCTTGAGGCCGGCCGCTCCTCGTGCCAAATATGCAGTGACTCTGAGGCATCAACTCGATATCACGTGTACGAGTCTGCGAGCGTTCGAGTTCCCAACAGTGCGGCTGACGAGTGCCCGTTGTGATGTGTTCATTAACGAAAAAATACTCAAAAAAGAAACAAAAAAAAAACTTCCAGTGATAAATAAGTGGATGACAAGTGATATTTTTGTAACGAACTCGTAGCTTTAGTTTTAGTTCGTAATTCACCGCGACTCCGCCTAGTCAACTATGAATGTGCTAACCCTCAGTCCCCGAGCGTACCCTCTAGCCGAGCGTTAGGGACAACCCTGAACTGATGGCAGTTACATATTAAACTAAATATAGTATCTTTTATATTCATTTTGTAAGAATGTTTATGTTGGAACACATCTATATATTTACATGTCTTTTCATACATCGTTTATAATATAAATATTATGTATGGTGTCTTTTATATTAACACTTAATATCGTTTAATACAAGCGCAAGATGAACTTTACTTACAGAACAATCAGGTGGAATATTTTGAAATCAACTGTGACTAGACGCGATTTGTAATTAGTTACTATACTTAGTGACTGAATAATTATTCAAAGTTTGGTCGTGGATTACGTAGAATTCGCACATTATACTCTTTGCTACCTGTCTCTTTCTCTCTAGCATGAATAGGAATATATTAGTGAGCGAGCCGAGTAGTGATGGGTCAGTGTACAAAAATCTAAGTGATCCGCAACCTAACTTTTTACTTACCTATTGTGTTAAGACTTAATATTGACTGTAATAAAAGGTTGTTGATATTAAATGAAATACATCATTTTCTCCTAATGTTGTGACTTGTGATGGTTAGTCGAGGCATTAGACATGTAATTTCAAATGGACTTATACTATGTTACTTCATGGAGGAATCCTGATTTAATAATTGTTTTGTAATACAAAACATATTCTTGAGTCACAAATATTACTATTTACTTATATCAGGCACTCAGTTTACTCCAAGGCCCATCTAAATATTGTATTCTCATCTTTTTGCATGTTTTCAAAAATTAAGTACATGGTGGTAACTATATAACTAATATTTTTCTTTTTTTTTGTTCGTACTTAACGCATGGATTTGGTTGATCTCATAATTATGTTCATTCGTATGTATATAGAGTATAATGTCGGTTGGTGGCCCGCTGCAAAGCGATCCGTCCATACTTGATGCACGGTCTAACTTTAAACTAGATGTAAGAATGTAATACGCTGTTAGACTTATATGTAGTCTCGTGTTTTTACTTTTTTACATATAAGTTTATTAAATTTAGCTCAGATTATCGCCATATGAGTTCATTATCGCTAGAGAAGAGTTTTGAAATACGAAAAAAGATAAAAATATACAATAGACTAGAGACAAACCTCGGTATAGTTGACTTCAACGGAATGCGAGTTTTTGTTTGTAGTATTTATTGAAGTTTTTATTTTGTAGATTATTTTAGGATCCTAATTTCGGATAAACATTTCACATAGATTAAGCGTTAATTGTTTAGTTTAGAGATACTTTCACATAAGCATGCAAAGAAAAAATGTAACATCCACAGACAGCTAGAAACATCTGGATGCACCTTGTGTGAGAGCACTCTAGATGTTTACCACCTTACATTCAGTTGGGCTAGGAAATAGCGGTAGACTGTTAACAATACTTAATTTTTGTTCTAAAATGTTAGCTGAAAATCTAGTCTGAAATTAACGAGTTACGTCGCTTCGCGCCGAGATACGGGAAGTATCGAGGATTTTGGCTTTATGTTCAAGAACCAAAGGTTTGATTTTCGAGCGATGTCATTCGTTTATGTTAAGTTTATAGTTGTAAGTGAGCATTTAAGTTGTGCAGTACATTAAAGTACTTATTATATGTAATGAAATCCATCGGATTTTAACATTAACAAGGAGACTGGTATGTACTTTATATATATTATATGATTACGATATAAAAGTATATTTACATTCCCTTCATATAACGAACCGTACTTCCGCGCGTGTTCAAGTGTTTCAATAAAAACCAATACAGTATTTAGTAGTTGAGTTTTATTTCCACACACCCTACAAGTAACGATCGATGATCAGACTTAATACCCCGTAATAAAAATATTTACACCATATAATCATTTTAAAATTAGTAAACAAGCTATCTTATAATTTATAAGAAGGGCAGATAACACAAGGAAATAATGTTTTATCAAAAAGTGGGACCTGTGTTGGCAAAACGTTTCATCACAAATAAAACAAAAGAAATGGACAAAAAACGTTTTGCACAGATGTTCAGTTACTTTTGGAAAACCTACTGTAAAGAGAAACATTAAGCAAAAAAAAACAAAGCATAGGATTTTTTACAATTTTTATTCTAAATTAATAATATTAAAAATGCTCCCATAATTATATTTACAAATACATAAAACTAAGTTGAAGTGAGTAAAACATTCTTAAATAAAGATGAAGAAACAATATGTTCCATACACATTATACTAGCACTCCATACATAAATTTGCCTAGACGTCCATATTTGTCCATTCCAAATATCTTTAACTTGTTATTAGATGTTGTTCGCCCAGAAACTGATATTTAACCGGGATAGCTATACACAACAATTTCCAACTGGTCAACCGATTTGGATAATCTTTGGAATGGAGGCACCATTCCAAAGTTTATTCAAATCGGTTGACCAGTTTAAGTGTAAAGATGTAACTGACAGACAACTTTACTTAATCACGAATATATATGTAATAATTAATATAACACTAAGAAGCTTCATCACATTATGTGACCATTATTAAATAAAGGAGATCTTAACCGATTCGTTGCCACCTTCATTTTCACGAATTCTTACCACAGGCCAAGCAGTTTGTTCGATGACGCGCCATAAGCGTCATCGGCCCTGCTAAATGATGACGCCCCACGTGCGGCATTGGCCACTGGTTGTGTTTTATGCACGTTTAGACTAAGGAATTGTAATTACAGTATAATCAATTACTTTTAACGTGTTTTTTTAACAATCATTGTATGCCGCGCCTGGCGCGTCATCGGCCTCACTGAATCTTTTTAAATGACGCGCTGGGCGCGGCAGTGGCCACGGATCGGTTAAAGTACAATTTATTATTTTTAACATCATTATCATATGAGAAATACACACCATAGATGAATTATTATTGCAGTTTAAGCGCGCACACACTAAAAGTCGCGCGGGTGCACGCTCGCGTGTGTATAATGAAAAATAGTATGGGAAGCGCAGGCGCGTGCGACGGAGCGCGGACGACGGACTGTCACACGCGCGGCGGACGGCGGGCACACGGCGCTGGCGCACGCTTTTTGCAGTCGACGTTGTTTCCGTGGACGTCTTTTTGCCAAATAATAAATGGGTAAATAATCCATGGTAATCTATTCGACACAACTACACGCTCGAGATCAAAATTATACTAGCAGCGCTAGATGGGCGCACGCGACGGGTGTCCGCTCGCGGATTCGTGGCCCGCGGCGGTCTTCCGACGCGTGCGCCCGCATCCGCCCGTGTTTTAACTTTTAGCGTTGGGCCTGACGTAGCAACCAACATTTTAATGTTGCCTATTGCATTTTCTAAAACTTTTCTAGTAGCATTAAATTTTCATGCATTTATTTTCTACTCACTTATATCCCACTCCAATATAATTCTTCTTTTAATGAGTTACCCTGATTACATAGATTTCATAAATCTTACCTAGAATACACACAATTTACAATAAGTCACAATTCTATGCACAATTATTTTAATAAGCATTTGTTTCGTAAATCGTGCTGAGGGTCAACTTATAATAGCGCAGAGTCGAAGCGAATTCCCAAAAACTACACAGAAAATTCAACATTAACTCCAGAGCGTAACGCATACATTACTTCTGCGAGGCCAATCAGCGTTGGTCGGGCGCATTCACGCGAATTCGCGCGGATTTTTAAATTCTCAGAAGTTCTAAAGTGCGTTAAACGCTTTGGAGTTAAGGTTGAATTTGTTATGTTCAGTTTTAATAATTCGCTTCGATGCGCTTCGACTCTGCCGGTCTCTGCCCTAGTATACCCTAAATAAAATATTTTAGAACATTATTACTGCAAAACAAAAAAAGATTTTCCTCATTAGTAGCATAAAACAGTCCTTACTCCATTTAAACTAGCCCTTTCACCTGAATATCAATAAGATATCAATAATAATCTTACAAGTGGGTTTCAAGTTTCAACCACATCCTCCAAAATTTTTTAACACAAAAGTTTACACTGTTTTTCCACAATCACTCAACATTACACACACAACTTTATCTATATCGTTCACCAGGGCCGGATTATTAATTTTTATGAGTATAGGCCACTTTCGCCGCCCTTATGTACGAACTCTGCCGCCATCATAGGACGTTGCCGCCCATAGGTCATAGCCTATGCTGCCTTTACATAAATCCAGGGCTGTCGTTTACTCATCTCTGGCGTAAGGGGCCGGGCCTGAGGCGGGGCGGGGGGCGGGGCCGGGGGCGGGGTCGGTGAGGTCGCGCATGATGAGCTCGACGAAGGTGTACCTGGATCATTTGTCCCACAGCCCCGCCTCCTTCATCTTCGCCTGAAAGTACTTCTCAAGGGTGTTGGCGCACCTGCGTAAAAAAAGAAAATCATTAAAAAGTTTTTTTTTTATTTGTAAAGAATTGTCTAGGAGACTGACGAATTTAATTAGAAGACGCTACTTTATAGCTCCTTCACAATTTAACCTTACGTTTTGATCAAAAATACGCGAGGGTACTAACTCGATATAAATAATACAGTTGACCATCTTCAATAAGGCTGCCCTAATTAGGGCGCACGCACACACATACAGTAATCAGTATCACGTCTCATGTGCATATAATTTGTTTCTGTGTTAAACTCTCCTATACTCTGGCACCAATCACTTAGTCATGTTTACACTTAATGACTCTACGATTTCGCTTGACAGAAAGAGAAAGGAACACATACCGTCCCGCTCGCACACTCACCGGTAGTAGTCCGTGTCGGGGGAGTTGTAGAGACGGCAGTTGGTGAAGATGCGCGTCATGTCCGCCACGAACAGCCGCCGCGACACGTAGTAGCGCGCCTTGAGTCGCTCGCCCATCGTGCGCAGATCTATGCATCAAATAAATACAATATTATGAACTATAGGGGTGTGCGCAATATCGGAACTAAAGACTCAACCTCGAAATCAGTGGACAGCGGGGCGGGAGCGGTGGTGGTGAGAAGCCGTCTAGAACGTCGCACGCCGCTGCCGTCGAGGCAGTTCCATATAAATCAAAATTGCAACGCACCGCCCTCGCGCCGCCTCCGCCACCGCCCCGCTGCCCGCTGTTTTCGAGGCTGAGGCCAAATGCCGCCATCTTGTAAATTGGCACTTGTCAGACATGCTTTGCGAATAAATGTTATGACATTCACCAAGTAACACACACAGTGCTCAGCAAACTTTATATTACTAGACAGTGTAATATTTTTTAAATTGTTAATACTATAGTTTGTGCGTTTTAAGATGATATGGGTGACAGTTTTCATATTCCTTGCTACGGGTTTTTTTTTACAAGAAAACAAAAAAATCAAAGTGTAATAAATTATATTCCATCTACAAATACAAATGTTTCCTATAATTGTAAATGAATAAAGATGAAAAGTTGCCAAATGCTAACTTATTAATATAAAATTATAAATATTAACTGTGAAATAGGAGTATAAAATTATTGTTACGATAACATTTGAAAAATGTCAGATGCATGAAACGGAACTTATGTCAATAGAGATTGACTCTGTTGAATCGAAATCAAATCGATAAAAAAGGGCGGCCATCTTAAATCGCCGCGCCGGCAGTCGGCACCACTGAAATGTCAGTACGAAATCGATAATTTCGATTGCAATTCCTTTACGAAGTGATTCGATATTTTTAAATTATCGATTAATTTTTGTTAGGTAACTTCCCTACTATTGTCAATTATAATGTGTCACGCATATCATCATAAAACGCACAAACTATAGTAGTTAGCACTCTTAGTCTTAGATAGTTAGCTACTAACCCATGGGATACTTGATGTGGTCGTAGTAGTCCGGCACCTCCGCCTTGTCCACCGGCTTCACGAACGGCCACGCCGCCGCGTGGTTCTTCACCTGGGATAAGAAATTTCAGTTACGTCTCTTTAATTTTTTTATTTAAAATGCAAATCCTTATAGGGCGCACTTATATTCAATGATCATATTTTAAGACTGAAGTCGGAACGAAAAAAACGCTTGGCATCCATACTAATATTATAAATGCGAAAGTGTGTCTGTCTGTCTGTTACCTCTTCACGCCCAAACCGCTGAACCGATTTTGCTAAAATTCAGTATTGAGATAATTTGAGTCCTGAGATTTTTATCTCGGACAATTTTACGGTTCCCGCGCGATATTTCGCCGCAACGGAGTTGTGGGCGTCATCTATTACTACAACTGCATTGCAGTCACGAGAAAACAAGACAACGACAGCGCAGAGCGCGACATACACCTTCTCACTTCATCTTTTGTCTATAATTTCGTTACAAAATGGCGTCCGATAGCGCAACGCATCAATGTAGAGTATCATAAAATATTTCACATCTGAACGTCGCGCGCCGACGCAACGAATCGGACGCTCGCTCCAACGCGTATTACTGCATATTAGCATATTAAGTTACCACCGGTTCGGGCTAGTAGGGGTGTAGACAGTAAACGAAATATTATACAAATTATTGTTTTTTTTTCAGAGTTTGTATTAAGTATAGAATTACAGAAAATGACATTTTTTTACTCATTAACTTTATAATATTTTTTATTTTATTTAATAAAATTTAAAGTTAATATTTAATCCGTAATATTGCGTGATCGCAAAGAGCCATTACAGAGTGTGACGTCACGATCTCCAAAATATTGTGTGTGACAGTGACATTTCGATGTCAAACCCATACTAAGATTTGTTGTTTGGAGGACCGTAACGTCATAGCGACGCCATGATGAACTGACTGACATGACGATCTATCAACGCACAGCCCAAACCACTGGACGGATCGGGCTGAAATTTTGCATGCAGGTATGTGTTATGACGAAGGCATCCGCTAAGAAAGGATTTTGATAAATTCCAACCCCAAGGGGTTAAAATAGGGGATGAAAGTTTGTATATAAAAAAAATACTTCTTAACGCGAGCGAAGCCGCGGGCAAAAGCTCGTTTTTATACAGTGTGTAACAAAAATAAGTGATAATACTTTAGGGTGTGTACGTGTTCCTTGTAGAGAGTTCACTGCGAAAGCAGCAGCTCTGAAAGACGAAAATTTTTTTTCACTTTTGTATGGGCAAGGGCCCGAGCGTCACGAGTTTCCCCATACAAAAGTGAAAAAAAAATTTGGTCTTACAGCGCTACTACTTTCACAGTGAACTCTCTACAAGGAACACATACACACCCGAAAGTATTATCACTTATTTTTGTTACACCCTGTATATATTTTTAGGTGTAACAAATATGTACACCTGTAAAATAAAAATATTTCCTACAAATAGTCTACACCCCTGTTCCCGAGCCGGCGGTAGGCACCGTAAAATATTTTTATTTCAACACTCACCGCAGTAAGCACCTGCCGCAGCGGGGCGGGGTCAAAGTCGGCAGGGGGCGGGGCCGCGCGCGTCGCTCGCACGCCCGCCTCGCGCGCACCAGGTATACTCTCTACAGGTATGCTGCGGACACCGTCTTTGAAACAGGTGAGTCCGGGGTGTACTTTCCGCACCTCTTTTTGTCGCAAGTCGATGAGTTTCTTTACAATCTGCGAACAAGTAATGATAATACGATACACATATGTATTATGAGAATATATTGCCTAGGTAGACATTCGACACTAACAAGTAGCAACTGAGCTGTCTCATAGGAAACCTTCAGGTAAATTGCACCTATTCGGTATCAAATCAAATCAAAATTGTTTTATTTCTGAATAAATTTAAAATAAATGTTTTCAGAAAGTCCTACATGATGCCTACCACCGGTATGTAGGCTGTACCAACTTCTCTGGTTGTCTGGTGAATGCACGTTCTGTCACTACTCCCCGCGAAAAAGTTTGACTACAATTTATATCATTGTTAAACACTGGCCTAAAAAAGATAAAAGTGGTTCTATACGGCAAGTAGCGACAGTAACACACCGTACATGTTTACTTTGTACTAAGAGTCTACCGCTACTTAACAGTTCACGTGTGGTATCGCTTGCCACCTTACCTCCTTCTGTCGTCGTATGACAGCGGTGAAGTGTGTGTACACGATGCGCGGGTTGAGCTCGCAGTGCATGAGCGTGGCGCCCTCGTAGTCCTTAATGTAGCCGCCGTACATCGCGCGGGGCAACGCTATGTCCTTGCTGAACCCTTGCTTCTTGAAGTAACCTGGAACGTTAGTTTACATAAAGCGTTAGAGCCAATCTACATGGCGCGTTGCGTCAAAGCAGCGCTGCCGTTGCGTTGTTTTAAATACAAATAACCAAGGCGTTCACACGGCGCGCTGCATCGTCGCAACGCACACATGACGGACAGCAGCCCCCGAGACGAAGCGGGAGGAGTGTTGACTTTAAGAATGCTTCGTAATAACGCTGCGATTGCGCAGTCAAACGGCACCGCTGCGTCGACGCAACGACCGTGTGGACAGGCCCCTAGAGAGTTTTTACATTATGCGATACGAAACTGGAATTAGTGTTCCTTTGTCATAAGAAAGCTTTTGAAATGTCTTATTTGATGTTCGGTATCGTGTCGTAAATATTATTAAATATTTTTTTATATTGTGAAATATACCATGAAAATCACACGGCCGCTGCTTTAAGCTCCATTTTAATAGAAGTGTCTTTACAAAAGGCCAAGGTAAATCCTGTAATATTGTAATTTTCAAATTACTTGCAACCGGTGCGAACAAGAGTCATTATTTATGTAGTTACAAAGATTTATGATATCATTGGATTGGATTTAAAAGACAATGTCAAGTAGGTTTCGCTGTTAACAATGTAAAACTTTTATTTGTTTAGCAAAAACTCAATACTCTTTCCCTCTCTCTCACCTATAGCGAACTCGTCAGCGAAGGTAAGGAAGTGCAGTATGTTGGCCCGTATGTGGTAGTCCTTGAGATGGTTCATGAGGTGCGTGCCGTAGCCCTTCACCTGCTCGTTGGACGTCACCGCGCAAAACACGATCTCACTGAAACCCTGGATATAAACAAAGTTATAAGATAAGAATAAGTTTATTTTGACAATCACACAACACAATATTAAATAACAAGCGAAAATACAGAAAAAAAAACAAACAATTTACAATATTAAATTGTGTAACGCTAAAACTGGACCCAGCTCAGAATCATACACATAAGATTGTGAATTTATTGTGGTTGAGTGGATAGTGTAGTCAGTAGTGTAAGAAAAATACCTCAGCCACTTTCTTTTTGGGAATATGCAGGCGCGAGGAAAACTACTGATATTTTATTAGTCATATATTTTAAGCTATTTGACGTGATAAGCAACATTGATTCAGAACTCCGTTGGAGGCAAGTCAGACAAAGAAAAGATGCATATAGTTCATATCAACAGATTTCAAAATTAAAGATTACGTTAGGTCAGGTTATTATATGTTATATATTAATACTGCTGTCCCGGCAAACGTTTCTTTGCCATATAAAGTATTTCACCCATATTATTTTATTGAAGTGACTAAATAAGTATGTCACCATGGCAACGTTCATCGCTATCCCGTCGCACAAACAATGGTCGTCGTCAGTCTCGAGTTGTAATAATTTACTATTATTTATTCAACAAATGCTCTTATCAATATAAAAAGTACTCAGTAGACGTTTCTCAGACCCACTGAATATGCATATAAAATTTGGTTAAAATCAGTAAAGCCGTTTCGGAGGAGTACGCGGCCTAACATTGTGACACGAGAATTTTATATATAAGACTAGCGGTCCGGCCCGGCTTCGCACGGGTGGACATTGCTTTTTAAATTATTTTTTTTTAATAAAGGTAGTCAATCTTTAAGTTAAGCAGAACATAAAAATAGTTTACATTATTTAGCCTGCAACTACTATATTATAATTATTATGTACATATAACACATTTTTATTGTATTTTTTTTTTATATTTTTATATTTTAAGTGTTATGTTTGATTATTTTATCCTTACCTGCAGAACTATAAGACTATAGTACATCACTTTGCGATAAGTAAGTATAGTCTATAATTTATAAAGCATAAGCAAGAAGGAATATTTTGGTAGATTTTTCACACAATTATTAACACTTAATACGGTTCCCTTTTTTCTCTCATTAAATATAGCCTATATTCAGCAGAAATAGTGTGGATTAAAAAATATGCATTAATACTTCCATCGTGCATCGGCATCGTGGGTATCGCAGACACAATAGATCTTCAATTGTTATGCTGGCAGCCGGCTGCCGCTATTGGAGATTTATAGTTAAAGAAATTAATTAATTATAATAGCAATCAAAAATAATAGTCATTCAAAACTTATTTTAAAAAGTTCTAAAAATATTACTTTCGTAGTCATAACTTTTAAAGCTTTTTTGAAATTAGGATTATAATAATGAAGCACGATAGTCTATATCAAATCAATAAAGCAGCACCCGGCTGTCGCATAACTATTGAAAATCTATTGTGTCTGCTATTCCCACGATCGAGGTAATATTTACGTGGACTCTCCGGGCGAGTCTGTGGCACTGATAATTAAATCTCTCCCCTACCGCACGCACACCCGCGCATCGCGCCTTGACGCCCAATTCGCAACGTGCAGCAGAAATCGTAATATTTTAATTTCGCCATAACATTAAAACCAAACGTCCAATTTTAATCATTCAAAGACCAAATATTATCTACATTAACTGTACTTAGTGATGAAATAATTTATTTTGATAAGGGTCAATAGCATGATTTAAATAAACGCATTTAAATATAGTCCAAAAAAAATTCTAGATTTTTTAATAAAAAAATGGTTATTGTGCCTCACTCAACATAGATAGGTATAGTGTGTCGCGGACTTTTTTGTAGATATTTAAAAGATCTATAATTACTTAGAACATTTTATGCCTCTATCTTTTATAGTTTAGGCAGCGTACGCAAAATAAGTAACTTTTCTGGTTGATTTTTTAAACCTTGCGTCCGAAAATCCCAAATATCTTACGGAACCTTATATTTTTCCAAAATAAAAATTAGCCTATGTTCAGCAGAAATAATGCAGGATTCCAATGGTAAAAGAATTTTTCAAATCGGTCCAGTAGTTTCGGAGCCTATTCGACTCAAACAAACAAACAAACAAAAAATCAAATCTTTCCTCTTTATAATAGTAGTGTAGATGTATAGGTAAGAAACAAAACTATTACCTGTGAATAAAATGTTCGGAAGCAAATTCCACCAATCGGTCTTCCTTCTTTAATGAGAGCCAGGGTTTTGTGTTTACTGTAACAAAATAAAAAAGTATTAACTTGCTTACTGTAGCTTATATTAATTAATTTTATATTCAGATATTTTAACCGAAATAAGTAACACTTACGGATCAAAAACTAATTGAGATATGTACTCCTTCGTCATTTCGGGCAGCTGGTGCGAAAATACATTGTGTAAACCTGAAATTGTTACATCAGAGATGTAATGTTTTTCAGCATACATTTAATTAAAAAAATATTATATATGAAACTCAAAATGGGAAGAAATCATGATTATAATACTTAAAGAAATATGCATAAATCTTAAAAAATATATGAAATACATAATTACAACCAATATGTAATCCTATAAGAATAAAATTCCAAATTTACCTATAAGCCACAGCATGGTCTGCTTATTAACCGGCCCGGTCAAGGAGTTGCCAATGACGTGGAACTCTATGAGTTTCCTCTGCTCTTCCAACTTGGCCGCCTCATCTCTCGGCGCTTGCATTTGGAATAGAGCCTGAAAAGATACACTTCACTTAAAACACTTACAATTATAACTATGAAAGCTCATAGATTTTTTAAATCCAAAATGTTAATAAAGTCATTAAAAATTATATATCTTATTTTATAATAAACTTTTGACTTGTTTTTTTAGAAGAGTGCACCTCAAAAATAATGTAGGTACACAGTACACATTACAGCCAAAAATAATCCAAATTGTAGTTTCTCTCAATGAGATTACGATAATCTTATCTCACAAGATTGAATCTCGTCATACTGACCTTTATAGATAAATGTACAGCACTCAGTTTATACAGATGAATGAGGATTAAATTTCAAATCTCTATAATAGCTATTACTGTTCTTGAGTTACAGCCTGGAGATATACAGACAGACGGACAGACAGCAAAGTCTTAGTAATAGGGTCCCGTTTTTACCCTTTGGGTACGGAACCCTAAAAATGATTATCACAATCTGTGACATATTTTCATCCAAACTTATATTACAAATGCGAAAGTGTGTCTGTCTGTCCGTCTGTCTGTTACCTCTTCACGCCCAAACCGCTGAACCGATTTTGCTGAAATTTTGCATGGAGATACTGTGAGTCCCGGGAAAGGACAACTTAGGCTACTTTTTATCCCGGAAAAATGTACAGTTCCCGCGAGATATAAAAAGTTTTGGCGCAACGGAGTTGCGGGCATCGTCTAGTACAAATATTGTATTTTATTATAAGGTAACAGACAGACAGAGAGACACACTTTCTCATTTATTATATTAGTAGGTAAGTAAGTTAGTATATAGTAAGTATGGAAGTATGGATTGTAATTTTACAAAAGCAATAATTATTGAAGATCAAAATAGGTTAATAAATACCTACCAGGTGAACAAAAAAGTAGATAAGTAGGTACTATCAGAGAAGTTGATTCCTATGCAAATCGGGGACCTAAGTAGTTTGGTCGCGTTACGTCAAACGATCTGTCAGCTAGATCACAATTAACATTGAATTGACATATTCGACCAAATAACGTTGGTCTGTCAATTGCATAGGAATCAACTTCCTCGATGGTACCTACAAATATATTTAATATTTAACTGAATTTATATTCAAAACTAGCTTTTGCCCGCGGCTTCGCTCGCGTGGAATTCGAAAATCGTGTACAATACGAATATTCTTGCAAATCTCCTTTAGAAACATGATGTTTTTCCAAGACCAAAAGTAGCCTATGTTACTCTCTATCCTTTCAACTAAGTCGATGCCAAAAATCAAGTCAATTGGTTGCTTCGTTAGGCTGCGAAGAAAAGACAAACAAACAAATACACTTTCGCATTTATAATATTAGTATGGATAGCTGTTTCCCTTCCCTTTCCCTGTGTAGGCGTTACCATAGTATAATAACGGAAATGGATAATTCTCTCCTTTTTATGGTCCCTTACTCAAATGGTAAAAAACGGAACCCGATTACAAAGATACAATATCAGCCTGTCCGTCTGTCCATATCCAGGCAAATCCAGATATTAATCAAATGACACTCAAAATCTGTATTTTTCACTATTGATTAATAACTTAGTTTGTTCCTAAGGAATAAGAATTATTGCCCCCCCCCCCCCCCTCATATTAATCAAACGACACGCAAAATCTGCATGTTTAGTTTTGGTTAGATTAATTTCACTTTTAATAAATAACTTACTTTGATTCTAAAGAAGAAGTAAAACTCAACACTAACGACGCAACACCATTTTACTTAGCAACATTAACAGGGGGGGGGGGGGGTTGGGGGGGGGGGCGCAGATGCTAAGTTTGAATAAATAAGGCATATATTATTCAAATCGGATCAGTAGTTTTCGTGTTAAAGAAAAAAGTTTGGTACAACCTCTTTTGACCCTTTGGAAAGGTGAGGGGAAAATTTTTTGTACACCAGATGTTAAGTTGGAAGAAGACAAATATATCTGCGAAAACCGCATTCAAATCGGATCAGTAGTTTTCGTGTGATGCTGGAACAAACATACAGACAGACAGACAGACAAAAAACTAACCACAGTTTTGGCTTCTATAGCGATGTAGTAACAGCCCCCGCTTATTATTTTTTGGATATCTTTAATGTACAGAATTGTCATTTCTACAGTTTTATTATATGTGACGTAGTTCTATATAGAATAATCAACTTTAATTTAAATGACTCCTTCTTCGTATCCCGTGCATAAGAAATTCTTAAATTGTCTATTTTCTTTTTTGCAGACGCGGCGTTGGCCGTTGGCTCAATTTCTTTTAATTTTGTGGCTAAAATATCCCACGCATTTTTTTTACTTGAGTTTTTGTACGATTCGCATTTTAAATTCCAAAGGCAGGGCAAAGTCTTTATAAAGCTCGAGAAGCTCTGTAATTACTTCTCGTTCTTTATGTTCCACAGAAATGGATATAGTTAGAACTGCCATGTGTATGTACTTCGCGTGCCATCGCGTTCCCAAACCAGAGTAGACAGAATGATAGAGTATAACGGACTTAGAACTGATGTTGAAATTTTTAAATTTGACGTATTATGACGAAAATCGTCGCTAGGGTTGTTAACTTGTTACCTACGAATTTAAAACTATGACATATTCGATGGACGTGTTCCTCTTTGGTCGTATTGTTGTTTGCGTTTTGGCACATGCGATTAAAATTGTCAGAATCCAATTTAGAAAACTTTATTTTAAATATTTTAAAATAAACTATATCAGCCAGCGCGAGCCACATTCCGTTCATAATCCTAGTGAAACCCGACGAATTTGACAGATATTGAAACCTGTCCGTCTCTTTGCAGTCGAACTACTGGTAGTTATGTCTATTGTGCCCAAACGTTGTACCATCGAGGAAGTGGATTCCTATGCAATTGACAGACCAACGTTATTTGGTCGAATACGTCAATTCAATGTTAATTGTGATCTATCAGCTGGGTATGACGTAACGCAACCAAACTACTTAGGTCCCCGATTTGCATAGGAATCAACTTCTCTGATAGTACAATGTCAAAATTTCGAAAATCTGTTCTTTAGTCTGCGCTCCACCGTTATCGGAATCGGACGTCGATCGGAATTCTAAAAATGTCTAATTGTGCCGTATTGGGCTGTGGAAATTCGACTAGAAACGTTGGTCTAAATAGTGGATACGTTTCTTTTCATTGGTAAGTAATTTTATTATTAAATCATGTGTCCTTTATTTTAAAATTAATTATTTAATGTTAATCGTGGGTGGTTGTAGTTTTTACCATGAAATCTACGTAACAGCGTGTGTACCGCATGATTCATAATACATTGCCGCTTTAGTTAGAAAATTATAGAGCTCGTTCTGTTTGTCCGCTATTGAGCGCGCAATGGAAATAAAAAATCGATACTTTCACTCATCGCTTAGTTTCGAGGTACAGTCAATATTCTCATTTTTCTGTCAAATGAAGCAAATAGTGTTGTACATATTCTCGATTCTAATTAATCGATTTTTGAAACGGACATGAAACAGAGGAATGAGAAAATATCCCAAAGAGAATGTTCGCTTTGGGATATTTTGTGACTCGGTAATTATATTTTATGTAATATGTATTTATGTTCCTGTTTAGTGATTTAGTTTAGAATAATATGATATATTACTAGCTGTCCTGGCAAGCACGTATCTTTAGATTTATCATTTCTCTGTATATTAACTCGAATAATAATCGATTAAAAATCGATATACCTATTAAAGTGGCAAAAGAGACGGGGCGCGGCGATGCCTTCGAATCGATTCCGCGCGTACGGGTATTCCCATCACTAAAGCGCTCTTGTGACGTCACAGTAGGTATGAAAAAAATAACACGCTCGTGTTCATACAAATTGGAGCGACATGGCGGTTCTAACTATATCCATTTCTGTGTTATGTTCTTATCTCGCCATCGCGTGCGTCTGCCTGCTCATACATAACCATAAACAAGATGCAAACCAACGCTTCCACCAGTGGTTTCAAACGCAGACCTCGCTACCAAGGGCGTTTAGAGATCAAACCAAATTTGGCATAAAACAACTATCTACAATTCTACACTGTTTCAATCTTCAGTTTCAAACCGCGCCGCGGCGTTTAAAACCGTGTAGCACATGCTTCATTGTGTGGTCGTGCTGTGTTGCCCTCGGCCGCACTACTGTGCGAGCGGGGCGGCGCTAGTATGCGAGCGGGACGGCGCGTGTACTCACGTCGGGCCCGCACATGTAGTTGGGGTCGGTGATGGTGGCGACGATCTCGGCGACGGTCCGCTCGCTGACGTCGTCGGCGTCGTCCAGCCGCCGTCGCTTGCCGCCGGCGTCGCTGCGGGACTCCGCCACGCGCTTGCCGCCCTCCTGCTTTATTGAACCTGGCAACAGTAATCCAAAGTTTTAACTATTTACCAAACTGTGGAAGAAAATATGTAAAATATGTATCAAACAAGTAAACTATGAGGTAATCTACAAAAAACTTTGAATAAACTTACCGGAAGACAATGAAATAGTTGTGAAGCCATCTTTGCTTTCGCCTGATGGTGTAACTCGTTCAAACTCGCCGCGTCTACCCGCTGCATCAAAATAAAAATACACTTACTGTAGCTCCAAAAAGTTGCTCTTATTTGCTATTATATTAAGAAAAGTTATAGTATAATACTTACGCGACTTATTATCGAGAATAGCTTGTAGTTGAGCTGTTGGCATTTGTTTGTAGTCCAAGTTCCATATCGGCGACTCGCTGTTGAAAATTTCTTCCTCTAGAAGACTCAGGAATATTGGGAAGTGATTGAGAACCAACACCTACAACAATAAGACAATTGACGATTTATTAAATTGAAAAGTATTATATGATCACGCAAACCGTATTTGTAGTCTATGATAACAGAGTTTTTGAAATATCTATTGATCAGTAATTTGGGCTCTTTGGACTCAGTGGAGGAAACAGAATGTCAAAACATTTATTTTGTTTTCACCATAGTCGAGTATAAATGTATTTTGCGATGACACCGATCAAGATTAATGTTACTGTAGAACACACATATTAACAAAAGCTTTATTTTATCTATATCATAGTCAGTTACAATTATAAATAATTTATATTATGTATGTACCTACGAGGAAATTGATTCCTAGGCAGTTGACAGACCTACGTCACTTGGTTGGATCGTGTCAATTCAATGTTAGCTGTGATTGGTCAGATTACGTAGGTGGGGACCATCCGTGTGTGAATCAACTTCTCTGATAGTACAAATGAATATTGTGACAATACTGACCCGCTTCTCCGGCGGCATGCGGTCCCTCTCCAAGTGGCACTTGTCCATGAGCTGTCGGCACACAGACTTGAACACCGCGCGCAGCATCGTCCGCCCGAACACCAGCGTCGTGTCGAAGTGCGGCAGCGCGTCGCAGAACGCCGGCACGTGGCAGAATACTAACCACCTGTATGTGATATTTTTTATGATGTTTGCCAGGTCACCAAGCCAAACCGCACTCATTTCACATTTAAATAAAAAACACAGGACCCTAAGTAAATAAAGGGTGATTTTTTAATAAAACATTTTAGCTATCTACAGCAAAAGTTGGACAGGCCAGGTGCACTTTACTTTGGCCGAATACATTAGAAAAAGCCTGACTACGTCCAGCTTTATCTGACTACATAATATGACTAAGGCCAATATTAATAAACTGCTTTCATATTCTATACAAATCTTGACAGAAACTTAACTTTGATTTAACAAAAAATAACAATACCTGGTATAATTGATTTGGTAAGTAGATAACTCTTCTGGGTCTGATACTTCCTGAAAATTTAATCAATTTATGTTTTTATATAAAAGATAACTTAAATTTTTTGTTTCAGCATATTTTGCAAAAACATTCAGCTTACCAATTTTTTGATGCCAGGAGAATCAATATTCCAATGATTCAGGCAATGTAGGAACATTTTGGCTAAGTCATACATTGTTTGCCATTCTCTTTGCGGCAAAGAGTTAAATTTGTACAGAACAAAGTTTGTAATAGCTTTTGCTATCGAGGGCTTTTCAAATGGTGGCTGACCAAGAGGCCCTTCTATTTTTGGCTGAGAGTGAGTTTGAATACATTTACGGAGAAGCTGAAAAATAAAACAAAGTTAAGTAATTTACATCAATATTAATAGAGTTAGCTTTTTCTTTTAATAAGTATTTTTATAACAATAAAACTTACTTTAAATAAGTAACAATAGATTCTTTTAGTGTCATGATCAGTCTCTCTGTGCATAGACATGAATATATTTTCAGCATCAATTATAGCTCCTAGGAGTCTATTTATTTCAGCAACAGGCATCCCTTGTAGGTGTGTTACATGTTTTTCTGAATTGAAAAAAAATATTTTATTATGGCTTGAAATATGGACTAAGAAATTTATTTCCAACACACAATACTATTGTAAGCAGTATATCTTTCCAATATTTTACATGAGTAAAAACCAACCTAGTGTGTGCTTGCAATGCCTGCAAGGTTCAGAAAAGTTTCCAGCTAACTGACTGTCGGCACGGATGTTTTCCTTGGGATTTTGTTGGGTTGTTGGTGCCTTCCAACCAGTGCAGTTACACTCTGGGGTCTACAAGATGAATAAATATTTTAAAATGTAAGAATACTGAATAACATCTATAAATAATCAGTAAAACAATACTGCCAAGCATGCCAAACAAATACACTATACTTCATGTCATTTAAAACATACACAGTTTGTTTTTAAAGTTTCAAAGAAAAAAATAAAAGTACTATAAAACAAAACATGTAGTAAATAGCCTTTTTTCTATTTTAGCTAGCCCAAATTGAGTTTACAAAAACTTACTTGGCATATTGAATAAATTGCCAGTTTGAGTAGTTTCTTGTTATGTGGCCAGTTGTAAATTTGCTGCTTCCGTTGTTGTATTCTCTGTAAGTTGGACTGTCTAGAGGTATGTCCGTCACCACTGGCAGAGGTTGCTCCATTGCTTGAGGATGCATCATCTGTGTTTGCACTTGAACCAGCTAGAAACAAAATTTTGTATAGGAATATTTTTGGAATGTTAATTCCTCCTGTATCAACCTCTAAGTAGACAACAATTAAGATACTTTTCAAAGGCTTATTGTGATAAGAATATGCCAGTAATATATATAATATTGCTTGTTCAGACTTCAGATACGGTAGTGGGTCGTAGTGGGTTTCCATAGGTACACAGATGCACTTGTGTAGTTCAGTTGTTTGCCGCAAGTAGGGATTTGATCATATTAAATAATGTTAACTGTTTGGTTTATTTACCTTCGTGAGCGTTTGTTTGAGTAGAATCCGCGTCTGCTCCTGTCATAGCGATATCAGGGATTTCGCTATGACGGATCTCAACTGTCAAATGAGAGGACATAGTACTTGCGTACCCTCGCTTCACCACGTAAAACTAATACTTTGATATTAATTACTTGCTCTTGAACATTATCAAATTCTTAGAAACCACGATTGACTTGTATTTTTTGATTAAACTCTAGGAAACAAGCTTGCAAAACAACAATCACCACTACCACAAATACATAAATTTTGACAACTGACAAGTGCCATTTATTTTTCTTATTATGGCACTTCGGCTATATAACCATGGCGCAATGGCAAACAGTACTCGTCACTTTGGCCATGCGCCAAGGACCATGGTTATAAATACCGAAGTGCCATATAGGAAAAAAAATGGTACTTGTCCATGAGGCGTTTTACGCGCGGAGTCCGCGACTCGTGCGTTTTACGCGCGTACTCGAGATATAACTAGAGAGCCTACATATTATATCCCGTCCAGATGCGCGTTTCCTTACTCGCGCGTAAATCGCGTTCAATGAGCGCGACTCTCGAGTCTCGACTCGTCCGTTTAACGATAAGCAACGCGCGAGTCGAGATACTTGGGTGCCATTGCAGCGTCCAGTCAAAGAATTCTATTTAAATAGAAGTTTTTGCGTCCAGTACTACGCGCGAGTCCGTTGCGAATGGACGTATTTGATCGGAGCGTGATAACTTCGAGTCCATGTTGGTAGTATAAAAATCAGATAAGGCGTTTTACGCGCCAAATTCCATACGCGCGTTTCAATTTCTCCAGAATCCAGATACCGCGTTTTATGTGCGTTACTAGTTACTACGCTACGAGGGATCAAAGTTCCGTATCGAAGTTATCACGCCCATATTACGTCCACTCGCAACGGACTCGCGGGTAGCTGTACTGGACGCTGCAATGGCACCCAAGTATCTCGACTCGCGCGTCGCTCGCGCGTTAAACGCGCGAGTCGAGATACTTGGGTGCCATTGCAGCGTCTGTACTACGCGCGATATAATATGTAGCTCTAGTACTTAGATAAATGATTGGTCTCGCGCGCGCGCTCGACTAGATACCGCGCTGTATAGAAAACACAGATTCCCGAATGCGGCACCTCAATATTGTAGTGTGTGTAAAACAATGCACAAATATTGTTGTGTGCGTAGATAATCGGGTTGCCAGATACGTTTATACGTGGGAGAGCCATGCTTCGGCACGAATGGGTCGGCTCGACCGGAGAAACGGAGACCAGTGACCGGTGAGTTTACCGGAGGCCCAATCCCCTGCCCTATTCCCTTCCCCACCCTCCCCAATTCCCTTCCCATCCCTACCCTCCCCTATTATCCTATTCCCATTTACAAAGCCGGCAACGCACCTGCAGCTCTTCTGATGCTGCGAGTGTCCATGGGCGACGGAAGTTGCTTTCCATCAGGTGACCCGTTTGCTCGTTTGCCCCCTTATTTCATAAAAAAAAATACGTGACTGGTGCCCAATCAATGGGGAAAAATTAGTTGCTGTGGTCTTGTAATTTATTATTATTGTATAGTAAGTGCTGATTTTTCAATCACCAGCGGGGCTAAAATGGTCACATTTAGCAATTCCTCTCAATCAATTCAGCAAATGAATTGTCAAAACTGTCAAACTGACAAATGTCAAATCAGTACAAAAATACAGAAATGAATTGCAAGCAGAGTTGCATTTTTCGATTTTAGAAAAATGAATCATATTATGATTCATATCATGATTCTTCAAAGCGACCATTTTAGCCCCGCTGATAAACTTTACCATTGGAATAAAGTCCATTCGAAAAGAATGCGATAAAATAACAACGTTGTTTAGGTCAACGAAATATAATGGGTACAATATTGATGAGAAAACAATACAAAAACAATGGTAGGAAGTTTAACGAAAGTTAAGAATGAGTCATAAAAAAGCAAATGTTAAATTTGTTTTCTCATTTGTTACTGTATTGTGTACTTACATAAAATATAAACTGTATTTAAGATTTTTATTATAATATTATGATACTCATAATTCATTTTTATTAATACACATTCATGATCCAGGAACGTTGAAAACTTTTTGTTCCGTTGGCGGGATTCGAACCAGCTACCCTAGCTAGAGATTTTAATGCGCTCATCCACTGTATATATAAAAAAATAAGAAATAAATAAATAAATAAAAATCACAATCTCAGAAACATTTGGGAATTTTTAGTTCATGGTAATTGGCAACACTGAACATCAAGCGGTACTCCGATCCGAATTTTCAGGTTTATATTATTTTTCTGTGTTTATGACGATTTATAATATTTACTGATGGTATGTGATGCCAGTACCTTTCTTGTTTCTTGTAGTGTTATTATTGCATAGTCTCACTACGCAAACTGGCATTTTGCTACGGACGTTACTTAAAATTTCGAAAATTATCGACACATCTACCTCACCCGAAGCTTGCGGCGCGACTGGCGCGATTACGCCTTATCAAGCCCTGGCGGGCCTGGCCACACTAACGTCAAACGCCGTTAATTATCGCGTTAATTCTAAAACATGTTATAGCATTATCGCCTTTAATTAGTGGCATGTAAAGGTGATAATGCTATAACATGTTTTAGAATCAACGCGATAATTAACGGCGTTTCTCGTTAGTGTGGCCGGAACATAAGGCGTATGATTTGTTGCCGCATTTTTCAAGTACTCCGACGGTATCTAGTCGTAGCGCGAGCGCGAGACCAATCATTCATCTAAGCTCTAGTATTTCGGGTACGCGCGTTTTGCGTCAAAATATTTGCGTTGCGACGACGCAACGCAACGCGTCGTGTCACGTGTGGACTGGCTCTAACAGAAATAAAAAGTTATTCTATGTAGGAATACTCTTGTACATAACTACCTACTCGGTTGGAAACGGAAATCTTTGGGATTTGAGTTCATTTGAGAGGATGATTGTGTAAAGTATAGACAACTAGTGTCAAACTTAAAAAGTTAGATTGTCAAGTCTCTAGTCTGTAGTTGTCCTTCTATTGCAATGACATTTGGTATGTACAGAATAAAGTTTTTCATCTTGCCTAACCGCTTACTTATTTTCCTAATAACTATTATACTACTTAACATGGTGTCAGAATAAGTATATAACGTGATAAAAAAAAAAAGGAATATATGTGAGAAAGTTGTAAAATGGCTACGAACGATACCGTATCCGGAATAAAGCCGCCTGCTAGCCTACAAATTGACTCGGACAAGTCGACGTCATGGAAAAAGTGGTTACAACAGTTCGAATGGTATGCAATTGCTATTCAACTCGATAAAAAACCAGCCGAAGTCCAGGCAGCTACATTTATGGCAGTAATAGGCCCAGACGCGATCGAAATCTACAACAGCTTCAATCTTAGCGACGCAAATAAAAATAACCTCAAAATTATAAAAGAAAGGTTTGGGGAATATTTCACACCTAAAACAAATATATCATTCGAGAGGTACATATTTTTCAAGATCGAACAAAACGAAGATGAACACTTTAACGAATTTTTAACCAGAATAAAAACTCAAGCAAGCAAATGTGAGTTTGACAATTTACTTGACGAAATGCTAAAAGACAAAATAGTATTTGGAATTAGATCAAATCAGATAAGAGAGAAATTGTTGACAGAAGACAAACTAAACTTGACAAAAGCTATAGCAATATGTAAAACTTGTGAAGAAGCCACAAAACAACTGGACGAGTTCGAAGGTAAAAATAAAGTCTTATCACTGAAAAACAAAAGTCTCAGAAATAAGCAAAATGAATATTTTGACTGCAAAAGATGCGGTACAAACCATAAAAGCAGAGAATGCCCAGCTTTTAATAAACCATGTGCAAAATGCAATAAAAATGGACATTTTGCCAAGATGTGCCATACACAAAAAAAATATCAGATTAAACAGAAAAATAGAGTGAATGCAGTAGAAGAAAGCTCAATTAGTTCTGAAGATGAGGTATACATATCAGCTATAAATGCTGGCGGAAATAAAGACTGGACAGAAAAGATACAAGTTGGTAATGTGCAATTTACAGCCAAACTAGATACAGGAGCACAATGCAATGTGTTACCGAGACACTTGATAGACAAAATAAAGGCAAAGCTAAAACCAAGCCGCACTAAAAATTTAATAAGCTACACTGAAGATAGACTGGCAGTTTTGGGTGAAGTGGAGCTATTGTGTACAATCAAAAATGAAGAAAGTAACATTACATTCAAAGTAGTACAAGAAAAAGTTATACCAATTCTAGGACTAGATACCTGTGAAAAATTGGAATTAATCGCTAGAGTCAAAACATTGAAGGAAAGTGAATGCGAAGATGATGTGTTCAACGGTTTAGGCTGTTATAAAGATTATGAGTATGATATTGATCTTATAGAGAACCCAAAACTCGAAATCATACCACCAAGACGTATTCCACATGCCATAAGAGATGAGGTGAAGCAAGAACTCGACAGAATGGCGAAGTTAGATGTCATAAAGCCACAGAAGGAGCCTACTCCTGCGGTGAGTCCTATTGGAATTGTCAGACAAAAAGGCAAATTAAGAATCTGTATAGACCCATCTGATATAAACAAAAACATTCTGAGACGCCACTTCCCACTTACTACTATAGAAGAAATTTCAGCTGATATTAAAGGTTCTAAGTTCTTTGCATTATTAGATTGTACAAAAGGATTCTGGCAAATAAAACTTTCCGAAAGAACACAAAAAATACTAACTTTTGCTACCCCATGGGGAAGATATTCTTACAAAAGACTCCCTTTTGGAGTGTCGTCAGCACCTGAAATATTTCAAGAAATATTAACTAATTTGCTCAGTAAATTCAAAAATGTCAGAGTGTCCATCGATGATATATTTATTCATTCAAAATCCAGAGAAGAACTCAACAAAACTGTTTGTGAAGTCATAAAAACATTGAAAGCAGCCGGTTTCAAACTGAATAAAGATAAGTGCATTTTTGAATCACAAAGAATTAAATTTTTAGGGCACATTGTTTCAGAAAATGGACTAGAAGCAGACCCTGAAAAAGTAAAAGCCATTCAAGAAATAAAAACACCAACAAATAAAACTGAGCTACAGAGACTACTAGGGATGATTACGTATCTAAACAAATTTATTCAAAACATGTCAGAATTGACAGATCCATTAAGAGATTTGCTACACAAGAATACAATCTTCACATGGGAAGCCCATCAAGAAGAAGCTCTGAACAAAATAAAACATGTTTTACAGAGTCCTCCAGTATTGAAACTATATGATGTTAACAAACCAGTAACACTAACTGTAGATGCAAGTTCAAGAAACCTTGGAGCAGCACTTCTTCAAGAAGGACAACCAATAGCCTATGGTGCAAGAGCGCTGACTAAAACAGAACAGAATTATCCACAGATTGAGAAAGAAGCACTTGCTATACTGTTCGGATGTAAGAAGTTTCATGAATATGTATATGGCAAAGAACTGACAGTGGAATCAGACCATAAGCCACTTGAGACAATCTTTAAAAAAAATATACAATCTGCTCCAGCGAGACTGCAACGCATAATATTCAATCTTGCACCATACTCGCCAAAGGTTATATTTAAAAAAGGAACAGAAATACCCTTAGCAGATCTCCTCAGTCGAGATTGCGATACATCTAATCTGAAATATGAACAAGAAGACAATTTGAAAATTGCAGTTATACTACCTATGTCATTAAACGCTAAAGAAGAGTTAATTACAGCTACTAAGGAAGATCCACACTTACAGTTACTTCTAAAAACAATAATACAAGGATTCCCAGAAAAAGTCAATGATCTGCCTACCGAACTACGACATTATTTTAACTTTAAAGAAGACTTAAGCTATCTCAACGGAATAATATTCAAAGGAAATAAAATAATAGTACCAAAATCACAGATTGCTAAAATGTTAAAGAATATTCATCAAGGACATCTAGGTATAAATAGCTGTTTAAGAAGAGCACGGCAATTTCTTTACTGGAAAGGACAATATGACGATGTCATAAGACTAGTTAAAACCTGCTCTGTCTGTGAACAAACTCAGAGAGATAACATTAAAGATATAGTACTAATTAAAAAGATCCCTACACTTCCATGGCAAATAGTTGCATCAGATTTATTTGAGTTAAAAGGAAAAACTTACCTAGTAATCTGTGACAGTTACTCTGGATTCTTAGATTTTCATCAGCTAAAAGGTCAGTCATCATATGAAGTAATTGAACAACTAAAAAGATGGTTTGCTGTGCATGGAGTGCCAGAAGAGCTGCAAACTGATAATGGAACACAATACTTGTCTCAAGAGTTCAAGATCTTTCAAAGAGAATGGAGATTTAATCATGTCACATCCAGTCCACATCACCATCAAGGCAATGGGCTCGCTGAAAAGGCAGTTCAAACAGCCAAGAATATGCTAAGAAAATGCAGCATTGACAAGTCGGATGTTCAACTAGCTTTGTTAAACTGGAGAAACACACCAAGAAATGATATTTTAGGTTCACCAAACCAACGATTATACAGCAGAATTACTAGATCTCCAATACCCACCCTTGACAAAAATTTAAAACCAAAAATAATACAAGGAGTTACAGCCGAACTGAAACGACTAAGAGAGGAACAAACCCGATACAGTAATAAGCATACCAAACAGCCAGATACTATAGAAGTTAATGACAAAGTCCGACATAAAGTCTCTCATCGTCACTGGGAAGGGGCCACTGTGGTGAGTAAGCCTGAAGGTCTACCAAGATCTGTAATCATTGAAACAGACAAAGGACAAATACTAAGAAGAAATTTAAGCCACCTGCATAAGACACAAGCAGACATACCCAGCAACAGAGTAGTAATACCTGAAACCGTCCATGCTGATGAACCAGCTTTACAACAGGCCCCAGCACAAGAACAATTACCACCAATCACTAGCTCACCCCCAGCATCAACAAGTTCTATAATGAATAACCCTGATCATACAAATAATTCAAATTTGCCTCAACCAGTGATTGCACCAAGAATGTCAAGATTTGGTAGAATCATCAAGCCAATAAATAAACTTAATATTTAATTATAATCATAGCACCTAAGTTTATAATTACTAGTTCATTATGTAAGATACATATGGTATCTAGTTGGGCTGTGCAATTTATTCTATTATTACTGTTACTATGTTAGTAAACTAATTATAATTTTTGTCTGCATAGAAAGGGAGATGTAAAGTATAGACAACTAGTGTCAAACTTAAAAAGTTAGATTGTCAAGTCTCTAGTCTGTAGTTGTCCTTCTATTGCAATGACATTTGGTATGTACAGAATAAAGTTTTTCATCTTGCCTAACCGCTTACTTATTTTCCTAATAACTATTATACTACTTAACAGATTGATTGTCTATTTAGCCCTTTGTTACATCGGCCTTCGTGAATGTAGCGCATTAGACCCTCAAAATAGCCAATCACAAATCGCAGTACAACAAATAATACACTACAGAGATACTTAAGAGGATTCCACACCGCCCTTTTTTCCATACAAACGTTGTCCCCTGTTTCCTCCCTGGATAATGCTAGTAGAGTTATAATTTTTTTCCTGAATATCTACGGCCACTAATACAATGTCCCTATGTTTTCTTTTTTTTCATAATTTAATTATTAAATAAGATAAGAACGTTCAAAAACCCAAAAAAATGGCCAGATTTTCCGCTGTGTTCAAACGTCCAGAAAACAGATTTGGCTAGATTATACAAAAAAAGCAAAACATAGGAACACAGCTCAAGCCTTTTTTTAATCTTTAATGAAAAAATTACTTAAATCGGTTAAGTTTTGGAGAAGGAATCAGGGGACAACGAATCGTTGATTTTCTGGATTTTCTGCAGTTGTCTCTATCGCGTTCTGCGGTAAAGCTTGAGGTAAGGGAGACAGCTATAGATATTACACGTACTTGTTTTTCATTTCTCTAGCCCCTGTTGTATCCTCTTAATATCCTTGGCTGTGGATAGTAATTAAATTTTATTATTGCCTCAGTAGAGACTAGAGAATGATAATATACAATTTTTACTTTTTATTTCATAAGAAAATACTCATCCAATGTTGCTAATAATATTATTATTAAGTAAGTACTTACATTACATTTTTGCTTTAGGTAGGTATATACAGTGTGTAACAAAAATAAGTGATAATACTTTAGGGTGTGTACGTGTTCCTTGTAGAGAGTTCACTGTGAAAGTAGCAGCGCTGAAAGACCAAAAAATTTTTTCACTTTTGTATGGGGAAACTCGTGACGCTCGGACCCTTGCCCATACAAAAGTGAAAAAATTTTTTGGTCTTTCAGCGCTGCTACTTTCACAGTGAACTCTCTACAAGGAACACGTACACACCCTAAAGTATTATCACTTATTTTTGTTACACCCTGTATATTATTTATTATACTAGAGATCGCCCAATGGTCGAAATTCGACCTTAGTTTCAACGACATTAGGACTACTATATTTTGTAAAAAAATATTGACTTTATCGTATTTTTTTCAACTCTTGTCTCTGGGACTCAGCCAGGGTTCCCAACCCTCCCGGATTGGTCGGGAGACTCCGGTAATAATGCTAAGCCTCCCGTCCTCCCGGAGAACGATAATTTCTCCGGTTTTTCAAAAACTAATATTGGACAATCACATTATCTGCTCAAAGAAAATCGCTTGGATTAACTCTTGGCTTACTAATGACTTCTTTACGAAATTGAAAGAGAGAAATGGTCCTGAGACTATGTTCTTTCTCAATCCCCCCCCCCCCCCCCCCCCCCCCCCTCCCCCTCTAATTCTCCCGGGTTGGTCCTTTCGAGAGTTGGCAACCCTAGACTCAGCTGATCTCAGACTGGCTGTGTAAGCATTGACTAATAGTATCTTAGATTCAATAAAAAAACTATAATCCATTTTCAATATGTCAACTTATTGTCAACAGACTTCAACCATAATTATTATACTCGTATTATACATTCTGTAAATGAGTTTTCTTATATAAAAAATAACTTAACATAATATTAATAACTAATCTAACTACATATTTAATGGGGATATTCTTTTTTCCCCAGATGATTAATCGTATGGTAGGTTATTATGCAGGGCCGGTTCTAGCACTACCAGCGCCCTGGACTTTGGCGCTCAGAGTGCTGATAGTGCTAAAAAAGCGGCGCCCTTTTTTATCCGGCGCGGCGCCCTGGGCGGTCGCCCAGCGTCGCCCCCCTCTGACGCCGCTTCTGTTATTACGCGTTGACTGTACTCTTGAGAAAACGTCGTTTGCTACATTAATCTTTTCCATGACTACCTTTCTAGTACTTAATACCTTGTATAGAACAAATAATAAAGGATGAAAAGCCGAAAAATTGCAATTTATTAAGGTCCTGAGGATATCAATTTATGCTTCGGTGAAAATATTCTCTATAAAAGAGGTCAGATACGTGATACTTTTATTTTCGCAGCCCTAAGTGTTTTGTTATGTTGTTGTCTTAGGCTCAGAAATACATTTAGAATACTAATGTATAACACTGTGTACTTTTGAGAGTAGTAATAAATCTTCACTATCTTGTTTTGATTTATTGGAAGTTGGAACTTCAGAACAATGCTGGAGCTGCATGGTGAGGTGATATGTAATACTTAATGAAATATAGTAGCTAAATCTATCTAAGCTTATAATACAGGGAAAAGGTGGTAATGTGGCCCCTGCATATATTATATTGTCCCCCTTCAATATTTTAATGTTTTAACAACGCTATCCAGTACAATTTTGGTGGAACGGGATGCTCGCGGTATGCTACTGCTACATGCTACATTTGATCGAGTTTAAACTTGCGACCGGTGAAACTTTTAAGTGTGTGTGATTTTATTTCGATAGTTGTATAGAGCCATTACAGTATCAAATTTTTGACTAATGGGCTATGTAGAATGTGGAGGCTCCAAAAGTGACGATTACATTTGTGATTTTTGCCGTTAAGTTTCACTTGTACAATATATTTAATGTGACATCCCCGTCTGTCTACTCTGCCCGGGGGTTAATTACCATCACGTGATCTCAAAATACCAAATGTGATTGATGAAGAATAATTATAACTTTCGATTATCCTGCACGAGTTTTATTTATTCCCTAATAAGACATGTTTAAACAAATGAATAAGAAGTCCTATAACGTATTTTTTAGGTTTCTGACTCCTTTTTTTTTAATAATAATATCTATGGACGCTTTTTTAAAATAATGCTTGATAAACAAAGTGGGGGCCACATAACCACCTTCTCCTATATAATAAGATACGATACAGCTCCGGAACGAGTATGCTTTTAACTATAAATGGCTTATAAGTTGTAATAGGTTAAACAAGTAGCAAGTCATTTGTTTACTTACCTACTAGATGATGTCTGCAACTCCGTTGCGCCAAAACTCGTTTATTATTAGCGGGGGAACTGTCGTATGTCCTTTCCCGGGACTCAAAGTATCTCCGTACCAAATGTCAGCCAAATCGGCTCAGTGGTTTGGGCGTGAAGAGGTAACAGACAGACAGACAGACACACTTTCGCATTTATGATATTAGTATGGATCTGAACTAAGTTAAAACAATGTGTGTAGTAAGCATAGACTTATTTATATACTGTCGTAGTAGGTCAGTAATTGCATCCCTCATGATCAGGCTAAATAGCTAGTTTTGTCAGTTCCATTTGTCAAATTTTAACTGACTTAAATGAGATTTATTTAATCATTGTATGTTTATCTGATATTTGTCTAACGGAAAACACAATTCACTTATTTTGGCTCGATAGGTATATTTTTCGAAATTATTAATCTTTCTGGGCTTTTCAACAAATATCTGTTACACTTATTAAGTGACAATCATTAAATTAACTTGAACTACTACAATCACACACTTTATAAAATAATAGCTAAAGGAAATAATAGTATTTAATTTTTAAGTAATCATCAAAAACATTTTTGGGACCTACGACCTTTACTTTCGTGCTATACAATAATATGTTAGTTGTTACGCGATATTGTTCACTATTAGCTGCAGCGCAAAGCACATTGCTCGGGGGTACGATTCATGGAATCGTTGATCACGATTGGAGGATAGCGGGGTGTGTAGGTAGCGTGCTTTGATATTTTTGACAGCAGGCTCGAATCCTGAATGAAATCTGCCTTCGTTAGTCGACAAAAGTCTATTAATATATTTTTAGGTCAGTAATATTTTCGGCTTTGTCCTCATTGTCCCTAGCGGTGGGCAGTAAAATGGCCCGGAAGAAATCCGATACATTACTTATCAATGTATTGTGTACCCCCGGGTATTGTATGTGTATCAACATATTACCTTCGAGAGAAGCAACTTTAGATCGCGATTTCTGTTATATTTTGGAAATTGAAAATGAAATGAAAAAAAAAGAATGAAATAGAAATTCGTCAAAAATATGCGTACAGAAGGTAGATTTAGAAAAGACAACCTGACTTATAAAGGGATAATTAAAGGAGTACCATCACTATTAAATACTATTCTCAGATACAACGAGTCTTACGGAGCCACAGTAGGATTTCCCGTATCAAACGAGGATTTTTATAGAAATTTTCTCAAATAAATGATTTCTTAAATTATTTTTACTTATAGGATTTTTTCTGCCTAGCATTTCTGAAAGAAATGCTAGACAAAATAAATAGGAATTATCCATTAGAAATAGCGTAGGTAAGCGCCGAAACACAGAATATTATAATCAGACGGTAGCCGAAAGTAGAAGTTAGAACCAACGGGCTACGGCGTAGACGACCTACGCCGCGCCGTAGAGGTGACTTGCCTTCTACGTTCTACACCAGTCTTTCCCTAAGTGGGCCATAACGCCCCCTTGTGGATGCTGGAGCTCTAAAGCGGGGCGGTGTGGAACCCAGAAAAAAAGGAGGGCGTTGTGTAGAGGCTTCGGGGGTTATATATTTCTTCTGGATGCATTTTACATTGAAACAAGGCGCTAAAACATAATTTGTTCTCAAAGTAGGCAGTAGACAAAATAAGTTTGGGAACCTCTGGTCTACACTATACTCTCTACAGTCTACACTATATAAAACTGTTAAGTCTTTATAATATTACTAGCTGTTCCGGCAAACGTTTCTTTGCCATTATAAAGTATTTCGCCCGTATTATTTTATTGAAGTGAATAAATAAGTATGTCACCATGGCAACGTCCATCGCTATCCCGTCGCACAAACAATGGTCGCCGTCAGTCTCGAGTTGTAATAATTTACTATTATTTATTCAACAAATGCACTTATCAATATAAAAAGTACCCAGTAGCCGATTCTCAGACCCACTGAATATGCAAATAAAATTTGGTTAAAATCAGTAAAGCCGTTTCGGAGGAGTACGCGGCCTAACATTGTGACACGAGAATTTTATATACAGAGTGTAACAAAAATAAGTGATAATACTTTAGGGTGTGTACGTGTTCCTTGTAGAGAGTTAACTGTGAAAGTAGCAGCTCTGAAAGACGAAAAAAAATTTTCACTTTTGTATGGGCAAGGGCCCGAGCGTCACGAGTTTCCCCATACAAAAGTGAAAAAATTTTTTGGTCTTTCAGCGCTGCTACTTTTACAGTGAACTCTCTACAAGGAACACGTACACACCCTAAAGTATTATCACTTATTTTTGTTACACCCTGTATATTAGAGACTAGAAGATAGCGATTAAGCTGCGTTTCCACTGAAGCGGAGCGGAGCGGAGCCACCATCACCATGCTCGAAATCTTCACTGTCATTAGTCTTCACCGCTTAGCTCCGCTCCGCTTCAGTGGAAACGCAGCCTAACTACTCTAGTCCGCTAGTTACAATATAAACTGCCGCACCACAGTATAGCAATATTAGTCCCTACAGTAACGAAACGCCTTTGACGTCGCACCATAATAGACATAACGACCAGTAGTTCGACTGCAAATAAACGGACAGATTTCAATATCTGTCAAATTCGTCGGGTTTCACTAGGATTATGAACGGAATGTGCCTCCGCTGGTTGATATAATTTATTTTTAAATCTTTAAAATGGAGATTTCATAATTGGATTCTGACAATTTTAATCGCATGTGCCAAAACACAAACAACAATATGACCAAAGAGGAACATGTCCAGCGAATATGTCATATTTTTAAATTCGTAGGTAACAAGTTAACAACCCTAGAGACGATTTTCGTCTTAATACGTCAAATTTAAAAATTTCAACATCAGTTCTAAATCGGTATACTCTATAATTCTGTCTACTCTGGTCGCACGATGCCGCCACCGATGACAGGTACCGAGCAGATATGCCAGGGTTGCCACGAAACGGGAAATAAAATAAAAATAAAATATTGTGCTTGTAATGCAAATATTATCATTTAATCTGTTTAATCAGCGTGTTATATTTACGTATTTATTTATTTTATTTAAGTATTTAAAAACTTTATGCACATATAGGTACAAAGGTGGACTTAATGCCGTATGGCATTATCTACCAGTCAACAAGGAGTGGAAAGGAAATTTTTGAGCCGGTAGATGAATCGTACATATTATGTCGTACTGCCAGATATTTACGTGAAACTTTATTTTTAGATGATTTTAGTTCTCTATTTAAAAAATTAATTAACCCATCAAGCCCCATAAGCTCACCGGTGAGCGAGACACAATAGAATAACAATAGATTTGCAAGGATCCACGAATCACGATCGAAGGATTAACCTCTTACTCGCCAAGCGGTCGCATGCGACCGCGCCAAATGTCAAAAGCTATTCCATCATACCCCAAGCGGTCGCATGCGACCGCGCTCTTTCATTCGATTGATTTACGTATTTCGTCGATTTAGAGACTACTTTTGTATGAAGAAGTTTGGTTAGTTACGATCTATGATACATTTGCCACATTCTGAATGCAAAATATTATACAATCTGAGGTCTACAAATATTTTTCAGTCATTTGAAAATCGTGAATTTTTACGTGTGTGTTCTGCCGTGTTGTGTAATACTATAATTATGATGGCTTGATAGATAGGAAATTTAACATAGCTGTTAATGTTTTTCACATAAACATAAAATGTGGGTTGGATGTAAAAAATATTACATTATTTTTAAAAAGGGGGCGGGGCCGGGCGCCATTTTTTTTACACATTTTTGACAGATTTTTGGACAAGATCCAGGGGTGAACTGTAAATAATGAAGATATTATATGGTACAGGTACAGTTTACTTTTGTGGTAAGTAGTTATATACACATAGAATTATCTACACCTGACTGAATTTTCTACACTTGAATGCATGTTGAATGCGCTTATGCGCATTCAAGTGTAAAAAGTCTAGGAGCTGTCAAGGACTTCAAAAGGATGAATATTGATATTATACCTAGTTGAGGCTTATGCAAATACTAAATAATCGGTCAAGTGCGAGTCGGACTCGCGCGCTTAGAGGTCCGTACCATTATAAAACAATAATCGTGTTTTTCGTATGAGAGCCCCCCTTAAATATTTATTTAAGTAATTTAAATTTTACTATTATTTATCATCTGATGATGATGATAAATAACAGTAAATTACCAGCCTATATTCGTCCTCTGCTGGACATAGACCTCTCTCAATGAACGCCAAGATGACCGATCTATCTTCTATAATATAAAAATGAGTCGCTGAATGTGTTGCTAAGCGCAAAACTCGAGAACGGTTGGACCGATTTCGCTAATTCTTTTTTAAAATATTCCTTGAAGTACGAGGATGGTTCTTACGAAGAGAAAAATTCTAAAAAAAAAAATTAAAATTTCCTGAAAAAGTCTAAAAACAACACTTTTCTATACTCCCATACAAAAGATTTGTGATAATACTAGTCAAATATATAAAAATGGATTTTCAATTGTGTTAGTAACGCTAAAACTCGAAAACGGCTGAACGGGTTGGGCTAATTTTAGTCTTAAAATATTCGTAGAAGTCCAGGGAAGGTTTTAAAGTGACACGAAGTTCACCGGGACAGCTAGTTATTTAATATAAGTATAAATTCAATTGAGCATATTGTGAATATTTCAATTGCCTACATGTAGCCATGATTGGTGTAGAGCAAAAAGGTAAAAAAATAATGTTTCCTTTAATATATTTTTTTAGTATTTTATCGGCAACAGAAATGCATAACATAATTTGTGAAAATTTCAACATATTATTCTATACTCCACTCGGGCTAACTTGTCGCTAGCGGTCATATAAACCGCGATTGACAATGAAGTGTTAGATATTGTCAATCGTGGTTTTATATGGAAAATGACAAGTTTTTGACAGGGAGTCAATGACCGCTAGCGACAAGTTAGCCCGAGTGGAGTATAGCTATGACCATTCTTGAGATTCAGCCTGGAGAAAGATAGACGGACAGACAGCAAAGTCTTAGCTGGTCCCGTTTTAACCCTTTGAGTACGGAACCCTAAAAAAGCACTAATATATTATAATAAGTACAAATTTAATACTTTTACTTAGTTTTTTCATAGGAATATTAATGTTGATGTTTTTACTTTTTTAATTTTTTGTTTAAAAATTAAAATGGCAAATTACCCAGGTTCTGGGCTAGGGGGGGGGGGGGGGGGCAAATTACGCAGATTCTGTGCCAGGGGGGGGCAAATCAGATTTTTTTTAAGCTAGGTGCTTATAAAGAATAAAAAATTAATAATTTTTAGTTATAAAATATTGAATTGCAAACAAATGACAAAAATTCGTTTTATTATTTTTAATTTTTATACATGAAAGTACTAGATAATATACTTAGTAGGGACGTCAACATGATCCAGGGGGGGGGCAGCTGCCCCCCCCTGCCCCCCCCCCCCCCCCCCCTCGGTACGCCCATGCTAACAAACAAAACTACTAGTAACTAGTTGACGCCTGCAACTCCGTTGCGCCAAAATTCGTTTATCACGTACGAACCGTGCATTTTCCCGGGATAAAAAGTATGGCATGTCCTTTCCAGGAACTTAAAAATATCTCCATACCAAATTTCATCAAAATCGGTTCAATGGTTTGGGCGTGAAGAGTTAACAGACAAACAGACACACTTTAGCATTTATAATATTAGTATGGAAGTATGGATGTTATGAAAAATATGTCTTTATTTGATCTTATTTTGGGATGTACTTAATGTGTTAAAAATGTTAAAATATTATGTTCTATGGCGCGATGACAATGTATGCCTGCCGGCTGTTTCGTTTTCACTTATGCCAGCGTTTTTTTGTATAATAATCGAGTAGTATTAATTAAGTAGATATTATTCTAATAATAATTACTTTTAGAAACTTGAACCAACCAGGAAGTAAGCAGGTACTTTCGTGGAACCGTCTTCCTTCTTTTAAAATTTGTTAAAAAATCATAAGGGAAGATGTAAATTAAATTAAAAATAAAAGGGAAAGTTTTTACTGTCGTTATTATTGCGTTTGTGAGACGTATAACGAATTAGGTTTGAAGTTGTCTTCCATGTCTGCCGCAGCGTCGACGGAAAAGGGTGAATTTTTATATTTTCACCCCTTTTTGAAGGGACCAAAATATATCGGGGCGCTGAAATGAGTTTCCTTGAATTATAACCTAAAAGAGTTAATTAATTTTGCGGAATTAATATTTCAACCCTTGTGCGAACGAGAAGCTGGAAACACGGGTACTAAATTAATTAAACATTCAAATGTGGTCAACACGAAGTTTGACAGTCGATCACAGTATAACATTGTTTATTACATTTCTTTTAAATTGATTATAGAACTAAATATTACAATATATAAACAGCGAGAAACTGAACAAGGTTTTGCCTTTAACTGACGCATTGGAAAAGTCGCATCAGAGACAGATGGACCTTGATAGTAGAAGATCCGAACTTAGATCAGAATGTAAAATCGATCTTCACCAAGCAGAAAATAGAATGAAAAATATTTTATAACAGTATATTAGAAAATAGATCAAATTCTTCTAAGTTATTAATTACTAGCTGTCCCGGTAAAAGTTTCTTTGCCATATAAAGTATTTCGCCCATATTATTTTTTTGAAGTGATTAAATAAGTATGTCACCATGGCAACGTCCATCGCTATCCCGTCGCACAAACAATGGTCGCCGTCAGTCTCGAGTTGTAATAATTTACTATTATTTATTCAACAAATGCACTTATCAATATAAAAAGTACCCAGTAGCCGATTCTCAGACCCAGTGAATATGCAAATAAAATTTGGTTAAAATCAGTAAAGCCGTTTCGGAGGAGTACGCTATCTAACTTTGTGACACGAGAATTTGATATATTAGGGATATACATAAAGTACGAATAATATTTGACGAAATTAGGCGAAGTCGTTTACAGCTACTGTATAGCAACCGAAATCATGCACTGGTGTCACCCTTTAGAACAATTTTCACTAAATTTTTAAGATCAAACGCCAAGGGCGATCGGTTCAAAGGCGTCCCTTGTCAAGTACAATCCTTTAACATATTTTATCTACAAAAAAGGTTATGATTTATCGTTAGCACATGTTCGATTTATAATTCTGGCGGAAAGCTATCGAGAACCCTACATTCGGGTCATTCCAGACCATCTAACAAAGTGCCCTTCTGTAACAGCTGGTGTACCTAACCCTTAAATGACGTGAGTATTTCAATGCTGTAAAGTTTTTAGTAAGGGGGCGTCCACAAATTACGGGAGGTGTTTTTTTTTTTAATTTTTTGACCCCCTCCACAAATCTCACGTGAGATTTTTCAAAATGTCTGTTTCTTACGTAAGTAAACGTTTGGTTCGACAGTCAGTAGATTTTCTTTGGAACGAATTTGTGAATGATCTTAATCGTAATAATTACGATTAAGATCATTCACAAATTCGTTGGCCCAATATAACGATTACGCTTACGATTAAATCGCATACGTACAATCTGGGTGAAATGGACCAAAATAGTATTATTTTGTTGAGAAAAAAATTACGTGAGATTTGCTGAGACCCCCCCCCCCCCTCTCTCTCCAACGTGAGATTAGATGAGATTTGACTCGACCCCCTCCCCCCCCTAAACACCTCACGTAATTTGTGGACGCCCCCTAACATTAACCTAACATAGTTTATCGCGCGGGAACCGTACATTTTCCGGGATAAAAAGTATTTATGTCCCTTCTCGCGGGACTCAAAAATATATCTCCATACCAAATTTAAACAAAATCGGTTCAGCGGTTTGGACGTGACGAGGAAACAGACAGACTCACTTTCACAAATTTTATAATATTAGTACCTACCTAGATATGGATTTTACTCGTTGTATGTGTATCTCTTATATTAAAATTCTTGTGTCACAATGTTAGTTACCGTACTCCTCCGAAACGGCTTTACTGATTTTTACATTGATACTTTGCATTTGTTGAATAAAATACTTAATAGTAAATTATTACAACTCGAGACTGACGGCGACCATTGTTTGTGCGACGGGATAGCGATGGGCGTTGCCATGGTGCCATACTTATTAAGTCACTTTAATAAAATAATATGGGGGAAATACTTTATACGGAAAAACAACGTTTGCTGGGACAGCTAGTTCATAAAGTTAAACAATGTTTTATTTTTGGGTGTGTCATGTACTATCAGAGGAGTTGATTCCTAGGCAGATGGCGGACTTAAGTAATTTGTAGGTCCGTCAACTGCCCAGGAATCAATTTCCTCGATGGTACAATTATGTATTTTAATTATTATTATTTTTTTTATTTAAAAAAATTATAAATTATGTTTTTAAAACGTTGAAAAAGACGGAACAAACTCAACAAATTGAATGGAAATCTTTCAGCGTATTTCTATAACTTGAACGTTAAAATTACTTCGTTAAATCTATTTTCGCTTTTCTTATTAAAATATATTTTATACAAACATTATCCAAAGGGGTAATTGGAAAGTTTGATCGAGGGTAGCGCCCTATTGTAACTTAATGTTGAAGGCCAATTTCCCAACGCCTGGTAATGTTAATCGTTTGTGTAAACATCACACCCTCTTTAAGGTAGCTGGTTTAATCCACTTCAGTGAAATGGGCACCAAACTTATTAATTGTTAGATCGCTTCAATTTGAGTTATATTAACTTCTCTTCCTTGTTACTAGAGCGTGCCAGTATTAATATTTTGGTTCATGGTTGTGAAAAGTTAAAAATTAAAATTTTACTTTTTAAATGTCAGTAGAAAAGGTAAAGTAGGTACTGGTTAAACTCTGCCACTAAACTGGAGTAACAAACTCGATGTGACGAATTAAGGCACTAAAATAGGCATCTTATAAGTTACACAATATAACATCTACCTGAATAGATATCCATACTTCCATACTAATATTACAAATGCGAAAGTATGTCTGTCTGTCTGTCTGTCTATCTGTCTATTACATCTTCTCGCTCAAACCGCTGAACCGATTTTGCTGAAATTTGGCATGGAGATACAGTGGGTGGCCAAATTATTTTACTCAGTGTGACATTTTTACGTAGCTTCGTATTGGTTGATTAAGTTTATCCATTTGTTTTTTTACTTTTTTAATTTATTTTTATTTTTTTGTTACTTTAGGGCGGCTGTCTTCTACATTTTGTGAGTTAATAATATTTTATTCGCTCTGGACTAAATTTTTTTAGGCAACCCGCTTGCAATAAATTTGTTGACATACGTAATTAGGTAACAAGTTAACAACCCTAGGTTGTTAACTTGTTACCTACGAATTTAAAACTATGACATATTCGCTGGACGTGTTCCTCTTTGGTCGTATTGTTGTTTGTGTTTTGGCACATGCAATTAAAATTGTCAGAATCCAATTTTGAAATCTTTATTTCAAATATTTAAAAATAAATTATATCAGCCAGCGCGAGGCACAATCCGTTCATAATCCTAGTGAAACCCGACGAATTTGACAGATATTGAAACCTGTCCGTTTCTTTGCAGTCGAACTACTGGTAGTTATGTCTATTGTGGTTTATGTTTCAGAAAATGTATGGAGTTCATGTCAAAACTTAACGAAGACTGAAGTTAAGTACCTAATCATTGAATGTAAAGCTGTACATAGTAGTCTGAAATTGCGACTGATTTCTAAAAGATTATTTTTGTTTTCAAAACATAACTACAAATATATAGGTATATTTTGTTAAATAAAAATAACGATATAGTTTTCACAGCCACATGTGAAATGACTTGAATGACAATGGCAGGAGAGCTGATAGCTGACATTGATGATAGAGACTTAAATTGAGGCCACACGCCAAAACAGCCTTGCAAATCAGTGTACTTAGTTGAATATTAGCATAAATATAAAAACATTGACGTAAGTAGGAAAGTAGTTACTTACAAATTAATGGTAAGCCTAATAAACCAGCTTTAATTACTTTGCTCATATTATGATGAGACTTTTACGTAGGCAAGTAATGAATTTTAAATAGAAAATTATTCGACAAATGTCGGTCTAAGAAGTCTAAGAAGTTTAAGTCTAAGAAGGGCGGATTCGACCAAACTGGAGTAAAATTTTACTCGAGTACAACTGTCTCCTAATCTAAGAGTAAGCTGGTTTTGCGTTTTTCCAACTTCTAATCCAAGAATGAGGTAATTACACGGGAGTAAATATTTACACGGGCTATTTTGGTGGAGTAAATATTAAACTGAGAATAGTTGCACAACAGGGTTCAACTGTCACGGTCGGTGTCATTGTGAACTATAATTGACATTTTATTTCATACTCTTTGAGTAACTTGGTAAAATGCAAACGATAATATCCTAGAGTAAATTAAAGGAGTAAAATTATTCTCATGATAGTTATACTCGTGTAACTTCAAGTTTGGTCGAATCGGGCCTAAATGTAATAAAATATAATAAGTTCCTTCTACGAACTTGACATGTTCCAATTTATCGTGACTTAAATATTGTTTTTTGACGCTCTACCTTGGAAGTAAGGTTGGCACTACATTGGGCTACTAATATTTATACTTTTTATCCGATTTCAGTACATGTAGCCCATCTTATCATATATATAAATAGCATATTATGCTATTTCTAATCAAACATTATGGTGATCATATTAGACGGAGGGGTTGAGTATACTACAGGCTACAGCGTAGAGCAGTGGTTCTCAAACTTTTTTGTAGGGGAACTTTTTGCAAAACTGTCATTTTTGACGGAACAAAAGAAGAATGTTTTGTCTTTGAATTTTCCTTAAGTTGGTGGCTGAGGATATTCCTAAAAACAATTTAGTTATGTAGGTATCGTTCGCGGAGGCAATGGCATTAGCGGAGCTCCAGCCTCCAGGACTCCGCGGAGCACACTTTTGGGACTACTGGCGTAGAGTTAGAGTATGAAGTAATTAATTTCCTAAAGTTAATTAAAACGGGTTATCCCAATTACAATAATCAACTACAAGTAAGCTCTACCTGATCACTGATCAGTATACTATAGTAGAGACTACGTGTAGTTCTCTAGAAGTCTAGTAGACTCGATGCTCGCTATTGTAGCATAATTAGTCACTACCTACCCAAAGTACTATTCCAAAATTGTCTTCAGTCATTACTCATAATGTTATAACTTTGAAAACTTCGTAGGTGTATTTTGAGTTACACAACCTAAGTTTTCGCAGCCGTCTCACGTGATTAAGGACAAGATATTCAGAAGTTTGAACACATATTGCGGAATACATTAGTTCGCCGCTTTTCCATTTACCAGTCCGGTACCGGTCCGGCAGCGATCCGGCGCCGTACTCTTGTAAGGAACGGAGTTTTTCACAATGCCAAAATCCCATAGCTTATACTCAAGTTTGCATAGGATTTTGAAAGATAAAGTGAAATATAATTTTCTTGTTACCTTCCTTTACTTACCGACGACGCGGTAACAGGACGGCAAAGACTGCTAAATAGACATGCTATAAAGCAGCCACCAAAACAAAAACATTAGCTTAATTTTAAATATTATGCTTGTTAGTTTAGTGCTAATTGTTAGCCCTGTGTGCCACCTCCTTTTCCCAAATTTTAGATACGCCAGTTCTAATTAAGAGTCAAATCAGACGGAAGAAATAATTACTAAAGTTTAAGAGTCGCCTAACTGTTCCAAAATTTTAAATATTTTTCGTACCCCTTTTACAATTTCTATTTCCCAGTATCTCCTTAAATTATTTTATAATTCAAACTAGCTGTCCCGGCAAACGTTGTTTTGCCATATATTTTTTTTGTATGAAAAATAGATGTTGGCCGATTCTCAGACCTACTCAACATGCTCACAAAATTTCATGAGAATCGGTTAAGCCGTTTCGGAGGAGTATGGCAACGAAAACTGTGACACGAGAATTTTATATATTAGATATTTAAAACGAAAATATACCCTTCAATTCATAAGAAAAATCGTTAAGATTAAGGCTACGAATAATAAAAACTAGTTTTTTTATGCGTAGGATTAAGGTAATGAAAAAAAATGTTTATAGTAGTAGTTTATAGTAGCCTCATAATAATAATATTATGATACCTAATTATAGTTAGGTGAGTTTATTACTTACTCAAAACAATTTAGCTCAGTTACTAGTGGGCTTGTTAGGAATATTGCTAATATAACTTAGCATTAAACATAATAATAATTATTATTTATATAAAATATCCTTAGTTCCATACTATCCGTACTATTATATTATTACTGTCTGTCTGTCTGGCGCAACGTAGTTGCGGGCATCAACTAGTAGTATTATATTTAAATTATATAAATTAAAATAAAAGTAAGTATATTTTTATTATTTATTGAGATCAGATTACTTTATATTAAAAAAAAACAACAACAAATAACGTTTTCATTAGAGCCACAACGCGAATTTCGCGTTCATGGCTGTTTCACTGTGATCACAAGCGTTGTGAGATACGAATAATAAAAACTATTTATTATTCGTAGGTTGTGAGCTATTTTATTGGCTCACTGAGCGACGAGCGTATTTGGTCTTTGAGCGTAACAAATATTATATACATTAAATTGTGTCTGTCTGTCTCTCTGTTATCTCTTATCGCCAACCCGCTGAACCGATTTTGTTGTTTGGTATGGAGATACTTTGAGTCCCGGGAAAGGACATAGCATGCTTTTCCTGGGAAAATGTACTAACGTTTCCCGTGCGATAAATCGGGTCTGTCGCTGGTTCACACCACAGTTTTTCGAACCGCGGTTCGAAACAGCGAAGGATTGTTTTTGAATTAGTGGATTCGAACCGCGGTGTAGATACTTATTTTATTACATATTCCTTTAAGTACAGTTAAGCTCAATATAATTAAGAAATCAAAAATATTAATTTTAAGTCTTAAAACCAAACTAAAGCAAAAATTTGCGAGATGGACGCAAAAAATTCCCGACTTAAAAGAATAGGTAACATCATAAAATAGTTATTAGCGGGTGAAATAACCATCGGTCACTGCCTGGAAAAATTAAGGGTTTAAAATTAACTTTGTAATAATAATAATTTTACTCCTTTTGATTGTTTTACTACTTTGTTTTTTTTATTATTTTTGATTATTTTAATTTTTCGACAAAGATTTTATACAGTTATGTAATTTTAAATGTTCTTATTTACATTTAATATTATTCTTGATGATTTACTTAATTTTTTACTGTAATTTTATACAATTATATACTTAGTTTTAATTATTTTTATAAAGATTATTTTCTTTTTGAATATTTAAAATTTACGACTGTGATTCTATGCAATTAAAACTGTTGGCGACTGGCTGGACAGACCATTCTGTTTTTAAATATTGTATTTTTTACTTTTCTATGTCACATTTTTTCCTTTTGACGTCTTTACTGTTTTTGTGATTCAGTCTATCTTGGAACATTACAGTTGTCGCTTCACTTGGTGTTATCATTTGGTAGTTACAGTTTTCCTCATCTTCGTATCATACAGTCCATCTCTCCCGTCGTTATCATTTGGTCCTTCTTCGCTGTAATTTAGAACCATTATTTTGTCTTCATCGTAGTTTTAAAATCGTCTTAGTTCTAGTTCATTGTCGCCTTAGCGTAGTACTATCATTAATGCGTTGTAGTATCACCTTATTTCACTTTATTTGTAGTATCCTTCTCTTCACCGTAGCTTATTTTCGTCATTTACTTCACATTACATTTTAATCTTTCGTTTGCGCATTTTTTTTTAGAACTTCATCATGTTGACGCGTTCTAAGAGTTCTAGAAAATCCATCGCAGAAGCGGCAACTGCCGAAGCCGAGCAAACCCAGTGCAGTGATCGTTCGCTTCACGACGTTCGCCTGGTTTCGAACACTGGTTCCGAGATTGACCCGGCATCGTTGGCTGGGAGAGTCTTACAGCCCACAGACACAGCGCCTTCCGGCGCGTCGCCAGGGCCCGAGGCAGACGACCATCCCAGCCGGCGCCGAACAGGGGAGGCTTTCTTTCAAAGCACTAACGCGAGTTCTTGCAGTGGTCGAACCGGAAACGAGCGCACGCAGTCTTCGCGCTCTTCAGCAGCCGTAAGGGCAGAAAGGTTGGCCCTGGAGGCGGAGTGCACGCGGCAGCAACTGAAGCGGCAGCGCGAGCTCTCACAACGCGACGCCGAGCGCGAGCGCGAACTCGCGCGCCTGGAGGCCGAGGTCGAGCAAGCGGAGCTTCGTGCGAAGCTTGCCGCATCGGAGCTAAAAGATAAGTCTCGTTGTAGTTCTTACTCTAGTTTACGACGTACCGCGTCATGGGTACGCGGGCAAAACATGGCAATTGCAGGTGACAGGCCAGGTAGAACCCCAGCTGTGACTTTGGGAAACACCCAAGGTCCACCCGTACAGCTGGCGGATCTGACCTTCGAGGCCTTGTCACCACGTGCTACCGCCAACCCTTGCCCACCCACACAAATGACGGGTACTAACGGAGGACTACCGAGAGCTGATTCATCGTCTGAACCGATCGCTCGACTCGCTCAAGCCATCAATGCTCTCGCCGACCGCCCTAAAAGACCCGAACTGGTCCCCTTTGCTGGTGAATTAAGCCAATGGCTTGCCTTTAAATCCAGTTACGATAGAAGTAACGCAAATTTTTCCGCAGCGGAAAACATTTCGCGGCTGCAAAACGCGATTCGCGGACCCGCCTACCACTCCGTGGCGTCCTTGCTGTGGACGTCTCTTGACCCTCAGGAGATTATCGACGCCCTGCAGCAGACATACGCCCGGCCGGAAATTCTGGTGGCCCGAGAAATCTCGGACATACGAGGCAGTCCTAAGATAAGTACCCCTGAACATTTAAATGCACTTGCGAACAAACTGCGAAACTTAATTAGTACAATCAAAATTTTAAATCAAAATGACTACTTGTACTCGCCCGAGCTTTTCCGCTCTATTCTATTAAAACTAAACGAGCATACGAGGTCTCGATTTACCGACTTTGCCGCCGCTTGTATGCCTTCGTCTCAAAATATGACAAAATTGGAGACGTTGTCAAAATTTCTTTTAGCGGAGGCGGACAAACAACTTAAATATAACTTTTTATTCGATATTGTTAACGTGACGCCCAGGCCGCCTGTTTATACTATGCACAAAACCTTTCCCAAACGAGTTGAGTCGGTACACGCAACAACGTCCGGCAACTCCGTACCCACTTGTAGTTTTTGCAAGAAAGGACAACACCTCATAAGAGCGTGTCAACCATTCCTTTCTCTATCGGTAAGCGACAGGTGGCAGTGGGTAAAAGACTCAAAAGCGTGTTATCGATGTCTTAAAACTTACCCACACTCGTGGAATAACTGCCGCGGAACTAAACGCTGCGGGGTCGACGGATGTCTCAGACGACACCACGCACTACTTCATGGCCGAACTGACATTACATTACGCGCACCGGCCGACGTGCAGGTAACCAATACCAGTACCGACGTTCAAAGTGCCGTCACAAGCGCCACCATACGTAACAGTAGCGAAACAGAAGCGCCGCTACAGATATCTAATACTGACCTCCCACAATTTCCAGAAACTCCGCAGCCCGTCAACTTCCCGCGCGGCCTTCTTAAAATCATTGCGGTCACTATTGAGGGCCCCGACGGCGAGTATGAGACGACGGCACTACTGGACGAGGGCAGTACCGCGACGCTCATCGACAGCGAAGTAGCGACTCGTATCGGTGCTGTTCCCATCCGACAGGAGCGGGTCAGGTTAGAGGGGGTTGGCGATATGTCGAAGGTCGTGGACGTAAGTTATGTCAACTTCTACATCCGTGGTCGCAATAAAACCGAACGACACTTTGTCGAAAACGCAAGGGCCATTAAACCCCTTAATTTACGGGTGCGTAACGATAAAGTGAACGTGGTAAATTACGACCACTTGGCGGCTTTGTCCACCGACCTGACGACAAGCAGCGACCCCCCTTCCATACTTATCGGTGCCCCTGACTGGCATTTGACAGTCAGCCGTGAGGTGCGTTGTGGACGGAAAAATGAACCTGTCGCCTCGAGAACCCTCTTAGGGTGGGTACTCCACGGTGCCTCGTCTAACTCTTCCAAGCCAATGCAATTCGTGAACCAGCTCAACGTTCACCAGCACTGCGACGAGTTGGACGCCTTGATTAAAAGTCAATACGATATTGACTCTTTAGGCATTACAAAAAGCCTACCTCGCCAGAGCGTCGACGATGCACGCGCCGTCAGTATCATTGACGAGTCGGCTCGACGACTGGCGGATGGCAGGTTTGAAGTCGCTTTACCCTGGAAGGAGCACTTACCAAACGTTGTACCCGATAGTTACCCACAAGCGTTGTCCCGCCTTAAGGCTCTTGAAAGGCAAATGTCAAAGGACCCAAAGTTTGAAGTAGCGTTTAGAAAATTTATTACGGATATTCTATCTAAAGGATATGCCGAGGAATGCGAACCTAGTACCTACCACGGAAGCGACCAGCATCGTAGTCGCGTCCGCTGGTACCTACCTATATTTGGTGTCTTCCATCCGCAGAAAAAGAAGTTGAGAGCCGTTCACGATGCTGCCGCTACGACACGAGGTGTCAGTTTGAACAGCATGTTGTTACAGGGCCCAGACCTCCTGCGATCTTTGATAGATATACTATTCAGGTTTAGAGAAGGGCCCGTAGCTTTAAATGCGGATATAAAGGAGATGTTTCCCCAGATTAAAATAAGTCCTAAAGATAGGGACGCTCAGCGCTTTCTTTGGCGGTCAAACGGAGTGGTACGCGAGTATCGTATGTCGTCGATGATCTTTGGCGCCGTTTGTAGCCCTTTTATAGCGCTCCACCTTAAAGATAAAAACGCTAAAGAATTTCAATCGACTCACCCAGAAGCCTGCAGCGCCATCTTAAACGATCACTACATGGACGACTACCTATCTAGCCATTTTAACATCGCTGACGCAGCACGAATAGCTTCGGAGATAGTCATGGTTCACAAAAATTGCCAATTCGAAATGCGATCCTGGATCTCCAACGTACCAGACGCATTATCTAAAATTCCAAAAGAACTCCGAAGCGATTGTGATGACGTCTACTTACCCTCTAACAAGGAAGTAGGCGTTCTTGGCGTCAAATGGAATCCCGCCCGAGACACTCTCACCTTTCGGGCGACCACTGAAACGACTGACGAAGCCGTTACCAAACGAATTGTTCTCTCAAATGTGATGAAGCTGTACGGCCCTTTAGGTCTTCTCATGCCCATCACAATTTGGGGACGCATTCTTATACAAAAATTATGGCGCGAAGGCGTCGGTTGGGATACGCTACTGCCAAGTAAATACGTAGAAGAATATAAAGCATGGTGTAAACTCCTAAGGGAAGCCTCCTCTATAGAGGTGCCACGATGCTACCTTCTCAACCTGGAGCGGAGTGACATTCAACTTCATGTCATTTCGGACGGTGGAGAACAAGCATACGCCTGTGTCGCCTTCTGGCGCGTGATGTACACAGATGGCACCGTGTCTGTAGCCCTAATCGGTAGTAAAGCGCGAGTGGCGCCACTGAAGCCGTTATCGATACCCCGATTAGAGCTACAAGCAGCGCTAATTGCATCACGTTTCTCGCAAACAATTAAAAGTGCCCACCGTCTAAAACCGTCGCGGACAATATTTTGGACGGATTCCACTACAGTTTTGAAGTGGATTAGGAGTGACGCGCGTAATTTTAAGCCCTTCGTAGCGCATAGGTTGGGAGAGATAGCGGAACTCTCCAACCCGTCTGATTGGAGATGGCTCCCTACCTCTCTCAACGTGGCTGACGATGCCACGAAGCCTAAAGTTTTGAAACTCGAGGCTAACCATAGATGGTTTTCTGGCCCGCCTTTCCTTTTGCAGACTGAGGACTTTTGGCCAAAGGAAACGCAAGCCAATACCGCGAACCTTTCAGATTCCGAATTAAAGCCAGAAATTGTTGGTCTTCTTACCGAAGAACCTTTTTCAAAATTCCCAGTGCCCGATCCGAGGCGTTTTAGTAGTTGGCTGCGCCTTCTGCGATCCACTGCACGCGTTTATCAATTTGCTAGATTGTTTATGTCCAAAATAACTCGTTCGGCTGATCTTAATTCTTCAATTTTCATGTCCATAGGTCCAGGGAGCACCACGTCCCTTCTTCAACTTCTAGAGTCCGACCTCGCCTGGGCGGAGAAGACATTATTGAGATACTCGCAATGGGATTGCTTCGCCGAAGAAATCACACACCTGCGGGCCTCGCAGCCCCTCCCCAAAGCCAGCCGAATAGCGTCTCTCTGTGCGTTCCTGGACAAAGATAACCTCTTGCGGGCGGACACCCGCATCAAATTGGCATTAACGGCTACCGAAGACGTAAAAGCCCCAATAATATTGGACGGTCGGAGCCACATCGTGCGATTATTAATAATGGAACTCCACGTAAAGATGGGACACGGGTTTGACGAAACTGTTCTCAACGAGCTTCGACAAAGATACCGAATTATTAACGCTAGAAAAACCATTAAAAGCGTCTCGAGCTCTTGCGCTGGGTGTCGAAGATTTAAGGGTCACCCGGTCCTACCACCAACTGGAGACCTGCCCCTGGAGAGGCTGAACCACCACACAAGACCATTCACGTTCACTGGCCTAGACTATTTTGGTCCGTTCGCCGTAGCTGTGGGTCGTCGACAAGAAAAAAAGGTACGTCGCCCTTTTCACATGCCTAGTCACGAGGGCTATACACCTGGAAGTGGTTACAACGTTATCTGCCGACGCCGCAATAGCGAGCCTAAGGCGGTTCATCGCTCGAAGAGGATCGCCCAAGCAGATCCTCTCTGACAACGGAACGAATTTTGTCGGTGCAAGCAAAGAAATGAGAAAACTCCACGGTGGCCCCGTTATTGACTTCGCTACGAATGGAAGAATACGATGGCGCTTCATCCCCCCGGCCGCGCCTTTTATGGGGGGGGCCTGGGAACGGTTAGTGCGCACCGTGAAGAACGCGCTCAAGACAACTCTCAAAAACAGGTCCCTCCCCAAAGAGGACACATTCAGAACATTGCTCTTAGAGGCTGAGGCAATCGTCAACTCCCGGCCACTGACGTACGTCCCCACGGCGACCGACGCTCCAGAAGCGATAACACCATTCCACTTTCTAATAGGCACGTCATCGGTGGTTCCTTGGACTAACGACCTGACAGATGGGGAGTTTTCACAACGCCAGGAGTGGCGGAAGGCACTTCGGCTGGCGGACCACTTCTGGGCTCAATGGCTGCGGGAGTACCTGCCAACGCTGAGAGAGAAACTGAAGGAGTCCCAACCATATCAAGACATAAAGGAGGGGGACGTGGTGCTGATCGTGGACCCTACCCTTCCGCGCGGCTTGTGGCCGCTAGCTAGGGTCTCGAGGACGTACCCCGGTCAGGACGGTCGAGTCCGCGTAGCGGACCTCCTCACAAAGGGAGGTACGCTGCGTCGACCGGCTAGAAAATTAATTGTACTGGAGGCCCAGCCAGTCGCCACCGAGTTTTAGTGTCCCACTGGGGGCGGGTATGTTGGCGACTGGCTGGACAGACCATTCTGTTTTTAAATATTGTATTTTTTACTTTTCTATGTCACATTTTTTCCTTTTGACGTCTTTACTGTTTTTGTGATTCAGTCTATCTTGGAACATTACAGTTGTCGCTTCACTTGGTGTTATCATTTGGTAGTTACAGTTTTCCTCATCTTCGTATCATACAGTCCATCTCTCCCGTCGTTATCAAAAACCTTATTATTAATATTATTAAAGTTTCCCATTTTTTATGATTTTGAAAGAAATGTAATTTCTTTATTAAAAATGTGTTTTTATTCCTTTTTGAAACCACTTTTCTATACGTCTGTACAAATAAATAAATGAGACTAAAAAAAGTTTGTAACAATAATTATTGGCTTAAATTCGTGGTCCGAATCCACCCATAGCAAAAAATAATTAATTAGTGGTTTCACACCACTCCAATCACCAGGAATACAAAATATTTAAAAAACGGTTCTTCACTGTTTCGAACCGCGGTTCGAAATTCTGTGGTGCGAACCAGCGAAAGACCCGATAAATCAGCTATGGCGTACCTAACGGAGATGCGGACGTCATTTATGATTTAGTAGTGAGTATTAATAAAAATGCGAAAGTGCAAAAAATATATATTTAAAGCAGCCTAAAACGATTTTGATGTTTGGTACAGAAATGCTAGTCCCTGGAAATAACAAAGGATGATTTTTATCCTTGAAAAATTCACGGTTCCAACCATAAAAAACAGCGCAGACGAGTAGAGGGCAACATCTAATTTCATATACCGCATTATCCAGTGCAATAATCGCTTTTATTTTTTTAATCACTTAAATAACTCGTAGCATGTTAAAATTAAATACTAAAATTTTATAGTATCAATAACCTGTTTGTTTAATATAGATGCTATAAAATGTACAGTTTTAGTTTTTTTTTTGTACTTAAAGTGACTAAGTAGATACGATTGTTATTTAGGAGTTCATTCACATATTGTGTTCTTAATGAAATAGCTGGTGGATGACTTTGATGTATGAGCATTGAGCAGTGAGCACAATGCAATGTAATTAAAAATTACTCCTAAGCTATGCTGGCGACGCCTTGATATAAATTTGGCTGTAGCGATATCGATTTTTCTCAGCAATGGCTAAAGCTAAGAAATTAAAATTCATTGTCAGTATTCATCATGTCTTTGTCTTTGAATTACCATAGCATTGTTACGAGTGGTCAACTTTTATAACACAGAATAATCAATCAAAAAGACCTCTGTAAAAAAAGGGACTCTAATTTTGCCAACAGAGGAGAGTAATTTAAGCTTCCAAAATTTGTACATAGATTGGTTCAAGCATACACTTTAATTAGCCCATAGCTTACCTACTTATATGAAATATTTTATGGTTTTTAAATTACGCGACAAAAACCATTTTGTCGCTTACGCCCTTTCCATTTCTTGTTTTCTATAAGAGGCTCTCATAGAAAACAAGCAATCTAAAACATATCCAACACGGTTTTTTACTTTAACGCGGCGTCACCTTGACGCCTCTGTGGTCCAGTGGTTTAGAGCGTAGCTCTGGACTCGGAGGTCGCGGGATTCCCGCGTTGGAACCGATTTTGCTGAAATTTGGTATGGAGATACTTTTTCTTTGTGTTTAAACACACTAGGCCGAAGTTACGCGGCGTAAATTACGTCCGCAATGTCAAACGCATACAAAGTACGGACGGAACGCAACGGAATAGTGTGTCGTCGGCAATTTAAAATACATTGCGGGCGTAATCATGCGGAATTTACGCCGCGTAACTTCGGTCTAGTATGATTAGACCAGGGGTCACCAATTAGTTTCGCTCGGGGTCCGTTTTAAGAAATAAAATGACCTTCGCGGTCCACACATAAATAAAATATTTATTAAACAAATGTAATTAGTAATTACGGAAATTACAAAGGTGTTTATTTGTATCAATGGGAAAAAATGACAATTTTTGTTGCTACATGTTCATCAGTATGTCGAGACTGAAATTATTTTTTAACAAAGTTCATCTTCGAACATGCTTGGTCCGCACACAATGGGTCGGCGGTCCGGATGCGGATGGAGGTCCGCCATTTGGTGACCCCTGGTTTAGACACTTTAAGTCCCGGGAAAGGACATTGGATACTTTTATCCTGAGAAAATGAACGGTTCCGGTGCGCTAAATAAATTTTTGCGCAATAGACGGGCGTCATCTAGTATTACAGTAAACTTAGACTTGCATGATTTTGAATTAAGTATGTAATTATTTCGAGAATGTTCGGTTTTTGCATAATTTTCATTAACTAAATATTTTCAATCGATTTAGGTGAGTAACCTGATGAGAATTTGTTGCGTCAATTCCTAAAATATATTCAGAATTTTGTTGACTTTGCGCTCTAATGAAGTCGGTTTAAAAGATTTCCTTTTCCCTGGAAAGATCACAAAGTCTTTGTGATTCACCCTTTATATTTTTGTTATTTAGAAAGAGGTTCGAAAGAGCAAAATTTTTTTGTGATTTGTATGGGTATTGGGTAAGCGCCCTTACATCATGAATTTTTCCATACAAAGGTAAAAAAAAAAAATTACTCTTTCAGCGCTGCTACTTTCACAGCGAACTTTATATAAAGAAACCCATACACTCCCTAAAGTATTAACACTTAGTTTTGTTACACTCTGTAAGTACTTATTTATGAAAAAAATCAAAAAATCTATAATTGAGATAGCTTAGGCTAAAAGCAGTCTGTAAGTGTTAGTTCTAATTCATACAATAATATATACAATAAAATAATTATTAAAATTACTTACTTATAAGTAGGTATTTAAAGTTTTCCTATTTTTTCTGTTCTTTATCACCATAATGAGTTAGCTGCCATGTTATTACGTCATTCGGCTGTGTAAACTGAAGTGGCATCTGTCAATTATTAATAAGATACAAAAATATCCGTGCACTTGTTTACACAGCCAAGTGACGTCACGAATGCAGCGAAAATATAGGTACCGTTTCCTACTATACGTGTAATTTAGCGTTAGCCAATCAAACTTCCAGGGGAACAGATAATTTCTTGTCAAAATACTTTATAAACTGGATATTGGATGTAATAATGGATGAAAATTTTCACTTAAATTTGTATATTACTTAATAGCTTTGTACCTGCATTACACAGGACGGATTTATTTTAAGTCAGTCTAATCTATTTTAATTAATCCTATGTAATCTCGAGTTGCCATTAATTTCTGAAATAATTAATGTTGACATAGGTCCTGTCATAATATATTATGGTAAAATGTAGGTAAGTACTAAATAGGTATAACGGCCGTTCCCAATATTTGATCTATCTCTGGTTTTGCCTTACTAGAGATAGGAATAGCTCACATTAGACATTAGAGACATATATTTTATGTCAATTGTGAGCTATTCCTATCTCTAGTAGGGCAAAACCAGAGATAGATCAAATATTGGGAACGGCCGTAAAAGAAACACATAAAGTTTTATAAAATACTAGCTGTGCCCCGCGGTGTTATCCGCGGTTTAAGTGATTTAAAATAAAATACTATGAAAAGTACCAATAATAGGGTCAAATCTGACGCGAGACGATACATATGTATCGTCCCGTTTTGAATCATATGGTTCTATAATGGTTTAGGGTAGTGATGATGATGATGAATTTTTACATTCATCATCATCATCATCATCATCATCATCACTACCCTACCCATAGTAGCATAAGCTTTCCGTTCTTAAAACAATGTCTAAACTTCCAAACCTGTATCTATAAAGAGTCAGGAGTTCTCTCAGCACCTTCCGAACCATGGTATACCTTGGTGCAAAATCTTACTTGTTGGTAGCATATGCTTAGAATACTTAACCGAAGTCACCACATGTTTCCGTATAAGTTTTGAGGAGTTCCCTCGATTTCTTATGGATCCCTTCATCAGGTCATCACTTTTATGAATATGGTTAAATTGAAGAAACCATATAAATAAATTGGGATGATAACATATACACAGAATAGAGTATGATAAAATATGTAAGTATAAATCTACACTAAATACTAATATAATTATCTATACTTATTATAAAACAAAGTCGCTTTTTTTTTTCTTGAACGTTTGCAGGTGACAGTTTGTTCCAGAGTTTTACAGTACGCGGCAGAAAGTAACGCCACAAACGCACTGTGGAAGACTGCAACTCATCAAAGAGATGAGGATGGTATATTTTTCGCGTGGGACGATGGCGAAAAGTTGCAGGTGGTATGATTCCGAACAATTCCTCAGAACACTCCCCGAGATACAACCGATAGAGGATGCAGAGTGAAGCTACATCTCAGCGTAATTCCAAGGGGTCCAAGCTGTTTGAAACACTATGGCACTATGTCAACGATTCGAGCGGCCCTTCGTTGGATACGATCTAGAGGGAGCAGTTGGTATTTTGGCGCCCCTGCCCAGAGATGAGAACAATATTCCATAATTATGTGGCCGAACCTGCGCCTTGTAGAATTGTAGGCGCTGGTACGGACTGAAAAATTGTCTCGCCCTGTTCAGAACACAAGCTTCTTCGAGGCTAACTTGGCCTTACCCTCTAGATGGTATCTAAACTGGACTTCGCTTGATATGCTAACGCCAAGTATTTCAATGCTAGGGGAGATAGTTAAAGATGTGCCCTCAAAACGAGGATATACGACCATTGGTGACTCCTGTATTTAAAGTTGGCAATAAAAATCGAATTACTAATTATCGGCCAATTTCATTACTGTCAGCCTTGTCTAAGGTCTTGGAGGGGTTGGTACATGATGCGATTTTTCCTTCATTGCATAGTATACTGATTCCTGAGCAACATGGTTTTGTTCGAAATCGGTCAACAGTAAGTAATCTAGTCTTGTACTCAAATTTTTTGTTTGAATGTATGGATATGAAAATACAGGTTGACTCAATCTATTCCGACTTCTGCAAGGCCTTTGACAAGGTGATCATAAGATGCTTTTGAAAAAGATAGAATATAACGGCATACGTGGTAATTTACTTCGCTGGTTTGCATCTTATGTTACAAATAGGACTCAAAAAGTGGTGATTCAGGGGTTTTCTTCCGATACGATCACCGTTACATCCGGCGTGCCTCAGGGCTCTATTTTGGGGCTTCTGCTTTTCGTTCTCTTCATTAACGACATTGGCAAATGTTTTCTAAACAGTTATTTCCTCCTGTATGCTGACGACTTAAAAATATTTAGAAAAATAAGATCCCTTGAAGATAGTGTAAAATTACAGGAGGATCTGGATAGACTATCCGAATATTGTGCTGCTCATAAGCTATATTTAAGCCTGACTAAGTATAATCAATCACATTTACAAAAAAAATCTATGTCATAAATTTTTCATACTCTCTTTGTGGTACTGCATTAGAAAAAGTCTCGTTGATTAGAGATCTTGGCATTCACTTTGACTCTAAACTACACTTTGATGCTCATGTAGCCCATATCACTGCCAAGGCCTTCAAACTCTCTGGTTTCGTGAGACGTACATGTACTTTGTTCAAAAAACCTGCAACAATGTTAATGTTATACAAGACGCTCATCCGATCGCAAGTGGAGTACGCCACATGCATTTGGAGTCCTTTATACGATAAATATAATGATCAAATAGAATCAGTGCAACGTAAATATCTAAAATATTTAATTCATAAAGTCGAACGAAAACGATTATCATACAACACACTTCTGGAAAAATTTTCTCTTCAAACTCTTACACAAAGACGAATATACTTTGATCAAATGTTTGTCTATAAGATTTGTCACAATCTAATTGACTGTAATGATTTGATAAACCAAATTTGCCTTCGCATACCTAGTCGCTCACAACGAATCCGTGACAACTACACTCATAAGCTGTTTGCTCCTACACCGAGCAGGACGAATGCTGGTGATAGGGCACCATTAAAGCGAATTATGAAAAGCTACAACGATAATTTCGCGAACATCGATATATTTGTATTGTCTTTGTTTCAGTTTAAAAAACAGCTAATAAAAAACATTCATTGAAATTTGTTAAAGATTCTTTTTTATAGGTACCACAAAATTCATATTATGTTTGTGAGTTGATCGACTACTACATGTAAACGTTGCCGGTGTGCCAATTTGCTTGTAATCGTTATTGTTATATTTTTCACTAGCGACCTGCCCTGGCTTCGCACGGGTATAAAATAAATTATGGCCTAAGTCACTGAAAAAATGATTAAAATCGATTCAGTAGTTTGATTTTAAATAATTTATATTCATTACTACCCGTGGCCCGCATTGGTCGCTACTGCCGCAAAAGCTACTTACGTCCCGCAATTTTAAATCTGTAATGTCTTCGAAAATATTCATTTAAAATTAATATCGTAATAATTATGCTGTAAAGGGCCAAAATCGCTTTGAAAATTAGCCATTATTTGAAGTTAAAAGTAATTGACAAAAAAATATGTTATTGTGGGATATATCCATAAGAGATATACTTATACTTGGGAGAGCCATGCTTCGGCACGAATGGGCTGGCTCGACCGGAGAAATACCACGTTCTCACAGAAAACCGGCGTGAAACAGCGCTTACGCTGTGTTTCGCCGAGTGAGTGAGTTTACCGGAGGCCCAATCCCCTACCCTATTCCCTTCCCTACCGTCCCCTATTCCCTTCCCTACCCTCCCCTATTCCCTTCCCTTCCCTTCCCATCTCTACCCTCCCCTATTACCCTATTCCCTCTTAAAAGGCCAGAAACGCACCTGCAGCTCTTCTGATGCTGCGAGTGTCCATGGGCGACGGAAGTTGCTTTCCATCAGGTGACCCGTTTGCTCGCTTGCCCCCATATTTCATAAAAAAAAAATATACCATCGCGGAGTTTTCTGTAGACCTTTTCAATGGGTACAATGCGCACCCCTGCATTGGTACTCGTACTAATTATCTATTCTGTGGCATTGGTAGCACCCACTTCGAAACGGGCGTAAATCGCAATATTTTAATTTCGCCATAACTTCTAAACGAAACGTCCAATTTTAATCATTCAAAGAGCAAATATAATCTACATAAACTGTACTTAGTGATGAAATTTATTTATTTTGATAAGGGTTATTAGCATGAGTAAAATAAATGCGTTTAAATGTAGTCCAAAAAAATCTACATTTTTAAATAAAAAAATGGTTATTGTGCCTCACTTGACATAGATAGGTATAGTGTGTCGCGGACATTTTTGTAAATATTTATAAGATCTACATTTACTTAGAACATTGTATAGTTCTATCTTTTATAGTTTAGGCAGCAGTAGGGAGTTATTGGGCATTCTGTCCCACCTCCGTTCGCTCGCGCGCTCGCTCACTTTGGTGGAGGTGGGACAGAATGCCCAATAACTCCTGTTCGTTTATGCATCAACTGATGGTAAATGAAATGACATGCACCTCTGTCCGATCGCGCCCTCGCTCACTTTGGTGTGTCAGTGTGCCACTTTCGTTTATGTATCAACTGATGGTAAATGAAATGACATGCTCATGACTTGCACCTCTGTTCGCTCGCGCCCTAGCTCACTTCGGTGTGTCAGTGTGCCACTTACGTTTATGCATCAACTGATGGTAAATGAAATGACACGCTCATGACATGCACCTCTGTTCGCTCGCGCCCTCGCTCCCTTCGGTGTGTCAGAATACCCAATAACTTCTATTCGTTCATGCATCAAGTGATCAAAAATCGCTTCTCATCAATGATTGGATGGCTGAAAGATTTAGAGAGCTATTATAGGAACATTGAATTTCGTATGTTTGAAGCTATCTGTTTATATGAGTCAACACACTGCATGATTATCATTTTGCCATAATCCACTAATCACAGTGGTCGATTGGATTAAGCAGATATGAAATTTCTGAAACAAAAAGAATCACTTAAATTAGAATGTGTCTGTCCTGCAGTTAAAAATGAAGTTAAGCGACATGGAAATTTACTACCAAATACCATTCGCAGTATTGTTTGTGGTCCCTCAAACTGTGGGAAAACAAACTTAGTAATCAGTTTGTTACTACACCCGAATGGTCCACGATTCAGAAACCATTATGTGTATTCAAAGTCTTTGTATCAACCTAAATACGTTTTTTTAGAAAAAGTATTGGAAAAAGTTGAGGATACATCGTATCACAAGTATAATCATAACAGTGAAATTTTAAGTCCACAAGAAGCCTTACCTAATTCTATCATAATATTTGACGATGTTGCATGCGAAAATCAAAATAATATGCGTGATTATTTTGCTTTTGTCGTCACAAAAATATTGATTGCTTTTATCTTAACCAAACTTATACTAAAATACCGAAACAACTAGTAAGAGATAATGCCAATCTCATCATATTGTTTAAACAAGACGAGATTAATCTAAGACACATCTACGATGAACATGTAGGGTCTGATATGACGTGGTCGCAATTCCGTGAAATGAGTTCAACTGTGTGGAGTAAACCGTACAGTTATGTGGTAATCAATAAGGATTGTGAACGAAATTATGGTTGTTACAGAATGAAATTTGATACATTTACTAGTGGATTAATTTATTCTATAAAGCTTATACGTACCCCACTACGTAGTAGTATAACTTGAGACATCAATCAGAGTAGAATTCTTAACATGGAGCGGAATCTTAAGGAACAAATTGTGAAATCAGCGTCTGCAGTGAAAAGAAACATAGAAATGATAAAAACACAAATGACATGGCACTGGAGACGATATTTCAACCGATCGTCACTAGTTGCCTAGTGAATAAAGTTGCATTTCATTAAAATTTACTTATTTAACGTAGTGACTTAGAGCAAAATGCTCTAAGTCACTACGTTATCTATTAGCGTGTTAATAAAGTTTAATTTTACTTGAATGATTGTCAGCGTGGCGCGGCTTGTGATATAACGCGCCGTGAGAAGGGGTGGCTCGTGCTCGCCTGTGGCTCGTGCTCGCTCGTAATAGCTGGCTCGGCGCGGCGCGGCTTGTGATATCACACGCCGTGAGAAGCCAGCCTAAGACTATTTTGAAGTATTTTGGAAAATGGTTTGACAGTTCGTGACAGATGAAAGGATATGGCTGCGTTCCAGAAGACGTTAATTTTGACCAAAACGCTCAAAACGTCCCCTTCTGCCGTTCCCTTTGGTGACCGGGGTCGTTTTGATTGCGGCTATGACGTCACTCATGACGTCATTTTCGCTCAAAACGACCCTTGACGAAGATGGGTCAAAGTGGGCGTTCTAGTTTTTTTTTTTCAATTTTAACGTAACTATATCGCGAAAGATATGTTCGGAAAGTTTTCAGGAGAGAGTAGAGACAAAAAAACTTTATTTTATTTCATTACAAATAATATTTTAATTGAAATACATATTATATTAAATAACATTTAATAAAATATTTTGATTGGAAAAGAAATTGTTTTAAATGAAAGGTCAAATGATTTCTTATAATTACTAATTTTCATCTCGCCTGTACCTGTTGACTTAGCATTACGCGGTATTGTTACCTAACGTTTTTGTGACAATAGTCAATATCAAAGTATGTGGTTTTGTTATTAAAATATGATTCAATGTGAAAACTGAAATAAAATGAAAGTTTAACGATATTAAAATATGATTACTTCAGTAAAAAAAATGTGATACTAAAAATAAAACAAATATATTTTTTATGTATTTTATTTGTAAAATAAATGTAACTAAGTATAAACAATTACTTTTATTTACGACTTGAAGAAAAGGATCGTAATATCCAAGTTCTGTTCAATGTCAGTACTTATGTGTAAAAAAAAATATAGTTCTTTTTTTAAACTTCTCAAAACGCTCAAAACGATCCATAATCCGTTCCACTTGGGTTTGTATCACTGACGCTCACATGCTAGTGGAAAGGGAAAAACTACGGTATTGAGCGTTAGCGTTTTGAACGTCATCCGGAACGCGGGGATTATGAGTAATTATTTGACTTTGACGTCGATTGTCGATCACGCACAATTGCACAATAGACATTAATTCTGTCTACTCTGGCCTCTGAGTACTCTGACGCTAGCGTCAGAGTAGACGGAACTAAGGTACAATTACACACGCTCAAAAATAGCATGCTTAAAAGAAGCATGCTATTTGAATTCGATACATTTGCTTCTATTAAGTATGCTTATTATAGTACTCCTGAAATAAAAAAGTGATCGATACTACTAGCTATGGTGCTTAAACCACGCCCCCCGCCACCCGCGCCTCAGATAGCATAGTCGAAAATCACACGCCTGTCGAGAGCATGCTCGAAATAAGCATGCTTATTTTGAGCAATACATGGACACACATGCTCGTAATCAGCATATTATGCTCCCTAACTGCACCTTGGAGTACCTCGACTTCAAACAAACGGGCGAATAAAAGCAAGTTGGACGGGGAGTGCTTTCAAGATGTTTCACAATGCTGAGTAACGCATTAGTACTGCGCGCCGTCTATATATGACATAGTACGTCAATCGTATAAATTTCGAGATCTCTTCAGTCGGCCTACTCGGTTCTGTTTACTCTGCTAGCGAGCTCCGACAATAATTATAGAATCGTGAGAACCATGGTAATCCATCGCAGCGGAGGGAAGTTTCGCAGAATTTACGTTTAAAAAAATCCAATTCCGATTTCCACCCAAAAACTTCTATTTAAAAATAGAATTATTTGTTTCCGCCCCTGTTCCATTCTGAGGACGAGACATGTTATGATTTCATTTAATCATTTACATTTTGTCGTAGAAGCAGTAAATCGGAATAAATGGATTCCAGAATATATCTGCTATTCATTTTTTTTACAAAACTGTTCCGTGGCTTAAGCGTCAGACCGTAAAAACATTTGCATATTTTATAAGTTACAGTTTTGGTCCTTATTTTCCGCATTTTTACGTGAGTGGTATTTTTCTCGCTCGGAACTAAAAGCCCCTTTGAGACTGACACCTTAATCCTATGAGCTATTTCAGGTTTATATTTTTCACCCATGCTTTCACCTTTTTATATAGCTACTAGATACTAGAGACTAGGGCTTCGCCCGCGTAAATTAGAAATTTTACAGAATCCGTAGGTACATTTTCCCATAAAAAATATTTCCCCCGTTTTTCCCACATTTTCCTGAGTTTCTTCTGTCGTATTAGTCTTAGAGTAATAATATAATATAACCTTCTCGATAAATGATGAGTCTTACTCGATAAATGATCTATCTAACACTGAGATAAGTTTTTAAATCGGACCTGTAGTTTCTGAGATTGACGCGTTCAAGCAAACATACTCTTCAGGTTTATAATATTAGGTAGATATAGATTTTTTTAAATTATCGCTTGACAAACTCGAGTCTCGATCTAAAAGACTATGATATGGTAGTGATGATGATGATGATGATGATGAAGAATGTAATTTGCATAGTAGCGCTTTCTGTTCTTAAAACAACGCCGAAACTCCCAAACTTGTATCTATAAAGAATCAGGAATTCTCTCAGCACCTTCCGAACCACAGTATACCAGGTATATCTCGGTGCAAAATCTTACTTGTTGGTAGCATATGCTTAGAATACTTCTCACGAAACCGAAGTCACCATATGTTTCCCTATAAGTTTTGAGGAGTTCCCTCGATTACTTATGGATCCTTCATCAGATCATCACTTTTCTGAATATAATACCAAATTGGGATGATATCCTATATACCAAAAGAAAAATTTTGAAAATCGGTTAACCAACGGCGGAGTAATCGTTGAATATAAGAAAACGAACATAACACCTCCCCCATTTTGAAAGTCGGTTAAAATTGTAGCCTATGTGTTATTTATTTAATATTTTAATCAGCACATGAATTGAATAACAAATTTTTTTTCAAATTAATCGTAGCACCATCTGTCAGGACAAACTAAAATTGAAATAGAATAATATTGAATGCGATGATAACGCCGTCCGCCGGATCTAATGTAAAACATTCCAAAATCAACAACTCCTTATAAATAAGAAATTAATTGAAAAAACATTTTCCAGTAGACCAAACTGTAAATCTAAACCATTCTCGAATCTCCACGAACACACAAAAAATTTCATCAAAATTGGCCAAGATAAGATAAATCCGTTCAGCCGTTCTCGAGTTTTAGCGAGACTAACGAACAGCAATTGATTTTTATATATATAGATTTATCTTTCGATTTCTATAAAGTCTTATTAAAAAAATAATCGGACAGAGTAACAACTTAAGTTAGCTAAAATAAAAAAATAATCGGACAGAGTAACAACTGAAGTTAGCTAAAATTGTGTTTATTTATGTACTATGTATTTTGAGACTATGCAATTTTGTCGCGTTCGCGATTCACTTTCACTTTTGTTGAGTTTCAGAACGCGATATTAGGTCCTCCAACGCGCACGCGAATTTGAACTTTATGCAGCGGTAATAAATTACAAATTGACTCTCCATTTTATTTAGAAAACGTTTGTATGGGAAATAGAAAAATGCTGTTTTGAGGATTTTCCCGGCAATTATTCGAATTTTTCTCACCTTTTAAACCTTCCCTAGACCTCCACGAATAATTCAAGACCAAGATAAGATAAATCCGTTCAGCCGTTCTCGAGTTTTAGCGAGACTAACGAACAGCAATTGATTTTTATATATATAGATTATTTCAACGTCCTTGATTTCAGTTATTAAAAAGTTTCGACAAGAATGTACACTGAAATAAATTTGCTTTAGCAAAGTACCAATTTAGCTCGGCTAAAAATTATTCGGCTGCGTTCAATCAAGTCATATCTAAAATATCCAATAAAGCTTTGCTAGGATTATACAAGCAAATATTGTTAAATATTCTTGGCTATTATTAATAAGTACTTATCAATTTCTAAATGGCCAACTCGGTAAATAGTACCCTTAGTCCTTACCGAATTTGGTTCAAAACAGACAAGCTTACGTTATTATTTCATGATAATTAGATTATTTAATTTTAAACATAATCAGTAATCACAGTAGGCTAAAAGTTACAACGAGTTCGGTTATAAACAGACAACGTTACATTACTATTAAATAATAAGTAAGTTGTTTAATTTTAGACATAATCACAGTTGTCTAATATTTACAACGAGTTCGGTTAAAAACACACAAGGTTACATTGCTGTATTATGTTAAGTACGTTACTTAATTTTAAACACAAATTTACATGGCTAATATTAAGTAAATCGCTATGATGCATACAACCGTGTTGCTTAGTAAAGGCAAAGAAGGTACTCATCCATTGGTAAATAAGCACAACTCGGAAATTAACAACAAAGTAAGCGAATACTATTTTTAACCGAGTAACTTGATAATAAATAAACAAGGATTAGGCTGTGGGCCCATGTGAAGCCGCCAAATTCGGCCATTTGTGTTAAATCACTGCAGCGTGACGGACGTGTCTATAGTGTCTATTGAAGCGCCGCCGCCTCACATCTAGAAGACAGGTTAAACTTATAAATTTTTTCATCATTTTGAAGTGTTACCAAACTATTCTTGTTTCTGGATGTGGGGCGGCGTTTGCTATACCTATCCATATTTTTCAGGAGTTTTGAATACAATTAATAGTACCTAGTGCTATACTTAAGAGCTCACCTGACTCTAAAAATCAAACATCGTCCTTCTCTCTTCACACTCACGCCCGTCTTTCATATGCCAGGTGAAAAGGACGGCGCGGAATCATCGCCGAGTTAGTTTTACTTGAATAAAAGACGAACTATAATGATTATGAAAAAAGTGTTTTGAGCAAATTTAGGTTTTATCAATACCCTTTTAGATATTAAAAAATATTTAAGAAAAGACAGCAAACTTCGAAGATCCGAGCATGAGCATAAATGTGTCTAAAACAAGGTTTTTTGTAAAAAAGAAACTATCGAGCAATTTTTGAGTAATCGTGTTTTCGTCTTGAGCATTTAATATTTATGAACTGAAGTTACTTGTGTCAAAAAATCAGTTTTCTAGACCTTACAGATTTTGAGATCTAGGTTAAAGTATGTAGCCAAGTTAGGGTCATATGGACTCTTAACCGCGGTGGTGACGTGACAAGTAGGTACCTATGTGGAAAGATGGATGAAGAGGTTGAAAATCTTCTTACGGCGTGGAACTTGGAAGAATATATAGAAGTTTTTAAAGGTAAGTACCTACACATCAACTCCTTCCTTAACTTATATAAAAGTAGGAGGGAACGTAACTACCTGTTGCCATGTTTAATGATATATTTCTTAAATTACAGAAAATTCAGTAACATCTTTATCCCTTCCCATGCTTACTGAAAGTATGATTAAGGAGATGATTCCATTAATCGGACCCAGAGCAATATTTTCCAAAAATTTAGAGGTTTATAAATCTAGTATGCACCCTAATGCAAATAATGAAAGTGTAAGTGAGGGCGTTTTCCCACGAGCCACGACACCGCACGACAAAATGCGGTGACGATTCCGAGAGCCACACATTTCTATGGACCGTGTACTCACGCAGCACGACACATTTTTGCAACCACAATTCGCTATGTTGTTTACTTTTTTTACGTCCGTGGTTGTTACGTTTTTTTGTCGTGACGATTTAGCGACTATGTAGAACCTGTTTAAGCTTGCACACGGCGCGACAGACCGCACGACACGACAGTTCAGCCCCCCTAGACAAGTGGCATTCGATTTCAAGCGTTTCGCTTGCGATAAACGATACTCGTAATGAGCTAGGGCCGCGTCGCGCAGCCGCCTCGCTCTCCGCACGCGGACGCACCGCGAAGCACTGTGCACGGCCTTAGCTCGTTATCGTTCATCAATTGCGAAACTTGAAAACTACTTTAATATTTAATAATAATATTATTATTAAATAAAAAAATGAGAGGGGCTCCCATACAAAAAAGACAAATTTGGGCATAATTTTGCTCTATAATGGTATGAAACCCTTCGTGGCGAATCCGACTCGCACTTGGCCGATTATTAAATATTAAGTATGTACTTTTTATAACCATTAGTATGCCGTCTAACATTGCAACACTGTATTCTCTAGTTACCAAGTTACCCAAGTGAGCAGAATAAAATATATACACTTGCGTGCAAAAAAATCGACCCACCCCGCGCATTTCTATTCAAGTCGCTATATCTTAAAAAGTTATAGTTATTTATTATTTCTTTTTATTAATAATGCGAGTTAATATGATAGGGAATGTGTACATTTACTCTACATTTTCATTTCCAACATGCTTGACTACAAACGACACACATCACTAAGCACCCCCATCACTCAGTTTTTTAATCGTTAATTGAACGGTTTTGTTCTGTATGAAAAATCGGTCAAATCTAATTGTTTTTGTTTTGACTTTTGTCTTGATTTTTATTGATTTATTGTTCATTTAACTTAATTTTAAACGTAATTTCTTTGTGGCGAAATGGATATTACTCCAAATAAAGCCTCTCAAGCAAGGGCTTTTCTAAAAGCTGAATTTAGACAACGAGTTGTGGCTAGAAGTCTAAAGAGTATACCGAAGTATTCTAGAGACTCTAAACTTTACCATGCGACCATGTTCAGGAAGACATTGGGCTACATTTGAACGTGATGACCGTTTTAAGGTGTCAACGTCCTTGCGGAATCGACATCTCATTTCAGTTCAAGTGCAACGACGGACAAGAGAAGTCGGATGAGTTACAGTAATTGAGTAGACTGTACGACGAAGACTTGCAGCCAGCTGTTTGACTTCACAAAAACTGGCTAACGGTCCAAAATTAGCCCCAGCACACAGTCAAGCGCTGCTTAGTTTCGCACGTTCTCATGTCGATTTTTCATTGGAGCAATGGCGAGTCGTGCTCCTTTCTGATGAAAGCTAAATCAGTCTTTATGGTAAAGATGGTCGCAGAAAAGCATACCGTTGATAAGGAGAATGACTTACGCAGGCGTGCATTGACGAAAGGCTTCCATTTGGTAGGTGTTCGGGGACTGTATGGGGCGAGATTTCTTTTGATGCATAAACCAATCTTGAGTTCGTAACCGGGCCACGCCTTGGCACTTTGAGTACCTATCGATACATTCAGGGCGTACTAGGACACCATGCGGTGCCATGTGCTGGTTTTGTTGATGAAGGTTTCATATTGATGTAGAACAATGCTCGACCGCACGTTGCTGCGAAAGTTCGTCAATATCTCTCCGACGTCGAAATTTCGGGTTTGGACTGGCCAGCAAGGAGTCCTAACCTTAATCCTATTGAGCACCTATGGGGAGAACTCAAAAGGAGGGTCAGGGCACGGGATCTTGCCGCAGATACCCTTCAGGACCTCCAGGTGGCTGTACAAGAAGATCGGCATGGTATCGCTCAGGAGTCATAACTTTGATAAGGTCAAGGAAAACCCGGATGGAAACCTAAATTAGGGTAATGGGTGGCACTATGAGCTATTGAAATCAATTTGTTAGTGTTTTTTACAAGAAAGATGTCATTAATCGCCTACTGAAATGTTATGCCAAACTGACCGGTTTTTGTTTTAAGGCTGTAGAATTAGTAAACAATTTACAATTACAATAACTATAGCAATAATTAAATCCTTATTGTACTACCTTTAAAAAGATTCCAACATTTATTTAATACTAATTATATTTCTTGATTTATTACCGTTTGAATCATAAGGAGAGAGGTGGGTCGATTTTTTTGCACGCAAGTTTATATAATATAGTCTGTCAAGAAAGTTATGACAGGCGGGAAAATTTTTAAATGAAATAAAAAATATGAAAACTTTATTAATTGGAGATAAAAATGTGCAAGGTGACAATATTTAAAATGTAATAAGCGTTCTCTGTGAAAATACATAATTGAGTATATTATTAAGGTATTTTGCTTTAAGTACATTATGCTGTTTAATTTATTTATAATAAGTACTGTTATTTTATAACGTAGGACATTTTTTTTCCCTGCTACGGCAAAGGCAAATTAATAAAGAAAATTAAGATAATAATATGTACTCTATTACTATTAAAACACAACCTGTAACTATACAAATAAGTGATAATACTTTAGGGTGTGTACTTGCTCCTTGTAGAGAGTTCACTGTGAAAGTAGCAGCGCTGAAAGACCAACATTTTTTTTTCACTTTTGTATGGGCAAGGGCCCGAGCGTCACGAGATTCCCCAACCCAAAAAACGCAAATCTACTGACGCTTTTTTGGTATAGGTAAAATGTAGTCCGGGTTCCCTTGAACAATTTTTTTTATTACTACCTATCAAGCTAATTTTTCGTGAGTAGCTTCATTTTGATAAGTCGAACAACAATTTCCTCTGCAAAACATTCTCGAAAGTGGTAGCTTACAGAGATAGAAAGGATTTAATATTTTGATTTGATGGTCCTAAAATATGGATTGTTCTATTTTTAGGACAATGTTACTCTTAAATTATATAGTTGTATTAACCTATCAATATACAAAAAATCTGCTGATTAGGGTTCCGTTTTAGGGTTCCGAAGTCAACCAAGTTTTGTTGATTAATCAGCGTCGATCACGACGAGAATACGGATCCGCCATCCCTGACTCCGTCATATGTAATTTACGTAATATACCTACTATATATTATACCTACGGACGAACATTTAAACTACTCCTTTTTTGGAAGTCGGTTTGAAAATAGTATGACAGTTAATCAGTGCCTACAGTCACTGTGTTTGTCGTCCGTCTACGCCAAATCGCTGTGATTATTTTAGTTGTCTCCCACCAGAAAATATTATGTGGGGGCGACAATGTATTGCGCTCTTACAGAATGCAAAAATTGTGTGTCATTGCCAGATTGTTTATAGTACAGTCTGTTCAATTAAAACGCGCCAAGGTAATATTATTAAAACAAAATAATATAATCTAAGTAATGGGGATTGTCCATTTTTTAATTTTGCTCATTACAAAAACATTTCGAGGAATAAGGTCAGTGATCGTTTTTCTGTATATAAACGAAAAAAATACCCATTAGTTACTTATATTTTTGAACAAATACGTTGAACCTTTGTTTGACCTTCAATGGCGTTAAATTAGCAATAAATTCTACCAACATTACGTTTCGAACTTTTGGTAAGCTTCTCGTATCAGCTTTCACATAATGAGAACGACGAACCAGCCATTATAAATGAGATTGAATGGAAATTTAAAACATATGCAGAGGTCAATTGGCGGCCGATGATGACGTCAGAGCGAAACGTTAAAAATTTATTGAGAAAAAACTAGCCAATGAATTTCAAAATTATTTAATTTATATTCTTAAAATACCCTATTTTAACGAAAAAAAAAATAAAAAGTACATGTGATTTTTTTTGGACAATGCCCATTGTTTCACCAATAATTGATTTTCCTAGTTTAGGTCTAGTCTATTTTTGTCAGATATATATATTTAACAGGCACAAGTTGTATAAACATCAAAACAATACTTAACCAACATTAAACCAATATTTCTTTAATCAATAAAGTTCAAGTTCAAGAGGTGTTTTTGTTGGAAAAAGTTACTTATCTACCCGTGTTTCGGGTTTGTTTATACTCCGTCAAGAAAGTCATGACAGGCGGAAAAAATTTCTAAACGTAATCACGCTTTTATGGTGTATTTTTTTCTTTGTATTTTCACAGAGAACGCTCATTACATTTTAAATATTGTCACCTTGCACATATTTATCTCGAATTAATAAAGTTTTCATATTTTTTATTTCATTTAAAAATTTTCCCGCCTGTCATAACTTTCTTGACAGACTATATTATATAAACTTGCGTGCAAAAAATTCGACCCACCTCCTTATGATTCAAACGGTAATAACTCAAGAAATATAATTAGTATTAAATAAATGTTGGAATCGTTTTAAAGGTAGTACAATAAGGATTTAATTATTGCTATAGTTATTGTAATTGTAAATTGTTTACTAATTCTACAGCCTTAAAACAAAAACCGGTCAGTTTGGCATAACATTTCAGTAGGCGATTAATGACATCTTTCTTGTAAAAAACACTAACAAATTGATTTCAATAGCTCATAGTGCCACCCATTACCCTAATTTAGGTTTCCATCCGGGTTTTCCTTGACCTTATCAAAGTTATGATGAACTCCTGAGCGATACCATGCCGATCTTCTTGTACAGCCACCTGGAGGTCCTGAAGCGGCAAGAGTCCGGGCCCTGACCCTCCTTTTGAGTTCTCCCCATAGGTGCTCAATAGGATTAAGGTTAGGACTCCTTGCTGGCCAGTCCAAACCCGAAATTTCGACGTCGGAGAGATATTGACGAACTTTCGCAGCAACGTGCGGTCGAGCATTGTTCTACATCAATATGAAACCATTAACAAAACCAGCACATGGCACCGCATGTTGTCCTAGTAAGCCCTGAATGTATCGATAGGTACTCAAAGTGCCAAGGCGTGGCCCGGTTACGAACTCAAGATTGGTTTATGCATCAAAAGAAATCTCGCCCCATACAGTCCCCGAACACCTACCAAATGGAAGCCTTTCGTCAATGCACGCCTGCGCAAATCATTCTCCTTATCAACGGTATGCTTTTCTGCGACCATCGTTACCATAAAGACTGATTTAGCTTTCATCAGAAAAGAGCACGACCCGCCATTGCTCCAATGAAAAATCGACATGAGAACGTGCGAAATTAAGCAGCGCTTGACTGTGTGCTGGGGCTAATTTTAGACCGTTAGCGAGTTTTTGTGAAGTCAAACAGCTGGCTGCAAGTCTTCGTCATACAGTCTACTCAATTACTGTAACTCATCCGACTTCTCTTGGCCGTCGTTGCACTTGAACTGAAATGAGATGTCGATTCCGCAAGGACGTTGACACCTTAAAACGGTCATCACGTTCAAATGTAGCCCAATGTCTTCCTGAACATGGTCGCATGGTAAAGTTTAGAGTCTCTAGAGTACTTCGGTATACTCTTTAGACTTCTAGCCACAACTCGTTGTCTAAATTCAGCTCTTAGCAAAGCCCTTGCTTGAGAGGCTTTATTTGGAGTAATATCCATTTCGCCGCAAAGAAATTACGTTTAAAATGAAGTTAAATGAACAATAAATCAATAAAAATCGAGACAAAACAAAAACAATAAGATTTGACCGGTTTTTCATGCAGAACAAAACCGTTCAATTAACGATTAAAAAACTGAGTGATGGGGGTGCTTAGTGATTTGTGTCGTTTGTAGTCGAGCATGTTGGAAATGAAAATGTAGAGTAAACGTACACATTCCCTATCATATTAACTCGCATTATTAATAAAAAGAAATAATAAATAACTATAACTTTTTAAGTTATAGCGACTTGAATAGAAATGCGCGGGGTGGGTAGATTTTTTTGCCCGCAAGTGTACATATTTTATTCTGCTCACTTGGGTAACTTGGTAACTAGAGAATACAGTGTTGCAATGTTAGACGGCATACTAATGGTTATAAAAAGTACATACTTAATATTTAATAATCGGCCAAGTGCGAGTCGGATTCGCCACGAAGGGTTTCATACCATTATAGAGCAAAATTATGCCCAAATTTGTCTTTTTTGTATGGGAGCCCCTCTCATTTTTTTATTTAATAATAATATTATTATTAAATATTAAAGTACACATAAAAATAAGGATTGAGTGAAAAATTCAAGTACCTACCTGATGCTATTATTGATATAGAGCAAAAAAAGACAAAAAAAAACACATTTGTTGTATGGGAGCCCCCCTTAAATATTAATGTTATTTTGTTTTTGGTATTTGTTGTTATAGCGGCATACAATATGTGAGTTGCTATTACCGTTCTTGAGTTACAGACTGGAGACATACAGACGGACAGACAACGAAGTTTTAGTAATAGGGACCCGTTTTTACCCTTTGGGTACGGAACCCTAAAATATTATCAGTCCTTCAGCCGGCTTGGTCGGTCGCTGCCAAATTGTTTTTTTTTTTTTATGAGCGGTCGCTTTCGGAAAATCTCAAAATCCGTAGACAGTAGACACTTAATGGCTACACTAATTACTTTTGATATACTATGTAATAGAGCTAGTCGATATACCCTAGAGATAGGGCTATTATAAAGAGACCTCTTAAAACGCCTCCGTGGTCCAGTGGCTTAGAGCGAGACTCGGAGGTCGTGGGTTCTATTCCCGCGTTGGAAACATGTTATTTCCTTTATAAGGACAATGCAGGCTGACTATCTGATTGTCTGACAAGTAAGATATGTGGTCGTGTAGGACGAAATGCAATTTATGTATTAATACTTATATTGTGGATAATGGTGTTGGTTGCGTAATTACCTTAATTTCATTGTTTACTTATGTCGTGTTAGTATTAAGCATGTACGCAATTGTTTGTTGTCCCAAATAAAATTAAATAAAAATAAAATAATACTGTATTGACTATTGAATATTCGGTGTCGATTCAGCTTCAAGGTACTGATCCAAATTGCGGACCAAACAAACCGAACTCGACAGTCGACTGAAGGTCGTGGCTTTGCAATAAGACGATACATAGGTACTAGTTTTGAGATTGGAATATTTGGGATGTAGCATGTAGCATGCTGCATGAGTGAAAATAGATTAATATAGAGTCGAGTTTAAAATAATTAATTTATACCATTGAGTACATGTACTTAACAAAATTATAAAATATGGATATTGTATATTGTAAGATTTCTTGTTCTCTTCTAGCCCCTGACCATGGTTTCTCTGTTCCCACCGGCCACCTAGGGCTGCTTCGCGGGCTCTGGCGTGTGGGAAGTTACGACGAATCGTTCTCCGAAACTTCAAAAGTGCGATGTAGGCTAATAATAATTGTGGGTACCGCTACAAGTGAACGCCTGCAACGATTTTGGTCAATCAGAGCTTGGTTAGTACAACGTGTTTGTTTTCTTAGGGCCGTTCCCAATATTCAATCTAACTCTGGTTTGACATACGACCGATCGCAGCTATCATTGAATTGACATAAAATATATGTCTCTAATGTCTAATATGAGCTATTTCTATGTCTAGTAGGGCAAAACCAGATAGATCAAATATTGGGAACGGCCGTAAAACACATACCTTCTTACTAATGAACACATAATATTTACACACTATATTTTATAACTATTGACGGTTCGCTGTATCTGCACAATTATAGGTATCTGTTATGTAAGTTTTGCAATGTACAGTCTTCGCTTTGTAAATATTTTATACCGATCTGGTGGCACGAGCCACGTGCTCAATGATCCGTCGATCAAAATGTCTTCAGAAAATTGAATCTTTCGTGCACAAACAAGTCAAAAAGTTAATAGCTCGGAACCGTAGCTCGGAACAAAATAATAAATGGTGAATTTCGTATTTTCTTCGTTTCATGCCCTATCTCCAAAATAAAAGCCGAGACCCGAGCAAAAGAAGTTCGTGTGTAAACAAAATATTTTCTCATAAATATTTTTCCAATAAATAGCCTCTTTCAATGAACTTAGATTTGAGGCCATGACGATGAGCGATATTTAGAAAGAGATAAAACGTTGTATTTGCATTGTAATGGTTAAAGTATTATACAATATAACTAGACGACCCGGCAAATGTTGTTTTGCCATATAAATTATTTCTTGTATCAATATAAAAAGTAGATAAAAACTATTCTCAGGTCTAACTAAAATACATACAAAATTTCATTAAAATAGGTTGAACCGTTTTCTAAGAGAGGAGACAAACACTGTGACACGAGAGTTGTTTTATTTGTTAAAAATAAACATAAGTAATAATATTATGACTTATGAGGTTTGGTAAAATTCATTCCCGATTTATAGGTTTACTACACAGAAATGTGGTTTACTAGCTGTTGTGTCCGCGTGGTGGAAGCCTGCGTTACTGCAAAGTTTCCTCAAAATCCATCTAATAAACAAAATTGGTGTCCAAAGCTTCCTCAAACATTTGACCCCTCCTTACATTAAAATCAAAATACTTACCCAAAAACCGCACATGTTTGATTATTTTAAACAATATTTATTATTTAAGCAGCGAGGCCATCTGGGCCAGCAATTTTCTGTATCAAACATGAATAATAATCCATACTAATATTATACTGGACCTGGTGACGTACAACGGACGAACGCTTAGACTCGAAGACCACCTAGTCGAACTGGAGGTAGAATTGGAAAAAATCCGTTGGCACGTATTAGGGTTGTGCGAGGTCCGAAGACAAGGGGAAGACACCATGACTCTGCCATCAGGTCACCTTTTCTAATTAGGTTTGTTTAAAATCAATTAAAATTAAAAGGTAAGAAGAATAACAAGATAAATAATGTTATGTAAAGTTAGTACTCGGTCGGGGGGGCGCCGCGCCGCTACCGGATGATGAAAGTAAATAAATCATTCGTTTCGGCATTAGGTATCTATGTATTGACTTAATCAATCATCGAAAAATCTTATTTTCGACCCTTGTTGGCTTGCCGTAGTTGAGTAAATAAATAAGTACATAGTCACTCTAAAGACACTAAAAATAGTTCTAGCTATAATTATAATACATTAAGTACATAATAGTTATAATTTATTATGTTTAATTATAATTTTAATATGTACTAGCTACTAAATAAATAAGTACATAGTCGTAGTTGAGTAAATAAATAAGTACATAGTCACTCTAAAGACACTAAAAATAGATTCTAGCTATAATTATAATACATTAAGTACATAATAGTTATAATTTATTATGTTTAATTATAATTTTAATATGTAATAGCTATTTCACCGAGCTTTGCTCGGTATTCGATAAAACACGAATAAAATGACATTTTCTAAAAATAATTCCTAGCTAGATCGATTTATCGCCCCCGAAACTCCCTATATACTAAATTTCATGAAAATCGTTGGAGCCGATTCCGAGATTCCAATTATATATATCTATAGATATATACAAGAATTGCTCGTTTAAAGATATAAGATAAGATGATACTTTATTTACGTCGTTTCCGCGCACTGACTCCCGCTACTTATCATAATAATCAACAAGGCAGTAAAAATATGACATTGTCGTTATTGTTTTTTAAGGTTAAAAACGGGACCCTATTACTGAGACTTCGTCCTTCGTCTGTCCGTCTGTCTCCAGGCTTTAACTCAAGAACCGCTATAGCTAGGATTCTGAAATTTTCACAGATTCTGTATATCTGTTGCCGCTATAACAACAAATACTAAAAACAAAATATACTGGCACAGCGGATAGCAATTGCCATCCAACGTGGCAATGCTGTCAGCTTGCTGGGCACTCTGCCAGGTGGGGACGACCTGGGAAAGTTTTTCTTTTTATAGCTTTATACTTTAAGTTTGTATATATTTATAAATATACTTAATTAATATTTAAATGCATTCCATACAACAAACGTGATCTTTGTTGGCCTTTTTTGCTCGATATCAATAGTGGCAAAAGGTAGGCACCGTAAAATTTCACAAACTCCTCATTTGTATACAGTTTACTTATATAATTAATAATAAAATTAAAATAAAATAATTATTTAATTGTGTTTTTGTAACACTATACAAAAACAATTTTCAGCCTATTTTCAACCGACTTAAAAAAGGAGGTTATCAATTCGACGCGTATGTAATTTTTGCAGAGCTACCCAGTTTTCGTATAATATTATGTTAGTCTATATCAGCGTCTGAACAAATGTGCCAAATTTCAAAAGTGTATGAATGTATATAATTATGTATGTATGTATATGTATCTATGTATGTAGGTATGTTTTTATGTTTGTGTTCGCATATCTCCGGAGCAACATGTCCGATTTGAGTAATTCTTTTTTGTTGTACTAGTTATGGTTCAAGTATATACTGCAAGTTTCATGAACAGGAAATTAAATACGTTTTCACGACGTAATAACTAGAATTTCCATAATTATATATAAAAAAGTACTCTGTGAACTAGACAGCGAATGTATCTGTGAGCCCACCGATAATAATAGACCTAGCCCGCCAGCACCCGCGCCCCTTTAAATTACACGAGCACTCGCGCGTAGAGTATTTTGCTCACGTTTATAAATGTCGTCAAATCCAGGTTTCACAAAGTAATATTTTTGCTTCCTTCATTTCCTTCATTCTATTAAATAAAGTACACTTTGTTTATTATTTAAAAAATATAAATTTAAAACTTTATCAACATTTTTATTTTTTAAATTTTCATTAACATTCACGACAAGATTTTTTTCAAAATTTCAAAAGCATGAAGTAAAAAAAATCACAAATAAAAATGTTTTCAAAAAAAATTTTAGACATGTGGGAAGTATTAATTTTCATTATATTTCCAAACTTTACACATATCACAAGATGTATGACTTTGCTCGGTTGAGTCGGTACATAAAAATATTTGGCAGTCAGTGTAGGCCCCTTCGGTTTTTGCGTCTTGGGCAAACCACTCAAATTCTAAAATATATTTGGTTTTCTTGTCCCAGTAACTCAGATTCTAGTATTAAACATTTCATCAAGATAAAATACGATGTTTCTGTAGAAGATAAACAAGGATTGCAAGGTACTTTGGATATGACCACAACAAAATGCATTCATCTTTTCGATCTCGATATAGATATTATACGTTATAGCTTTCCGTAACAGTAATTTAAAACCATACTTTTACATAAAAGTAGCAGTAAAACTATCAATATCATGTCGATGTCCGAATGCGGTTTCGAAATTAATAGAGATTTTAGTGTTCAATTCATGCTTAAAATACATTCCTTCATCCGTGCCTTCAACCGAGGTATTTACGTTTTCGAATAATTTTCGATCGATTTCGATCAAATCAAATCTTTTATTTTGCATATTATATTATTACAAGATGACATATATTACATACGTGGGAGAGCCATGCTTCGGCACGAATGGGCCGGCTCGACCGGATAAATACCACGTTCTCACAGAAAACCGGCGTGAAACAGCGCTTGCGCTGTGTTTCGCCGAGTGAGTGAGTTTACCGGAGGCCCAATCCCCTAACCCCTACCCTATTCCCTTCCCTACCCTCAACTATTCCCTTCCCTTTCCTTCCCTACCCTCCCCTATTACCCTATTCCCTCTTAAAAGGCTGGCAACGCACTTGCAGCTCTTCTGATGCTGCGAGTGTCCATGGGCGACGGAAGTTGCTTTCCATCAGGTGACCCGTTGGCTCGTTTGCCCCCTTATTTCATAAAAAAAAAAAATGACGCGCCTGCAACTCCATTGCGCCGCAATTCATTTATAGCGCGGAAACCGTACATTATCCCGGGACCCAAGTATATCCATTGCAAATTTTAGCAAAATCTGATCGGCGATTTGAGCGTGAAGATGACAGACAGACCGATAGACACATTCGCATTTATAATATTAGTAGGGATGTGTTATATTGGGTAACCACATGGGATATTTTGGGCATGCAAAAACTATTTTTTACTTTTTATTTTTTATATTATTTATTTAACGAAAAACCGCAGATAAACGAATTGTTAAAAAATTGGCAAAAACATTTCGCATATCAGACGGATGTTAAGTGATATGTAATTCCGAATATCCGTTAGTGGATAAGACATAGTTAATGAGGATCCATTCATACGTCTGTTTTCTCTGACTGAACTCTGAAGCGTCAGTGTTCGCGCGAATTTCGCACCAAGTGGACCTATCTCGTGCTAAAATGAACTTCGTGCGCGTGTTTATCGTCGCTAGTTTTTAGTTTGTTTAGCCGCTATTTTTAGAAAATTAGTCGCTAGTTTAATTTATTTAGGCGATACTTTTAGTTAATTAGCTGCTAGTTTGAAAGTGAAATGTGTGAAAACTGACACCATGGAGTTTCTCCGCGGGAACGAAACTTACGATGACTTTTTCAACCGGTGCAACAACCTCACTCACTTCGACTGCAGCGAGGAGGAGATGCTATGGTGGTTGATGGGGGCTCGCCGGCTGCCCCTGAAGGAGATAGTGCCACTGACCATTCTCCTAGTGGTGATATTCACCACGGGGGTGGTGGGCAATGTGAGTGTGTGTGTGGTGATCGTGCGGAACCCGGGCCTGCACACCGCCACTAACTACTACCTGTTCAGCCTCGCCGTCAGTGACTTGCTGCTGCTGTGTTTTGGTAAGCATTTTGAATATTAGAAGCAAATAGAATATAATCACTACGTTTTAATTAGAAGATAAGTACTAGGTAAGTACTTAATAAATAAATAAAATATATTTTGTATTCAAGATAGGTATTATAATTCAAAAATAAAATACACTTTTTAACAGACTTCAAAAAAAGGAGGTTATCAATTCGACGCGTATACAGTATGTAATATTTGCAGACTGGCCAGTTTTCAAGAATGGCAAGAATTATAAATTTTGCTATAAAAATATGTTTCTCGGGACTCAAAGTATCTCCATACCAATATGCGGCCGGTCTAAGACCTATCTATACTTTACATTATATAGATTATGGGCTGGCCGCATACATCACGTTTTCCGTATTCGATTTCCTTATGAGGAATTACGATTTGGAATTCCGTGAGACTAGCGCAAACGTTCGTTTTTTCTTGTTGACTACGGAACCCTTATAGTTTCGGTCTGTCCGTCCGTCCGTCCGTCTGTCTGTCCGCGGTTTTGCTCAGAGACTATAAGTCCTTAATATAAGAATTCAAAAAATCTTAAGGTTTTGTGTGTTTTCCTAATAATTTTATTGGTTTCTATAAATGAATAAAGAAATATTATATTTTCCATGGCTCAGCAATTCGACGCGTATACAGTATGTAATATTTGCATATTACAAACATTATATAAAACTAGATGTCCCGCGCGGCTTCGCCCGCGTAAATTAGGAATTTTACGGAAACCGTACATTTTCCATTTTCCCATAAAGAATAGCTCTTATATTCCTACTCCCTTCACTTGGTCTACTCTATATATTATGTGCCAAATATTGCCATAAAAATTGCTCCAGTAGTTCGTAATTCTAATATTTCCCACGTTTTTCCCACATTTTCCTGAGTTTCTTCGGTCTGGAGTTCTCTCAGCACCTTCCGAACCACGGTATACCAGGTATACCTTGGTGCAAAATCTTACTTGTTGGTAGCATATGCTTAGAATACTTCTCACGAAACCGAAGTCACCACATGTTTCCATATAAATTTTGAGGAGTTCCCTCGATTACTTATGCATCCTTCATCCGATCACCACTTTTGTGCATTTAATACCAAATTGGGATGATACCCTATATACCAAAAGAAAAATTTTGAAAATCGGTTAACAAACGGCGGAGTAATCGTTGAACATAAGAAAATGAACATAACACCTCCCCCATTTTGAAAGTCGGTTAAAATTGTAGCCTATGTGTTATTCTGATGTATAAGCTATATTATTGTAAAGTTTCATTAAAATCCGTTTAGTAGTTTTTGCGTGAAAGAGTAACAAACATCCATACATCCACACATCCATACATCCAAACAAACTTTCGCCTTTATAATATTAGCAGGACTAGCATAGCGGTACTACGGTTTTGCTGAAATAGTTCTCTCGGCCTGTGGCGACCCACAAGTTGGAAAACACTAATCTAAGGAAATAAATAATAATATTATAATTTATAACTATTTTTTTTATTTATTTATTGATACACAAAAATTAATATACAGTTAACAAATAACAGTGTTAAAAAGCCCATACTGGGCTTGTGCTAACACGGCCTCACGGGATATAATAAGTAACGCTACAATGGAAAAATTAAGTAACCTACGGCTAACATATCTTCTAGTACATTTTTTATTACATAAGCATTCACCTGTTCATCACACTGTAATCATCACATAATAATAAAATGATGTCGCACGCCGAATGCCGAATCACTGAATAATAAAACCACCATGTAATGAGCATAGACATAAACTGAGCATCATAAAATATACTAATTAAAAACCTCAACTTTTTTACTACCCATGAACCTACGTAAGTTTATTTAATTGCATAAAGGTGAATGCCCAAAAATGTATGGACCAAAAACCCGTAATCGATTCAAACCATTTATATGGGGCATAGTAGACTACATATACTGTATCCCAAATACAATGTCCTTTTTGGATTAACCAATCACCAAGTACTTTAAAAACGATCGTAACCAATTGACTTTTCTTATAGGAATCTATGATATTTAGGACATGATGCTACAAACGATATTGTGACGATTAGTACGTAGTAAAAACACATATTTTATACTAGCTTAGTGTCAAATTTAAAAACTTTTTAAAACCCTGGTAAGTGGTACCCCTCTTAGGGCCGCGCTACACCGGAATGGCAGCACTGAAAGTGCTCGCCTCGCCGCTGCCATTCCGGTGTAGCGCGGCCCTTATCTTCTATCTATCTTATCTTTATTCGTTTTGCCGCATTCTAACGCTGATATAGAGCGATTGTTTAGCATGATGAATGTTGTCAAGACTTAACAGAGAAACCGGATGAAGTTTGATCGCCTTTCTTTCGTGCAAACTGCAAGGTTAGCACGCGAAGGCAAATGCTGTAATAACAACATAATACCAAATACCGTATTACAAAAATTAGAACTAAAGAAATTTATTCTTCACAAACTGAACAAGTAAATGACAATGATTCCTCTAAAGACGTTCATCTTTACTCTTTAGTTAAGTACCTACTTATGCATAGGTACTATCAGAGGAGTTGATTCCTTTGCAAATCGGGGACCTAAGTAGTTTGGTTGCGTTACGTCAAACCCAGCTGACAGATCACAATTAACATTGATGATTGAATTGACATATTCGACCAAATAACGTTGGTCTGTCAATTGCATAGGAATCAACTTCCTCGATGGTACATAATAATAATAATTTTTATTATTTCATAATAATATTGTATTATTTTCAAATTATATTCAGATAGGTTGTTGTTGTCTTTACGTTATTTGTTGGAATTCTGGTGGTTTGAGAGCCGATTTAGGTTTTAGCGGTTTCTGGTGGTTTACGCTGCTGAATTTGGTGGGTTAGTAAAAAAAAAGTTGGCAACACTGACTAGATGTCACCCTGTCCTCTTGTCTTTTGCCGCTCTTGCGCTTCTGTATAATACACAAGAGCAATAATTATAATTGCCTAATATTGCATCCGGCCCTTTGAAAACCACTGTCTAGTGAAATATAGTCAAGTCTGGCTATATTTTAGTCCGACGAGAGTTAAACCCAGTGTGAAAATAATGTAAGTATGAAAAATTATTCATATATTTGACGCGGACGAAGTCGTGGGCTAAAGCTAGTGAGAAATATATATCCAACAGATTAATATACCCTTTATATACCTGGTTTTTAAGGATAGCTCCATAAAGTAACGTTAATTACTATTGATTTTGTGAACATAAGTCGCAAAAATAAATATACTAAAATAATCGTAGGTCAGCTCCGATATTACTTAGAACAATTTTTATTACTAATATATGTTTCTCTAATGTAGTGCTACAAAATAGTATTGGTTTAATCCCTGGCCGCTGGAAAAAAGTGACGCCACAGGTCCATACAAAGTTACTCAATGCCCTTTTGAGGAGTTCCCTCGATTACTTATGGGTCCTTCATCAGATCACCACTTTTGTGAATATAATACCAAATTGGGATGATACCCTATATACCAAAAGAAAAATTAAAAAAATCGGTTTACAATATAATAATAATAATAATAATAATAATATCTATGGACGCTTCACACCACGTCAGTCTGGCCCCGTGGTAAGTACCTGAAGGACTTGTGTTACAGGTACCAGACAACGGAAATATATTTAATACTTTTATACTATACATATATTTAAGATTTTTATTATATGATACACATATTTAATACACATCCATGACCCAGGAACTTTTTGAAAACTTTTTGTTCCGTCGGCGGGATTCGCCCGCGACCCCCGGCTTGAGCTGCCAACGCGCTCACCACTGAGCCACAGAGGTCGTCACAAACGGCGTCGTTACAAACGGCGGAGTAAACGTTGAACATAAAAAAAACGAACATAACACCTCCCTCATTTTGAAAATCGGTTAAAATTGTAGCCTATGTGTTATTCTCATGTATAAGCTATATTTTATGATATAACGGGGCAAACGAGCAAACGGGTCACCTGATGGAAAGCAACTTCCGTCGCCCATGGACACTCGCAGCATTAGAAGAGCTGCAGGTGGCTTGCCGGCCTTTTAACAGGGTAGGGAAGGGAAGGGAAGGGAATAGGGGAGGGTATGGAAGGGAATAGGGTAGGGGAAACTCACTCACTCGGCGAAACACAGCGCAAGCGCTGTCTCACGCCGGTTTTCTATGAGAACGTGGTATTTCTCCGGTCGAGCCGAAGCATGGCTATCCCACGTATAATTCATCCCTTTATAATATTATACTAGCTTTCCCGGAAAACGTTGCTTTGCCATAATATAAATCAAGTATTACGCCCATATTATTTTATTGAAGTGACTAAATAAGTATGTTACCATGAAGGAAAGTATTCTATGCCCTTTCTCGGTACTCCAAGTATCTCCATACCTTTCAGCAAAATTGGTTCAGCGGTTGGCGTGAAGAGGTAACATACAAACACGCTTTCGCATTTATAATATTATGACATTTATAATTATGAATTACCAGACGTTCCGCAAAAAAAAAATTGCGTAATTTAGGAAACCGTACCTACATTTTTCCGCAAAAAAAATATCATTTTTTCTAAGGCTATTAGGCCATATATCTTAGCGTGATAAAATGTAGCCTAATAGCCTTTCTCGATAAATAGGCTATCTAACACTGAAAGAATTTTTCAAATCGGACCAGTAGTTCCTGAGATTAGCGCGTTCAATTAAGCCATTTCAAATAATTTCCGCCATTTTTTCCACACTTTTCTCTATTTATTAGCTCCTGTTAGTCTTAGCGTGATAAAATATAGCCAAATAGCCTTTCTCGATAAATAGGCTATATCTAACACTGAAATATTTTTTCAAATCGGACCAGTAGTTCCTGAGATTAGCGTGTTCAATTAAGCCATTTTAAATAATTTCTCCCGTTTTTTCCACACTTTCCTCTATTTCTTCGCTCCTATTAGTCTTAGCGTGATAAAAGCCTTTCTCAATAAATAGGCTATCTAACACTGAAATAATTTTTCAAATCGGACCAGTAGTTCCTGAGATTAGCGCGTTCAAATAATCCCTTTCAAATAATTTACCCCGGGTGTTCCACCCTTTTCTCTATTTCTTCGCTTCTATTACTATTAGCGTGATAACACAATATAGCCTGTAGCCCTCCTTGATAAATGGGCTATCTAACACTGGAAGAATTTTTCAAATCGGACCAGTAGTTCCTGAGATTAGCGCGTTCAAACAAACAAACTCTTCCCAATTATAATATTATAATATTATATTATATTCCATTGTAGCGTTACTTATTATATCCCGTGAGGCCGTGTTAGCACAAGCCCAGTATGGGCTTTTTAACACTGTTATTTGTTAACTGTATATTAATTTTTGTGTATCAATAAATAATAATAATAATAATGAGTATAAGTATAGATGAAGTATGAATTTTCCAACATTATATTATGGTGCATAGTCAGTCAAGGGGAAACTCACGATGTTTCACCATAAGGGTGGGGGGTCAAAATCGTTCCAACGTAACGCAATTTATGTACGTCTCCTTGTCTACGATAAATCTTTATTATACACCGTATTCTTTTGATGATAAAGCTTCTGTTTGTATCACACAAAGCACTTTAAAGACTTTCCTGGTTTATCAAATTTATCTCGTGTATAACATAATTTTGTGAGACATACGAAAGAGAAATAATGAGAAAACACTTTACGTTCAATTCAATTTGGACAGAATATTTTTTGTTGGCGGCGAGGTGGAAGCCAAAGTGCTCTTATAATCTGAGAGCTCCAGTCAAGGAGTTTATTCACTTTTGTTAGCGGATGTCAATGGACAAGCTACATGATATTATATTTATTTATTTTAATCGGTATATTATGTTAGTCACTATATATAATTTAAATAAGTGATTATTATATTTTAAATATTAATAAGTAAGGTACTTGATTTTGACAATTAGTTAGTTATAAATGGGCGGGAGGATTATTTACTTCCGTTATAACTTCCTCTTCTCATATTATCTAAAATATGAGAAGTACATTAATTAATATTTAGAATTATGTACTTAACTTATTCTTAGCCATTCTTAATTTTAATGTATTTCTTTATGATTTTGCTATATTTGAATTGTCAACGGAAGTTCGTTTCTTTTGTGTAAAATGGTATAAAAGCCAGCCATATTGCATTGATTGATTCTCTAATTAACTTTGAGACATGTAAGGTGAAACTCTGCTCGAATAAATATCGCTCAATGTATAATTCAAGACTTTTATTATTCTCTAACACTTTCTTATGAACTGAGATTAATGTTTCCTGACTTAATTTTTACCTGCCTATGGTGAAGCATTGTGATAATGATTTCGACAGACTATTGTGTGTACCTATAAAAAACGAAATCATGTTGTACCATTATCGTGATGTAACTTACAAACAGCGCCATCTATTATTAACTATTGGAACTAGCTTAACTTACGCATAAACAATAATTATTATCAATACAATATGAGCAGCTAGTCTACACGCATACCTCTAGTTGCTCGCATACAAACACCGAGCCGAAGTCTGCCGAACTTAAATGACGTTAGACGAATGTTAGGTGTTTTTTGTTACAGAATTTGATGTTTTCCATAAATTTTTGCATACACTCCTTACTAAGGAGTCCACAACAAATTGGTCCCCAACGTTCAGAGATCTCATCCCTAATCTTCGGCGTTTTTCGTTTGCCAAAGAACCCAAAGATTCTAAAATATCACTTGATAAAGATGGGATGGGTTCGACTGCATTGGGCACTGAGTCTGTCACCTTGAGAGGTTGAGACAGATGAATTATTATTTAGTAGTTCCGGTAGAGCGTCATGCTAATAAATCACTTCCGGTTGCTTCAGTTTCAAAAGGTATATGCACAACAATGTGTTTTTAAGTGAATAAAATTACTATGCACTTATATTCACAAACACTTAATAATTTATTAAATTATTTCACTGTTCACTTCACAAAATTAAAGCACTATAACTTAGTAAGAGATGTTTCGATGCCCGAATACTAGAAACGAATGAGGACCGATCTGCAATGAATCTCCGAGGTAAACTGGGGGGAGAAACCGGTGGCGGTGGGGTAAAAATCTTGCCATGGAAATGGCGCCATAGCCGCGCCATCTATTTTATTTTTTCAGGAAGCTCTGAAAAGTGTCCGATGCCGGAAGCTAGGGGCGAACTACCATAATAATTATAAAGTCTCGAGGATGCAGCGACGATTTATAATAATTATTAATGCAAAGTGATAAGCAGATAAACTTTCCTACAATATTAGTAGGTATTGAATTATGATCTACTATGGAACCACATTTGTGTAATACTAGGTGTACCCCACGGTGCTACCCGCTGAAATAAGTGTGATTTGCGATGATGTTTTTCCGCAGTAAAATGTAGTAATGTTAATCTAGGAATTCCAGGATGTCAGCTAACTCCATATCCATCAAAATAACTTTAGCCATTTAGACGTGAAAAAGTAACAGGCATATAAACAGCAACATACAAACATTAATATGAAGTATGATTAGTATGACTATTATCATATTGTACCATGTACGTTTTACAGACATTTCTCCCCAATTCCAATGGAATTTAAAAGCAAAATCAGTCAATAATTTCCAGCAAATTAAAAGGAATTTATAATTAATATCAATTAACATCTACTGACCGTTTAAAGTATCAAAATATTATTTAAACGATATCGAAATTAATTTGAAACTTAATAATAAACGAGAGCTTGAATTAATATTTTCAGTATAAAAGTAACATTTGCTTTGATGTATATTTTAACATTTTATACGAGTTCCCCATTATGATTTGAGATAATTTACTTAATGAATATAATATTATAATAATAGTGGCGCCAACAAATTCCATTGAAATATTTTACCAAGTCATTTTATATTCTGTGATTTACTTAATATGTGAAATTTGTAACCAAGCAGATAATAACTATCTTAAAATTAGTGTTTGTATTTGAAATAATATTCAGCAATAGACGTTTCTAGAAATAGACCGGCAATTTTATGGTCTTACAAGGTGAACTGGCAAATGTGGTTTTGCCATATTGGTACGTTTGAGAATAATTTATGCTTGAAAGCCTTAAAGCAAGTTGAGGTATTTTCAGGATCGTCTTCAGACAAACTTCAACGGCGCGATTCAGGTTAATGTGCGCTGTTTGGTCCACTAGACACTACAACGTTATTTTGGGTACAAATAGTAGATTTTCGCCACATAAGCACACATTAATCTTACTTATATCTTTAAACGACCAATTCTTGTATATATAATATATGTATATAATTGGAATCTCGGAATCGGCTCCAACGATTTTCATGAAATTTTGTATATAGAGGGTTTCGGGGGCTGAAGAAAACACCGTGGACTGTATAATATCTTATATTCACCTCAAAACTCAACATACTTTCATACTATATTTCTAATACAATCATGTCAGTGCTTGTCATAATACATAGACCATAAATACGTTATACACTCCCCCCCATGAATATATTAGTTAATATTCATAACTGTACATTAAATCGTCACAAATATAATCTCTTTATAGCAAAACAAACATAATTATACCTGCCTACTAGAAAGTCTTACATCATAAAATTACTACAATTCACAATAATAACTACTCTAGCCCTACCGTACATAACTTTAAAGCGAAATAGCATCCTCATTTAAAACTACGACACATAAAAACAAACTCAATAAATACTTTGTTACGTTAAGTTACCTTTTTTAACTAACACCATAATCAATAGGTAGTGTAGAAAAAAAACCTCAATTTTTCCAAAACTAAGTAGACTTTCAATTAAAAAACACTTACACTCGCATATTCAACGTTCCGAAAACTACGCTGTTCACAACATTAAATAACCCTATCTTTTATTTCCCGCAACCTTAATTGTTTGCGAACGGATCACCTCTAATATTATAACGAATACTATTATAATCGTCCACTAAATTTGCTGACCTGCTTCTGACCGACCAGCTCTCTAGTCTCACCTCTATATAAGATTGAGATATTTTGCCATCATGAGTTATGTTTTGAAACTTTGTATACTCGTTCAACATTTGGACTCGTAAATGTTTCTGCACTCTCATTAAACCTTCCATTCTTGCAAATAATAACAGTAAAGAAAAATCAAAGATAAAATATATTTCCAAATTATGGGCTCTTGTTTGTATGTCGCCAAGGAAACCGCTTAACTGCTTATCCACATAATACGCTGGCTCTTTTGTTATATCCGGCTGCTCGAAGACCATGAAGAAAACACCGTGGACTGTATAATATCTTATATTCACCTCAAAACTCTACATACTTTCATACCATATTTCTAATACAATCATGTCAGTGCTTGTCATAATACATAGACCATAAATACGTTATACAGGGGCGATAAATCGATCTAGCTAGGAATCATTTTTAGAAAATGTTATGTTTTCGTGTTTTATCGAATACCGAGCAAAATTTGGTCAAACAGCTTGTTATTTAAACATGACACGAGAATTTTATGTACTATCAGAGAAGTTGATACCTAGGCAGATGGGGGACCTACAGCCGCCAGATCACAATAATTTACCTTGAATTGACATAGCCTGACCAAATGACGTAACATACGCCTCCGTGGTCTAGTGGTATAGAGCGCGGCTCTTGACTCGGAGGTCGTGGGTTCGATTCCCGCGTTGGAAACATGTTATTTCCAAGTTTTGTTAGGACAATGCAGGCTGATCACCTGATTGTCTGACAAGTAAGATGATCCATGCGTCGGATGGGCATGTAAAAAGTCGGTCCTGCGCCTGATCTCTCGCCAGTCGTGTCGGTCGTCCGTCCCACTGGGTTATGAGAGTAAAGGAATAGAGAGTGCTCTTGTGTACTGCGCACACACTTGGGCACTATAAAAATTACTCCTGCGTAGCTGGCCTGGTTTCAATGAAACCGGCCACCGTCACCGAAACCGGTGTGGGAGCTATTATTTAACGCCTCCGGGGTCTAGTGGTTAGAGCGTCGCTCTCGACTCCGGAGGTCGTGGGTTCGAATCCCGCGTTGGAAACATGTTATTTCCAAGTTTGGTTAGGACAATGCAGGCTGATCACCTGATTGTCTGACAAGTGAGATGATCCATGCGTCGGATGGGCATGTAAAAAGTCGGTCCTGCGCCTGATCTCTCGCCAGTCGTGTCGGTCTTCCGTCCCACTGGGTTATGAGAGTAAAGGAATAGAGAATGCTCTTGTGTACTGCGCACACACTTGGGCACTATAAAATTACTCCTGCGTACCTGGTCTGGTTTCAATGAAACCAGTCACCGTCACCGAAACCGGTGTGGGGAGTATTATTAAATGACGTAGGTCCGTCAACTGCCTTTATGAATCAACGAGCTATTGCCCGCGGCTTCGCTCGCGTTAAGAAGGATTATTATATTTTTTAAAACGGGCTTTGGCCCACCACACATTCCCACCACTGTATCTCCTGTGTCGCCAGGATCGACAGCGGCATCCAACCACGAAAACCCTTTGATATGATCTCAGGGAGCCCGAGGGACATGCTAAAGCTGTCTTGGGACCCGCAACGAAATTAATCAGAAGAAAATAGGAGGAGTAGGAAGAATTCCAGATTCCCTCCCCAATATAAAGCGGGAGACAGCACAAAGTTGCAGTGACCGAAAGTCAAAGAACTGAAGGGGAGAAGCACCACGGCAATTAACGTTAATAATAATAGTGAGTACTACGCTAGAGCTAAATTAATTTATTGTGTTAGACTGTTGCCAATAGTAATTGTGACAAAAATGCTTGAAGGCACGGAAGTTCCTAGCGCTGTCCACGAGATCACCGTAGTATGCGACACCAGATGTGTCAATCAGTCAGTCATATATATATATATATATATATATATATATATATATATATATATATATATATATATATATATATATATATATATACATATATATATATATTATCTCTAGATCGATTTATCGCCCCCGAAACCCCCTATATACTAAATTTCATGAAAATCGTTGGAGCCGATTCCGGGATTCCAATTATATATATATATATATATATATATATATATATATATATATAGGTCTAGCTAGGAATAATTTTTTTTAGAAAATGTAATTTTATTCGTATTTTGTCGAATACCGAGCAAAGCTCGGTCCAACAGCTACTATTCTTTAAACGAGAAATTCTTGTGTATCCTGATTCCTGTGGCTCCAACGATTTAGTTGGAGTTTTAGTTAGGGTTTAGCATGCGATAAATCGATCTAGCTAGGAATCATTTTTAGAAAATGTCATTTAATTCGTGTTTTATCGAATACCGAGCAAAGCTCGGTCAAATAGCTAGTTATTTTCAAAACGACCAAACACCCGAGTGACGTATAAAATATTGAACAACATAATATACAAGGTGTAACAAAATTAAGTGATAATACTTTAGGGTGTGTATGTGTTCCTTGAAGAGAGTTCACTGTGAAAATAGCAGCGCTGTCAGAGCAAAATTTTTTGTGATTTGTATAGGCAAGCGGCCCCGCGTCATGAGTTTTTCCAAACAGAGGAGAAAAAGTGTTACTCTTTTAGCGCTGCTACTTTCATAGGGAACCCGTACAAACCGTAAAGTATTATCACGTCTTCAGGGGCGGATCTACTATATGGCTTTTTGGGCTGCAGCCCAGGGCCCCGCGAATACAGAGGGCCCCCTACCGAACTGAAACCAATTATAGACGATATTGTCAATAATAAAAATTATCTAGAATAAAAAAAAACGATCATAAGGTTGGCGCATTATCCAAATGTCGTAGACGAACAATTAGTGAATAAGTGCATTCAGTTAAAATCTTATTTACTGCAGTCTAAGACAGAGTCTTACACCTCTTGCAGTGAAATTTTTTGGCTAATTTATGAAAAGAAACTTGTTGATGTTTTCCAAAACTGCTATACCATCTTAAAGATTTTTTAACGATGCCGATCACTAGCTGTAAAGCAGATCCATAGAGAAATATAATACACGGGGAGCAGAGCGTTCTTTCTCCAGGATGTCATATATAGAAAACAAATACAGGACAACAATGTCATCATTAAGAGGATCGACTACCGGCTCCATCTCCATACAAAAAGCCATAACGTTTTACTACCCCTAAAACTTATCCGATTTCAACGATTTTTCACTATGTTATTGCCTCTAGTGAAAACTATGCTTTTACGTTTTCTTTTTATCAAAATTTTTGTTAGTTTGAAAGTTACGAGCTTCTGAAATCTAGGTTTTTAGGCTCAAATCTTTCTCATTTTAAATGGTTTGTATTTGTTCGTAAAATTTCAAACAAAGCAAAACGTACAAGCGTAGATTAGATTCTGCTGAAAAGATTGATACCAAAAAATAATAAATTTAGTACAGTGTAGGGGATGCAAAACGTTATGCCCCGAAACGCGATTTTTGTCTAAAAATACCCAGAATCACAGCCGAACTGCAACTCTCTCTATCGCATGTTTGCGCGGGGCCGAGCGCTGTGGCGACAGAGAATGGAATTTTTGAAAACCCAAATACCTATTTTCTACGCTCGCGGTACTACACAATAGTCTTAATTATCAGTTCTTTCGATAAATTTTGATTTAACAAAGGACCCTACAGTGCGATGACAAAATAAAAGAATTTGCAGTTGTTTGTTAGTTTGAACGCGCTAATCTCAGAAACAACTGGTCCGATTTGAAAAATTCTTTCAGTGTTAGATAGCCCATTTATCGAGGAAGGCTATAGGCTATATTTTATCACGCTACAACTAATAGGAGCGAAGAAAAAGAGGAAAATGTGGAAAAAAGGGGAGAAATTATTTGACAGGGTTTATTTTAACGCGCTACTCTCAGAAACAACTGGTCCGATTTGAAAAATTCTTTCAGTGTTAGATAGCCCATTTATCGAGGAAGGCTATAAGCTATATTTTATTACCCTAAGACTAATAGGAGCGAAGAAATATAGGAAATTATGGAAAAACGGGGGAAATTATTTGAAATGACTTATTTGAACGCGCTAATCTCAGGAACTACTGGTCTGATTTGAAAAATTCTTTCAGTTTTAGATAGCCTACTTATCGAGAAAGGGTATAGGCTATATTTTATTACGCTAAGACTAATAGGAGCGAAGAAATAGAGGAAAGTGTGGAAAAAACGGGGGAAATTATTTGAAAGAGCTTATTCAAACGTACTACAGCAATTTTTATGTTATTTGGCACACATGAAAAATAGACCACGTGAAAGGACATAGGTTTCTTTTTTTGCGGAAAAATGTACAGTTTCCGTGACATTCCTAAATTACGCGGGCGACTACGAACGTCTAGTAGCCCATATAAATAAATTAAAAAATTGTTTTCCTATTTACTTCCTGTACTTAATTAACATAATATACCTTTTTTTTTTTTTTTTTTTTGGCCGGGAAATGCTATTACACATCCCCAGTAGCGTTGGGGAAGGACCACCGGGGTATGTGGGACTTGCTACAGCCGAAGAGATGGTAAGTGGCCGCAGCTGTACCCACTAAAACCCGACCGTGTTCCTACTTTCGCGCAGGACGGAGACGCGAGGGCCTATTACATGTCTTCCGTGACTTCCGTCCGCGCTTGCCTGCTCACCCAAAGCAGGCCCAGAACATAATATACCTACATCACTACAAAAAACAGATTATTGTTAAATTGCAATTAGTTGAGTAATTAGGTAGGCCCCTAAGCAGTATTAGCCCAGGGCCCCACAAATTCAAGATCCGCCCCTGCACGTCTTAGTTGTATAAGTATTCTGCAGGTTTTTTGAAGTGGACGCGACTTTGTTTTGTGTGGTTTACTTTAGAATTCGAACGTTTTCATTGAAAGTTCCGGAGAACCTTGGTCAGATACCAGTACGTAGAGCAGCGGTCAGCAACAGGCAGCCCCTCTCTCTCTTGTAAAACGTCATAATATAGTTAATAGCTCATTTGTAAAATTGGGTTTTTGAAGATATTAAGATTATTATCTCTCTAGCAGCTAGACTCTAGCTATGGATTTAAATTAATTTTGATCTAAATGGAAACAATCCATATTATCCATATATTATAATTTATGCGAAAGTGTGTCTGTCTATCTGTTACCTCTTCACGCCCGAACCGCTGAACCGATTTGGCTGAAATTTGGTATGGAGATACTTTGAGTCCCGGGAAAGGACATAGGATACTTTTTATCCCGGAAAAATGTACGGAATTTTGGCGCAACGGAGTTGCGGGCATCATCTAGTTAACTATAAAACCTTGTATGGGTGAGCTGTAATGATATCATTAGCCACCCATACTCAGGTAATGTATGCAGTATGCCCATACTAAAGTTATTGTACTTTATATGACACGTTTAACCGCACCATAAAGTAAAACAATAGCTCATTAATTTGGTCAAATTAAAATTTTGTTTACGTTAATATCTTGGTGTGTTATAAGCATAAATTTCCTCACCGTGTAAACAATCCCTGGACTTCTAGTTACCCTTGTTAAAACTCGAGAACCGCTGAACCGATTTGACTAATTTTAGTCTTGAAATATTCGTGGAAATCCATGAAGTGTTTGTACACGGTGAGGAAGTTTAGGAGCAAAGGTAAGTGATACGAAGTTAACGGGTCATCCAGTCATTTAAGAATAGGCATGATGAGTAGTTTTTTTTTCTTATTGGTAATTGAAAGACCCTTAAAAATTAGAAACATCGCTGAAAGAATGACTCTGATAGCTTAAAACCAAGATATTATGACAATTCAAACATCTCATAAAATAGACCTGCCTGAAACGCTCTATACAAAGTGCTACGAAAGTATGACGTCACTATTTCGTAGTTTGTACGCATCGGGAGAGAACTTTGTTCGATAGATATATTAAATTTTGCGTTTATAAAAGTCGTTTCATAACAAAAGTTGCTTTTAATTGCATATGCAATTAAAAGCTGCAATGCTATTGAGCTGAAATTTTGGGAACACTTATTTTTTACCATGATTTCTTTCTTTTATTAACAAAATTTGCTAATCTTTGACCTTGTCGTCATCCCTATTATTTATAATTGTAATTTGTTTTCTTATTTCTTTTTCGTAATATAAGAGACTAGAGTGTCACAGAAAGCATAATTATATTATGTATTAAGCATCACACGCTTAGGTCAGGCAAAACTGGAGTGGGCATTGGGCAGCCAGCATAATAAGTACAATATCTACCAATGAAATACAATATTCCCAATAACGTGTCACTGAATGTTTCCGATTAGCCAATGACGACCCGTTTGATCACTTATCTTCCAATAGCTATGTCCACATTATGCAATTTCATCTTCAATTTTCGTCATCATCTTTCTATTCAACTTTCGTTTGGCATCTATATATTAATACGTGAGCCAAAAACTTTGTATCCCTTTTGACGAAAAATGGGGAAACATAGGTGAATGAAATTTTGTACAGTTATCTATACTATATATATATATATACAGGGTGTAACAAAAACAAGTGATAATACTTTAGGGTGTGTACGTGTTCCTTGTAGAGAGTTCACTGTGAAAGTGGCAGCGCTGAAAGACCAAATTTTTTTTTCACTTTTGTATGGGGAAACTCGTGACGCACGGGCCCTTGCCCATACAAAAGTGAAAAAAAATGTTCGTCTTTCAGAGCTAAGTAGCAGCTCACAGTGAACTCTCTACAAGGAACATGTACACACCCTAAAGTATTATCACTAGTTTTTGTTACACACTGTATATATAATATTATAAATGCGAAAGTATCTCTGTCTGTCTGTCTGTCTGTCTGTTTCGCTTTCACGCCTAAACTACTGAACCGATTGTAATGAAATTTTGTAGGTACACAGATAATCTAAAGCCTGAGAAAGGACATAGGCTACTTTTTAACTGGAAAAGGGGGTTGTAAGGGGGTGAAAATGCGTAAATTTGGTCAAATTAAGTTAGTTCCAAAAACTCAAAATAGATGGCGCCAAGAGTCCCCTAGATCGCGCTATTGCTTGCTCATGCGTATTTCTATAAGAGGTGGTACCATGTTAAGCTAGGTTTTCGATTCTTTTGATTGTTATACACGTTATTAACTAAGAACTCACCTACCAACTTAGATTAGATATCAAATTCAAAAATAACAGCGCCAAAACTACTGAACCGATTGTAATGAAATTTTGTACACAGATAGTCTAAAGCCTGAGAAAGGACATAGGCTACTTCTTACTGGAAAAAAGGGTTGTAAGGGGGTGTTTATGCGTAAATTTGTTCAAATTAAGTTAGTTCCAAATACTGGAACAGATGGCGCCAAGAGTCGCCTAGATCGCGCTATCGCTTGCTCATATGTATTTCTATAAGAGGTGGTACCATGTTGAGTTAATATTTCGATTCTTACGATTGTTATACATGTTGTTAAATAACTCACGTACCAACAGAAATCAGAAACAACAGTCTACCAATAATAAATACTAAATAGTTTATGGCCTATGGGTATTGGCTATTGGGCAAAGCTAAAGTTGTATAATGCATTATGCAGCTAAGTTGTGTACCGCTAAATAAGCTTTAAAAGGTATAAAAAAGTTTAATTTAAAAAAATCATATTATGTGCACACTACACGGCTGTTTTGGGTATTTTGATTTAAGGGGTACCAGGGTTTAAAGCTTTTGACACCAATTTTATTGACACCGCGCGCTATAAACTGAAGTCCACGCGGACGAAGTCGCGGGCAACAGCTAGTAGTTTATATGGTGAAGGAGTGCATCGAGCTAATATTATTTTGAAATTATGCTTTTATCATACTTTTTTTTAACAAATAAAACATTACACACACTACAATACACACACTAGGAAAAATGACAGATTGTTGAGTGACAAGCCTATACATACGAATTATACTCTTTTATTTATGGTTGAAGTCTGTTGACAACAAGATGACAAATTGAAAATTGATTATAGTTTTTTTTATTCAATCTTAGATACTATCAGACAATGCTTTCACGGCCAGTCTGAGATCAGCTGAGTCTCAGAGACAAGAGTTGAAAAAATATGATAAAGTCAATATTTTTTTACAAATTATAGGTAGTAGTCCTAATGTCGTTGAAACTAAGGTCGAATTTCGACCATTGGGCGATCTCTAGTATTCAATAATTGAATGCGTCAAAATCCACCCGCGTTGGAAAGAAAAGTGTCATAGCGTCGCGGGCATGCCTCACGTGCGATGTTGACTGCGCTATAACGCATGCCCTTGATGAACAAAAAAAGGCACAGTGTGGACAAAGCTATAATATAAATAGGATGTCCTTGTGTATATCCTCACCGTTCGCCCATACAAAAAACTAATGAATATCTATCAATTTCCCTTAATTTTGTTGTCGAGTGATCTTCAAGCTTTGCGCCGCCTGTATTATATTGTCAATTATTGACAACTTGCCAATATTCTCGTAACGGACTCGCAAACCAATTTCAAAGGTTCGCAGTTTTTGCAGTAACTTGGTCCAACTCTCTGATTTGTCCTGGACTTGCTGTTTTTATATCAAGGGGAAAACTTTTCGCTCGTTTATTTTTAGGGTTTCCGCAGATTGCGTCGCTGTTGGTCTGTCTGTCACGAACTTTTTCTGCTTACTCTGTCATTATTATTTATGAACGATAAAACTTCATTCTTTTTTTGTGTGAATAAGATTAACGTCTCGAGTCTTTAATAACTTTAGGAAATACGCTAAATACATTTTATAACATTTCTCTTCTTTCATTACAATACATTTTCGAGACGTCTTTTCCATGCTGGTCATGATTGACGAATATATGCGATGACGGACCCGCAGAGAGGCATTAATATTCCTCTTTAATTGCCCACGATCGTCATCGAGTATGCGTGTAGACAGCTTCGTTATCGTGTTCTCCATTATCTTATATAAATTTAGTATATAGGGGGTTTGGGGGGCGATAAATCGATCTAGCTAGGAATCATTTTCAGAAAATGTCTTTTTATTCGTAAATAAATATCGACTGATAATCGATAAAAAAAAATATGACTCTTCCTGACATCTATTGGCCAATAATAATACTATTTTGTTGCCAACTAATTGTTTTAACGACCAGCAGATGGCGTTATTAAGTAACACGAAGTCAATGAGTGTTTGCTATACCGAGCAAAGTTCGGTCATCCAGGTACTGGTTATAAATCATGGCCCAACAAAATGTTTGTTTTAAACTATGTAACCAAAATATCTTATACAATATATTTGCAAAAAAGAAGTAGGTACGAAGAGTTTTTAAAACTTAGATATTGTATATAAATTAGTTATAAGGTTGAAGAATGAACTTTGCCACTTTTACCGACCGAAGAGGAGAAGGGTTAATATAATAAAATTCTTAGAAATAGAAAGTTTTTATTAATTTTTACTTACGCACGATGGCATAATTGATACTGCATATTAAGAAGCAGTAGCCTGCCTGCCTGTTTTGTAAAAAATTGTGAAGCAAAATTTGACGAAATATGTTATAGATCTAATATGCCAATATTAGATCGATAGTTAGATTGATTAATAAAACGAATTTTACGAGACGAAACGAGAAGCAAGTCCGATATAAAAATTGATTTTATAATTACAAATTATTTTTAATTTTAAATTTCAATGAAATGTTAATAATAATAATTAGCTGATTATACAGCAATTACTATCAAATAATAAAACAAAGCGAGTGGCGGCCACATGATAACGCCTAGTGGTCAGCCACACAATAATTACTATGTGCGATGTAACATATTTAATAGTAGATGACGCCTACATCCCTACAACCACGTTGCACCAATATCAATATTCGTTTATCCCGCGGGTACCGTAAATTTTTCCTAGATGAACAGTTACCGGTAAAGTATAAACATCGATACCAAATTTCAGCAAAACCGGTTCAGTGGTTTGGCCCGCCGTGAAGGTAACAGGCAGTCAGACACACTTTGGCATTTCTAATGTTAGTATGGATAACACAAAAAATATTTTTATTACTGCGATATTAAAAATGTCCATATATATTTATAAGAATTGCTCGTATATACAAGAATATATATACGAGCAAATCTCGGAATCGGCTCCAACGATTTTCATGAATGAAATCGAATACCGAGCAAAGCTCGGTCAAATAGCTAGTTAATACTTAAGTATAATAATTATTATGATACAGGGTACAAACAATGCAGAATAGCTTTCAGAATATAGAAAATTCTACTGCAGCAACTTTCTTAATTGTTTCATTCAAGACTCTACCTCACTGCACGGCCCACGGGACATTGCTTTGTATTGTTGCAACAATATAATAAAGTTGTCGCAAAAATTGGCATATATTATACGTAGTAAACTGATTGACGATATATACTTCAGCGAATCCTAGAGACCAGGCTAACAGCTAACCAAAGCCTTTAATAGACTTAATCATGATAACAATGCGGACTTAGAGTATAATAGACTTCGTCAGCAAAGCAACAACGTCGCACCCAGAGAGATTTGCGATAACTTATCTTCAATTTTAGTAATCAATTTTATAGAAAACGTATGGAGTTAAGAGTCCGGGTGCCATCGCAGTTCTCATACAAACGTAATACCAAGATAATTTCCCATGCGAGAATCTTTACCATATTTGAGTTATTATTCAGCTTAAGATAGTAATTACCTAGGTTCCTGTACAAAGATTCACTGCAAAATATTTATATACCAAAAATATGAAAAATATGAAATGTTTGGTATGTAAATATTTTGCAGTGAATATTTGTATTCCGGAAGTATTTTTAACAATACTATAAAAACTAGTAAATATATCAGTAAAATATAAAAATATTTTATAATAATAATCTGATTTTATGTATATTAAATAAATTATTAAAATAATAATTAACTTTAATAAAACATTAATCAGACTAGCGGAAATATTTTATACCGGGAGTATTTAAAAACAATTTGTAAAACCTGGTAGAAAAATGACCAGCCTAGTGAAATAATGTCACTTTGGATTTAAATTTAATTAAATTAATTAAAATTATTATTCTTTACATTTACATTTAAATTTGTAACTAAATAAATTATTTCCGCTAACCTTTTAAAATATGGTTTTAGTACATAAATGTATTTATCGTATTATTATTAATTATTTAACATGCGCATCAAAATCACAATCCGAATCATCTTCTGATAAACTATCTAGTAAATCTAATAGCAAGTAACTCGAAGGGTCCATACTCCATAGTATTACGATTTACGATATTAAAAATATAAGAACAGCCTGTATAACACCTCAGCAGCTGAAATGTGCGTCAAGCGGGGCGGCTACCATTGAAATGTAGGGAAAGATACATTACATTACCTGTTGTGTGTGTGATAGATTAATATAATGTAAAGCTGTTAGATGTTAATATACATCACCTGCTCTGTCTGTGACGCGCTCACAGGTCCGCCATCTGCTTATGAATCCAATATCCATATAGGCTACTTTTGGAGAAATTGCAAAATGTACATGATTCCCTTCGAAATAGTTATTCGTGCACATGAAATTGCTGGCAACTAGTCGTAAACATTTGAAATAAAATATTTATGTCGATATGTTGATGTGTTGATGTGATATATTCATCCAATTCGCTTTTCATTTTACAATGGTTGGGCATGAGTGGACAGACACCACCTACCGAAATGCCAAGAGTCAAGAATCAAGATCCTCGTATCAAGATCTAAGTACATCCCTTATATTATTCAGTACTAGCTGTTGCCCGCGACTTCGTCAGCGTGGACTTTAGTTTACTTATAGTTGTTGCCGTACATCGATTGAGTCGTTTACGCGCAAATCAGAAAAGTATATTGTGTGGGAACCGCACATATTTCCGGGACAAAAACATTCCTTGTCCCAGATTCAAATTAGTATCTCCAATCTCCATGCCAAATTTCATCAATATAGAGTAAATAGTTTAGGGCTTAGGCGATAAACATAAAAGTTTATTTATTTATTATTTATTTATTTTTAAAGTTTATTGTGCGGGAACCGTACATTTTACGGGACAAAATTAGTATTCCTTGTCCTTCCCGAGACTCAAAGTATCTCCATACCAAATTCAATCAAAATAGATTGAATAGTTTACGCGCAAATCATAAAAGTATATTGTGCAGTAACCGTACATTTTTCCGGGACAAAATGTATGTAAGTAATGTTCTTTTTCGGGACTCAAAGTATCTTTATAACAAATTTAAGCAAAATGGGTCCAGCCGTTTACGCGTGATGTCGTGACCACGCGAAATATAACATTCCGCGCGGCTGCGCTCGCGTAAATTAGACATTTCACAGACAAATTAGTCCACAAAAATAGCCTATGATCTTTCACATGGTCTACTTTTTATCTGTGCCAAATAACAGCAACAGTTCTCCAGTAGTTCGTGAGATAAGCCCTTTCAAATAATTTCCCCCGTTTTTTTCCACACTTTCCTCTATTTCTTCGTTTTTATCAGTCTTAGCCTAATAAAATATAGCTTATAGCCTTTTTCGATAAATGGGCTATCTAACACTGAAATAATTTTTTAAATCGGACCAGTAGTTACTGGGATTAGCGCGTTCAAATAAGCCCTTTCTCGATAAATAGGCTATCGAACACTGAAAGAATTGTTCAAATTGAATTAGTAGTTCCTGAGATTAGCGCGTTCAAATAAGCCCTTTCAAATAATTTCCCCCGTTTTTTCCACACTTTCATCTATTTCTTCGCTCCTATTGGATTTAGCGTGATAAAATATAGCCTATAGCCTTCCTCGATCAATGGGCTATCCAACAGTAAAAGAATTTTTCAAATCGGACCAGTAGTTCCTGAGATTAGCGCGTTCAAACAAACAAACAAACAAACTCTGCAGAATTATAATATTAGTATAGATGATAAAATATAGCCTATAGCCTTTCTCGATAAATGAGCTATCTAACATTGAAAGAATTTTTCAAATCGGACCAGTAGTTCCTGAGATTAGCGCGTTCAAATAAGCCCTTTCAAATAATTTCCCCCCGTTTTTTCCCACACTTTCCTCTATTTATTCGCTCCTATTAATCTTAGCGTGATAAAATATAGCTTATAGCCTTCCTCAATCAATGGGCTATCTAACACTGAAAGAATTTTTCAAATCGGATCAGTAGTTCTTGAGATTAGCGCGTTCAAATAAGCCCTTTTATATAATTTCCCACGTTTTTTCCACATTTTCCTCTATTTCTTAGCTCCTATTAGTCTTAGTGAGATAAAATATAGCCTATAGTCTTTCTCAATAAATGGACTACCTAACACTAAAATAATTTTTTAAATCGGACCAGTAGTTTCTGAGATTAGCGCGTTCAAATAAGCCCTTTCATATAATTTCCCCCGTTTTTTCCACATTTTCCAACAAACAAACAAACTCTGCTGAATTATAATATTAGTATAGATACGTATATAAGTATAGATATCAGATCGGATCGAGCGTATAACTTGCATTTTGATCGCGAAGGCTCAAAATGCTAGATTATTATAATTTATATTGATGCACCATTTCTACTTGTATATTGGAGGCAGTTGACGGTTCTATGTCATTTGGTGGGATTATGTCACTTTATACGTGACCTTTCGACTCGATTTGACAAAACGCGACCAAATTACGTAGGTCCGTCATCTGCCTATGAATTAACTTCCTTGATAGTCCATAGTACATCGTACAGGTAATATGCAGCCTGCATATTATCTGTACGATGTACCCGAGCTAATGTTGCAGTAAAATTAAAAGGTTATTTTACTTCAACATTTGATTACATGCATGTCTCCGATAGAAAACAAATTCAGTGTTATACAAACACTTTCAGATGTGAGCGGCCGCAGATTGGCAATTTCAAAACTGTCAAACAATATTCTAGCCTTGTTCACGCCTGGTTGGTCCTGGTCCTGACTACACATATTTGAATTTTGGTATTACTTTCGAGAATTCGTGCCAACAAAATTTGCCAGAGTAGTGTACCCAATGATATTCTATGTTACTAACGTAACTAGATTGGAAGTTTACGGTAGCAACGCGTTGCCACTTCGAAGATGCCTGCAGGCATATCTCACATACATAATGACATAACGAATATATGACTTGACATTGTCTTTTGAACAAAAAAGTGGTTACGCATTTCTGAGAATCTTTTGTAAGACATTGCCACTCTAGTATTTTAGAAACTCATTGAGTGTACCCAGCAGTACAAACGCTATATTATTATATGGCTTTAAGTCATATTAAAGTTATAGTCGCGATTTATAAAACAAACGGTCAAATAGCGGCATATATAATTACAATATAATATGAAATATTAGAAATACTTAGGTAACTTAGGTAAGGCTATTGAAGATCTAGTATTTCTAGGAAACTTGCCCAAGTGCTAAAACTTACTTAGATCTGTTCAAAATGGGAATCTTTGATACAATAGAAAGAGTAAGGTGTGGTGACTTTTCTTGTCGAAAATACAATCCATTACAGTAATAAGATTAAAATAATAAAATAACTCAACTTAGGAATTCTTTAATGATTTAAGGGATCGTCATACAACAGCGTCGTTTATTGGAGGCATCGATTTCTAAACTGAAGAATGAATATTATGGCTTTATTTAAATTAAAAATTATTATCGCAACCTTCATTGCGTAAACCAAATTTTATCAAAAACGGTTTGAAGCGACAAAAGCGTATGAGGTCACAGACACTATAATAATATTAATTAGTACTTAATAAATATCTGCGGGCACGGCAATGCCCCCGCCAAGACAAGCCAAGACTTTTCTCGAAGTGTTTCTTCGTTTTTTTTATTTATTTTTTTGCTGATTGTACTTGATTGTACTAAAGGAATGTCAATTTCAGGTCTGCCGAACGACCTCGCGGTGTACTGGCACCAGTACCCGTACAGCCTGGGCCTGACCTTCTGCAAGCTACGTGCCTACATATCCGAGGCGTAAGTGACTCATAATATATTATATTGAATTACTATAACACTACACACTATGTATAGAGCGAAGCCACACTGCTCAATTGTGTTACGGATGTGGATAAAGTAGGAAATAGGTAGGAGGAACCGGCGCAAGAAACTCGCACGGGTGGCACCGTGAACCGTATTTTACCAAAAATTACTATGTAGAACAGTTTTGTAAGACCGCTCGCAGAAAAATTGTATGACCAACCCAATTAAGACAAAATAAAAGATAATATCGATGTAGCCTACGTTAAAGCAAAGTCTCCTCAAAATCCATCTAATAAACAAAATTGGTGTCAAATTTCAAAACTTCGTAAAACCTTTGACCCCCTTTTCGCCCCCTTTAAATCAAAATAGTAAATACCGAAATTTCAAAGCCGCAGCACATTAGAAAAATTCATAATATTATAAACTTTGACTCAACCTTACAATCCTTTTTTCCAGTCAAAAAGTAGCCTATGTCCTTTCTCAGGCTCAAAGAAGCTATCTGTTTACAAAATTTCATTACAATCGGTTCAGTAGTTTTGACTTGAATGACAGACAAACAGATAAACTTTCACATTTATAATATTAGTATGGATTCTATTACATCGTTATTTTTTAAATAAAGGTTAAGATGTTTTTGTTCCGAACTAGAGATCGCCCAATGGTCGAAATTCGACCTTAGTTTCAACGACATTGGGACTAAAAATATTGAGTTCATAATATTTTTTTTAACTCTTGTCTCTGGGACTCAGCTGATCTCAGACTGGCCGTGTAAGCATTGTCTAATAGTATCTAAGATTCAATAAAAAAAAAAACTATAATCCATTTTCAATTTGTCACCTTGTTGTCAACAGACTTCAGCCAAAAAAAGAGTTTAATTCGTATCTAAGTATAGACTTGTCACTCAAAAATCTGTCATTTTTCCAAGTGTGTGTGTTGTTGTGTGTGTAATGTTTTATTTGTTAAATTTTTTTATGATAAAAGCATAAATTCAAAAAAATATTAGCTCGATGCACTCCTTCACCATATAAACTATAACTGTGCAAAATTTCATTCACCTACGTTTCCCCGTTTTTCGTCAAAAGGGATACACATTTTTTGGCTCACGTATTAATATATAAATTCTTCGAAACTGTAAAAATATAGAGACACTTGGTATTTTTATAACATTTTATAACGAATTTTTTTTTTTTGTTATAGCGTAACGAGTTGTTAAAACATGAAAACAATGTTTTGCTTGAAGAAGTTTTTTTCTGAATTTTTACTACATTACGACCGCAACTCCTTGGCACCAAAATTCGTTTATCGCACGGGTACCGTACATTTTTGCGGAATAAATGTATCCTATTAGTCCTTTCCCGGGGTTAATAATATCCCCACACCAAATTTTATCAAAATCCATTCAGCGGCTTGGACGTGAAGACCCCTTCATATAACAGACAGACAGTCACTATAAATTGTCCAAATCATATTTATATTGTGATATTATGGTACTATCACAGTGAACTCTCTACAAGGAACACATACACACCCTAAAGTATTACCCTTAGTTTTGTTACACCCTGTTTAAAAATGGATTTTCCAATTGAGTATACATGTAACTCGAAAACGACTAAGCGGATTGGGCTAATTTTAGTCTTTAAATATTCGTAGAAGCCCAGGGAAGGTTTGTAAGATGAGAAAATATGGAATGTACGAAGATCACCGGGTCAACAAGTCACTGTATACAAGGTGTAAACTAAGTGACAATAGTTAATATTTTAGGGTGTGTATGTGTTTCTCTTAGAGAGTTCACTGTGAAAGTAGCAGCATTGAAAGACCAACCGTTTTTTTAAACTTTTGTATGAGGAAACTCGTGACGCATGGGCACTTGCCCATACAAAAGTGAAAAAAGAATTTGGTCTTTCAGCGCTACTACTTTCACAGTGAGCTCTCTACAAGGAACACATACGCACCCTAATATATTATACATTAAAATATTCATAGAAGCCCAGGAAAGGTTTTGAGATGAGAAAATATGGAATGACACGAAGTTCACCGGGTCAAGAAGTTTCTATAATAAGTGTATTATAGATCACTATGTAGGAACTGGGAAGTGGGAAGTAATATTAATACTACTTCGCAACCTAGAAAAATATTTTGATATCATATAACTTTACCTATCCCAAGGTAGCTTTAGGCCTTATTTTTCTAACCCCTCAGGAGCAAGACTCTTTGTTTTCATTAGCCTAGTTGAGGTGTTTGTGTTATGGCCATGACGCACTGACGTTATAACCGTGTCGTGTTGGTCACAAGATGAAATTAACTTACATTTGTAATTGCTATTTCACACCGAAATTGAGTTGATCCCAGAAATTAGGGGCTTACTTAAATAATTAAAAGAACCTGAATAAACTTTCATTAATATAATATTATGCAAATAATAATTAACTTCTGGGGCTATTACTATCTACCGATCACACATATTTACAATACAGTAATCATTTTATAATCTGTGGTGTATATTTGAATGTGTTCAACACTACGAATAATAAAAACTAAGGAAACCTTAGTTCCTTTCGAACTGTCATGTAACGGCAGCCTGATACTGCTCAAGACCACCTAAATATTGCAAATGTATTGAAAACTAGATGATGCCCGCAAAACTCGTTTGTCGCGCGGGAACCGTTCATTTTTTCGGAAAAAAGTATCCTATGTCCTTTCCCGGGACTCAAAGTATCTTCATGCCAAATTTCAGTAAATTCGGTTAAGTGGTTTGGGCGTGAAAAGGTTAGATATATACAATTGTTTGTTATATCTCGCAGTGTAGCCGCCAAACCGCGCGTTTTGGCGGACGCTTATAAATAGAGCCTTACAAACTCAACGTTATGTCTTAAGTATGCGTCGGAGGGCGTCAAAATTCGTTGTTATTATATTAGTTTATCGTTATTCGTAGGTTTATCGGGAGCTTTTTTAGCACTATCAGTGCGACTGGTGACGGATGGCGTGGACTAGGTTGTGAACTTTCAAAACCCTAATATCGGCTAATGCGGGCTCCACACTCGCGGCGCGAAAGCCCGCGAAGGCGAGTGCGGAGGGTTAGGCGGCTTCGCGTTCGCGCTTCGCGACTTTCACCGTCCGGTGTCGGTTTTTTGGCCCGCGACAAATGGCTCGCGAAGCGCGAACGCAACATTATCCACACTCGCTTTTATTCCCTGTCGTACACAATGTCAGAGCAGCAGCAACAGTGACTTCAACGTCCATTTACTCAAATGTGCGAACGTAAATGCGAAGATTGCGAGTGTAGAGGGTCGTATTTGTTCTCGTCGTGTAACTTATATATTTTACTAGTAAAAGTTCAGTGATAGAAGTTCACGCGTCATCTAGTTTATAAAAATAAAACGAATCTCTAGACCTAACGGTAATCTAACTAAAGTCGCTCGGCGCTCCTTGATACGTTTCATACCCAAACCACTAAATTTTCCGTAACTTGTCCGCATGGAGAGGAGAATTAAAGGATAAAGGGAATGTGTACCGAGATCAGAGAATCACATGCTATCATGAAACAAACGGGTTCCAAGGATATACTAATTGCCATGTCCGATAATAATCACAACACAATAATTCCAAGCTACATAATTCCTAGCTTTAGTTTAGCTTTAGCTAGAACTAGAGTGATTTACCTAGAATCTCATTAGATAGTCTAGCTTTCCAGCTTCCAGTAATGCAAATATAATATGTTATCACCAAGTACTTTTTGTTTATTTCTACGCAAGTTAATTTATTTCTACGCTGGGCCCCGATTTTCATACGTAGGCGCTTTGGTCGCAATTACTCGCACGCTCATACTATTTTATACCACATGGCACATTTTTTGCAATAAATATTATTCTATTCAATGTCACGCGCCAGTGAGACAGCCTTAAATTCAAGCGACATTCGTGGTATTAAAATCGTGCCCTTGCTTCTAAATATCTAAACGCAATCCCTACCCAACTGCGCTAAAAAACGCTCAATTTTCATACCCTGAATGTTGCTTCAGGCTGTTCAGTGTTCAGTTCTCTCTCTCACGCGCGAGTGAGACAGCCTGTAATCCAAGGGATATTCGAAGTTTTAATCTAGGAGGAGAATTTGGCCTTAGCTCCTTAAGAGGATACACCAGGGGCTAGAGAAATGAAAAAAAAGTACGTGTAATATCTATAGCTGTCTCCCTTACCTCAAGCCTATACCGCAGAACATTGCCGAGTGGAATATGAACAATGCCTAGAGGACACTTGTAATATTAAAAAGAAGCTTCAGGATGCTCAGGAATATATTAAGTCCCTAGAGTGTGAACTTAATTCAAAAAAAATTGAAAAAACACAAAGTTTACATGATGAACTTTTGGGAAGTGTAAAGGACCTTTCAAAAAATAACTTAACTACCATTGACTTGACTGGTGATGACACAATAATGACTTGTCACACCATGAACAGTAAAAGGAAGATAAAAAAATATGTTAAAGTTAAAAAATGTATTAGAAAAACTGATGAATTGCTACAAAAAAACCGAAAATTTTTCGGTCGGTGAAGCAGCTTAAAAATTTATCAAAAAATAAACAAATAGTTAAAGATCAATTATTAAGCTGCTGTGAAGAGTTGGAACATACTAGGCTTAGCTACGAGGCTGATGTATGTAGCCTTCAGTCTGAAATTACAAAACTACATAGTTCCCTAACACAAATAAAAATTAAATATGAATTAGCGCAAAAAGAAATTATCTGTCATATATCGGCTATGGATGGTTTAATAGAAATGGGACGCTACAATGAGGAACGAGTAAACTCTTTGCTCAATAACTGTCAGTGTCTCAGAAATGTAAATCATTCACAGCATGATCTTGACATTTCAGTTACCTGTTCAGAGGTAAAGGCTCATAATGAACCCTTAAAAAATAATTATAATAGGACCGATGCCCCAGTTAATATATACTGTGATGAAATAGGACATAGCGTTAGTGTACTTATGAATAAATTAAGTGTGGGTCACCAAGTAATTAGCACTTGTTTGCCCTGGCATCATTTGAACAAGTAATTAGCCGGGCAATAAATTCTGCTTGCTGTCCCAACACAACCATAGTTATCTTAGTCGGGAGAAGGGGAAAGATAAACAAAAAACAAATGAAAGATTATATTGATACATTAAGTAGAAAAGAAAACGTTAGTCGACTTATTTTGTTTACCTTTCCTTATATTAAGAAATTGCCACACGAGTGTAAGGAAAATTATATTAGGTTTAAGCTGAACAGCCTACTATGTAGTGCAACAAATCAAAATTGTTTGGTATTAAGTAATACCTTACCACAAATAGATGTGGTGGACATTAATAAGATTTTCAATTCTAGATTAGGTAATTTGACATATGATAAGTATTTCTTATCTAATTTTTTAACTCGACATTTAGCTAAATGGCTATACAATTTTATAGTTTTAAGACAAGCCAAAAAATTGGCTAAGCCGACCATTGCTTTTATTGAGCAGTGTTCTTATTCTAATCAATATATAACTGAGAGCTTGGAATATGTTCCAAATAATTTAAATTAGATTCTAGGACAACAGAGGCACACTCTAGCAGTATATTATTAAACAAAAATAATAATACTAATGCCTACCACCAACAACCTAGTAAGATTTCTAGACAAAATTGTAATTTTAATATAAACTTGGTGCATCAGAACTTACAGGGAAAAATAGGAAAAGAATTAGAAATTGAGTTATTTTTAAATGAATGTAACATTGACATTTTGTGTGTATCAGAACATTGGTTAAAAATTATGAATTGTCATTTAATTATTCTGATCATCAGCTAGCAAGTTCGTTCAGTCGAGAGAATGCTATTAGGGGTGGCTCCTTAATATTGATTAAGAAAAAACTTAAATTTAAAGAACGTAAGGATATTGTTAGACTGTCAACTGAACGAATTGCTGAGTTAGCCTGTATCGAGCTGAGCCACCTTATTATTGTAAGCGTATACAGACCTCCATCCGGCTTATATGATTCTTTTGAACAAATAATGGAGCAAGTGTTTACAAAAGTGTGTGCATCTAACAAAAAGATTATAGTATGTGGTGATTTCAATATTAATTTACTAGACTTAAACTCCACCACTGTTAGATTCACATCATTGTTCAAATCATAGACTTAATATATACTGTCGTATAACCTTATTAATTTATTCAACGAGCCGACAAGAATTTGTGATACAACTGCGACTTGCATAGATAATATTTTCACCAACATAACTCCCTATAGGAAGGAAATAATTAATGTATTAAGCTCTGATCACTGTGGACAGTTAGCTTCATTTAATATAAATTGTGATACTAATTTAAAAGAAAAAAATGAATATATACCTATAAATACAAAACGTATTGAGAAATTTAGAAGTAAATTATCATCAAGTTTTGAGAATTTGAATGTATCAAATGATCCAGATAAAGCGTATAACAATATATTCAATAGAGTAAATCAGCAATATAACGCTGTATTTACTTCTAAAACGGTCAGTTTGAATAATAAAAGAAATAATTTAAAGAAATGGGCAACTGCAGGTATTATTGTAAGTAGACAAAAATTATATGATTTGTATAACGAGAAAACTATAAACCGGAGTGAAGCTTTTAAATTGTATCAAGAAATACTCAAAAACTTTTAAAAAGACCTGTCAAGCAGCGAAGGCACTTCAAATTAAAGAGAAAATTAGAAACTCTAAAAATAAAGTGAAAACCACCTGGGAAATAATTGCGGATGAGACTGGAAAAGTCGCCTGTCGTAACTCTAAATTTGAACTTTTATTTAATAATAAAAAAATCAATTCTGATCTTGAGGTTGCGACAGTCTTTGAGAAGTGTTTTGCAGACATTCCAATCTCAACTACAAAGAACTTAAATTCATCACCTACAGTTGCAGAAAAAATACTCAGAGAACATGTCAAGGAATGTGATGTCAATTTTATTTTTAGAGATATTGACTCCAGAGATATTATCAAGACTTTCAAATCAATCAATATTAAAAGTACCACTGATCTCTGGGGTATGTCCACAAAAATTATAAAATCAGTAATTGACATCATTGCCCCTTACCTAGCTTTAGTTTTTAATAATTGTATCAAAAGTGGTGTGTTCCCAGACTTAATGAAGCACAGTAAGGTGATGCCTCTATTTAAAGCTGGGAAGATATATACGTGGGAGAGCCATGCTTCGGCACGAATGGGCCGGCTCGACCGGATAAATACCGAGTTCTCACAGAAAACCGGCGTGAAACAGCGCTTGCGCTGTGTTTCGCCGAGTGAGTGAGTTTACCGGAGGCCCAATCCCCTAACCCCTACCCTATTCCCTTACCTACCCTCAACTATTCCCTTCCCTTCCCTACCCTCCCCTATTACCTCTTAAAAGGCCGGCAACGCACTTGCAGCTCTTCTGGTGCTGCGAGTGTCCATGGGCGACGGAAGTTGCTTTCCATCAGGTGACCCGTTTGCTCGTTTGCCCCCTTATTTCATTAAAAAAAAAAAAAAAAAAAAAAGACCCAGCCAACTATAGACCAATATCCATATTGCCGACTTTAAGTAAAATCTTTGAAAAAATAATTCTAAATCAATTACTTGCTCATTTTAACTCAAATAATTTATGACATAATAATCAATTTGGTTTTACTAAAGGTCGGTCTACAACAGATGCAGGCATTAGTCTTCTTACATAGAAGACTAATGCCTGCATCTGTTGTAGTATTTTTGAAGCTTGGGAGGAGTCGCAGGATGCACTTGGTATTTTCTGCGATCTCTCTAAAGCATTTGACTGTGTGGAGTATGATACTCTAATAAGAAAACTACACCATTATGGTGTAAGGGGCACGGCACTTAAACTTCTAAAATCTTACCTTACAAATAGAACGCAGAGGGTGGAAGTTAACTCCATAAGGTCTAATGGAACCAAAATAAAACTAGGTGTGCCACAAGGGTCTATTTTAGGGCCTTTTCTTTTTCTCATCTATATAAATGATTTACCTTATCTTGTTAAAGATAAGCATGAGATAGTACTTTTTGATGACACTTCACTAATTTTTAATGTGAAGAGGCGACAATTTAATTATGACGAGGTAAATAGTGCTCTCTCAAAAATAGTACATTGGTTTAATGCTAATAATTTACTTTTGAACTCTAATAAAACAAAATGTTTAAAATTTATCTTGCCAAAAATTAAATGATGAGAAAATGAATTTAGTAGACACCACCGTATTCCTAGGCATAACGCTGGATTGTAAGTTACAATGGGGTCCACATATTGCGAAACTGGCAGATAAGCTTAGTTCTGCAGCATATGCTGTTAAAAAAATTCGTGAAATCACTGATGTAGGGACCGCGCGATTAGTTTACTTTAGCTACTTTCATAGCATGTCTTACGGCATCCTCTTGTGGGGAAACGCGGCGGACATTAATACAATATTTGTACTGCAGAAGCGAGCTATTCGTTCTATTTATAAGATGTCGTCTTTCAAATCTCTAAGAGAAAAATTTAAAGAAATAAGAATTCTGACCGTCACATCTCAATACATTTTGGAAAATCTCTTATATGTTAGAAAGAACATAAATATTTTCAAAAAGAAAAGTGATAATCATAATGTAAATACTAGAAATAAGAACAAGTTAGCAATACCAATGTTCAGACTAGCCAAAATAAGCAAATCCTTTAAAGGCCAATGTATACGCCTATACAATAAAATCCCAGAAAATGTTCAAAATCTACCTTTAAACAAATTTTAAAAAGCAGTTAAAGAACGTTTGTGTGCTAAAGCGTATTATAAAGTCAATGATTTCTTCGAGGACAGCACACCTTGGGAATAGGGTGGCTCCATGCAGGTTACTTTTCTTTTAATTTTGTTACATAGCTGTAAGCCATAACATTGTAATTTTCCATTTTTTTAGTAAAAGATGGCCCCGTGCGAGTTTCTTACGCCGGTTCTTCTCGGCGGGGTAGTTCCCGAACCGGTGGTAGGCAAAGTAGTTTCTTCGTTCGACTTTCAAAAAGTGTATCATGATACCCATTTTGAAGATATTTTATTTATTTATTTATTTATTTAGAACGCAATAGAGACAACTGCAGAAAATCAACGATTCGTTTTGCCCTGATTCCTTCTCCAAAACTTAACTGATTTAAGTACTTTTTTCATTAAAGATTAAAGAAAGGCTTGAGCTGTGTTCCTATGTTTTTTTTTTTTATATATAATCTAGCCAAATCTGTTTTCTGGATGTTTGAACACAGCGGAAAATCTGGCCATTTTTTTGGGTTTTTGAACGTTCATATCTTATTTAATAATTAAATTATGAAAAAAAAGAAAACATAGGGATATTATATTAGTGGCCGTAGATATTCAGGAAAAAAAATATAACTCTACTAGCATTATCCAGGGAGGAAACAGGGGACAACGTTTGTATGGAAAAAAGGGCGGTGTGGACTACTCTTAAAACCTTTACTATAATATTATAAAGCGGAAGTGTTTTTGTATGTTTGTTTCTTCTCTCTTCTTGATCTTAGGAACTACTGGTTCGATTTAAAAAATTATTTCACAGATATAGCGCTAGATAGATATAGGCTATTTTTGCGGGAAAATGTACGGTTTCCGTAGAGTTCCTAATTTTCGCGGACCAAGCCGCGCGGAACGTCTGGTATTTGATATTGGCCTTGTACTATATAATTTCGGGTATCATCAACATTTTGTGAAACTCGATTTTATAGATAAGTATAATTATTGTGCCCCCAGGGACTCAAAACTTCATTGTCCCGTCAATTTGTGATCGTGGAATTTTATTTTTATCGGAAAACGGCCCGATTATCCCCGACGGAGGGATTATTATGAAAAATTATAGAGTCCTTGGCTTGTCAAAATTGTGAGAGGGATCGTTCGCTCTTCATTGTGTAAGCTCATAAAGAATCGATTAATTATTAGCAGTATATGTCGCGTCTTCGGTGTTTTTCGCTTTTTTTGTACTTAGTTACTGTAGCTAGTAGCTACACGTTAAATTTTTTTAAATCCGATAAATACCTTCAGAACCAATAAATACCTTCCTAAGAAGTATATATTACAAAATCATAAGCAATTAACTTGAGTTTTTTGCAACAGTATGATATTTTTTCGTCGTGTCCGTATTTCAAAGTAGATAATAACCAACTTCATCATCTGGCCTACTGGCCAGCTGGTGGTCTGGCTATCTGGCTGTACATTAAATCCATATTTTTATTACAATCATTTTCCTGGCCCTTTAGCTTCCATTTATTAAAAAATGGCAATTACCTGCTTCATTTTTTTTATGAAATAAGGGGGAAAACGAGCAAACGGGTAACCTGATGGAAAGCAACTACCGCCGCCCATGGACACCCGCAACATCAGAAGAGCTGCAGGTGCGTTGCTGGTCTTTTAAGAGGGAATACGCTCTCTTCTTGGAGGTTTGCAGGTCGTATAAGCCTAGAAATACTGCTGGTGACAGTGCGTTCCAGAGTTTTACAGTGCACGGCAGAAAGTTACGCGAGAAACGCACGATGGAAGACTGACACACATCAAGGTGATGAGGATGGTATGTTTTTCGCGTGGGGCAATGGCAAAAAGTTGCAGAAGGTATGATTCCGTACAATTCCTCAGAGCACTCCCCGTGATACAACCGATAGAGGATGCAGAGTGAAGCTACATCTCGGCGTAACTCCAAGGGGTCCAAGCTGTTTGAAACACTATGGCAGTCAACAATTCGAGCGTTCTTCATCCACTAACGTCTTTATTCTTTAACGAGCTTTTGCCTTCGCTTCGCTCGCGTTATGAAGGATTATCCCCTATTTTAACCCCTTGGAGTTGGAATTTATCAAAATCCTTTCTTAGCGGATGCCTACGTCATAACATCTACCTGCATGCCAAATTTCAGCCCGATCGGTCCAGTGGTTTGGGCTGTGCGTTGATAAATCACTATGTCAATCAGTCAGTGAGTTTTATATATATAGATGATAATGATAATTGTTATCAATATTTCTGACTACCATAATAACATACGCTCTATCATTCCAATTTTATAGAAGTATGTATGTATTTATTTTATTTATTTTTCAATTTATGTACACACAAAATGAAGTTAAGAAACTAGCTTAACCCTTAAAGGCTACATTGATTTCGTGCACTATTACGACTACACCGGGTGTAAAAACACCCGGTTCTTAAAATTGGAAAATAATGACTAAATTAAAATCTCACTTTGCCAAATATGGGCTCAAAATATAAATTGCAAAATGCATAAAATCTCATATTTATTATAAGAATACCTTCTACCATGACAATTAAGCATAATCCTGTAAACTGAAGATATATTACTACCTGTATGAAAATCTGCTACAATGTAAACACAAGTGTTTTAATTTATTGACAAGTCTTATTATTTTTTATAATCATAGTACAGACAATAATGAGGCGCACAAAAATATTAATGAAGTTATAAAAATATATGTCTTCTTTTTTTAATAGAAATTTCCATAAAATTTTCCGTAAGACAAAAAAATACAATTTTATATCATAATAACGTTAACAAAATCAAAATAAGCTTAGAAAGTTCAGCTTAACAGCCTTTTTGTCGACAATACTATATGCATCATTTAGTGAATGACTTTTGCCTGTGGTCCAATTTATCAGACTTGTCGATGTCCGAAGTAGTTTTTGAGACAGTATATTATGATCTAAAATGAAACATAAGAATGAATTTTTAAATAATGAGTTAATAATAAAACTACGCAACAAAACAAACATTTTACTTTCGACAAATTTTAATACCCCACTATGACTACAACGGGTGTAAAAACACCCGGTCCACCTTCGTATATCAAAATCTGCGTGTGCCAGTCACTGTTTTTCCTGCTTATCCGGAGGCTACTTTTAGAAGAATACACGAAATCACAGAGCGACCAGTTTGCGCATAAAAAGATTTCGTGACCCGGGTGTAAAAACACCGTTGTAGCCTTTAAGGGCTAAAACTAAAAATGTGTTTTGTGCAAAGGTACATCTTGTATTTACATTGTGGTTTCGGAGCTCAAACGCATATTATAATATTATATAAGACCACGCCCACAGACTTAGATCAAGATAGATACCGTATGTGTACTTACTGTACTTCGCGTGCCATGCCATATTATAGCGTTCCCAAACGACGAGCAATGCTCGCCTTTCTAAAGTCTTTAGTCTTAGTCTGCTATCGGAATTGGACGCCAATCGGAATTTTAAAAATGCCTAAATGCCTAAAAGTGCCTTATTGAGATGTAGAAATTCAAACAGATTATACTTATAGAAACGTTGGCCTTGATACGTTACGAATACGTTTCTTATCATCGGTACGTCACAGTTTGTAGTAAAAAAGTGGCACGCTCGTTTTCATACAAATGGAGTATGAATGGTCTAATAGACATAGATCAAGATAGATAACGTATGAACTCATCTATCCCCAAGCGGCAGTCGTCTGCGCATAACAATAATTGAAAATCTATTGTGTCTGCCATACCCATACGATGGAGGTGCTACCGCCTTCGTGGTCTAGTGGCTTAGAGCGCGGCTCTTGACTAGGAGGTCGTGGGTTCGATTCCCACGTTGGAAACATGTTATTTCCAAATTTGGTTAGGACAATGCAGGCTGATCAGCTGATTGTCGGATGGGCATGTATATAGGCTCCTTGGGTCCTGCGCCCGATCTCTCGCCAATCGTGTTGGTCCGTCCCACTGGGTTATGAGAGTAAAGGAATAGAGAGTGCTCTTGTGTACTGCGCACACACTTGGGCACTATAAAATTACTCCTGCGTAACTGGCCCGGTTTCAATAATACCGGCCACCGTCACCGAAACCGGTGTGGGAGTTATTATTATTATAAGAACACTGCAATAATGAACAAACTGCCTGCAAACCACAATGAAGTGAAGCTATTATGTTGCAGAGAGGCTGCGAACTTAATTTCCGAGTAATCTCGTTCCGGGCAACGTTCCCATAATATTACGGAGCGTGCCGCATGAAACCTCGTTATACTATACTACTAGACGTTCCGCTTCGCCCGCGTAAATTAGATATTTCACAGACAAATCAGTCCACAAACAATAGCATGTGATCCTTCACGTGGTCTACTTCTTATCTGTGCCAAGTAACAGAAAAATTGATCCAGTAGATCGTGAGATAAGCCCTTTCAAATAATTTCCCCCGTTTTTTCCACATTTTCCTCGGTTTCTTCGTTCCTATTAGTCTTAGCATGACAATATAATATAGCTTATAGCCTCCCTCGATAAATGAGCTATCTACCACTGAAATAATTTTTTAAATCGGACCAGTAGTTCCTGAGATTAGCGCGTCCGCTTTATAATATTATTAGTATAGATTTCATGACTTGCATATAAACTTGCATGCAACCATAGAGAAATCATCAAATATATACAAGATGTACAAAACTAAGTGATAATACTTTAGGGTGTGTATATGTTCCTTGTAGAGAGTTCACTGTGAAAGTAGCAGCGCTGAAAGACCAATTTTATTTTCATTTTTGTACGGGCAATTGGGCAATTATCACTTAGTTTTGTTACACCCTGTGTAAGATTCTCGTGTCACAGTGTTTGTACGCGAACTCCTCCAAAACGGCTCAACCGATTTTAATGAAATTTTGTATGTACATTCGTTAGGCCCGAAAATAGATTTTTATCCACTTTTTTATATTGGTACTAGAAATAATTTATATGGCAAAACAACGTGCCGGGTCAGCTAGTACATGTATAATTTGAACATGATGCAACGTACTATTATACTATGATCCAAAGTCCAAACGACAAAAGGCGAGAAAAATAATTTCATTAGGATATTATGTCTGGGCAGTCTGGGTGTTCTTAGTTCTTACAATATTTTCGATATCGTTACAATTGTAAATTCAAAAATCAAAATATTTATTTCTAAATAGGTTGACAAAGTTAACACTTTTAGAACGTCTACATAAGGCCCACCACCGGTTCGGGAACTAACCCAGCGAGAAGAACCGACGACGTAAGAAACTCTCATGGGGCCACCTCTTTTTGAAAAATACAAATAGAAGCGGCCCATGGGCGTAGCGAGGTACGGGCGGGGGGGGCAGCTGCCCCACCCCTACTGCAAGAGCGATCGGTCGCTAATGCTCACGAGCTCATGCTGCTCATGCTGCTTAACAAAAAATTAAAACCGACTTCCAAGGTAAAAACAATAATAACATCCTTATAATATTATGAACTAAAAAGTATTAAATAATTTTTCCTATCTAATAGTGCCTTTTTCCGTATTCGGCTAAAACTCAACTATTTCTGTACTCAATCTTCATAATTTTGAAGTCGGTGCCAGTTACAAAAGTTTCAAATAGTCTGGCAAACTGAAGATTCAGCTACCTGGTACCGACTTCAAAATGATGAAGATTGAGTACAGAAATAGTTGAGTTTTAGCCGAATACGGAAAAAGGCACTATTAGATAGGAAAAATTATTTAATACTTTTTAGTTCATAATATTATAAGGATGTTATTATTGTTTTTACCTTGGGGCTTGGAAGTCGGTTTTAATTTTTTGTTAAAAATAATAATTCCCAATAATAAATAATTTATAACGCGGCTATTGAATCAGTAAAACTAATTGGTGACCCCTGTTCTAGAACATAGTGTCGCGGTCATGTGTTATTACTTATAAGTTATAAGATTTGAATAAAATAACCAGTGAATATTTTATTATATTATTTACTGGTTATTTTATTCATTCATTATTTTTTTATATTATTATATCCGTAGTTATATCCTATGTATTTTTAATGCCACGCCGAGGCCGTATAGTAAACAGCTGCCATAAAAATAAAATAAATAAAAGTTTTTTTGTAGTTACTTTTACTATTAGGCCCATATTCTAATACTATAGGTAATATTTTTTTGGTAAATATTCCGTATCGCGCCACCAGCTATTTTGAGGCCGTTTTTTTTTTTTAGTCGCGTTATAATCTGTAAACATCATAACTAGTATTGTTATGATGGCGCATGACTATTTCTGGCTAAAAAAAATTTTTTTAAAAAGTAATTTTTTTCGAAAATTTAAGATATTTTTTTTAATTTTAATTTTGGTTGGCCTAAAGGAAACGGGGCACTATGGGAAAAAAATACAACCTCCTATTGAAAAACTACTACAAAATAAAGTCGACGGTGTTGTGGTCTACGTTCCAACCTAACCTAACCTACTTTTGGACTTTCTGGATTGTGTTTAGTTTTGGTTTTGGCGGGCTTTGCTTAGGGGGGCTGCCCATCCCCCCCCCCCCCTCCTCCCGTCCCAAATACAACCCCCTTAGACCACCCCTTTTTATTCAGTCACGGATACCGAAGCGGTGGGACGGGGGGGCGCAGGCCCCCATAAAGGGGGCTCGGGGGGCTCAGCCCCCTGCCAAAACAAAAACATACACAATCCAGAAAGTCTAAAAGTAGGTTCGGTTAGGTTGGAACGTAGACCACAACACCCAGAAATAGTCGTCGTCGTCGTAAACGTCGACTTTCTTTTGCCAGAAATAGTCGTGCGCCATCATAACAATACTAGTTCTGATGTTTACAGATTATAACGCGACTGTAAAAAAAACGGCCTCAAAATCGCTGGTGGCGCGATACGGAATATTTACCTTATTTTTTATTTTATAATGAAAATAGATATTTCTTTCGATATCTTCTATATCCATTTTATGTATTAAATTATCGCGGTATTTGTTGCCACTCATTTATAACGGCTGGAGTCTGGGACCGCTTTGCATAATGTGTACTTATCAGATAGAATGAGAATCAGCCACTTATTTATGGGAAAATGCGTGGTTCCCGGGTTATTCATTTTGCTGCTAATCGTTCGGTTTTGCCAATCGTGTAAACTGTAGACTCCAGTTTTTAACCGACTTCCCAAATACGAGAAGGTTATAATATGTTCGGCTGTGGATTTTATTTTTTAGATAAAATGGTCGAGATTTTTAAACTATAGCATAGCTTTTATCGCGGGCTATGATCGTGGCGTTCGAATAAATAAATTCCGTAACGAAAATAAACCTAACACCCCCCACTCCGGTTATGCCGGTCGGTGCGGCGGCGTTGCCGTGCATCGTCTAACGCCGTTTCAGTTCGGCAGACTTCGGCACGGCGTTTGTATGCATGACCAGACGTATACGAATAGGCATGATGACTATTTTTTTTTCTTATCGGTAATTGAAAGACACTTAAAAAATAGAAACATCGTTGAAAGAATGACTCCGATAGCTTAAAAATTCACTAAGATATGACAATTCAAATATCTCATAAAAAAGACCTGCCCGAAACTCTCCATACAAAGTGCTACGAAAGTATGACGTCAGTCTTTCGTAGTTTGTACGCATCGGGAGACAACTTTGTTCGACAGGTATATTAAATATTGCGTTTATGAAAGTGGTTTCATAACAAAAGTTGCTTTTAATTGCATAAGTTATCGAATTGTATACAAATATTAAGAAATTAAATTGAAAAAAAATTCGACTTGAATATCCAACTTTAAAGGCGCATAACAAAAAAAATACAAATGCTATCAAGCTGAAATTTTGGGAACACTTATTTTTTACCGTGAATTCTTTATTTTATTAACAAAATTCGCTCATCTTTGACCTTGTCATCATCCCTTTTTGCATAAGTTAATAGAAAATGCTTTGCAAAAGATTTACCGCAGCAGACCCCGTGTGCCACTCGTATTTTTTATTTCAGTTACCTCTAAATCCTAGCTTTAGTCCCGTCACTGTCAGTCTAGGAGCTCCAGGGTTCTCTGGAATTTTATTTATTCGTTCGCAATTTCTTTCGACAAGCCAAAGTCCATAAAGGCTTCGTCTACGACATTTTGACGGAATAAACATTGGGAACATTCCTCTTTTCTCCCAGCTGTTTGTTAATTAAATAAAAAGGACCTCTTATCTCTAGAGCTGTACCTTATTTAATTCACTGTAAGAGCGACTGTGATTTAATAAATATGTTTCTGGACGCTTAAGTGACGGTTACTTTTAACATAAGGTTGATTTTTTTATGTCCATCTTTTGAAATAATCTTTATGAAATTACTGATTTAAAGTCGACGCGATAGTGAATCGAACCATATTTATGGTTCTTATTTTGGGATAAAGTGTTGACTGTTATTATACCATAATCCTACCATTGCTCGACAATTAACTAGTCGCAATAGAGTTTCTATTATCAGAACCTATTGTCAATTGTTTCAACTAAAATCTATTTGTCGAAGTTAACAAAAGGGTTTCGTAAAAATCGTGCTAAGGAGTTTGTTAGACAATTTCAGATGGGCCCCTATTCTTGAATCTGGCAGGGATTAGGCCATCTTCAATCTATCGACATTGAACACGAGCTGTCAAAGATAACACAAAGCCAATATGTTTCACTTTCACCCTTACAGACCTGGATCCCAGAAGGATAAGACATAACTTACTCTCTAATGGATGAAACCATAGGTTATTAGTAGTGCCTCGTGTACTTAGAATACCTGCGAATTTGTGTAGCTCTAAGTGTGACACCTGGTCAGGTACCAGGAACCAAAGTGGACTAAAAATGAGTCTTACTTTACTTATTTTCAAATGGCTAATATTTATATATAATTTGTAGATTATTGTTCTGAACTAGTATCATGTAGTGTAAGACACGTTTCAATGACCAAATCTATTGTCAGACGTTTTAGAAGTAACTTTGTTGCTATTTTTTTTCAAAGGCATTTTTATTTTATAAATTAATATAACAACACAAATTCGCAGGTATTCTAAGTACACGAGGCACTACTAATAACCTATGGTTTCATCCATCAGAGAGTAAGTTATGTCTTATCCTTCTGGGATGGATCCCAGAAGGACCTGGAGGTCATCCGAGATAATATATAAAGTCAGTCTAAGCATTGGATAGAAATCGATCACTGCGTTGCACAATTCCTAACCAGTCACGGCAATTTCAAAGCTAAACTTTATGGATTCAAGTTAGTTCCGTCTCCTCTTTGCGAGTGCTCGACTGAAGGTAGCCCGCAAGAACAAGCTGCTTGTTACATACTCTGGGAATGTGATCTCTGGCATGAGGAAAGAACCGATATGTTAAGCAGCCTCCAAGGTGTTTCTAGGGTCGTATACGATGATCTCGCAGCGCACAGAATTTCCGTGCTTTCAAACGTTTTTGTCTATATTTTACTATTGGAAACAATCCAACACAAGCTTGTCAGTTAAAGTAAAGGTCATTCTTATTAAGTAGGTTTAATACAATTTAATTATTTTTCCGTAGTGCTTCCCCCTTTGTTCGGACATTAATGTCACGAAAATTTGGCTGTCTCCCGCTTTGCTTGGGGAGGGAAACTGGATTTCTCCTACTCCTCCTAAGGTAGGATTAATTTAGTTGCGGGTCCCAAGACAGATTTAGCTTGTCCCTCGGGCATCCCTGAGATCATATCAAAGGGTTTTCATGGTTGGTTACCATTGTTGATCCTGGCGACACAGGAGTTGCAGTGGTGGGAATGTGTGGTGGGCCATTTGCCCGTTTAAAAAAATAAAGTCAAGATGATAAACGCAACTCCTTTGCGCCAAAATCCGTTTATCACGCGGGAACCGTACGTTTTTCCGGGATGAAAAGTCTCCCATGTCCTTTCTCGGACTCAAAGTATCTCCACACCTTTCAGCAAAATCGGTTCAGCGGTTTGGGCGTGAAGAGGAAACAAACAGACCAACACACTTTTGTATTTTAATATTAGTATGGATTCCCAAAATTCTTGCATTCGCAAAACTCTAAACTTTTGTAAGCTCTCCACGTGGCCGTTTGAAGTGCTATAAATCGCCGACATGAATGGGCACGTAAATGAACGAGCAAATTGGAAAGGAAATAAAAATGTCTGCGGAATGAACTGCGACGAGCTCGAACGTTCACAATAATGATCCTCGCAAACGATTCACGACTTGATTCTATCGGTATTTCGCTAAGGTACAATATTGCTGCCACTTTTTAGGGTTCAGTACCCAAACGGTAAAAACGGGACCCTATAACTAAGACTTCGTTGTCTGTCCGTATGTCTGTCTCCAGGCTGTATCTAAAGAACCGCTTTAGCTAGAGTTCTGAAATTTTCACAGATTGTGTATATCTGTTGCCGCTATAACAACAAATACTGAATACAAAATAAAATTTAAATTTAAGGGGGGCTCTCATACAAAAACACTACTTTTGGCCAATTTTTTCCCTATAACGTTACGGAACCCTTCGTGTGCGAGTCCAACTCGCACTTGGCCGATTTTATTCCTTCTCTTCATATTTATTGGTTCATATCACTACATAATATAAAACAAAGTCGTCCTCCGCTCTGTACACGTATATGGTTATTGGTTAGTTTATAGATCCCAAACAATTTAAATGATTTTTATGCATTTGTAACGACTTTTTAAAACTTCTATAAAGTGATTTACGAAGAAGGTTTCTTGTCAAAACTTTTGTAACTAGATTCTATTCGTTACAAAAATTATTGCTCATTTTTGTTAACTATTTTTTATTTTATTTTTTTTTTATTTTTTATTTGTTTAGGAAAACTTACAGCTAGAGTAACAAGTAGTTATAAAATAACACAGGAAGGCCAATTACAAGTTTTCACACACATAAAATACGCTAGAGAAGTTAAACAAAGAAACAAACAGCAAACAAAGAACATAATACTTACATAATAATATTGTATATGATATTAATTTATTTAAAAAAGGGGTCGCTAAGGTTCTTCTTTACTCTACCAATACTGGTACAGAATAAGTCTAGTTCTGTGCTCCGAGTAATCTCATTGTACGTTCTACTGGATCTAAAAACATAGGAGTTTCGACGATAGTTTGTTGATACTGGGGGAACGTACAGAAGTTGATGACGTCTAAGTGACGCTGATGGGACACTGATGCTAAATTTTTCAACGAGTTCGGGACAATCTATGATGCCGTTGAGAAGTTTAAATAGGAGAACTATGTCGGCAATTTTTCTGCGCTCAAATAGTGGAAGAATATGAAATTTTTTACAACGCGATAAGTAGTTTGATACGTAAGTTCTGGATTTAAATTGGACAAGTCTTAAGAATTTTTTCTGGATTTTTTCTATTCTTTCGATGTACGTGTGATAATTGGGGTTCCAAATTTGAGAACAATATTCTAGGTGAGTGCGGACGAAGCTACAATATAGGTAGCCTATAATAGGTATGTATATTGTTATCGAAGTAGCTAAAAGGTTCACGCAATATCGAACCACTCAAATGTTTATGACTACACTACCAGTACCGTTTTAACATTTTGGCGAAAACATTATTTTCAAGGACTGTTAAAAGGTCCTGTTACCTTCGGTGGTTCAGTAAAGATTTATTATCATAAGAGATATTAAAGAAATTGATAGATTATTAGATATTTTATCATGGTTAGATCATAAAGTTAATATACCTAAAGAAACAAAGGCCTGAGCAAGAGTGATGTACACCATAAGTAACACTGCGTGGTAAAAAGAGACGTGTGATACATGACAGCAGCACTCTTTTTTTAACGTCCAGTCGGCACGTGCCGCACGTTGACAATTTAATCTCATAGAAATCATGTTCAATCATGATTGTGTAAGTGTATACGTACACATATTTTTCACACAGATGAAAACCAATTTCGGTTTCGTTTGACAGCTCGAGATTGTTGCTCTATTCCGCTAGGTATAATAACTTTATGGATTAGATATAAATATGTAAATAATAATAAATACTTATTAGGTAATTTATATGTAATACGTTCTATGTTAATTTTTTACTGTAAATGCTAGACCGCTACGCAAAATATACGCAATATTAGCGGTCTTCCATTAAAAATTCATATCGAGCTGTACAATGTACATTTTTAGAGTTCCGTACCCAAACGGTTATATAAATGGTAGTAGTAGTAAATTATTTATTTACACAATTAACGTTTTATCGTTACGATGAAATATATCTTGTGTACTGCGCCTGCACGTTGTAGAGGCCGCGTAGCGCTCTACGAAAAGTTACGCCAATCTCCTTCGTCGACTTTGATGTATGTAATAGCCTGGCAAAACAACGTTTACCATATAAATTATTTCTAGTATCAATATAAAAAGTAGATAAATCCTATTCTCGGGCCTAACGAATGTACATACATTTCATTAAAATCGGTTGAGCCGTTTTCAAGGAGTTTGCGCACAAAAACTGTGACACGAGAATTTTATATATTAGAAGGCCCTATTCGACCAAATTTGACACGAGTTGTAACTTGCTACACGAGTGTGACTATCGTCGGAATTATTTTGTTCTTTGAATTACTCTAGAATTTCTTCGTTTGCGTTTAAGGAGTAAGGACGGATTCGACCAAACTGGAATAAAATTTTACTCGAGGATAACTGTTTCCTAATCTAATAGTAACCTGATTTTGCATTATACCAACTTCTAACCTAAGATTTAAGTAATTATACGACAGTAATTTATATTTACAAGGCGATTTTGACGGAAGTAAAATATTTAACTGAGAATTTGCACAACAGGGTGTCAACTGTCACGGTCGGTGTCGTTGTGAACTGATTATTAATAATTAATTAAATAGTAAACTGTAATAATTAAAATTTCCTTTCATACATTTCGAGTTGCTTGGTTCGCAAACGTGGATATTCTAGAGTATTTACTGAAGGAGTAAATACTTTATAATATCCACGAATTATTCTCACAATAGTTACACTCGTGTAACTTGAAGTTTTGTCGAATCGGGCCTTAATACAATTCAATAATACTCCCCACACCGGTTTCGGTGACGGTGGCCAGTTTCATTGAAACCAGGCCAGCTACGCAGGAGTAATTTTATAGTGCCCAATTGTGTGCACAGTACACAAGAACACTCTCTATTCCTTTCACTCTCTTAACCCAGAATAACTGAAAAATAATATATGGGACGGAAGACCGACACGACTGGCGAGAGATCAGGCGCAGGACCGACTTTTTACATGCAAATCCGACGCATGGATCATCTTACTTGTCAGACGATCAGGTGATCAGCCTGCATCGTCCTAGCCAAATTTGGAAATAATATTATGTTTCCAACGCAGGAATCGAACCCACGACCTTCGAGTCAGCAGCAACGCTCTAAACCACTAGACCACGGAGGCGTTATACAATTCAGTAGGGACGGAGAAAGGTTTAATTAACGCGTGCTAATTACACATCTAAAAATGTTTAATTTGGGAAACACTAAAACACGGTTGTTTCAGTGCTGTAATAAACTATTTTTACGTGTACTGTACGTCGTTTTGCTCGCTCTACTTCTTTACACCCATACACGTGTCCGTATCGCAAACATAAAAGTACTTTTTTTATGACTTACTACTTACTTACTTTTTTACTGACACTCAGTATCAAAATACAATTTGAATAAAATTTTACTTTTTGTGATATTTTCAATGAATTTGACGCTTACAAAAACCAGGTATTAATTTGTAATATTCTTTGTTAAACCCTTATATTATAACGAATCATAAAAATATTTTTCTTTACCGAGTATTACGAATTAATATTATCGTTATGAAGTAGGGCAAAAAGCATCAACGAAGTTTAAAGTCAGCTTTTAGTGGTACATTATAGTCGGTGATGATAATTTTTTCCAAACATTTTGTACTAAAATGTAGCCGGGAACGTCACCACGGCGTCCTTGTGGCTGAACTATCCCATAATAAGGTTTTAATATGAAACCCATTTAAGATATTCATTAAGAGTTGGACCTCATCGGGCAGCACGGAATCGCCTTTTTCCGTCACCTTTGCTCTTTCTGTCGCTTAGAACTGCCATTTGCTAGACCGAGACAGAAAGCATAATGCGATAGCACGCGGTGGAATCCTCGAGGCGATCGGCATCACGGACAAAATGCAATGGTCGGCAGGGAGACTCCGGAACGCTGAAGCGCGCGATAGCATGCTAACGCATCCTTTCACGACAAGGCGATCACTTGCTATCGCGATCGCCTTTTTTGTCTGCGGAATGCGACAGCGCGCGTTCGCATGCGGCAGCACACTGCAGCACGTGGTAGCACAGGCGAAACAAATGCGATTCCGTGCTGCCAGATGAGGTCCAACCCTAAGAAATCATTCAATGTCTTTGAGTGTGGCCTTAATGCCATGATTACACATAACGAGGAGAGTAGCGTGACAGTGTCCTCGGCATTTTTAGTGTCGATGCACTCGGTCGAGGGCACTGTGTCGCCGCTCTTTCGGTAGGTGTTATCAGGCCCTAACCGTGTTCCTCTCTTCCAGGGCAACGTACGTCTCCGTGCTGACGATAGCGGCGTTCTCGCTGGAGCGGTACCTGGCGATCTGCCACCCGCTGCACCTGTACGCGATGGCGGGGCTGACGCGGGCGTCGCGCATCGTGTGCGTGCTGTGGGCCCTCGCCTTCCTCAGCGCCGCGCCCTACGCGCTCTACAGCGACATACTGTACAACGAGTACCCGCCCAGTGAGTATAGATTACAATAACTAATATTCAGGATCCGCATATTTTGATCATAGAAAAATATGCCACAAGTCTTCGGAGTACTCTTCTTTGTTAGGCCATTATCATACTAGCGATTAGCGAGCATTATGTGTGTCATCGCTCCGATACGCATAACAGGAAAACGGATCAGGTCGGCATGAAAGTTGCCCGCATCCTATCATTTCATAGATGTTTTTCTTGTCATGCGGGCAACACGTTGTCACCCGCATGCGGCTTAAAAAAGGGGGAGCGAGCGCGCAGCAACTTCGCGAACACGCCGCGGCTGCGTAGTGAAGCCGTCGCGGACACTTAACGGATTTTTACAGGAGTATACAAAGCACATAACACTGCTATCTCTTTGCACGTCCGCGACGTTTTATTCGCTACGTGCCCACTGCCCGTCCTTTTTTACACAGCACGCCCCGACTCGAAGCCGCTCGCCAAGTACGATAAAGCACTTACAGTAATATTAAATATTATATAGAAAAATACATAGTAGGCGAACATGATTTACAAGTTACAACAAACATTTATTACTGTCCTTGTCGAAACGTATACGGCACAATATGCTTGCATTACCCCCAAATGTCACCAGATTTTTATCAAATGCCTCGTGCTATTGCTTATAATGCTACCCAGTACCCACCTTATTTATTTACCTATTTTCCCCATTTAAAACGAATTTACTATCCTAAATCTAATTCTGCACCAGTAGCAGTTCACCAACAACCTTAATAAACGAAAAAATCTCTTTACATTATTAGTCACACAGAGACTAAGTACAAAACTGTCTAGCGCAGACTATCTGCGAGTAAATCCAACCCCGTATATTCTTTATCCCTTATACATTCGAAATGAGTTCCTTTGTTTGAATACGTCATATTTTATTTATTCTTTGTACATCTGCTGCACACATGCATGAAAACGGTTCAAGCAATATTTCATGATATTAAATATTTACTAAGAAAATACAGCTGTAATACCCCGACCGCTACCTCGTTTTACGCGAATTCGGAGATATACGCGGTTTTTCATTTCCATTATTCAAGGCGAATCAGTGTCGGAACTCGGATACTCTACAAATCGATGGCATAATACAAAAAGTGGTGAATTTCGTCAAACAAATATTCTAGAATTTCTAGATTAACACAATCAAGAGCTAACAATTGACGAACTTATATAAATGATTCTTTTCTGAAGACTCTCTTCCCTATTAAACATATTACGTATATGTATTTATATGAAAAGTAGGACCTCGACTTATGCGAATTCTACGTACGCGCAATAATCGCGTAAGTCCGGGGTATACTGTATATTACTATTATATACAGGAACTAGCGACCCGCGTCGCACGGGTATAAAATATATAGCCACTGAAAAAATGATAAAAATCGATAGCATATGATATGATCGTGGTCTACTTCTTATATCAGTGTCAAATAACATAAAAATTGCTCAAGTAGTTCGCGAGATAAGCCCTTTCAAATAATTTCCCCCGTTTTTTCCACATTCTCCTATTAGTCTTAGCGTGATAAAATACAACCTAGCCTTCCTCAATAAATGGGCTATCTAACACTGAAAGAATTTTTCAAATCAGACCAGTAGTTCCTGAGATTAGCGCGTTCAAGTTAGCCCTTTCAAATAATTTTCCCCGTTTTTTCCACATTTTCCTCTATTTCTTCGCCCCTATTAGTCTTAGCGTGATAAAATATAGCCTATAGCCTTCCTCGATAAATGGGCTATCTAACACTAAAAGAATCATGAAAATTCGTTGCGTAGTTTTAAAGATTAAAGGGAACAAAGCGACATGAGGGAAAAAAGCGACTTTGTTTTATAATAAGTATAGATACCCCGTCATCATATTCGGCCATCTTTCGTGCATATTTTGGCACTTTGATCGTGCATATTGTATAACTCTGGCTGGTTAGGTTTAAAAATCTATATTTGACTTTGTAAGATATTTTGATGTTGTCAGAAAAATTGTGAATTATTACGAGAATATATCGGTTTGCATCAAGACGTGGTTTTTATCTTTAGTTTTTTATACATTTAGTTTCCAGTTAAACATTTGGTCCTTCGAGCCGGATAGAAATATTATCAGTACCTATGGATACATTATTAAGCATTCAGGAAGAACTGAAAGGGCAACTTTTAAAATTGAAAATAAACTTCAAAAAAATGTTCCAAGGAAAGGATTACAAAAGCGTATGTAGAAACAAGAGTGCAAGCTCTAGAGACAAAATGGCAAAAATTTAATGATAATCATTTACAAATTATATCAGTACGCGGCAAGGATCAGATATTGGCATATTTTTCGGACGATACTTACTCCGAGATGGAAGAATTTTTTTTGGAGTTTAAATCGGAATTACAACACCAATTACAGGAATTTGCGACAGTATATAGCGATAAAACCATGGAAGAAGACCGTGCTGGAAATTCTAAACAGGCAAATTCGTTTGTAAAGTTGCCACAGATTAGTATACCAATTTTTTCAGGTGTCTATACTGAATGGCTCAGCTTCCGGGATTTGTTTATATCACTGATCCACAACAACATGGCAATAGACAAAGTTCAAAAGCTGCAGTACCTGAAGGCCCATCTCATCGGAGAAGCTGCGCAACTTATAGTTCATTTACCTATTACTAATGATAATTACGACCAGTGCTGGACTTTGTTAGAAGGGAGGTATAACAATAAACATTTCTTAGCCAATTGTATACTTAGAGATTTTTTTAATCAACAGGACCTTCCAACAGAGTCAGCTATGGCTGTTAAACAATTATTAGATAATATTACTAGCATGTTGCACTGTCTCACAAATTTAGGTATTGATACAAGCACGTGGGACATAATTGTTATATACGTAGTAAGTATGAAACTCGATAGGGAGTCAAGGAAACTGTGGGAGTCACGGGTAAGTGAGTTTACCAAATTTAATAGATTAGCTACTTTAGACCAATTCAAAGATTTTTTGTTAAATAGATTCCACGCACTTGAATATCTAGAAACAAATATGCCAAATTATGTACCGAAATTTCAAATAAATAATAGTAAAATTAGGCCTGGTGAAGTAGTACACTCCTTACACTCCTACAAGATTCCTTGTTGCTTTTGTAAACAAAATGATCACAAAATAAGTAGCTGTCAAGAATTCGTTAGGTTGTCAATCGCCCACAAGCGTAACTTTGTCCAAGACAATAAATTGTGCTTTAACTGTTTAGCCAATAATCATATTGCAAAAAGATGTCTGAGTTCAAATCGATGTCGATTTTGCAATAAGCAGCACCATTCACTCTTGCATTTTATTAACGATGATCGTATGAATCTATCAGGTAATAGTAATAGTCCGAACACGAATATTGCATCGCAACTGTTAAATGATAGGGAGGAGCATTCAACAAATAGTTTTTTATCTCAAAATAACGTAGGTTACTATTCATTATTAGCTACGGCGATCGTTAATGTGAAGTCCAAGACAGGAAGGATTTTACAATTACGGGCTCTGATTGATCCAGCATCACATATATCATTTGTGTCAGAGGCAGCTGTTCAATTACTTAGCTTGAAGAGATCAGTGGTTAAAGAAAACATATCAGGAGTAGGAGGCGTTCCATCTGTTATAGTGAAGTCGAAAACCGAGCTTAATCTTTATTCAGCTGATAGTACAGTCAAAGTCGAAGCGTTTGTCTTAGACAAATTAACAGGCTTATTGCCACCTAGGAGAGTAATAATTGAACCATGGCCGGTTCTGAATAATGTCAATATGGCTGATCCGGAATTTTACATACCTAATAAAGTTGATCTTCTGTTAGGAGCGGATGTTTATGGATTAATTTTAAAGGAAGGTTTATGCAAGGGCCCTTCAGGATCTTTAGTCCTACAAAATACTATATTCGGTTGGATAGTAACTGGGAGCAATAAAAAGCAATCAATAGGAGATTTTTCAACTAGCATGCATGTTTGCGTTGATGAGCTTATTCAATCTTTTTGGGATTTACCAAATGAACACAATCTTACTAAAGCAATTTTATCCGAAGGGGAGCAACGATGTGAAGATATATTTACAGCTACTACAAGTCGCGATGAGAACGGTCGGTACATTGTTGAAAAACCCTTTAAGACTGACAATATACAGAATTGCCTTTACAGCCAATCGCGGAATATAGCACTTAAAAGATTTGTTTTATTGGAACGTTGTTTAGAGGAAGATTCTTATTTAAATACAGAATTTATTAAGACATTGATGCTATTAGCAACAGACGAAGGTGGTAAATATCTACTAGCGGCCGAAAGAGTAACAATTATATATTAATATTTTGAATGATAATATTTTGATGTCAGGTTGTCAAAATATAAATGAAGCTAAACAAATATACAAGGAAATGAATGGTATAATGAAAGAAGGCGGGTTCGTGCTACAAAAATGGAATAGTAACGGTGAAGAATTAAGAGAGTATATGCAGAAGAATGTAAGGGAAAGGAATGTAGAAAACGTTAAGCTAGAGGAACAATCTGAGATTAATAAAATGCTAGGACTTACCTGGAATCGCCAGCAGGACGAATATGAATACGGAGTAAAGTTGCCATTGAGATCACTGGATGGACAATGTATAACTAAAAGAAATGTTGTCGCGGATATAGCTAGATTATATTATGATCCGTTAGGAGGGATAGCACCAAGTATAATTAGAGCAAAAATGTTTATTCAGAAACTGTGGATATCAGGTATTGGTTGGGATGAGTACTTACCGAAAGAGCTTCTCGAAGAATGGTTTATCTATCGTTATGATCAAGAAAGGCTAGCGGAGTTTCGGCTACCAAGTTGGACTAATTCAACGACGGACAACGGAAGTCGAGGAACTAAGGGGTATATATTTGTCTTTTTGTATGTATGTCTACCAGGGCTGTCCATCTTGAAGCGGCTAGTGACTTGTCATCTAAAGGTTTGTTTGATGGCTTTTAGGAGGTTTGTTGCTAGAAGAGGGCATTGCAGTAACTTGTATAGTGATAATGGGACATCGTTAAGAAACATACCGTGTTGGACAAGGTTACGCGGATGGGAACAGTAAAATGTAAGGATACGTGTGTTTAAAGCGATCGGTATCAAAAATTTGTGTATTATCAACTGTTGAATAATATAAATTATTTCATTGAAATATTATAATAAATTTTGTTCTCACTATATATAAACCTATATATTATAACAAACTCTGCAGAATTTAAATATTAGTATAGATATGATAACTAGTAATTGGTTTTACTATGTCTGATTGTGAGTCTAATTGTTTTATTTTTTTGTAATTTCAATATGTTTAAAGTTAATTTTATTTATGGTTATGCTACTGTTATAAGTCTTGTTAATGTATATTATGTTGTTAAACTTATAATAATATGATACTTTTTTTTTCCAAACTATCACTCGTATGATAAGAAGTAAGCGGCCATATTTTGATTGAGATACAGTCCACTTAATTACTATATTTTAATATTTATGTCATCATTTTCACCTGTGGGAAATGTTATGTTAAGTTTATTGTTACGAGTATATTATCTTTAGTTGCTATTTATCTTAAAGTGCTATCCTTTTCTTATATTATAGTTAAAGACTGTCGTCTTTGGGGGGGGCTATGTATAACTCTGGCTGGTTAGGTTTAAAAATCTATATTTGACTTTGTAAGATATTTTGATGTTGTCAGAAAAATTGTGAATTATTACGAGAATATATCGGTTTGCATCAAGACGTGGTTTTTATCTTTAGTTTTTTATACATTTAGTTTCCAGTTAAACACATATTATAATCCAATGTCTAATGATTATAATTATTAAGTATCAATTACTGATACTTGAGTTTTGATAGTGTATTTTTTTTTAATTTTAACAAATTATTGCATTGTCATTGGCTATTACGTACATACATACAGCCCAAGCTAAAAGCGTGTTAAAAATAGAACACGAAAAAAATGCGAAACAAACAAAGCCCTGATTATGTAAGTGGTAACTTACACTTTCTAGATATTTGATCTATCAGACTAACAGCCTACGGTTATAATGGACATAATATTTACGTGGTATTTAGGCTCTATCAACGGCATGACTATATAAATCTAGGTAAGGCTGGCTGGTACTACTTACGCTTATATTTGGACATAATATTATGGCATTTCTTAAATACATCGTAGGCAGAGTAGACAGAACTAATGGCCGGCATTCACGAGCGATCCATTGATCTATTTGGCACGCTGTCGATCCAAAATTCGTCCATAAATGTGAAAACACTGTCGCGACGCGATGGAATTCCAACTGCACCGAGCCAATTATCGCGGTGCGCTCGTGAATGCAGAAAACAGACGGTCCGGTCGGTGTAGGCCGTCGTGCCATAGTTACGGCACACTTGTTCGTGAATGGTGTATAACTCGCGAGCCAAAGACGCCACTTTGATTTTAGTTTTCGTTTAGAACACGTCCGGTGCTGTCAACCCTAGATACACTCAAAATGATCAAATGGAACGGCTCGCTGGCGTGTTCGTGAATGCCATGAGTTTGGCTCGGCGCGACATTGAGTATCAAGAGCGCATAAGAGCCATAATAATATGGATCACTCGTGAATGCCGGCCTCAAGGAGTACCTCGACTTCAAATAACGGGACTATACGCGAGTTAGGCGCGACCAGGGCGCGACTGTCTCTTTCAACATGTTTCACAATGCTGAATTCGGCCAATATGACATATACTACAGTCTACGTCAAACGTATCTAGACACGCGGTAGCGTGTCAAGCCAAGTTCCAGCATAACAGAACTGACGAGCAGCACCGTGTGTAATATTACACGAACCATTTGCAGCTACTTTTGACCCCCTCATAATTCAGAAACTATTTCACATAAACGTTTCAAATTTGGTATATAAATTTTTATTTATTTATTTAGGAAATCTTACAGCTAGAATAACAAGTAGTTTTAAAATAATGGGACTTGCGAGATAAATATATCGCCCATGACTATTAACATTGTCGGATGTGAAAAACGACAACTTTACAGGAGAGCGATTCAAAGTCTAAATTGTGCATAACTTTTTACTTATTTCAAGTAGGATCATGAAATTTCAGGGTTATACTATAAAAGTTATTTACGTTTGATATGCTTTTATGAGTATCTCGTATTTTATGCCTAAATATGAGAAAAGTCACTTCACCTTTTTAACGGGGTACGAGTAATGCTGATTTGTCGGAAGTGCCAGAACCGACATTGTTGCTTGTAGAAAATCGATGATTGCTTGTCGGAAGTGGCATTTACGTCATTGTTAAGTGATAACTGTTTATTTAAAAATATGTCGCATGTAGAAATTACCAACAAAAACGACAACAATTTAAAGAAAAAAAATATTTTTATGGACTTCTGTCAAATAAAACGTAAAAACAATGTACGTATGAAAATACAAAACATTTCTTATGATTTAAATAATTCGGAAAATCAAATTTTCATCCGAAATGAAAACTTACTTAAAACATTGAAATTAAAAATTATTACCAACACTATTTTGTTGACTTTTGATAGCATAATTTAAATTAACTAAACAAAATAAAAAATAAAAATATATATTAATTATAAAGAGAAAAAGTTTGTTTTATTCGTATGTTTGTTTGTATTGAATGGGCTCAATAACTACTGAACTAATTTTAAAAATTCTTTTACTTTTGGAAAGCTACATCATTTGCAAAGAACACAGGCTATGTATTATTCTGAAAAATATTAGGGATCCTACTGAAAATAGCAAAAATATAACCCAAAGTGGTAAAAGTTTGCCAAAAATTTCAATATTTCGCTTCCGCTACGAAAAATACTGATGATACATCAAAATAATGTTGCACATGTTTATAGTACTCATCATTATCTACAAAAAAGCCCAGGGCAGCTTATGTTTATCTTTTATGGTTAACGAATAATAACCATTACTTTCATTAAAAGATTTACTTCAAATCATCTCCTTCTAGCGTAACTTTTTTTTGCAAATTCGTTATTAATCCTTACCTACATAAATATCAAAATATTAATTGGAATTATGTGAAACAGAATTGTCCTTTAAATTATTACCATGGGCCAAATATTTTAGAAGTAAGGACAGTTGGATTAAAGCTCAAAATAAGGCGCCCGCGCCGACGCGGCAACGGCGGCGGCTATCGATCTCATCTAGATCTTCCAAATATGCTGGAGACATGATAGTGCCTAAATGTGTGGGGAATACAGAAAGTACTGACGAAGGACTGACTGTTTTGCAAGCCCATGAAACGAAGTTTGCGGAGTCAAGTAGTTCTTAAAAATTTCTACATTTTAGGACACTTACGTACCACCACAGCCTTTATTTACATGAAAAATTGAGATTAGTATTTATTAGATTAATTATTCAAAAGCAGTCTTCTTCATCCGAGATTTTATTTGATCTATTGTAGTATTTTAAATAGCATTTTAGATATTATTTTTGGGAATTATGTCACTTTTACATATTTTGAGTAAGTCTTTATGTTTGTTGCCTACCTGCTTAATAGCAAAATGCCAAGAAAGTCTGGCTTTATTGCGGCTACTAGTCACCAAATCGCAAAACCATGAAAAATACGATTAATAAAAAAATATATATTAATATTAATTCATTATAAATCCACATAACAATGTCGGAAGTGGCACTACCGACAATTTAACCATTTATAAAACCGATTAAAAATGTCGTATGTGGTACTACCGACATTTTACACATTGGAAAAACCGGTTAAGAACGTTGGATGTGGTACATCCTACAATTTTAAGTTACCTACGATAAATTAATGTTGATGAAGTTAAGAATTCATCTCATAATCAAATCTAAAGCAATAAAACATAAGCTATACTGTTAAAAATATTATAAACAATAGTAAATACGATTTTCCGCACTAGCGTTAGCTTTGGACATAATATTACCATCAGCATTTTTTGCCCTTTATTATTTTTCTTCATTTCGTTGAGTACCAAGTTTTAATTGGCCGTGCTGATCTTTTAGACATTGAAAATGGCGTCGAAAAGTAAAAAAATGTAACTACGGTAGCAAAAAAACAAGTGACAGCGCGACGTCCATTCCCTCCGTTAACATAGTCGGATGTGGCACATCGTGCGCTCTTACTCGCTTCCGCGTTCCGTTAATAACGTAGGTAGTGACTATCCGATATTGTTAGCGGGCTATCTTAGTAATATACGTCATTTTTAATGTGGCTATTTCAGAAACTACGCATAATATAGATTTTTTCTTTTCAGCTCACGATAGCCTTGGTTCTAAGGATTTATTTTATGAAATAAAACAAAAATGACGATTTTGCACATCCGACATTGTTAATAGTCATGGGCGATATACTCTTAATTTCATAAGCACAGCTCAAATGGTTATTAAGATACCTATAACCGTCCGAAAATCTACATTTTTATCACTTACTGACTGACCTATAGATCAAAATTCTAACCCAGATGACCTATACGGAATTAAAATGTTCAATAACTTTATGAAATGACTGATGTAATGAAAACTGGCCAAGTTATATCTAATCTACTTTAACATCTCACATTATTTAAATAACAGCATTTGTTATAGATATTCAATAAAGCAAAAAAATAGACTCTATTTCATAATGATATTTGGTTCCTATACATACATATTTTGATTTTCCATAGAACTTGGCACTCATTTACTCGTAGATCTCCATCCTTTTTACGGCGAAGTCCATAGACAAGAATAATGTTTGTATGGAGCTTGGCTTTCCAGTTTTATTACATTTATGTTTTTGATGGGATCGAGATCTCTTCTGAGGCGACCTACTCGTTAGTTCTGTTTACTCTGTCGTATTATTTGCCCGAAAGTTTCGAGGAACAAGCAGTATTTGTTCTCTTGCAGGACTAGATGCAAAGACAAATCCTTCGCTGAAGTGATTACATGCACTGATATTGCCTTCCTTACAAGGCCCTTGTTCGAAGTTTAAACGAGAAATAGTTTACTAGCTTTATGAGCAAGAAATCAGCTGACGAAAAAACATTCTAAAAGTAAAAAACGTAATATGTTATATGGGTGATTCTACAAAAATTGGGTAACTCGCTGTCACCAGTCAATATAAATTAAATCACATTCTATTTTAAAGTTTTTATACTTAATTTTAAAAGTATGTAATCTCCTTTAATTGGTCACTCAATTTCAGAGATGTAATTTAATTAGAAATTGTATATAATTAAAGAGTATGCTCAAAACGTCAGTTCTTTGGCCTGTCACAAACCCAAAAACGTTCAATCAAAAGACTGTACATCAGATTCTACGATTAATTTCAGAAAACTCGATATATAATTACTATCTCTAATGTACGTAATAATGAATGTCAGGACTTTCATAATGTAAAAATATTTACAATGTATTTAAAAAAGAGACGAAACTTTGTCATAGGTTTCATTCGTCAGTCCTTTGTGTAACTTTCAAATGCGAAAATTTTCACCAAAAAGCACGTATACATGGTCAAATACCTATTAATTATGTTTTGTTGGTAATATTGTCAGCTAAGAACTGCAGCATTTCTTTGCCACTATTACAGTATGAGTGCTAGCTCGTCGGATATGACAATATAATCTTGAGCAGGGCCAGTCAAAAACCCAGTACTGTGGGTAAGTCGTTAATTCCTTATAAATCTTAATTTTATTTTGATTTCTATACTGTTTACTATGATTAGTAAAAATTTAATATATTGATATTAGAAAATACGAAAAGAAACATTAACTTTAATTATAACCTTGAATTTATGTCGAAATCATCAGTTCTTTGGCGTCAGTCCTTTGGATGAAATCGTGCCAACGGACTGATATGTTGCCAGAGTACTGATGTTTTTTTCTTTAAGATCACTTTTATCACAACAATTAAGGTGTGTTAACTATTTTTTTATTTATTTTAGTGTAAAATATAATGTCGCCTACCACAAAAGACAAATTTGACCGAAGGATAATATATTAAATAAGAAAAGAGAAGCTGAAAAGACTTTTTTGCCGAGAATCAAACTACCTCTTTAAATAAGCTGAATTAGCAAAGAAAAACAAGGATTACAAAATATACTTAAGAAAAAGAGAAAGGGCAAAGAAAAAAATGTTAAAGAAACCTCTAAAGCAAACGGTTAACTTGAAAAAATTGGTCAAGTCGAGTCAGTCTCCAGCACGAAGCCCTCGTGCCATAAAATGGTTATTTTCGTATGAGAGCTCCCTTTAAGTGTTTATTTTATTTTAATTTTATCATCTACTATGAAAGAAGAAAAAAAATAGTATTTTGTGAACATTTCAAATGCCCAGCTAGTGCCATTATTGACATTGAGTTAAAAGGACAAAAAAGTATATTATTTGTATAGGAGACCCCTTAAATATTTATTTTGTTATAATGTTATTGTTTATTATTAAAGTAAGAACAAGATTAAGTAAATACTTAATCTTGTTCTTACTTTATATTATCTTAGAGTATATAAAATTACCTGGTTGCATTATTGACATCGACCAAAAAAGGCACAAAAATCACGTTTCTTGTATGGGAGCCCTCTTAAATTGTTATTTTGTTTTTATTTTTGTATTTTCGTTATAGCTGCAACACAATTATACGTCATTTGTGCAAAATAAAAACTATCTAGCCATCACTGTTCTTGAGATACAGCCTGGTGACAGATAAATATATAGACAAATGGATGTACTGACGGACATATGGACAAAAAACGAAAACTTTAATTCTGTTGTTTGTTGATATTAATTATTAATGTATACTGTTAAGTAAAAGTACTTAAAAGTAAGAAGAAATGTTTATAACAATTGTCAAAATTCTTATAAAGGTGTGATAATGTTTTCCCCGCATTATTACAAAATATTTATCGATATTTAACTTACTAAGAACTTGATACATTAAAATAATTAAAGTGATATAATCATAGTATATAAGCGTTTAATAAATGCCACAAATGTCATATATTTCTAATATGTTTGCGTTACATATCAGTACTGTGTCACCCTCGTCAGTCCTCTGGCAGTCAAATTCAGAAAAATCGAAATATTTTAAAAACTACTCTAAAAAATGACTGTCCCGATTTGCAACAATATATTCATTATATAACCCATCTTTTAAACCCAAAGATGTCTAAATTTACCATAAAAACTACAGTAAACAAAATATCCCTAAAAGTTACCCAATTTATGTAAAAAAAAACAATAATAAAAAAATAAAAAGGTAATAAAACAATATTAAAGTGCCTATGTTATAAATCTCGTCATTTTAATATACAGTATTAATATTCTATGTATTAAAATGCCGAGGTTTATAACATACATTAATTTTGTTTTGCGTACAAATAAATAACAGCTCGTGAAAATATTTCACTAAATTTAAATTTTCGATACGTGGGAGAGCCATGCTTCGACACGAATGGGCCGGCTCGACCGGAGAAATACCACGTTCTCACAGAAAACCGGCGTGAAACAGCGCTTGCGTTGTGTTTCGCCGAGTGAGTGAGTTTACCGGAGGCCCAATGCCCTACCCTATTCTTTTCCCTACCCTCTCCTATTCCCTTCCCTTCCCATCCCTACCCTCCCCTATTACTCTATTCTCTCTTAAAAGGCCGGCAACGCACCTGCAGCTCTTCTGATGCTGCGAGTATCCATGGGCGACGGAAGTTGCTTTCCATCAGGTGACCCCTTTGCTCGTTTGCCCCCTTATTTCATAAAAAAAAATATATGTATGCGAGGAATGAGGCTCATAGCGCATTTGTGTTTCTACAACTTATAATGTACAGCAGTTTTCGCGAGATTTTCTTCGCTAATAATTATAAGTAGGTTATAGACATGCATATTATAATTTACGAGCTTTTGCCCGCGGCTTTGCTCGCGTTAAGAAGTATTATTATATTATATACAAACTTTCATCCCCTATTTGAACCTCTTGGGGTCTGAATTTATCAAAATCCTTCCTTAGTGGATGCCTACGTTATTACATCTACCTGCATGCCAAATTTCAGCCCAATCTGTCCAGTGGTTTGGGCTGTGCGTTGATAGATCACTATGTCAATCAGTCAGTCAGTCACTTTTGAGTTTTATATATAAAGATAACTAGCTCATATCCACACAGCAAAATCTAATTATTATCCCACGGAAAAATTATACTTTTTTGGCATAATGAGAACCTAATTAATCCACAGCATAATAATAGTACCTGGATGACCGAGCTTTGCTCGGTATAACAAACACTCATTGCTTCGTGTTACTTAACAACGCCATCTGCTGGAATAGCTTTAGCTGTTGTTGTGTCGTTAAAGCAATTAGTTGCTCACAAAATAGTATTATTATTCGCCAATAGATGTCAGGAAGAGTCATATTTTTCAGTTTATCGATTATCGATAAAACACGAATAAAAAGACATTTTCTAAAAATGATTCCTAGCTAGATCGATTTATCGCCCCCGAAACCCCCTATATACTAAATTTCATAAAAATCGTTGGAGCCGATTCCGACATTCCAATTATATATATATACAAGAATTGCTCGTTTAAAGATATAAGATAAGATAACACCTGGCCAAATTGTTTGAAAACTATTTCCGTTCAGAATTTATTGCCTGATTCACAAACACGCGTAATTGAACATAACTTACAGACTTGTGCCTTTTTAACTTTATTTGAACTTTAACCTAATGATTCTACAGTATTATATTCCTACAAGTTCTGTATATTTAACTCGAGGACTTACACAATCTTTGAAACATCTTATTCGCTTGTTTCGTCATTCTTATAAAGTAACAAAGTCAGAAACTTGAAGAATAAGCTACCGGACAGGAAACGGAACGTCACAAATATAGAAGAACAATAATATTTTTGTCTTCTATTATTTTCATTTTTTATTTTTATCCGCCAGGATAATGGAGATGGCAAATGATCCCGAGATAAAACATTTTAGCCTAGGCCGATATAATCAGTTATGGATGATTTTATATGTTACCAACTGTCCCGGCAAACGTTGTTTTGCCATATATATTTTTTTTGTATGAAAAATAGATGTTGGCCGATTCTCAAACCTACTCAACATGCTCACAAAATTTCATGAGAATCTGTCAAGCCTTTTCGGAGGAGTATGGCAACGAATACTGTGACACGAGAATTTTATATATTAGATTCTTCGGGTGGAGTAACCACAGTCTAAAGTACTAAACCTAAAGGTACCGTGCGTTCCTATTTTTGCCGCGACTAACCGCGATCGACAAAAATTAAGTGCCACTTTATGACATAGGCTATAATATAGCTATATATAGGTTTCATATTACTTACTCTACCCCACAAGCGGTGGCAGCATGGTATGGCATGGTAAAAGATCGGAGTCGTTCTATTATTCAACACAAAACAAACTAATGAAAACCTCAGATGCTCAGACCCGGTGAATGTTCTCAGGTGTATTTTATAATAATTACACGAATGGCGTTCGTACTACATGTAGTTACTACATAGTAAACATACTACTGTTAGTACAGTACTTAAAGTAGTAGATTGTCGTAGAAAAAAGGCTACTGCACGAGCCGTAGCAATGCGTCCGCGCGAATTAGCGGTTCGGCCGCTACATCGCGAGATTTTGAGCATTAATTGTATGTGAATGAGAGCGCGGCCTTGTCGCTACCTATTTAAAAATCGTTACATAGTCATTTTAGTTTGTTTGTTTGTTTGTTTGTTTGAACACGCTAAGCTTAGGAACCCATTTGTTGGTTGGTTAGATAGCCCATTTGTTGAGGAAGGCTATATTTTATCATGCTAAGAATATTGCTAGGTTATTATTTATAGAGCAATTTTAGAATTTGCGAAAATATCACTTAATGTATTGCTAGGTTATTAGGTTTCAGGTTTCAAGTTTAAAGGGTTGTAGGATTCTAATTGTGACTCGTCCCATAGCAATATCCAATGCCGCTAAGTGTAGTGCTATAGCTGAAACTTCACCAAATGAGACTAAACACTAACGTTAATGTAACATAACCCAACGAAATAACGAAATAACTTCTTCAATCCATTTATCTCATGCTAGCGTACTTATATATATAGTTTTAATCTTTATTTAAGGAGTTATGTTAGTGGCGTAGTTCTTACAAACTATGCCACTCCGTTAGACCATCTACATAATTAATATAATAAAATTGGACGTTGACGAAAACCAGTAATCACAAGGTGCATGTAAATTCCCGTTTCCCGCAAATCCCACATCAATACCGGGAACATATTGTAACACGTCAGGGAACACTTCCCGCACCCTAGCACCTCCAACACCCCCCCGCAGCTCCAACACCCACCGGCACTTCTAACACACCCCGGCCGGACCGCAACAGATTGCTGTGTAATTAACACTCGCCGCGCTGGTACAACTGGGACAGAACTAATATATCAAAAATACGTTACTAAATAGTAAACACTATTTATTAAGAGCCAGTCCACACGGCGCGTTGGGTTGCGATGCGTCATCGCAACGCAAACATTTGGACGGATAGCCGGCCACACCGGCCTGCTTTGGCGCAGCGCCCGCCCGCGTCGTCTCGGGGGCTGCTGTCCGTCATGTGTGCGTTGCGACGATGCAGGGCGCCGTGTGAACACCTTGGTTATTTGTATGTTAAACAATGCAACGGCAGCGCTGCGTCGGCGCAACGCTGACGCAACGCGTTGTGTGGACTGATTCTGATACGTACTTAATAAATATAGGTAACTTCCATACTAATGTACTATTATAAATGCGAAAGTGTCTATCTGACTTACCTCTTCACCCCTAAAACTTCTAAACTGGTTTCGCTGTTTGGTGTGGATGTACTTTGAGTCCCGAGAAAGAGACATATAGATACGAAAAAATATATGGTTTACGGGCAATTAACGCATTATGGAGCAACGGGAGTCATTTAGTTCCTTCATATAATATTATAAGACTAGATGTTTTTCGCACTGTTCACTGTTTCACAGTTTGTTTATGGCGTCACCGTATTTTGTTGTAAACCTAAAACTCTACATGCAGCTTACGTGCAAAAATTTTATTCAATGTCAAATGTTCGAAATTAAGGTTCTCCTTGTTTTTCTCGAAAACGGTAAGTTGAAATGAAAATTTTATATCTTTGCGAATTTCCAGCTCTAATGCAAATTTTCAGCTCTTTGCGAATTATTCCTAGGTCGAATATTTATTTTTTCTAGTTAATTAGAGTACTTTAATTTTCAAATAGTATTATATGTGATACAGGAATTCCCAATGCTACAGTCTACATTACTATGTTAACAGAGAAACGGATTAGATTGAGTAAATCAAACAGACGTATATATCCAAGACGATCCCTTATTTATATTTCCTTGGGGATAATTTTCAATACTGTATCAAGAGATGTTTACCAATTATCCTATTTAAATTATGTAATGTTATTGTGTAAAAAGACGTTAGTTAAGGGGAAAACATTGCATAACTATGAAATCTGTAGTATCTTAAAAGTGTCCAAGGTCGAGAACGTAAACACTTAACAAATTAGAAAAATCAGCCAAGTGCGAGTCGGACTCGCGCACGAAGGGTTCCGAACCATTATAAAGCAAAATTAGGCTAAAATTTGTATTTTTGTATGGGAGCTTCCCTTTTTTTTATATTAAAATGATTATTAAATATTAAAGTACACATATAATTAAGACAGACGGACAGACAATGAAGTCTGAGTAATAGGGTCCCGCTTTTACCCTTTGGTAACGGAACCCTAAAAAACCGACTCTTTCCAACAAAAAAGGACCATCCAAATCGGTTCACGAACGGCGAAGTTATCCGCGAACAAACAAGAACTTTTTAAAGCCGGGTAAAAATACAATACAAATTGGAACAATTATGCTCATTACACCGTACACGAGCATTTTCTCGTCGTCGAAACGTACAAAGATTATTTCAAGTACTTCAGCTTAATGTACGTACTTCATATGAGTAGATGAAATTACTCCGGTGTTGCTTTATAGTCAATGTAATAAATTTTCTTTTAAAGCTAAGTTATATCGTTTGCTTTTTGTTTCACAAAATATTATAAAACCGAATAATAAAAAAATGCAAACCTCTAATAGGGAGCCCCCGCCCCCTTAAATATTTGTTATAGTTTATATTACTTATAAAGTACGAATAATTTTAGAAGTGCATGCGTGCATGCTTCGGCACGAATGGGCCGGCTCGACCGGGGAATACCACGTTCTCACAGAAAACCGGCGTGAAATAGCACTTGCGCTGTGTTTCGCCGAGTGAGTGAGTTTACCGGAGGCCCAATCCCCTACCCTATTCCCTCTTAAATATAAATCTTATATATATATATATATATATATATATATATATATATATAGATTAGATAAAATTTTTAACACGCTTTTCTTATCTTGGGCTGTAATATGTATGTAACGGAAATTATTAGCACGATTTTCACATTTCTCCAAAAGTCTAATTAATTCGAAACTATGCATACGTATGAGCCAATGACAATGCAATAATTTGTTTATTTATTTATTTATTTCAACATTTATTGCACACAAGACAGTATTTACCTAGAAATTGACACAGAAAAACGACACAAAGGACTGCTTATTTCCAAAGAAATTTCTTACAGCAGCCCTACGGAGAGAGATGTGACATAAGACATCAGATAGGGCGTGCACAAATATAAAATTAAACTTTGAATCTATGTTATATACTTACATAACTAATAATAATACTATATGAATTATAAACAATAATAATAAATACTATACAATATGTCTATAATACATAAATACTATATGTATATTTAATAACGGTACTTAAATGGATTGAGATTCATGAAGATAGTGCTCCTTTAGGCGTCTCTATAATTTGCTGAAATTTTTAAAAATAACTAATTAAGGAAAGCGTGTTTTTTTATTTTTTAAGTTATGTAACGTTTGCGTTTCTTTGCCATATAAAGTATTTCGCCCGTATTATTTTATTGAAGTGACTAACGGCCGTTCTGAATATTTGATCTATCTCTGGTTTTGCCCTACTAGAGATAGGAATAGCTCACAATTGATATAATTTTATGTCTAATATGAGCTATTCCTATCTCTAGTAGGGCAAAACTAGAGATAGATCAAATATTGGGAACGGCCGTAAATGATTATATCACCATGGCAACGTCTATCGCTATCCCGTCGCACAAACAATGGTCGCCGTCAGTCTCGAGTTGTAATAATTTACTATTATTTATTCAACAAATGCACTTAGCAATATAAAAAGTACCCAGTAGCCGATTCTCAGACCTACTGAATATGCATATAAAATTTGGTTAAAATCAGTAAAGCCGTTTCGGAGGAGTACGCTATCTAACATTGTGACACGAGAATTTTATATATTAGATTTATTTTGTTGCAGACACAGGCAACCGCTCCCTGGACTCGGCCTTCTGTAGTCTGACGGTGACGACGCCTCTTCTAGAACTCAGCAGCATATTCTACTTCTTCATACCGGCCGTGCTGATCCTGTGCTTGTATGTCACCATGGGCTTACATATTAGGTAACTATTTGCTCCAGAACTGACTATGTAGTCGTACGGTACTACAGGTGGTAGGCAACGTAGTCACGACGTTCAAAAAGTGTATTCATAATACCCATAAGTACACTTTTTGTGTATATTTTGAAAAAAAAAAATTTAGGAGTAGTAGTAGAGTAGGCTATGTTACAGTACAGTACACTGTACTCTCAGACAAGTTTACGCACGTAGAACGTGATTATAAATGATTTCTTCTTCTTCTTTCTGATTCTGAAACTGATTCTTCAAGTTAAATAAAATCGCGATGGTACGTGTGTCCGATTCGAGCTGTCTAGTATGAAGGTGATCTACCGTATATTTATTTTACCGTATATTATTATTATTCGACCGTACGTTTATAATAATACTAGCTATTTGACCGAGCTTTGCTCGGTATTCGACAAAACACGAATAAAATGACATATTCTAAAAACGATTCCTAGCTAGATCGATTTATCGCCCCCAAAACCCCCTATATACTAAATTTCATAAAAATTGTTGGAGCCGATTCCGAGATTCCAATTATACATATATATACAAGAATTGCTCGTTTAAAGATATAAGATAATCTTTGTGTTGTTTTTATCTTTTATTTTATTTAACACTTGTTGTATACATGAAACAAGTAATGATACAATTAACATGGAAAGACTACACAAAGATCTGATTATTTCTAAAAGAAGTAAGTATTGTACAAATTCTGTATTGCGACACAGAATTTGTATGAGTGTTATCGCTATCATAAGTATACAGAATATAAAGTGTGTAGCGGTTCTACGCCGCGCCGATGTGTAGAGGCCGCGTAGCGCTCTACATGTAGAGCGCTACGCGGCCTCTGTTTGATAAAGCTGCATCATGATGCAGCTTTATCAAACTCCCGGTTCTACGCCACACGCCGATGTGTAGATGCCGCGTAGCGCTCTACGAGGTGCAACTACATCAATCTCCTGGTTCTACACCGTGCGCCGATGACGTGTAGACGCCGCGTAGCGCTATACGTGGTGCAGCTTTAATCAAACTCTCAGTTCTACGCTGCGCGCCTATGTGTAGAGGCTGCGTAGCGCTCTACGTGGTGCAGCTTTATCAAGCTCCCGGTTGTACACCGCGCGCCGATGTGTAGAAGCCACGTAGCGCTCTACGAGATGCAGCTACATCAATCTCCTGGTTCTACACCGTGCGCCGATGACGTGTAGAGGCCGCGTAGCGCTATACGTGGTGTAGCTTTATCAAACTCTCAGTTTTACGCTGCGCGCCTATGTGTAGAGGCCGCGTAGCGCTCTACGAGGTGCAACTACATCAATCTCCTGGTTCTACACCGTGCGCCGACGACGTGTAGAGGCCGCGTAGCGCTCTACGTGGTGCAGCTTTATCAAACTCCCGGCTCTACGCCACACGCCGATGTGTAGAGGCCGCGTAGCGCTCTACGAGGTGCAGCTACATCAATCTCCATCGTCTATTTATAGATTTAGGCCCAATCTCATCAACGACTGGTAAAGTTAATGCTCGAGTTAGTATCATGTTTCCTCTTTCATTTTTCATATGAATGAAAGAAAAGACATAACATTTTAATAAGCTGTTAACACTAACAGACGTTGCTGCAATTGGGCCTTAAGTCTTATGCGGATCATTCGATGGTCCACGATATACCAATACGAGCTAATACGAACGTATGGAGTAGCATATTCGTCATGGCAGTAACACTGTCATGATTGACGTCAACTATGTGATTATCCATCATAACCTAATATGTGTAATATGTGATCTTTTATAATAATCTATACTTATAATAAACATAGTTTGCACATGATGATCCATGATAGGTTTTACTCTTCAGTAATTATTGTAGTATTAAGTATTGTAGTATTTAGGCATAATATACTAGGTTTAATATCAGTTCTAGGAATGCTGTGGTACCAATAGTGCCTACTGCCTAGACTTTCAAGAGTTCAGCTCAAGGCATTCCTGGACATTAATACCGAATAATTGAGCCAAACTCTAATAATATTAAACTACTTCAGTATTTAATAACTTGCAATATTAAACATTGCTTAGAATGTTTAAAAATAAATCGTTTTATATTCTGCGTAGTTATTTTCGTCACATAAATATTTGTTTACACGTTGGTATATTTATTCTTGGACTTGAAAACAATATCAGATTCGGGCACTAATTGTAATTTTTCCACTCTTTCAGCTGAATAGCAATCTTACTGAAATAGCATATATATAAGGGCCAGGCCACAACACTGCGTTGCGGCGTCGTATCGCAAAAACAACATCGCACAGAAACGCGATGTGATGTCGCAACGCAAAAATTTCATATAGTATGGCACTCTTTACGTCGAAAATTTTCACGATGCGTTCTGCGGCGTCGTAGATTTATACGATGTGACGCCGCAACACTGTGTTGTGGCCTAGCCCTAATATCCGTGACTCACTGGTTCTTGGAAAATCAATCGACTTTAGAATTTTTTAAATACGGTCTTTTTCTTTACAATTTTTTTCACAAAGAAAGTAAGTACTCAATACTCGCGACAAAAGATTAACGTCCATCTACTTTTCATTGTGTACAATACTTAGTACATTATTTTGATAAATCTCCTAGGGGCTAGGGTTCAGGGGCCTGCGTTTGCAATGTAAGCGGAAAAAATGTAATTATTTCCGACATCACATTAGAAACCTCAAAATATAACAGTATTTCTCCACTATTTAATGGATGTTACTATATTTATAAACCTTTCTCTTTAATTACTCTATCTATTAAAAAAGCCGCATCAAAATCCGTTGCGTAGTTTTAAAGATTTAAGGGAACAAAGATACATAGGGACAGAGAAAGCGACTTTATTTTATACTATATTTTAGTAATATTCAAGATAAAAATATCCCATTTTCTACAACCGCGCCAAAAAATTAGTAAGAACTTAATTGTAGGAAAATCAATTGAACTACTTGAACTTTGAGATTTAATTCCAACATGAAATACAGCTTTAATCCCGTTTGAAATCCTATAAAATAACTAAGTATTTTGCAAAAAGCAAAAACAACACATTTTAAGGCGTTCTGCCAAACATTTTATACGGTGAAAATGTGGTTTGACTATACACAAAAAAGTATAAGTAAGTAAATAAAATTATGTTACAATATAATATGGCTTTAGAATAGTGTTGGGAGTGCCGCGGTTCTGCTTGGCGTCGGGTATGTTTGCAAATGAGCAAACTGATGACTTTGCAATCATAAGAAACCGCTGAACAGATTTTGATGGAACTTGGTATGGAGATACTTTGAGTCCCGGAAAAGGACATAAGATCCTTTTTGTCTCGGAAAAATGTACGGTTCCCAGGCGTTAAATAAAATGATTTCTGCTTATGCCGCTACATGGATTTTGATGATATTTGGTATGCAGATACGTTATGTATCGGAAAAGGACAGAGAGTTCCCGTTTCTTCTTCCCTTCCCGCGCTTCCCGCAGAGTGCTCTTATGTATCGCGCACACATTGGGGCACTATAAAATTGCACCTGGCCTGGTTTCATTGAAACCAGAGTGATCTTATGTATTGCGCATACACTTGGGCACTATAAAAATTACTCCTGCGTAACTAGCCTAGTTTCATTGAAACCAGAGTGCTCTTGTGTATTGCGCACACACTTGGACACTATAAAATTGCGCCTGCGTAACTGGCCTGGTTTCATTAAAATCAGAGTGCTCTTGTGATTGCGCACACACTTAGGCACTATAAAATGACTCCTGCGTAACTGGCCTGGTTTCATTGAACCTCGAGTGCTCTTGTGTATTGCGCACACACTTGGGCACTATGATATTACTCCTGCGTAACTGGCCTGGTTTTAATGAAACCGGCCACCGCCCCGAAATTGGTGTGGTAGTTATTTTATTTATTATAATTACCAGCATTGGACATTGGGCGTAATTATTGAAATACTCGTTAGTTTAAATAAATTATTAATCTAATTGCAAACTAAAATAATTAGAATACATTTTATACATATTATTATTAATCAACTTACGGGTAATTTCAGATGCACAGTTACTTCATCAATCTGATTAATTTCTGATCTGATTAAAATTACTAATTACTTTTGGCCCAACTCTGCACGTGATAAACTAATTATTTCTACATTTACTAAATTTAATCAAAATCGGTTCAGCATCTTAAACGCAAATTTATAAAGTTTATTGCGTGAAAACCGAACATTTTCCATAAAAAAAATATTATCCTATGTCCTTCTCCAAAATCTTACGTAATATCTACATGTACTCAATATCGATATCTTATGCCAAATTCATTGTATTAATAATGTCATTTTAATTGATTCAAAGTATCCGCATACAAAATTTTATCAAAATCGTTCAGCGGTTTAAGCGCAAATCATTTTAGAAACATAGTACATAAATGCTGTATACAAAACCTCACTAAGAGGAATAAGCATTAACCATTTTTGTACTCTAGAATATGCTACAGTGGGTTTTCAAAAAAATGGATTTCACTGTCGTAAACCTTATGTTATAAAGAACAAAACTGCATTATTAACTCAAAACCCGATTTTATGTGGGATGAAACACCAATGCTTAACAGCAGCCAATTAAGATTCTGTACTCGTAATTGCATTCGTAATACGATCGGAGAGGTTTATAACGTCGATAGACGATAGCTAGAATGTTGTCAATTCCCGGTGCTTTGTTCGGATACTTCTAATAACTAGAGATCGCCCAATGGTCTAAATTCGACTTCAGTTTTAACGACATTAGGACTGCTATCTATATTTTGTAAAAAAATATTGACTTTATCATTTTTTTTCAACTCTTGTCTCTGGCTGGCCGTGTAAGCATTGTCTAATAGTATCTAAGATTCAATAAAAAAAACTATAATCCATTTTTAATTTGTCACCTCGTTGTCAACAGACTTCAACCATAAATAAATGAGAAAGAAAAGAATTCGTAATGTATATTACGGCTATAGGCTTGTCACTCAAAAATCTGTCATTTTCCTTAGTGTGTGTGTTGTATTGTGTGTAACATAGACTTATCATAATATACTGTTGTTATAATTAGGGCGAGCGAAACGATCCCTAGTATGTACAACCTGAGCACTTTTGTGGTACACTTTACGGAAAAACTATTACGCCTATTCATATTTTGTGCTTTAACATAGTAATTTTTATTTATATGTAGATGTGTTATCATAGGTCAGTCAAGGTTTGGTAACTATTAAAATAAAATAAAAAACTACCTTAAAGATTATTTCAAACCTATTTTAATGTTTTATTAAAATCTGGAGGAATTTAAATTATACTCGTTGCAGGTTCACTTGTTACCAGTACTTAACCTGGTACACAGTGCCGTAAATAGGGCGGTGCCACCGGTGCTCAGGCACAGAGCGTAGACTCTGGGAGGGCGAAAGAATGGCCAGACCAGACAGATCCATATTTTCCGCTGCGCCCCAAATATGTTTCCCAATGTAGTAAAAAATATCCACAGCCGAACATATAACCTCCTCCTTTTTTTAAGTCGGTTAAAAAACAAAGGTGCAGTTATATAGAAGCTCGCGCAGGGCGCAAAAAAGGCTATTTACGGCACTGCTGGTACATTGTGAAAAAGCGGTCATCACTTTCTGACAACGGCTGCATACCAGAACAGCCGTTTTTTTTTTGTAAAATCTTTAAAACATTAGACAAACATTTGAAACTTTAGAAAAACATTTAAAACATTAGAAGTAGTATACAGTATATCTTATTAACAATTACTTAGGTTCCTACTAACCGCATGCTCTTACTTTAAGTGTACATGTAAGGAGCTCTAGCTATATTCCCAGCAGTTCTTTTCACTACAGGTCAACGAGGGTGGACCGCCGGACCAAGCAGGGGTTTTTCAACGGCAAGATACACGGCGAGGCCCGGCAGGCCAAGTCCAGGAAGGCTGTTATTAGGATGTTGGGTGAGACACGCATTTTCCATTGTACACTTTTATAATTTTGAACGTGGCGGTAATATCGTGAACGTTCATGGTAAAACGATAACATAGGGTAGTAAAATGTATGAAAATATATATGAAGACGCCTTTAAATTTCCGTCGACGATAACTTTTTAACGTGCACGATAGAAGGAAATCACGACATCTACAGTCTTCTGAACCGCACGATACGTCCGCGGTGCGTAAAATCAAAAGGGCATTTAACGTACCCATTACCCAACGCCCATTCTCGTTGAAATGAGAAACAGCATACGTAGTAGTAAAGACGGCAAAGTTGAAATGGGATTGGGCGGGACACGTAAGTCGCATGCATCCCGACCGCTGGGCAAAGATCTCAAAAGATCTCAATACGGAATATGGACGCCGCCGCCGTGGTTGGCCTAGAAAAAGATGGCGCGATGAGCTGGAAGCATACCAGCCAGGCTGGCCAGCGGCATAACGTGGAGCGTGACCGTACGCTAGCTCGACACATTACACACAGATTTATTATAAAAGCGCACATTATAAACACCATTTTCCTCGCGGCAACACTCTTATTTCGAGATCAAAAGCAATTTATCTAAGGCTTAAGCTTCTTATCATACCAAAATACTACCAAAATATGACATAAACAACAACAACAACATAAACCAGCCACACGTGCCATATATCGGGCAAAATCTGTTGAGGATATTTTGAGTTAAGGGTCTTTCCACACGACGTATTTTTATGCACTGACGACGCTTATTTCTGATGCGCTCGTCTTCTGCGTGTTTTTGTCGCGTTTTGGCAGATATAAAGTTTAAAACGTGTCGGCTTCCTTCCGTTTGCTGAGTTTAGAGACGTAAAAAGCGTCTTGTGGAAGGGTCCTAAAGAGTAAAATTATTATTATTGTCAATTAGGAAATTACCCGTGTGATGAGAATGTTGTAGTTTTCCTGTGTTGTTTGACCTATATTAGAAAATTAGGGAAAATTACGTCACGAATCCGTCCCTGTACACCAACGCTTTGACAAAATATATTAGTACAATAAGTATAAAAACTGTATTGAATATCTACCTGTAGAAACTTTACTATCAAAGAAGTTGATTCATAGGCAGATTGGAGACATGCGTAATTTGGTCGCATTATGTCAGCCGAAAGGTCACAACTCACAACTCACATCCAACATAAAATTGACATAATAAATAATAAAATAAAAAGCCTTTTATTTCTTGCTTTACAGTAACATTTCAGCAGTGCCGTAAATAGGGCGGTGCCACCGGTGCACGGTGCCCAGGCACAGGGCGTAGACTCTCTGGGGGCGCAACAATCGCCAGACCAGGACTATTATTTTTTCGTTTTGCTCCCGATAATTTCCCACTGCGCCCCTAGTGCTGCACAGTGTGGGTGGTATAACAGGCGAAAGACCTACTTGATATCAGACGGCTCGCCTGCTTGTTTGCCCATATCAGTTCTTTGAAAAAAAGTATGTTTTCCAAAATTTTAGTATAGTATAATAATTGGTCTACCAACAATCAACACCATGTTTTATTTTATCACTCTGAATGAAATAAAACAGACCTACACAATATACAAAGCATAATTGCTCTGGGTACCTTACTACTTACCTAAAACTGTATACTTATCTAAAAAAAACAAGGGCGCACTCGCACAGGGCGCAAAAAAGGCTATTTACGGCACTGCATTTCAGTAGACAGGCAGTGTACAGTTAATTTTGTTATCTATTATTACGCATGCAAAATCATTAAACAATATTATGATAACAAAGCCTATTTAAAATTTTAAAAATTAAAATAATTAGTTACATTATATTATTAATATTATAATTGAATTCATTAACATGTCAGGTAGGTAAATTATTGTAAGTAATTCATTATTATAACAAATTAAATGATTGATGTCATTAGTAATATAATTAGAATTATTCATTATCATGTCACGTAAATAGTAAGTAATTAATTATTATAGTTTTAGAAAGAACCCCTCTCAGCGATGGTAAAGGCCCCCTCCAGAGCTGACCAACGTTCTCTATCTTCAGCCACTCGCATCCAGTTAGTGCCAGCTACTTTTACAATGTCATTAAAAATAAATTTGGCATAACCCTAACAAATGACGTAGGCCTTCAAACTGCTTATGAATCAATTTCTTCGACGGTACATGTTGTATTAAAACTCTAATTAGAACTTCCCGAAATCAAACGTTGATTCTCTCTTTCTGCCCCTTAGGATCAATTCAGACCGCAACGCGACGCGTAGATGCATTTCTAAATTTGTATTGAATTGACAGACTTCAATTGCGTGAGACATCATAGTTGGGGAGGGGAAGAGGGGATTTCGGGATAAGCTCGAGCGTGTCAGATTAAGCTTGTATATAGGCTTCCGACATGTGTCTAGTTATCATGGTATAGAAATCAGATTTCTCACTTGGTGGGTTAAAAAAAATGTTTTTTTGAATATTGAAATGTCATCGGATCTGTTAGATTAAGCTAGGGGATGTTTAGTATATCCCAAAGAAGCTTCCATATAAAGCACTGACGATTAAAAGGTTAGGTAAGCCTGTAGGGACATTTTAAAATAAAAAAAAATAAAGTACATAAGGAAAAGCATCGCGTTGAGGTCTGATTTGACCCTTAGGGTCACATCACACATATCAACTTGGAAAGGGATCAATCAACCTGACGTATGCACGTAACCAAAGCGTATCAGCAGCTCCTGTACGTCGGCTTGGCGACACCGCACTTACGACTCGCCGACGAAGCAAGGGTGGACGGAGAGACGTAAGCGCGGGGATGACGAGCCGTAAGTGCGGGAACTGCAAGTTGACCACGCATCGCATCGCGGTTCGGAGCCTGTTCCAATGCGTGGCGATAACGTTACGATTCCGCTTAGTATTGATCCGCTTTGTATGAAACTCCCAAACTCTACGGATTTAATCTGGTAGCATCACCCATGTGCGAGGGCTCGACCGAAGGCAACATGTTTGAACAAACAGCTCAACATGTTCTCTGGGAGTGCAGTCTCTGGAAGAACGAAAGAACTACAATGCTAAACAACCTACTCTGCACATCTGTCGCATACTACGGTGATCTCGTGGACAGCGCTAGGAACTTCCGTGCCTTCAAGCGTTTTTGTCACAATTACTATTGGCAACAGTCTAACACAATAAATTAATTTAGGTCTAGCGTAGTAGTCACTATTATTATTAACGTTAATTCCCGCGGTGCTTCTCCCCTTCAGTTCTTTGACTTTCGGTCACTGCAACTTTGTGCTGTCTCCCGCTTTATATTGGGGAGGGAATCTGGAATTCTTCCTACTCCTCCTATTTTCTTCTGATTAATTTCGTTGCGGGTCCCAAGACAGCTTTAGCATGTCCCTCGGGCTCCCTGAGATCATATCAAAGGGTTTTCGTGGTTGGATGCCGCTGTCGATCCTGGCGACACAGGAGATACTGTGGTGGGAATGTGTGGTGGGCCAAAGCCCGTTTAAAACAAAATTTCAACGGCTCGAGGCGATACGGTGACGATTCCTTTCCGAGTTGATACATGTATGCTGTGACCCTTAGGGGTTAAATTTTAAAGGTCCTTCCTATTTCAGCGGCGGTGGTGATCGCGTTCTTCGTGTGCTGGACGCCGTTCCACATCCAGCGGCTGTTCTTCATCTACGGCAGCTCGCATCCCCAGTTCCACGTCATCAACGAGTACCTGTTCAACGTGGCCGGCGCGCTCTACTACGTGTCGGCCACCGTCAACCCCATATTGTACAACGTCATGAGCGCTAGGTGAGTGGAATATTAATATGAGCCAGGTCAGTAACGCGGTTATACAAGGTGTAACAATACTAAGTAATAATATTACTTTAGGGTGTGTATGTGTCGCAGGTACCGAGGCCGTAATACGAAACCGTTTTGAGACTCAAACAATCGAACGAGCTAGAATACCGCGTCCTATAACTCAGCAAACGTGAAATGACGTTATTAGAGCAGGACGCGGCATTCTCGTCCGATTGTTTGATGCTTCCTGATTCGTCACCGGTAGCCGATTGTGTTGAGCCGCCCTGATTTTAACTAGCTCATAATTATTAAAATGCATCGCATCGTCTTGTCAGGCTGCCGCTGCGGCGTGTGTGTAAGGGCCCATAGAAATACAAGGATTAGTATTGCAGCGGCGTGTGTGTAAACAGCCTCAACGCGACGACGACGAGACGTAAGAGTCAGTTATTTTGTGAATTTCTTCGTGCTTCGTAAGGAAGGCTTTCTTACTCGCGTGTTCACAATATGCTGTCGACATTCGAAATATCATGATAATTGGACCCCTGACTAAAGACCTTAGAAATTCGAAACTCTTATTGTCTTACACAAACATATCACTATCTCGATGGATACGTGATATAAACTTGATAGCAATATTTCCATGAGTCTATAATTTAAACAAGCGAGTTAATACCATAGCCATTAATCACAATAAAGCGATGAACTTCTCTACATATCGTTATCGGCGAAAATTTGGATAAAGGGCGCGTTAAAAGATATTATAACGGTCGATTTATCACTTCAATTCAATTTACTGTTATCAGATTAAATTGTGCGATCCAACACAGAGTGAGGTTCTGAATTGAACGAATGACATCATTCCTCACAAAATATTTTTGTGAAATGACAATAATTTATCAAAGGAGAACACCCAAAAAGGCCCAAGCTCCGGCACAAAAGTAAAGTATCTTAGTTTTTTGTACTTACATATTTTATTAGTAAAAAAATGTTTAAGTGTTATTGCCGCAAAAAGTGGCTTACAAAAAAATGCTATTTTATAATTCTCATACGTACCTAAGAATTTTAGTTTTAATTAAGTACTTTACGAAATGTTATAAACTATCACTAAACATACAAAAACTCGTAAAATACTTACTTTTCCTTTTAATAATAAAGATACTACAAAGTCTGTCTGGTAAAAGAAATTTTCAATTAAAACGATAACCAACAGAAGCCAAATACGATGCAAAATACAAACGAGGCATGTGAGAAGCAAAACGTACGTATGTACTATACGTATATTATATATTCTTTACGACAACGAAGAACAAGGCAGAAACGCGATCAAATTATAATACTGTTCAATGTTCATGCGTACACACGGCCGCAAGACACTCGTAAGTTGCGCTCATATAATTGAACGTTCTATTTTATCTTGGTTGATTACTTACGCTATACATACTCATTATTTTAATAGGTAGTTCTTCCGCTTTTCAAAGCAATCACTTTTCCAGGAAAACAGAGCTTTTGACGAAAACGTAGCTTTTGAGGAAAACAGAGCTCTTGAGTGAATCAGGGCTTCTGAGGGAAACGTAATAACGAAAATACAGAGCTTCTGAGAGTTGTAAATGAAATTTAGATGTAACGAAAATGTACGACAATAATAATATTTTTTTCAAAGCTTCATCATCATGCTCGTTCATGTGTAATACTATACGTTATCTCACAATTTGAGGCGGAATTTAATAACAATAATAATATCTATGGACGCTTCACATAACGTCGGTCTGCTAAGTACCTGAAGGACTTCTGTTACGGGTACCAGACCGGATATAAGACTGGATTAGACGGAAATATTACATAGGTATATTTAATATTTTTATTATATGACACAATGACCTCCGACTTGAGCGCTGAGCCAAAGAGGTCGTCAATTTGAAAAATCATTTCTATATAGTAAATAATATTTTATGGGAAAATACGTACGTGACATGTTTTTAACTATACGGGTTTGGTTTGTGTCTATCAATCAATAATTAGCTTTGCCTTTAAGAAAATATCCCTTAACATTTTAAATTTGAAATTTAAAAAATTAGACCCTATTACCAGTTTGGAAAAAAGATTCGTAAACTAGTTTAGGTAACTTTTATATAAAACTGCAATAACACCTCTTAAATTAATATTTCCTGTACCCGCGTCAAGGTAATGTTATTCAGAACTAGATGTTCCGCGCGGCTTCGCCGCGTAATTTAGGAATGTCACGGAAACCGTACATTTTTCCGCAAAAAAAGAAACCTATGTTCTTTCACGTGGTCTATTCTTCATGTGTGCCAAATAACATAATAATTGCTCCAGGAGTTTCTTAAGATAATAAACAATATTTTAAATAATTTCCTACGTTTTTTCCACATTTTCCTCTACTTCTTCGCTTAGTTCCTGAGATTAGCGCGTTCAAATAAGCCCTTTCAAATAATTTACCATGTTTTTCCACACTTTCATCTATTTCTTGACTCCTATTAATCTCAGCGTAATAAAATATAGTCTTCCTCAACAAATGGGCTATCTAACACTGAAATAATTTTTCAAATCGGACCAGTAGTTCCTGCGATTAGCGCGTTCAAATAAGCCCTTTCAAATAATTTCCCCCCGTTTTTTCCACACTTTCCTCTATTTCTTCGCTCCTATTAGTATTCGCGTGATAAAATATAGCTTATAAGCCTTTCTCGATAAATGGGCTATCTAACACTGAAAGATTTTTTCACATCTAACCAGTAGTTCCTGAGATTAGCGCGTTCAAACAAACTAACTAACAAACTTCCGCTTTATAATATTATAAATATAATAAGTATATAGTATAGATTCTCTCGTACCCAGGGGAGCAGGGGACCACCTGTAAAAAAAGTGTTTTCGTCAAACAAAATAGGGATGATGACAAGGTCAAAGATTAGCGAATTTTGTTAATAAAATAAAAAAATCACGGTAAAAAATAAGTGTTCCCAAAATTTCAGCTTGATAGCATTTGTAGATTTTTTGTTATGCGCCTTCAAAGTTGGATATTCAAGTCGAATTTTTTTTCAATTAAATTTCTTAATATTTGTATATGTTACGCTCAAAGACCGAAATCGCTCAGTGAGCGAAAAAATAGCTCACAACGCGTTGTGGTCACAGTGAAGCCACGACGCGAATTTCGCGTCGTGGCTCTAATGAAAACGGCCACGACGCGTTCTGGCAATCACAAAAAGACCATAACGCGAAATCCGTTACATGGCTGATATGCTATTCGTTTCTCTTTATTTGTTCTTGATTGATTAATTGTCCATAGGTATGGAAGATTATATTTGAATTACCACGCGTACTACCTGATATTTTTTCTTTTACTAAATCACTGCATTACGTGTTTATCATTATTATTTATAAAATATCCATAGTTCCATACTATTCGTACTAATATTATTACTGTCTGTCTGCCTGGCGAAACGTGTTGTTGTTTGTTGTTGTTTTTTTTAATATAAAGACGTAATTTGATCTTAATTAAAAAAAACTGACAGTAAAAACTGACAGACAGTAATAATATAAATACGAAATGTATGGAACTATGGATATTTTATAAATAATAATGATAAACACGTAATGCAGTGATTTAGTAAAAGAAAAAATATTTTATAGTACGCGTAGTACTTAATTCAAATATAATCTTCCATACCTATGGACGATTAATCAATCAAGAACAAATCAAGAAAAACGTATAGCATATCAGCCACGACTTGAATTTCGCGTTATGGTCTTTTTGTGATTGCCAGAACGCGTCGTGGCCGTTTTCATTAGAGCCTCGACGCGAATTTCGCGTCGTGGCTGTTACACTGTAACCACAACGCGTTGTGAGCTATTTTTTCGCTCATTAAGCGATTTCGGTCTTTGAGCGTAACATATATAATAATTCGATAACTTATGCAATTAAAAGCAACTTTTGTTATGAAACCACTTTCATAAACGCAAGATTTTATATACCCGTCGAACAAAGTTGTCTCCCGATGCGTATAAACTACGAAAGACTGACGTCATACTTTCGTAGCATTTTGGAGGATGGAGCTTTTCGGGCAGGTCTTTTTTATGAGATATTTGAATTGTCATATCTTGGTGAATTTTTAAGCTATCAGAGTCATTCTTTCAACGATGTTTCTATTTTTTAAGTGTCTTTCAATGACCGATTATAAAAAAAAATAGTCATCATGCCTATTCGAACCTTTATATCGAATTAGCCTATTAGTAACGTCTGGGGTCCGATTCTCATACCATGAATGTTGTTTCAGGTTTCTTATTTTAGCGTGAGATAGTAAAAAGCCGTTATCATACTAAGGAGTGAGCGACTTTAGGCTCTACTCACACTGGGGCAGAGTCGAAAGGACGCGTCACGTTTTTCGCCTTATTCATCTCTAAAATTTTTCTATTAAGTATAAAATTCTGCTATGAAAATATGAGCGAATGCGTGCGAAAAACTTAAATAATAATACTCGTAAAACAATAGAGCTGTAGGCGAAAGACAATAAAGAAAAAAGCAAAAGAAGTTCAACAGCAAATTGAAGTAGTAGTACGATGCGGCTAAACGTTGGCCGTTACTACTTTTTATTGAAAAATGTATCGAAATGGCAATACGGCTAATCGTTGAACCGGCGCATTACAAAACGGCCCTGCTTTTGAAAACATTTGAAATGTAATACGGCGGACTATACAATACAACTGCGACAGATACGTTTTCATCGAGTGTTTGCAACCAGCCCCCCTAGACAAGTGGCAAAACGCTAATGCTGCAAAATGTATGCGATTTGACATAAGTCATCGCTAGGCTAGCGAATACTAATGTCAAATCCATACATTTGACATTAGCGTTTTGCCACTTGTCTAGGGGGGCAGCTCAGCCATCTCGTTGCGAGACCGCGACGTATCCGTGAAGGGTTCGTTGCATGCTCGCGACGTATTCGTTAGTATGATAAGGCACTAAACGCACGTGAGTTTATAGTAGGGGAGGTGGTGGTCATTTTGAAAAGTAATTTCATACCGAGTGACAATCGTAACAATAATAGTGTTCCACTAATACATAGGAGTTTTGATCGTCAGCTGCTTCAGAACCGGTGGAATAAACATTGGTCTCAAATTTGTCGAAAAAATGTTGCTAAAAGTAATTTTATACCGTATGAAAATTTGATGGGTGAATATTGAGGTCATGTTTAACTAAAAAATCACCGTCAGCCGTATTACAGACGGGGGATTCAAGTTTTAACGTCAGTCGCGTTACTGAAAATGTAAAAAAATTTAAGTATAAAGTCATTTCATACCGTACAAAATTTATTCAGGTGAATGTTTCTACTTTGTAAATAATAAATAAAACCGTCAGCCGTTATTATGACGGTGGGATAACCGTCTCGCTAGCTGACCAATTATAGCACCACCTCCCCTAGTAATTAGCCTACAATCGAAGCGACAATCAAGGTATGAGAATCGGCCTCCAGGTCAAACAAAAATAACATGTAGATCAAATATTGTACTATTTGATCTAATTTCGATCTCCTGCCTGATTGGGCTTATTATCTCAATATTCGTGGAATGATATTTTTTCTCTAAGTGATTTCGTCATTGGCTAATTTTATTCTATAGCGTATTCCTCTTAGCTTGTTTTGCTTACATTTGCCTTTTTAGGGTTCCGTAGTCAACAAGGAACCCTTATAGTTTCGGTCTGTCCGTCCGTCTGTCTGTCCACGGTTTTGCTCAGAGACTATAAGGCCTACAAAGCTGTGATTCGGCATGAATGCACATCTTAATGATGCCAACATAATCCTATAATATAAAGTCTTAAAAAAATTGTTTATAGTACCCAGTGGTCGCTGATAGTACCTCACTACCGTGTGTGGTGTGAGGTACCGTAAAAATTTTTTTACACATCAATGCGGGGGTGATTTTTTTTTCGCGTCCACCCAGTGCCGTAAATAGGGCGGTGCTACCGGTGCCCAGGCACAGGGCGTAGACTCTCGGGGGGCGCAAGAATGGCCAGATCAGAGGGGCCTATACGTAGCATTGCTCGGGTACCTATAATGACTAAAAAAGAAACAGGGGCGCAGTTATAGAATCTCGCACACGGCACAGGGCGCAAAAAAGGCTATTTACGGCACTGCGTCCACCCCACCGTGTGCGGTGTCGTAGGATAGGTATTTTAAAAATATTATGAGTATCAAAAGGTCATTTTCCGATTTAGGGATCCATTTGTGAAATATGAAGTTTTAAAGGGGAAAAAATCGTTAGAGTCCAGTGTCCCCCCTTCTTCAATTTCAACCAGCTAAACGGTTGCTTCTGGAAATGTGAAAAAATTCTCAGGAGTAGGAAATATGCTGAATTTAAAAGGAAAAATATCACGGCTAAGAAGAATTCATAAGTTATTGACTAATAGTCTATCAATTAAAAAAATGTATTCGTAGAAGTACCAAGGAACTTTTCGTTCAAAAACCTTGAATGTTACTGAGATGATATTGTTAGTAGTGTAAAACACGTTATAAATGTGCATTTATTGACCATAAAAATTATTAAAAATACTAGCGGCACTACGGAACCCTATATTGCGAGTGGCCCGACATGCACTTGGCCAGTTTTTTTAATGAACAATCAAAGGCATTCAAGAATTTTTCATGTAAATAAAGCAAACTCAAATTCAAAATGTTTTATTCAGAATACATTTTTAGAAAATATTTTCTGAAAGTCTACATGATGCCTACCACCGGTTCGAGAACTAACCACCAATCAAGCAATCGACTTGTTTCAGGATTTGCAAAAATCTTGCAATAGGGCGAACCCCTATTGCAAAATCGTAAAGTTACGGATAATAACCTATAAATTACACCACAAATTATACATCGTACAAAACCGGCTAAGTGCGTGTCGTGCCACGCGCAATATAGAGTTATATTGCGCGTGGCACGACACGAACTTAGCCGGTTTTTATTATTTATCGGATATCAAAGTAAAAGATCGCCTGTTAGTAGTTCGACAATTAGGAAAATCCGTATATTTTGCCAAAAAAGTAGCTTAAGATTATTTTAATAAAAAACACTCCCAGTGGCTTTGGAGTCTCGACTGAGACATAATAATATTTAAACGAACCATAAATAAAATATTTCCTGTTTTGCTCGCAAAATTTAATCAAATAAAAACGTGTATTCTGTGTTTAATAAGTTGTTTGTTTGCATTTAGAACAAATTTATTACGTAATAAAACATATTTGAACTAGGGACGAGAGAAAAATGGAAAAGAACCTGAAAGAGCAAGTTTATTTGAGATTTTACGTTATCAGCGGAAATTGCTGAGCGATATTGGAAAGTGTCAATATTGACTTCACAGCAGCTAGGTGGATGAAAATCTTTAGCTCCTAACAGCTAACTAAACAACTTTAATATCGTTACTTTATATGCTTTATATCTAGTTCTGTAAACTTTAACATGGGGTGAGTTCGGCACAAGAAGGTCTATTGACCTGTAAACATAATAGTACTTATTTTATCTTATTAGATAAAATAAGTACTATTATGTTTACAGAATACGAAAGCTCAGGATAGTTTCCCGTCGTTTGCGTGTAAAAAATCAGTCCCGCGTCTCCCTCTCTCCTCTCTCTGTTGTCTGAATTCTCGTCGTTAATGTTTATCCGTCCTTGGTCATCTTTGAATTTGGAATAACAACTGTGGCACTGACACAGGAACGCATCGTGAGTTTCTACGACGCGACGTCGTGCCGTGTATCGTGGCACGTTACGATATCGCGACGTAGTTTTTTACTTTGCTCGTCGTAGATTCCCACGCCGCGACGTCGCATCGTGAAATGACGCCGCATCGTGGTACGACACGACGTCGTATCGTGTTTATGTGTCTCGGCCCTTACCTCTCCAATATTTGCACAGTTAGTAGAATGTAGCAGCAGTATAGAAAGCTGTGAAAATTATTACACGCTAAAGCAATAAGTAACAAGAGTCCTAAAATTAAAAACTAATATAGTAGCTGATATACCTAATATGTATTGCGCTCATTCGAAACCCTTCTGGGTTATAACCCTTCTTCGCGATAAAACAGGTGTACAGAAAACATTTTTGTTATTGCCTTTTTCGTGATGAGGAGTTAAAATTCACGGTGCGTAGACATTTGATGCATGCACGCACACATAACGCGCGTGCTCGCTTCTAGAGGACCATCAGTTCATGTCTTGAGCCTTCTGAACGAGCCGGGTTTCCGCCGTGATTCCCTCAATAAACACCTCGTGAAAACTTTTTAGGGGTCCTTGCCAGTAAACACCAACAAACGAACAAAGCGATACTTTTGAGTTTTGATATTTAGTGACGCCAAAATATCCAATCATAATAAAATAATATTGTTGTAATATTGACGGAGTGGGGGGTTGTAGGTTTATTTTCGTTAAACCTACAAGCCCCCACTCTCTCCAGCGCTCAAAGCCCGCGATAAAACCTATGCAGTAGCTTCTTAAGCTATTGCATAGGTTTTATCTTTATTTCGCATTTTCGCCCAAGAGGGCGACTAACCCAAAAAATCAAACATCGTCCTTCTCTCTTGACACTCACGCTCGTCTTTCATATGCCAGGTGAAAAAGGACGAAAGGGAATCATCACCAAGTTACTTTTTTCTTAATAACTCGATAAATATACAACATTTTAAAAATCTGCCAGATCAGTGTCTCAATGAAAGAATTTTAAACAATGTGTTAAAATATTATCTTAGTTTAATGTACGGTTATGGCAATACAGTGTGTAACAAAAATAAGTGATAATACTTTAGGGTGTGTACGTGTTCCTTGTAGAGAGTTCACTGTGAAAGTAGCAGCGCTGAAAGACGAATTTTTTTTTTCACTTTTGTATGGAAAAGGGCCCGAGCGTCACGAGTTTCCCCATACAAAAGTGAAAAAAATTTTTGGTCTTTCGGCGCTGCTACTTTCACAGTGAACTCTCTACAAGGAACATGTACACAACCTAAAGTATTATCACTTATTTTTGTTACACCCTGTATATGAAAAATTCGTGAAAATTAGATGCATCGTTGTGATTTTTGTCTATCGAGAAAATTTTAGGATATCGTGTCTTGTGTCTTCTTGGAAATATAATGTAGTATCTACAGTGTGTAACAAAAATAAGTGATAATACTTTAGGGTGTGTACGTGTTCCTTGTAAGTTCACTGTGAAAGTAGCAGCGCTGAAAGACGAATTTTTTTTCTTCACTTTTGTATGGGCAAGGGCCCGAGCGTCACGAGTTTCCCCATACAAAAGTGAAAAAAATTTTTGGTCTTTGAGCGCTGCTACTTTCACAGTGAACTCTCTACAAGGAACACGTACACACCCTAAAGTATTATCACTTATTTTTGTTACAACCTGTATATTTAGAAAATGAAACAATTCGGGGCTTATTTTCAAGTATAAAAATGAATTATAAAATCCACAATTTAGGGTTAGTCCCTTAAGACAAATTACAGTAATAGGTTGGTTACCTAATTCAAGAAAAGCTCCAAGATCGGAAATCGAGCTTTATTATGCCTGCTATTCAACAACCGCGCTACTAATAGATTGTCAATGGTGTATTATGTACATATTATTTAAATCAAGATATTTAAACACTTCGTGTTTCCCATCTCTTCCACAAATACTAGACAGCGAGGGGAATGTAACACATAATGTATTACGCAATTGCTCTTAAAATATCAACTATTAGTCGAGGCAGAGTTTACCACCACGGCAGCTAATGTATTCTATGTCATTAAGTAAGCCGAATATAATCAGGGTATCATCATAATAATATGAATAATTTATCCTAACGAGCTTGTAAATTAAATGTTATGATCTAGACACATTGAACTATGTAACTTATTCGGGTTTATTATTTGTAGATTAATACGTAGGTACTGTATGATAATTTAAAGTATTTAGTTACAAGTTACAAAATAAATAAGTGTGATTCAGACAAAGAGACGAAGAGTGTATGTAGGTGTAATTACACCGTGTAGCCTTAAGGTTAGGTTAGTTTGAACGCCAGTATAATGAATATCATCATCAAAAAAAATATAGTTTGCTTTTTTCGGACACCTACAAATAGGATCCCAATACGAATAAATATGGTTGATCATAGAGGGTAGATTTCCTGGAAAAAGACCACTAGACCAAGAAGAAAATGGATCGATGAAATAAAATAATTGACCAGATGCTACCCCAAATTAAAGAAATTAGCCCAGTACTCTTCATATCGAAGTTCGGCGGTCATCAGGACCGGAAGTAATTCAATAACTTCCGGTCCTGATGACCGCCGAACTTCGATATGAAGAGGGCACTAAATGATGATGACGAGCCTTGAGGTACCCTAGAAACACCAAGCTTCAATAAAAAATCGAATACTCGAGTGTCATTCGGATTTTCATTATACCAGTAAATAATGTTATCGTATTACTTCTGGGAAATCGAGCCTCACAGTTAAGGCACTGTGGTTGTTGCAACTACATAAAATGAGGTTTTTAAAACACGTTTTTAGTAAAGGAAATGTCATTATTTAAGTATAAAATAAGTACTAATCGTTTTAAAATTGAGAAAATTTCCTATACGCAAAGGTATATCAGTACACAATTTGAAAAATTCTGCTCGATAGTAAAAAATCTCAAAGATGACTGTTATAACGCTGTTTTTCATAACTAAATTATTTTATGGCTAAATTACACACTTTCTAGAAAAAACAAAATGTATATGTGTCGTAACCTAACGTAAACGATTTGATATATTTGATTTGTGTAATACTAAAAACAAAAGATTTTTCTCCTATTTTCTATTATCAAGGCACGCGGCGAGCGCGTAACAGCCACTGTACAAGGCGCGCTGATATTAATGTTATTTTAATATCCTTAACGTCGATATTCGTACTGACAGACATCGACCTGCTTATTTTAGGGACTACTGGGCCTTAAGCAGAATCGAAGCGCGCGACGCGTCACGTTTTTCGTCAAAGCATTAATGTCTACAGGGTGTAACAAAAATAAGTGATAATACTTTAGGGTGTGTACGTGTTCCTTGTAGAGAGTTCACTGTGAAAGTAGCAGCGCTGAAAGACCAAATTTTTTTTTCACTTTCGTATGGGGAAACTCATGACGCTCGGGTCCTTGCCCATACAAAAAGTGAAAAAAATTGTTCGTCTTTCAGCGCTGCTACTTTCATAGTGAACTCTCTACAAGGAACACGTACACACCCTAAAGTATTATCACTTATTTTTGTTACACACGAATTTCTACTATGTAAATATGGGAGCTTATACCGAGCGAATGCGCGCGTCAACGTGCGCTCTTATGTTTTCGTAGCAAAAATGTGTACTTTAAAATATAAAATTAATAGAACAATAGAGATGAATATGCATGCTGTAGGCAAATAGTCACATCGCAAAGCTTCGGCTCTGCAGTGTCAGTTGAACCTTACTATAGTAAGGATTCACACGAATCTTCTGGAATATTCCAGTCACAGCGGTCCGCGCGTAATGTCACCGTCGATCAATCTTGAATTCAGGAAATTCTTGGAACGCGGGCTGATCATTTATTTTTCATTCAAGTCGACCGCAATTTTCGGGAAGTGTGTGACTACAATTTATATTAGTTGGACTATGAAAATATATTTTACATTGATATTTACATGTTCGACGTGCATATTATTCATAAGTTTTTTTCATTTTTGAAACCTTCATCGTTTTAGTTTCATAACAAAATTGGCTATACAAAACTAATTAATATACGTTGTAGTAATTAATATATCTCGATGTATACGTTTAAAAACGTTTGTAGTTGCCAGTAAATACTTTATTACATAACCTTACCCACGTCGCACTTGCACCATTAGATACATAAATAACTATGTCCTATAGAATCCTCATAATTATATCATATGATTTAAATTAATATTTTCGAAGATATTACAGATTTAAAATTGTGGGACGTACCGGTCAATGCGGGCCACGGGTAGTAATGAATATAAATCAAAACTACTGAATGTATTTTAATCATTTCTTCAGTGAATGACAGGCTATGCATAGTTTATACCCGTGCGAAGCCGAGGCGGGTCGCTAGTTATCTATATAAGGCCTCAGCCTCGATATCAGCGGGGCGGGAGCAGCAGCGGCGGCGCGGGAAGCCGTCTATTATGACGCGCGCCGCTCGCCTTCGCCAGCTCCATAAAAATATAATATACATGAACGCGCCGATTCTGCGCCACCGCCGCGCGCCGCTACCGCCGCGCCCCTCTGCCCGCTGATTTCGAGATTGACGCCTAATGGCGGTGACCATATGTACCAATTAACGAATACCAACTCGCGTTCCCCACAGGTACAGAATGGCGTTCCACGATACCCTTCTCTGCGCGAGTCGGCAGCCGGGCTCCCGTGCCAGGCCGAGGCACAACACCATGTCCACCACGCTGCCCCGCTCCAGCTTCTTCAAGGACAACCGCAAGCCTACCTCCAAGGTCGACTACGTCAAGGACGAGCCCACTCCCTTCTGCATAGAGACCAAATTCGACGATACCACCATAGTATTTTTCGGGAAGCGCCAGTCGCATGACGACATCACGTAAATTGTACGTAATTTTGTAATAACAGTGTGACTATATTGTAGGCCCCTAGCTAAGTTAGCAACGCATATTAAAACAAAGAATACAAGGCGTAAATTCCAAAGTTTTGTCTAGTATCCAGTGATGTCTTGAAGCCGTCATATTGTACTGGTGTACCGCCGCTGGTAAAAGAAGTGCGAAGTGTAACTAACTGCCGCACTCACAGTGGAACGTTAGTACTCAACTCGGTCTCAAGACACGGTTCAGGCTCTGTGATTGGTTGGCTGTCAAAATATGGACCAATCATAGAGCCGAACCGCGTCTTGAGACCGAGATGCATCTTGAGTACTGACTATTTATACCAGCCTTAAATGCTACGAATAATAAAACTTCGTTGAAGTTCTAACACCACGTAAGTCAAAAAATAGCAACTTTTCAGGAGAGACAAAAAACTGATTGAATTTTGTATGCGGATTTACTATTAACTATTTTACGAGTTTTTACTGGCCCATATGTGTTCCTAATTGGCAAAAAAGATGCGTCTTCCGATTTTCTAGCGAATTGCATTAAAACGTCCAAATAGGTAAAAACTAAAAGTGACTTACGTGGTATTAGAACTTGAATGACGAAATTTATTAATATTCGTAGAGCCTTAAAATATGTAATTAATTTAAAATGTTGACATATAAGCCTCATACATTATCTGTCAAACTCTTCATTAAATTGAAGTTTAATCGTCAAAGTGCGGCAGTATGTACATACAGTATAATAACGTCCCAAGTCCCAACAAAGCTATATACTTAATATGAGTCAATTTGCACTGGCGTATAATCCTTATCGAATCGCCAATCTGGCGTCGATTCTAGACGTCGTGAGTACCAGTTTAAGTGTGTGGTTTTTATTTCGGAACTTACCTAGGATTTAACTTGAGCATCGATAAGTGTAAGAAATTTCACTCTTTATAATAGACTACTTGACCTATATTCAATTTCATTGAACAAATACATATTTCTAGTAGAACTTGGCCTAGGAAACCGTATTTCACCCTTATCATCAAATAAAAGCTTATGATTGATAAATAAAGTCGATTTGAAAATATGATTTTATGAAAATAGGATTTGTACTGACGAAAACGCTTTTGCGGTACTTCCGATTTGGATGTGACGTCATCTTACTCATCATTTAATATCTTTTATTTATCGCGCTCGTTATGTAAGTTTATTTGTACATAAATAATAAGAATAAGCCTAGAAAGATTTGTAAAATATATTTTCTTGAATAATTAAAATAAAACATCAGTTTTATATATTATCTCCATTTATTGTAGACGGGAAATAAAATGGCCAAAACTTTTCTCTAAAAGTTTTCAACATTACAAATGATTTCTAATTTCTTATTTAATTCTTTTATAATTTTTGGTTACTTTTAGACGCGTACATTTATCATACAAAAAAATGTTCAATAAAAAGAGTCTAAAATACAAAACGTATGACGTCACACTATGGCGGACAGTGTTTTCGGCGCCATTTATAAGGCATATTTTTCAATCAACATTTTTATGGGTTTCTACTATGTATAATATTAAAGTATTAGTTTATTTTGTAAAATGAATGATTATTAAGCGATTAGCATGAAAAAAAAATTTTGGTCAAGTAGCCTATTCATGAGTAACATAGCAACGATGAAGCTATAATTCCCTTTTATTTGTATTAAAATTAAAATAAAATTTTGTTTTAAAACTAAATAATATGCGATGTCAATTTGGCTAAATGCTCGGTGGTTATGTAAATAGCTCGCTTAAGATATAAATGTGATTTTCAAAACTTTTTAAGAAATTCTATTAGGTGGTCTAAAAGATGTTTTTAGGACTTTATAAAATCATAGTTAATATTATGATAATAATATTAGAGGTTAGCAAAAGGAGGTTAGCTCACACTATTTCTATACGAAACTATAATGAATTGGTCTTACTACAAAATGTTTTGTTGTTTTTATAAAACTTCTATCTTATCATTCCAAAATACCTACATTAATTTCTTCTTAATGGACCAAGAGCCTGTTGGACCAAGTTTACCTGTTTGTGATATTTACAGAGATAAGAAGTAGGGTAAGAACGACCAGCAACTATGGAGTTTCTGTCGCGGTTTTGCGGGCGCCGAAACTCCATAGTTGCTGGTATTTCTTACCTCTGTAAAGGTCACAAACAGGTAAACTTTCAGCTTTCCTAAACCACAGTAAAGCGATATGACAAATATTGCTATACTGTGCCTAAACTGAGGAAAGTCAGTCTGGCGGTCGCAGGCTCTTACTCTATAAGTAAATATTATTACTCGTATTTATTATTAATAAATTAATAAAATGAGAATAAAAAAAGTATTTACTTATTATTGTAAAGAAATTGTAAAAACTGTTCGTAAATATATACCTAATAGATTGCTCTCGTTTTGAACACATGCATAAAGGGGTATGGGTAATATTGGATTTTCAAATCTCGTGGCCACTCACCAAACCGGCATATTATGAAAGAACATACCAAGGGGAGAAAACTTTATTATGGGGGACATATAGCTAAACTATATCGGAGCCGAGATATTAGGCATTTTATGTTCGTATTTCCAACTAAAAGTAAATTCAATCATAACATGAATACTCAGGAAAATAAAAAAACGACATTATTTATTAGCTTAAAGCCTTCCTCGATATATGGGCTATCCAACACAAAAATATTTTTTGAAATCGAACAAGCAGTTCCTGAGATTAGCACTTTCAAACGCACAAACACTTCAGCTTCATAATATTAGTATAGTATTAGTCTTCATAATATTAGTATAGTTAGGGTATAACAAAACTAAGAGATAATACTTTAGGGTGCGTACTGTGTATGAGTCTCGTGTATAGAGTTTAGTGTAAAAGTTGTAGCACTGAAAAAGAACATATTTTTTTTCACTTTTGTATGGGGAAACTCTTTAGGCCAGCTGGGCGCTTGCCCATGCAAATCACAAAAAAAAATATATCTTTCAGCGCTGCTTCTTTCGCAGTGAACTTCATTACAAACTTTATGAAAGGGACACATAATGTATACTCTAACTAAAGTATTATCACTTAGTTTTGTTACAACCTGTAGATAAAGATACAAGTACAATTAATTTCATCATTTTTATTTTTAGTTATTCGTACATTTTAAAAGAATGACTTAACCAACATACAACTACGCGCCGTCATTTAATGAGTTTTTTAACTATTTATTTTTCTTTTGCAAAGAAATGCAAATCCATTTTTTCTCGAATTTATTTTCCGTTTTGATTTTTTTATATTTTTTGTGTAAGTAAATAGTTAATATTCTATAAAACATTCCTACAGCTCCACGTGTATGAGCCGGAAAGTAGAATATTAAAAGCTAGACTAAAAATTCGGCCGAAAGGCGTCCGGCGTCATAACCCATACTGAACTATGGCCAAAATTCGCTAAATAGTGGAAATAATCGACATTATATAATGGGAACAATACCCTAGAGTCATTTTACCTACATTATTAATAATAATACCATTAAGTGATACACAAAAACAATAATTATAATCGCCTAAAATTGCATCCGGCCCTTTGAAAACCACTGTCTAGTGAAATATAGTCTCAAGTCTGGCTTAATTTTAGTCGGACGAGAGTTAAACCCAGTGTGAAAATATGAATGAAAAATTATTCAAATATTTGACGCGGACGAAGTCGTGGGCAATTGCTAGTGAGAAATATATATCCAATAGATTAATATACCCTTTCTATACATGTTTGTTAAGGATAGCTCCATAAAGTAATTTTACTTACTATTGATTTTGTGAACATAAGGCGCAAAAATAAATATACTAAAATAATCGTAGCTCAGCTCCGATATTACTTAGAACAATTTTTATTACTAATATATGTTTCTCTAATGTAGTGCTACAAAATAGTATTGGTTTAATCCCTGGCCGCTGAAAAAAAAAATGACGCCACAGGTCCATACAAAGTTACTCAATGCCCTTTATTGATTTGAATAACATAGAAACCCACAAGAACATTTTTTTTTCATCACAAGTTCCTTCAGTTCTCGTAAATTATAATATTTTGTTGTAAGTTTCTTTTTTGTGTTAGTAATAATTTACTTAGCTAATTTCGTTTTTTAAAAAAATGATTTAAATTAAATTATTGACTATAGCGTACGAATATCTTATGTATTCTGTTAATGAAGAATGTTAGGTACATAGTATCAAGGTTAGCGCATAATAATTATTCGACGAAATTCATGATGTTTTTGCTTCAAAATATGTAATTTTATGTAAATAAGGTTTTTATTTTTTTACATTTTTTTTTTATATTTTTATGTACTTAAATAAAGGAGATTCATTACTCGTTCAACTTGTAAATATACATAAAACTCAACCGTATAATAACGTTTCTTGTAAATAGCGTTCGAAAACTGATGTAAACATATTTTTTCCACTTGTACATGAATAAAGTTTAATGTTGTGAGGGAAAATCGTATTTTTTTCCTAATTCTTTCCACACGAGTACATCCGAAAGCAGGAAAATCGACTAGCCATGATTCCTTTCTAAATATGGGGTCTGATTGAGAGTTGGTCACACTACAAGTCACAATAGACATTTGTACGGAACTCCACTTCCGGTTTCCGCCTCCGACAAAGAAGCGCCATTCCGATGGCTTCTTGTAGTTACTGACAGTCTAATAATGACGAGAAAATGGTAAATCAGACTTACGGAATCTGACAAAGAATCCAACGAGAACTACGAATATTAAGTACTAATATAACTGTGGTTCACAAGTGCCATTTTATGGCTAACTAGAGTATGGTGAACTAGAGTATTATAAGGGAATAATCTTATTTTCATAACTATTTAATTAAAGTTTGTTATTAAATTTCACCAGCCTTTCTCAAAGTAGGCGATAACGCCCCCTTGTGGGCGCTGAAGGTCTAAACCGCCCGGTTTGGGACTCAGAAGAAAATGTGGGCGTTGTGTAGGGGCTTGAGGGGTGATTTATTTCATCTGGATACATTTTACATTGAAACAATGGGGGCGCTAAAACATAATTAATTGTTCTCAAAGTGGGCAAAATAAGCTTGGGAACCCCTGAATTACACAGTCCAATAATTGGATTGGCTTTTAAATAAAAATCGGCCAAGTACGAGTCGGACTCGTGCACGAAGGGGCCCGTACCATTATAGAACAAAATTAGGCTAAAAATGTTTTTTGTATAAGCCCCTTTAATTTTTTTTATTTTATTTTAATATTATTATTAAATATTAAAGTACATATATAACTAAGGTCTTTGTGAAAAATTCAAGTACCTACCTGTTGCCATTATTGATATACTTAGAGGAAAAAGGCCAAAAAATCACGTTTCAATTTTATTTTGTTTTTAGTACTTATTTGTTGTTATAGCGGCAACAGATATACTTAGATAATCTGTGAAAATTTCAACTCTCTAGCTATTACCGTTCTTCAGTTACAGCCTGGAGACAGACAGACGGACAGACAACGAGTCTTAGAAATGCGGTCCCGTTTTTTACCCTTTGGGTACGGAACCCTAAAAATCGTCAGTCAACTATGACAATAAATCTTGGATTTTCAGTCTCGAGCACTAATAAGGAGCCATTAACAGTTACGAGTTATAGGTATGCTGTATTATAATATTATGCGTATAATTATATTCAATCCATGTTAACTCGAACGAACTGAGATTAATTGTTCCCGTGAATTCACGCAGAAATTAGTTATCGTGCGGTAGAGATTCCTTTCCTAGGACTAAAAGTTCTCCGTACCCATGAAAATCGGTTAAACGTCTAGGAACTAGCAAGTATGGACATTAAATATGCACATGGTCTAAATAAAATAAAATGTTGATCTGAACTATGCAACGAAAGATACATAAGTACATATTTTCAGCAATGAATCCAAGTATCTGTAGCTGGGGTTCACGTAGTGCATAATATTGTATTCTTTGGCTGGGGTGAGAGGAAAATAGTTACTTGAAACTTTTTAATGATAATATTAAATTTAATACTTCTAAATCATTGTTTTAACGTGTTTTGCCAATATTATATATATTATCATTTTATTTAAGTAGGTACAGTTTATGTAAGTATACAAATTATTTGAGCATATCTATTTTATCTAATTATTATGCATTTACTTATAAAGATTGTTATATATACTATTTTATTATACTTAATTAGTTTGCACGCCAGTGTGCATCTGTCGAGCGAACGACAACAAGGCTCCACAGAACACCAGGGATCGCGGTGTAGGTAAGGTACTATACCGCGATCATCACCTGAGTGGGGTCCTTTTCGGCAGCATTCGCATTACACTACATTGTATTTTGTACCCAGATAAATATTAAAAATGTGTATTATAATGTCCGTCTGATTGTTTTTTTTTTCTCTGTTTTTTGTTTACTATGTTCTGTTTTGTAATGTGGTGTAATGTGTTTACATGTTGAATAAATGTTTATTATTATTATTATTATTATTATTATCTCTATACAATAATATAAGTTAGGTATAAAAAGTTTCCCTAGTAGACAATTACCGTAGGTTTTCGTGACACGAGAAATCTTTAGGTTTTCCTTATATAATTACCCTAATACCAGATGACGCCCCTCAACTCCATTTATTACAACACGGTAACCGTACATTTTTCTGTGATAAAAGTATCCTATGTTCTTTCCCGGGACTCAAAGTAAGTATATATCTATAACGAATTTCAGGAAAATCAGTTCAGGGGTTTGTGTGTGAAGGGATAACAGACAGATAGACAGACAGACAGACAGAGATACTTTTGCGTTTATAATATTATAGTATATTATATAGTACTAGCTGTTGCCCGCGACTTCGTCCGCGTGGACTTTAGTTTATAGTTGTTCCCGTACATCGATTGAATCGTTTACGCGCAAATCAGAAAGTGGGAACCGCACATTTTTCCGGGACAAAAAACATTCCTTGTCCCAGATTCAAATTAGTATCTCCAATCTCCATGCCAAATTTCATCAAAATAGATTAAATAGTTTAGGCGAGAATCATAAAAGTTTATTGTGTGGGAACCGTACATTTTTCGGGACAAAATTAGTATTCCTTGTCCTTTCCCGAGACTCAAAGTATCTCCATACCAAATTCAATCAAAATAGATTGAATAGTTTACGCGCAAATCATATATTGTTCAGTAACCGTACATTTTTCCGGGACAAAATGTATCCTATGTTCTTTTTCGGGACTCAAAGTATCTTTATACCAAATTTCAGCAAAATTGGTCCAGCCGTTTACGGGTGATGTCGTGACCACGCGTGACCAAATATAACGTTCCGCGCGGCTTCGCCCGCGTAAATTAGATATTTTACAGACAAATTAGTCCACAAAAAATAGCCTATGATCCTTCACGTGGTCTACTTCTTATGTGTGCCAAATAACAGAAAAATTGCTCCAGTAGTTCGTGAGATAAGCCCTTTTAAATAATTTCCCTCGTTTTTTTCCACACTTTCCTCTATTTCTTCACTCCTTTTAGTCTTAGCGTGATAAAATATAGCCTATAGCCTTTCTCAATAAGTAGGCAATATAACACCGAAATAATTTTTCAAATCGGATCAGTAGTTCCTGAGATTAGCGCGTTCAAATAAGCCATTTCAAATAATTTATCCCGTTTTTTCCACACTTACCCCTATTTCTTCGCTCTTATTAGTCTTAGTGCGATAAAATATAGCCTATAGCCTTCCTCGATAAATGTGCTATCTAACACTGAAATAATTTTTCAAATCGGACCAGTAGTTCCTGAGATTAGCGCGTTCAAACAAACAAACTCTTCCCAATTATAATATTAGTATAGATATTATAATTGGGAAGAGTTTTTGACAGGGAGTCAACGACCGCTAGCGACAAGCTAGCCCGAGTGGAGTATAATATATTAAAATACACATTTATTTTTACTCATCCATTCCGCTTCATTTATTTGTGCATTTCCTGAGAGTTACGTCCATACATCAGACATAATGGAAGCCATAACAAAGGGCACAACGTATCATTGTTGTTGTTTGAAGGGTCGAATACGTGTTGGATACAGGACCATCAATAAGAAACGCACAAACAATTTCCGTCAATAATTGTATAAGTGAATGCTGATATGTAATATTCTCTGGTACGTTCTTAATTTCTTATAAACGGTTATATGAATATCCAATTAATATGCTTGCGGGCTAATATTTCCTGGTTTTTTTTTTTAATCAAATAAGGGGGCAAACGAGCAAACGGGTCACCTGATGGGAAGCAACTTATGTCGCCCATGGACACTCGCAGCATCAGAAGAGCTGCAGGTGCGCAGCAATTTCCATGAAATCCCTGGGAAGAAATCCATTTAGAAAAGGAACCTCATAAAACAATGTTTTCCTATTCGTGAATTCAGAGAAAAGCTCGACCTCCCAGGTACTATTACTATGAAGGTCTGCCATCGGTTTTGATGTTCAGCTTACTCACATCTAAATTTGAGGAAGGACAAAGTAATTTTTCATTGCGGCCAACTGTATACAGGCACGCAATAGTTATGAGAACATATTTATTAATAATATTATATCTTACCTTTTTTTCGAGATTTCCCTCAAAGGAATAATAATATTAAGTAATACATGTGTTAGATACTACTCAGTGGAATATTATATTATTTGTCTTTACATTGAGGTATTATATTATATTATATTGCATGAGATTTGCTGACAACATGTTTTTAATATTGTATCCATAGCCCAAACTTTACTAGTATTATAAATGCGAAAGTGTGTCTGTCTGTCTGTTACCTCTTTACGCCCAAACCGCTGAACCGATTTTGCTGAAATTCGGTATGGAGACACTTTGTGTCCCGGGAAATGACATGGGATACTTGTTATCCCGGAAAAATGAATGGTTTCCGCGGAATATACGTGTCCACCTAGTTGATATTAACAATGATACTGACAAAAATTACTAAATAATCAGAACATTCCTACGAGAAATATTTATCGTAATAAATATAATGTTTTCTATCTTCAAGCTTATTTTTAGTATCCTTTTAGCCCGACGTTTTATTTTTTTAGTATCAACTATTCCAGACATAACGATGTTGGAATTTTGCTATTGAGTATTGACAAAACCTAATGTCCTCTCAAGGGAACTCACAACATAAATTTAATGTGAATTTTTATCCGAAATACATTCCGTAAAAGTAATGTATTTCGGATAAAAAGTATTTATATAATATTATGTAGTACAACAGTATAGAATGGCTCTTGTTCAAAATTAGGGACGTTATGGATATAATAGAGATTACGACTTACGATATAGCAGAGGTTACGATAAACGGAGCAAGAAAGTTACAAGATGGTATCCCAGGGAAGGTAAGAGGAAAAGAGGAAGATCTCAAAAAAGTTGGGTCGACGATCTAAGACAAGTGGCAAGAGTAATGTGGAACAGAGTGGCAGTCGGCAGATAATAGGAAAGAATGGAAACGGTTGGAGGAGGCCTTTGCCGATTGGCAAACATCTGCAAACCATGAAGAAAGTGCAGCTATTAGAATAAGGTACACTTTTTAGTTTAATCCATGTTTAAGTTGATTTCTAAATATGTAATTAGAATAAGTTGATCTGAATACAAGGCTTTATTATTATTATGGATATAATCCACGAATTAGGCGCCACCTCTATCCGATACTATCCGAAAGCTGTAAAACAACAAAATGTCACAAGAAGTTTATTTTATTATGCTTAGACAAGAGCACGCCCGGGTGAACGAATATACTTTAGATATAAGTCTAGCAGTCGGCAGTAATTCAGGTTCTGTTGTTTATTATCAACGTCAGCTTTGTCCACACTGTGCCTTTTTCTGTCCGTCAAGGGCATGCGTTATAGCGCAGTCAACAACGAACGTGAGGCATGCACGCGACGCATGCTCTCTGACCGTATCCAAAACTTCAAAAATGACAATATTGGCGTTGCGTTCCTTGACGTATGCAATTATTGAATGCGTCAATATGAAAGTTGATGACGAAAATTGAAAATGAAAGTGCACAGTGCGGACATAGCTGATTAAGTTTCTTTGACAATGAGGAGAAAATCATATGAACAATAGAAAGCTGGTGTGTTCCTGAGTGACATAGTATATTTTATATATAAAAACTAAAAAAGTATGTTTTTATTCATTAAATTGTGTCGTTCTCAGAATTCCACACGGGGGAAGCCGCGGGCAAAAGCTAGTACTTTAAATGCGTTTTTTCCCTCTTCACCTGATGAACTAATCCCAAACCGTTTGATAATATACTTAATTGATTTTCAGTTTCAAACTCTCAAGACATATCTAGCGTTTAACTTAGCTGTGTGGTAGAATATTATTTTACCACTCAGCTAAGCACGCATCTGTAAGAGGCATTTAAATTAAAACGTGTTTAAATGTCACGTCGTGGCACGTTAGGATTACCGTCAGCCATGTCGAGGAGCACTCACAAGTCACAGGTGCCAGATTATCGTATGTTGTAACATTTAAATAAGCTTGGATTTTAATAATTATAAATACTTACTGAAGGACACGACGTACATTCCATACTAAACTCATTATGTTGTCGTATTGATTTAACGTTGTTTAATAATTTTTATTATTCGTAGTTTAAACGGTAATAACGTGTACTATCACTGAAAATGATTCATAAGGAGATGGCGAACCGAAGTAATTTGGTGCCTTTATCTCAAGCTCAGCTGACAGTTTTTTTTTAATGAAATAAGGGGGCAAACGAGCAACGGATCACCTGATGGAAAGCAACTACCGTCACCCATGGACTCTCGCAGCATCAGGAGAGCTGCAGGTGCGTTGCCGGCCTTTTAAGAGGGAATTGGGTAATAGAGGAGGGTAGGGATGGGAAGGGAAGGGAATAGGGGAGGGTAGGGAAGGGAATAGGGTAGCCTGGGGGATTGGGCCTCCGGTAAACTCACTCACTCGGCGAAACACAGCGCAAGCGCTGTTTCACGCCGGTTTTCTGTGAGAACGTGATATTTCTCCGGTCGAGCCGGCCCATTCGTGCCGAAGCATGGCTCTCCCACGTATACATTATTTAAACAGATTACAGTTAACATTGACGTGATATAACCTGGCCAAATGACATTGGTTCGCTGCCATCTGCCAATGAATTAATTTTCTTATCTTATTATCTTATATCCTTAAACGAGCAATTCTTGTATATATATATATACTAGCTGTTTGACCGAGCTTTGCTCGGTATTCGATAAAACACGAAAATGACATTTTATAAAAATGATTCCTAGCTAGATCGATTTATCGCCCCCGGAACCCCCTATATACTAAATTTCATGAAAAAAAAAAAAAAAAAAAAAAAAAATATATATATATATATATATATATACAAGAATTGCTCGTTTAAAGATATACTGTTTGTTTTTCAAAATTCTTTATTAATCATAATAATAAGTACACATACAATTGGATTGGCACAATTATACTGAAAACATGCAATTTTTGAACTTACAGGCTGAGCGCACCTCTTAAAGTTAACTGCATGAATTTGTGTAAAGTTTTTATCACACCATTTACAGCACTTCACTTGTTTACATTGTAATTTACACGTAAATGCTTAGTTAGCATTTTACTTTTAGCGCCAAAGGATTCTTAATATACACCTAATACATATAGTAATTGTTACGCAACTTACCCATTACAGGCATACATAATATTTGATTTCATACTTAATAGAAACAATTTAATAATTAACAAATAAACACGGTAGGTTTACTCGTCATTAGATAAAGATATACTAGCTGTTTATATATATATCCGAGATTCCAAATATATATATATATATATATATATATATATATTGGAATCTCGGAATCGGCTCCAACGATTTTCATGAAATTTAGTATATTGGGAGTTTTGGGGGCGATAAATCGATCTAGCTAGGAATCATTTTCAGAAAAAATCTTTTTATTCGTGTTTTATCGATAATCGATAAACCGAAAAATATGACTCTTCCTGACATCTATTGGCGAATAATAATACTATTTTCTAAGCAACTAATTGTTTTAACGACCAGCAGATGGCGTTAATAAGTAACACGAAGTCAATGAGTGTTTGCTATACCTACCGAGCAAAGCTCGGTCATCCAGGTACTGGTTATATTATATCCTATATTATGAGAAGAGACACTATAAATATAAAGTTATTAGATGACGCCCGCAACTCCGTTGCGCCAAAATTCGTTTACGCGCGGAAATTGTACGTTTTTCCGTAATAAAAAGTGTCCTATGTCCTTTCCCGGGACTCAAAGTATCTCCATGCCAAATTTCAGCAAAATCGGTTCAGCGGTTTGGGCGTAAAGAGGTAACAGACAGACACACTTTCGCATTTATAATATTAGTATGGAATATGGACATGGGCGTACCGAGGGGGGGGGCAGGGGGGGGCAGCTGCCCCCCCCCTGGATCATGTTGACGTCCCTACTAAGTATATTATCTAGTACTTTCATCTATAAAAATAACGAATTTTTGCCATTTGTTTGCAATACAATTAAAAATTATTAATTTTTTATTCTTTATAAACACCAACCAAACTTATAAAAAATCTGATTTGCCCCCCCCCTGGCCCAGAATCTGCGTAATTTGCCCCCCCCTGGCCCAGAACCTGGGTAATTTGCCCCCCCCTGGCCCAGAACCTGGGTACGCCCATGAATATGGATAATTACAGCCTCATAAGATGCTTAACCACAACGAAATTTCAGAGTTCCATTTAAGAAAATTAGCGCTCAGTGCAAACGTAATATGAAGCGGAAGTATGTCAAGTTTGGGTTGTCTTCGTGTGGAACGGCGTAATATATGTATGAGTATGACGTATACTTAATATGAATAGAAACAAACAAATTATGTTTCACGTGCCGGGGCGTAAACTCAATTGAAATTGAAATTGTTTTATACAAAATCACATTTACGCAGTATTCACAAGTAAACACAATCTATTTTATTTTTTTGAACTAGGTATTTGAAAGCGGTTCTTACAGATATTTTAGGTTAGATTTTTGATTAGTCTCGCTACAAAAGTTATAGTATATTGTAATGAATTTACATAATAACATTCATATTATTATATAGTGCCGCCTGCAATTCCGTTGCGTGAATATTGCGTTATTCACGCAAGAACCGTACATTTTTCCACGACACTATTCTTTGTACTTTCCCGTCTTTCAAAATATCTACATACAAAATTTCAGTAAAATCGGTTCAGCGAGATAAACACAAATCACTAAAGTCTATCGCGGGAAACGATATAATGTTAGAATTGATTAACAAATAACATGTAGAAACTAATAAAGAACCTACTCCTACATTGTAAGTCGGTTAGAAAAACTCAAAGCAATGATAAAACTTTGAGGAAAATGTGTGAGTAATCGTTCTGACTCGCCTCGTGTCCTTGACAAGGAGTGATAAAATTGTTTAATTACTGTATTAACATCTGAGAGCCAGTCCACACGGCACGTTGCGTCAGCGTTGCGTCGACGCAGCGCTGCCGTTGCGTTGTTTTACATACAAATAACCAAGGTGTTCACACGGCGCGCTGCGTCATCGCAACGCACACATGACGGACAGCAGCCCCCGAGACGAAGGGGGAGTGGGGTGTTAACGTAAAGACTGCTTCGTAATAACGCTGCGATGACGCAGCGCCCGTATGGCCGGCTATGCGTCAAACGGCAGCGCTGTGTCGACGCAACGCTAACGCAACGCGCCGCGTGGACTGCTCTTACCTTTTATTAGAAGTCGAGTATTTTATGCTCCGCTAAGCTTTATTACTAAACGAGAGAAAAACGACTAAATTCTCGTATCTACATTGATTATATTAGGTTGGGGAAAAAGTTTCTTCGCATTCATAAAAATTCAAAAGGTTTTTTTGAAAAGTTTATTTACAATTGGCTTAAGTATATACATATAGGTGCCATTTTGTTCGATAACTTTTTGCCATCTTGTTGGTAGGGACATGATGCTATAAAAATTGTTGGGCTTCTGATGAAAAAACCGCGACAAGTGGTTTTGGCAGTCCTCTTGCGATGTCAACCTGACACTGCCTAAGGAATTCTGCAGCGACCGAAACAGGTAGAAATCTGAAAGTGCAAGGTCAGGACTATACGACAGATGCACCTCCCAGCCAAACTCCCGTAATTTTTGCTGAGTGGCTAAAGATATGTGAGGTCTAGTGTTATCATGGTGAAAAACCACACCCCTTATGTTGATTAATTTCGGCCGCTTTCTCTCAACTTCTTGTTTTAATCTCATCAGTAATTGTTGGCAGTGCAGTTCAAAATCGATGGTCCTGCCTGGCGATAACAGCTCATAATGACTAATGCCCTTCCAATCCCACCACACACACAGCATCACCTTGTTGCGAGTTAACCCGGTTTTCGCCACAGTCTGTGAAGCCGGGCCGGCCTTTGACCACGATCTTTTTCGCACGTTCTTGTCGTACGTGATCCACTTTTCATCACCAGTTATCAGCTTCTTCAAAGATGGTTCGGTTTCATTACGTCGTAATAAAGAATCACATATGAGTACACGGTTTATTAAGTTTATTTCAGTGAGCTCATAAGGCACCCAAATATCGAGTTTTTTGTATACCCAGCTTTTTTCAAATGCGCCAAAACCGTTTTATCAATCCCCATTTCTTCAGCTACAACGTAACTACTACTGATAATGGAGGTCAGTGGCAACTACTAATATGCCGATGTTGCTCCACTTTTTCAAAAATAGCATCAGTTTTGACCGTAACTTGAGCGACGTGCATCTTTGATATCAGAATTTCCGGGTTGAAAACGCATAAACCAAATTTGCGCTACTCTCACAGTCCATAAACATCACAAATTTTTTTCGCGGCATGTGTTGCATTTTTACCTTTTTTGTGATATGTAATAAAAAACGTAAGTCACAACCATAAAGTTAATATACCTAGCGGAATAGAGCAACAATCTCGAGCTGTCAAATGAAACCGAAATTGGTTTCATCTGTGTGTAAAAATATGTGTACGTATACACTTACACAAGCATGATTGAACATAATTTCTATAAGATTAAATTGTCAACGTGTGGCACGTGCCTACTGGACGTCAAAAAAAGAGTGCTGCTGTCATGTATCACACATCTCTTTTTACCACGCAGTGTCACTGATAGTGACATCTCTCATGTTCATGCCTTTGTTTCTCGATTCCGCTAGGTATATTAACTTTATGGTCACAACGCAATACCCTATCCCTCAATATCAACCCTAGACGGACAATAATATTCTATTGACCGTCTAGGGTTGATATTGAACATCGCGCGCCTTCAATCTAATTAGCTGTGTCATTTGTCTACACTATGCACTTTCCAACAACGACCCAACGTAGCACCGACGTAGCCGGCGCGTAGACCCAACGTAGCCGGCGCGTAGACCCAACGTAGCACCGACGTAGCCGGCGCGTAGACCCAACGTAGCACCGACGTAGCCGGCGCGTAGACCCAACGTAGCACCGACGTAGCCGGACGTAGACCCAAAGTAGCACCGACGTAGCCAGCGCGTAGACCCAACCTAGACCCGACGTAGCACCAACGTAGCTGGCACGTAGACCGTAACCGCATGGGCTCCAGATAAGCGTGGATTAAACATCATGTTATATCTCTCGAATAATCGGGTTTCACACTCTCAGAGAAAAAAAACATTGTCAATACCAACTTCGAGTAACATTTGAGTGTACTCAACTTGTAGGTAATTCAGATTATATTATTACCTTTTAATTATGTATTAGTTCAAAAGTTTGAAAGAGTCCACCAGTCATCCGTAATAAGCCGCCACTCAGGGACGATAAAATCAATGTATGTCGTTATTGATGGCAAGACGACCTTAAGATAATTAAACTTGGGGGGCTCTCGCGTTTTGAGTTATTACAGACTTGAGACATCTCCTTGAAAGGAGTCTATTGTGGAAGATATTAGTTCGTAAGGATTATAGAGGTCAAGAATTTATCTCAGTACCATTTATTCTTCAAAGCTTCGAACTCTTATCACTTTTGTGCTACTTATTAATAAAGAAGTCGGTTAAAATCAACGAGCTTGCTTGCAGTAATCTTATATCTTTAAACGAGCAATTCTTGTATATATGAACAGTGTGTAAAAAAAATAAGTGATAATACTTTAGGGTGTGTACGTGTTCCTTATAGAGAGTTCACTGTGAAAGTAGCAGCGCTGAAAGACCAAATTTTTTTTTCACTTTTGTATGGGGAAACTCGTGACGCTCGGGCCCTTGCCCATACAAAACTGAAAAAAAATTTGGTCTTTCAGCGCTGCTACTTTCACAGTGAACTCTCTTCAAGGAACATGTTCACACCCTAAAGTATTATCACTTATTTTTGTTACAACCTGTATATATTATACAAGGTGCAATTAAGCCTACCTGCCGATGAGAAATGCATTCCTAGACTTCATAGTTATGTCTATTGTGACTTCATTGTCAATCACGATTCGCGGTATATATGTCGCAGTCAGATTGTATATTTAGCCGTATTACATTACGGCTAAATATACAAAAATATGTCTAATGCCAATATTTTATTTAGCTAGTAAGTAACTATCATAATTATATTTGATTGGTAAGGAATATCGTGAAAACAATCAAGAAATATCTATTAGATTTTTCTAATAAGTAAAATTGATTTTCATTTTCAACATTGTTTTATTTTGCAATCATGGTCAGTGGTCACCCAGCACCCTATAACGTTGGTAGGAGTACGATGCGACTAAACGTGGGCCGCTTTATTGAAAAACGTATCGCAATTACAATTCGGCTAAACGTCGACACGCCGCATTACAAAACGGCGCTGTTTTTTTTAAAACGGCTAGCCGTAATGTGTTACGGCTAAATATAAAATCCGCCTGCGACATATGTCATATACAAAATGCTGCAATATGACATATTTTTTGACAAGGGGTCAATAATCGCTACCGTCTCAATTGGCCGGGAACACAATACACGTCAAAAGCACTCTCTCTGCATTAACTCTCACAACAACGGATGACACGAATGACAACAGGTCAGATGAAGGACTTTAATTGTAAGATGATCCAAGCGTCGTCGGAATGGCATGCACCCTTTTCGATGCATGGATCATATTTCCATAATAGAATATCATAGATCCCAACGCACAACGTGTAAACAATAGGGTTTTGTTATTCTGTCTAGACTAGAAATCTAAGGTTGCGTGAACGAGCGGTTTGACCGCTACATCGCAAGATTGTAATTTGTAGGTAAATAATATTAATATATATGGACACTTCACACCACGTCAGTCTGGCCCCGTGCTAAGTACCTGAAGGACTTGTGTTACGGGTACCAGACAACGGAAATATATTTAATACTTTTATACTATACATATATTTAAGATTTTTATTATATTATACACATATTTAATACACATCCTGACCCAGGAACTTTGAAAAATTTTTGTTCCGTCGGCGGGATTCGAACCCGCGACCCCCGGCTTGAGTTACCGATAGCCCACCAACTGAGCCACAGAGATCGTCGAAATAATAAAATATATTAATATAGCGGTTGCGCCGCTGTTTAAATAAATCGTTACATATTATACAATTGGCGGTTTGGCGGCTACGCTCCTAGATACCAAGCAATTAAATTGCTTAGGATTTTGGAGCGTAGAGGCCAAACCGCTTGTACTCACGGACGCATATAAATCGAACCTTACCTCAGACAAAAGCCGAGCTCTAAACTGGAACTGGTCTACACATGCCTACATGTCGTAACAATAAAATAATCGCAATAAAATCCATGCGGGTGACACCTTTACTTAAACGAGGCCCACGTCCTCGACTGAGCCCGGCTTAACGAGCGTTATTTTGACAAATCAGGATAATACATTTCACATTGTAATCTCCTGAATTAGACCCTATATTACGAGAATCGTGTCAAATACTGATGATACAATTTTGTGTACGCTTGCCCGTACACTATGTAATCTCCAAAAAAAATTGCCAGACAAAAAAATCGGTGGGAAGGTACCGAAAACAATTATTGTTGAAACGGTTAAATTTCGTATGTAAATTCGCGGCGAAACTGACCGGCCTGCCCCGCCCATTCGTCTGCAAAGCGGCTTATGCAGCTGAAGCCACATGACCGATTTGGTCACCAGCTCTCCGTCGATTAAGATTTTGTCAAATCTAATGGTGAATAAGTAAAAAGTTTTTTCTTGTTTTGAATAAAATATATTTTTGGTATTATACATTTAAAGCTGCATACAGAGATCAGTCGACAGACAATAACAGTAAATAATCTCGTAAAACACATAACAAAAATATAACTTACAAAGTAATCATAAAAAACATTAACTTATTACTACATAATCTTAATCAGATCTTTATATCTTATAAATAATTATTTAATGTGTCAATAACACTGGTTGATTTCTTGGATGTGACCTTTGATCACTATATTTTTTTCTTAACATCAGCTGTTTTGCAAAAAAATATTCCTAGTTGGAATGTTTATTATCTAAACAATTTATATTATTACCAATATGGCAGGCCATTTTTTGTTTAGACATATACAAAAGTAAAACGTCGACTTATTGATGTCGCCGGTTGATATTTCGTCACAAAATCGCTGAATAATATTTGAATCTACAGTCACAGAAAACATAGACGTAGGATGAGCGAGACGGCAGAAGTGCCAATGAAGTAACAAGTGCTGACGTTTGATCTTAAAAGAGAGCATCGGCTGAACGAGCAGGACAGCACTAGGCGTGGTGGCGGAATGAGCGGGACAGCATTATGAAGAGTCGAGGGAGGCGTGTCGGCCGGCGGAACGGCGGTAGTGGGCGGCGAGCACGTCCAGCAGGCGGTACAGGACGTCGCGCGTCACCGCCGCCTGCGATACCGACTGCAAGGCCAGCCGCACCCCCGCCTCCACGTCGCACACGCACTCTGAAACCATACAATACAATTTGCTAAGATCTGGTAGCAAGTATCAATTTAATAACCTATCGTCACTAATATTTCACTCGCTTAGTAAATTTAAGATTGAAATATATACATGTAAACAGAAGAGTAGCAATAGGTCCTTGTAATGAACGAATTGCTATAATATGCGACACGAACAGACAATCTTAACTTCTGAAAATTAATAGGAACGACCTGTTCATTGCATGTTCCTTCACTTGCCTCGTCAGCAGTACAGTTGTGTTTGTTTTGCGACAGGGTCCAAAACACTTTACTGACATTTCTAGACATTTACCCTCTTCCTTTCTTATCAATAGGGAAAATAAATGTTTGTCAATTCATAACCAAGAAAATCAGAATATTATGTACGCAATTCGTACCGGGTATAGGTATGCGCTGTGCGAGCAGGCGCGCCGAGGCGTCGATGTCTGCGGGCGGGAGGGGGCGGTTGGGGGGAGGGGCGTCGTTATGCTGCTGGAAGTAGAGGAACACCTGCGCGCGCAGCCACGACGCCGCTGCGCGCAGCCAGCCCCGCACCAGGGTTTCGACTGCGTCTGCGCATAATATAGTTTAATACGCTTAGCGAATAATAGGGATGACGTCGTCAGAATTTCTGAATAAATTAGAAAAAATACGGTAAAAATAAGTTTGTACAACGTTTTGTTATGAAACCACTTTCATAAGCGCAATATTTAACATAGCTTTCGAAATAAGTCTTCCCTAGACGCCTACAAACTACAAACTGTAGGTAGGTAGCAGTATGTATAGAGCGTTTTGGGAAGGCCTATTTTATGTGATTTGGGATACCTTGGAGAGTTTTTAGGTTAACAGAGGCATTTCACCGATGTTTTTTATTTTCGAGGGTCTTTTAATTACCAGCAAGAAAAAATCTTCAATGCTATTGTAGCTACAGCTCGTCAAGGCTTTAAATGAACGTGGCCAAAAAAAAAGGAACTAATGCTGCCATCATACAAAAACGTCATTTTTGACAGTTCTCCTTTACCAGCAGCCGGCAGTCCACGTTCATTTAAAGCCTTGTCGCACTTTATTTAAGTTAATTGATGTGTTGATCGATGTTTGAAAAGTGATGGTACCTCCGACCAGCAGCGTAGCGGCGCGGAAGGCGAGGTGTGAGTGCAGCATCCCGCCCGCCACCAGCAACTCGCCCAGCGCCGCCCACCGCGCGCCGGCAGTCGCACACCACTCCTCTGGAATACATACTCATACATTTACGTGGGAGAGCTATGTTTCGGCACGGGTCGGGCCGGCTCGACCGGAGAAATACCACGTTCTCACATAAACCGGCGAGAAACAGCGCTTGCGCTGTGTTTCGCCGAGTGAGTGAGTTTACCGGAGGCCCAATCCCCTACCCTATTCCCTTCCCTACTCTCCCGTATTCCCTTCCCTCCCCTACCCTCCAATATTACCCTATTCTCTCTTAAAAGGCCGGCAACGCACTTGCAGCTCTTCTGATGCTGCGAGTGTCCATGGGCGACGGAAGTTGCTTTTCATCAGGTGACCCGTTTGCTCGTTTGCCCCCTTATTTCTTAAAAAAAATACAGATAAAAGCTGATCTTTTATATTTACTAATAATTAGTAATTACTAATAGGCATGACGATAAATTTTTCTGGTTGGTAAGTAAAGGACCATTCAAAAATAGAAACATTGATGAAAAAAGGACTCTGATAGCTTAAAAACTCTCCGAAATATCACAATTCAAAGCTCACATAAAATAGATTTTCCCAAAACGCTCCAAACAAAATGATAGCTAACTATGACGTCACGCCTAGCTAGATTGTACGCATCGCAGAAAGATTTTGTTCGATAGCTATGTTAAATATTGCGTTTATGAAAGTGGTTTCATAAGAAAAAAAATTATAAATTGCATAAATTATCGTAAAATTGAGAAATTTTATTTAAAAAAAATCGACTTTACTATCCAACTTTGAAGGCTCATAAGTTATAACAAAAAAGATACATAAGTTATGAAGCAAAAATTTTGGGAATACATATTTTCTAACGTTGTGTCTTTATTTTATTAGGAAAAATAGTTAATCATCATCCCTATTGTAAACATTACAACTAGTAAAATCATACCGAAAATTTAACGATAAAGGTAGGTAAGGTTAAAGTTAGCCTTAACTATAACCATAACTTTTACCATAACTTTATTTAACCACGCCTCTGGTGCATCCCACCCTTATTGTAGGTGCACTATACCTTTAGGGGCATTCGCTGGCAGGATCGCGGTTGTGTATCCCGCGTATCCCGTGGCTCTGCCTAAAGCGAAAAGTAGGAACACTCGTTGGGGTTTTAGTGCGTATGCCCGGGCGCGGCCTTCACCGCCCCGGTAGCGATCCCCAGACCGCCGGGAATGCATTTCCCCAACAATAAAAAAGGGTCACTGACTACGAGTAAAAAATGCATACAACACTTGTATGTATATTACGTATACATTAATAACTTTCTCCAATACACTATTTTAAGAAATCACTACGTCTACCTTTGAGTCGTTTCTTTTTGTCAATTGTGCTGTTACAATGTATGCAAACCCTGTATGCAAAAAAATATTAGATTAAAAAGTGAAAAAAAAAACCAAACTGACCGAGGTCCTCGGGGTGTGCCGGGGGCGGTGGGGGTGGCGCGGGGGGCGTCATGTGCAGCGAGTCGAGCGCCGCGTCCACGTGTGACAACGCCGCGCGCGCGCTCACCAGACGACTGACTGCCGCGCCCACCTGTCACGACAGCGATTAATATCTAATATATAAAATTCTCGTGTTACGGTGTGCGTAATTGAACTCCTCTGAAACGGCTCGGCCAATTTTCGTGAATCTTAGCGAGCATATCGGTTCAGTATCAGTTTTAAATATTAAAGGAAACAAAGGGACATAGAGAGAGAGAAAGCGACTTTGTTTTATACTATTTAGTGATTATGCCGACTTTTTACAAGCTCACACATTATAATCAAGTCTAGTATTTCTCGTCAACCAGCGCTTTAACCTTATAAAAAATAACCTGCGTGGTCTAAGCTTAATTTTTTTTGTACTTGGCGCGGAAATCGAAAAAATACGAAATAAGCTATTTACCACTTGGCTATTGAGCCTCAATGATATGACTTAAACAGCACTCTACAGGGTGTAACAAAACTAAGTGATAATACTTTAAAATAGCAGCGCTGTAAGACCAAAATTTTGTCCACTTTTGTATGGGGAAACGCGCGACGCTTGCCCATACAAAAGTGGAAAAAAATGTTTTTACAGCGCTGCTATTTTCACAGGGAACTCTACAAAGAACACAATATACACACCCTTAAATATTATCACTTAGTTTTTGACTAACACCGAGATCGGCGGCGCTGCACAAGTACGTCTAGGCGCCGGCGACGCCCCGCCCTCCCCCTCGCCCTCCTCCGCGCCCACCGCCGTCTTCAACGAGCACCACACTATACTCACACCGAGGTCGGCGGCGCTGCACACGTATGTCCAGTCGTGGCGCGGCGCCGGCGACGCCCCGCCCTCCCCCTCGCCCTCCTCCGCGCCCACCGCCGTCTTCAGCGAGCACCACACTATACTCACACCGAGGTCGGCGGCGCTGCACACGTACGTCCAGTCGTGGCGCGGCGCCAGCGACGCCCCGCCCTCCCTCTCGCCCTCCTCCGCGCCCACCGCCGTCTTCAGCGAGCACCACACTATACTCACACCGAGGTCGGCGGCGCTGCACACATACGTCCAGTCGCGGCGCGGCGCCGGCGACGCCCCGCCCTCCCCCTCGCCCTCCTCCGCGCCCACCGCCGTCTTCAGCGAGTTGAACACGCCCGTCACCGTGCGTTGAAACAACCTATTAGACATGATTTTTTGTATTTACCACATATATTGTAGTTTGAAATTAAGTTAATAATTCGTTTTCCACCGACTCACGGATAAATAGGAATAATTTCGAGGGGGTGAGCAAAGAGAAAATTACCGAATTTCTGCCTGCTGTAAATGCATTTAACATTTCTAAAAACATTATCGATTATTGGTAAGTAAGTGCATATATTGCAAAATAGTACCTGTCGAGCCGCTGCATGTTGTTGCTGGTCTGTCCGGGGGACGTGCTGCGCTCTGAATTCATGTCGTACTCGTCTGCGATAGCCAAAAAAATATTTTTTAATGTATTTATTGAAAGAAATCTAATATTATGATTTTAATCATACATTTCAAACACGCAAAAGCTAGATGCGGTGCAATAGAACAAGATAGCTATATAACTATGCTCTCGTCGACAAAGCAATAAAAGGTGATACGCACCAGCGAGCGCGGCGGGGTCGAGCGGGCGCGAGGAGGCGTGGTGCAGCGTGCGACCGCGCGTCTCCACCGCCCCCTCCCACCACACCTCCTCCCTGAAACACAAAGTAAATAGCCTCTTGAAGTTAATTAATGACTAAATTGTATTTCATGAGATGTAATAATAATGTCATTTTTTCGTTTGAATTAAAAGGATTGGACTATTGTTTTTATCTATAATGGCAGGCCAGCAACGCACATACACCATAAGCGATCCGCCTATGCGTTTGTCTATGTCAATAAACTATATTATATTTTAAAAAATACAATTCTGACCTAGGCGGCGCCTGCGCCTCCTGCAGCAGCGAGCGCAGCTTGGCGATGCTGGTGGACAGGTCCGCGGCCTCCTCGTACTCGGGTTCCGGGGACTCGCTCGGCTCGCCCGCCCCCACTACCCCTGGCAACGCCCCCACCGCCCCCGGCGCCGCCCCCATCGTGTCCTGTGACGTCACGCGGTGCTGCTTCACTAGGAGGTGGATGCCGTTGCCGTTTTCCTCTGAATAACATTATAATACTCTGTTACCTAAACTATTACTATTAAAACACTGATAGTGTGTGATTGATGACATTTAATCTGTTATTTAAGTGTCTAACCACACTAGGCCGAAAATACGCGGCCGAAGTTCGGTATCATGTAATTTCGGCATGGTGTGTCATCACTCATCAGTAATTTAAAATATGTACATTGCAGGCGTGATCATGCGCAACTTCGGAGCAGTTCTTGTTTATGTGTTATAGTGCAGTACCTCGAGCGGGTATGTTGATGGCACCGTCGACCTCGGGGCGGCGCGCGCGCGACAGCTCCGGCGACACCGTCTCCGCCCGCCGCTCGCGAGCGTTGCCAGACTTCTCCTACAGATAGTCGACGGATCAATGTATGAATTACATGCTCTGTGACCGTTCTATAGCAAGTATTAATTGTGTTTATTACAAACCATAACATATTTAGTTAATTTATGTAAAGATTATACATATTTAAAAAAAAAAATTGTATTTTTTTTTTTTGGTTAAGAGGTTCGTAATTTTTAACCGACTGCCAGGAACGGTTATTAATCGACTTTCCTGTATACCTGCGGGTCGTCGCTCAGGCCTGTGAACCTCAGTCCCTTCTTGAGCCCCGCGATGCCCTTGTCCAGTAGGCCTTCCATCATGCCCGCCGCCTCATCCTACACAACACATACTATCACAATAATATTTTACACATACATAATCCATACTAATATTATAAATATGTGAGTACATTAAATACATAACATTATAAATCAGAACTTATTTGAGTTCTTGCAGACTGCAGACTTTATATTGACCGTCTTAGTATCGGTCGATAGAAAGTCTGGTCTGCAAGAACTTTACATTTTCTCTAACCAACTGAGCCACATAGGTCTTTGACGAGGTCAAAGAGGTCTGTGGCTCAGTTGGTGGGCTGTTGTTAGCTCAAGCCGGGGGTCGCGGGTTCGAATCCCGCCGACGGAACAAAAAGTTTTCACTGTTGCTGGGTCATGGATGTGTATTAAACATGTGTATCATAATAATATAATAAATATCTTAAATATATAGTATAGTATACGCACACGCATAGATATTATATTATTATATTATAAAAATATAGTTACAACCATACCCTACTTTAGGCCTTGTTATTAATAATTGTATTACAGGAAATATTTAGACATTGTGTAAGCGTCATCATGCAACATGCGTAACATTAACACATAGTGACACTATTTGCTTGTGGACGTCTTCAATTAGTTACAAAGGGGACCATTGAAGGAGGAAAATGTCTAGAAATCCTACCCATACCTGGATAATATGTCAACCAATACATACACCCAACCAACCAATAACAAACATCACATAGATTATGACTAGAGATCGAAAATTCCGGCGCTTGTATGCCGAAACTTAACAAAAAGTCGACGAAAGAATTATGTGAATACGCCTTTTAACCAACAATTTTCTAAGATGTCTGTCCGTCTGGCTGTCTCCAGGCTGTATCTCAAGAACCACTATATATAGACTTCTGAAATTTTCACAGATTGTGTATATTGTTGCTGTAACAACAAATACTAAAAACCAAATAAATTAAGTATTGGGGGGTTCCCATACAACAAACGTGATTTTTTTGCCATTTTTGCTCGATATCAATAACGGCCAAAACACTTGAAATGTTCACAAAACACTTAGTTGTACTTATACTTTAATAACAAAAACAAATACTAAAAATCAAATAAATTAAGTATTTATGGGGGGCTCCCATACAACAAACGTGATTTTTTTTGCCATTTTTGCTCTAACTAAATACAACATACAAAAAACAATTTTTGGGGTATTTTTGCTTTATAACTGTCTGGAACCCATTGTGCGCGAGTCCGACTCGCACTTGGCCGATTTTTTATATTTATATACTAGTTATTACTAGTATAGAAATATTACTACTATTTTAGCTAATCAATAAATTACGTTAGTATAATGTATTTATACTATTTCCATAATTTTTTTTGTAAAAAAAAAAAAAAAAAACGAACATTAAACTTTGTGAAAATGCTAATGATTTTAGGTAGTAGTAGAAATTTCAAAACGAAAACGTATAGTAGCATACATATTAACTATGTGTACCGAAAGGCATATCCATATTTTTCTTTCGTCATATGAAGTTTAGGTATATAAGCGCCGGAATTGTCGGTCTATAATTATGACATAACATGAATGTTATGAAGCAGTAAATACTAACTTATTTTTTATTATTTTAATGTCGCAGCCAACTGGTTTAAATAGCCGTTGAATCAAACGCTAGCCCTTTGACTGAACAACGCCGTTCAGTCACACGACTATACGTCGTTTCGCCGACTTGTTTACACTAGAGCTAGATGACGCTTGGCTAACTGGTTAAAAAGTAAATTAGCTATGGTGACCATTAGCTTAGTGTTATTATTACACAAGCGTAAAGATAACAAGCAGATTAATTTAATTAATTAATAATAAATTAATTTAAATAATAACACAATTGCAATAAATTTCCTTGTAAATATTAGTTTAAATTTTGATTTACTTGTATGTGCTCACATAATTTCTGTCTCTTTAATAATACTTGTAACGTATATTTACGAAAATTACCTTAATACAATCACAAGACACCGGTCAGTTGACGCCATATTGTAAACCAAAGGCACCTAGCGCCGCGATGGTGAGCGCTGAACTAATTCAATCAAACGGCGGCTTTTGAATCAACTGTAGTGTTGAACGTTTTGTGCGACTTAAATATTCAATTAAAAAGCTAGACGTGTGGTTGAATGGCGTTGTTCAGTTAAAGGGCTAGCTGTTTGATTGAACGGCTATTTAAACCAGTTGGCTGCGACATTAATACTGTATAGAACAAAGTTTGTAACATAAAATCTACATTCGAAAAATTGAGCTTAATAACATCCATGTATCAACCAATTACATCAAAGTCAAGAGTTGCTCACACACTCACTTGCTGTTGCGCTGAGCTGAGAAGCAATAGATCATTAGGTAGCAGTCCCTTGTTGTGGCATTTGCTTAAAAAAATAAATTAAAAAGTAAAGCTAAAGCGGATAGATCGTGCAAGAGACATACACCAGAATGGTTGCAGGGCACATCTACGTGTTTTGGGACCTGTAGGTCTCCGATCTTGGTCTTAGCCTGGTGCACAGTTGACTGTATGTCTTTGAGGAGCGCATCTCCGGGTTTCGGACTCGATTCCTTCTTCATTTCTTTCTGTGGTTCTAAATCCACGAGATCTATGGTATCCTCCTCACCTAAAACAAAAGACACAAGTTCTAGTACCTATCACCTAAACTGCTATAAAATTTCTTAGTAATGTATATAAATAGTATTTTTATGTGAAAGGTCAAATTGCAACTAAAATTACTTTAACATTTTAATTTATCCATCTAATGAAATATTTTAATGTTTTTTTTTTTTTTTTTAATCTTTTTTATTTTACAGAGGCTTTTAACACACAGTGTCAATGTCAGCCTCATAGGTGAACACAGTGTTCCCTACAAAAGGGACAGATCCAAATAATTATAATAAACTGTTTACACATAAGCATCATATTCACAAATATAAATGTCTTACCAAACCATAGAGGTTGTGGGGACACATTTCTGACGTTAGGGCTGTGGTCGGTGTCCTCGTGTCCCCACAGACGGCTCAGTGGGATGTCGTCCAGGCCGGCCAGTAGGTCCTGACCCACGCTGATACACTGAAGGTCCATGTCTGTCTCCCAAGTCTTGACACTCCCTGAAATTTTTTTAAGTTTTTGCTTATAGAAAGTCTAGCAAATCCTTTTTTTTAATTGTGCATGTGGGAGAATGTGAAAGGCACAGATAGACTAGAAGGTAGAAGGACTAAAATAACCTAATATATTAGTCTGGCCCGGCAAGGGCGTCGCCAACCGATGGCGCAAGTTGACCTACTACAATTCATACTTTTCTCATCCTACTTCCTACTAATGTTATAAAGGCGAAAGTTTGTTTGGACGTTGTTTGCATTATATTTGGCAACTTTTTTAGAATCTCTAGGGGGGGGGGCGGGGGCAGCTGCCCCTCCTTGCCCCCCCTGGCGACGCCTTTGTGGCCCGTGCTAAGTACCTGAAGGACTTGTGTAATGTGTTACAGGTACCAGACATCGGAAATATATTTAATACTTTTATACTATACATATATTTAAGATTTTTATTATATGATACACATATTTAATACACATCACGTATTACTATACATATATGTAATTAATATTTTTATTATATATTATACACATCCAGACCTGGGAACATTAAAAACTATTTGTTCCATCGGCGGGATTCAAACCCGCAACCCCTGGCTTGAGCTGCCACTCACTCAACCATTGAGCCACAGAGGTCTTCACAGAGCCAACCAAATGACATAAGTCTGTCAACTGCCTAGGAATCAATTTTCTCGAGTATACAATTAATCTAATTTATTATGAGTATAGCAAAGTACCTTCAATGATTCTATCATATATTTTGACTTCATTTCTTCCTTGTCTCCCTCGTTTTTGCCTCATAATAGCAACTGGCTTATCATCCACAGTTTGTACTGGAACATTATCTTTTACAATTTTGACTTCTGTTTTGACTTCTGTTTTGACTTCTTCTGGTGTGGAACTTTTAACAGGAGGTGGTGGTGTGACATCTGGTGGTGGGGGTGTCAAATTTGAGGCTAGGTCCTTTAGCCCCTCTGGTGGTTCTTTTGTTAACTCTTGTGGCTGTTCTACAGGTTTGTCCTCTTTAACATCCTGTGTTTTATCATCACTTTGTTTTTCTACATTAGTAAGCAACATGAGCAACTTATCATTCAGCCAGGCCGGGTCAGACAGTTCTGTTTCAATGAAATTGTCAAGCTTCTTTGCAAGAATACGTACGAGCAGCTCGGAGTGTGGAGTGTCCCAAAGTTCCCACGGCACGAGCTCCTTCATGACAATACGTAGGATGTTGATGCAGTGGTCCGCAGAGGTTTGCTTCTTTGTCTTCTCATAAGTTATGGACACTGGATGTGATTTCTTGTACAATGTCTCTATGGAATTGTTCGGAAACTTCTCATGTCTCTTCAGTGCTTTCCTATATTCCTTCAAGTGACTTGTTAGTACTGCACATATGTCTACAAATATCTCCTGAGAGTCTATTTTGTCACATATCTGTAATGAAAGAAAAAACAATTAATGAGATGCTAGATGAAAGAATGCCAAAAATAAATTCTACAAAGCATAATAATAAAAAAAATGTAAAAATTTATTTTAATACTGTAAGACTGTTGTAAAAATTAATATATAAAGTACCTTGAAAGCTTTGCTTATCATCTGATCTAGCATCTGCTTGCAGGCAAACGGAAATCCAATCTCCTGGGAGATGTAAGGCACGTACCACGACGACACCAGCTTCTTCTCCAGCACGGTGGATATCACGCTCAGCTCGTTGGTATCGTACTCCTTACACTCGACCACACTCGAGGCCTCGGGTACTTGAGGCAACACATTCTTAAGAAACGACAGAAACGGGTATGTCGCAACGGTACCTTCGATGTCGTACTTCAGCGGTTTGTTCAACTGAAGCATCCACTGAATGCAATTGAAGCTCAATGAAATGGACAACACAATTACGATAACTATGTAACTCACGAACCAGAAACCGGTTATAGGTGATATATCGGTAACATAGTTTAGAAATATTCCTACAACTGAGATACAAGATGACGCTATAGTCACAATTTCAAGCAAATTTCTATTTGATAACATTTTTATGGTTTTAAATAGCAAAATAACAATTTATTTGGAAAAATTTAAATGTTTCATGTTTGTATTGATTTCTTCATTTGACATTTCTGTTTTGAGTTTTGACTGTGTTTTGACATAGTAAAAGGAGGGGAAGTAGGTTAACTCCGGCCCAATCCGAGACATAATTACCTTCTGTCAGGGCTGTCAACTGGCGGCGGCGCGGCGGCGCGGCGGCGCGCGGCTGGGTGGTGTGGGAGCGGCTGTCCGCGCTTCGTTCGCAACCGCATGAACAGCGGCAACGTCGCGGTCTCCCGACTTTTAATAATAAGACGTGACTCTTGATTGTGCATATTTCGGCCATTTTCGTGCACATTTGCATGCATATTTCGGCACTTTGATCGTGCATAATATGTATAATCCGATGTTATATCCGATAAATAGTTGGCCAAGTGCAAGTCGGACTCGCGCACGTAGGTTTCCCTACCATTAAAGAACAAAATTAGGCCAAAAATCGTGTTTTTTGAATGGGAGCCCCCCTTAATTTTTTTATTTTATTTTAATATTTTTATTACATATTAAATTACACATATAATTAAGGAATTTGAGAAAAAATCAAGTACCTACCTATTGTCATTATTGATATAGAGCAAACAAGGGAAAAAATCACGTTTATTGTATGAGATATATATATATATATATATATATATATATATATATATATATATATATATATATATATATATATATATACACACTACACTTATCTTGGGATCAGACAGCGACGTGGGGGACTCCAGCTCCTCAAGTCTCCGTGATCTACCGGACAGGCGTAGGGTCGACGGCCAGCTGTTGGTGCCGAGGTGTTTGGGACCCCGTCGGTGGCAGCTAGTTCAATGTGCGGTAGGTGCGTCAATCAGACGGCATGAGCAGCACGTGGTCGGCTCCAGGCGACCAAACTCTGCTGCAAGATAGTAGTGGTCCGTTGTCCGGGACAGAGCAGGGCAAAGTTGTCCGGGACAGAGCAGGGCAGAGTAGAGTTGTCCGGGAGTAGAGTTGTCCGGGACCGAGCAGGGCAGAGTTGAGTTGTCCGGGACCGAGCAGGGCAAAGTTGAGTTGTCCGGGACCGAGCAGGGCAGAGTTGAGTTGTCCGGGACCGAGCACCCCTATAATGGGGATCAAAGACTCCTACATTTTGATGGAGTAAAAAAAAAAAGGACGAGCGAGGATATCCGCGGCTTTTTATACTGCCGTCGGACTTTTTTTTTTTCCTGTCACGTTGACAGGGCTAAGGAATATATCCGGAGGGCTCGTTAAGTAAAAAGGTACTTCAAATTAATATTTCTCAAACTAAATTAAAAGAAAACTACATAAAGCTACTTTGTACATTTAAATAGGTAAGTAGAATTAATTGAAATAAAGTTATTTAAAAATAAAGTTATTTAAAAAAAAAGGTATTTAAGTAAACAAGTGTCGATTTAGTTCCACACTATATCAAGAGATGGCGCACTAAGTATTGATTTAGCTTCTTGATTACAAGAACAGCTGACAAATTGGAAAAGGAGAAGGAGATATTAATAATTTATAAGTAGCTACGCTACAAAACGAGCAAACGGGTCACCTGATGGAAAGCAACTTCCGTCGCCCATGGACACTCGCAGCATCAGAAGAGCTGCAGGTGCGTTGCCGGCCTTTTAAGGGGTAACAGGGGAGGGTAGGGAAGGGAATTACAGGGGAGGGTGAGGAAGGAAATAGGGTAGGGTAGGGAAGAGAAAAGGGTAGGGGATTGGGCCTTCGGTAAACTCACTCACTCGGCGAAACACAGCGCAAGCGCTGTTTCACGCCGGTTTTCTGTGAGGACGTGGTATTTCTCCGGTCGAGCCGGCCCATTCGTGCCGAAGCATGGCTCTCCCACGTCAAAGTTTGTTGACGGATCAAAAGTGCATAAAACATTATCTTATTTATACTACGTTCTAGTGGGAAAGTAGACCTACCTACTTCCTTTGTGTGATAGAAAACTAGTAAGTAGGTATCTGATCATCAAGTAAAAATTATATTGTGCTAGAATAAGTGAGTAGTAGGTACTGACCTTTCCTGTTCAACAGGTAATATAAACAAAGACAATTCTGGAATTGTTGCGGTACTATTAAAACACCAAATTACACAGCAATAATATCTATTACTCCTGCGATTATGATCGGACATTTTTGATTCGTTTAGCCGCGGCGCGGCGCTGCGCGAGCCTGCAGCGAGCGTAAAGTGTTAGCCCCGACTGGTAATGCCGAAATACCGTCCGAGATTTTGTTATGTGCCGTGTGGCGACGCATTGATATTATGGCGCACACATACAAGCCGCGCGCGGTGCCTTTGTATGAAGATAACTTACTTCCCCTCCTTTTACTATGGTTTTGACTTTTGACTTTTGAGTGGTTTGTTTTGACTGTTAAGGTGTTCGTCATTGAGGTAGGTACTACCAGAGACATGATACTTGTAAGTATCATGTCTCTGGCTATACCCCACACGCATACAATAGGTTAGATGAAATTTTTTTTTGTTGGTTTAAGGTTTACCATATCAATTTTAAATTTATGACGTACTAGCTATTGCCCGCAGAGGTTGCCCGCGACTTCGTCCGCGTGGACTTCAGTTTATAGCGCGCGATGTCAACAAAGTTGGTGTCAAAAGCTTTTATAAAAAAAAACCCCAGGTTAAATCAAAACAGCTGTGCAGTGTGTACATAACATTTCATTTTTTTAAATTAACTTTATAATTTATGCCAAATTTTAACCATAAACTATTTATATCATTGATAGGTTCCACTTTTAAGGTTACGTCACTGCATAGATAAAGTAGTGAGTTATTTAATAACGTAAAAAAGTAATCATCATCATTTAGTGCCCTCTTCATAACGAAGTTCGGCGGTCAGCTGATTGAATTTCTTCCGGTCTTGGGCTTATTTCTTTAATTGTGGGTAGGTACATCTGGTCCATTCCTTTATGTCATCTATCCATTTTCTTCTTGGTCTCCCAGGTGGTCTCTTCCCCGGAAATCTACCCTCTATGATCAACCGTATAAATTCATATTGGGATCCTCTTTGTAGGTGACCGAAAAAAGTGACCTTTCTTTGGATGCAGATGTTCATTAGTTGGCGTTCACAATACGCTCTTTTTAAAACTTCTTTATTCGATACAAATTGTGACCAAGAGATTTTTAACATTTTACGTAGTATCCACATTTCAAACGCCGTGTATCCGTCGACAACTATTCTATCTTTGTTTAAAACCCACCCTTTACAGGCGTACAAAAGGATGGACCAGACATAACATTTAAGAACACGATATCTTGTTGAGAATGCTAGTTTTGGATCACACAGTACTTTACTCATTTTAAAGAAAGCAGTTTTTGCCTGTCCTATTCTACATCTAATTTCCTCTAAATTATTTAGATCCGAAGTGAATAATCTCCCTAGGTAAAAAAGTAATAACAGTCGAAAAAAAATCGAAATTTGAATGTAAGATGATACCACCTCTTATAGAAAGAAGTCTGGGCAAGCGTCACAGCGATGTAGAAGACGCACGACGCCATCTATTATGAATTTTTGGAACTAACTTAATTTGAACAAATTTACGCCTTTTCACCCCCTTACAACCCTTTTTTCCAGTATTAAAGTAGCCTATGTCCTTTCTCAGGCTTTAGACTATCTGTATACAAAATTTCATTACAATCGGTTCGGTAGTTTTGGCGTGAAAGTGAGACAGACAGACAGACAGACAGACAGAGATACTTTTGTATTTATAATATTAGTATAGAAGCAAGATAGTATAGATTTCATTACAAATTAAAAGCGAAACAGACAGACAGAGATACTTTCGCATTTATAATATTAGTATAGATAAAAAAAAACTACTTGCTAAATCTAGTTCAAACTTCAAACCAATTTTCGTTGGTAGTTTTTATAGTAATGCACAATTCGAATTATTCGAAAAAATTAGCTCTTATTGTTTCGGAGAAAAGTGGCTGTGACTAACGGACGGACAGACAGACAGACATGACGAATCTCTAAGGGTTCCGTTTTTTGCTATTTGTCTACGGAACCCTAAAAAAAGAAAATGCTGTCAATGACAATCCCCGCGTTCCAGATGACGTTAGTAACACTCACGCTCAAGACCGTAGTTTTTCCCGTTCCACTATCATGTGAGCGTCAGTGATACAAACCCAAGTGGAACGGATTATGGATCGTTTTGAGCGTTTTGAGAAAAGTTTAAAAAAAGAACTATAATAATTTTTTTTATACATAGGTAAATTAAACCGAACTTGGATATTATCCTTTTCTTCAAGTCGTAAATAAAAGTAATTTTATTGTTTATAGCTAAATAAAATACATAATATTATATTTGTTTCGTTTTTAGTATTACATTTTTTTACTTAAGTAATCATATTTTAATATAGTTAAACTTTTATTATATTTGAGTTTTCACATTGAGTCATATTTTAATAACAAAACTACATACTTTGAATATTGAATATTGTCACAATATACATATAAACGTTATGTAACAATACCGCATAAATGCTTAGTCAAGTACGAGTAAGTAGTATTAATTATTATATTTTATAAGAAATCATTTGACCTTTCATTTAAAACATTTTATTTTCCAATCAAAATATTTCATTAAATGTTATTTAATTTATTTAAGTAATTTAAATATTACATATTTGCAATGAAATAATATAAAGTTTTTTTGTCTCTACTCTCTCCTGAAAACTTTCCGAACATGGCTTTCGCGATATAGTTACGTTAAAATTAAAAAATATAAAACTAGAACGCCCACTTTGACCCATCTTTGTCAAGGGTCGTTTTGAGCGAAAATGATGACGTCATGAGTGACGTCATAGCCGCGATCAAAACGACCCCGGTAGCCAAAGGGAACGGCAGAAGGGGACATTTTGAGCGTTTTGGTCAAAATTAACGTCATCTGGAACGCAGCCAATATTGTAACGTCACTTTTGCATTTGACAGTTGACGTTGGTCACGTCATAAAGTGTGCCCATCTGGGACCAATAAATACTAGTAATCTGTGTCTGGGACGAACTAGTTAATTTTACATCTAATAATTTAGTTTAAAAGACATATCATGTAAGTTAAACAATTATTTAATTTATGTTGTGATTGTTTGAACTTCATATAAAAATAATTTGTTGTTGTTTCAGGTCTAAAGTTACCTTTAAAATCACTCTTACTTCAGACCCAAAACTTCCTTTCAAAGTGTGAGTTAATTTTAGTACCTACCTAATTATAATACCTAGTTTATTAATTAAGACTGAGGTCCCAGGCCCGCCTGGCATCACTTGTACCTTCTCTGATAAAATAAATTAACTATAATAATTATCATATTATTACATTGCCATTGGTGTGACCAAATTGTAAAGATGTAATAAAAAGTGTTATAACTTCATTGTAAACATAACATGAAGCCACAATGTTCTTGATAAAAGTACCTATGATAACATTAGTTTTTTGTTTAATAGATGCTGAAAACTTGTGGAGTTCCTACTTTGAAGTTATATCATTTCATATGGAAGCCGCTGTGGTTCGACAGTTTCTAGACTTTTTTCAAGATTTTATCAACTTGTGCCAGACAGAGTCATGGCTGAACCTTAACACTAGCCAGGAAGAAATCAGAAATGCTTTTCTTATATCTCAACACATAGAGAAATGTCTCAATAAATTACAAAACAATTCACTTCTTGATGAATTCCTTAGCAGCCTCAGCAACAAGAATGACTTATCAAGTGCACTATTTAAGAGTTACTTTACTGATCCTCCCAAATACATATTAAAGAAAATATTGCAATCAAATGTTGGCATTAATCAATTCGATGTTAGTTTTTCATTGTTCTTAAATATTTTTTCTGAAGCCAAGCTGGAAGAATGTCTGTCAGATATCATGTTAGAGACAGCTTCTCAGGAGGTGCTGACGAAAAATTTGTCAGTAGAATTTTCAAAAGAAAAAATTGCTAAGTTCAAAAGCCTGATTTTTCTGTCTGAATTAAGTAGCTGCGACAATCCAGAAAAAGTCATTGAAGATATCTTGAAAAGCTATGAGAAGGACATGATAGAAATGTTAGTTACATGTTTATTGAATAATGATTTTAAATATTTGAATGCCAGAAAAAATATTGTGAACATGATTTTAAAAATCATGTCACGTAGAAGTGTGGAGAATAAAAAATTCTGGAGTATTTTGTTATCCTTGCCCGAGGAGGACTTAAGAAATCTGTTATTGCTATACACTGATCTATTCAGAGCCACCTCGAGGGCACTATTGGACTGCGGTAGATTAATCAATGAAAATATGTCATCAGATTATTTTTACATAAGTCTTACATATTATGAATTGCTGTCAGTACTACAAAAGCTATTCAAAAATGATGATTTGAAATTAGAATTTCTGGAAATTATTGTGAAAAATAATTCTGATTTGAAATTCTGGAATAATGCTCTTAAATCATGATAGTCTTTTTGAAGATTTTTTAAATTTAATTTAATATTATATTTTGATTTAAATTAATGTGTTTTGATTTTACCTGTAACAATCATTGATACTGAGTAGCAGTAAAAATTATGCTTCAATTCCCAAGCGGCCTAGGTGGACCGCAATAACAATTGAATAGCTATTGTGTCTGGTTTTCCCACAATCAAGGTATTAATAGTAGTCTTTCACAAAATTCAGAGCATCATATGGTTTGTATTATATAGCTGTATGCACCTTTTTTAAATCATAAAATATATGCGTATCTACTACATTTACTGATTTACTATCAGAGAAGTTAATTCCTATGCAGATGGGGGACCTACGTAGTTTGGTCGCATTACATCAAAGCTAGCCGACAGATCACAATTATTAACATTGAATTGACATGATCTAACCAAATGACGTTGGTCTGTCAACTGCCTAGGAATCAATTTCCTCGATGGTACTATACATTTACAGGGCAATGCATAAAGTTAATATACCTAGCGGAATAGAGAAACAAAGGCCTGAGTAAGAGAGATGTCACTATCAGTAACACTGCGTGGTAAAAAGAGATGTGTGATACATGACAGCAGCACTCTTTTTTTGACGTCCAGTCGGCACGTGCCGCACGTTGACAATTTAATCTCATAGAAATCTTGTTCAATCATGCTTGTGTAAGTGTATACATATTACATACACATATTTTTACACACAGATGAAACTAATTTCGGTTTCGTTTGACAGCTCGAGATTGTTGCTCTATTCCGCTAGGTATATTAACTTTATGGGGCAATGTCATCTTTTCAATTAGGGTTATTATCTAAGTGCATACTAGGTCCCTAGAAGTCCCTGTATGTTAATATAACATTCCAGTCTGAGCGTACCAGAGGCGACGCCGTTCACGGCGGTGCTGAAGTTCGCGGCGGAGGAGTTCCGCGTGGAGCCCGCCACCAGCGCCATCATCACCGACGACGGCATCGGCATCAACCCGCAGCAGACTGCCGGTGAGTCACTGACATAACTCATGTGTTTGGGCCACCATCACCGCGGCCGTGCTGAAGTTCGCGGCGGAGGAGTTCCGCGTGGAGCCCGCCACCAGCGCCATCATCACCGACGACGGCATCGGCATCAACACGCAGCAGACTGCCGGTGAGTCACTATTATGACGAACACGGAAATCGCCCGGGACCTCGCTTTTACAGGGGCCCGCCAGTTATTTTTACAGTTAAGACAGGGCCTCGCACAGACCTTCCGCCCGGGGCCTCGCAATGGGTAAGGCCGCCACTAATTTATGATTCGACAGGTTTGGTATGACTTTCATAGAATTTTTATGTAACAGGCACAATCTGTCTATACGTCTAATGCAGGTATTCCCAAACTTATTTTGTCCACTGCCCACTTGAGAAGAAAATATGTTTTAGCGCCCCACCTTGTTTTAATTTAAAATGCATAAAGATAACATAAAATTACAAGATACACCCCAAGCCTCTTTACAACGCCCCGTGTACTGTGTAGGCCACTTTAATTACGCCGCCCTTTGTACGAAATCTGCCGCCTCCCTTAGGCCCGCAGGGTACACGGCCTATTTATAAATCCAGGGCTAGTATTTCTGTGTCATAAAACAGTTCTAACTTTGATTTATCTTTTTTCAGGAAATGTTTTCCTAAAACATGGATCAGAACTGAGGTTAATTCCGAGAGACAGAGTGGGGTGTAGCTCCACATAGATGATCTTACATTCCATGTATTAGGATACAATTATAACGTTTGTAATCAGACAATCTCGTAAATATAAACATGACTCTCATAATAATATTGTGTGTATTTTAAATAAAAATTTACAAATATTTCAAATTAATGATTCCAGAATTTAATAATACTTTTTGGTAAGCTTTGAATCCACAAATCCACATCTTTTAATATTCCGTTATAATTGTATCTAAATAGCTTCATGTTTCAAGTGTATATTTTATATATTATATTTTATTTTGTTTTATAATAAAAATGCAAATTTGGTAAACTTGTTTTATCTATAATCTTATACTTAGTGGAATAACATTGCAACATTAACTACTGTAATGTGAACAGCGGCCCCGACGTTCTTATGAACGCTTTCTCGAACTCCGACTCAGAGAAACGGTCGACTGAAGCCCTGTAAAGATATTATAAACGCATTTATTACATTATTGGTAACACTATTTAGTAATAAGTAACAACTCACTGAGATATTTTAGTAGACAATGATATTATATCATTTTCGTCAAAAGCAAATTATTTTATGTCAAGACGTCATGTCATTGATCAAAGAGAATATAATCACTACGTTTTAGTCATTGATCACAATGATCACTATAAGACGGCTGGTAAGGGCTTATGATAAGCCGCTTATCATACTGGCGCGGGCGGTTAGTGGGCGCAACGCGAATCCGCCGCGGTCAAATGCCTATAATCCGCCGCGCAACCGCTAAAAAAACCATGCATGGCGCTAGGCCAGTCCACACGACGCGTTGCGTCAGCGCTGCGTCGACGCAGCGCTGTCGTTTGATGCATAGCCGGCCACACCAGCGCTGCGCCATCGCAGCTTTATTACGATGCAGTCTTAACGTCAACACCCCCTCCCGCTTCGTCTCGGGGGCTGCTGTCCGTCATGCGCGTCGTATGAACATGTTGTTTATTTGTATGTAAAACAACGCAACGGCAGCGCTGCGTCGACGCAACGCACCGTGTGGACTGGCTCTAACCTGGCAGCCTCGATGATCCTGTTCCTCTCGTGCTGCGGCAACGCGATGACCTCCAGTATGGCGCGCGCGTACTCGGCGGGCTCGGCAGCGAGGAAGCCGGTACGGGACCCCTCCGCCGTCTCGATGATGTCCGCCAGCGGCCCGCCGGACCGGTGCGCGATCGTGATCAGGCCCGCCGCCATGCACTCCACCACACCTGCGGGCGAACGTTGATATCATCACTACATAGTCTAAATATATACAACTCAAAACCACTGGACTGATCGGGCTGAAATTTGGCATGCAGGTAGATATTATGACGTAAGCATCCGCTAAGAAAGGATTTTGATCAATTCTACCCCCAAGGGGATAAAATAGGGGATGACAGTTTGTATGAAACTTTGTCAATTTTAAACAGATCGGCTACGAATAATAAATAGTTGTTATTATTCGTAGCAGAACGGGCTGAGACTCGATACCAAATTAAAAATAATATTTCTTAACGCGAGCGCGAACAACATCTGACACTTCATTGTCAATCGCGGTTTATATAGAAAATTACAAGTTTTTGACAGGGAGTCAATGACCGCTACCGCCATGTTTCGCCGAGTACAGTATCAGCGAATTGCGGGTACCGCCACAGATTCATAATGTTATATTGAGCAATATCTCTTAGGGGCGATTTCATCAAAGAAATGGAACGCGTTCAAAGCACTCTGAACCGGTTCAAAACGTATAAACGCGATTATAACATCGAAATGCATTTCACCAGCATAAACTGAACGCGTTCACAGCAAATCCGAGTTTTATCTTCTGAACGCCCAAAGTCCGAAGTTTAACGTCATAAAACCCGTTCAAGCCCTGTCATGGCGGTACGAAAAACATAGATAAAAGAAATGTCAAGATGACAGTTTTGACACATGCGTTTGTTAGTTTATTGTTTCTTGCTATTTTGTAGTTAAATTAACTTGAAAAGGTTTTGAAATGATGAAAACATGTAAAATAATCGCGTGACGTCACGTAAACTTAGATTTAATAATCGCGATCAAAAGAAGTTTGTGAAATCCAATTGATACAAAACGAGATTTACGTCGCAGCATGAACGCGTTCAATGGGAACTAAGTTTTATAAAACTAAGTTTTATGTGTGTTTGGTGAAATCCCACCTTAACCGACACACACACGTGGCTCGATGGCTTAGCTTTCAGATGAGATATAACATACTGGTATATTGGTAGCAGTACTCACTGATGCCGAAGTGCTCGTTCCACATGGTGTGTATCGCCATGGTGCTGGTCTGGTAGAGCTGCAGCAGCTGGGCGTAGGGCGCGTTGAGCACGAACTGCACGTGCCCGTCCACGCTGAGGTGCGCGGCGAGGTCGCGCAGGTTGCGCACGCGCTCCTGCTCGCTAGCCGACCGCGCCGAACCCACCAGCACCAGCTTGATCTGATTATACGGACAGTCTAATGCTAAGTACTCATATACGGTTTCACTCGATCGAGCAATCACGTAGAGTAAAAATCACGGCTCGGGCTTTCGTCCACACATTCAGCGTTACTCGATTGTTTCCAAATTGTCTCCAAATCGAGTAAAAATTATCATGTGGACCGTAAAACTCACACGCTTGGGCTTGAGTATGGCTTGGGAAAAGCTCGACGGCTCGCATCGAGTAAGGTCGAAGGAAATTAGATTTATTTAATCCCATCGAGCCGGCTCGATGCGAGCCTTAATCGAGCTGGGAGTTTTGCGGTCCACGTGGTAATTTTTACTCGATTTGGAGTAAAACTATCGAGCAAAACCGTATGTGAGTACTTAGCATAAGACATGGATTACATGGTCAGTCTACAATCAAGTCAGTCCATCAGTCTGATCCAGAATGACGGGATAATGATCGTGTAGCAGTTTGACTGACGCGGACGGACTGATTATTTTATGTATGAGTACATACCTTCTGGTTGAATTATTCTGACGTCAGTCTCTGACTGATGGACTGAACTGATGCCAGACAGATCGTGTTACCGTACTCTAAGAGGCTAAGTAGGACTTTATACTACATCACGTCTTACGTGTCATAATTGCTAAGGGTCCAATGTCAATGTCTGAATTGACCCTTATTTATGCCGTGTAAAATTTGTATAGATTTGACAGAATTCAATTGCGCGAGACGTCATGCAAATCTGTCAATTCAGTACAAATTTAGAAATGCATCTACGCGTCGCGTCGCGTTGCGGTCTGAATTGACCCTAAGTGTCTAAACACACCATACCTAAGGGGGGTATTACATTATCATTTATATTGGATCATTTATATGATCATATATAGGATCCAATATATATGATAATTTGATCATTAAACTTTTTAATCGGGACTTAACGCGACTTATTTAAGTAGTAATGCTACTACGAGTACATACTTTTTCTCGACGTTTCGGCCGTGTTGCAACAGCCGTGGTCACGAGGGGACTGCAGGAGCGCGACGTCTTCGTTTGCACCGGGCGGTCGGTTCTACGACTACCCTCGAGTTGTCCAATATTTGTGTTCCAATACACTGAAAGTCAGTAGGTTCACTGCGACACACAACACTAACTGTATCCGGGTTTACACTTATAGACAGAGGTGACACACGCGGTTTGCACTTATTGATCACTGGATTCCAGGCGGGCGACAATTTAAATCCGTCCTCACGATTGAAATTTTTGTACTTTTTAATTTCAATTGCTTCACGTATTACTCTCGTGTGGTAATTACGATCCGTAGAGAGGATTTTAGGGTCGTGTAGCTCCAGTGATTAGTCCCCATATCAAGCAGATGTTCTGCTACCGCGGATGTGCTCTTTCACTCTTTCGCCAATAGTCCGTTTTCTTTAGCCAATGTACGAACTACCACAGCTACAATCTATTTTATAAACCCCAGGAGTTTGGAAAGGTAAGGAATCCTTTGGTGACCGAAGTACTTGTGATATTTTACGTAACGGAGTATACACAGTCTTAATGGAGTATTTCCTCAGCTCTGTTCCAATTTTGTCCGTTACGCCTTTGACGTATGGTAAAAATGCTGCCTTACGGTTCACCTCTGGATACCTCGTTTTCTCCTTCTGTCTTCTCAATCCCCTCGACACCTCATACCCGTTACGTCTAAGTACCTCCTGAACATGTGTTAGCTCCTTGGGCAAATGTTCAGGGTCACAAAGGTTATGAGCTCTGTTTGTTAATGATGATATAGCAGAATGAAGATGCCGAGGATGATGATGAGAAGATGCGTGTAGATATCTGTCAGTGTGTGTTGGTTTTCTGACACACTGACAGACTCACTTTCAGTGTATTGGAACACAAATATTGGACAACTCGAGGGTAGTCGTAGAACCGACCGCCCGGTGCAAACGAAGACGTCGCGCTCCTGCAGTCCCCTCGTGACCACGGCCGTTGCAACACGGCCGAAACGTCGAGAAAAAGTATGTACTCGTAGTAGCATTACTACTTAAATAAGTCGCGTTAAGTCCCGATTAAAAAGTTTAATTATAATGCAACGCGAAAGTTTAAAATGTTAATTTGATCATATCTGCATATTACATTATCATATTTCATTGATACTATTTTACGTCATATGTGGTTTCAATAGCCAATGTAGAGCGCTATCGCTGACAGGTATTGACGTCAGGGTTACTAGATCTCAGAGAATTCGATTTGTCAAAAGACATCGTCATCCATACTAATATTATAAATGCGAAAGTATCTCTGTCTGTCTGTCTGTCTGTCTGTCTTGCTTTCACGCCAAAACTACTGAACCGATTGCAATGAAACTTTGTATACAGTTATTCTAGAGTCTGAGAAAGGACATAGGCTACATTTTGATGTGGGAAAATATCTTATTTCCATGAAAATTTCGATGAAAATGAATTCGCATTGCGCGTGGCCAGCGCTCATCCCGGGGGTCCTGGGTTCGAGTCCCGCAGGCGGAACAAAAAGTTTTCAATTTTCCTGGGTCTTGGATGTGTATTAAAATAAAATTTCAAAAATCTTAAACATATTTTATATATAATATTATAAAAAATCCAGAAATATATCGATGGAATGAACATTTTAGTTCTAATACGATTCAACAGATGGCGTTTTATTTTTTACTTTATTGTAACATAGAACTAATCATACTTATTAGTTAGTATGTTTTTGTTTATAGTTTTTAATACGTTAGAATATGATGTTTAATCCATACTAATATTATAAATGCGAAAGTATCTCTGTCTGTCTGTCTGTCTGTCTCGCTTTCACGCCAAAACTACTGAACCGATAGTAATGAAATTTTGTACACAGATAGTCTAAAGCCTGAGAAAGGACATAGGCTACTTTTTAACTGGAAAAAGGGGTTGTAAGGGGGTGAAAATGCGTAAATTTGGTCAAATTAACTTAGTTCCAAAAACTTAAAACAGATGGCGCCAAGAGTCCCTTAGATCGCGCTATTGCTTGCTCATACGTATTTCTATAAGAGGTGGTACCATATTGAGCTAGATTTTTCGATTCTTTCGATTGTTATACACGTTATTAACTAATAACTCACCTACCAACTTAGACATCAAATTCAAAAACAACAGCGCCAAAACTACTGAACCGATTGTAATGAAATTTTGTACACAGATAGACTAAAGCTTGAGAAAGGACATAGGCTACGTTTTAACTGGAAAAAGGGTTGTAAGGGGGTGAAAATGCGTAAATTTGGTTAAATTAACTTAGTTCCAAAAAACTCAAAACAGATGGCGCCATGAGTCCCCTAGATCGCGCTATTGCTTGCTCATGCGTATTTCTATAAGAGGTGGTACCATTTTGATTGTTATACACGTTAATATTAACTAACTAGCTGTTGCCCGCGACTTCGTCCGCGTGGTCTTTAGTTTATAGCGCGCGGTGTCAACAGAATTTGTGTCAAATTTAAAAACTTTTTAAAACCCTGGTAAGTGGTACATAATCACATAATCTATACTAATATTATAAATGCGAAAGTATCTTTGTCTGTCTGTCTGTCTGTCAGTCTCGCTTTCACGCCAAACGCCAAAAGTATCTCTGTCTGTCTGTCTGTCTGTCAGTCTCGCTTTCACGCCAAACGCCAAAACTACCGAACCGATGGTAGATAGTCTAAAGCCTGAGAAAGGACATAGGCTACTTTTTTTACTGGAAAAAAGGGTTGTAAGGGGGTGAAATTGCGTAAATTTGTTCAAATTAAGTTAGTTCCAACAATTCATAATAGATGGCGCCGTGCGTCTTCTACATCGCGCTGACGCTTGCTCAAAAGTCTTCCTATAAGACGTGGTATCATCTTACATTTAAGTTTCGATTTTTTTCGATTGTTATATCTATTCTACGGTATTAAATAACTCAGTACTTTATCTGTACAGTGACGTAACCTTAAACCTATCAATGATAAATAGTTTATGGGTAAAGTTGTGTAATCGGAGGGCTAAATAAGCTTTAAAATTTGGCATAAAATATAAAGTTTAATATAAAAAAATGAAATACTTATTGTGTGCACACTGCACAGCTGTATTGATTTAAGGGGTACCAGGGTTTTTTTATAAAAGCTTTTGACACCAATTTTGTTGACATCGCGCGCTATAAAGTACTATAAACTGAAGTCCACGCGGACGAAGTCGCGGGCAACAGCTAGTTTTTAATATGGCTTGTTTTTTGTTATTTCAGCAAGATTATCCAAGAATATAATTAGAAAAATAATTACATTACATTATTTGAAACATTAACGAACAAGAAATTAAAAACTCTTTTTTAAATTAAATAACTGGTAACACCTATTTCTATGACCGTATTGGATCAAAACTCTCAGCAAATGTCAAAAAACCATGATCAAGGAGGAAATTAATCATTTATCTATGTTACATTATCCAATATAAATGACTCAATGATCTAGGATCCAATATAAATGATAATAATCTAATATCCCCCTTAGATACGCGGCCGAAGTTCGGCATGATTACGTCAGCAATGCGCTACGCATACAATATAACGCAACGTAATTTCGGCATGGTGTGTCATCGATAATTCAAAATATATTGCAGGCGTAAATCGTAATCATGCCGAACTTCGACCGCGTATTTTCGGCCTAGTGTGTTTAGACACTAGGTAGTAGGAAAACGTACGGTAAGTAGCACAATAGAGCTCTCAGCTCAATTTTTTTTTTTTATGAAATAAGGGGGCAAACGAGCAAACGGGTCACCTGATGGAAAGCAACTTCCGTCGCCCATGGACACTCGCAGCATCAGAAGAGCTGCATGTGCGTTGCCGGCCTTTTAAGAGGGAATAGGGTAATAGGGGAGGGTAGGTTTTGGCTGGCTTTCTGTGAGAACGTGGTATTTATCCGGTCGAGCCGGCCCATTCGTGCCGAAGCATTGCTCTCCCACGTATAAAATATAGTATATCAAAGTAATAATATTTTAAGCCCCAATTTCACCAACGTCTGTTAGTGTTAACAGCTTGTTAAAATGTAATGTCTTCTCTTTCATTCATATGAAAATCGAAAGGGGTAACGTGATACTAATTCCGGCGTCAACTTCAACAGTCGTTGGTGAAATTGGGGCTAAATGTGTTACGCTTTCACGCCCACAATTTTGTTGTAGGAAGAAAACTATATTTTGATTCCAGCGGTACAAACACTTTTCAGTTGTCATTTGCACTAATGTTATAAACTTTTTATCGCGGCCAGTTGTAGTTTATAACTTATTTTATCGTCTGTCCGATTGTGAGGTAACTAGAAATTTTAACAGTCATTAATCACATTCTCAATTAGGTTATAAGTACTTTGCTTTGAGCGCGGCGACCGAATCAAAAACTCCGTAACGAAAAAACCCTCACACACCCCACTGCGACCGTCGTATTGCTTTGTGTGCGTGCGAGTGAACGTATGCGAATTGTAATTGCATAAGTTGATAAAAATGCTATGCAATGGCTTTACCGCGGCAGTCCCCGAGTGCCACACGTAATTAGTAAGACAATCTTCTCTTGTAAATTCGTTGCGTAAAGAAAGTGTATACCTTCCCCCAGAGCTGGTCGTTGTTCATGAGCAGGTTGCGCAGCTCGTACAGCGCCTGCAGCATCAGCGGGTGATCCTTCTCCGGTCGGAACTGCGCCACCGACAGGATGCGGATGGGGTCCGAGTCCCGCACCAGAGACCGTAGCTTCTTCAGCTCAGACACCTAGGGAACAGATTTCTCTGATAGTTATTACTTATTGTTTAACTTTCTTTTCAAGTAGAAACAAAGATTCACTGTCTTAAAGTCTTGCTTATATTGATTTATAAAAATTATGCAAACATAATATTTTCGTACCTGTTACCTGTAACGATTTAGCCCACCAAAAACATTTTCATGTAAAAATGTTGCCAAGATGAGAACATATTAATATTATAGTTCGTCGTGTCAAAAAGTAGTGAGATCTCATGTAGAGCCAAGTTTCTAACCTTACAAACTCAGCCCTAAATCTAAAAACCTTAATTTTACACTAAAGCGCGGCAAAATATTTGATAATAATATAACATGTCAGCCGCACGAGGAGAACCTAAAAACTCTACACATTAGTCAAAATCGGTGGCCTGGCCATTTATCATTCATAGTTACGGTATATTAAGTTCAAAGCCCTGACGAATAACAAAATGGCCAAGCCACCGATTTTGACTAATGTGTAGAGTTTTTAGATTATTTTCGTGCGGCTGACACATTAATATGTTGACGACCTCTGTGGCTCAGTGGTGAGCGCGTTGGTAGCTCAAGCCGGGGGTCACGGGTTCGAATCCCGCCGACGGAACAAAAAGTTTAATGTTTCCGGGTCTGGATGTGTATTAAATATGTGTATCATATAATAAAAATCTTAAATATATGTATAGTATAAAAGTATTAAATATATTTCCGTTGTCTGGTACCTGTAACACAAGTCCTTTAGGTACTTAGCACGGGGCCAGACTGACGTGGTGTGAAGCGTTCATAGATATTATATTATTATATTATATTGTTCTCATCTTGGCAACATTTTTACATGAAAATATTTTTGGTGGGATTTCATTTCTTTTTGTAAGCTGGTTTACGTTGTTTTTTCTTTTAGTTCATTTTTTAGGTTTCCGTACCCATAGGGTAAAAACGGGACCCTATTACTAAGACTTCATTGTCTTTCCGTCTGTCCGTCTGTCTGTCTGTCTGTCTCCAGGCTGTAACTCAAGAACGGTAATAGCTAGAGAGTTGAAATTTTAACAGATACAGCGGCAACAGATATACATAATATCTGTTGCCGCTGTAACAAAAAATACTGAAAAAAAAAATACTGAAAAAACAAACGTGATTTTTTTGGCCTTTTTTGCTCTATATCAATAATGGCAACAGTTAGGTGCTTGATTTTTTCTCAAAGTCCTTAGTTATATGTCTAATGTAATATTTAATAATAATATTAAAATAAAATAAAAAATTAAGGGAGCCCATACAAAAAACACAAATTTTTGCCTAATTTTGCTCTACATATAATGGTACGGATATAGGTTAAGTTGGGTTTGATAATTTTTTTTGTTGTTTCAGTATGTACTATGTTACACACCAAATTTCAGCTTTCTAAGACTTCAGGAAGTACCCTAACACTTTTGATGATCGGTGAGTCAGTGACCAAATTGTGGGTTTTTGGACACCTATAAAATCTAAAGTATAATAGCTACGATATTCAAACTTTGCGCATTTAATAATTATACCCATGTCATTATATCTTAAAAATTTCAACTATCTAGCATTATTCAAACCAAAGTTACGAGGGTTCAAAAATACAACGAAACGTTTCGAGAAAAGGTAGGTAGTGCCCTTGCGCGCTTCGCTTGGCTCATCTTGGCGGGGGCACTCCCGTGCCCCCAGATACTAGTGTATAACATAATTATTTTAGACAAGTGTAATAACTAATAACACTGTTGACATTTAACAGGATTTCTTCTTTTCGTTGAAAAATTGTGTATTCTAGAAGTCATTTAGTGTATTGCGCATAGCATAAATAACGCCTGCGTAGCTAACATTTGAACGACCCGGCAATCGGCATCTGTTAACGAAACTGGTGGAAACTTTCTAACTAGGTGTATTTCATACCTCGCACGGCGGGTAGACGCCGTGCGTGGAGAGCGTGCGGCCCCACAGCTCGTTGATGTGCTCCTCCGTCCATCGTGCCGTTCATCAGCACCACATCCGCGCACCGACCCACCTACCGGTACATCTGCACATACCTCGCACGGCGGGTAGACGCTATGCGTGGAGAGCGGGCGGCCCCACAGCTCGTTGATGTGCTCCTCCGTCCACGTGCCGTTCACCAGCACCACATTTGCGCACCGACCCACCCACCGGTACATCTGCACATACCTCGCACGGCGGGTGAGAGCGGGCGGCCCCACAGCTCGTTGATGTGCTCCTCCGTCCACGTGCCAGCACCACGTCCGCGCACCGACCCACCCCCCCTACATCTGCACATACCTCGCACGGCGGGTAGACGCGGTGCGTGGAGAGCGGGCGGCCCCACAGCTCGTTGATGTGCTCCTCCGTCCACGTGCCGTTCACCAGCACCACATTTGCGCACCGACCCACCCACCGGTACATCTGCACATACCTCGCACGGCGGGTGAGAGCGGGCGGCCCCACAGCTCGTTGATGTGCTCCTCCGTCCACGTGCCAGCACCACGTCCGCGCACCGACCCACCCCCCCTACATCTGCACATACCTCGCACGGCGGGTAGACGCGGTGCGTGGAGAGCGGGCGGCCCCACAGCTCGTTGATGTGCTCCTCCGTCCACGTGCCGTTCACCAGCACCACGTCCGCGCACCGACCTACCCCCTCTACATCTGCACATACCTCGCACGGCGGGTAGACGCGGTGCGTGGAGAGCGGGCGGCCCCACAGCTCGTTGATGTGCTCCTCCGTCCACGTGCCGTTCACCAGCACCACGTCCGCGCACCGACCCACCTACCGGTACATCTGCACATACCTCGCACGGCGGGTAGACGCTATGCGTGGAGAGCGGGCGGCCCCACAGCTCGTTGATGTGCTCCTCCGTCTACGTGCCGTTCACCAGCACCACATTTGCGCACCGACCCACCCACCGGTACATCTGCACATACCTCGCACGGCGGGTGAGAGCGAGCGGCCCCACAGCCCGTTGATGTGCTCCTCCGTCCACGTGCCAGCACCACGTCCGCGCACCGACCCACCCCCCCTACATCTACACATACCTCGCACGGCGGGTAGACGCGGTGCGTGGAGAGCGGGCGGCCCCACAGCTCGTTGATGTGCTCCTCCGTCCACGTGCCGTTCACCAGCACCACGTCCGCGCACCGACCCACCTACCGGTACATCTGCACATACCTCGCACGGCGGGTAGACGCGGTGCGTGGAGAGCGGGCGGCCCCACAGCTCGTTGATGTGCTCCTCCGTCCACGTGCCGTTCACCAGCACCACGTCCGCGCACCGACCTACCCCCTCTACATCTGCACATACCTCGCACGGCGGGTAGACGCGGTGCGTGGAGAGCGGGCGGCCCCACAGCTCGTTGATGTGCTCCTCCGTCCACGTGCCGTTCACAAGCACCACGTCCGCGCACCGACCCACCTACCGGTACATCTGCACATACCTCGCACGGCGGGTAGACGCTATGCGTGGAGAGCGGGCGGCCCCACAGCTCGTTGATGTGTCCTCCGTCCACGTGCCGTTCACCAGCACCACATTTGCGCACCGACCCACCCACCGGTACATCTGCACATACCTCGCACGGCGGGTGAGAGCGGGCGGCCCCACAGCTCGTTGATGTGCTCCTCCGTCCACGTGCCAGCACCACGTCCGCGCACCGACCCACCCCCCCTACATCTGCACATACCTCGCACGGCGGGTAGACGCGGTGCGTGGAGAGCGGGCGGCCCCACAGCTCGTTGATGTGCTCCTCCGTCCACGTGCCGTTCACCAGCACCACGTCCGCGCACCGACCTACCCCCTCTACATCTGCACATACCTCGCACGGCGGGTAGACGCGGTGCGTGGAGAGCGGGCGGCCCCACAGCTCGTTGATGTGCTCCTCAGTCCACGTGCCGTTCACCAGCACCACGTCCGCGCACCGACCCACCTACCGGTACATCTGCACATACCTCGCACGGCGGGTAGACGCTATGCGTGGAGAGCGGGCGGCCCCACAGCTCGTTGATGTGCTCCTCCGTCCACGTGCCGTTCACCAGCACCACATTTGCGCACCGACCCACCCACCGGTACATCTGCACATACCTCGCACGGCGGGTGAGAGCGGGCGGCCCCACAGCTCGTTGATGTGCTCCTCCGTCCACGTGCCAGCACCACGTCCGCGCACCGACCCACCCCCCCTACATCTGCACATACCTCGCACGGCGGGTAGACGCGGTGCGTGGAGAGCGGGCGGCCCCACAGCTCGTTGATGTGCTCCTCCGTCCACGTGCCGTTCACCAGCACCACGTCCGCGCACCGACCCACCCACCGGTACATCTGCAACATTTCACTTTATTATCATAGTGACAATGGTGATATGGTAGAAAATATAACTTCCTGATTATAAAGGTCACAGCACACATATCAACACGGAAAGGGACCGCCACCGTATCGCCTCGAGCCGATCAATATTGTTTGTATGAAACTCCCTACTGCAACGGAAGGGGACAGCGATCGGCGAGCCGTAAGCGAGGCGTCGCCTAGCCGTTATAGCCGAGTTGACGTACAGGCGCTACTGATACGCTTTGGTAATACGTTATACATAATACGTTTATACGTGGGAGAGCCATGCTTAGGCACGAATGGGCCGGCTCGACCGGAGAAATACCACGTTCTCACAGAAAACCGGCGTGAAACAGCGCTTGCGAGTGAGTGAGTTTACCGGAGGCCCAATCCCCTACCCTATTCCCTTTCCTACCCTCCCCTATTCCCTTCCCACCCCTACCCTCCCCTACTACCCTATTCCCTCTTAAAAGGCCGGCAACGCACCTGTAGCTCTTCTGATGCTGCGAGTGTCCATGGGCAACGGAAGTTGCTTTCCATCAGGTGACCCGTCTGCCCCCTTATCACATATTAAAAAAAAAAAAGTGCATACGTTAGGTTGACGCCTGGTTGACGGCGAGCCGAAGGCGATACGGTGACGATCCCTTTCCGAGTTGATATTATATTGTGTGCTGTGACCATAAATCGTTTTTCAAATTATTAACCTAGCTAGCTGTTGCCCGCGACTTCGTCCGCGTCGAATTTAGTTTATAGTTGTTTACGCGCAAATCATAAAAGTTTATTGTGCGAGAACCATACATTTTCCGGGACAAAATTAGTAATCCTTGTCCTTTCTCGAGACTCAAAGTATCTCCATACCAAATTCTAACAAAATAGATTGAATAGTTTACGCGCAAATCATAAAAGTATGTTGTGCAGTAGCCGTACATTTTTCCGGAACAAAATGTATCCTATGTCTTTTTTCGGGACTCAAAGTATCTTTATACCAAATTTCAGCAAAATGGGTCCAGACGTTTACGCGTGATGTCGTGACCACGCGAAATATAACGTTCCGCGCAGCTTCGCCCGCGTCAAATAGATATTTCACAGACAAATTAGTCCACAAAAAATAGCCTATGATCCTTCACGTGGACTACTTCTTATCTGTGCCAAATAACAGAAAAATTGCTCCAGTAGTTCGTGAGGTAACCTTTTCAAATAATTTTCCCCGTTTTTTTCCTGAGAATAGCACGTTCAAAAAACCCCTCTCAAATAATTTCCCCCATTTTTTCACATTTTCCTCTATTTCTTCGCTCCCATTAGTCTTAGCGTGATAAAATATAGCTTATAGCCTCTCTCGATAAATGGACAATCTAACGCTGAAAGAATATTTCAAATCGGACCAGTAGTTCCTGAGATTAGCGTGTTCAAATAAGCCATTTCAAATAATTTCTCCCATTTTTCCCACACTTCCCTCTATTTCTTCGCTCCTATTAGTATTAGCGTGATAAAATATAGCCTATAGGCTTCCTCGATAAATGGGCTATCCAACACTGAAAGTATTTTCCAAATCGGACCAGTAGTTCCTGAGATTAGCGCGTTCAAACAAACAAACTAACTAACTCTTCCGCCATATAATATTATAGTATAGATGTCATGTCATCTTTTTCTGCTTATTTTGCTATGGAGTTTCAACAGACTAGGAGCATTGGGTCAATGTAGAATGTACCATCTGGGCAAACTCATTGGCTGCTCTCCGTTATTCGGAATGTTATTCGAAAGAAAAAAATATTTTAGGTGTTCCCGACCGGACTTTGATCCACTACGCCAGCTTAAACCCATTGTAACCGAGCCATCTCACCATCCCAAACATCTTGTAGTAGAGTATCTTGCACCAGGTGAGCAGAGGGTTGCGCGCGATGAGGCTGCTGTTATTGTGGGCGGCGACGCGGTGCTTCACGCGCCGCATCATGGCCGACGTGATGGTGGGGTAGTGCGTGTACGTGCCTACCGGACACGCCGCCAGGTACCGGAATATGGGGTACGTGAACGCGAACCCCGTTGTGTCTATGTAGATATCTGTAAGAGTATGATATTGAATGTACTGTAGGTAAGTTCTTGGTGGTAATTCATGTTCAATTCAATAATTATACACTTTTCTTGCGCTTATTCCACTATATTATAATTATTATAGTAGTTTCTTACAAAAAAAATAATGTAAGAAACATCTGTAAGAATGTAGCTAGCAAAGAAGAAAATTCACATGGCACATCAAGGATTATTTATTTGTGTAGAAGTGTGTTTTCAGTAGGGAAATTATTTTCAGCAACATCTAGGAAATCCTTTACCCATAGCTGCTTACTACTATTATAGTTTACCTTGCCTGTTAATGTAAGCCCTAAGCCCGGGCGCGCACTAGCGGCCAGGCCGCGGCGGCCAGCGAGATATATTATATCTCGATGGCCACCGCGGCTTGGCCGCTAGTGCGCGCCCGGGCAGAGTGACTCTGTGTTTGATTGAGATACTACAATACTTGTTATATCACTGTACAGTGAAAAACATACTAATGAAATGTTTGTGAAAAAATCTTACCAGGATTGAACTTCATAAATGCCTCCATGCCTAAACCAATGGAGCCCAAGCTCTGCATCAGCAGTGTTAAGTACGGGTATGATGCGGGGTCGATAGCATTCTTCATACTCAGTCTTATAAAATTGATCTTGTCTACATCCAGCTTAACATTGAACTGATTCTGCACCTTATCTATTATAGTCTTGGCCTCGGCAGTCTCAACTGTGTAAACGTAAATGTGAATATCAGGATACCTGTGATAAGAAATACCCCCATCATTATTATAATAATTATCAATGGACTAGGGTGTGAAAACTGAAATGAATAATATATTTTGCTACAGTAACATAGGTAACACTTCACCTTAGATATTCTCACTATGTGTAGCGTTTTTTTTAATTCTATAATTTTATAAAACAATTAAAAAATAATATTTTATCACCAAAAAAATATTACTAAATGTAAATTAATATTTCCGCTTAAAAATTATAAATGTGATATTAATACTGTATCAGGAGAAAATAAAATTGTTCACCTAGTGAGCAATGCCTTGATAGCAACCCAGAGGACTCTCTCTCCGCCACCCCCGCCATTGCAGTAGGGGTGGAAGAAGGCAACATTTGCTCCATCCCTCTTGCGCCTCTCCAGCTTCCTCTCCTTGATCCTCATGTACCATGACGCAAAGATAAATGCACAAGGTATCAGGACGAAGGTAGCAAATGTAACAAATGCCAAGAAAAATAGTGGAAGGACCACAAATAAGCTGAAACAAGGAATTTTGAAATACAATATATTCTATTTCATTTTATTTGAGAATTTAATGGGTTACTAACACATATATATTTAGCTAAACACAGCTATACATCAGAGTAAATTTAAAATTAAACTGTGCATTGGGTATTACATTACAAGATATTAGAGTTTATTCATTTTTTTAATGTTAATATAAATAATATAATACGGTTTCCGATTACTTTACCTCTCTACAGGCACGTGATGTTTTATACAATACATGTTAACTAAATCTTACTAGAATAACAACTTAACATTTAACAATAATATGAAATTATGGTGTTATCTGAATTATGTGTTGCATTAAACGAGTACGTGTTTACATCTTTTAAAAGCGGCAAACATTGGGATATACTCACATGAATAACTCGAAGAACATTTTGTGAAATTCAAGATATTAGGTAGATGAAAACAAGGTGCAATAATTCGGAATAACAAAAACTGTTACAGTTATAAATATTGCATATTCAAATTTTTTCTACTTTTCACCAAAACTTGTAATCGGCATAGTATTTTATTAATTACGTCGGCTTTATTTAAATTAGAAGTTATTTAGAAATTTAGTGCAGCTGGAAACTGATTATTTGCGTTTGACACTGATTGGACACTGACACTACTGACTATATATCTGTATTATCTATGCTACTGACAGCTGTTCAGTATGGCCCATTTAAAAATAATGTTCGCCACAAAATATTACAAATTAAAATAATATAATAAATACCGTTTGATAATCTTACAAAACCAAAATAATAAATGAAGATTGCAGACGGCGCATATATAGTCTGCATGGCCGCGCCATCATGCAGATTGTATGTAGGTACGCCGCAGACTCGATCACACAAAAAGTGTGCCGTCTGCCATCTGCGATCTCCCAAAAAAATATCAACAGTTTTGGGCTTCCCTTTAGCTGTTTAAATAACGCAGAAATTAGGTCATAAATTTTACTCAAATATTGCATTTGTGCTAAGTATGGTCACACCATGTAAGAGCTTTGACAGTATTTTGACAGGCGTTGTCGGCTGACAGTTGACACCTCGTTTATTGACTTTTTTATTAATTCGTAAAGTGCAATAAGGCTTTACACGTAAGCTGTTTAGGGCCAACCAACCACACGTACCACAACTCACAAGTCCACAACCACACCACATCGCAACGACAAAATGTTGTCGAGCAGTGGTTACGTGTGAATGGTGTCGCTGCAGCTTTTTGAAGTTGCGTTGTGTACCGAAAAAATGCCGACGTGGTTGCGTTGACGCCAGTGGTTGCGATGTGATGGTGACGTACGATAGTCAATGAAACGGAGAGGGGGAAGAGCGCGGGCGGTGTGCACGCACTGTCATTGCATCGACGCAACGTTGTGGTTGCGATGTGGTCGGTAGACGGTATCACACAAGTGGTCGACAACGACTGCAAAATGTGGTACGTTTGAATCACGAATAGTCCAGTTCATTTACAATACGAAATAATAATAAGTAATAATAATAAAAAAGAATACGAAATAATAATAAAAGACCACGTGGTGTTGTTGTGGTACGTGTGGGTTAATTAACGCGGGCGGCCGGCGGGGTCATAAGTCTAGTCGCACGCACACAAACACCATGCCAAAGTCTGCCGAACTGAAACGACGACGATAGACGATGCACGGCGTCAGACCGGTACAGGGGAGTGACAACGTCGCACTTGATAACGCTGTACCTGTTTGTGTGTGTATGTGGGCATTGTTTGCTTGTCTATGAAGCAATATTTTTCCCAAATTTTTCTCAATGTAAAGGCGAGACCTCACTAATGCGACACGATAACATGACACGACGCGACTTAGTAGTTTCACAGACAATCAGGGGCGGCCTTACTGCAAGACCCCGAGCGGAAGGTCTTTGTGAGGCCCTGGGCGGCGGGTCTTTGCGAGGTCCTTTTTCTTACGAAAAAATACCTTGCGAAGCCACGGACGATTGCCCTGTTCGCCACCCCCTAGGGCCGCCACTGCAGTTCGGTCCATAGTGTGCAAGTTCATACAGGTTCTAAGCATTCACTAAATCTTGAATAAATCGTCACCGTAAAAAAACATACCAGTACCTGACCACATAGCGAATTGTCGTCTGAAAATTATGTGTCGTGCTGTGCGACATCATTGCGTGTAGGTATAGACAGTAGTAGGGTTGTTGAGGAAGTGATTATGAGGAAGAGGAGGAGGAAGAGGAATTGTCACGCGCAAATTTAGAGGATGCGGATGAGGAAGAGGATATTTTTTGAGGAAGAGGATGCGGATGAGGAAGCGGATGAGGAATGGGATGATAGGAAATTATAAATACTAGCGGACCCAAACCAAAAGCCTTTGTCCAGTCTGTATATAACTAGGTACATACATTACACAAAAAATAATTAAAACGGCATTTTCCAGTGGACCAAACAATGAATCTAAACCATTCTCAAAACACACACAATAAAGAATCATCATAATCGGTCCAGCAGTTAAGGAGGAGCTCAGTAACATACACAACACACGCACACAAAAATAATCGGCCAAGTGCGAGTCGGACTCGCGCACGAAGGATTCCGTACCGAAACCGTACAAAAAAATAGGCCAAAAATTGTGTTCTTGTATGGGATTTATTTTATTTTAATATTATTATTAATCATTAAAGTACACATACAATTAAGGACTTTGTCAAAATTTCAAGTGCGTACCTCTTGCGATTATTGATTACGAGCAAAAAGGCCAAAAAATCAAGTTTGTTGTATGGGAACCCCCTTAAATATTAATTTAATTTTGTTTTAGTGTTTGTTGTTATAGCGGCAACAATAATACACAATCTGTGAAAATTTCAGAAGGCTAGCTATAGCAGTTCTTGAGATACAGCCTGGAGACAGACAGCCAGACGGACAGGTATCAAAGTCTCAGTAATACTTAATAGTACTTGTACTAATAGTACTTGTACTATTATCTATTCTGTGGTAATAGAGTCCCGTTTTTACCCTTTGGGCACGAAACGCCAAAAAAGATGAGTGAATGATACACGCCAGAGCGCGAGAATGGCGTGCCATGATTGGATACGCGACGCGCATGTGCAGTGAAATTCCTCATAAATTCCTCTTAAATTTTGAGGAAGCGATAGCGGAAGAGGATTTTTTTATTTTTATTTATGAGGATGCGGTAGCGGTTGAGGAACCCAAAATATTGCGGAACTTCCTCATTATGAGGAAGCGGAAGAGGAATCCTCAGCAACCCTAGACAGTAGTACCACGTAGTACCTACACGGATAGAAATAATTTAAATAGAATTCTTTGATAGAAACATACGCACGCAGTACTTACATAGAAATGTATGGCTCCCGGAGTCGTCACCGCATTTTGTGGTGTCATGTCGTGGTACGTGGGAAAACGCCCGGTTTATAAACGTCAGTTCAGATTGTACCCAAGTCCCAACAGCTTTGAATCCAAAAAAAAGTGAATTATTGTTTTAAATGTAAGAAAGTACTATCAGAGAAGTTGATTCCTAGGTAGATGGGAGACCTACGTTGCTAGGTCGCGTTACGTCAAACCCAGCCGATAGATCATAAATGTCATTAAATTGACATGATCGACCAAATGACGTTGGACTGTCAACTAACTGCCTAGGAATCAATTTTCTCGATGGTACATTAAAAAAATTCATAAAAGTTGTAAATAAAGACAAAATTACTTATAGTATTTTTATTAAATTTAAGATAAAATATTACATATTGTATTGAATACTTATATAAGTAATCATTATAGTTTATGTCGATGTTTTAGGGCAGGTCATCGGCGAGCGGCTTGTCGGCGGTGGCGGCGAGGTCGGCAAACTTGGCCACGTAGTCCATGCTCGTCTCACCCATCAGCGGCTGCAGCTGCGACTCCCCCTGTGATGCAGAGTACAAATTATATACATATAGATTAATTAAACTCCAAACGGCAAATCAAGGTAAAAAAATATACTAAAGTAATAAAAAACTTGAGAGATGTCAAGGGACACCCGGATGGAACGAAGTTCCAGTAGAGACAGAGAGAAACACGCGCTGCCGCACGGCTTACAACTATAGCATTTTTGCTCTAGTTGTAATATACCGACACTTTCGTGTCATATCGTTACATTTTTTTTGACATAAGGGGGCAAACGAGCAAACGGGTCACCTGATGGAAAACAACTTCCGTCGCCCATGGACACTCGCAGCATCAGAAGAGCTGCAGGTGCGTTGCCGTCCTTTTAAGAGGGAATAGGGTAATAGGGGAGAGTAGGGATGGGAAGGGAAGGGAATAGGGGAGGGTAGGGAAGGGAATAGGGTAGGGGATTGGGCCTCCGGTAAACTCACTCACTCGGCGAAACACAGCGCAAGCGCTGTTTCACGCCGGTTTTCTGTGAGAACGTGGTATTTCTCCGGTCGAGCCGGCCCATTCGTGCCGAAGCATGGCTCTCCCACGTATAAACTTTGTCTGCCTAGCCCCCTTTCGCAACGCGCGATAAGGAACTTCGTTTCAAAAAATCGTTAACGTTATTTTTTGCATTAAAATTCAAGTAAGATATTAATAGACACGGATGGCTAAGCCACTGTGCACTAATCGACCGTATGTATCTGCTATAACAAATAGATAAATTGTACACTTGCAACGCGTACGTACACACTCACTAACGTACTTGAATGTGTATGTGCGCTCGTGTACGTACCTGTATATCAGTGTGCGGGCGGCCCTCGAGATGTGAGAGGAAGCTGCTGAGCGAGAAGTCCTGCACGGAGCCCTCCAGCCAGCCCTCCGCGTCGCGCAGCAGCCGCGACGGCGACAGCGACATCGACTCCGCCGGCAGGAAATCTGCACATGGAACAACAGTAACATAGTAAAAAATATTTTAGCACTCGGTAAAATAATTATTTATTTATTTATACTTTTTGCACAATGTTGGTACATAGGCGGACTTAATTCCAAATGGCTCTACGAGTCAAAGGTGTTCAGAAACAAAATTGTGTAGATGACAATAGTGCGAGAGGAAGTAAAAAACATAAATAAAAATAAATGAAGAGCAATCTAAAATCTGAATATAATTACTAAAGCTTGTCACACACAGTGCAGGTAATGTAAAGATGTATATTATAGCACGATACATCTCAATACATCTTTCTATAGAAATCATCAGGAGACCACACACAGCAGCTATTAATGTATATTTTTACATCTTCGTATCTTAAGATACCGAGCTTCAAGTATATGAAATATACATTTATATTTTGATACATCTAAATACATCTCAATATATTTCTGTATATTACGATACATCTCTTCTCTTCATAGGTGTTCAAAAATTTCTGTGATTAAATTATATGTGTATGATAGACAGATACACACAGTGTTGCCACTTGCCACCTTAGCACAGCACTTCACAGCAGGTACTGAAGGCAGTCTGTTCAAATATGTTCAATCCACATCGTTCTGTTTTTGGCACAATATGTAACAATGCGCGCATCAAAATTACAATCCAAATCATCTTCTGATGAATTATCTAGTGAATCTAATAGCAAGTAACTCGAAAGGCCATAGTATTACAACATTAAAAATAAGAACAGCCTGTATAACACTTTAGCAGCTGAAATGTGCGTCCAGCGGGGCGGCTACCATTGAAACGTAGGGAAAGATACATTACATTACCTGTTGTGTGTGTGATACATTAATATAATGTAAAGATATACATCCCGGGATGTAATGTACATTAATATACATTATCTATTAAATATTATATCTATTATATACATTTTCTTTTGGATATAACTTTTAAAATATTGGATATTCGTAAAAAACATAAAGAACAAAAATTTGAGTTCGTTTTCTAAAAAAGCTTTTGGTTTCCTTTTTATTTTTGTAGGATGAAAAATAGCCAAGATAGAGACGCATAAAGCCTAACTTTTACTGCGATAACCACGTAACCAGCACTTAATGATCCTTTTTTTTTTTTAAATTAAGGGCTTCAAAAAGGGTTTCTTAGCATGATCTCAAAGCTCTTGAAATTACCTTTAAAATGTTTTTTAAATGAACCTGATAACTAAAAAATTAAAAGAGCTATGGTAATAAAACAAATAAATTATTTTTTGAAAAAAAAAAATTGAAGCAGAGGTATTCATAAATTGTAGGAAAACGTGTCAATAGGTACTAAACTAAATACACGCCATGTATGGGTACATGTATGTGTCTTTTCATGACGGAAAAAGTGAAAGGAATGGTAAACATTTACTGGTAAACTGGGGCTTTCGAGGATGACGTGGTCTATTGAATATTTTAGTATATTTTCTAAATTATAACAATTAAAATGCCCAAGCCTGGAGACACACAGACAGATGGACAAACGGACAGACATCGATGTCTTAGTAATAGGGTCCCGTTCTTACCCTTTGGGTAACGGCTCAGCTTAGAGCTGTGATGAACTAGAATAAAAATGTGTTCATTTTTTAACCGACTTTAAAAAATGAGGTTATCAATTCGACGCGTATGTATGTAATATTTCCAGAACTGCCCAGTTTTTGTATGTTAGTCTATTTCAGTGTCTGAACAAATGTGCAAAATTTCAAATGTATGTATGTTTTTATGTTTGTGTTCGCATATCTCCGGAACTACAAGTCCGATTTAAGTAATTATTTTTTTGTTGTACTGGGTATTATTCAACTTAGGGAACACTACTAACCAAAATCGGTTTAGTAGTTTTTGAGATAAAGCAATTTTAATTCTCAACTTCGTACAATTTTGAAGTCGGTTTTATCTTTTTAAAATACTATTTAATCTATACTAATCTATACTAATATTATAAATGCGAAAGTATCTCTGTCTGTCTGTCTGTCTGTCTGTCTGTCTCGCTTTCACGCCAAAACTACTGAACCGATTGCAATGAAATTTTGTACACAGTTATTCTAGAGTCTGAGAAAGGACATAGGCTACATTTTGATGTGGGAAAATATCTTATTTCCATGAAAATATCGATGAAAATTACTTCGCATTGCGCGTGGCCAGCGCTCATCCCGGGGGTCCTGGGTTCGAGTCCCGCAGGCCGAACAAAAAGTTTTCAATGTTCCTGGGTCTTGGATGTGTATTAAAATAAAATTTCAAAAATCTTAAATATATTTTATGTATAATATTATAAAAAATCCAGAAATATATCGACGCGATGCAATGAACATTTTAGTTCTAATACGATTCAACAGATGGCGCTTTTTTTTTACTTCGTTGGAACATAGAACTAATCATACTTATTAGTTATTATATTATTTTAATATGATAAATGCGAAAGTATCTCTGTCTGTCTGTCTGTCTGTCTGTCTCGCTTTCACGCCAAAACTACTGAACCGATTGCAATGAAATTTTGTACACAGTTATTCTAGAGTCTGAGAAAGGACATAGGCTACATTTTGATGTGGGAAAATATCTTATTTCCATGAAAATATCGATGAAAATTACTTCGCATTGCGCGTGACCAGCGCTCATCCCGGGGGTCCTGGGTTCGAGTCCCGCAGGCGGAACAAAAAGTTTTCAATGTTCCTGGGTCTTGGATGTGTATTAAAATAAAATTTCAAAAATCTTAAATATATTTTATGTATAATATTATAAAAAATCCAGAAATATATCGACGCGATGCAATGAACATTTTAGTTCTAATACGATTCAACAGATGGCGCTTTTTTTTTACTTCGTTGGAACATAGAACTAATCATACTTATTAGTTATTATATTATTTTAATATGATAAATGCGAAAGTATCTCTGTCTGTCTGTCTGTCTGTCTGTCTGTCTCGCTTTCACGCCAAAACTACTGAACCGATTGCAATGAAATTTTGTACACAGTTATTCTAGAGTCTGAGAAAGGACATAGGCTACATTTTGATGTGGGAAAATATCTTATTTCCATGAAAATATCGATGAAAATTACTTCGCATTGCGCGTGACCAGCGCTCATCCCGGGGGTCCTGGGTTCGAGTCCCGCAGGCGGAACAAAAAGTTTTCAATGTTCCTGGGTCTTGGATGTGTATTAAAATAAAATTTCAAAAATCTTAAATATATTTTATGTATAATATTATAAAAAATCCAGAAATATATCGACGCGATGCAATGAACATTTTAGTTCTAATACGATTCAACAGATGGCGCTTTTTTTTTACTTCGTTGGAACATAGAACTAATCATACTTATTAGTTATTATATTATTTTAATATGATAAATGCGAAAGTATCTCTGTCTGTCTGTCTGTCTGTCTGTCTGTCTCGCTTTCACGCCAAAACTACTGAACCGATTGCAATGAAATTTTGTACACAGTTATTCTAGAGTCTGAGAAAGGACATAGGCTACATTTTGATGTGGGAAAATATCTTATTTCCATGAAAATATCGATGAAAATTACTTCGCATTGCGCGTGGCCAGCGCTCATCCCGGGGGTCCTGGGTTCGAGTCCCGCAGGCGGAACAAAAAGTTTTCAATGTTCCTGGGTCTTGGATGTGTATTAAAATAAAATTTCAAAAATCTTAAATATATTTTATGTATAATATTATAAAAAATCCAGAAATATATCGACGCGATGCAATGAACATTTTAGTTCTAATACGATTCAACAGATGGCGCTTTTTTTACTTCGTTGGAACATAGAACTAATCATACTTATTAGTTAGGTATTATGTTTTTGTTTATAGTTTTTAATACGTTAGAATATTATGTTTAATAATATTATCACTTGCTATAATAATAATCAATCTATCTTATCTTATAGAACTCCTACTGCATTTCTAAGGAGTTCGAGTGTGTTGTGTTGGCCTATATTCCATCCAGAAAATATATCAATGCAATCAACATTTTAATTCTAATATATGAAAACAGATGGCGCTTTAATTTTTACTTCATTATTATAACAGAACTAATCATACCTACTTTATTATATATTATTGTTTTTATTCATAACTAGCTGTTGCCCGCGACTTCGTCCGCGTGGACTTTAGTTTATAGCGCGCGGTGTCAACAAAATTTGTGTCAAATTTAAAAACTTTTTAAAACCCTGGTAAGTGGTACCCCTCTTAGGGCCGCGCTACACCGGAATGGCAGCGCTGAAAGTGCTCGCCTCGCCGCTGCCATTCCGGTGTAGCGCGGCCCTTAATTAATCAAAATACCCAAAAACAGCTGTGCAGTATGCACATAATCTGTACTAATATTATGAATGCGAAAGTATCTCTGTCTGTCTGTCTGTCTGTCAGTCTCGCTTTCACGCCAAACGCCAAAACTACCGAACAGATTGTAATGAAATTTTGTATACTGATAGTCTAAAGCCTGAGAAAGGACATAGGCTACTTTTTTACTGGAAAAAAGGGAAGTAAGGGTCGTAAATTTGTTCAAAAAATTCATAATAGATGGCGCCGTGCGTCTTCTACATCGCGCTGACGCTTGCTCAAAAGTCTTTCTATAAGAGGTGGTATCATCTTACATTTAAATCTCGATTTTTTTCGATTGTTATATCTATTCTACGGTATTAAATAACTCAGTACTTTATCTGTGCAGTGACGTAACCTTAAGACCAAATTTCACCAACGACTGTTAAAGTTAATGCTCGAATTAGTATCACGTTAGCTGTTTTGTTTTTCATATGAATGAAAGAGAAGACAGGATATTTTAACAAGCTGTTAACACTAACAGACGTTGGTGAAATTGGGGCTAAACCTATCAATGATAAATAGTTTATGGGTAAAGTTGTGTAATTGGGGGGCTAAATAAGCTTTAAAATTTGGCATAATATATAAAGTTTAACATACAAAAATGAAGTACTTATTGTTTGCACACTGCACAGCTGTATTGATTTAAGGGGTACCGGGGTTTTTTTTATAAAAGCTTTTGACACCAATTTTGTTGACATCGCGCGCTTTAAACTGAAGTCCACGCGGACGAAGTCGCGGGCAACAGCTAGTTATAAGATAAATTAACGTTCCTTCCAAACGTTTTTTATCAGGTTTAACCAGTTGATAAAAAGTTAGAACTATTATTAAGTCAAGCCGTAGTTTTTAAGGATAAAAAATTTCGCATTTAAGATTTTACTTCTCTCGTGTACAATAATTTAATAGGCTTAAGTTTTTTAACCAATAGTTTTGCAGTGATTTTGCATCAAGAGAGTAGTTTGTAAGTGTTGAAATTTCATCGTCAACCAAAAATTATATCATAAATATGAAACAAACAAACTCAGAAATACAAAAAATGATTTTTTCATAGTTTCTCATTTAAGGGGTGGTTGTAAAAAGGTAAATTTATTAGAATCATAAATCAGGCATAAAATATTGAAAAAGCGTTTATTTTATCTAAATAGTAATTAAACAGAATGGGGATTGTCCATTTTTTTAAATTTTGCTCATTACAAAAACATTTCGAGGAATAAGGTCAGTGATCGTTTTTCTGTATATAAAAGAAAAAATACCCATTAGTTACTTATATGTTTAACCTTAGTTTGACCTTCAATGGCGTTAAATTAGCAATAAATTCGACCAACATTATGTTTCGAACTTTTGGTAAGCTTCTCGTATCAGCTTTCACATAATGAGAACTTGCATTTGACGAATCAACCATTATAAATAAGATTGAAAGGAAATTTAAAACACTACAGAGGTCAATTAGCCGCCGATGATGACGTCAGAGCGAAACTTTAAAAATTTAAATACCCTATTTTAACGAAAAAAATATAAAAAGTACATGTGATTTTTTTTGGACAATGCCCATTACTAAAGCCAGAATGGTTAGATCTGCATTTTTCCTCCTTTTTGAAATAGGGATGAATTTCACCCCTAAAATGCAAAAAGTGCAATACGAGCGTATGTCACTTTTGAAGTAGAATGTCAAACATACTCAATTCCAAAATTTCATCCTAATCGATGGAGGTTCAACGAAATCGGAGGCTGTGCCTGATTTTTGCCTTCATTAACTGTACTATATATAAATTGACCCTTACAGGGTGAGGGAAAGGACTTAGAATATCAGTCTCAACTCACTGGCTATGTCGGGCTGGTGCGGCGCGGGCGCGGACTCTGCGGACTCTGCCCCGAGGGCGGGGTCTGTGGCAGGGGCGGGGTCCGGGGGCTCGGCCACGCCCGTCTCCGTCACCTCCACCTTGAGCTCGATGTCGTCCTTCGTGTCCTCCTCCTCGTCCGAGCGGCATTCTTCTGTAACACACAAACGTGATATATATAATTGATTGTACTGTCGGTTCTTAGTGGAAATTCATTTTAAACACAAATAAAACACAATATTACTTGCCCTTTTTCCACTATATTCATTAATTACTACAAATTTAACTTAAACACGACCGGTTTCGATAATTCACCTGATGATGATTTTTATCGAAACCGGTCGTGTTTAAGTTAAATTTGTAGTACACAAACGTGACACAGGGTACAGTGATTTTTGGCTAATGCTTACATCTGAAACGAAATGGTGTTGCCTGTGATATTAAAGTTTTGAATGTCCGCTACCAAATTCATTTCAGTTTTGACGACGCAGTAATCAAATCATTATTATCATAGCTTGAAAATATTCACGCTCGAGACTCGAAGTGCCCGAAATGGTATTCGAGACAAGAAGATCGGGCCTTTGCCTCGAATGCCAAAATAGATATAGATACCTTTATCGTTGTCGCTGTCAGCGAGATCGTGGTCGCCGTGGTCGAGCGGGCTGATGGGGATGCGGCGGTCGCCGTCGTGAAAGTAGAACTGACCGTTCGACTCGCTCAACACGTAGTAGAACGACATACTGTACACACATACAAGTATTGTTACACACATATGCAAAGTATACTCAACATTAGCTACACGCTTTTACACGCTGCCTTTTTTCGTTTTATATGGGTAGTATGAAGTATTCAATATTCTATCAATCTAATATCAATTTTTTATTTGAAGCTGTAGTTTTGGCAAAGCTTGAAGTTTAAGCTCTAAGGGTTTTGGCTTGTGCGTGGATCTATCAGTTAATAAGTTTTGTCTTTTATTATAAGCCATACCTCGTCTGAATTAGCTCATTTACTGCTTTTCAAAATTTTCATTTACTTTCCCCCATATAGATAAAACAATGTATACGGCGAGAGCATTGTTTTTTTTACAATTACTGCCCTTGTCATAAACATTCTAAGCACATCAGATAAAAACAGCAAAAACAGCAGAATAGTACTCAAGTAAAACAACTAACTCTGAAGTGGGCGTGGGCGGCGGTTTGGGCAGAAGGCGCGGCAGCGATGGCGGGGAGTTCGGCACTATCTTCACTGGTATTAAATCTGAAGGAAATAAAAAAAAGTGTAGGAAATCTGCTTATGATCACCACGAGCCCCTGATTAGTTTTATGTAGCATTATATATTATATAATGATTATATTATATAATGATATATAATGCTACATAAAACTAATCAGGATACATTTAATTTATCTGCTATACACACACAACACACTGTTTCTCAAGCTAAACTAAATAATAATTTTCAAGAATCAACATAAACATAAATGTAGCTATGATGTGTTATCCTAACGATTTTATAGACAGAAGCATATATATATATAAAAGCATATCATCTCGCTGCAGTACCTACACTACACATACTATTTAAATCATAACAGTGTACTGACTGCTGGGCGGCGGCAGTTTGGGCAGCAGCGGCAGCAGGCGCTGTACGACGACGCGGCGGTTGCGCGCGCCGCCCGCACGACCGCGACGCCGCCGCGGCAGATCCGACAGGCTCAGAGCGGGCTCGCTAGTCTGTACACAAATCAATATAAAAACCGTCAATTAAAAAAAACCTTCGGGCTATTGATACAAAAAAAATATTTGTAAAGAAAGTCAAACTGTAATGTAAATTTTATGACTGAAAATAATTCAATACTTGCATTATTAAGATCTTTGGTTAGGTTAGGGAATGGGTACAATGTAAATTATGAATAGATATTGCTTTTTTATATTTTCAGAAATTGAATTAAAAACTTGTACAATATATTACTAAAAGTTAATATAATATTTAAAACATGCATAATTAAGCTGTCTCACCTCCGACTGCACTTTGGGCGCGATCGGCGTGGGATGTCTGAAGATGGCCGAGTTGTTCTCCGGTTTTATCTTCGTTTTACAGTTCTGTATAGGCGTTATTATCGGCTGCTGTTTTTGAGGTTGCTGAAATTTACAAACATTTTAAAGTTCGCATATTTTAAATGGACGCATGTGTACAAATGAACAGAGACGTTGCGTACGCATCTGCTACGTGTACCTGTCGTCGCGGACAAACATGGCCGCAGGCACAGGCGGCGGATGTGGGCTGAGCTATGTGCGGGTTGCCCGCCAGAGCTAGCAGCCGCTTCAGTCTGTAAAACAGAAAAGTAAACAATCAAATATCAGTATGAGTTGATGTAGAACTAGTTTAACAGTTTATTACTAAGTAATAAGCGTTTCTTTCACATAATCAGAATACAAGTCTTGTATTCTGATTATGTGAAAGAAACGCTGTCAATACGAACCTATCATTGAGCAGGGAGAAGCCGTTGGGTTGCGGCGGCGCGGCCTGGTTGGGCGGGGGGGCCGGGCCGGGCCGGTTGATCAGCTTGTTCGCGAGCTTCACACTCCCCGACTTGTGGTCGGGCGACGCCATCTGCTCGATCTTCCGCTCGTCCCCGGACATGCCGTCGTTGCTGTCCTGACTGAAGGTGTTCTTCGGCGAGAACAATATGTCGGTGTCGCTCTCTCGTTTCTCGCGTTCGTCTTCTACGGAGCTGTCGCCCTTCTCGGGCGTTTTGTTGCCCTTCTCCCTTTTATCTATGAGTTTGTCTACTTTGTCTATGTCGGGCTGTTTCTGCTTGGCCGGCGGTTGCGGCAAGGGCGGGGTCGGCTCCGCCCACCAGTAGTCCAGTTCTATCTTAGACCGAGCGCCAAACTGATAAAAAACAAACTAATTCCATATTACAAAGTATAATTTTTACACACCACATAAAATTTATTTATATGTCACAGCAACGTCATGAGATATTAGATATCTCATAGCATGAATTAAAGGAAAGCTTGGCCGTGTTCGTCGGCGTAATTTTTAGCGCATTCGCTGCAAAACCTAGTTATTGCGCATGTCCAAATCATGTCATGCCATGGCAACGACAACTGTTTACGACTTGATATTTAACCCAATTGCAATTTGTTGGTGGCGTTGCAATGAACAAACCTAGTGGGAGAGCCATGCTTCGGCACGAATGGGCCGGCTCGACCGGAGAAATACCACGCTCTCACAGAAAACCTGCGTAAAACAGCGCTTGCGCTGTGTTTCACCGAGTGAGTGAGTTTACCGGAGGCCCAATCCCCTACCCTATTCCCTTCCCTACCTTCCCCTATTCCCTTCCCTTCCCATCCCTACCCTCCCCTGTTACCCTATTCCCACTTAAAAGGCCGGCAACGCACCTGCATCTCTTCTGATGCTACGAGTGTCCATGGGTGACGGAAGTTGCTTTCCATCAGGTGACCCGTTTGCTCGTTTGCCCTCTTATTTCATTAAAAAAAACAATTAAATTTTTAAATTTTTCGAAGTGATCCATATCCATATTTTCCAAAATAAAATAATCAAACACTATCATAGTGTTAAATAAATTATTTGTGCGGCTGTTAGACAATTTAGGCTTATGTATTTATGTTTAGCTTTTATTATTTTAATCATGTATAAACAATTAAGACGTTGTTTACGACTTGACCAGCAACTTGTTATGGCGTTGCCATGACATCTTTTGGACATGCGCAATAAAAGGTTTGTCCAAAAATACGCCGACGAACACGGCCCTTGAAACATTTGAAATATATTTTCCTTTTATAGTAGTAACAAATCATCATACCATAAGGTAAAGGTCTCCTATGGTGAGGTCCCCGGCGTCGTACACGCTCCAGCCGCGCCGCACCTGCCGCATGGCGGTCTCCACGTCCACCTCCCCCCGAGCCTCCTCCTCCTTTGCTTCATCTCCCTTCAGCACCTCTTTAGATTCTTCCTCCTTGAGTTCCTCTCCCTTTGTTTCTTCCCCTTTGAGCTCCTCACCCCTAGCTTCGTCCCCCTTAAGCTCCTCCCCTCTCGCGTCGTCTCCTTTTAGCTCCTCCGCCTTCACTTCGTCTCTCTTTAATTCATCATGCTTGATGTCATCCACCTTCCCGTTGACAGCATCCTTGTCGAGCACCATCGTGTATATACTTCTGCCCGTTTTCAGCGGACGCAGACGAAATTTCACCTGTGAACATAATAGGTAATATAATACACAATTTTATTTGAATCTTCAAGTGTTAAAACATGAAATCATTTGACAAGGACGAACCTTTAGATTTTTAAACTTAATGCCCTTCCCGTTCTTATCAGTTTTGCTGTCGCTCTCGTTGTCGGTGTCGCTCTTGGGGAACTTGTCGTCGTCCTCCATCTCGGAAAAGCTGTCCTTCTCCCTCTCGGACATGTCCTTGTCTCTGTCGGGCGCGTCGCCGACCTCCTCCTCGGCGGTCTCCTCGGCCTTGAGGTCCTCCTCTGTGCTGGGTTTCTCGTCGTCGTCGTGGCTATTCTTGAAGTACGCCATCATCTCGATGCCGTCGATAGCGGTCTCGTCGATGTGCATCATCTTGGTCGAGTCCGCGTCTTCGAGCTTCAGTTTTTTTGTTTCATCTTTATCTGTGACGCTGTCCTTCCTCGGTCGTTTGGCGTTTCGTAGCTTTACTGTAAAATATCTACACTTACACAAAACTTTTCGGCTTTACGCCAGCGTTTTTTCTAAGTACAATCGAAGAATTGATTTATAGACAGTTGACGGACCTACATCATTCGGTCGGATTATGTCAACTTAATGTAAGTCGTCATCTGTCGGCTGGGTTTGACAAAACGCGATCAAAATACGTAGGTCCACCATCCGCCTATGAATCAACTCCTCTGATAGTATTTACTACGAGTTTGCTACAAAAACAGGATATCTGTATTCTGTACCATCAGCGGCGTGCTTGTCGCGGCGGCCCATGCGCTCGAGGTAGGAGGAGAAGCAGATCTTCTGGCTGGAGAGCGTCTCGCCCGGGCTGAGCGCGGGCAGGTGGATGGCGGCGCCGGCGCGGGGGCCCACGTGCAGCACCGCCGACCGGGGCAAAGCCTCCTCTACAAATACACACTAATATAATAAATGTAAAAGTGTCTATTTCTATAACCTATTTCTGTAACCTGTTTGAACTAATTTTACTGAAATTTGGTATGGAGATTCTTTGAGACCCGGGAAAGGAGAGAGAATAATAATTATGCCGCAAAAAAGTACGGTTCCCGCGCGATAAATTAATAACACCATGATCAGAACCCCTACCTATCTATACCGTCATAAAAAACCGACCGACATGGTTTTTCAAAATGACGGACAGACATCAAAGTCTTAGTAATTCCCGTCCCGTTTTTACCCTTTGGGTACGGAACCCTAAAAATGAAACAATTCAGGGCTTACTTTCAAGTATAAAAATGAATTATAAAATCGTCAATTTTGCTTTAGTCGCCTTCTTAATAGAGGATTTTTTACATGCCTTCTAAGTAGCGATGGCACAATAAAAATAAGAGCTATTTTCTTACGCCGGTTCTTCTCCCTGAGTTAATTCCCAACCCGATGGTAGGTCAACATGTAGGACGTTTTGAAAGTATTAAAATCAAATTTATCCAAAATTATTTTTTTGCTAGACTGTAAAGATTTTTACCTCGTAAGATGAGACTGTCGGTGGGCAGGTGCAGATGTTGAGCGAGGTCGTCGGTGCGCGGCGCCGCGGGCCGGTAGTAGTCCGGCCGGGGGGGGTCATCACCCGGTATACCGTTCTCTGCTGCGACGGCTTTGCGAGTACACTGTTTCTGGAGTTAGGGTCCTTTTCAAGTTATATACAAAGTCTTTAAACAGGGTTTAAAAGATTAGTCAAGAGCTCTTGCTTCACCAGCCCCTAAAATATGGTCACAGAGCGTTTAGACATTAATTGTCCGGTGACCACTCGCTACAACTTTTTCACTCCACTCTTGCTACTTCTTTTACATACAAATTGAGCGAGGTAGCAATATTTTTCTGCGAATAAAAGAATCAATGTTAGTACAATACTCTACAATCTACATGCAACCGATCTAGCTATGGGTTACAAATAACGTTGCACTGTTTGGGAAATGCTCAATAAATATATTTTTTAGCATTTTACAAAAATGTATTATTTTTATTTTCAATTATATGTATCCAATAATGTAAACAATGTATACCAATATTATAATTGGGAAGAGTTTTTTTGTTTGTTTGTTTGAACGCGCTAATCTCAGAAACTACTGGTCCGATTTGAAAAATTATTTTAGTGTTAGATAGCCCATTTATCGAGGAAGGCTATAGGCTATATTTTATCACGCTAATACTAATAGGAGCGAAGAAATAGAGGAAAGTATGGAAAAAACGGGGGGAAATTATTTGAAACGACTTATTTGAACGCGCTAATCTCAGGAACTACTAATCCGATTTGAAAAATTCTTTGAGTGTTAGATAGACTATTTATCGAGGAAGGCTATAGGCTATATTTTATCGCGCTAAGACTAATAGGAGCGAAGAAATAGAGGAAAGTGTGGAAAAAACGGGAGAAATTATTTGAAACTAGATGTTGCCCGCGACTTCGTCCGCGTTAGCATAGTAGATCACATCCCAAGTATTATTTATTGTACAAAAATATTCAATATACAGAATTAACTTTCCTACGATTTTATCTGGGGGCACGGGAGTGCCCCCGCCAAGATGAGCCAAGCGAAGCGCGCAAGGGCACTCACTACCTACCTTTTCTCGAAACGTTTCGTCGTATTTTTGAACCCTCGTAACTTTGGTTTGAATAATGCCAGATAGTTGAAATTTTTAAGATATAATGACATGGGTATAGTTATTAAATGCGCAAATGTTGAATATCGTAGCTATTATACTTTAGATTTTATAGGTGTCCAAAAATCCACAATTTGGTCACTGACTCACCGATCATCAAAACTGTTAGGGTACTTTCTGAAGTCTTAGAAGGCTGAAATTTGGTATGTAACATAATATTAGTACTGAAACAACATAAAAAATATCAAACCCAACTTAACATATATCCGTACCATTATAGAGCAAAATTAGGCAAAAATTTGTGTTTTTTGTATGGGATTTTTTTATTTTATTTTAATATTAAATATTAAAGTAGACATATAACTAAGGTTTTTGAGAAAAATTCAAGTACCTACCTGTTGCCATTATTGATATAGAGCAAAAAAGGTCAAAAAAATCACGTTTGTTGTATGGGAGCCCCCCTTAAATATAAATTTCATTTTGTTTTTAGTATTTGTTGTTACAGCGGCAACAGATATATATAATCTGTAAAAATTTCAACTCTCTAGCTATTACCATTCTTAAGTTACAGCCTGGAGAAAGACAGACGGACAGACATCGAAGTCTCAGAAGAAACGGGACCCTATTGGTCCCGTTTCTATCCTATGGGTACGGAAACCTAAAAAATGAACTAAAAGAAAAAACCACGTAAACCAGCTTACAAAAAGAAATGAAATCCCACCAAAACATTTTCATGTAAAAATGTTGTCAAGATGAGAACATAATATTATAGTTCGTCGTGTCAAAAAGTAGTGAGATCAAATACTGGTCCGATTTGAAAAATTCTTTCAGTGTTAGATAGCCAATTTATTGAGAAAGGCTGTAGGCTATATTTTATCACGCTAAAACTAATGTGAGCGAAAAAATAGAGAAAAATGTGTAAAAAATGGGGGAAAATATTTGAAAGGGCTTATTTGAACGCGCTAATCTCAGGAACTACTGGTCTGATTTGAAAAATTCTTTCAGCATTAGATAGTCCATTTATCGAGGAAGGCTATAGGTTATATTTTATCACGCTAAGACTGGAAAAAAACGGGGAAATTATTTGAAAGGGCTTATCTCACAAACTACTGGAGCAATTTTTCTATTATTAGGCAGATAAGAAGTGGACCACGTCAAGGATCATAGGCTATTTTTTGTGGACTAATTTGTCTGTGAAATATCTAATTTACGCGAGCGAAGCTGCGCGGAACGTTATATTTCGCGTGGTCACGACATTACGCGTAAACGGCTGGACCCATTTTGCTGAAATTTGGTATAAAGATACTTTGAGTCCTGAAAAAAGACAAGGAATACTAATTTTGTCCCGGAAAATGTACGGTTCCCGCACAATAAACTTTTGTGATTATCGCCTAAACTATTCAATCTATTCTGATGAAACTTGGTATGGCAATACTTTCAGTCTCGACTCGACTCTTGGGAAAAGACAAGGGATTCTTTTTATCCCGGAAAATATACGGTTCCCGCACAATAAACTTTTTATGATTCTAAAAAAAACTAAAGTCCACGCGGACGAAGTCGCGGGCAACAGCTAGTAAAGGATACATTTCTCCACCGTTTCTGCAGGGCGCGCAGCAGCGCGGCGAGCTCTGTCCGCAGGGGGAGGAGCGTGGCGGCGCGCGGGTTGTGGGCGGCGGCCTGCACGCGTGCCCACGCCGCAGCGTCCCGTGCACGCAGCACCACCAGGGCGCGGCCGCACACGCGTGTACCGCATTCGCGCTCTGTGCAAACAATGTGTAACTTTTTTTACTAAAAAAAATAATGATGTTGAACTACAATAAGTGAAATATAACATAATAGACGCATTGTAACGCATTTCGATTGGGTACGATGATTTTTCGATACGATGGTAATGGTGGACTGTTAGTAAGAGCTCCATAATAATCTGTAAAGATAGAAAATATATAAATAATAAAAATATAAATAGATATTCCATAACAATGTGTAAAGATAGAAAACTCATTCTTGGCGCAATAATGTGATATGCTAAGTATATTGGCGAATCACCCTAAAAAAGAATAAATACAGTGTCACTGTTGAAAAAATTGAGCTGAATGAAAACTATAAAAATATTTGTTCCAGTCATTTTAACAATACTAGGGGCATCAATAAGCTTGCCTACTTTAAATTTTTAATCACGATTGCATCATAATGTAATCAATTATTTGACCTATTAATTAGCCTAAAATGTCGTAATCTCTATGTATTAATCTGTGCCCGAAACTTAAATCTAACACTGCGCAAAATCATCCAAATTATTAATCCATTAGAACATTATTCTAATAATGTTGTAAAGTATGTCACTATAAGCAATCGGCCCGAAACCGTGTTATTTTAATAGTAGATTTTAGCTGCTACTAATAACAAGATAATCTCTGGAATTTTATAAGCATGATAATAATATACGACGCATAGAGTGGTAGCATTATAATATTTTATTGCACTTCCTATGTAAATAAAGTATCCTACTGGAACACTCAATTTTTCGTAATAAAAAACAATCTACTATAAATACAGGGTGTTAGTTTCTTACATACCAAATCTTATCAAAATTGGCTTAGCCGTTTGCTCGTGAAGGAGAAACACATGCAGAATCTACGTCACAGCTACATTGTAATATACTCATACAATTTATAAACTTCAGTGCAGATTATAGATATATTATCCAGTAATTATATTAAATTACAGTTGTAGTTTGTACATCCGTGACATCAATGCACTAAGCAGTGTGCACTCGTGTTCTAGTAAATTTCACATAAGCAGGGTACTAAGTATAAACTTCGTCTACTAGAGCTCGATCACAAAACACGTAGACATTCGACAACCCATCACTACTTGTCTCGATCATTCACACGCAAAAATATCACTATCGCCCCTTTTGTATGGAAATCGACGGTTCGATGATGGGGCCTTACCCCTTCCATATTTTGATCACGTTATGACTTTAATAACATAACAACGCCTTCGTGGTCTAGTGGTATAGAGCGCGGCTCTTGACTCGGAGGTCGTGGGTTCGATTCCCGCGTTGGAATCATGTTATTTCTAAGTTTGGTTAGGACAGTGCAGGCTGATCACCTGATTGTCTGACAAGTAAGATGATCCATGCCTCGGATGGGCATGTAAAAAGTCGGTCCTGCGCCTGATCTCTCGCCAGTCGTGTCGGTCGTCCGTCCTACTGGGTTATGAGAGTAAAGGAATAGAGAGTGCTCTTGTGTACTGCGCACACACTTGGGCATTATAAAATTACTCCTGCGTAGCTGGCCTGGTTTCAATGAAACCGGCCACCGTCACCGAAACCGGTGTGGGGAGCTATTATTACTAACATAACCCGACTAACTTCCGCAATCTGCTAGTGAATCCATTTTTCTTGTAATAATTATATAAAATCGTATTTAGGGATATGGTACATTGCTTTTGTACCTATTATAATGATTATATTATTAATTGGCACAAAGGCAATGTTCCTAATACCATAATAGCAGCCATTACAGCGGCTACCCGCCGGCCGCCGGCGAGTGTGCCCACATAGTTATATTTACCGCAATTAAAGCGATTATAATAATCGATCATTAGCATTCCCATTGTTCACTTTAATTGATTGGACAAAGCATCTTTTTTCTATTAGGGTACTGAGTCAACAAGAAATAGCCCTTATATTCTATTTTTACAATTTTTTCCATAGACGATCTCGATGTCGTGCTAACAAAGAGAAGAAATATTAAACAGCATGACGTAAGAAAACCTCATGCTTAATAAAGTCGTTTAAAAATAGGATTTTACAATTGATTTGATGTACGGAACCTTGTTAGACACTGCCGTATTCTCTATTACCTTATAAGGTATCACTTTTTCTTGTGCAAGGAAAAAAGTTACTATAGTTTGTGCGTTTTAAGATGATATGCGTGACACATTATAATTGACAATAGTAGGGAAGTTACCTAACAAAAATTAATCGATAGTTTAAAAATATCGAATCACTTCGTAAAGGAATTGCAATCGAAATTATCGATTTCGTACTGACATTTCAGTGGTGCCGGCGATTTAAGATGGCCGCCCTTTTTTATCGATTTGATTTCGATTCAACAGAGTCAATCTCTATACATAAGTTCCTTTCATGCATATGACATTTTTCAAATGTTTTCGTAACAATAATTTTATACTCCTATTTCACAGTTAATATTTATAATTTTTATTAATAAGTTAGCATTTAGCATCTTTTCATTTTTATTCATTTACAATTATAGGAAACATTTGTTTTTGTAGATGAAATATAATTTATTACATTTTGATTTTTTTTGTTTTCTTGTAATAAAAACCCGTAGCAAGGAACATGAAAACTGTCACCCATATCATCTTAGAACGCACAAACTATATTAAAGACTAAATTACTTTACACGCTAACCTATAAAATTTTTATCACCTACAGAACTTTTTGAACCTAAGACCCAATTTCACCAACCTATGTTTGTTAAATCCTAACGAGGCATAACTTAACGGAGCTTAGAAAATTAAACAGACTGTTAAGTGAACAACGAATGAACAACTATCAATTCGTTCATTCTTGTTATAAGGCGACGAAATTGCAATGTACAAGATTAATACTACATGTTTGCTGCAATGTGTCACTATCTTCCATAGTAGTATAGTTGTAGATAATGCGACCAAATTAAAATATCACTGATCGCATACATTTGTTACGCTATAATAGTACTTCTTAATTTACCAGGTTAATAATTATTATCTGTCAAAGCTGAAAACATGAATAATAATACAAACTTTTATTTACATATTTCGGTTTGGTAATTTTGATACAAGTTAATATATTTGCAATGTCAAGGAAAATCCGAAGGCTGAATTTTTGGCAAAGTGAAAATAAATAATTATTCATAACTATGAAAATAATTAATAATAAGGACGTAGCGCGGAAGCATGGCGGAAAGACTCAAAAGTCAAAACAGATTCTTTTATTGTTATTACATATTATTGTCTTTGAAAGTTGTTATTTTGACTCATATAACAGCATGTTAAATATTAAACGGACCTCCATAGCAGGAATTAAATTTAACACCGTGTTAGGCGATTTGACATGACATTAGCGTATGGTGGAACGCTCGATAGCTCTAACAGGCCGTTAACTGATTTAACAAGCCATTATTTATTTAACATTGCTTGATGAAACTGGGTCTAAAGCTCTTTTTTAAAATCTAATAATCTTTTCAGGTTTTTTTAATTAAACTTAGGGGCCGTCCAGGCCCTGTAGACAAGTGGCAAGCGATTATCGTAAACGCCAACAAAATGTATGGGATTTGACATTAGTATTCGCTAGCGAAACGATGACTTATATCAAATCGGATACATTTTGTTAGCGTTAACGATAATCGCTTGCCACTTGTCTAGTAGGGCAGGTATTGTAATATCATACTTAATATGCAAAAAAAAAAACCTGAAATATCTTAAAAATTTAGTCTGTGCCAATTGCCATGCATAAAGGTTTTAAAATATTCCATAGTAAATATTTATATGACACCCTCGGGCGCTATGGTGCGATGCGGATGACCCATACTCCATAGTGGTTAAACACACTAGGCCGAAAAAACGCAGCCGAAGTTCGGCATGGTTACGCGTGCAATGTATTTCAAATTACTGATGACACACCATGGTGAAATTACGTCGCGTTATATTGTATGCGTAGCGCATACCAAGCGTAATCATGCCGAACTTCAGCCGCGTTTTTTTCGGCCTAGTGTGTTTAGACACGTAGACGTTAAAAGACAGCAGTGGAGGTTGCTGCCAGTCTATCGGAAGGTTAATTGAGCTTTAAGTCAGGTGACCGATTGTCAATCGCACTTAGGGCCAGGCCACAACACTACGTTGCGGCGTCGCATCGTAAAAATCTACGACGTCGCAGAACGCATCGTGGAAATTATCGATGAGTCAGCGACATTTCCGATGAAATTTTTGCGTTGCAACAACGCATCGAATTTCTGTGCGATGTTGTTTTTACGATACGACGCCGCAACGCAGTGGCAGCACACGGACACAAATATTTGACCGCGAATATAGCCTTGCGGTATTAAAAAGCTTTTTATTTCATTACTACGAGTGGAGTTATAAAGGCTTTATTAATATAGAAAACTATCTGATAGAAACATATGTGTGGCACTCGGGGAATGCCTCGGTAGAGCTATATTATACGCATAGCATTTTTATTAACTTATACTGCGTCGTTTTAAATCTGTTAATTAAGGTTGTTAATTGTTATGGTAAACATTCTTTGTTCATTCGCTGGCTTTTCGGAAACTTAGAAATATATTGTGTCATAATATTATTGTTAAAGGAAAATACACAAAAAAGGAAGCTTCCTAAGAGCCTCACACTGACAAGCGGGCGATTGCGCGGCGCCCATACATACATTTAATGCTTACTTACTTACTGCGGCCCAGCGACCCAAATTGAGTCTTGGCCTCGCACAGGTTCGGACAAGTGCCGTGTGCTTGTGCCAGAAGCTAAGACTCATACATTTAGTGAGCGCTGGAAATTCGCCACATTCACCTGGTTCAAACCGCTTTCGATCTTATAGCAACCGTTCCGTCCATAAACCGCAAGTGAAATCAGGCTTTTTTTGATCAGGCAAATCCAGGCAATCAAAGCCTGGAATATCATAAAACACCGAATAATATAGTCACCAGCTATCTGGTTGAGGCGGCGCAGCGCGCGGCACATTGGCGTGCGCACCCGCAGCGTGCGGCCGCGCGCGCGCACCGCCATGCTGCCGCAGCGCACCATCTCGCCGAGCCGCGCGCACGTCTTCTCGTTCACGGACGCCAGCTTGCGCCGCAGCTCGCCGTAGTTAATCAGCGCGTACAGCTCCTGCGCCACCTTCTTCACGTCTGAAATAATGCTTACTTTACTTTCTCGACTTTCGACTTTATAACTTTTTTACAGACAATCTGAGCTATGTATGTTTGCAATATACTAATAGAAAATAATAAAAAAGTGGTGAGAAGCAAACGAGGCAAGGCTATCTATATTATTAACTTACTTTCGTCGAACCGCACGTGCTTGGACAGCTTGTGCCACGTCCTGTAGTAAAAATGGCTGACCTGGGTCTTCGTTTTCAAATTGCTATCTGGCATCCCTTTCTTTTTCATTTTTGCGCAAATCGAGGCGGTTATCGCGTCAAAGTCTTTCCCGTACTCGTTGAGAGCCTCGAAGAAGTAGCTCTTCTCCTCGGCGGACCAGAGCGCCTTGGGCATCCTCTGCTTCACGGTCGGAAATTTCAAGGGATCGTCGATTTTCGTCGGCGTCTCGCATTCAATTTTGTCGCCCACCGCGTCTAAAAGCAATACTAGATTAAAACAAACAAATACAAAAATTTTGAATCTGTTTAAAAATACAGAAAGGTGACTTATTTTATACTTATAAATGGGACTTTACATTTGAACATACCCCGCTTGTCCGCCGCAGGCTCGAGCATGAGTTTTTTGATGACGCGCGCGCTGGTGCGCTGCTGCTGCTGCGTCGTGAGCGAGCCCAGCAGCTCCGTGCGCTCCTCCTCTGCCGCCCCATTCGCACCACCCCCACCGCCCGCCCCGCCCGCCCCCACCGGCGACATCGTTGGCTCTTTCGCTGCCACCTACGAGAAAAGGAAAATAACCAAAAACTATTAGTTACATAAAAAGTCAAACTAACTGTTGTCTTTAAGCGAATTTCTTGGAACTTATGAATAACGCATGACGGATTCAGCGAGACGTCGAGACGACGCCGACGGGCGCTCGCAGCACGCACTCTACGTCAGCGTACGTGCGTCCACGCGGCGGCGGCGCGCGGTATAAACGCGGATATAAACACAACAGGTGTTGCGTGAGCGACATTTGCCAACCGTAAACAATGCGATCAACAGTTTAACATATCAAACAAGGATATTTTGATATATAAAAGTATTAATAAAAAACATAAAAATCAATAAGAGCATATTTTTTGGCAGAGATAAGGAATTCATCCAAAGATGGAGCTGTTTTAAAAATCTCTATGCCTCTAGTGTTTCTCAAAGCTTGAATTTAGTAATGAACTTTTGTTAGCGATGATAGCGTTGAGTATAGCAATATTGTTGTGTCTGTGTTTGGTGTGCAGCATCGCACAAGTATTACCGAAGGAAGCTCTCCTAAGCACAGTAAGTCAACTAGTTATAATCTTATCTTATACTTTTATTTTTTATATTATAAAGCTGTAGATTATCTGAAAACGCTAATCTCACGAACTACTGGCCCGATTTTCATATTGGCGCCGGATGTAGTGTATCACGGGGAAGGACATCGGTTTCTTTTTTTATGGGTAAATGTACGGTTCTCGCGGGACTCCTCATTTACGCAGGCGGAGCTGCGTCATGCGTGGAATGTAATAACACTTTACACATATTTTGCCAGCAGACTGGCGAACTTATCTCCTTAGAATTGTTAAAATATATCTCTTTGTGTAACAATTTGAAATCACTATTGCTGCAATTGTGATTTCAACTAATCCAGGGAAACAACCAGTGCCGTAAACAGTCTTTTTTGCGCCCTATAATACTACATTAATAATCATTACATTTTGACATTTTCCTGTAACTCATAAGTTAAGTCAGAGCTACTATAGGTAGTAACAGGTAGGTGTAGGTAGTTAGGTAGACACCGAAATACCGGTTGTTAATAGCTCCTGCATTAGCTATCATGGCTTACGACTTATTTTACCATCAACTTATATTGCTATTAGATTTTACTAGGGTTGGCACTCAGTAGTATTTCTATTTTTTATACCTTGAAGGTATAAGACAATTATTATAATTCATAAAGGTTAAATACCTTCACTAACTTCTGTCATCCGTCAACCCAAGTTGTTTGAAATTAAATAAACAGACGAACATAATTATAAACTCGGACTCCTAAAGGGACAACTACATAATATTTACAACCATCTACTCCAATGATACCTATCATCTACAATCGAAGTGTAGACTGTAGAGTGTAGAGTATAAGAGAGGATATTGCCCACCGAAATTAATCTCTCTAAAAAAATCTGATTAAAAAATAACAATTCGCGTAAGTATAGTAGAATTAACAAACACCTTTATACTGTTTATTTTGTGTACTTAATGCATGAAAATTACTCCTTCAAAACATAAGTAAATAAACTTATTTTTAAAACTCGTTACACAAGATAAATTATATTAATAATTATATTTTACTCTTTAAATCAAATAATATTATTATGCAATTAAACAAAAAATAATCGCTTCGCACATGAACACGGAAATATTTAAAATAATTGCATATAATAATTTATTCTCCATATTTGGATTTTTTAAACGCGTGCTAAACAAACAGCATGAAAGAAAATAAATCAATTCGTATTACACCCACTTAAGTACATACATATTACATAATATTTTTGAAGATATTCTTTAAAATGTTGAACAGAAATAATTGTCCAGTCATAATATATGGGACAGTTAGCTGTATCTATCTTAATCTAAGCATGTTGGATTCAATCTTTGTGATACCTACATAGCAGTTATGTAATAGATGTAAGAATAAATATAATAAGTAATAAAATTTATAAGATAATAACGTAGACGCTGCAGAATACAGCGAAGAATAGAGACACGCGGAAGGAGGCTGGGAAGGCCTTTGCCCAGCAGTGGGACAAATAAACGGACGTTAATAATAATAACGTACACGTGACAGCCCTGCGAGCTGCAGTAGCTGCAATGAATAAGGATTTATAGGAGATGCTCATTATGACCACATAATGAGACATCGCCTCTATAATTCCCATGCATTAGTTGAAAACTTGGTCTGTGACGTCTGATAGAAGTGCACATACTTATTTTTGCAGGCTGAAGGCACGTGGTTAAAGATGGCCAAGTGCGAGTTGAACTCGTGCACGAAGGGTTCCGTACCTTTATAGAACAAAAATAGCCAAAAAATTGTGTTTTCGTATGGGAGCCCCCCTTAATTATTAAATTAATTTTAATTTTACAATTATTTAAGTACAAATAAAACTGAGTATTTTATGAACATTTCAAGTACGTATAGCCTGTCAAGAAAGTGAAGAAAAAAAAAGTGGAATATCGTAGTGTTATCCCTTTCAAATCAATCATGAAACAAGGGATGACACTACGATGTTGCCTATTTTTAATTTCTTCACTTTCTTGACATACTATACCTGTTGCCATTATTGATATAAAGCAAAAAATAGAAAAAAATCACGTTTATTGTATGGAAACATCCGTTAAGTATTTAAATTATTTTGCGTATTTGTTGTTATAGCGGCAACAGATATATACAAACTGTAAAAAATCAAAAATCTAGCTATAGCGGTTCTTGAGATACAGCCTGGAGATAGACAGACATCGAAGTCTTAGTAATAGGATCCCGTTTTCTCCCTTTTGGTACGGAACCCTAATATTTCACACATAATGCTGTAACAAAAGTTAAGTCCCAAAATATAGGTGTCTGCACAGTACACACTGAAAGCAAGGCAATGAGATTGCCCATTCTTCATTTTCTCCATATACATTCTCTACCCAAGTCGTGGTAGGGCATCGTACATCGAAAATCACAATTATTTTAATGGAAGTTTTTATTTTTAGGGTTCCGTACCCAAAGGGTAAAAACGGGACCCTATTACTTGCTAAGACTTCATTGTCTGTCCGTCTGACTGTCTCCAGGCACTTTTACAGATTATGTATACCTGTTGCCGTTATAACAACAAATACTGAAAACAAAATAAAATTAATATTGAAAGTGGGGCTCCCATACAACAAACGTGATTTTTTTGGCTTTTTAGTTTTTTTGCTTGATATCAATAATGATAATAGATAAGCAGTTGAAATTTTCACAGAATCTTCAACTATCAATTTACTTTAATAATAAATAATAAAATTGAATAAAAATTTTATGGGGGCTCCCATACAAAAACACAATTTTTGGCCAATTTCTCTAAAACGGTACGGAACCCTTCGTGCGCGAGTCCGACTCGCACTTGGCCGATTATTACACGTTAGTACAACAATATTTTATATCAGAAATTATAGCCTTTTAATGTGCAAAGCGACAAGAGCATTGTCATCTGCGCTGCCGTAATAAATACATAATAATTTTCATTGTTCATGCCGATGATGCCGATCGACTAGGAAATACCAAAACACTGACAGGAATGCAATTACCAATCTGAACGTCTACCATATGGACACATGGCATCAAGTTAATAAATGCTTTCTGCCATTTATCCTGGCATCTGGATCAAATTAACCAAAGCCTATAACGATGACGGAAAATGTTAAACATGTGCAAACGAGCACTTACCTACCTAAGTCTATCCTCTAGTCCCGATATTATGTAACTGCTATTAGTAACTAAGGCCGGTATAAATAGTCAGTACTCAAGATGCATCTCGGTCTCAAGACACGGTTCATGCTCTGTGATTGGTTGGCTATCAAAATTTGTATATGATATTGAATGTACCGTAACTTCTTGGTGGAAATTCATGTTTCACAGTAATAATATACACTTTTCATGCACTTTTTCCACTTTTATTAATAACAATTATGTTTTACACGACCGGTTTCGATAAAATCATCATCAGGTGATGATGATTTTATCGAAACCGGTCGTGTAAAACATAATTGTTATTAATAAAAGTGGAAAAAGTGCATGAAAAGTGTATATTATTACTGTATGAAAATTTGGACCAATCATAGAGTCGAACCGCGTCTTGAGACCGAGATGCATCTTGAGTACTGACTATTAATACCGGCCTAAATGACGCCCGCAATTCTTTGCGCCAAAATTCGTTTATCGCGCGGGAACCGTACATTTTACCGGGATAAAAAGTATACTATGTCTTTTCCGATACTCAAAGTATCGCCATATCCAGCAAACTCTGTTCAGCAGTTTAGGCGTGAAGATGTAACATACAGACAGACACACAGTCGCATTTATAATATTAGTATGGAAGTATGGATAATTTACCCTCAGGGTAGGGATAGTCTGGTACCCTTAGGGTGAAGCCAAACGAGCGTAATTTGAGGGTATTGAGTCGCAGAATTTCGGCTGGCAAAAAAAGTCGTTAGAGCAGGACCCGGCATTCTCGTCCGATTGTTTGAGTCTCAAAACGGTTTCGTAGTAGGCCTGAAGTTTCATACAAAAGTCCTGTTTGATTCACACGAGCGTAATTTTGTGAGACAATATTGTATGAAAAAATATTTACGCAACCGAAATTCTATGACTCACAACACAACTCACAAATTACGCTCGTTTGGCTTCACCCTTATCGTCTCCAGTCTCTACCATCGCAAGAAACTTTTTGATAAGCGCCCAGACGATGTTAGGCCTAAACTATTATTTAGGCGACGATTACGATTGCCATTGAATCTTCTAGAGTCTACTGTCTAGACTTATAATCTCATGGGTCATGGAGACTAGAATAGCACCCTCTTGCTAGAGATGCGCGCCGTCGGCCGAGCCAAGGACAATTTCAATACGGATTGTAAAAAATGCTATAAATATGAACAGATAAAGTTATGATAAAAACTCTATCATCCTTCACGGAGCACGACATCGTTGTTGTTGCAAACATTTAAACAAAGCGAATTAACATAAGGCGAGTACAAAAACCTAACTGTGACCATTAGTATGCCGATCGTCGCTATTAGCCCATCTGATAACAAGCGAGGCATAATAAATAAATAAATATGCTATAACAATATATTGCCCATCTGCAAGATAAGGGTATATTATGATACTTTATTTACTTACTGTCACATTAGAAAAATATTAGCCTTTTACGCAGATCATGTTTATTAAAGAATAAAAAATTAGAGAAAAAGCATGAATCCAAGGTACATATTGTATGTAACACATTTTGGATCAATCAATTTTGGCGAGGTTCATATGGAACAATGTCAAATATAACTGTTACAAACATTACACGTGCAAATGATGGCAAAATAAGCTCATGTTATTAAGGTGACGCCGCGTTAAAGTAATAGAAAACAAGAAATGGAACAGCAAGAAATGGAAAGGGCGTAAGCGACAAAATGGTTTTTGTTGCGTAATTTAAAACCATAAACATATTTCATATAAGCTATGGGCAAATTATAGTGTATGCTTGAACTAATCTATGTACAAATTTTGGAAGCTTAAATCACTCAGTTGGCAAAATTAGCATCCCTGTTTTTATAGAGGTCTTTTTGATTAATTATTCTGTGTTATAAAAAATAACCAATCGTGTTATGCTATATTATGGTAATTCAAGGATAAAGACATGATTAATTATAATCTAAACTTTTAATTGCGTTATAGAAATAAATAAATGCGAAATATTTATGGCATAATTTTTTTCTCTCTTCTGTGACTTGCTGATGATTAAGCATGGTTTATCCTTATCACATCATTCATTTCTAGTTTAGGCCATCTTTAAAAAATAAGATTTTCTAACTTCAAAATTATCCGTAGCCGGAATTGGTGGCAGCGGCGGGATACCCGGTAGAAAGACATCGGGTCACCACAGACGATGGCTACATCCTGCAGGCTCACCGGATACCGGCTGGCAAGAGAGCCGCTAGGAAGAGCAGCCTGGACTCCCCCAAGATGAAGAAGGCTATACTAATCGGCCACGGACTTCTGGGCAGCAGCGGGGACTTCGTTATTATGGGACCAGAAAGGAGTTTGGGTAAGGCTTGAAACTATTTGGTGATTACGAGCTAAATGCTCGAAAATTATTGTGCATCAAAATGAGATATTTTAGACTTGGCTAATACAGTAGAGCTAAAAAAATGTGCATTATTTTCTAGCTTATCTCCTGGCAGACGCGGGCTACGATGTATGGCTGGCGAACTTCAGAGGTACGGTGTATTCCTCGCACGAGAACTACACGAAAAACGATTGTAGATTCTGGGAGTTCAGGTGAGAAACGAAAACCTACGTCATTATACCTGCAAGTGAGGGTTTGGGACGCCATACGGTCACCTTACTTACGACAATAAGTCTCATATTATTATAAGTATTTAATATTCCTATAACAGGTTCTTGCAATCTTTTGTCTTAACGATTTAGTGGGTTTTGTTGTTCCACGGGTTAGCTCATCTAAGCCTAAAAATCTTTGGTTGCAGTTTCCACGAGCACGGGAAGTACGACCTTCCGGCCACCATCGACAAGGTGTTGGAGGTGACGGGGCTGCCGGAGATCCTGTACATCGGCTACTCCATGGGCACCACCACTTTCTTTACAATGATGTCTCAGCGGCCGGAGTACAATGAGAAGCTCATTGCCTTCTTCGCTTTAGCCCCCGCCGTCTACTTGGACAGCATCAAAGGTCTAGCGAGCGTTCTGCTGAAAACTGTGGACTTCCCTGTAAGTATTGCTTCGGAACGTGATTGAAAGTCGGGAGAGTTCGACATATTTCGCTTAACGACGCGACGAAAAAATTCGAGCTCAACCTGTGCGCATCGGATTGATCTGCCATATGATTGCAGCATTGGTGCAAGATACGCGAAAGTTATCTCGCCCATTGCCCAATGTCGCTTCTTCGGGCTTGTAATGCTACCTTTTGACTTATATTTGACTACACTCCTATTGTTACAGGGTACAGCGCGGAACCAGGGCATGATCTCGTTCAGCGTCAAGCGCGACCTACTGGACATGGCCACCAACTTGTGCAGCGCGCGGGAGGCTCAAAACGACATCTGCATGCAGCTCATTTACGCCGTCGTCGGCGCCGACTACGAACAGTATGATCCGGTATGCTTGTGTGACCATTCACTTATTATGTTACGTGTACGGTGTAAAATGTTAGTATCTATCGATCGATCTACCAATTAGACCTGATAACTTGTCTACCAATAGCGTGTCGCCCCGATGATTGCGACTGACCATAGAAATTTGTAAATCAAACATTTTTTTCAGTTTTCGAAGGTAGGAAATGTTAGTGAGGCTCAGAGATGCGGAGATTCTGATCATTGTCTACTGACTCACTGTGTAGATATGGCCACCTGATCGAAAATCGAACATGTACAAAATGTAAAAGCATCGGCATACGGCATAAATTAAAATGGAAGACTTATAATTTTCCCAAACCCTCTATAAAGTTGAAAGTGGCCTATATCTAAGAAATATTATTAAGTACTTATTATTAGAGTCTGTAACATTTTTTTTCTGTCTTATCTTGGTATAACATAATATTATATGTAATATAACAATAACTTATTTCAGGAGATGACACCAGTCATTATAGCGAGAGCACAGCCTGCGTCTTGGAGGCAATTTGAGCATTTCGGGAAGATTGCAATTACAGGTTAGCTCATCAAACATTGCTAAAGTTCACAATTATATATTAATTATTATAATATTTTCTTTCACAATAGAAATATGTTTTACATAATATTTTGGTTTCTTTATAGGTGTGTTTACATCATGGGAAGATGGTTTATGGGGTGCAGTCAAACCATACAACTTTTCCAAAATAGACATTCCAGTATCCATTTTGTATGGAGAAAATGACATGCTGACTCATAAATCGGTAATTAATAAATTATTATATGCATAACATTTTATATGCCAACTTTATTTAAGCTGTAATAGCTATTATTAAATGATTTTACTACTTATTTATTATATTGTAGATTAAATTAAACTTGCCATTTAATTGATAAGTCTTATGAAACTCAAACTCAATTTTTTTTATTCAGAATAAATTTTTGCAAATGTTCTCTGAAAGTCTACATGATGCCTACCACCGGTTTTTCACCAGAAGATTTTCTATTTTCTTAAAGTAAATAAGTAATCATAAATTGGGAATTTATTATTGGTAATTTAATAAGCAGCTGTGTTTTTTATTTTCAGGGTGTTAAAAAATTAGCCCGAGAGCTGCGTGAAATTGGTGTACTGGAAGAGATGAAGCCAGCCTGCAAATGGCCAAAGTTCAATCACTTAGACTTTACTTTTGCCAAAGATGTTGGAAATATTTTTAACAAGCCCTTTATTGATAAGGTACATTATGTGTATAATAAATATAGTAAAACATGACAATGTGTTTAATTGTTTACTCCAATAATTGTTATATATTTCAAACTACATGTTTGTAAACCTCAGTCACTATAAGAGTGATATTACTTTTTGAGCCAGGATCTTAGATACTTCCATATAAAAACCTAGCTCCAAAAAAGACAATAATAAATGCATCATAAGCATTGGTGTAGCTAGGTAACCAATGGCCCTGGGGCAACTTAAAAATTGGGGCCCCACTGCTATATTGTAAACTGATTAGGTTTTATTTAATAAAAATATGAAATATACAAATACTTTAAAAGTGCTTAGCCAAGATGGCTGCATAAAAGCCCAGAAACACAGACCAGTCAAGTTAGAAAAAACTTCCCGTTTTGCCAAAAATCATGAAAAACTGGAGTATTCTTTTACTTCCATATCAATTGGCTGTCCAATTTCTCTCAACTGAGTTATCATGATTAAAGTGAGGTTGTAACCTGTCATATTGATTTTGAAAATGGGAGAAATTTCCAAAAGTTCAGTTCAATCGAGATTTCTGGTGAGGATTTGAGCCTGAGCTTTAGGGCCCCGGGGCACTGCCCCGCCTAGCCCTTTAGTAGCTACGGCGTTGATCATAAGACAAATGTGTATACTCAGTCTTATGATAAAAGGTGTACAAGAAAGATGTTGACTATGTCCTAAAGATACTGCTACTATGAGACAGAATGTTTTTACAATTCCTACAGGAAAATACAATTTTCTTAGTACACAAAACTGGATTGGGATACTGAATTATAAATTCAAACTGATTTTAGTCAGTTCATTGGACTATCTACCACTTGACATGATTCAGATTTGTACTGGTTGGCATTTCTAAGTACCTATAGGCAAAGGACATAATTTTATTACTATGGGTACATAATTAATGTGACTTACTTTACTTAATCCAGGCTTGGTTGCAGCAGTAACTTTAGGGTTTTGAACGCTTTGTACAGTGGGAGGCAATTTTGCTTCAGGTGGGTTAACTCGAACATCTAAAACCAAAAAATATAAGTTATATAAAAGTACGTCTCTGTAAGTTTATTGATAATAATTGATGATACATTACTCATACATGTATTATCATATCAAGCATTTCGATTTGTGTTTTACCAAGCATTTAAAGGAAAAAAGATCCACGACCATAGCATTTGTGTTACGTGTTCATATAAGTTAAACATACCTTTGTTAGGCATTGGGAAATTTCTCTAAATGTATTTCCGGGACCCGTTAACCACCTAATCATAGATACATTGAAACAGGCCTGTTGAACGTTGATGATAATGAAAACTAAAACAAACTGCAAATTAATGCAAATTCAGATTTGCGGAGCTCAAGTTTCGTTTATTTTCGAACTATTTGTCAGCTGTCAAAATTCAAAAACGTCAGAAACATAGCGTTTATTTTTAATCAGCTTTGTCCACACCGTGCCTTTTTCTGTTCGTCAAGGGCATGCGTTATAACTTATAGCGCAACTTCAACAGCGAACGTGAGGCATGCCCGCGACGCATGCCCTCTGACCGTATCCAAAACTTCAAAAATTACAATATTGGCGTTGCGTTCCTTGACGCATTCAATTATTGAATGCATCAATATGAAAGTTGAGGATGAAAATTGAAGATGAAAGTGTGGACATAGCTATTGGGCGTTACAGCCAGCCATGAGCCAGCTTTTGCGGTTTACCATGAAGGGGAAACCATTGACATAACATAATATATAGTAATTATTATATAATATAATATAACGAGGTCTCTGTAAATTGTAATCTTTAGTCTGAAGGCTGAAGCTGAATGGTAGGAGTATCAGTTTTCTGTGAGCTGAACTCTAAGGAAGGAACATGGATTAGCTTTGTCCACACTGTGCCTTTTTTGTTCATGAAGGGCATGCGTTATAGCGCAGTCAAGTGAGTCAACATCGTACGTGTCACGTGTGCATGCCTGCGACGCTATGACACTTTCCTTTCCAACGCGGGTGGATTTTGACGCATTCAATTATTGAATATGCCAAACGAAAGTTGAATAAAAAGATATGATGACGAAAATTGAAGATGAAATTGCTTAGTGTGGACATAGCTATTGTGATTTGTGGCTGTATACCTATTGACTTTAGCATCTAAATGCCAGGTAAAAAAATTAAAGTGTCAACTATCCAGAATGTCATTTGACAATGTGTCACTGTCAATGTCATTTCAGATTTTCGGTCAAAAAATGCCAACAGCGTATCGCTAAATAAATTAATTGAAATTCTAATTTTATTAATTTTATATTATAGAATAGTATGTTTAAATTTTAGTATAAATACATTTCAATCAACGATTGTACTGCTTGTTCCAAATAAAGCAAAATGGATCTCCACCGGCCGGTTGAAGGAAACAAGGTAGGCGTGAGGAATTTTTAATGATATTATGATATTTATGAAAATTACGTTATAATATTATAATTTAAGAAGCATACTATGGCTTTACATGTGTATTAAAATCAATAGTTATTGGTATTCATGTATTCAGAAGACAGAACATTTTCGACTTTCGAGGACAGTCTTGGTCCACTCAAGCTGTTGAAGATCAGAGAGATCAAATTAAAATAGGTGCATAACTCTACATATTAATTTATTTCAGACCTATGAGGAGATGTCACCTGAGGAAAAACTCAGGCAAGTATCTTCTCATCTTTTTATTCTTAATTATTATAGACTATAGTGCTTACTTAAATGTGTTTTGTAATAATATGTAAAGATTGTATTAATATAATTTCAGTAGTTTTTAAGCTAGTAATTTCTTTTATTTAGGTATGATCATCAGAAGATGCATGAGCTCCACCGTGGGCACGAGTCCATGCACACCACCATGGTGCTGATCCTCATTGGCACTCTGATGATAGCTCAAATTATAGTCGTAGAGTGGAAAAAGCGTCATTACCGTTCCTATGCTGTGAGTAGAACTGTAATACCATATTCAATAAAATGTTCATGTACATGTTATAGTATCATGTGACTTTTTATTACTTTATATTATAAGTAATATCATAGAATATTATGATGTGTCACATCTAGTCTGATTTACAAAAAAACAAAATAGTAAGTATCTATTCTATCTATCTATTCTATATCTCTGTAGAAAAACACATTATGTTATCAAATTCTAATGAAGACTATGAACTTTTCAGCTATTTACAATGATAGCTATGTGGTCCATACCAGTGGCCATGAGTTTGAAGAACCACTGGTGGCGGTTTATCACCGTGTGGACCATCTTCACCCTCCTCACCGGTCTAGTCATTAGGAAGTGTACGCAGAAACCCATGTCGGTGACCACACCTAGGTTAGTTGTCTTAAAGAAGCCAAGACTCAGTAACTTAATATTATGGTTGTTACAATTTAGCTATTAAAACAGTGCACATAAAATTTTGTTATGACTCCTATCCGTTACATATTTTATATTAATTGTACTGAAAACTATTAAGTATATAATGGAGAGAAGATAAAATGAAAAAAAAAAAACAATTTTCAGAATCTTACTTGTACAATAAAATGTACAATGTATAACATTTTACATTACTTGTACAATAAAATGTTCAGCTTTTCAAGCCCTTTCATTTGATATAATATGTGTGGATGTGCTACAGCGTGATTACGGCTTCCATACAAAAATGACCCTTGTTCATTATTGAAATAGGCACAAATATTTTCAGATTAGTATACAAATGGTTCTACCTCATATACAAGGCGAGCTGTGTGATTGGTGTGTTTGGGTACATTGTTATGATGCTGACCTTCATCGGCATCAACACACTGTTCAATCACAAGCCGCAGCTGTGGATGGATGTTGGCCTGCTGTCGCTGTTCTATGGCCTGTACTTTGGAGTACTGGGCCGAGATGTGGCAGAGTATTGTTCTGATAAGATGGCCTCTTCCATAGGGGTAAGAATACATTGAAATACCTAAAAGTTCTAATGAGTACAAAATAAGAAATAAAAAAATATAAAAATTTCTTTAACTACAAAATTTTATCACCAATCCTAAGTAAATGTATTAAGATAACAATCACCAATACAATAATTTGTTGATGCAGATAACAATCAGAAACAATTTCCCGTTACTAATAAAAATATTTTAATACCTAAATGGATTCTCTATACAACGTTTTGTCCTTTTGTCCTTGCACTTTTTTCAATGTACAGACATGGACGAATCATGTAAAGTATACAATGTTTTGTACTTATGTCTTTCAACTGACAAAATGTTACTGACACAGAAAAAAATATAAGCTATACATACAATGTTTTGCAGCTTTTGAATATTTTTATAAGTACAGGGATATAACTATAGTATAGCTGTCTCACTCCAACACTTTTGTGTTACAGTACTATACGCAGGAGGGCATGCCGACGCGGCAGCTGGAGAGCGACGTGTGCGCGGTCTGCGGTAATCGCCTGCTTGTTCCCATCGACCAGGAGGGCGTTATAGGTAAAAACTTTTGTAATAAATATTAATTACCAAGCAATTATAGCTGTTCCCAGCGACAATGTACGCCCATAATAGATTCGCGCCGGAATCATGCATTTTTCGTTTTGAAAATAAGAATGTTCCGTTTTTTACTTTGTACAACACTTGGTTCAGCCGTTTGCGCATGATGCCGACCAAGGAAACCAGGAATAAAGGTTTGTATATTATAAAGACAGCACTATCATCCTTATAAATTGTCTCTGTGCCTTTATACAGGGTGCAATTTAACCGTCCTGCCAAATTTGGCAATTTGGCATCCTTGTTAAAAATAAAAATACACGTATTTCTTCTTTTATAATCACTCAGTACTAAAATTTTGAGAAATAGCCTCCGAATGTTATCCTACCAAACACCACAAAATATGGACACATGCGCGGCCCGGCCCCGCCCCGCCCTTCCATTGACATTCTTGTTATTATAAGTTGCAAATTTTCCCTTCGTACTTTGACGGGCTTAGGACCGTCAAAATGTAAAGGACGTAGACAGGTATGTTTAGAATAAAATTAATTGATACACATCAAAAGAATGGAAAATTACAACTTTTTAATTACGAATAATAAGCACTTTAGAAATTTATAATAAATCTAAACTACATCCTTTGCTTTAGGCGTATTTAAAAAATTCAATCAAATTATGTACATAGTACAACTACCGTAATTAAAAATTAAAACCATCCACCTCTAAATCTTATTTACTTCCATCTTGTCTACACTTAACATAGTTCAAACTGCAATCCGTTTTGCTCTAAGCAGAGTCTAGCGCGTTTTGCACATTGTCTTTAAGACTTTAAAAGTTTGTTAAGCACAACTTTTAATCTCGTCAGATTCAGATTCAGATTCAGGGTACAGCTGCTGCATTCGAGAATCATCAATCAGCTGTTACGAAGACGAGGAAGGCTTTTTTGCTCGTACAGTCTCTGGGTTCCGCGTAAACTTTCGCCACTCAAAATGTAGCACCTCCACATATTTTGATAACACTCGATCGTGGTTAGGATACATTATCACAGACACTAATTAAAGCGCGGGGGCCCAGGGGCCGTGACAAACAAAATAATTACGTGTTAACTATACAACTATGCACGTGGTAATAAACGGCCCCCGGCGGCCGGCGACCGGCCCGCCTCCCGCCTCCCGCCTCCCACCCCGCGCGTCACCCCCGCTTTACCCTTACGCATAACCGGTCTTCCGAGTTTCGACTTGATTGGTGCGGCGCGCCACGCGACACTATGGCGCGACGGACTATCGTTAATCGTAATTATTTTGAACTTATGAAGTGACCATTGTGCACCGATTTTTTTTGGGATAAAATATGTTATTGTAAAAAAAATAACACCCTATTTTATATGGTTTAATGGAGTCACCTAGTGATACCTAAGCTAAGCCCCAAAAAAAATTTGGCAGGTAGGTTTAATTGCACTCTGTATAAAGCGAAATTATCATCAAATTTCGCGCTCATAATATTGTTAATTGTTACGCAAATCATCACTCTTCTGCATGGTAAAATTCTGTGGAGAAATAGACTCCTTGTTATGTGGTGCTAAAATCTTGCTTAAAAAATAACGACAGAGCTATCACTTTCCAGAAAATACGTATAAACTGACGTGCGGCCACGTGTTCCACGAGTTCTGCATCAGGGGCTGGTGCATCGTGGGCAAGAAGCAGACCTGCCCCTACTGCAAAGAGAAGGTGGACCTCAAACGCATGTTCACCAACCCGTATCCTTTATATTTTCTCTAGTGGATGAGACTTTTGGGTCTCTTCAACATACATTTTATATACATTTTAATAAACAGAAAGAAAAATCAATGGGACATAGGTGCTGTGCTAGTTATCGTAATTGAAATGGTTTAGCTATATGTGTAGACTAAAGTGTAGAGATTATGTAATAAGGTCGTGTAAAGAAATTGTGCATAATGTCAAAACCTTGACTAAGTTTTTATAATCTCGATACGCCCGTTTCGTCTGCTTTTGACATTATATAAAATCTGCACGAATGGGCCGGCTCGACTGGAGAAATACCACGGGCTCACAGAAAACCGGCGTGAAACAGCGCTTGTGCTGTGTTTCGCCGAGTGAGTGAGTTTACCGGAGGCCCAATCCCCTACCCTTTTCCCTTCCCTACCCTCTCCTATTCCTTCCCTACCCTCCCCTATTCCCTTCCCTACCCTCCCCTATTCCCTTCCCTACCCTCACCTATTACCCTATTCCCTTTTAAAATGCCGGCAACGCACCTGCAGCTCTTCTGATGCTGCGAGTGTCCATGGGCGACGGAAGTTGCTTTCCATCAGGTGACCCGTTTGCTCGTTTGCCCCCTTATTTCATTAAAAAAAAACTGTTTAGTTGGGAATTACGATAAATTGGTCTTACTATAATAGTTATTATTATTGATCTAGTTATATTATGACATGTCACATTATTCTGCACAATATAATTCCTGAGCTGGGTATCAGTTGGGACGGGCCCCACATCCTATATGGGCAGCTGCTGGACTGGATCCGCTGGCTGGTGGCCTGGCAGCCGCTCATCCTCTTCTTCGCTCAGGGCATCAACTGGCTGTTTGGTCTCGAGTGATCCTCACTGTATGACTTCACCAAATATACTAGTGTAAGTTCTTTCTCCGTTGTTCTCTGATGTCCGGGTGACTACATTTCGGCAAATAGCACTAACATGGATATTATGTATCTTTTGGCAAAGAAATATAAATTGTATTGTATTTAATTTATTTAATTTGTATATAATATAAAATAAATTGTATTGCAAGTTTTGTTTGCTGTTGTTTACATTTCTGTGAAATAATAGAGTGTATCTATGTTAGTGTCTTTCACTGCAGTTTACACTTGGTGTAGGTTTTTTAAATAGAAGTTATGTGGATTTAAAGTCAACTTTGGTTTAGCGCTAAACCAAGCATTCCTTATTTACCTAGTCACTTGACTTGTAATTTGTATGAAATTTAAAATATGAGCATAATTTTTTTAACTCTTTAAACCTTATTTTTTTACCTTGCCACAAATCTGGATTATGCATATTATTTACACCATTATTGTGTTTACTATTGTATTATGTTTTTATGGAATAATGTATGCATTGTCATTTATCGTTACTGTATTCTTAACACATGTACTGTGAATAATAGACTAAAGTACAAATGGCTGTATGCAATCAGTGACTTGCATTTTGATATTCATCGCTGGAGACACGATATGTGCCTTGTATTCCGTATTTTTTCTGACTTGATTGAATTTTTCTATAACTTGCTTCTCTCTTTTCATGCACACGAAAATATTGGTATCTTGTTTCTACAATCCACGCACACCTTATGTGAGCTAGATATTAATATTTTCGTGTGTGATGAGGATAAACAGGATAGATATTATATAGGCCGAATTTCTGTTTATCTGGCGATCAGACTATCAGAAATTCGACGAATATTTCAAGTCACAAGTTTAGTCTTTTTAGCGATGTTAGTTACGGCCGAAAAGGAAGATCTTCCGACCGAGCGAGATAGCATGCTCGGTCAGGCTGAAGCCCACTGACGTCATTTCAGACGTCGTATCTTGCCGCTCTCCGAAACTTCGATAGCGCGATGCAGGATTGTTAGGCGAATTGTGGGTACCGCCAAATCTTAAATTACGTAGCAAGTATTCACGCTATAAAGTCTTCATTCAATTTAATAATAAACTTAAATCTCGCTTTCGTTACTAGAATTATTTGACTTTATATAAGTAATTTAATTGAACTAAGCAATACTTCCTCGACGTCTGTGAGATGTATCAGAGAAGTTGATTCCTAGCCAGATGGGTGACCTACGTAGTAACGTAGTCTGGTGGCGTTACGTCAAACCCAGCCGACAGACCACAATCATAAAGTTAATATACCTAGCGGAATAGAGTAACAATCTCGAGCTGTCAAACGAAACCGAAATTGGTTTTCATCTGTGTGAAAAATATGTGTATGTATACACTTACACAAGCATGATTGAACATGAATTCTATGAGATTAAATTGTCAACGTGCGGCACGTGCCGACTGGACGTCAAAAAAAGAGTGCTGCTGTCACTTTTTACCAAGCAGTGTTACTGATTGAGACATCTCTCTTGCTCAGGCCTTTGTTTCTCTATTCCGCTAGGTTAACTTTATGACCACAATTAAAATTCAATTGACATGATCCGATCTTGATACGTGGGAGAGCCATGCTTCGGCACGAATGGGCCGGCTCGACCGGAGAAATACCACGTTCTCACGGAAAACCGGCGTGAAACAGCGCTTGCGCTGTGTTTCGCCGAGTGAGTGAGTTTACCGGAGGCCCAATCCCCTACCCTATTCCCTTCCCTACCCTCCCCTATTCCCTTCCCTTCCCATCCCTACCCTCCCCTATTACCCTATTCCCTCTTAAAAGGCCGGCAACGCACCTGCAGCTCTTCTGAAGCTGCGAGTGTCCATGGGTGACGGAAGTTGCTTTCCATCAGGTGACCCGTTTGCTCGTTTGCCCCCTTATTTCATAAAAAATAAAAAAATGACGTTGGTCTGTCAACTGCCTAGGAATCGATTTCCTCGATAGTACACAGTACAATGTACATAGTAGTGTAAGTGGAATGCGACTGTACAGTATTTTTACATTAGCGTGCCGTATGAGTTGTATCGTGTAGATATTTTGTAAGTGTACAATGTTAAATAAATTTAATTGAATATTTTTGTTCCCGCCTTGTTTTATTGATTACCTAAAGTGTCGTCTGATAGTAACTACTAACCATTGTGTAATAATAATAATATGATAATGTGAAGTGAAGAGTGATTGATAAGAAATTATTTTGAAACAGCCAATAGTAGCAAGTTCTTTACTTCATAAAATACTCTTTGCATTATTATTGCACCATCTATGAATTGCAATTTGCAATGCAATGCAATGTTAATATACCTAGCGGAATATTCCGCTAGGTATATTAACTTTATGATGAATTGGTGACTACGAAAAAATAAAACAAGACATCTAAACATCATTGTCATGTCTGTCAAATTGTCACCACTCGTTTTATTTACGCAGTAAAAGTGCAATAATAAAAGCTAAGAAAATAAGAATAATGTACACAAAGAAGAAGAAAATTCGCCAACACGACGCGGTGTTCGGTGCGCGGGAGGCGCGGCCGGCGCGCGGGTACTACTCCGAGCTGGTCGCGCAACACACGTCCGACCACAAGCACGCCGAGGTCTGCTCGCACAAGCGGACCAAGCTGCTGATGCAGGTACACTGAAATGTTATGGACAGCGGAGTATGTAGAGCAGGGGCTCCCAATCTCATTTTGTCTAATGCCTACTTTGAGAACAAATTATGTTGCAGCGCCCCCATTGTTGAATAAAATGCATCCAGATGAAATAAATCACCCCCCAAGCCTCTATACAACGCACCCATTTTTTTTTCAAGGGCCCCACCTTCTGCGCCCACAAGGGGGCGCACAGTGTGATAAAAACCTCGATTTTGTTTCACCGCGTTTTTCTTTCAAAATACTATAGTTGATAGCTATATAAACATTAGAGTAAAATTCCGAGATCGATATTCTTTGTAGTTATTTTTTTAAAGAGTGTCAAAGTTGGCGTTTTTCCGGGTCAAAAATTTGCATAAAAATTAATTAAAAAAAAACTAATCAAGTAACATTAATTTTGTATATACCAATTGAACAAGCACTTAATACTTTACTTTTTCTCCGAATTTGGTTAACCTACTGTGATCAAGTGGGCAGATATTTATTTATTTAGTAATTTTAGTTTTTTATTTTTTATTTCGCGATTAGATCGAATTAGAAAAAGTTTTAAGCATGAAATGATAGTGTGAGTAATCCTTTATCAATGTTATCAAAAATCACACTCTAATAACCTCTGTGTCAGAAGTAATATCCAATTCAATTTTTTTTTATAAAAATTCGGATTTTTTGTACCTAAGGTTGTCACTAAAGGTCTCTTGTTTGATTTATCCGGTTGATACGCAAATTCGCAATCGATATCCTATACAAAAAATATCAGGATCACGTTTAGGTAGGTCTAATAATAAAAAATCTAAAAAGTGAAAAAATATGACGTAAATTAATGATTTTATATGCTCAAACAGTATCTAATCAGTAATCACCTTCTGATGTAGTCGGGGAAAATAAAATGTCAACTTTAGTGACAACCCTAGGTATAAAAAATCCGAATTTTTATATAAAAAAAAATTGAATTGGATATTACTTCTGACACAGAGGTTATTAGAGTGTGATTTTTGATAACATTGATAAAGGATTACTCAAACTATCATTTCATGCTTAAAACTTTTTCTAATTCGATCTAATCGCGAAATAAAAAATAAAAAACTAAAATTACTAAATAAATAAATATCTGCCCACTTGATCACAGTAGGTTAACCAAATTCGGAGAAAAAGTCAAGTATTAAGTGCTTGTTTAATTGGTATAAACAAAATTAATGTTACTTGATTAGTTTTTTTTTAATTAATTTTTATGCAAATTTTTTACCCAGAAAAACGCCAACTTTGACACTCTTTAAAAAAATAACTACAAAGAATATCGATCTCGGAGTTTTACTCTAATGTTAATATAGCTATCAACTATAGTATTTTGAAAGAAAAACGTTGTGAAACAAAATCGAGGTTTTTATCACACTGTGGGGCGTTATCGCCCACTTTGGGAAAGACTGATGTAGAGTAACTATAGACCACACACATTCTAGATCGCTAGGCAAAAATGGCAGGGAGCTAGGCGTATGTGTACACAATCAACCAATAATGTTCAATAGCTATCAATAAAAAGTGACAGTCTGATTGCGATATGTCTGTTTGAAAACTGAAATAGTGCGTTCTGTGCGATGTCTGTCCAAAACCCTCGGCCCAAAGAGACATTTTACATTCCCTTAATTTTTGCCTATTACGAATTCATTGCTATGGCACTCAACGTCGAGATCGATGGTTCTGCTAAAAGCTCTCGACATGCCTGTAGTAATATAGGTTAGGGCCTGTCCACATCTCCACGTCACGATGTGCTCGACGTGGAACGGTGCGGTAACGTGGCACGGTAAGTTGACGAATGACGTGGCGTGCAAAACGTTAACGTAACGTACCTATAATCACAGAGTACTTTATTTTAAATAGGAACCTAAAATACACATCGCGATATAGCAGCAACATTGTACGTCGCCATGCCTTGTAAATACTTCACTACATCTAGGATGTGGACCGCACAATACGTATTCTGCTTTTTGCTATTGTTAAAAACGAAGAAAGAGATGAAAAAATGACGTGCGTTTTTACGTTACCTTGACGAAAATCTACACGTCACGTCAACGTGCCGCACTCTCACCGTTCCACGCTGACGACGTCGTGACGTGGAGATGTGGACAGGCCTTAATTCGTGCTCGTGAAAGGGAAATATTGGTTCAATGTACGTTGTAACCTCGTGGTTCAGGCGAAGACGGAGGCGCTGGCTCCGACGCTGGTGTCGTTGCCGCGGCCGCAGCGGCCCAAGCTGCTGCTGCCGCCGGGACGCTGGACCACCTACCGCGAGGACGACAGTGTTGTGAGTTGTACTCGACTAGTCTGTTATGTAGCACACAGCTACTAAGTATATGTACTATTGTATATGGAAAGGGATTTGAAAATTTTGGACCAGTTTTACCGCAATCTTGCTATGGAATGGTTGACGCACGATTCTGTTCATGGTAAAGTGAGAATAGTTATGAGCTCAAGTCCTCTGTTCCTCTCTTTATGTACCTATATAAGTCTAATTTATTAACAACTAGAATAGAACTAGAATATAATATTACTTACTTAAACTAAGAAAATCAGTATTTCAAAACATTTAAAAGTCGGTAATGGTTTTATAAATCGCCTGATGGTAAGCGATTGCGACCGCCCATAGGCACTCGCAACACCGCAGAAGTTACAAGTACCAGAGGCAAATCACAGTCTTCGAACGGTCGTAGTTGGTACGAAATCGTACTACAAAGAATTTGGACCGTTATCATACTAGCGGTTGGCGAACGGTTTCGGAGCGGAGCGGGCGCGTAGCGAATACGTCGCATCTCGCGAACGACGTCGTCGTCCGCGAGTGTGCGCGGCGGGTTCGTTGTACGTCCGCGACGTATTTTCTGCGTGCCCGTCCCGTCCCGAAGCCGCTTGCCAACCGCTAGTTTGATAAGGCCCTTAACGCCTCTAGTCCACCGACGCTTTCGCTTGCGACAGCGAAAACTGACAGTAAACTGTCAGTAGTAGGTATGGCAAAATTTCGCAAACGCTTTGTCTCGCTCTAACGCTAGTTGGAACGCTAGCGAAACACGTGAGGTTTAACGTCGATTTCGCAGTTTCTTGCGAACCAATACCGACAAGGACGCAACTAATTAATTGAAGCTAATGTTAGAACTTAGAGCGAGACAAAGCGTATGCGAAATTTTGCCAGACTACTGACAGTTTACTGTCAGTTTTCGCTGTCGCATGCGAAAGCGTCGGTGGACTAGAGGCGTAAGAGCGTGCTACAGTGACATTATTCCCTGGCAGCAATTCCCGTTCGAGACGTTCGTGCCGAAGCTGCAGCTGGTGAAGGTGGTGCTGCCGAAGGAGGTGCCGCGCCTCGTCAACATCGAGCGTCTCAGGAGGAAGTTCCTCGCCGCTAATTTTAAGGTTATTTACTTAGCTATACCTACATACCAATTACCATACAATGTCATAATTGGTAAAAACGTACTCGATAGTAAAATACGATTTAAATTTAAGTATCAATTAAATAAGTGAGTATTCAATATTCTATAAGCTACAGCAAAGCCACGTTCTTGATGTACTTCGGTAATCATCGTATAACAGAATTGAAAGCTATATCTAAATAACGCTGACTATTGACTGATGATGCAGTTGATAGCTAGCGTAAGCCTTTCTTTTTGAGACCATGAACGTGGTTATGTATCGGCTTAGAGCCAGTCCTCAATCCACACGGCACGTTGCGTCAGCGTCGCGTCGTCGCAGTGCTGCCGCTTGACGCATAGCCGGCCACGCGGGCCATCGCAGCATTATTACGAAGCAATCTTAACGTCAACACACCCTCCCGCTTCGTCTCGGGGGCTGCTGTCAATCATGTGTGTGTTGCGACTACGCAGGGCGCCGTCTGAGCTCCTATGGTTATTTGTATGTAAAACAACGCAACGGCAGCGCTGCGTCGGCGCAACGTTGACGCAACGCGCCGTGTGGACTGGCTCTTATGTGTGTAAGCTACGGTAACAGGTTACTACATAAATACTCAGTAACATAATATCACTGGTACGACGCAGAAGATACTCCGTCAGCTGGGCATCCAGCCGTACCAGCTGCTGCCGCCGGCAGAGTACCGCGCCGCGGATGACCAGCTCTACGCCCTCCGCAGCCCCTACCCTCGTCTCCACCTCCATATCTTCGATAATACTGACTTCGACTGCAGGTGCATAATGCTGGCTACTTTTTAATCATCTCAATTCTAAATTCTAAGGGTATAAAAAGCTTGTATCGGCTATGACATTTGGTTAAAGTTATTTTTATCAGAAAAACAAGAAAATAAGCGGTATAGTGTAAGCTGCGTATGTCTGTCCTCGAACTGTCCACAAATCATTTATTAAGCTGCTTCTGCAGCAAAAGACGCTTGCGGCAAATTCCTTTTGTTATAAAATCCTTATGAAACACAACTACAAGGTACAAAACACAGCCAGAGTTCACTTCCGATTCTTATCGGATCTGCTACAAGCGCTTGCAAGCCGAGGAATTAGGCATAACCTCAAATTTTACTTGCTTCGGCTTGTTAGGGTTTGACAAGCGCACAAACGCGGCATTACTATGACATGGTACTATCAGAGAAGTTGATTCCTAGGCAGATGGGGCACCTACGTAGTTTAGTCGCATTACGTGAAACCCAGCCAAAATTGACATGATCCGACCAAAATGACGTTGGTCTGTCAACTGCATAGGAATCAATTTCCTCGATGGTACATTGTGACACTTGACGAATACTCTCCATTTACCGAAGGATACCAGAGGAATGGCTGGGCCTGGGCGTGATCGAGGGGGAGCAGTACCCGTGCCCCGGCGTCGCCTTCCTGCCCCGGCTCAAGGAGAAGGCCGTGCCCGCCGGCGACGTCATACAGATACTGAACAACTTGTACGAGGTGAGTAGAAGGCTATGAAGGTGGTGTTTTACCTCTGGGCTCTGATTGTGCCTACTGCCTTTATACCAAGGTTATAGGGATAACTTTCAATCAACAGCAATCAATGCATAGCCTTAAACTATATAATAAACATGGTTCCGTATCGTTGATCGTTAGGTACTCGTTTGTCTTAGGTAATCTTTGCAAATTGCAACAAAATATTAAGATTTTTAACTGACTTCCAAAAAGGAGGAGGTTATATCTTCGTCTGTAGGTATATTTATTTTAAAGTATAAAAATGTTCTGAATTCAGTGGACGAACGTGGCGGTGTTCAGCTACTCGCAACAGACGGACCGCTGGCACGTCATGACGCTGGACGGCTCCAAGCGACGCTTCGAGTGAGTTCCATATACCTACTATCCTCAAGAACCTCGCTTCTTATATTTACACCACCTGCCCACTAACCAATAGGCAATACCAACCGAGAATCAAGGACAAGTGATAGCTAGTTAGGTATCAAGTTAGACCTGACATTTTCGCGTCTGTGTCATTAAATTTTAAAAATATATATTTGGCCGTGATTTGTTCCTCTAGCGCGGTCTCACTTTTATAAATAGCAGGGACATTATGTACAGGTTACCTCGATCATGGGAATCGAAGACACAATAGATTTTCAATTGTTATGCGACAGGTGCCGCCTGGGGATTGATGGGTTAACAATGTGCAATGCTCTTCACAGTATACCCCGGATTCGGCTGATGTTCAAGGCGGAGGACCCGGAGACGTTCGCGCGCCGCGTGCAGTTCGCCGTCCAGCTGCGAGACGAAGTCGAAAATAACTTGCGGTAGGTCGTGGGACGTGAATGTTGTAGATGCAGATTTCTTTCGCAGATAGGAGATTGTTGTGTCGCGTGACTACGACGCCACATGTGAAATACCTATCATTTATTCCACATATCGCATCACCAAGTACCAAGCATCTATATTTCAGGTGAGTAAAAAACGCAAGAACTTATCTCCACATTGGTATACACAAGCCACACAAGTACCTAGACCAAAGTTACAAGGCTTCCCTGACTTTGCTTTGTATCGTGTCATGGTTTTAGCTCTTTTCTTTGAACTACTGAGCCTGCAGTTTCTTGGCCAACTTTGCAAGTACTGTATTGGACTCTTGAGATTTTTTTTGTCACAGTGATTGTCAATTTGCAGGTTTTACCTGTACCTGGACTGCCTGCTGCTGGCCGGCCTGCCGCGCATGCCGCTGGCGCACATGCCGCGCATCCTGCAGCTGACGCTGGTGCACCGCCAGGCGCGCCAGGCGGATGAGGAGCACCTGCGGACCCTGCAAAATGAGGTTACTGTTAGGGTTCAATTATAACAGAAATCTATATAATATATGCTAAAGAAATTTCGAATTTCAGATCTTAAAGTTCCGGTCATGTAATATTTGAACCCATCCATCCGTCCTTTGCGTCATCATCATATTTTGCCGTCTCTGCCATCAACTTCAAAAGCTGCAATCGATAGCAGACATCAACTCGAGCAAATGATGATATATGCCTTGCAAGACCGCGACGGCATTATCATTATTACCCGACATTTGTTCAAAAGTTGCATCTGCCAAGTTGTGAGACAAGTTTTGGTACAACCTACCGCCTTCCGGATTACAAAATTGACATTTTGTTTTACAATAGGGCCATATGCTTTTATAAATCTGCTTCTATATAATTTAATCTATATTCTTTAGGTGGAGATCGTGTACCTCAAGACGGAGGGTAAGATGGGGATGATACACACGATGGTCCGCGACCGCGACGTGTACGACTTCATCAGACCCCCGACTAAGGAGTACGAACCTCCGGTGCCCGCTTTTGGTTTGTGTATTTAAACAACCCTTGCTGTATAATGGCTCAGAATATATAATTAGTACCTTACAGTACAGACGTTTCACTCCCGAGTTTAGGTATGATAAACGCAAGCGTCCGGTCACCGGACTAGTCTCAATAGGCTGGCACTTTTGTATTCTGTGGCTGAGCGACTCGCGCGCTCGCCGCCCGGCCGCCGCGCCGCCGCTCGCTTGACAGCCCTGGCAGATTGAAGCGAGACGGCAGCCAGTTATTGTACTATGAACGCTAAACGCAATGCAAAAGGTTGAAATTAGATTGTTTTGCAGAATAGTAGGTAAATATCTCGGCGATTTCGCGCCGTATGTATGGAAGTGAGACAGGCCTGATAATGGTCAATGTTGAAACTGTTGTTGTTCCATGTTTTACAGGGATTAAGGTTTTCCTAAGATTGTCGTGAAAATGACAATGAAAGAACTCAATATTTCTTTACTCCCGATAAAATTAATAAAAATGCATACTACACTGCGGTTTATTTGCTAATAGTGGCGCGCTGATGTCACAATATAACTGTAGCCATCTTGTTTACGTTGGCAGGAATAAAACCCACTATCTCTCTCGTAGCACACAGATATTGACAGCAGTATATCCCGTAGGTCGCTACCCGTGCAGCATGGAGGACTTCGCGGGCCGGCTGAAGCACAACCAGTGGTACTCGCTGTACGTGCTGCCCGAGTCCGTCGCAGCCATACACCTCGTCATCGAGGAGTGTCTTAAGGTGACGAACATATCCTTAAAAAAGCCATCTTAACGGTCGAGTCCACTACATGCTCAAATAATACATCGATCGTGGGAATCGCAGACACAATAGATTTGCAATTGTTCGGCGACAGCCGGGTGCCGCTTGGGGATTGATGGGTTAGATACACCATCATGAATACAAACGCCAGCTTAAGATGAGAATACAAACGCAACTTTAAAATTTTGAATCTCTTCTTTGCACATAGTATGAGATGTCTACTATACGCTCAGTTAACACCCATTTTTAAGGGCCAGACCCGTCACCTTGTTTGTACCGTGCAGGTGGAATCGATGTTGTTCTTCACGTCCAACTACGGGCGGAACGTCAGCCTGCAGGAGTTCGACACCATCCAGCAGCAGGCCACCACTACGGTCGGTCATTTGTATTATTTATATAACTAATTTTATTTTGCTGTAAAATTACAGAAACATTGCGTGCACTTATTGCCTGTAAAAAGTAGGTAGGGCAGAAAGACTTTGTAAAAAAATCTTAAAAAATGTCTATAAAGGTCAATGACAGCTATACATTAACAAAATCAATTTTACTAAAAGTATTCAGTAATCAATCGCTACAATATATTTTGTCTTATTTCAGACGCTGAAATACTTAAACATCACGTGGCTGAACTCGACTGCGCACGCGATCAAAATGTCGTTCAGAGACGTTGGCAAAGGGTTCGTATTGAGATTTATTGCATTTTTCTAAGCACCTATGCCAATATACTAGCACCTTATTTTTTTTTTTATTTCAGTTGGTTCAATATTTACGAGAAGAAATGGGAGTTCTATTGCATCAGCAAGCTGTGCAGGTTCATGCAGCTCGTCCGGTTCCGCATGCAGGTACTTTAAACAGTTTGATTAAATTAACCAGAGAAAGATAATATCAGAAAGGAGACACAAAAAATGCTCACTCCTCTGCTACGAATATCATTATTTAAATTGCTCTATCAAAATAATAATATAATGTCCTTTTACCAAGATAAGAAGAAAAATAAATATTTGATGTTCTTCAATTTTCATTTAGAAAATTTAGTTATTTCCTGCCTGTAAATGTCCTATTCTAGTACGCGCTGCGTCGCTGCGTGGAACAATCAATGCAGTTCCTGGTGGGCGTGTGCGAGGCGGCGTGCGCGTGCACGTACGGGTGCGGCGCGGCGTACGAGTGGGGCGGCGACCTCGTCTCCTCCCCCTTCCGCGCGCCCGCCACGCTCTTCTACTTCCACATCATGATGGCGCCCGACGGACCTTATTATACCACGCCGCCGGAGCAATTTGAGGTTATGACAAGCCGTCCGTATTATTAAAAAACTCTGCATGCAGAAGTTATAGTTTCATAGTTGTTTTGGCTTTGTCTATTGAACGACTTGTCTAACGCATCAGGCGAAAACAAAATATATTTTTACTTTTGTGAAAATCAACAATGAACGTTTGGTGTTATCAGATTGTTACCCAGCGGCTGTTCTGGGAGATGGTGTACCGGTCCCACTTCATCCCGCAAGTCCACCCCAAGATCATGACCAAGCTGGTGTTCGACACCGAGCTCTGTCTCACGTCTATTGGTAAGTGACGTAACGAAACATTTGGTGTTTTGTTTTATTGTCATATCACAGCTATAATAATTCATGGCCAAAGTTAAATGCTTAGCACACAAAAATATACCTGTAGGCTGTTGATATTATTTGTCTATGGCTTTTCTATGGTCCTTCTATGCTCGACATAAGTACAAACCAACATCTCTCAAAGTTAATTGTCGATTGAATATCATGTTCCGGTCTCTTTCGATCTTCAAACTAATGAAAGAGAAGGAATGATATTTATTTTGATGTATTGCCAGGTCTGATGGAACCGATAGTGGTGGAGTACCGGGAGCGGCTGCTGAGGGCGTTCCGTCAGGCGACAATACCGCTGCTCGCGTACATGCGACAGTTCGACTGCTACACACACATATACCTGCTGGATATTAAGGAATATGTTGAGTTGGTGGCTTTTTCATATTTTTGGTCGGTTTGCTCGAGAAATGATATTTTAACACTGATTTCTGTGTTAAAATATCACGCATTCTCTTATGCTAAGTACTCACATACGGTTTTATTCGATCGAGCAATCACGTCGAGCAAAACCCGCTGCTTGGGCTTTCGTCCACACATTCAGCATTACTCTATCGAGTAAGCTCGCCGTTCAGTATTCACCGAACCGTCAACCGTTCGAGCCAAAAGATGTCTCTTCAGCTATAATAAAAAAAATTCTGATGTTGACATTTTTTTTCGGTGACAAAAAGTCTTTTATAAATAAAATAAAAAGTGTGCTATTTGGAAAGTGCTGAACTGAAAATGTTATTTTAATGTTGCATTGTACCAATTTCATACCACAACGCAACATTCCAAGAAATTGTAATAAAGTTTCAGATATTTGTTTCTACCGTCCTTTAAATATAATAAATTAGATTGTTTTGTTAGTAATGAACTTAAAAACACAAATATTGTATATTCTTTTTTAATGTAATCTTAAAAGTTAATAGCTTGTGTGTTAATGACCTTTATGGTTTATTTGATGGTATTCGGTATTTTGTACGTTGGTAAGGTTAATCATTATCAATCATGTAGTTAACTTTTATTGACCTATTAGTTATGTATACATTGTTATTTATATATTTTAAACTAAGTATAAGGTTGTTGTTATCTCAATAAAATAAAAAAAAACTAAGGAGAAGGTCGACTCACGCCATTCAAAGTCACGTACATACGCTTGAGTAAAGCTCGACGGCTCGTGTCGAGTAAGTTCGATAGAAACATCGAGCCGGCTCGATGTGAGCCTTCGAGCTGTGAGTTTTGCGGTCCACACGGTGGTTTTGCTCGGTTTGGAGTAAACCTATCGAGTAAAACCGTATGTGAGTACTTAGCATTATAGATAGAGCGAAAGAAATAATATAATATATCAGAGGTTAACTTAAATGCGTACTGATGCAAGTTTTAAACCATGATTAGCAGTAGCCCAGGATAGTGTGTTTAAATATCATGTCTTCTCTCACAGGACATCATTAGATTTTAAAAGTGAGATCATGGGGACATCGATATTCTTCTGTAGTCCTGTTTTTTGTGTACTGTTACCGTTTTTAATATATAGCTCGTTTTGTATGTAGGAAGTACAGACAGGAGAAGCACTCGGCGTCTGAGATCCGCTCGGAGCTGCAGCGGCACAGCGACGCGCGGCAGGCCATAATACACCGCCTGCCGCACTTCATCAACATCGGACCCTTCACCGTCAACGTTGAGACACTCAAGGTTTAAAAAATAACTTAGAATTCCCTCGACAAAGTGTGAGTGTTGTTAAAAAGTGTTGACAGCTATCATACTTTTAACATTTGATATTCGATAACGTCACAATAGACATAACGAACCAGTAGGCCGTCTTAAAACAACTGACAAATCGGCGCGAGTACCGCTGTAAGCATGCTACGAACGGCTGAGCAAAGCAGCATTGAGGCGCGCGCATAAAGTTAATATACCTAACGGAATAGAGCAACAATCTCGAGCTGTCAAACGTAACCAAAATTGGTTTTCATCTGTGTGAAAAATATGTGTACGTATACACTTACACAAGCATGATTGAACATGAATTGTCAGCGTGCAGCACGTGCCGACTGGACGTCAAAAAAAGAGTGCTGCTGTCATGTATCACACGTCTCTTTTTACCACGCAGTGTAACTGATAGTGACATCTCTCTTGCTCAGGCCTTTGTTTCTCTATTCCGCTAGGTATATTAACTTTATGGGCGCGCGCCGGCCGATATGTCAAACGTCTAAATTTCGAGAACACTTCTAAGTCGGCTTACTGGTTCGTTCTGTCTCGTGTTAACGTTATGATTACGTAGTTGACTACAGGAACTCTTACTTATCCTCTAGAACCAAAGATTGCCATATCTGTTGTTGAACGTATGTTCCATTAAAGTCGTTAAGTAGTATTTAAAAGAAAAGTAACATGATATCAAACAGCTATCCGTCTTTTATATCATGATAAGCAATTTCGTAATTTGTATTATCAGAGAAGTTGATTCATAGGCAGGCCTACGTAAATTGGTCGTGGTATGTCAAACAGATTACAATTTGAAATTGACATCGAATTGACATAAACCAACCAAATGTCGTAGGTCTTTGTCGTAGGTCACACGCTCAATCTTGCACCAGTTCAGTCCATCAATCTGGTAAAGATTGACACGAAACTGAACGTCTAACCGGATTGATGAACTGATCATTTTTTTATTATGTACTTTTTAGCCATCAATCTGGCATCAATCTCAGATTGATGGACTGATGCCAGATTGAACGTGTAACCTACGACTCTCGTGACTCATCTGCCTATGAATCAATGTATTCGATGGTATTTAGACGATGCTGGTGAAGAAGCTGTCAGACACGATGTCGGAGCTGATGAAGATGTGGATGGAGGAGGTGCGGCTGGTGGTGGACGAGGTGGTGGCAGCCCACCGCGGGGTTCTGCGCAAGCTGGCCGAGAAACCCAACTCCGTAGAGCACATCTTCGAGATGCGAGAGTGGATGGAGACCATACCGTACGCGCTGAAAACCCAGGACGATATCATGCGTAAAGTTCACACTGTAAGAATTCTATGAATTTGTTAAGGTGTGCATTTTTATGTAGGACAGTCAATCTGGAAATCTAAGTAGAGCCGATTGCGTAGATTTTTATTAATATAACTGTATATTCTGTGGTTTTGTTTAGGATTATGAAGTTCTAGATGCTTTCTTTATGCCGCTCGAGAATGAAGACTTTAAAACGCTTTGGGAAGCGATCGGACTGCCGTTGACTATCACAACACAGGTAATTGAATCTTAAAAAAATCAATATTTACTGGTGCTTGTTTTTTCGACAGGGAGACCCCAAGTGTTTGAATAAACTATTTTAAAATCGCTCGCCGAAATCGTACTACGTTATCGGTAGATCGATTGCCCTCCCCAGTTTCGCCAAGCGGGCTTACAGCTGTCTTTACCGTTTATCCCTTCAGGTGACAGCGACTTTGGAGTTCCTGGCGGAGGAGCAGCAGAAGTTCTGGAGACTGCACGAGCAGGACGAGCAGGCGCTGGCGGACAGGATCGACATGTACACCTCACAGTGCATGGCGCTCACTCTGCAGGACGACTTCGCCAGGGTGAGGCAGCAGCACCACCGAATCTTGAAACATATTTCTATTACTTTACGTAATTTTCCTATTAACCTTGAGAATAAAACTATGGGACACGAGTTTTCACTCAAGCTCCAAATATCACCAAACAAGCGAGGCGGTATGTTTGGTCAGTTCGAATTCCACCGTCTTTTAGTAAAGCTTGAACTCACAAGATTTCAATAGTGCGACTCAGGATTACTGTGATTACTCCAACTGGTCCGACACAAAGCTTTTAGACTTTTGTGTATGTTTGCGTGGAAACCCGAAATACCTAAATAAAGTAAAACGCCTACGTGGTCCAGTGCTTTAGAGAGTGGCTCTTGACTCGGAGGTTGTGGGTTCGATTCCCGCGTTGGAAACATGTTATTTCCATGTTTGGTTAGGATAATGCAGGCTGATCACCTGATTTTCTGACAAGTAAGATGACTCATGCGTCGGATGGGCATGTAAAAAGGCGGTTCTGCGCCTGATCTCTCGCCAGTCGTGTAGGTCGTCCGTCCCACTGGGTTATGAAAGTAACAGGAATAGAAAGTGCTCTTGTGTACTGCGCACACACTTGGACACTATAAAATTACTCCTGCGTAACTGGCCCCTTTAGTATGGCCACAGTAGAAATGCGAAAGTATAGAAACACTGTGGAGATAAACTGATGGTACCGTTTCGATCCTTACCGCGGCTAACCGCGACCGACAAAAAATCAAATGAAATACCATTTTATGACATACACCATAGTCTAAAAATTCAAATAAAATCCTACTTTATGACATAGCCTATAGTGGCATCATGTCATAATGTGGCAATTTATTTGAATTTTTGTCGGTTAGCCGCGGTAAAGATCGGAACGGTACCTTCAGTTTATCTCCACAGTCTTTCTATACATTCGCATTTCTACTGTGGCCATGCTAATGAGGCTGGTTTCAATAAACCAGTGTGGGAGTTATTATATTATTATAAGTAAATGTTTAAGGTCCACGAGATAGCGAACGACATAAAAAAGGCGTGGAAGGGCATGAAGGAGTCGCAGGAGTGGGGGCGCGTGCTCAACGCCCGCCAGAAGTTGTTTGGCCAGCCCGTCGTGCCCTTCGCTGACCTCAACCGCCTCGTCAAGGAGTTCGAGCCCTACAGGAACCTCTGGGTCACTGCTTCCGGTAGGTTTCTATAGAAGGGCATAAAGGGTTTTGTTAAAGGCGCGATAGAAGCTGTTTGGCTGGTTTTGCTCTTTTGAGCCACGGCACTGATATTGTTATCGGGACAATCCGCGGGGTGGTCTTATCTTGCGACATCAATGGAATAAGCCATAGTTTTACAATTTTCTCGTGTTGCAACTTGCAATATATAAAACCCTGCCGTTATAATATCTTGGTATTTAGTAGACTATGGGGAATCCCAATGTAACTCGAAGCCTTTAGGTTATCTTTGTTTATATTTCGTATATTTAACTTTCAAACAGCTAAAGTAACTTAAACAAATTAAAGTAATGGGTAGTGTTTTGATTAATAAAGATATGCCCCGCCTACTTGGGTAGGTAGTAGGGAGGGATGGTAGTGGTGGTCGCTCGACTTCGGTCTGACGATCACTTCTTCTATCAGCTACGAGCCCGAGTGGTGGTGTTGAGTGATATAACAGTATTCTGTGTTTTACTCTCCCTACAAGAATGTACAAATTGTACATAATGGAATCGTTATTAATGACCACGCGCACGTCATGATTTTTTCAATTTTTTATTTAAGTAACTCCCTTAGCAGTTTTAGTTCTTACAAACTACGCCACACCGTTTGACCATCTACAAATGTCAAATATCAAACCCTATTGACCAGCCCTAGATTTATGTGTAGGTAGTATATAGGTCGAGGCTTATGGGCGGCAGCGGTCTATGGCGTCCTAAGGAGGGGCGGCGAAATTAAAATGGCATATAATTATAAAAAAATATAAATCCGGCCCTGCTATTGATAATGACGCTTCCTCACCTCCCACCCATTTCATTCAGACTACCTGAAGGCCCGAGAGGTGTGGCTGGACAACCCGCTTGTGTACGTGGACGCGGACGCCATAGAGCCGCTCGTCAACGACTACTACAAGACCATCGTCAAGTGCATCCGCACCTTCGCCGACATGCCCAAGATACAGCAAGTCGGGATCACTATACGAGTAAGAAACTGAATCAAACCAAGTCGACAATCACCTATTTGACTTAGGGTAAACTTCTTGTTTCGGCACTGTTTTTTCCAGTCGGAAAAATTCTGGATAGTTAATCAATTCGCATACGGATTATGTAGCGACATATTTGATGATTTTTTGCCTGCTGTTCTTTGAAATTACCTTTGGTAGGCAAGTAACTTGTAAGGGTGAATGATCGATGTATAAGACTCATGGTTATAATTCAGTCAGATGTTATAATAATTATAAATTACATTTTAGGATGAGATTGATGAATTTCGGCCACTCATAGCGATCATACAGGCGGTGAAGAATCCGGGTATGAAAGAGCGACACTGGAAAGAGTTTATGGACAAAGCTGGTAATGTTTTTAGTTTTCATAATCACTGTAAACATATTTTAATAGACGATTTTTACATAGAATAGTATTTCACTTATAAGTACAAAGTAGAATAAACTTTACTTTGTTCGCAAGCTTTGAGTACACACCCCCCAATATTTCTCGGAGTTGTAAGTGTATAGTTATTGAATATACCAAATGTAAACATTATATCAGGTATAACACTAACGATGAACGAGAAGCAGACGTTCTCTAAGTGCCTGAAGCAGGGTATAGCGGCGCACGGCGCGCTCATCGCCGAGGTGGGCGAGCTGGCGGGCAAGGAATACGTCATAGAGCAGGCGCTCGACAAGATGGCCGCCGAGTGGGCCAACAAGGTGCTGGAGATCACGCCGTATAAGAACACAGGTTTAATTAATAGATTTAGCCTAATTTGATCGAATATCAGAATTATAAAGGCAAACGATTGACTTTTTTGAGAGGCCATGTTGTATAGCGACAGTATAGAATATAATAGAATACGTTTATTTTTTTCAACACACAACATATACAGAATCTAATACAAAAGAAAGTATCTAATACAATATTTTGTCACATTTCGTTATCTAGTAAATAAAATCGAATAGATATATTATTTATTTATTTATATAAACTTAACACTCAACTACAATAGAAACAGATATAGAAACTGAATAAATGGTTGGTCGTACTGCCAATAGCGGTTTCTTCCAGGAATTGGATCTTTGCTTTTCTTCTCCTACTTTATGGCACGGCCATGCCGACTGTATAGGCGCCGCAGACTCGATCGCACAAAAAGTCTGTCGTCTGCGATCTCCCTTACCTTGACTCCCTGATTATAACATGGCAGTCCGCGGTAGTGTCTACATAAACTTTACCTTAATTTCTGCTATCACCACAATGAAATTACTGATTATAGCTGGTTTCAGACTACGCTATAATATAATAGCATATGGTATATAGCTCATATCTCGCACCATACATTGTTATAATATATTATGTATAGTACAGTGTGAACGTGTCCATGACAATGTATGGTGCGCGATATTCTTGTATATATACTATATGGTATTATATTATAGCGTAGTCTGAAACCAGCTTATGTCTATATAGGAACGTTCATAATGAAAGTCCCGGACGAGACGCTGCAGCAGCTGGACGAGCACCTGCTGGCGACGCAGCAGCTGGGCTTCTCCCCGCACAAGGCCGCCTTCGAGCTGCGCATACAGGAGTGGGGGGACCGCCTGCGACTCACGCAGAGAGTGCTGGATGAGTGGATCGAGTGCCAGAAGTAATCAACTCTTTTTATAAATGCACATCAACATAGTTTAGGGATATTGGCTATATTATGAAATATTAAAAAATCTATCAGTTATTTTTGAAGACAGTAGATGGCAGGATAATAGCTTATTTTTTATCTTTGATAAAAATATATTTTCATGTCATGAAGTATTGTAAAAACCACTTTATATAAATTGATAAATTGATTTTGAATTTGCAAAAACTATTTGAATAATTATTGTTAAGATGAAATACAGTGGTAGTCTACTATGACGTAACTATAGATATCAAAATTTAAAACCGTTAGATACAATAAAATTATAGATCGGTAGCACATGTTTTCCAGTATTTGAATGCATTTTATTATAGGGAGTGGATGTATCTGGAGCCCATTTTCACTTCAGAGGACATCTCGCGACAGCTGCCGGCCGAGACCAAGAAGTACGGCACCATGGAGAGGATCTGGCGCCGCATCATGTCCACAGCCGCTGCGGTGCCCAAGGTATGTGACTTAAAGTCCATCCAGCTACCGTATTTAAATTCAATTCATGATAATATGCACCATAAAGTGTTTATAACCTAGCATATTTACTAAGAATTTATTTTTCTAAACTAGCTTATGTTCCTAGAAAATAGAATCGCTTCATTGACGTGAGCTTGCCATGACCACGCTCAGCGCAGCGATTCTATTGGATCTTAAAAACACATTCCTCGCAACACATATCTGGTGGAAACGCAGTCATAAGCTGGTATTCGATATGATTAATTGATTGTTTATCGAACGTTCCAGATAATGGGTGTGTGCCCGGACAGCCGTCTGCTGGAGAGCCTGTGCGAGGCTCGGCACCTGCTGGCGGTGGTGTCGCGCGGGCTGGCCGACTACATGGAGCTCAAGCGGCTGCGCTTCCCGCGCTTCTTCTTCCTCAGCGACGACGAGCTCCTCGAGATACTGTCACAGTCCCGCAACCCCAAGGCCGTCCAGCCCCATCTCAAGAAGTGCTTTGAGAACATCGCCAAGGTGCGAACTATGCTAATGTTGTAAATGCGAAATATTTCCATTTGATTGTATGTCATCTCATTACACATTGAACCGAATGATTGTTTGATATTGTGATGCTTTCAATCGCGGGAGCGTAAAATCATTTTTTTAGCAGAAAAATTTAAGGTATACGCACGAAAACATGCGCAACGTCTTATATGTTGCTATCGCGTTTTCGTACGCAATAGGAATACAATAGCAGCAGTTTGGAGCGAAAGAGGCAAGTAGCGATAGGATATACGTAACCGTTTGCTAAATGTGTCAACTTTTAGGTGACGTTCGAGGGCGACCTGCGGATAACGGAGATGCACTCGAGCGAGGGGGAGGTGGTGGAGCTCAAGTACAAGTTCTACCCCACCGCCAACGTCGAGCAGTGGCTGCTGCTGCTCGAGGATACTATGAGGAATACCAGTAATGCCTCCGTTATTAAATGAGTTACACCTGTATCTAGAGCTGCAATGTTTTTTTTAAACGACTTCAATCTGTTTATTTACGAGAAATGTACTGTTTTTTTGGGCATCGACATGATGCGTCAAATACAGTGACTGCACATTGAGGGATTTCAGTTTTGTTAGCACTAGGGGGTAGACCTGGTACATGTGACAAACAATATTTGTGTTCGTACTCTTTTGTTAATAATATGGCTTGTCCTCGCAGTCCGTCTGAAGCTGGTGGCTGGTCTGGAGGAGGTGTGGCGCCTGGAGCGCGGGGAATGGGTGCTGCGGTGGCCGGGGCAGGTGGTGCTGGCCGGCTCGCAGGTCGCCTGGACCGCCGGCGCCGAGGACGCCATCCGCACCACCGCTCTCGACCGCTTCTACGACTCGCGTCTCGACCTGGTACGACACTCTTACATCTTCTAGACCTAATAAGTAGCGTGAAAATTTAATCGAAAATGTTTATTCCATTGTTAAACAAAATTACGGTGAACTCGATCCCGCGCCGAATCGGACGAGAATGCCGCGTCCTACTCTAACAAACGTGAAATGACATTGTTAGAGCAGGACGCGGCATTCTCGTCCGATTGTTTGAGTCTCAAAACGGTTTCGTACTGTTGCCAGTCGTGACGATTATAAAATCCGTCCTTCGAGGTGAAAAGAATCTGTCCTCTCGTTGATTCCGCACACCACAATATTAGAAGTTTGCAAAGCTATTTGCTAAGCGTTGGCTTGACATAATATCTCAAAGATAACGTCATCATTTTCATCAGCTGGACGAACTGCGCGCGCTCGTGCGGGGCTCGCTGACGCTGGCGCAGCGCGAGGTGGTGTGCGCGCTCATCGTGGTGGAGGTGCACGCGCGTGACGTCACGCGCCGCCTGCTCGACGACCGCGTGCGCGCGCTCACCGACTTCCAGTGGGCCTGCCAGCTCAGGTGCGTCATCACTTGGACTTGAAAAACTACCCTGCTGATTTCCATTAACAATTAATTGGGTCGTGCTCTTTCGTAAAACCGAGAAAAGGTTTGACTGATCATCACATACATGTATCCAGGTACTACCAGATGTCCCGGGAGCTGGTGCCGCTGGGTCCGGACGAGGTGGGCGAGGTGTACCAGGACGAGGCGCGGCTGGACACGTCGCGCTACTACCGCCAGTTCAGCGCCGACTACTGCCAGGTGCGCGCGCTCAACGCCGCCTTCACGTACCAGAACGAGTACCTCGGGAACAGGTATGTACCCAAGTGTTGATAGCTATCACAACCAAAAAAAAAGCTAAATGTTTAACTTAACAGACAGAAAGATGGTCTGATTTAAATCAGGTCAATACAAGTTGGTGCTGTTATCGTTAGTCCAACAAGAATGTTAATGGTAAAAACGGGACTCTTTTACTTAAGACTTCGCTGCCTGTTTGTCGTGTGCGACCCTTTCTTCTTGCCTCAGCCTCTGTGGGAAGATTGCATTAATGCATTATATTATATTTTCTACCGTAAAAGAATCCGTTTCTAAAGTGACCAAGTTAAGTGTGCAGGAGTACGCGAAAGGTTGTGTTTCTCTTGTGTTCTGTGTTGCGTCTCTGTTGTTCATTATTGGATTAATATTGTTTTGTGTGGAATAATGTAACTATAATTGAGTTTATATGTGTTATGTGTTTGCCAGCGGCCGTCTGGTGATAACGCCGCTGACGGACCGTTGCTACCTGACGCTGATGTGCGCGATGCACCTCAAGTTCGGCGGCGCGCCCGCCGGCCCCGCCGGCACAGGCAAGACGGAGACCACCAAGGTGAGACCGCTCTCCTATAAGTCTAAAATCTCAGTGTCGTAGCGAGACAGAACCACCCAAGATAAGTTTTTTTTTTCACAAAACCTGCCAGACACTTTACAAATAACATAAAAAGGGAATGAATTTAATACATAACGTTAGTGTTTGGCCCTCTCGATGTGAACACTGCATGTTAAAAAATTGACAATATTAACAAGTAGGTAAAAGTTTTGTAATAACGATGTTATTACAAAACTTTTAAGGGTTAGTTCCCGAACCAGTGGTAGGCATCATGTAGGACATTCTGAAAATATTTACTTATTTTAAATTTATTCAGAAATAAAACAATTTTGACTTTTGATTGTCAGGACCTGGCGAAGGCGCTGGCGGTGCAGTGCGTGGTGTTCAACTGCTCCGACCAGCTGGACTTTCTCGGCATGGGCAAGTTCTTCAAGGGGCTCGCCGCGTCAGTATACACATACATAATAATATTATTCATGCGAAAATGTGTCTGTCTGTATGTCTGTTACCTTTTATGCTTAAGACGCGGAATTGTTTTGGATCACAATTCATGTGATAAAGAATAGGACATGAGATAGTTTTTTCCCCGAAAAGTGTGGGTTTTTATTGAGGAAAAAAGATACAATTTCATAATCGTCCAAATGTAAACAATATTACAAGTTACAACAGTCAAGAAGCCTTCACAGAGCTCAGAGACAGTATATTTTTAATTTTTGCGTTCCTTTGTTTATTTTATTTGGAAAACTCACAGCTACTTAAAAATAACTATAACTAAAAATTACTATAAACTTTATAAACCTAAGAGCTATACTACATAATGTATGTAGTGATACTATGTTATCTTATAACAAGTAGTATATTATAATATCACTTTAAAATTTATTTGACACATTGAACTAATGACGTGTCTATAACAATTTAACTGACGATTTCTCAAGTAAACAGAGTGACTAATAGATAACAGTTAAAGTTCACAATATTATTGTTCTATTATAATGTAGGTGTAGGTAAGAATCGTCTGCTAATAGGCGATTCGCTGAACTGACTCATTCCAAGAAATTGCTGTTTTGATATTGTTTAATTAGAACGTAATATTATAATAACAATCCTCTTTATTTGTTTTAAATATTTTTTTACTTCAAGAAGTTAATATTTGGATCGTGAAGAACAGTATGCTGTTCTTGATATATCCTGTTGATGATATATAATAATTATGATTTATGTTGGTTTTAATATAAGTTATTGGAAACAAAAACAAAAAAAATATATTCTGTAGTTTTTTCTTTTTAACATAATATTCAATAACTAAATAAATGTTTGCTCGTAACTTCTTCGTTTACGCGGAAAGTCGTATATCTCATATCAAAATAAGTGTAGGTACTTTTTAGGGTTACGTACCCAAAGGGTGATGACCCTAGACCCTACTAGAACTACTAGAACTAAGCTACTATAACAAATTAAAAAGTGATATCGGGTGTCCCATACAAATCAATCTAAGAAAAAGGGATGGCACTACGATGCTGCCACTTTTTAATTTCTTCACTTTTATGCCAGACTATACAAAGTAATTTATAGATTCACTCACTCACAGAATAAGTCATACTTGCGTACCCAGCTGTTGGACTGATCCTCGACACGTCTTCTTTGTTCTATCGAGGACGCTAACAATGAAAATTGAACCTTACTACGTCGGAGTAGAAGTGAATTATCGAGCACAAGAGCAGCGCGAAATTCCCACGACAGCTAGGAACAGAGATAAGGATAACCTCTGCCCCCGGGCGGCCCTATAAAGCCGGCCGGGCGCGCGGCGCCGCCAGTACTCAACGCGCACGCACACGCACACACACACGCATATCATGTTCTTTTTCTTGCTGCTCGCGCTGGTGGCGGCGGCGGGCGCCGCGCCGCGCCGCGACCGCCTACCCTACGGCCGCCAGGCCGCGCTCACCGACCTCGACGACCTCTTCACCGACGAGCTGTTCGACGCAGCCGGCTTCTGGAACCGTCTGCACCAGGAGATGGTCGACCTGGACGCCGCCATCGCCGAGCTCGGCCGACGTTTCCCCGTCGACTCACCCGAGGCCGGCGTCGACGGCGACAAGTACAAGGTGAAGATCCCGCTCGCCGGCTTCGAAGAGAAGGACATCAAGGTGAAGGCGAACGAGGGCGTGCTCATGGTGCAGGCGGTCCACGAGGAGGGCGCGCGCCAGCGGTACTACATGCACACCGTCACGCTGCCCGCCGGCGTCGACCCCACCGGCAGCTGGACTTTTGCCGATGGCCTGCTCGCCGTCGAGTTCCCGCTGAAGGACCGCGCCGCCCCCGCCACGACGCCGGCGCCCGCGCACAGCCGTGAGGAGATGGGCGGCGGCGACGACGCGACGGAGGACGCGGACGTGGGGCTGAGCCGTGGCGACCAGGCGGATAAGCAGGTGGAGACCAACGAGATCCCCGGCGCCGGCGTCGAGGCCACCACCTACGCCGTCGATCTCAAGGGCGACGTCGAGTTCGTGCCCGTCCACTACAAGCAAGCGCCGAAACACTAGGCGCTCCGCGTGATTTAGATCGTTGTGATTAAAAATGGACACCAAAAATTTACTACTACGACATAAGACATTAGTGGTTATATATTGAATAATCTATGTATTTATTAACTATTGTAATTATTTTTTTGACTGTCAATAAAATCGAGTAAAAATTAAAACTAATTTGTTTCTTTCGTATCTATTTCAATATTTGAAACTATTAACCCTTAATCAGGCCCCATGTGCACAGGCATGAAAATATTTTTAAATATGGTGTGATCTTAATTTTAACCTGTAGGTAGAATGAATACCTAAGAACTGTTTCTTAAAAAATATTAAATTCAAGACAAAACCTAAGTGGTCGTATTATGCCCTATCCTATGCCTGTTAAGGAGCTCTCTGGCGTTTTGTAATTTGTTTCACCTTTTTTTTTATTAGGAAACTGCATACTTTGATCTTTGATCTCTTTACTGATAACTGCCAATGATTTGTAATATCAAAATATCATCTCTTGTAAAACGGAATCAGTGTTCTTAACATACTACCGCCAGACGGGCATGGGGTTTAATTATAATTAAGTACCACTTAGGAATTTGATTAATGATTTTTCCAAAAATGAATTATTTAGAAAAAAAAAATTAGCTTCATACGAAAGATAAAAATATTGGTAATCAAAAAAAGGTTTTATGAATAAAAAAAACAAAGATCACTATAAAACTCCAATTACCTAGGACCTAGGTGGTCGATTAATCGTACTATGCCTGAGTTGTAGAAATGTCAGCTATTATGTTTGTATTGATGTAAACAAGGCGATCGTTCAGTTTTGTGAGAAGAGTGTTATCTTACATTGGAATTGCGGTAGGCACGAACCGCAATACCTAAGACAATTAATGTTTCTTGTTTATAAATAACAATACCTACAAAATGTCTACAGACTACACTTGTTATATTATTTAAATTACGCAGTAGTTAGTAGTAGACAATAACTTTAGTTTCAAACGACTTAGTTTTCAAACGTGACAAGAAAGTTACCGTCAATTTTGAAATCATTTTCTTTGTTAAATAGCCATAGTAGAGTTCGAGATAACGAGGCAAAAATGAAATACTTAGGGCCTGTTTCACCACTTCCTGAGAATGTGCCGGATAGGCTATCCACAACTTATTTGACAGATTTTCCATACTTTATCTGTCAAGTTAAATTATGGATAGACTATCCGGCACTTATCAGGAAGTGGTGAAACAGGCCCAGTTTTCTTCCTGCAAGAAGTGGTACTGCAATCTGCATGAAGCACCCATTGTGTGTGTTTATGAATCTATTATTAGTCATTGCTTTATTATTAAAATTATTACTACACGTCACATACTTATACAGTGTGTTAGTGTAAACACCGTTATCCTTGAAACCATCAAATGAGCCCGTCAAAATGAACAACTTTGTCTATGAGAGCAATGCTGGGAACTCAAAACAAAAATGCCGTCTTCATACCCATACGGATGCCCGGATTGGCAATTTGTATGGGTATGAAGACGGTTTTTTTTGTGTTGACTATTGAGCATTGTTCTCGTAGAAAAAGTTGTTCATTTTGACGGGCTCATTTTATGGTTTCAAGGATAACGGTGTTTACACTAACATCTTGTATTTTGTTAGCAACAAACTTTCGTCTTAACTATCTTATTCCCTGTAATTATTTTCTGACGTTAATGCATAAAGAAAATAAACACATGTAGGTATGTATGTATAGTCTCTGGTTAATGTCTAGAAATAGCTTTTCTGGTGTGTAGAAATAGCTTTTAGTATACTTTTTATCCCGCAAAATGTACGGTTCCTGCGCGATTAACGAATTTTGGCGCAACGGAGTTGCGGGCGTCATCTAGTACCTACTTCATAATATTATGTGTTTCCTGACTATAGTTCAGATCTGCCTTTAGCACGAAACCCTACAGAATATGAATGTGTGTTTATAGTTCAGGAGCCTGGGCGTGCTTCGATGAGTTCAACCGGATCGACATCGAAGTTCTCTCCGTGGTGGCGCAGCAGGTACCCGCTGTTTGTCTGATGATGTCTCCATAACATACTGTCATCAACTCTCTGTGGACCTAACCATAAGGTCACAAGTACAAAATATAAGCGTTAGAGCGCTTACAGACGAACGGCACTTGTCGACGGCACGCTTGTCAAAAAAATCAATGAAAATAAATCCAGCGACAGCCGTCGCGCGTCGACGCGTGTCGTCGGCGAGTGCCGTTCGTCTGGAAGCCTTATCCTCCTCACGTCGCAATCCAATTTTGGGCAGTGACTCTACGCGATCATCATAAGCATAATAAGAACTGTAATAAGAATATTTATTACAGTTCTTATTATGAGGACTTTTGATACAGGGTGTATTATACCCTGTATCAAAAGTCCTCATTTTGAATTTCACAGTATTAATATTACATTTATCTGTCGGTGTAGAAATCGTTTGAAGTCATTACATAAATTGGGCCGATTTAACGTCGATAATAATGTCTTTGCGTACAAAATAAACTCATCTGTTAATGACCGATCTATGATCTACGAAACTCGTACGGTGACGTAGGGTGATAAAGTCTGCAAAATTCGTCCCCGGAAATAATAAAACTGTTCAAAGTGTAAGAAACCTGCCAAATTCGGTGGCGATGGTCGATTTTATTAAAACAAGGAAAACTTCTTCCGTTGAATGGTGTTCTAATGGTATTTTCGTGAAGGTGGTGACGATCCAGAAAGCTCAGATGGCGGGGCTGGAGAAGTTCATGTTCGAGGGCGTGGAGCTGCCGCTGAAACCCTCTTGCGCCGTCTTCATCACCATGAACCCCGGATACGCCGGTCAGTTGCGCTTGCGCACGCGCATGCACACGTACATACACGAATACACGTACACACGTACGCACCCGTACACGCAAGGGCGTCGCCAAGGGGGGGCAGGGAAGGGCAGCTGCCCCCCCCCTAGAGATTCTAAAAAGTTGCCAAATATAATGCAAACAACGACCACTATAATATTAAAATCTGGTAAGTAATAGATGTAAGGCTCGTAGTAGAAGTGAAAAGCTTTATGTGCTGTCGAATTTACCAACAATTCATACATTCTTTTCTCATTCATAGAGAATGAGTCAACTTGCCCCCCCCTGTGCCATTGGCTGGCGACGCCCTTGCGTACACGCACACTCGTATGCACACGCACACGCACACGCACACGTACATGCGTACGCACAAAGAGGTCTACTCAAAAATAGCTAATGCCTAGATTGTGAAGTTTTTGCAAGTAGTTTATCTTATAATAGCTAGCGTTGTTGATTGGTTAATTGATTATGAAACTTTAGAGGACCGGTTGGTCTAGTGAGAAAGCCCGATGATGCCGATGCGGAGTCGCCCAGGCCGCGGTACATTGCGGCTAGTGGACGATGTACCCGATGAGGCGATGCTGGCTGGCGCGGTGCGGAGGGGCGGAGAGTGATGATGATGAAGGAGGCGTGTTCTGTCGAGGGTCACCAATGTGGGATATGCGTGGCTGCCACAAAGGAAGATCTTCCGACCGAGCGAGGTGTTATGCTCGGTCAGGCCGGAGCCCACGTGATACATTTCAGCTGTCGTATATATACCGCAGCGCTCAGAAAACTTCGATAGCGCGATGCAGAAATGTTAGGCGAATTGTGGGTACCGCCACATCACTCCCCCCCGAAGACCGGAGGTCGAATCTTGAAGTCTTGTCGCTTGAGTCGCCAATGCCAGAGAGTTCCAGTGAGTCGGAACTGTTGCAGTGAGTCCCAGTGAGTCGGAACTGTAAGCTGCTGCACGGGATCCAGTGAGTCGGATAGCTGCCGTGCGGGGCCGATGTTTCGTGCTGTACAGGAGAGATGTGCTCTGCTTGCTGACCGGTCCGGTGTTAAGTTCTAATGTCTTCTCGCCGTATGTCGGGATGACGGTATTGTTGGCGGCGTACAGTTGAAAAGGTAGCGGCTGGAGATGGATGCCTTTCTTTTTCGGTATAACGGATATATTTGCACCCGTGTCTACCAAAAAAGTGAGATTCGTAGTCTTGTCCGTGACGAATAGGCGGTATTGTTTGTTGTGAACGCCGGATTCCGCCGCTGCCAACGTTCTGTCTAGTTTTCCGACTTGTTGTTGAATGTACACGGTTGTGTACATTTTCTTGCTTCCTTGCCGAATCTGTTGTGGTAGTAACAGAATGGCGATGGTGATGTAGACCGAGGACGCGATGTCGATCGTTGCCGGAATCTTGATGTTGATCGATGTCTTGACCTTGAGCGTTGATAGTAATTTTCTCTTCTATAATTATTGTTGTTGTACTTTTTTAACTCGGCGACTTCTAGTGACAGCTTGCGGATTTCTTCGATTAGGAGGCACTCGACGTTTGATGAAGTTGATGCGGAGCTATTTACACGATGAGTTGATGAGATGCTATTTACATTATTTACATGTGACTGCTCGATGATCTTGTCGGCTAGCGCAGCTTGTTCGTCGAGTGTGGTCTTCGACTGGAAAGTTTCACTGACGGCCAGGACGGAGCGAATATTTGTCGGGAGGAGGTTGGCCCACATGAGTTGTAGGGTGGAATCGGGGACCTTGTTGCGAGCCAGGTTTCGCATTCGTCGTAGTAGTTGTGACGGTTTTTGGTCTCCCAATTCCATGTCCGACAGCAGCGTTTGGAATTGCCGACTGTCGGATTCTTCGTATGCGGAGATGAGCCGGTCTTTGAGGGCTTGGTATTCGTTTGTCTCTGGCGGGTTGTACAGTAGGTCGGCGATTTGTTCGATGTCTTCTTTTTCCAGACGAGCGATGACCATCTGGGAGAGCTGGCTTTGGTTCTTCTGAAGACTGCTGGTGGCTGCTTCGAAGGTGACGAACCAGAGCCTAGGTTTGTCTCTCCAGAATGGCGGAATTCGCATCGAAAGTGCGATGCCGGCGATTTCCTGCGATGACGGTGACGTCGCCGGGTTGCTGGTGAGTGCCGAGGTTTCGGGCAGGGATTCGCCTCTGTTTTCCATTGTGATGCAGGGTGCAGGTGCAGCGATTCGAGGTGCAGTGTCGTCGTGCAGAGTTTTCCCGAGCAGAGTTTCCTCTTGAAGGTACTTGCTGTTCTTCGGGCAGAGTTTCTTCTTGCAGAGGTTGCGTGTTCAAATCACGTCGGGGTCACCAGTTTAGAGGACCGGTTGGTCTAGTGAGAAAGCCCGATGATGCCGATGCGGAGTCGCCCAGGCCGCGGTACATTGCGGCTAGTGGACGATGTACCCGATGAGGCGATGCTGGCTGGCGCGGTGCGGAGGGGCGGAGAGTGATGATGATGAAGGAGGCGTGTTCTGTCGAGGGTCACCAATGTGGGATATGCGTGGCTGCCACAAAGGAAGATCTTCCGACCGAGCGAGGTGTTATGCTCGGTCAGGCCGGAGCCCACGTGATACATTTCAGCTGTCGTATATATACCGCAGCGCTCAGAAAACTTAGATAGCGCGATGCAGAAATGTTAGGCGAATTGTGGGTACCGCCACAAAACCATTGCAGTATATTTTTACTTCCTAAAAATGCAATGACAAAATAAGTAAGTACAGCAATCACAAAACTTTTACAACCCACAAAAGTATTATTTTACCAAAACTGCTTATGTTGTTTAATGTTTAGTTTGAATTTTTACTGCTACCTTACTGTTTCCTGGAAGAAATCGTTTTTTAGCGACAAAAATTTAATAGTTCTGATTATCGTATTATTTCGTGCTTTTATATCTCTAAATAATAACAAAAAAAATATTATTAATGATAACACAAATATTAGTTGGGTAAACCCCAGTAAAATGAAAATAAGCGTAACAACTGACCCGTGACCTGAGTTATCTGACGGGCTCGGCTGATCTCTAGAACGTTCCTAGCATTATGCTCATGTTTGTCTACAGTGAGCCTCTTGTTTATCATCTAGCTCTCGAAATCTAAGGAACTCTGAATAATTATAAACAAACACATACAAAGTGTATTTATATATTATAAAACAAGATGTTGCCAGCAACTTAGTTTGGATAGAGATTTGTTATATTTTTAGTTTATACGTGATAAAAATTATCCAACATTGGTTTTTCCCATTACTCAATGTATCTGAAATAGTGCATACCTACTGTTTATCCAAATAATCAGTTTAGGGGTTTTCGCATTCAAACATTTTTGTGGACTAGCAATAAACAAAACATTTAAAAAGTTACTTAAATTATCTAAATTCCTAAAAGCCAGCGAAGCGACAGAGAAAAAATTGTTGGATAAATCTTTACGTTTCTGACATATTTTTATAATTGGACGCCCGCAAAACCTTTGATGAAAATATTTTAAACGCGAGCTATTTTTCAAACAGGTGAATTTTTGTACTAGTAGGTGAAATTTGATTATTATGTAAGATTTACTTCGTCCACTCCAGTACATGTCCTCGGCCGCTATTCTTTTAAATGTTTAGTTTACCAATGAAAAAAAAAATAATATTCCCCGCGTCCCATTTGCCGTTAAAAACGATCAAAACGCTCAAAACGATCGAGTTTTGATCGTTTTTAATGTCAAGTGGAACGCGGGGATTGTTTACTATCGAGGTATGCTTTTGAAACAGAATAAAATATCGTTTTCATTTGTTTTTAATAACTACATCATCCGGAATATAATAACTAGGCACCTCATTATAAAGAAACCTTATGGAAGAAGGTGCTAAGTCATATCTACATTTCTAGAATCTAGCCTGTAGTAATTTATATGAAGTGGATTTGACAGACGTCATGCAAGTCTGTCAATTCAATACAAATTTAGAAGTGCAACTACGCATCGCGTTGCGGTCTGAATTTACCCTAAGAGCCAGCCTGTGGAGAGGCGCGTTGCGTTAGCGTTGCGTCGACGCAGCGCTGCCGTTGCGTTGTTTTACATACAAATAACACGGCGGTGTACACACGGCGCGCTGCGTTGTCGCAACGCACACATGACGGACAGCAGCCAGCAAGACTAAGCGGGAGGGGGTGTTGACGTTTAGGCTGCTTCGTAATAACGCTGCGATGGCGGAGCCCTCGCGTGGCCGGCTATGCGTCAAACGGCAGCACTGCGTCGTCGCAACGCTGACGCAACGCGCCGTGTGGATAGGCTCTAAGTCAAACGGTGAGTGGACCGTTCGATTTAGAGGCTGTCCACATTCTCGGGCGCAGGTCGCACGGAGCTGCCGGACAACCTGAAGGCGCTGTTCCGGCCGATCGCGATGATGGTGCCGGACTACGCGCTCATCGCCGAGATCTCGCTCTTCTCGTACGGCTTCTACGAGGCGCGCGGGCTCGCCGGCAAGATCACCACCACATTCAAGCTCAGCTCTGAACAGCTCTCCACGCAGGTAACATTACAAGCAGTGGGTGGTTTCTATATAAACCAATGCCACGTCCAACGCCACGGCAGATTATGCCAGCCTAGAAAAACTAGAGGACTCTACAAACTTGTTGAAGATAGATATTCTTATGTTAATATTATTTGTAAATAATTTATTTGGAATTACCACTGAAAAGCTCCGGTCGCAGAACACATAGAAATCCGTGCGCTACTAATTGAGTACTCGCTCACACACAAAAGTAAAATATGTGTGTGTAAATCGCGAGAGCAATATATATTATATATTTAATGCTCTGCTACCGGACTTTACGCATACACAGTCAAAAATGTAACCTTCTCTGTGATTCCGTTGAAAATAACGCCTATGTTCAGGACCACTACGACTTCGGCATGCGCGCGGTGAAGACGGTGATCCTAGTGGCGGGCAACCTCATGCGGCGCGCGCCCGACGCCGACGAGCGGCAGATCGTGCTGCGTGCGCTGAGGGACGTCAACGTGCCCAAGTTCCTGGCTGATGATCTCGTTCTGTTCAATGGTGACTTATCGCTTAGAGCCTGTTTCACCACTTCCTGATAAGTGACGAATAGGCTATCCATCAATTAACTTGAGAGATCAAGTATGGAAAATCTGTCAAAAAAGTTGTGAATAGCATATTCGCCACTTTATAAGAAAGTGGTGAAACAGGCCCTTAGTCTGAAGGCATATTATTATCTTTCTTTTTTTACCTTATTTATTTTATTAGTGACAGGATAGCCAATTATAAACATTTGTAAACATGGTGGCATTTCCTTAACCACCGTCACAAAATAGTGTTCTTAGGCGCTGTCTTCGTAATGACAAACCGACAACAAAAAGGATTATAATTTTGTATGTTTTATGTTTAGTATTCAGATTGTCTGTTCCATAATATAGGACTGGCCACGGCTTAAAAATAAATTTATACTCGCTAATTTGTTTCTTAAAAAACCAAAACAGTTGATATTGATATGCACAATACTATACTTTGTTGTGTTTTGTCACCAAAGGTGGGTTTGTTTCAATATCGCTACGTGCAGGTATAATCTCGGACCTGTTCCCGCGCGTGCCGATCCCGGTGGCGGAGTACGGCGCCATGGAGCACGCCCTCAGAGATCAGCTCAGCCGGCGCGGATACGAACACTTGCCGGGTAACTTGGATTTGTAAACACAATGCAATTCAGAATTTATGAGATGTGAGGCCACATGGCTCCGTTCCCTCTAGAGATCCTGTAGAAGGGTCGCATATGTCGTTGGCATAAAGGCCAGACGTGGAAGAAGACAGCTGAGGCCGCCTTTTCAAAATATTTTTTTGGAATCTATACTTTTTGGTACTAGGTGTAAGTGTCAAATAAGTATGTTTAGTAATTCTTTTTGAATAGACATTTGATGTTTTAGCGTTTATTTCGAAGACGATCCAACTGTACGAGACCACAGTGGTGCGACACGGGCTCATGATCGTCGGCCCCGCCGGCGCCGGCAAGACCACGGTCAGATGCATTATCATATTTTGAAAATAAAGCAAAATATTCATTAACTTCTCGCCCCTAAAGGTAGCCTCCGAATTCCGATTTACATTAAACACAACAAGCGACCCATTTTTAAACCAGTCTTTTAAATTGGAGTAGACTATAACACCGGGCGGACGGTCGATAGGTCTGTCAATTCGATATGTATCTTCGTATGTACAAAATAAAGTCTAGTTTTTAAGTAATAATGCAATAATCGTCGCCTCGTCACTTTACAATACAAACTGACCCTTGCAGTGTTACGAGGTGCTCCGTGACGCTCTGACGTCACTGCGCGGCGCGGCGGACGCCGATGGCGTGCACGCCGCGGTGCGTAATCACGTCGTCAACCCCAAGGCCATCACCATGGGCCAGCTGTACGGCGAGTTCGACCTTCAGACGCACGAGTGGTGAGATATAGATAGTATGTGAAAGAAGAGCCTTCAGGAAATTGCGTTTCATTTTTTTAAATAAAATAAGGGGGCAAACGAGCAAACGCGTCACTGATGGAAAGCAACTACCGTCGCCCATGGACACTCGCAAGTCGCAACATTAGAAGAGTGCAGGTTGCTTTTAAGAGGGAATACGTACTCTTTTTGAAGGTTTGCACTTTGTATTGGTCCGGAAATACTGCTGGTGACAGTTCGTTTCCATAGTTTTGAACAGCGAAGTTAAAAATCAAAATGTATGGTATTTGACATAACGCCTCGCTTATAGTGATGCCTTATGTCGAATTCCATAAAATTCATCTCTAATTTTACTGTCTAAATTATCTAAGCTGGGAATCGAGCTATGTAAACACCCTGATTCTTGTATTATAAGGGAAGATTTTTTACGGCATACCATATTCTGACATCACTAAGTAAGCGGAATTCACAGGACGGACGGTATCCTGTCGTCGCTGGTGCGTGCTGGCGTCGCGGCGGAGGACGACGACAAACGCTGGTATATCTTCGACGGTCCGGTCGACGCTGTCTGGATTGAGAACATGAACACGGTGATTTATATTTGCGTATATGTCGTAGGATTATTTGATAAATCAAATTATCGCGAAAATTCTAGGGATTTCGCGAAAACACGGATAATTAGATAATGCTGTTTATATTTTTCAATTATTCTAAAAAAAGTTAGGCGTTTTGGGAAAACGCGAGTTGCCTTAGTAACATTGCACATTCTTAATGCTGATTGGCTTGATTTTTGCTTACTGGCGAACTCTTATTCTGATTGGTTACTATCTTATCCTATGTATCTTCCTGGTATTACACCATAGAATTATAAAGGGTATCTGATGACAATGCTTCTTCATAGGAACTTTACTTTTTATTTAACCTTTTTCTCATCTTAACCATAACCTCAGATTTAATTTCTTTCTGAACTTTCAGCACTAATTTCACTTGTATCAGACATTTTGTATTTACAGATACCCTTTTAGATTAAACTTTTCGCACTATTTTTCAAGTCCAACTGCAATTTTAAACACATTAAATATCAAAAACTGCTAGCTCGCTTACAAAAACAACCACAATAGACCTGGATCCCAGAAGGATAAGACAACTTACTCTCTGATGGATGAAACCATAGGTTATTAGTAGTGCCTCGTGTACTTAGAATACCTGCGAATTTGTGTAGCTCTAAGTGTGACACCTGGTCAGGTACCAGGAACCAAAGTGGACTAAAAATGAGTCTTACTTTACTTTTTTTCAAATGGCTAATATTTATATGTAATTTGTAGATTATTGTTCTGAACTAGTATCATGTAGTGTAAGACACTTTTCAATGACCAAAACTATTGCCAGACGTTTTAAAAATAACTTTGTTGCTATTTTTTTTTCAAAGGCATTATTTTTATTTTATAAATTAATATAACACCTTAGAAAACAATACGATATTGCAAGAATTTATTTTCTACTAGCTGTTGCCCGCGACTTTGTCCGTGTCAGCATACTGCATAGTATAATAACAAAGATGGACAATTTTCCCCTGTTTCCTCACCCAATGGGTAAAAACGGGACCCGATAACAAAGATATTTCAGCCTGTCCGTCTGTCTGTCTGTCTGTCCATATCCAGACTGTAACTCCCCTTTCTAACGTGTAGTGAATATTATTAAAGTATGGATACAATTGAGTATTTTTTGGTCATATACCTAGTCAAGTGCCTACCTGTTAGACCCAGATCCCAGAGCGATAAGACAACTTACTATCACAATATGGATGAAACCTTAGGTTCTCAGTAGTTCCTTATGTACTTAGAATACCTTCGAATTTGTGATGCTCTACATGGAGCTATACTCACTCTCACTCGCTCACTCATAATGTGTAAAAATGTCTGTCTGTCTGTTTGTAACCTCTTCACGCACAAACCGCTTAACCAATTTTGCTGAAATTTGGTACGGAAATACTTTACTTTTTAGCTACGAATAATAAAAACTAAGGAAAAGTAACTCCGTCAAAAAACATGCTCCACAATACTTGTCAAAAAAGTGTACCTTAGGTACACATTTCAATACATTTGCAATATTTAGGTGACCTTGAGCGGTACTAGGCTGACGTTACATGACAGATCAAAAGGAACCAAATTTAAAACGGTAATAGTATGGGAGTTACGATTCCTTAGTTTTTATTATTCGTAGCTTTTTAGGTAATATGATACTTTTATCCCGAAATTTTGCGAAATGAAGTTGCGGGTGTTATCTCGTAATTAATAAATATTGAAGTAAATTTATATAAAAGTTAAGCTATTTGGAGCTATTTCGTTTTATAAGGCATTTTATTTTATTTTTTGTAGAAAAGATATCAGATAAAAGAATATATTTTACTATGATTATAATAATTAACTGCAAGTATTTGTCTGTTATTTATTCATCGTAATCATCAACAAAATCATTTTAATTTTCATCGTTCATCCAATCACGACCCAATCACGACACTGCCTGTTTCAGTCATCATCCTTGTCGTCATCAGCTAAGGCAAGATTTCTCAAAGTGGGGTTCGCGAACCCCTAGGGGTTTGCCATTCGACGGCAGGGGGTTCGCGACAAGATTCACGTAATGTTGGCTTGATAACTAGCAGGCACGCGCGGCACTCTTTTGGCACTTTATGTGTTCTCATTAGTTAGTAAGGGGTTCGTTGTTACCTGGAAATTGCAACAGGGGTTCGTGGATCCGAAAGTTTGAAAAACTCTGAGCTAAGGTAACACCGCGTTAAAGTAAAAAACCGTGTTGGATACGTTTTACATTGCTTGTTTTGTATTGCGGCTGGGCCGGTCTCTCATAGTAAACAAGCAATGGAACAGCAAAAAAATGGAAAGGGCGTAAGTGACAAAATGGTTTTTGTCGCGTAATTTAAAAACTATAAATACATTTTATATAATACAACCAATCATTAACAACATTGTTAAGCCGCATCCGTCAGCCGGACGTTCACGGATGCAAAAACATCCAGTCAGATTCTGTTCGGAAGTCCGAACGCTCAAAGTCGTGTCCGCGACTTATGTTAGACAGTGTGTACACTGCACAGTTTAGTGTATTTAATATTTTGTACTTACTAAGCTACTAGGTACTAGGTATATGACCAAAAAATACTCAATTGTATCCATACTTTAATAATATTCACTACATGTTAGAAAGGGGAGGTACAGTCTGGATATGGACAGACAGACAGGCTGAAATATTTTTGTTATCGGATCCGGTTTTTACCCTTTGGGTAAGGAAACAGGGGAAAATTGTCCATCTTTGTTATTATACTATGCAGTATGCTGACACGGACAAAGTCGCGGGCAACAGCTAGTAGAAAATAAATTCTTGCAATATCGTATTGTTTTCTAAGGTGTTATATTAATTTATAAAATAAAAATAATGCCTTTGAAAAAAAATAGCAACAAACTTATTTTTAAAACGTCTGACAATAGTTTTGGTCATTGAAAAGTGTCTTACACTACATGATACTAGTTCAGAACAATAATCTACAAATTATATATAAATATTAGCCATTTGAAAATAAGTAAAGTAAGACTCATTTTTAGTCCACTTTGGTTCCTGGTACCTGACCAGGTGTCACACTTAGAGCTACACAAATTCGCAGGTATTCTAAGTACACGAGGCACTACTAATAACCTATGGTTTCATCCATCAGAGAGTAAGTTATGTCTTATCCTTCTGGGATCCAGGTCTACAAACAAAACAACGCGTGACAATGAATTGACATTTAAAACGTCAAGTCTTCAAACAATCAGAGAAGATGTTGTTGTGGGGCGCCTAAACCGACCAATCAATGATTTTTTTCGATAATAACTAACGATTCGTTTCGCAATCTTACTAAGGCGACTCGCGTTTCCGCGAAAACACTACCTTTTATCAGTAAGGTTGAAAAATGTAATCACCATTGTCTAATTATCCATGTTTTCGCGAAGTCCCTAGAATTTTCGCGATAATTCGATTTATCAAATCATTTTACGACATATATAGGGCTATGCATTCGAGTAGCCTATTCTATTGGTGTAAATGTAAACGGATAGCTAAGAATATGGTGGTTTGGAAAGTGGTAAGTTATGTTGCAGGTGTTGGACGACAACAAGAAGCTGTGTCTCTCCAGCGGTGAGATCATGAAGCTGACGGACAGGCAACGGATGATATTCGAGGTGAGGGTCTTTTGACACAGGTACTCTCTTATCTTAATATTTTTAAGGTATTGCATAGCTTTTATTGCGGGCTTTGAGCGCGGCGAATCGAGAAATTCCGTAACGAAAAATAACCTAACAACCCCTACCCCGACCGGTGCGGCGTTGCCAGACTTCGGCATGGTGTTTGTGTGCGTGCGAATAGATGTATGCGAATTATAATTGCATAAGTTGGAAAATGCTATGCAATAGCTTTATCGCGGCAGTCCCCGAGTGCCACACGTATGTTTTTACTACTTTTTAAATATAATACTCGGGCGACCAGAGCATAATGTTATCAGCTGTTTGCTGATTAACAATTAATACAATCGCGACGCTAGATCGGACTAGCACTTATCAATGCAAATATTTTTCAAATTCAAACCATCTATTGCTCGTGTAGGTGGCGGACCTTTGCGCGGCGTCGCCGGCGACGGTCTCGCGGTGCGGGATGGTGTACCTGGACGCCGCGGTGGTCGGCCTGCCGCCGCTCGTCACCGCCTGGTTCACACAACTGCCAGCGGTGAGTGATGATTCAGCTTAAACAGGTGCTACTGAAATCCGGCCGTAAAGTAGTACGTAAAGTGTTACAAAATCCTAATTTCTTTAACCCAAATAATTAGAAGCGTGAAACCAAAATATACGATACGCTTCTAATTCATAGTTCGTTGAAAAATAGTCAAATAATTAAAAAATCAGACTAATATATTTCTGTCTAGTGATACAGTCACTTAGTGATGATTTTGAACCGAAATGACAACAGCGACCATCGAGTCATCCGATGATAAAATGAATTGAATATCTCCCCAGATCGCGGAGAGCATCCGCGCGCCGCTATCATCGCTAATCGATACTTACCTGTACCCGGCGCTGCGGCTGGTGCGGTCCTCGCTGACGGAGGTGGCGGCGTCGGCGGACTGTGCGCTCGTGCTCAAGTTCCTGGAGCTGCTGGACTACCGCCTGCGCCCGCTCACCGGCAAGGACGACCGCCCGCCGCCCGCGCCCCAGTTTCTGGCGCTCATGCGTGAGTGTTTAAAGATGAAAACACATCAACAGGCTTACCCCCGAAATTGATACGATTTTGATTTACGTGGGAGAGCCATGCTTCGGCACGAATGGGCCGGCTCGACCGGAGAAATACCACGTTCTCACAGAAAACCGGCGTGAAACAGCGCTTGCGCTGTGTTTCGCCGAGTGAGTGAGTTTACCGGAGGCCCAATCCCCTACTCTCCCCTTTCCCTTTCTTTTCCCTTCCCTTCCCTTCCCATCTTTACCCTCCCCTATTACCCTATTCCCTCTTAAAAGGCCGGCAACGCACCTGCAGCTCTTCTAATGCTGCGAGTGTCCATGGGCGACGGAAGTTGCTTTCCATCAGGTGACCCGTTTGCTCGTTTCCCCCTTAATTCATAAAAAAAAGTCTGATTAGTTCCAAATTGAGCCGCAGCACTATCATGCGCTAGTAAAGCTGTTAGGAGTGGGAAAAGCCGTTGACATCGAATTAGTTTCAAATTGAGCCGCAGCACGATTTTGCGCTAGTATATAATATATGTCGGAAGTAGCAAAAGCTGTTGAGATCGAGCTGATTCGATTCTGATTGTGTCGGCAGCTGATTAATTCATATTTATTTGCTTCAAAAGTGGTGGTACATTTTGGTGTTACTGTTATAATAAACATTCTTATGATCTACACTTTTCACTAATACATAATCTTTGCATTGTCTTAACATTATGGGATAACGCATTGTATGCTATATTTTCTGCTTTGCTTGCGTTGACACAATAAGTAACAAATCACTCTTGTGCAGAAAAACTGTCGCAGCAATGGTTACGCGACTATAACAGATCAGCCAATCGGAGCTTTATCCTTCGCTAAAACATCAAAGATACACATAATGACAGCCCGCTTTTGATAAGCAATATAATCGAGAATCAGATCTAGGGTCATCTAGGTAGTCGTTTGGAAACTATACTTTGTGCTATCACAGCGAAGCTGGCGCCATGCTGGGTGGTGTGGTCTATCGTGTGGTCGGTGAGCGCGACCTGCGACCGCGACAGTCGCGCGATATTCTCGGACTTCCTGCGCCGTCTGATGAAGGAGGCGGGCACCGAGCTGCGTTTCCCGAGGGACGGCAGCGTGTATGATTACAAGTGAGTTTACTTATGCTTTATGATCATAATTGTAGTGTATCTGCATAGTAGATACTTAACATTGTCTCATAAACACCAGTAGTGGGGATAGCAGTCTATATAAGTCATCTGTCAAGCTGTCAGTCGGACAGTTGTGTAGTGGCAGTGTGCGAGGAGGGACGTGCGCTCCGCAGTGATAAAATAAAATAAAAATAGCCTTTATTCTATTACCCATACTTATTTATAAGATTACATGCATAAAATTGTTATCAATAATAATATTCGGTTTACAATATGTATATAATATATACTGATACTTAATCTGTTTATATTACATTACCATAATTATTTGATTACATTACACATATTTTCATTTAAATTTAATTAAAACATCATATTTCTCTAAATAATTAAGTACCCTTATCATTTGTTTATTACATTTTACAATTCATCAACATTATTCGTTTCAATATTACATTATAATAATAACTTAATTGATTTCATCAAAAAAAATTCATTATAAATTAAATCAAAGCATCATTTCTTAACATAAGTGAATATATTATATATTATTTGATTTTTATTACATTAAGTAATTCAATTTCTGCTGTTATTTAATAAAATGATTACAGTTATTGTAATTATATTTATATTACTGTACATTCCATCTCATATTACATTATTTTATTAATTATAATCAGTAATCAATGCAACACACAGCAAAACAACACAAATATTATGTTTATTATTCTGCATGCAAATAATATACATATTATTAATTAATATAGCCTGTTATTTAATAATATATCATTCAATTTTCATATACAATATCAATCAAGCATTCAATTTTCTATATTTTGTTTTAATCTACTAATAAATAATCAATTTTATTTAGGTAATAGTCGCCTCTTTGGCGTAGGCCTCCCCCAATATCTTCCACCTCTGTCTATCTCTAGCTACTCTCGTCTAGACGTTCTCTCCAACTTTTTGTGTAAATATATCTCTCCATCATGTTTTCTGTCCTTCTCTATTTCTCCAGGCCCAGTTCCATTGAAGAGCCTTATTCTTTCTGTTATTATAATATCTTTTTGTTTTTTCTCTTATTGCCTTGTTACTCCATTTCTTAGTTTTATATAATATAACATGCTTCTCTCTTATATCCTCTGGCACGTATATATATGTAATATGTAGATAACTTCTTTTCTTCTAGTGGAAGAAGCTGGTGGGGGGTGATTGTCTTAATCTCCCGCGGTGACAAGCCGTACTGGGAGATTGCGAGTGGCCGGAGCTAGTTGTTATTCTGTTGTTGTCATCTGGCTTAAGCAGCTTACCTACGCAGAATCAATAATTGACGGCATCTTATCTTGTAGAGATAGTGTGTGCTTCTTAATAACAAAATCATTTATGCTATTCATTTTATTCATCTTCATGCGCTGCTTTGGTTTTCTATTCACTGTATTATGGCTTGAGTGAGGAAGTTTACTACTACCTTGCGAATGTGTATTGTCTGAAGGCGAGGATGGGAGCGATCTTTTCTTGTTTGTTTTTAGTAATACCAATTTATCATATACTATTTTTACTTTATTTCCGTTTTCGCGTTCAATCTTTGCTTGTTCTTGTAGTTCCTTTCTTTTTTCTAACACTTGGTGTGAAAGGTCCTCTTTACAATAGTATTTAGTGTTTTTAAAGTTTCCTTTCTTCTTTAGGATGTTTCTTTTTTGTGCAAGCGTTGAAAATGTTACCTTAATTGGGCGGGGACTATCTCCTCGTTTACCTATTCGCCTTATTACTTGTATATCTCTTGGTTCCATATAAATAGTAAGGTATTCTTGTATGATGTTAATAAAGTTAAAGCTCCGCAGTGATACTGGGTGTATTAATATATAATATAATATCTATGGATGGTATTAGTGAGTCAGTGTCCCCAGGACTCTACAATGATCATCCCTACCAACACATTCCTATTCGTCATGTTATTATGACAAAAAATAGTTGATAAGCTCGTAGGTACTTCGCCACTTGCTAAGCTCATTATACCGAAATTGCTGATCAAGCTAATCAGTGTCACAAGCTAAAAGAAATTGATTGAAGCAGGAATTTTGATTGCTTTCATAATTATTAATACCTACTTATATGTTGAGCTTAATTTAAGGGCCTTTCCACACGACGTATTTTTTGCGCATTGATGACGCGCGTTTCTGATGCGCTCGTCTTCATCGCGTTTTAGCAGATATAAAGTTTAAAACGTGTCGGCTTCCTTCCGTTTGCTGGGCGCTCAACTTGCGTTTGTATCGATACAAACGAGAGTAAAAAAAATCGTATGGAAGTGCCCTAATCTGTGACACTTGAACGAGCCCTTATTCCGTAGTCTCCACGACGGCGGGTTCACGGACGCGACGGATGACGGCGAGCCAGGCGCGCCGCACTGGTACAACTGGATGGCCAAACTCGACGAGTACGAGGTCGACAACGACTGCCAGTACGCTGGTATGGTAACAGCCGTTAATGGGGGAGTCTTTTGGGAGGGAATTGTAGGAGTCGTCTATATTATGTTACAGATATTCCTTCATATTCATTTAACATGTCTTATCTGTTACGACTCTTTCTGAACTCCTTCCCCCGTCTGCTGTGACGTAATATGGAGGAAGGCTCCATATGAGACTTAAAGGCCTAGTCCTATTATCCGAATCATATTAATACAGCCTTAAACAATTTCATAACACTTATTTTTTATTCCTGTCTTGCGTACTGTGTCACTTGTTTGCTTAAGAAATTTGATAGGTTTGGCTTTTGTGTTGCATCAAATAAACGAGTTGCATCAAATTAACCTCTTGAAAACTATCCGGTACAGACATAGAGGTGCCGACGATGGACAGCGTGCGCAGCGCCGCGCTGCTGGGCTGCAAGATTGCGAACCACAACCACGTGGTGTGCGTGGGGCCGACAGGCACGGGCAAGACCGTCACCGTGACCGCCAAGCTCGCGCGCGGTCTGCACAGGAAGTACGTCGCCGAGTACCTCGTCTTCTCCGCCAGGACTTCCGCCAACCAGACCCAGGTAACATTAAGTTTGAAAGGGTCATAGCTAATACTTAGGGCTCCCACACATTACTGCGAATTCCTGCGCATTCGGATCGTAATGTCATTTTTAGTATGAATTTTGTCGCAGATATTTGCGATGCAATGCGAATTCGCAGTTTTGTGTGGGAGCCCTTTATAGGAAGCTGTAATGTAAGTAAAATTGGGAGAATACCAAAAACTTATACGACCGGATAAAGAACAGCGTTTTGAATGTAGCGCAGGTAGTAAGAGATAAATAGTAAAATAGAACGAGGCATAAGGGTGAAAATCTGACTGAATGATGAAGTGGTCTTCCATGGTACAATTTTTTATGATATTTTATAGTAAAGTGCTACATTTATTCCTATCCATTCCATACCTTGACGTTCCACCTTTGGCAATTTTTTATTGATATCTTCGTTTTGAAACGTTAAAAAGCCAATTACACGAGCGTGATAAAATCTTATGTATTTCCACTTACCAGGACGTGATCGAGGGCAAGTTGGAGCGGCGGCGGCGCGGCGTGTGGGGCCCTCCGCCCACCAAGCGGCTGGTGCTGTTTGTGGATGACCTCAACATGCCGGCACTAGACCAGTACGGCGCGCAGCCACCCATCGAGCTGCTGCGACAGTTCATGGACTTCTCAGGTTACGACCTCTACAACTTCCCATCCCTTCGTCTTCAATCAGCCATCAGTTCATTTTCATTGAGGCATCCATTTACTTTTAGTCAGGCCCTCAATACATAGTTTTAGATTTAGCCTGCTCTTACCCTGACAATAAAGAGAGCCAAATTCCTCAATTGCAATATGGAAGTTTCCAGAGTTCATAATTTTATAATTACACACCTCTGGCTGCCAACTAAGGCAGTTGGCTTCGGCCTGACATAGCATTCCGCCTCGCTGGAATCCTAAAAACGAAATCTCCGACAGATTTCCCTTTTAGGATTCTTCTCATATGCCGCAATCGCTGCAAGAAACATTTACTTACGTTCAAGTCCTCAGCAGCTTCGCTAATCAACCTTGATGACCATTACCCATGATCCTGTAGGATGGTACGACCGCGTGAACATCGGTGAGTTCAAGACGCTGGTGGACATGAGCGTCGTGGCGGCGATGGGCCCGGCCGGCGGCGGCCGCAACCCCGTCACCATGCGACTCATGAGGCACTTCCACTACATCTCCTTCACAGAGATGGAGTATAAGAGCAAGGTACACGGATGGAACCACCAGCAAAATTATTACCTTTGAGCATGATTCAAAATTAAGGCCGATGTGGCAAGTTTTGGAGGCATCATTGTAGACTCGACGCTTAAAAAGTGTACGAAGATACCTATTTTAAATAAAATTTGATTTGATTTGCTAAAGACCTTTTGTAATAATCTACAGCCAACGCAGAGCTAACTTTTATTCTATTAAGGCTGCGTTTCCACCAGAGATGTGTTTTTAAGATCCAATAGAATCGCTGCGCTGAGCGAGGTCACGGCAAGCTATTCTATTGTTTGTTTGGCGTGTATTTTCAGTACGCAATATTCAGCGTGATCCTCAAATCGTGGACGCGCAACATCACCGATGTCAAGGTCCGCGAGGAACCACTCCTGAAGGCTTCCATCGGCATCTTCCATGCGCTAGTGGAGGAGTTGCTGCCCACGCCCACCAAGTCGCACTACACCTTCAACCTGCGAGACCTGAGTAAAGTCTTCCAGGGCATGCTCATGATGGACCCGAAACTCATCAAGGTAACACATTTTAAGCCAGTAAACCTGATGATATTATTATAGCCAAAAAAACTCTTTATGACGTCAGCTTTTATAAGACTTAAAATCATATAATTTCGACGCACAGATTGACGCGGTGGCTAAAATCAGACATGGATCTAATGATTCATGTCTGTTCTACTTACGATGATGCTGTAATCAGCATCATCATAAGTAGAGACTAATGTAGCATGATGTAGCGTAGCATGAGAAAAACGTAACGTGTATAGGTGTTTTGTCATATTATCAATATACCATATTGATAAATCAAATCATTTATTAGAATATGTTGATCAGGACGAGAACGAAGTATTACGCTTGTGGTACCACGAGCACCAACGCGTGTACCAAGACCGGCTCGTCAACGATCAAGATAGAAAGTGGTTTGCCGAGTAAGCGTTATAATATTGCTAATAATCCTTCGATCGTGGATTCTTGGAAATCTTTTGTTATTCTATTGTGTCTCGCTCACCGGTGAGCTTATGGGCCTTGGTGGGTAAAACTGCTAACTACAGTACTATTGCTAAGGGATAATCGCATTGCTAAGACCTCTTGGTGATAATCATGTTTCTTTAGAAGTGTATAGGAAACCAAATCTATTGCGCTAACATTGTGTATTCTTTTGGTTAAACAGCCTAATGGAGAAGAACCTCCGTAAAGAATTTGGGAAGAGAAGTAAAGACGTGGTCGGAAACGCTTTGATGCTGTTCGGCGATTTCATGGACATCGGGTCTGATGACAGGAAGTACGTTGAAATCACGGATGAGAAAGAGGTAAGTTTTCATTTGCCAGCTGCAGACTACAGTTGATGTTTTAGGCTCTGCACCTTTTGCCTCATTAAATATCAAGGGTTCAGAAAAGATTTAAACAGTATAGTAATTAATAAGCTATACATGCTTCATAGTCAAGGACAAAACATTGTTTATGGTAGCTTAATCATTGTGTAACTATTTATATTAGTATGGAAATGATATATTAATGACCTATTTTGCTACCTCTGATTACCAGAAGATTGACAATTAATTACGACGACTGATGCAGATACGCATAGGAAACATTTTCAATATACAGTTACAAATATAGACGGCACAAAGGTACTGCTTATTTGTAAAAGAAATTACTGTACGGTGTCATAAATCACACCGTAGCATTTTTCACTTAACAATGCATTTTACAGTCAGTACGCGTTCATAATCAGTAAGCACCGCGCGTGCTCCCCAGCACCTTTATAATATCAATCTTATGTGGGAGAATAAATAAAAATCATATACTCGGGAACACATTTGGTATCATTAGCAAAACCCCCACATAATATGGTCCTTCGAGCTTTGTGACCTTCCGCGATTTGGCCAAAGCAGGATCATTCGCGAGTGAGGACTATCAGTGACTAACAGAAAATCAGTTCAATCAGCAGACAGTACAGTAGTGGTGTAGTGGTAAAAAGCAGTGTAGCATAGTAGTGGTAAAGTGAAATAGCAGAATAGTGTAGCAGAATAGCAGTGTAACAGAACAGCAGTACAGTGGAGTAGCATAGCAGTGTAGCAGAACGGTGGACTAGTGATACAGCAGAACAGTTTCCCGCGAATCAGTGCAGTTGTGGAAGTGGGAGACGAGCATCAGCAGCAGCAGTATTCAGCATAGCAGTGTGGTTCCTGTCTGCAAGCAGCAGACAGCAGCATCAGCATTAGCATCGCTTCAGCATCTCATCAGCAGATCATCACGCTCTTCAGGGCGTGAGCAGCAGCAGCAGCAGAAGGTTCCCGAGCAATCAAGTAAGATCTTTCCATTTTTTCACTTTGAGCAATAAGTTACTAAAATGGAGGATATTTACGAAAATCAAGAGCAGTTAGTAGGTGCTATAGAGCAGTTGCTTGCGTCTTTCAAAAAGACGGGACGAGATCGTAGGACAGTAGATTACGTTAAGCGGAAGTTACAAACCCTTGACGAATATTGGGAAGAATTTAAGCAGAATCGACAGCAATTAGCAGGATACGTAGACGAAAATTCTGAGCCTATGAAAAGTCTCAATGAACGGGCTACCAGAAACTACGAGATCACGAAGTCAACTTTACAGCAGTATCTCTCGCAAATGACTTCACCAGCAGTAGCACAACCAGAGGGTAAGGTACTTGAGGTCCCAAGTCGTGGAGCAAGCCCATTACCTATCCCTGGTCCGTCAACAGCAGCATCAGCAGAACGGGTGTCGAGAACAATTTCTCAAGGTGTCGACAGCAAAACAGCAGAAATGTTACGTAAGCAGATGACGAACTTTAAAGCATTTTCACGAACAGTAAGCAACATTGACCTGGAAGCATTAACAGAAAAGTGGCAGTTTGAAGACACGTTGCAGCAGTTACAGATGAGATGGGCAGCAATCGACGCTCAGCATTGGGAGCTCGATAATGAATTAAACGGGTCTAACTTAGAGTATGAAAAGCAATTTACAGCGCACGAGAAGAAATTTAATTTCATCAAGGAGAGCATTAACAAAAAGATGTGGTCAACGTCCCATAGGGAGAAATCAACCCCTAAATTAGATATCCCTACATTTGGCGGTAATTATCACCAATGGATGTCATTCAAAGATTTATTCAATGAGGCCATTCATAACAATTCCTCACTGTCTCAGGCACAAAAAATGCAGTTTTTAAGGAGTAAATTGACAGGCGAAGCTGAAAGGCTCATACAACATTTACAAATTACATCGGCTAATTATAATATTTCTTGGGAAATTCTTAACCATAGGTACAACAATAAAAGGCTCATATTTACTTCGCACGTCAACATATTGCTAGGGCTGCCAACCATTCAATATCAATCAGCAGCGCAACTTAAAAAATTACACGACACAACTAAAGAATGTTTAAATGCACTAAAGAACCTGGGAGTCGATATTAGCTCATGGGACCCCTTATTGGTCCACCTGTTAGGGCAAAAATTGGACAGTGAGTCGTATACAGAATATTTGGAATCAGTTAAGAATCCTCGAGAATTGCCAATTCTAGAGGAATTCGTGAATTTTTTGGAAGCGAAATTCACTGTTCTCGAATCATCGCGCAGAAAACAAGAGCAGGGCGCATTTAAGCAACCAGCATCATCGAATCAGCAACAAAATTTTTCGCATAAACGAAGACTTCCTCCGAGCAACTTTAAATCTAGCAATAATAATTTTTATTTTAATCATAAGTCAAACTTTAAGGCATTGCATGCAACCAAGGTAATTTGCGGACTTTGCAAAGGCGAACATGGTTTATTCAATTGTTCAAGATTTCAAGAAATGCCATGCGATCAGAAATTAAAAACCGTAACACGGTTGCGATATTGTGTGAATTGTTTAAACGAACACGATACTAAAGAATGTTTTTCCAGTAAAAGGTGTCGCTTATGCGCAGGATTTCATAATAGTTTATTGCACGATGCATGCACAAAACCCAAACCCAGCACTTCTTCGAACCATGTGGCGACGGCCCACCACGTGTCTCAACCAAACACTTGTGAGGTCTTACTAGCAACGGCAATGGTTGGTGTGAAAGCAGCAAATGGAGATCAGCATCATCTTAGAGCCCTCATAGATTCTGGTTCTCAAATTTCAGTAATTACAGAGAGAGCAGCGCAGATTTTAGGATTAAAACGACGTAGGTGCAAGGGCACTATCTTCGGCGTCGGTGAGCATGAAAGCAGCAGCAAAGGAATGCTTACTATACAATGCAAATCATTGCATAATAATTTTACATTTAGCATAGACGTTATCATCATGAGCAATCTTATCAAAAATCTTCCAAATGTTAATTTACCTAAGCCTTCATGGTCATACATCGAAAACATTAATTTAGCAGATCCAGAGTATTACATAAAACGTCCGGTAGACTTACTTTTAGGAGCAGATGTCTACTCCAAAATTTTATTGAATGGTATTTTGAGAGGTCCGACTAGCGAAGAACCCATAGCACAGCAGACTTACCTTGGCTGGATCCTCTGCGGCTCCGTCAAATCATATCAATGTAACGTCATGGTACATAACAATTATGACGACTTACAAAGATTCTGGGAATGCGAAGACATTTCCCTAGATTCAGAAGATGAATTTTGTCTTCAATATTTTTCTAAAACAACTAAAAGGTTGGAGGATGGAAGATTTGAGGTTCGTTTACCTATTATAGAAGAATTAAAGCATAAATTAGGGTCATCAAAAACTACAGCATTAGCACAGTATCAGAGTTTAGAAAGGAGATTGGATCGAAATATAGCATTAGCAAACGACTATAAAAGGTTCATGCAGGAGTACATGGATCTAAGTCATATGGAACGATCAGCATCTGAAAGAAAAATGGAGTTCTACTTACCTCATCATGGTGTTATCCGAGACAGCTCCACCACAACGAAGCTACGCGTAGTATTCAACGCATCAGCAAAGTCTTCGAGTGGATATAGCTTAAATGATATAATGTACAAGGGGCCCAATCTTCAGCAGGATCTACAGCAGATAATTTTGAAATGGCGTCAGTTTAAATTTGCTTATACAGCAGACATCGAAAAGATGTACAGGCAAATTTGGGTGTTTCCCGAAGATCAAGCATATCAGAGGATATTTTGGAGGGAGTCTAAAGACCAACCTGTGCAAGCATATCAATTAAAAACAGTAACTTACGGAGAAAAAGCAGCAAGTTTCTTAGCAATAAATTGTTTAAAGCAGTTAGCAGCAGAAGAGAAGAAGAAGTATCCAGAAGCAGCGAAAGAAGTAGAAGAAAGCTTCTTCGTAGACGACTTTTGTGGAGGTCATCATACTTTACAGCAGAGCAAGCAATTACAGGCAGATTTAATTGAGCTTCTAAAATCAGGAGGTTTCAATTTACGAAAATGGAGGTCAAATGAAAAGCAACTTCTATCAGATTTAGATACAGTGCCTCTATCATGAGCTCTTAAATCCATTCACTTTACGTCCTTATACTTACTGTATAAGGACGTAAAGTGAATGGATTTAAGAGCTCATGATAGAGGCACAGAGCAGTGTGACAAGCAGACGTACGAATTTAAGCATATGGAGTCGACGAAAACTTTGGGTCTAAGCTGGGATCCCCAAGGTGACGTGTTTACATTTCAATGCAAAATAGAATTATCTGAAGCAGAACCAACTAAGCGATCTTTATTGTCCGAAATATCAAGGTTATACGACCCCTTGGGTTGGCTAACGCCATTGAGTACCACACTAAAATTATTATTTCAAAATGTCTGGTTATCGAAAATAGAATGGGATGATAATCTTCCGCAGGATATTAAAACAAAATGGTTAGATTTACGCCAAGAGTTGCAAAATATAGACACATTTAAAATACAACGGTGGATCGGGGCTTCTGAAAACGACAAGATCGAGTTTCATGGATTTTCCGACGCCTCTACCAAAGCATTTTCGGCGGTAATTTACTGTAAGATCATAAAAAATGGTGAATCATCGGTATCATTAGTAGCGGCCAAAGCACGGCTTGCACCATCAAGCAAAGTTCAGACCATCCCTAGATTGGAATTAATGGGGGCTGAACTATTATCAAAATTGATGAGCAAGGTTCAAAAATGTTTACATCAATATAAAGCAGAAGTGTATGGCTGGACAGACTCTACAGCAGTCTTAGGATGGATACAAGGAGACCCATTACGATGGAAAACATTTATATCCAATCGAGTCAGAGCAATAACGCAAGTAATGCCAAAATCATGTTGGCACTACGTTAAAACAGACGAAAACCCGTCCGATCCAGCGAGTCGCGGTTTAAATGTGACTCAGCTTAAAGAAGATAAGCTCTGGTGGAACGGCCCATCATGGTTACCATCATTTACAGTTAAAGAGCAAACATTATACGAGACTACACTAGAGCTAAAAAATCAATACAAACAATCTAATACTATAATTCATACGGATCCTCAAGCATTAAACATAATCGAACAATTATTAAATAAGCATAGCAACATAACTCGAGTTACTCGTATACTTGCATGGATATTGCGAATAACAAAGCACAAACAACGCCGCGAAGGATTTCTCACGTTACGAGAATTACAATACGCAAAAATGCTTATTGTAAGGAATGTACAGCTGGAGCACTTTAGTGAAGAAATTAAACTATTATTAAATAAAAGACCATTACCATCAAAAAGCAAAATTTTAAATTTGAACCCGATTTTAGACAACGACAACATTTTACGAGTTGGTGGCCGTCTCAAGAACGCGAGCGTAAGCACCGAAATAAAATATCCAATCATCCTACCATACGAAAGTCGACTCACAATTTTACTTATACAGCAAGCACACGAACTAACATTCCATGGCGGTCCACGCATTACATTGGCCAATCTTAGGCAGAAGCATTGGATCATTGGTGGTATAAGAGCCACCAAAAAGCTCATCAGGAAGTGCGTGACCTGTAGGAAACACGCCCCTATTTTAGGCCAGCAGCTCATGGGCGATCTTCCCACGGCACGTGTCAACCCGAAGCCAGCATTCTATAACACCGGAGTAGATTTCACAGGATACATCGATGTAAAGGCAAACAAAGGACGGGGTATCAAGACCATGAAAGGATACATATCATTATTCATTTGCATGGTCACAAAAGCAGTACACATAGAAGTAGTGTCAGATCTTACGAGTTCAGCATTTTTGGCGGCTCTCAATAGAATGGCAGCTCGTCGCGGTACGCCTCGTCACATCTTCAGTGACAATGGCACCAATTTTGTAGGAGCAAACAGATTAATGCAGGAGCAATTTCAGAGCATTTTTGATGATAATACTTTTAGTGAGATAGCAAGCATGAATATCACTTGGCATTTCAACGTAGCGAAGTGGTGCCATGCATCAGGTTTATGGGAAAGAAACATAAGAAGTTTAAAGCATCATTTAAAAAGGGTTGTAGGTGAGCAAAAACTTACATATGAAGAATATGCTACCCTATTGGCTAAGATAGAAGCAATTTTAAACTCTAGGCCCCTCTGTGCACTCACAGAGGACCCAGAGGACTTAGACTATTTGACACCAGCACATTTTCTAGTCGGCAGAGCAGATTTAACTATCATAGAAACGGAGCAGGATGCTAGGGCAAGATGGCATTTAATATCAAAAATATATTTCGATTTGTGGAAGAGATGGAGGATCGAATATATGACTCAGCTCTCAGTAAGATCGAAATGGTTAAGAGCACGAAATAATCTACAAGTCGGCGATTTAGTCACTATTCAGGACGAGAATATGCCCCCTGGCAAATGGCTCATGGGGAGGGTATTGGAGCAGCATCCCGGAGAAGACGGATTGGTTCGTGCCGTCACTCTGAAAACAAAAAACGGAATTATAAAAAGGCCAGTAGTTAAATTATCATTGTTACCTCTCTCGAACGCAGCAAGCAGCGACCGTGAAGAAGAACCTGAGGAACAAAAGGAAGAGCAAAAGCAAAGAAAACCTGTCGAGCAGAGTAGTTTCATGTCCATGGCGATAGCATTTATTTTATTTATGTCAATTGCGACGACTTCTTATGCAGCTACAAATTTACCTAGCAACATGTCTCTATATTTTGATTATACCGGAAGTGCAAAGGTCATTCGGGATAAGTGGACTCTCATAGCATACTACAATATGTCTCCATACTGGGAAGGATTCACCGCAGCAGAAAAGTTCATTAATTATACTGGTATAATATGTAGTTATATTCCCGACTATGACTATTGTTCAACAATTACGCTCCAATTACAGCACGAGTTCGAGGAACTGGATCACTACAATCGTTTGTTATTAAATCAGCGTTTTAAGGCGCGTGCGAGGAAGCGCCGGGCGCTTATCAATGGTGTCGGTTACGCCGCCAACTATCTGTTCGGAGTATTAGACGAGAGATTCGCGGAACAGTATAGGAACGACATTGAGCTTATCAGACAGAATGAGCATCACCTTAGCAACTTGATACAGAATCAAACATCAGTCGTCGAGGCACAATATAATTTACTGAAACGCACAGAACAATCGATTCAGCTTCAGCATAAGTCAATAAATAACCATCTTGAAGATTTGTATAATTTTACTAATTCTCTCAAGTCGGAACATATTCAGATTTCGGACGTTCAACATTTTTTACTGTCGTCATTCACTGCGATGAACCTATTTCAAAACCTGAAAAGAATTCAAGACACAATTTTAGATACTATCACAGATATATCACATGGCAAGTTTAATATGCATTTATTAACTCCGGAACAAATTAAAAGCGAATTACAATTCATAGGGAGTCAGTTGACGAAGGATATCACGTTACCCATTGACAACATACAATCAGACTTACGGAACGTTTACAGTTTACTTAGAATTAAAGCAAGAATGTTAAAGGATTATTTTATATTCGAAATATCGTTTCCATTAACTAATAGAGAAGCATACAACGTGTACAAAATTATTTCGATTCCTAAACAGATAGCAGGAAATGCGATCACTGTCCTCCCAGTAGATGATTACGTAGCAATCAATTTAGGAAAGGATTCCTATTTTACCCTTTCCACATTTGAGCTTCAATTATGCTTCAATAATGAGGAAACTTATTTATGCCATCTCAGCAAGCCCATACATTATCTCCCACCAGATGAGAGATTCTGTAAGATCGACGTAAGAACGAAGCAATGTCTCGTCAGCAAATCAGTATGCAGAAATCAGTGGATTCACTTGAAAGATGAATCCCAATATTTTTATTTTTGCTGCATTACATATCAGATCAGGATCATATGTTCAGATCGTGTTAGCACAGACCAGCTGAATGGGGCTGGAATATTGAGCATCGAGCCTAACTGCATTATAAAGGGCCGAGACTTCACTATGTACTCTCAGACCAATTCCAGGAATGAGATCTATTCGAATTTGGGCGTTATTGCTCCCAAATTTCATAATATTAATCATATGATCAACCAATCACATTTGCAATATTCGGACATCGTTGATAACAGCGAAATTGAGATAAACAACTCTATCAGTGATTTAGGCAAGCAAGTTGAAGAGTTGAAAGTTGCCACTAAAGATTTAAAGACATCAGACAATCAGATATCAGGTCACGACGTTCATCAATACAGCATCTCTTACAGCCTTCTCGCTGTCGTGGTCGTAGCAGCGGCATTCATACTGTGGAAGAAGTATAGAAAAAGATTCAGCAGTGTCTCCCCGCAAGCAGAACCTAGTGTAGTGTTTAGTGCGCGAAAGCAGAGTACGGCTGACCGTCAGCCGAGTGAAGTGTGTAGTGTAAATACGAGGGACATAGCAACTTCCCCTATATTTACGAGATGTCATTTTTCTTCAAAGTCATCCTAATTTTTGTATCTTTTCGGCTCGGGAGTATGTACGGTGTCATAAATCACACCGTAGCATTTTTCACTTAACAATGCATTTTACAGTCAGTACGCGTTCATAATCAGTAAGCACCGCGCGTGCTCCCCAGCACCTTTATAATATCAATCTTATGTGGGACAATAAATAAAAATCATATACTCGGGAACACATTTGGTATCATTAGCAAAACCCCCACAATTACCGACTAGCTCTACCCAAACTAATGATTATTTTCCAGTTGGACGACGTGCTGACGGGCTACCTGAACGAGTACAACCTGTCGACGACGGCGCCGCTGCCGCTGGTGCTGTTCCGCGACGCGGCGGCACACCTGTGCCGGATCGCGCGCATCATGCGACAGCCGATGGCCAACGCGCTGCTGCTGGGCATGGGCGGATCAGGTTAGGGAATACTGGTTTTTTGTTGTGGATAAGAGGATAAATGGGCAAACAACTATATTGAAATAAGAGAAAATTTAGCAATTTGTAAGTATGTAAACTTGTTTCACATATTTGTTTTAACTGAATGTGCGCCTGAGTGATACGTTTGAAGGAGTTAGAAGGAGTGTTGTATTTATTTAAAGGCTGTAAGTATGTATAATTGTTTGGCATGCTCTACAGCTACAACGGCTTGAGAGGTGTCGTGCTTACTGTAAGAATAAATTGCATATCAAAATGCAGTCAAGTTTCTTTTATTTTTAAATTAACGTTTATACTTGTTTCAAGGCGATTTTCTTTAACATTAATTATTATGTATTAGATACCAATCATTACTCCTACTTTCAGTTCACACATTTAAGAATCCACCCCCTCACATTCTCAGGACGACAATCGCTATCGCGTCTGGCGGCTTTCATGGGTGAGCTGCAGTGTGTCCAGATCGAGATCAGTAAGGGATACGGTATGAGTGAGTGGCGGGACGACCTGCGACAGACCATGCTCACAGCCGGTGCTGATAACAAGGGCATCGTGTTCCTGTTCTCTGATGCTCAGGTGAGGATGGTTTGTTTTTGAAGCTGTTGAAGTAAAAAGTTTCCGATGGAAGTTCAAGTTAGCACACCTTTTCAACTCTCGCACAAATTCTTGGCAAAGCAAAATGTAACAGAATACGTTTAGATATCAAGAGTTCTTTACTGGCCAAATTATCATAGCCTACTAGATTTTTTACGAAAGTATGTTAGTATTATCTTACTTGCTAATAAAAATATTTACAACGAAAATTTCTTATTCGCAGTCTCTGTAGTCTGTCCTTGTTTATCAAGGGACTTTTAACTCAATTATGTAACCACCCTCTTTAAAAACCTCCTGTGCCTGTACAGATTAAAATGGAATCATTCCTGGAGGACCTGAACAACGTGCTGAGCTCGGGCGACGTGCCCAACGTGTACGAGGTGGAGGACCTGGACCGCATCTATTCGGCGGTGCGGCACGTCGTCACCGAGCAGAGCCTCGCCGCCACCAAGACCAACCTGTTCGCCGCGTACCAGAAGCGCGTGCGCAGTAACCTGCACGTGGTTATTGTGATGAGCCCCGTGGGGGAGGTGATTGGTATTTTACTGGCGTTTCTGTATACTGCGTGTCACAAAACTAAATGATAAATAGAGCGCACCACATAATATATTATCACAACATGGCGTAGCAATATGTCATATAACTTAGTCTGGTAGAGCTAGTAGTTTATGTGTTTGGATTCTGGTAAAAATAAAAGTTTTAACACAAACTTAATATGTAAGATTTGGCATTTGTGTCAAAAATGGCTCATATTCATCATCATGATATGCAGGTGTTTCGGTCGCGTCTGCGGCAGTTCCCCTCCCTGGTAAACTGCTGCACGATCGACTGGTTCAGCGAGTGGCCGCGCTCGGCGCTCGAGTCCGTCGCCTACCATTTCCTCGACAACATGATGGAGCTCCAGACCACGTATGACGTCATCGGGGCTATGGTGGTGAGAATAAATTTGCGTTGAAAAAATACGAGAAATAAGTTAGCTTGCTATCCCCATACTAGTATTATAAATGCGAATGCTTGTCTGCCTGTCTATCTGTTACCTCTTCACGCCCAAAGCGCTGAACCGATTTTGCTGAAATTTAGATGGAGATACTGTGAGTACCAGGAAAGGACATAATATACTTTTATCCCGGAAAAATGTACGGTTCCCGTGCGATAAACAAATTTTCACGCAACGGAGTCGTCGGTGTAGGCGTCATCTAGTAGTAGACAAATGATCATAATATTATGTTTTGTATAGCAAGAAATAAATGTGCGAACACCTTTATTCTCCACAGTTTAACATTGTTTTTAAACGACTTTTCCTGAAGTTTTCAGTTTGTTGGATTTGTTTTGAGTTTTAAAAGCAGTTGTGTGAAATGGTTACTCTGTGGAACACGTTATGTGCGAGAATTTTCAATGAATTCACGTTGCAAGTTTTGTTATGTTTTGGAATGCGATGTTTTCGTTGTTAGGTTTTTTATTATATATATATTTTTTTTATTATATATTAATTTTTGCCATTTGTTTGCAATACAATATTTTTACAACTAAAAATTATTAATTTTGTATTATTTATAAACACCTAGCTTATAAAAAATCTGATTTGCCCCACCCTGGCCCAGAACCTGGGTAGTTTGCCCCCCCCTGGCCCAGAATCTGGGTAATTTGCCCCCCCTGGCCCAGAACCTGGGTACGCCCATGATGAGCGATGAGCTTAAATGTCTCTTTACGTTCGTCGTAATTTAGTAAAATGTCTCTAAGTGCGGCTATGAGACTTATTCAATTCCATAAGAAATAATATTATACCATCTGGTCCAGTCTGTGTGTTGCTACGCGCACGAGTGCGTGGTGTCGGCGAGCGAGCAGTTCCTGGCGCAGCTGAACCGGCTCAACTACGTCACGCCCACCTCATACATGGAGATGTTGCGGGCTTACCAGGACATGTTCCGCAGGAAACAGAACGCGATATTGAAGGAGTCCAACGCGCTTAAAACGGGTAAACAAGATGCTACAGTCGATTGAAAGCTAAAAGATAAAGAAGTATTTCATATTTGATTTCTACACAGAGAAAATTCAATTGCTTCAAGAAGTATGTTACTTCTATGTTTTAGCGGTAGTAAACCCATACTAATGTTATAAATGTGAAAGAGTGTGTCCGTCTGTCTGTTTCCTCTTCATGACTAAGCCGCTGAACTGATTATGCTGAAATTGCTAGTATGGGGATACTTTGAGTCCCGGGAAAGGACAGGGGATACATTTGTATTCTGAATTAAAACCGACTTCCAAGGTAAAAACAATAATAATATGAACTAAAAATTATTAAATAACTCTTACTCTATAATAGAGCGTTTTTCAGAATTCGTATAAATCTCAACTATTTCTGTACATACTACAGTCTGCATTACTTTGAAGTCGGTACCAGCTAATTTTATCGTGAGTTCAGTCAATGTCAGAATATCTGAAGCTTTTGGGACTGGTACCGACTTCAAAGTAATGCAGACTGTAGTATGTACAGAAATAGTTGAGATTTAGACGAATTCTGAAAAACGCTCTATTATAGAGTAAGAGTTATTTAATACTTTTTAGTTCATATTATTATTGTTTTTACCTTGGAAGTCGGTTTTAATTTTTTGTTAAAAATAATAATTTGACTCTTTTTAGTTATCTACAGGATAAGGCTTTATGCGTAAATAACCGCTACGAATGTTAACTATTCACATTATGTTACTGTAAGCGAAATTGTGGTAAATGCTTGCAGTTATCTAAGCGATGCTGCAATTTAAAAACTTTTACCTTTAAAGGTTCAGGAGTTCTGTTCAGTGCCTTTGGACCAAGAGACACCTTCGTATGAAATTTCTCTTATTCGTAACATATGTTTAAGTTATTAGAAACAACATTTTAACCACTATGAGTCTTTTGATAAATTTCAAGGATTTCCCTCAATTGCTCATAGACCCCATCATCAGCTCACCACTTTCGTAATTATTATACAAAATCAAGATTATACCCTATACAACAACACAATAATTTTGAAAATCAGTCCACAAACAGCGAAATAATCATCGAAAACATCTGCTTCGATGCAAAATATCACGAAAAGCATCAATAATTGGGTCATCATGTCGGTAAAAAATGTAAGGTTCGTGCGTGATAAACGAATTATGGCGCAACGGAGTTGCGGGCGTCATCTAGTAATAAATGAATATAAACAGGTTTGAATAAGCTGAACCAGACGGAGGTGGAGGTAAAGCAGCTTCAGATCGAGCTGGCGGAGCTCAAGCCGCTCATGGAGAAGGCGGCCGACGAGACCAGGAAAGTCATCGAACAGATTGCCGTAGACACGGTAAGATGTTTATCAATAAATGGTATATTATGTCATTGACGTATAACCAGCAATTTTAGCACTACCAGCACCCTGGGCGCCGATGAAATCTCGCTACAGCTAAAAAAAGGTATTTTCTGCCTCTGGCGCCCCTTTTTGTCCGGCGCCCTGGGTGATCGCCTAACGCCGCTACTGCGTATAACCCAACTTTCAGACATTTTATTTAGTTTAACCATCGATGACTGACTGATCATCAAAATCTTTACTCTTTAGTAATGCGTTAATTTGTTACCAGGCAATAGCCGAAGAAGCGAGAGAAAGAGTCGAGAAGGAGCAAGCGCTCGCCGAGAAGATATCCAAAGACACGCAGGCCATGGCTGAAGACGCGGAGAGAGATCTCGGTAAAGACAAACCTAACTAGCATTTATTAGCAGTTTAGCTTGCGTTGTCAGAGATCCATAACAACTATACTATATAGACTCCCGTTTCGTTTAGAAGTTAAATTCTAAGAATATTTACTGATAAATGCGTACTTAACTCTTCATCTCAGCTTAGTGGCTAAGTACTCTTTCTATGCAACAGTCGGTAACAATAAAATTGCAGCAATACAATTTTCTACGTATTTTGTAGCTTTTCCTAGAAGTAAATCCTTCTATCGAGGAAAAGCCCCTGCCATAACTATGTCAATATTAACGCCTCCGTGGTCCAGTGGTTTAGAGCGTGGCTCTTGACTCGGAGATCGTGGGTTCGATTCCCGCGTTGGAAACATGTTATTTCCAAGTTTGGTTAGGACAATGCAGGCTGATCACCCTATTGTCTGACAAGTAAGATGATCCATGCGTCGGATGGGCATGCATGTAAAAAGTTGGTCCTGTGCCTGATCTCTCAAGAGTCGTGTCGGTCTTCCGTTCCACTGGGTTATGAGAGTAAAAGGAATAGAGAAAGCTCTTGTGTACTGTGCACATACTTGGGCATATGGCTATAAAATTACTCCTGCGTAACTGGCCTGGTTTTAATGAAGCCGGCCATCGTCACCGAAACCGTGTGGGAGTTATTATATTGTCGCACAGAGGAGGCGATGCCGGCGCTGATCGCGGCGGAGAAGGCGCTGAAGGAGCTGAACCGCAACGACATAACGGAGGTGAAGGCGATGAAGAAGCCGCCCGCTGGCGTCCTCCTCGTCGTCGAGTCGCTGTGTGTCGTCTTCGACATCAAGCCTGTCAAGGTTTAGATTACACTTTAATTGTCTACACAAAACTACAAATAGTCCAAATAGTTTTCGATAACGTGGCTCGAGAAGTGAATATAACTCCCCCTTTTCTTTTCTACCCCTAACTTTCGTGTAATGTATTTGACCTAGCTCAAAGCCTGAAACAGGGTTAGCATGAGACAAGTTTTGCGAGAGAGCTAGAGAGACACCGAGAATCTCACTGACGTTGGTCGAATTAGAATAAGATTTATCGTAAAAACGATGATTCCACTGGCATCTTACCTGGACAAAATAGACGGCTGCGTAAGAAACTCAGAAACGTAGAAGATATGTCGGAGAAATCATATTTGCCAACCTGGCATGGTCCTTAGTAACAAAAAGATTCCGTTGGCTCGGTTTTGGAAAGAATTGACCTTGAAGTTACTTAATGACCTTACAGGACCTTGGAGTTACCTGATGACCTTACAGGACCTTAAAGTTACCTTATGACCTTACAGTACCTTGAAGTTACCTTATGACCTTACAGGACCTTGAAGTTACCTTATGACCTTACAGGACCTTGAAGTTACCTTATGACCTTACTCCTGTGACCTTGAAGTTACCTTATAACCTTACTCCTGTGACCTTGAAGTTACCTTATGACCTTACAGGAGCCTGGCACCAAATTCGGCGAGAAGGTCCTCAACTACTGGAAGCCGGGCTCGCTGATGCTGGCCGACCCCGGCGCCTTCCTCGACTCCCTCATGAATTACGACAAGGAGGCCATCACGGAGGACATGATCAAGAAACTCAAGCGGTTCGTGAATGACCCCAAGTACGAGCCGAAGAAAATTGCTAAGGTAAGACCTATATTTAAAACAGCATAATTTGGATTGGACAATGTGCTGATAACGCCGCTGATCACGTATTTTGCCGGCATCGTTATCTTACAAAATATGTCGAGTTTGGAGGATAAGTTTTGAATGATGTTCTTAATTTAATTATTGTTACTTTCTCACGTGCGTCGCCAAGACATTTTGCGGGGTAATTCCCTAAGAACTGTGATAAGCCAATGGCTTATCACAGTTCTTAGGGAATAAACTAACTCTACTCTTTAAGCTATGACCTATATCGATTTTTTTAAATTTCCTAATAAACCAGGTGTCAAAAGCGTGCATGTCCCTGTGCATGTGGGTGCACGCCATGTATAAGTTCTACCACGTCAACAAAAACGTCGCGCCCAAGAAGGCCGCGCTGCAGCGGGCACGGACCGAGCTGGCTGCCGTCGAAGGTAACGAGAGGAACTAGCACTAAAAATGTGTTAACGCTAACGCATACTAACTGCCTTTATTTTGGGGTATGGGCGAAAAAAAGTATTATATATTGGATATGGGTGAAAAGCCCAAACAAAAAATATCTTTAATTTCTATGACTCTTATACTTAGCTGAGTTTTTAGTTTTATAAGAAAGTTGTAATTCTAGCTGCATAAACGTTATTCAAAAAACTTTATTGTTCCTTCAAAAATGGGTTGTCACCCATTTTCAATTTACCGATCAGTAACTTAAACTTTGCAGAGATACTGGCGAACGCGAAGGCCAAGATGCAGCAGCTGCTGGAGGGCATCGCGAAACTGAATGCGTACCTGCTGGAGAAACAAGAGGAAAAGGCCAGGATGGAGGAGGACATCGACCAGTGCCTGGCCCGCATGGACCGCGCCAACAGGTGATTGCTTCATGAGCAAGGATGGTGGTAAAACGATAAGTAGACTCGGCATGTCTTACACTACGGCCTTAGAGCCTGTCCACACGGGCGCTGCGTCATCGCAGCGTTATTACGAAGCAGTGTTAACGTCAACACCCCCTCCCGCTTCGTCTCGGGGGCTGCTGTCCGTCATGTATGCATTGCGCGCTGCTGTCACGACGCAGCGCTCCGTGAGAACACCTTGGTTATTTGTCTGTTAAACAACGCAACGGCAGCGCTGCGTCGACGCAACGCGCCGTGTGGACTGGCGCTTGCCGCTTAGAGAAAGTGACGTAAGATTCTTAAGCTAAGTTTTTTAAGTAATCATTTAGCAGATTTTTTTGGAACATCCTAGTATTTAAAATTCGGTCTAGCTATCTATGGAATATTTTGGCGACAGCGTGTCGTATGTTAAAAAGCCCAGATGAAATATTTTGTTCAATTATATTTAATTCTTTGACAACTTTGGCAAGGTTACTGAACGGGTTGTCGAACGAGCGTGTGCGCTGGGTGCGCACCATCAAGGAACTGAACGTCGCCAACTTAAACCTCATTGGAGATATTTTACTGACTGCTTGTAAGTAGCCTATGGGATCTACGCATCAGTAAACAGCTTTGTTTCGTTAGTGCAGTGGATTTAATAGCTGAAATGGTAGACACAGGACACTAGACCACGGGTTCCCAAACTTATTTTGTCTAATAATAATAATAATAATATACTTTATTGCATTCCACAAAATACATAAGAAAACAGTAAAAGCGGAGAAAGACAATACAATTCTGGCGGCCTTATCGCTAAATAGCGATTTCTTCCAGGCAACCATCTTAAGACTAGTACATTGATATTATGATAAATTAGAAACGAGTGGATGCATAATGTGCATAAGTAACTAAAGCTAATAACACATACACAAAACAATTAGAAAGCAAAAGTACATAATAATATAGTGAGATGCTATTAACTACTACTATTAATGGTTTAATTATTGATATGGCTGAACAATGCTCCATCCATATCATTAACGTTTAATGATTTAGTAAGATAATGATTTTTAAGTTGACGTTTAAATGAATTTAGATTTTCTGACAGTCTTACAGGATTAGGTAAAGAGTTCCACAACCTTACTGCGTGGGCCGTAAAGGAGTTGCCAAAAAATTTTGTTTTCTGAACAGGGACATTTAATTTCAAAGCAAGACGCGCACTGTCACTGTCAGAGAAAGTGAACATTTGTTTTAGATAAGAGGGAGCCATGGGGTCAAAAAGTATATTATATAAGAGGTGTAGCACATAAGTATTCCTGCGTAGACGTATAGGTAGCCACTTTAGAGTTGATCTATATTCCGAGACATGGTCAAACTTACGCAGCCCAAAAATAAATCGAATGCAAAGGTTTTGGATGCGTTCGAGTTTATTTAATTGTTCTTCTGTTAAATTGATATAGCTGACGTCAGCATAGTCAATAATGGAAAGGAGTAAGGTCTGAGCAAGCATTACTTTAGTCGGAATGGGCAAAAAGTTTTTGAGGCGTTTTAATGAAGCGAATGCAGCAAAAACTCTTCTACAGACATAATTTATTTGGCTCGACCAAGATAGTGTTGAGTCAAAAATAACCCCTAAATTTTTAACTGTATCAGTGAAGTTAATTATGACATTGTTTAACGTGATAGGAGGCAGTTCCGAAAAAAATATTCTTTTTAGGATTCCTTGACTACCAATAATAATGGCTTGTGTTTTAGACGGATTGAGTTGCAAGCCATGGTTTATTGACCAATCAAATATGTTCGATAAATCCTTATTCAATTTCGAAATAGCTGTGGCTAGGTTGTTTAAAGTAGCATGCGAATATATTTGAAGGTCATCGGCATATATGTGGTAAAGAGACGATAAGTTGCTACATATAGAATTAATGTAAATTGAAAACAGTAACGGGGAAAGTACACCGCCTTGTGGGACTCCAGTTAAAGTGCGGCACCAGTTTGAGGAAAGTTCATCGATTTTGACTTTTTGTCGACGACCATATAGATAGCTCCGAAACCAGTCTGTAGCATCTTTTGAAACATTTAGTGACTGCAGAATACCTAGCATGATGTCAAAATCCACAGAATTGAATGCGTTAGTGAAGTCTAAGAGAATAAAAAATGTAACTTTTTTGTTGTCCATCGCTAATCGAATGTCGTCGGTAATTTTAGTAAGAGCCGTAACAGTACTATGACTCCTCCGAAATCCAGACTGCAGAAGAACAAGAAGATTGTTTTTAATTAGATAGTTATTAAGCTGACGATGTACTAACTTTTCAAGAGCTTTAGACAAAAACGGTAAAATTGATATAGGACGATAATCTGAAAAATTGACAGGCTTGCTTTTTTTGGGAATTGGGATAATTAGAGCATCCTTCCATTTTTCTGGAAATTTACCAGAATGGAAGTATTAAATATGTGTGTTATAACAGGTAATATTTCGTCTAATATAGGGAGAATCATATTACGACTAATTAAATCATCACCGACGGCATTCGAAGCTATGGACAGAATTACTCTCTTAACCTCTAGGTCTTCAAATCTATTAATTGAGAACGGTTCGACATTAGGGGTTGGTAACGATCTGAGAGCAGATAAAGTCTTAGCCTTAATATTTTTATCAAAATTAATAGAATTTGAGTTAAAATGCTGGTTCAGACCATCGATATCGCCGGTTTTGACAGTAGACTGTTGGTGAGATCTCCCAACTCCAACTGTTTTGAGGAACTTCCATACTTTACTGGTGTCGCCGTTCTCTATGGAGGTGTGAATATGTCCCCTCGGTGCGTCTCTACAAAGCCTGTTGCATACATTCCGCAAGGTTTTATATTTTTCTACATATTTTACTTCAGAAGGATTACATTTGAGTTTTTGCTTGGCAGCATTCTTCTTTTTGATCATCGCCTTAATCTCTTCTGTAAGCCAGGGGGTTGGCAGGTGTTTTTGCTTTATAGGTGCATGCACATCGTACAATTTATTGAGCTGTTGCGTAAGTATGTCTACTTTTGCATCAACTGTAGGCACCTGTATGAGCTCTGTCCAATCGAGATTTCTGGCATCACGCTTCAGAGTCTCTACATCCATCCTCTTAAAGTTACGCCGCATCATAACTTTAGGCTTAAATTTTGGGGGCTTTATTTTATAGGAAAGGTAAAGGAGATCATGATAGGAAAAGGAGTGGGAATCAAGTTGACCGTGATTAGTTACGTGATTTAAGGATGATACCATGATTAGGTCCAGTAGAAAGGGAGTATATAATGGGACATTGTGAGTTGGGTTAAGGGATAGCAGATGGAGATTACACGATTCAACACTTGACTGTAACTTCTTAGCTCTATTATCGTTTTTTAAAAGGCAAGTGTTGAAGTCACCCATTATAATCGTATGATCATATAAAGTTGAATAGGACTCCATTAGGGACTCAAAAGAAGCGAAATAATTTACCTGTGACGAGGGACTGTAAAAAAACACCAAGGAGTAATTTGACATGATGCAGTTCGATATCAATAAGAAGGTGCTCAGCCGTATCCAAAGGAGGTGGTTGTGGTGATGTACTAATTAAGCGAAAGGGAACGTGTGATTTAAGGTAAATGGCAACCCCACCACCACCCCTGCATGTGCGATCATTCCTGATTAGTGTGAAGCCAGGTAGAGAATAGCTAGCTGATGGTAAGCAAGGTTTTAACCATGACTCGGAAACTAAAATAGCATGAACACAAGTTGATTTAAAAGAGTTGAGCAGCTCAGGATAGTGTGCAGGAATACTTTGCGCGTTTATGTGGACTACGTTAAAAGATTTCAGAGATGAGTCTAAACTCTCATGCAGAGAGCAGTACTTAAAGTGTAATTATTAACATATGACTGTCATCACTGGAACTCTCATCTGAGGATGAACACGTGAAAAATTCATCATTACTATCAGATTCAACCATTAAACCTGTACGACTAATTACTAACTAATAATAATACAACAAAAAAAAAATACAAAATCAAAAACACAATAAATCAGAAAATAAAGCTGATTAAAGCACATAAGCACACTAAAAAAGATAATAGCATAACATTACCAGCAAATAAAGCAAATTAAAACTATAGCAAGCTCATAACATAATATTATAAGACAATAATTGACAAACAATATTTAAATAAAAAATTAAAAAGAATGAGCAGCGCAACTGTGATAATCACAACACAAGAATAGTATTTAGTTACTTGATTGACAATGATGATAATTAAAAAAGCTTGTAATGCGAAATGAGAAATGGATAAAATATATAATAATAAAATATATACCGTATCATCCCAAAAACATATAATTGTAATAATGAAAAAAATACTGAAAAGAAGTCTACTGTCCACTTTGAGAACAAATTATAGTATAGCGCCCCCATTGTCTCAATTTCAAACGCAGATAGATGAAATAAATAACCCTCCAAGCCACAACGCCCCCATTTTTTCTGGGTCCCACACCCCCTTTAGACCTTCAGCGCCCACAGGGGGGCGTTATCGTCCACTTTGGGAAAGGCTGCACTAGACATTTCTGTTGTCGAGTCTATAAATGAGATCACTTTTAATGTCGATAAAGATTTATTGTCCGATTTGTTTGTAGGTGCCGTGGGCTATGTGACTCCATTCACGGACGAGTTTCGACGAGACCTGATGAGTAAGTGGACGCAAAAAATGAAGGTAATTGATGATGTTATTTTATAAAGCTTATTTTATCTTATTATATTTTATTAAGTTACCACAGGTATTTAATCAATAATATTATTGTTAAGTATATGGTATTTAACATGTAGGAGGCCGGAGTACCACACACGGAGGGTGGAACCACGGAGTCGATTCTTGGTGATCCGGTTACTATCAGGTCAGCACAGAGTTCTTTGCTTTACATAATATTAAGTACACATTTTTATTGCATTAGAAACAAACTGTAGTTTTGGAATTATTGTAACGGAAAGCATGTTATATAATGTGTCGTTGTGTAGGAAGTGGCAGATGCACGGTCTGCCGCGCGACGCGATGTCGGTGGAGTCGGCGCTGCTGCTGACGAGCTCGCGCCGCTGGCCGCTCGTCGTCGACCCGCAGACGCAGGCCAACAAGTGGATACGGAATATGGTTAGCGCCACGCATCTTTTGCAATCACTTTACATAATTAAAACGCTAAAAAGTTTGGAATCCATTTACGAAAATTGTGTCTCCGAAAGATGCGAATTTTGGCAAAGCTAAAGTTGATGATGCATGGCCAACGTACCATTGACGATATCAAGATCTAGCAATCTAAATCTTGTTGATGTTACAGGAGAAGCTTTCGGGTCTGATCGTGTGCAAGCTGAGCGACCGCGACCTGGTGCGGAACGTGGAATCGGCGCTGCGGTTCGGCAAGCCGCTGCTGCTGGAGAACGTTGGCGAGGACCTCGATCCCGCGCTCGATCCCGTACTCAAGGTAGCCTTTGTACCGATAACTCTAGGAATGTACCGATGAAATTGATTCATTGGTAGTTGGCCCACGACATTTGGTCGAATTATGCCAATTCAAAGTAATTCGTGATCTGTTAGCTGGGTTGGACAAAATGCGACCAATTTACGTAGGTCCGCCATCTGCCTAGGAATCAACTTCTCTGATAGTACTTGGGAGTATCAAAGGAAGATATCCTATGGATCGAGGTTCTATGCTCGCTTGTTCAGGCCGAGGCCCGCTGCTGTCATTTCAGACGTATATATGTCTTGCTGATCTCATAAACTTCGATAGCGCGACTGTGCGCTGTTCGGTCGACCCCAACACAGCTTTGATGTAGTACCGATTTCAAGACGAAGACGAAACAAATTATATCATTTAAGGTCACATCCAATAAATGGTTCACTAGCCAAAACGTGCCAGAAAAATGCAAATATAAGAAGATCTTAACACTCTGTAGCCAGCCAACATTTTTGTTTTGTTTTGATTGCAGAGTTGTATTATGCGTCAGTTAAAAATGTACGAGAACATTACGTTTAAATCACCCATGTAAATGTTTATAGCGTCAATTCTTCCGTCAATCTGGTCAAACTGTGCTGAAACTGGGCGACTCGCTGGTGCCGTACTCGGAGGGGTTCTTCCTGTACATCACCACCAAGCTGCCCAACCCGCGGTACACGCCGGATACCTACGTTAAGGTGCAGATTGTTAACTTCGCGCTGGTGCCCAGGTAAGTACCCTACTACTTGTCTATGAGACTTTTTTTTTTTTTAAAGAAGGGGGCAAACGAGCAAACGCGTCACCTGATGGAAAGCAACTTCCGTCGCCCATGGACACTCGCAGCATCAGAAGAGCTGCAGGTGCGTTGCCGGCCTTTTAAGAGGGAATAGGGTAATAGGGGAGGGTAGGGATGGGAAGGGAAAGGAATAGGGGAGGATAGGAAAGGGAATTGGGCCTCCGGTAAAGTCACTCACACAGCGAAACACAGCGCAAGCGCTGTTTCACGCCGGTTTTCTGTGAGAACGTGGTATTTCTCCGGTCGACCCGGCCCATTCGTGCTGAAGCATGGCTCTCCCACGTTTAAATAACTTTACATAACAAGTTATAATGTGTTCCTGAAACGATGCCAGCAAAAAAATGTCATTAAATATTTTATGTTGTATCTCAATAATTACCTACCTACCCAATTTTTGACGAGATTAACTGCAAAAAAGGCGGCTTGCGTTTATCTGCGTTGATGCTTAACATCGATTATTATTATGTCTGAAACAGAAGGCGTGATACGTATTGCCTATGAAATCTGAGCGCCTATTCTTTGCAGTGGTCTAACGGAGCAGCTGCTATCAACGGTAGTCGCATCCGAGCGTCCCGACCTGGAGGAGGCGCGGGGGCAGCTGATAGCGTCGCGCGCGCAGCTCGCGGCTCAGCTGGCCGACATGCAGGCGCAGGTGCTGGCGGGCCTGTCCGACAGCGTCGGCTCGCCCGTCGACGACCTGCCGCTCATCACCACGCTCGAGGCCATCAAGCTCAAAAGCGACGAGATTTTGGTATGAGTGACGTCATGATTGACGTGGAGCTAGTAATGCCAAATTACGAAATGTCATAGTCAAGGAAATATTTTTTTGGAACGACGTTCCTTATCGCGCGTTACAAAAGGAGGTTAGACGTAAAAAGTTGTAACGACATGACACAAAAGTGTCGCTATATTACAACTAGAGCAAAAATGCTATAGTAGTGCTATAGTCGTGCGGTAGCGCGTGTTCCTCTCTCTGTCTCTCTTTTTTTGTTGTTTAGTGTTTTTTTTTATAACTTCATTCCATCCGGGTGTCCCTTGACACCTCTCAATTTTTTTATTTGTATGGTTGTCCAAACTGGCAAGTCCGTGTGTTATTTCGCGCAGAGCAATGAACTGGTCAATACTTCTTGGACCAACTACATTCGGATATTATTTCGATGGTTACCTTTACCTAAAATAACCAAAATCATACAGCACCGAACGATATCGTTCAAATACAAATGCAAGTGTTATTAAGTAGTAACTACTTTTGGAGATATAGTATCTATATTTTCTTATTGCTTGAATCTAAAAAAAAATAATTAAAATATATTTTAAAGTCATTTCATATGTTAGGGATGCTCACATTTCAAACTCGTCCCGATGTAGGTGAAAGTGGTGGACATGGAGCGCACGTCAGCGGAGATGGAGGGTGCGCGCGCGGGCTACGTGCCGGTCGCCAACCGCGGACAGATCCTGTTCTTCTGTCTGTCCGCCATGGCCGGCGTCGACCCCATGTACCAGTACTCGCTCGAGTGGTTCGTCAAACTCTTCCGACGGAGCATGGAGGAGACCGAGCCTAATGGTGATTGTTTAGCTTATTTGTGTGCGGGTTGTATTATGTAGAGAAGATGACAAGTTATCTAAACCACTGTTGCCTTAGACAGTTCATAGTAGTAATATAGTCTATATTACTACGCAGAGCGCTTATACTTATTAGCGTTGGTGAATTGAAACGTTTCCGTCGTGAATAAACTAGGTAGGAACAGATTTTTTACATATTATACTTTCTAAGAAATCAATTTAAACTCTTTTTGTGGAATGATATTGAATGAAGGTAAAAAATTGGCTAATGCATTAACCCAGCCTTTCCCAAAGTGGGTGATAACGCCCCCTTGTGGGCGCTGAAGGTCTAAAGGGGGGCGGTGTGGGACCCAGAAAAAAGTAGTGGCGTTGTGTTGACGCTTGGGGGTGATTTATTTCTCTGAACTCATTTTAAATTAAAACAAGGGGGCGCTAAAGGAGTGAGCACACTGAGACGGGCCGTGCCGGGGCTCAGCGTGCCAGGGCTCATCGCAAAAATCCGCCTCCATACAATTTGTATGGAAGCGGAAATCCGCTGCGCCCCGACACAGTGTGCGATAAGCGCATCCGCTTCCATACAAATTGTATGGAGGTGGATTTTTGCGATGAGCCCCGGCACGGCCCGTCTCAGTGTGCTCACTCCTTAAAACATAATTTGTTCTCAAAGTGGGCAGTAGGCAAAATAAGTTTGGGAACTAAACGGACTGCACTAAACGGACCTATGTCATGATCTCTAAAGCTTGTTACACTCTGCAGACGACATCCTGGACCGCGTGGACGGCATAATGGAGCACTTCACGTACCTGCTGTACGCCAACGTGTGCCGCAGCCTGTTCGAGCGACACAAGCTGCTGTTCGCGTTCCTGCTGTGCGCGCGCGTGCTGCTCGACCGCGCCGCCATCAGGCAGCCGGAGTTCTACTTCCTGCTGAATGGGGGTCATGTGGAGGAGGTCAGTTACATAATTACTTAAATTAAAAAATAAAAAAAACTTTTTTGTATGTCGCTTGAGAGTGTCGCCGAGCTTGTAAAAAATATATACTGGTGTAAAAGTTTTTCTAGGTGTTAACCGTTCCGAGATGTCTATAATTTTAGCTGAACTGTTTTAATGTGGAGACGTGAGTGGATGAACACGATAGCAAACAGTAAAATATTGCCGTTTTTTTGCATAAATGATGGATTTGAGGGTCGAAAAATGATTTGGAACAAAAGAACTGCATTATATGTGTAGCTAGACATATTAGTCAGGTGATGGAGTAGATAAGTTACAAGGTTTGTTCATATTATAAGGGAACAAATGAGTTTTTCTGAAAGTTTCATAGCGCACTTCCGGATTGTGCACTGTTGGTCCGTCCGCTACTAACTCAATCCGCTACAAATCTATTGTTTTTCAACATTTAATTATTATATTGTTGCCCCTGTTTAAAATGCTCAGGAGTCGGAGAACCCGGAGCCGCGGTGGATCTCTGTCCGCACGTGGCAGGAGGTGCAGCAGCTGTCAGCGTTGGACACCATGCGACACTTCGTTACCGAGGACTTGCCGCAGAATCTCAAGTTCTTCCGCACATTCCACGACGCATGGAACCCGCATAGGTGATGCACATACTTTAAGTTGACCCTTGTTTAGTTAATCGTTCGGCTTTAATTTAATTTTGAACATCAACAACACTGACGCTACGTATTTATTGTATGTTTGCGATTTTCAATCTTTACGCTTCATCGAACACTAATTTTGTAGAAAACTTATCTAAAGTCTATTTCATGCAGTTCTTAGTAAATGTAGAAAGAATTTATTCTTATTCATTGTTAGAAAGAGAAGAAAATGTGTATAATCTTCTTACAGATTACCATATCCGAAACCTCTTGATTCAAAATATGACTCGTTCCAAAAGCTGTTGATTCTCAAATGCTTGCGGCCCGACAAGCTCATACCGGGTCTCCAGGTTGGAAAATACGTTTATTGAGTAGCTGCTGTGTTCATACTTTTTGAAATTATAGGCTCTTTCTGTATTTGGCAGTATATTATTCCTTTATGAGCCTTATCAATTAAACTGATTCACACCAGGACTTTGTATCGGCGAACCTGGGCGGCCGGTTCGTGGAGCCGCAGCCGGCGGAGCTGGGCGCGGTGTTCGGCGACTCCGACCCCCTCTCGCCCGTCATCTTCGTGCTGTCGCCCGGCACTGATCCCGCTGCCGGTATGACAATATAATATTATAGTTAAAATCACTCTAGCCTAATTGTACGGTGCAACCGTACAAAGTCCAAATTAACAATTCACATAGTCATCAATTTATCAATTTCACATCGCGTTCATCTAGCATCTAGCAGCAATTCTCAAGGTGTACCTCGTACACCAATAGTTAAAACTCGAAGCATAAACTTGCTCGTAGCATACATTTAATTATACGTGCCGCAGCACACTTTTGACTAAATATAGCTCATCTTATCTCAAGTAGTAGCCTCATAGCTCATTCCTGCACCTTTTACAGATTGTTCAAATTTATTTACGCAACCTGAAAACTCAGAGATGGAACTTCTCTTAACGTACTCATTCACGCCGCGTTATGATTTAAACGAATACTAAACTATGGATACATTCTGTCATAGATCTGATGAAGTTTGCGGAGAAGAAGAAGATGGGCAAGCGTCTGGAGAGCATCTCGCTCGGTCAGGGGCAGGGACCCATCGCCGAGGCGCTGCTGCGTGTCGGTGTGGACGTCGGCAACTGGGTGTTCTTCCAGGTTCGTGAAATATGTTACATGCTCATCTAGACAACCTAATCCTGGCTACTTCGTAATTAACCTGGTGGCCTTCCCTCGTCATCATTATTTTGTAAATGTTCGGACGGCAAACTTATTTAATCGGTAGTTCTGTGACACAAAATATTTAAATGTAGGCAGATAATATTATGTCTTGAGTTATGATTTTTGAAGTGAAAACTTCTTTAGCGGCGTTGAGCACTTTTGTGGGATGGGTAAAAACTGTGAAACTCGCGTCAGATTCTCAGATTGTCGGTGTTGTAACATCGAAATCGATTAATCGAATAATCGATTGTTTTTTTTCGATTGTCGATATTTTTTAATCGATTGTAAGGGTTTCGATTAATTAAAAAAATCGATTTTTTAAAAATCGATTTTCATAAAAAATGGGTGAAAAAAATTGGAAGGGTTTCGATTAATTAATAAAAATGTTTTTATTTTAAATCGATTTTCATAAAAAATGGCTTTTAATTTAATTGATTGTAAGGGTTTCGTTTAATTAAAAAATCGATTTTTTAAAAATCGATTTTCATAAAAAATGGGTTAAAAAAATAATGCACAACGTTAATAATCAAGTTTTCACTTCTGCCGGCACTCCCGGAGTGCAACCGGTCTTTTTTTTTCAACATCGAAGTGGTTAACCCGTCAAATGTTTCTCTTAGGCTTCAGTCTCGAAACCAGTGGGCAGTGGGGCGGGAGCCGCGCGACGCGGTGCGTGCCAATTTGCTTATTTGTGTGGATGGCTATGGATAAGCCGTCTAGTATAGCGCTCGCCGTTCGGTTTACGGGGCCTGTCCATATAAATCTATACACTGTAACGCGCTGCGCCACCGCCGCGCCGCTCCCGACTTGACTTTGAACCCATGTTGTTACCAGAACTGCCACCTGGCGCCGTCGTGGATGCCGGTACTCGAGGCCAGCGTGGAGGCGATCGGCGCGGGCACCGTACACCGCGACTTCCGCCTGTGGCTCACCTCCGCCCCCTCACCGCACTTCCCCGTCCCCCTGCTGCAGAACGGTAACCCCACACTCCACACGATACTGACACACATAGTGGTGTTAGCGTCACAACCTTGAATATCGCTTTGAAGTGTTCTGAGCAAGAAACTATATTACACTAGATGACGCCTGCAACTTGCGCCGAAATTCGCAAAAAGTATCCTATGTCCTTTCCCGGGACTCGGTATTCCTAAGCCAATTTTTTGCAAAATCAGATCAGCGGTTTGGGCGTGAAGAGGTAACAGACAGACAGAGGGACAGACACACATTCGCATTTATAATATTAGTATGGATACATAATCTGACAAATAAGGCAGTGAAGCTTCGGCCTAAATGAGCATGGTATATTTTGCTTTGCTTGGTCGGAGCATGATTCGTACAGTAAGGCGGTCACACGTGAAATAATTGCAAAGAAATATTGATTCGTTGATAAAAGTTCAATTACTTAATTATTATGAGACGTTAATTTTGACATAAGAGCGACGAAAAGTGTTAAAGCGAGATGCAAATTCTGCTTTGACGTTTGACGTGTGAGGTCTACCAGCCGACATTTGTGGTTCTTGGCGTCGATGTGCAAACAGCCTCTAGGGTCGCATGCAAATTGTTATATCAAATTTGTTTTGACATTATGGCAGAATTCAAATTGAATAACCGACTCCGTCGTCTTTGAAATTCCCAACTCAAACATAAACCTGTGTACTGGGCGTAGGTTTGGGTACCTAACCACTTTATGAACAAAATGACGAACTATCACATTGGAAGTATATGTACAGTTAACCATTTTAGTTTGAAAATCCGTGCCGCAACAATAAGACGATACAGCGCCGCGCTAATAAGACTTTCAAATAACTAGATGGCGGGTAGGAAGGTAGAGAGTACAATAATGGACTACACGTCAACACCGCGTAAAACTACCCTCTGTGTTGAGCTACTTTGATTTAAAAGGGGCGGATATACTACTCTACTCTGTATATTAATATTGTGTCATTGTAGTGAGTGTGGGCACTGGGCAGTGGGCACGTTTGAAACAATATCGGTGGCACAATACCGAGTCACAGATGCATTCGGCGCTCGCAATCAAATTCCCCATTGTACGGACACAAAAGCCAGAAACAATAACGAAATAAGCAGCTTAAAGCGGCAGCCACTGTGTTAGTGGTCTAAAACTAAAAGTTTAAAATCAATTGTTGTAGTTAAATTTCATTAAAATATAGAATAAATAGTAAATACTGATGCAACAACACAAAACACATAAAAATTAGTACCCAATAGTTTTGTAGGTATCAGTACTAAAATATTGAACGCTAAACACCCTGAATATTACCTTGCAGGTTAACCAACTTTTCTAATAAGCGTCCAAAATGGTTTTTTTTGCTTTGATCTCTCGTTAGAAATGAAAACAGTGAGAAAATGCTATTACTTACTTTATAAGATAAACCCGCAACTCTGCCTTAAGCGATGAGTGGAGCACCATGGTGTTTTAGTGGGTAGACAGGAATCCCACATACCCCTGCCGATATCCCCAATTTGCCGGGGATGCGTAAAGCATTTCCCTATGTTTTTTTTAAATCTTTATTTTATAAAGGCCATACATCATTAAGATTAAGCCGGCCTTAACAAAAAATTTAACAAATTAATAGGCGACATACATAACATTATTATCTAATTCTCTTAAATATAGGGAATGTATAACAAAACTTATTAACCTACCACTATGTTCAGTCCGAACTTACTGTATTATGTCGCCACCTTGGGGAAGAAAGGTCGTAAAAGCCATTTTGGCGAAAATGAGTTATGAATGCAGTCTTACTTAAAATTTTCCGCTCTATCGATTGGTGTATATAACTTTTGTCAATTCGCAAAACAGAGGATTTTACGACCCACGTGATTTCAGCGTCTAAACAGGCTTTTTGTGGAAATTTACGGTGTAAGAACCAAAAAATATATTATTCCTATGAATAAGGGTCGTAAAAGATAGTAAGTTTGGGGCAAGCGAGGTGTATTAACAAAGTAAAAAATGGTGATTGGTCGTAAAAACCAAAGTTTGGTACACTTTTGATTTACAGCCATATGGTTAGTAGAATTTGGTTTATACGCCCATAGTTAAAAGAAGATGTACTAGTGCTAAAGTATATACACCCATTTAAAATGCACTTGCGAGGTGGAACTGTCTTTTATCACCTTTAATTTTTTTATATTAAAAAAAAATCGTAGATCGTTTTCAAGGTGTCGGCCGGCATGGTCTGGATGTAAAGTGTAAACATAATAAACAGATAGCGACATTCCTTAGGTTGTGGTGTGATTGTTTAATAATAAATTGTACAATAGTGCACAATAATAAAAAGGCAATTTATATTCTGTTATTGCATGATAAGCGATGTTATTGCGATGGATAACCTGCTAATTTTTTTTATTTAAAAGAAGAAGAGTGGTCGAATCTTTGTTGAATTTGGGAAATCAAACACTGAAAGGTAAGCTTCTTTGTAAAGATAATATTATCACAGATTATGTACTCTATTATATTATAATAGGTATTTTTATTTACCTACTTCTTTTCTTATTTTTTCTATTTTGTTTCATGAAGAATCATTTGTAATATAATATTATAATAATATAATTAACTATCCAATTGAAATGACAAACTTAGTGTTCGTATCGAAATGGTCGTAACGAACTTAAGCCGGGATACTACATGGCTTTTACGCCCCAATTTGCTTAAATTATTTTTCTACTTTTAACCTATTAGTGGTTTTTACGATGTAGTTTATAATTTCTTTAGGTTTTAACTTCCTTATTTCGACTTTAATACTAAAGTTTTACTACATAATAATTTCTCCATTATTATAATGAATAATGAATCATAATATTAAAATATTATGTTATGATTTCTTAAGTTTACGCGAGTATCACTCATGACTCGTGAGTCATGACTCATGAGTCATGACTCATGAGTGATACTCGCGTTGATACTATAGGTAAGGTTTAAACACTTACGGATTTTGTCGCGGGGCACTTTTGTTAATCCCAACGCGTCGAGGAATGTTTATTAAATAATATTAATATAAACAAGGAGAATTCGAAGGCCATACGACGACGTAGTTCGGCGACCATACCAAATGTTTCCCGGGAAGAAATGAGTGCATAGCAAAATTTACGCTCCAGATCGGATAATACTATTCTCCGCGCAGACAAAGGTAATACCACGGTGATTATGGATACAACAGATTACAGTGACAAAACACAAACGTCTTTTATCGGACGAAAACACTTACGAAAAAGTCTAAACGGACTTCACCAACAAAGTTTTGAAGACAACTCAAAGTCTCATCAAAAAGTACTCCGACTCACTGAATCTGGATTCCAAATTCTTGTTGCCTTCATGCCCTAAACGTCCAAAGTTGTATGGTTTGCGATTTGCCAAAGATACACAAAGCCAATGCTCCTCTTCGACCAAGTGTAAGCCAAATTATTGACTCACTAACCTACAAACTGGCTCAGCTGATGGCTACCGTACTCTCACCTCTACGCGGACAGACCAAGGCCCATGTAAAGGATTCCTATCACTTTGTTGATGAGATTAAACATATACGCCTCGGAGATAATGAACAACTGGTCAGTTTTGATATACAATCCCTGTTCACTTGCCTACTAATATAGCATTGTATCGGAATGGTTACAAGAAGGCCCAGAGAACAACTTACCTGTTGAATATGCGGACCTGTTAGAACACTGCCTTACACCTGGCTATATGTTGTGGAATTATGACTTTTATAAAGACTTTGAGAAGTTAGCCCTTGAGTCCTCACTTCTACAAGCGGTATGTAGATGATACTTTCAGAATATTACCCTCGGACAAAGTATCCATATTCCTTGAGCACCTGAACAGCCTCAACTCCAAAATACAGTTTACAATGGAGTTGGAGAAAGATAATTCTTTAGCCTTCTTAGACTAAGAAATCCTGATGGCACATTTGGTCATACGGTGTATCGCAAAACCTACACACACAAATAGATATATAAATGATTCCCATCATCACCCAGCACAGTTATGTACTGTTGGCAAATCTTTATTTCAGCACGAGAAATCTGCGATGAACAGTATGGGGATACTGAGCTTCATCAGGTTACACAAGTTCTACGCGACAATAAGCTTCGGATACCACGCAGACAGAGCAGCAACCGAGTGAACCGGCAACAGTGGAGAGATTACCTGCACCGTTACCAACTAACACTAACACTAAACACGTATTGTCTGCGACGTGGGGCGCGACGTGTTCGGAAGTCGTCCTCGGAACCTCCTGTAGATGACTCCAATCGGCCAGAACTCCTCCTTCTCGAAGGTCGGTAGATGGTGCGTCGGGACTCTCACCACAAAGGAGCTAAAATTCACTTTGTGGCGGGACTCCAAGCGCTCGACCCTCAAGACGAAGTGGGTCTTGCTCCTGATGTAGTCCACGACCTGCTCGACCGTCGTGGACCAGTGCAGCCTGGACACGTATTATATATTTATAAAGGGAGTCACTGGTGAAGTTAGCTATATTCTAAGGAAAGCTAAAAACATACTTTGAGCCGCCCAAAAAGATCTGCCAATGTTTACCATCAGTGAAATGCATCTTACCCCTTCAAGATGCAGGAAACTACAAACTCGACTGTGATTGTGGCCTCTCTTATATAGGGCAAATATATATAGGGCAAAAGAGCCGTCAAAATCCGTATCATGGAATACATTGCAGATGTCAAATACCGTAGGAACACCAAGTCCGCAATTTGTGAACACACACTGGATCAACCTCGCCACTACATAAGATTCGATAAGCCACAAGTACTGGCAAAAGAAGCAAGATACCGTCCAAGAATGATAGGCACCCACCCAAATTTTAACCGAGAAGATGGCTGTGTTTAACCTGTTGGTTAAGCGTCATCGAATTGAACGTTGCAGTCAACAAGTCGGCTAAACAATGTATAGCCGTGTGATTGAATGGCGTTGTTCAGTCAAAGGGCTAGCTTCAATCAAACGATTGAATGTCTTTTTTAACCAGTCGACTGCGACATATATAAGCTGTCAGCCTGTAACCTTCAAAAGTTTTTTTTTAAGTTAGTTTTAACATTATGTTCACTTTTTTTATCAAAGAATCTTGATTAAAATATGTTTATTTTGTTACCTTTTTAAATTTTTCTACAGTGTAATTTGGAAATTCTATAGTTACTTATCAATAAACACTTAATGACTATCACTTTATAAATAAAACTGGATAAATTTTATGTAATTAAATTTATTTCACCTACGCAAGATGGTTTTTGTTACCCAAGTTTATAGTGAAGTAGGTAAAGTTATAGCAGTTACGACTCTGGACGTTCCTATTTACTGATTGTACGACTCAATCTATTTTATAGTCGTGGTGTTTACGCCCAACAACAGAAACGTTCATTTAGTTACGACTCATATGTATGAAATATCTTAAAAAATCATGGGGCGTATAAACCATTTTTACGAAAAAATTGGGTCGTAACTCCACGCTTACTTCTAAAGTAAGCAATGGACATTAAAATAAGGTTTACCATTCGAAGGGCCATAAAAAAATAACGTATGTCACTTAATTGGGCTAAATAATATTAGAAAACAAAAATTTTACAGCCGATTTATTTTTAAAATTTTTTGTTTTTTGCTTCTCCTGTAAAGTCGGGTTTTGGTTTTTACGACCTTTCTTCCCCAAGGTGGCGATGTATAAAAAAAATAAAAATCTAATTTGCTACATTTGGTGTCCACAATAAATTCGTTTCTGGGGGATTCGTTCCTATCACACTCCAAAAAAACATGATATAAATCCTCATAACGATCACATACTACACAATTTGGGCTGGAATTTTTGCCAATCAAGATAAGAAAATTATTGAGAGGAATGTGATTGGATCGAATTCTAAAACAAACTGAGAGATCTCTCTTATTAAGCTTGACATTAGAAAACCAGGGTTTTTTGGGAGGTTCACTAACTATGGTTCTATACCAAATGCCAGAAGTTAATGACTTAAAAAAAAAAAGGAAAGAGACATTCTATTCCGTTTTATTACGCTCCCTACCTAGTACCTATGACACGCTGAAATACTGGATCAATAACAAACCTACAAAAATATATTTAAAAAAAAAAAACTGAAAGCTGAGGCATCATAAAATGATTTCCAAAACGTCAAGATTGCGAAAATCTTTTGTCATAATTACACTCTAAATGGCAAAATATTTTGAGCCGAATTTATTTTGAATATTTCTTATCTTTATTATATATTTTACTCTTTACTTTTATATTTATTTACTTTTCACCAATAAAAACGTCAGAATAGTCAATTAAGTTATTATTATTAAGGGGGGTTACAATTTGGGATAGCTGAAAATACTGTATAGCAGAGACAGTGACATTTCATTGCAATACATCATTATCATCACGTGAACAGCTGTAGGTCTACTACGAAACCGTTTTGAGACTCAAACAATCTAAAGAGAATGCCGCGTCCTGTTCTAACAAAAGAGAAATGATGTTGTTAGAGCAGGACGCGGCATTCTCGTATGAATGTTTGAGCCTCAAAACGGTTTGGTGTTACGGCCCCAGGCTACAAGATGACGGTGGAGGGTCCGCGCGGCGTGAAGGCGAATCTGCTGAAGGCGTACACCAACCACGTACCCGACTTCGCCGACTACTTCCACTCGGATGACACGAAAGTGCCAGCATTCAAGGTTGATTAATTTTCTTCTGTGTACGTTTGGGACGGTAACTTAAGATGAGGAGATAATAATTACATCTGTGGTCGCTTTTTCGACAACTCGAGTTTCCGAACCTTAGCTTGACTATATTTTACCACAGTCCCAGGTGTGTTAATTTCATAAAGTTAATATACCTAGCGGAATAGAGAAACCAAGACCTGAGCAAGAGAGATGTCACTATCAGTAACAATTTAATCTCATAGAATTCATATTCAATCATGCTTGTGTAAGTGTATACGTACACATATTTTTCACACAGATGAAAACCAATTTTGGTTTCGTTTGACAGCTCGAGATTGTTGCTCTATTCCGCTAGGTATATTAACTTTATGGTTAATTTATTGTCCATTCGTTTAGTTACCCTAGAAATTTCAGTCATATTAAAAGCTTTTTAGTCCAATATCTCGTAACTAGTGGCTGCTGTTCTCGCTGTGCCTGTTCCACGGCACGGTGGTGGAGCGGCGCAAGTTCGGTCCGCTGGGGTTCAACATCCCGTACGAGTTCACGGACGGCGACCTGCGCATCTGTCTCTCGCAGCTGCACATGTTCCTAGCTGAGCACGATGAGGTGCCGCTCAAGGTACGACCTGATGTATTTAATACTGTCTGACAAGTAACATGATACAATAGCGCTAAGTCAAGTCAAGAAACTCTATAAATTGAGAAACACCAATTAAAAACCCATTTTCCAGTCAATATCTGGTGACTGCCACTGTTTCGGTGTAAACTACAAAGTATTGTGCCGACATGTTGTATATTTTATATTAAGTTATATAGTTAACAGTTTATTGGAACGAAGTTCCTTATCGCGCGTTGCGAAAGGGGGCTAGACGGAAAAAGTTGTAACGACACATTTTTATAAGTTTCTGCCTAGGTGGCATTTTTTAAGAATAAACAGCGACATCTACCGGATATTACAATTCCACAAAAGTGACGTTAGTATTCCTGGGCGTCAACTAGATGGCATTTTTTTATAACTTCGTTCCATCCGGGTGTTCCTTGACACCTCTCTAGTTTTTTTGTCACTCATGGTTGCATAATCTAGGATTCTAGGCCATCTTGCACTCGGCACCATTCCCAATTTGTACAAGAATTTATAAACATCTAACTTTATATAAATAGTCATCTTTTTGTAATTACTGATTCACTTCGCTTTAAGCTCACAATATTGTAACTCATCAACAATAAACGGTCACGGTAAATCAGTCTTTGAATAATTCCTATACTTACATCCACATTGAGAGGTAAAGTATTTTTCGTCGTGTGTAGATGCTGACATACACGGCGGGCCACATCAACTACGGCGGGCGCGTGACGGACGATTGGGACCGGCGCTGCCTGCTGGTGCTGCTGGCGGACCACTACTGCGCCGCCGCGCTCGCCGACACGCACCGCTTCCACGACGCCGCCGCCTACAGACAGGTAAGGCTTCTTGCAGATGAACGGCACGTGTCGTTGGCACGCGTCGCCGGCAGTCGGCGGCACTCGAAGGCAGTCGACAGCACGTGTTGGCGGCAGTCGACGGCAGCCGTCGACAGTTTATGACGCTTGCAGGGGGCTTACCACGACTATTCCTAAAACTATAATGTTTACAGAACACTTTGTTGTAAAATTACAATAACATTACCGATACTTTATCACGTAAAAATAGCGATCAACAATCCACTAGCAATAATCGCGCGATCGATTGCTGGGTGTCATGAATGTCACAAACAATGGTGTCATGTATAGTGATCGATTGCAATCGTATTGTTTTGGCTGATACGTGATACGGAATTGCGATTTTGGAGCAATTATCGCGCAATAATTGCTATCACAATGCTCTCGCAAGATACGTGATACGGAGGCCGTACTCACTTTAGTTCTTTAGTCAACATAGGTAACTCATTTCTGGAGAACGAACTAGCGATAAATGCCTTAGTGCTAGGTGAGTTGCAGTTGATTCGTTGAAATGCTCGATGTTAGAAGTTTTTACAAAAAAAATTACACTGTCACTACCCATTGGTGCCCACAGGCCACAAGTATTAGCAACACGGTCTGACCATATTATTTGTACTGCAGCAACCAGCCTCCACGACGTTGGAGCAGTACCTGTCGTACATCCGCGGTCTGCCGCTGAACGACGAGCCCGCCATGTTCGGCCTGCACGCCAACGCCGACATCAGCTACGCCATGGCCGAGACTGCCGCCTGCATCGGTAACTTTAATTTAAAGCTGCCAAGTAAGGAAGAAAGGCATAAATGCGAAAGAGTCATGTTTCAGCCCAACCTGTACCTGAACACTACGGCCTAACAGAAAACCCAAGAAGCACTAATTACTTTATTTATTTACCGTTTATTTCAGTCTATATGAATAGTATTCGCAGTCATATAACCTTACCCAATGTTACAGCGACGCTCCGCAGCACGCAGCCGCGCGAGGCAAGTTCTGGCGGTCAGTCGGCGGAAGAGACGACGCGCGCCGCCGCCGCCGACATACTGCACCAGCTGCCGCAGCCGCTTGACCTCCAACACATCGCAAAAGTGTTAGCACCGCCTCGTTTTTAATAAATGATCAGCGGACAAAAGAGGACTGTTACGCCTCTAGTACACCGACGCTGTGAACTGCGAAACAGCGGCAAACCGAACGCGAAAAATCTGCGAAACAGAAACAGAGCGAGATGCAATAAGCCATTGTCGTGTGGCGGATGAGACAGTGAATCGGTTGGCCGCTGTTTCGCAGTTCGCAGCGTCGGTGTGTGTAGTAGAGGTGTTATAGCACATCATGGAGAAACAGAACATGAGTGATCTTGTCTTGTATGACTGTTGGCAGGTATCCGGTGTCGTACAAGGAGTCGCTGAACACGGTGCTGGCGCAGGAGGCAAGCCGCTACAACCGCCTGCTCGATGTCATCGACACATCACTCAGGTTACACTTACCTCACATAACCATTTATTTATTGTTCCCTCTACTGGCATTGTAGGTTGGTAAATAATATCCAAAACGCCCCTATCTCTCGTCAATATAGTATGTCTTGATTAAAATATATTATCTCAATAGTTTCAGCAAACGCGTCGCGTCTTCGTTACAGCTACGTTTCTAATAGCTTAGTTAGCTACAATAGGTTCCCTTTAGTTTTGTGTAACTAAGCCGTTGTGGTGCAGGGAGCTGCAGCGTGCGCTGACGGGTCTGGTGGTGATGTCGGAGGCGCTGGAGGGCGTGGCCTTGAGCCTCGCGCGACACGCTGTGCCCGACATGTGGGCCGCCCGCGCCTACCCCTCGCTCAAGCCGCTTGGTGAGTACCGCAGCTGGTACGTGTTGTAGGGAGCTGCAGCGTGCGCTGACGGGTCTGGTGGTGATGTCGGAGGCGCTGGAGGGCGTGGCATTGAGCCTCGCGCGACACGTCGTGAGAACTACTTGTTACGAGCTTTACTTAAAGACAGAGATGATAGAAGCTGCTGATTTTGCTTCTTTACGGAAAAGCTGTAGAGCGGATTATGACAAAATCTAACACATGGGCTTTTATCCCAAAAAATGTACCCCACAAAACAAAAATTAATTTACCCGGGTAAGGGCTGGGACACAAAAACATGATACGACTTCGTGTCGTATCACGACGCGACGTCAATTCACGATGCGACGTCGTGTCGTGGGAATCCACGACACGCATCGTAAAAAACTACGACGCGACATCGTGACGTGCCACAATATACGGCACGACGTCGCGTCGTAGAAACGTGGTACGACACGACGTCGTATCGTGTTTATGTGTCCCGGCTCTAAAACTGAAGAGAAGAGTTAATATCACAAAATATGTTTCTATCCCCTTCAGGTGCGTGGGTAAAAGACCTGCGTCGTCGCGTGCAGTTCCTGCGGTCGTGGTCGGCGTCGGGTCCGCCCCCCGTGTTCTGGATGTCGGGGCTGTTCTTCCCGCAGGCGTTCCTTACCGCCGCGCTGCAGAACTACGCGCGCAAACACGTGCTCGCTATAGACACCATCAGCTACGCCTTCGAGGTACTTAAATCCTGTGCTAATTTCTTTTAACGAAGGTCATTTTGTCCTTTTAAAGATACTGCTAAAAGATTGTAAACTATTTTCGCCTTTATTTCACATTTATATTATTTTATTATTATTTTATAGAGTCACAAAATATCTTCAAGGTAGTTTGACAGAACTGTCTAGGAAACTTACGCAACATAGTGCTAAGCGTATAATCGCCAATCTCAATTTTTCGACCAAACCCATTCGACCGATTACGGCTAACATTGAATTATCAAATTCAACGTTAGCTGTGATCGGTCGAATGGGCTTGACTTAACGCAACCAAATTACTTAGGTCCGCCATATGCCTAGGAATCAACTTCTCTGATAGATTCATTAACTATACAAAAATTATCAAAAATTAGCGGTACTACGAGACCCTATATCGCGCATGGCCCGACACGCACTTGACTGGTTCTTTTACTTCTATATCCTGCCGTCTATCATATCTATAGCTCCTGTACGGTCCCTATTCTGTAATTAGGTAATTCGACATAAGAAATTCATAACATGTGTTTGTTTGTACAGCCACTTGCGTCGCCGCCGGCTCGGAGGCCGGAGGACAGCGTGTGCGTGAGCGGACTGTACCTGGAGGGCGCGCGGTGGAACGTCATCGACATGGTGCTCGAAGAGAGCCGACCCAAGGAGCTGCATACAGGTAATGTATGATTTTGCTTACACCTGTTTAAATGTACCTACACATAAATACATTGCGTCTATTAATGCGTACGGACAATGGCGGGGCAAGACCTAAATTTTATGTGGACAAGATATATCTTGCGAGGCCCCCTGATGAATGACGCTAGAGGAGCTACGCTTTATACGTGGGAGAGCCATGCTTCGGCACGAATGGGCCGGCTCGACCGGAGAAATACCACGTTCTCACAGAAAACCAGCGTGAAACAGCGCTTGCGCTGTGTTTCGCCGAGTGTGTAAGTTTACCGGAGGCCCAATCCCCCACCCTCCTCTATTCCCTTTCCCTCCCATCCCTATCCTCCCCTATTACCCTATTCCCTCTTAAAAGGCCGGCAACGCACCTGCAGCTCTTCTGATCCTGCGAGTGTCTATGGGCGACGAAAGTTGCTTTCCATCAGGTGACCCGTTTGCTCGTTTGCCCCCTTATTTCATTAAAAAAAAGGACGGATTTGTTGAAAGAAATAATTTTTTGATACCTACTCAAAGTTTTATTTAAAAAAAAAAAAATTTATGAATATTTGAGTATTACAACTCGTAAAGCCTTAAGAAAAAGCTCCTGGTCCAACAGGCGCGAGGCCTCTTAGACTACGAGGCCGTGGGCGGTCGCCCACACCGCCCACGCCTTTCGCCGCCTCTGCGTACGGATAGTCTAGAAAAAAAAAATCTTTTATCATCTATACACACGCACTTGTATACACGTTTGAATGTACTGAAATGTGCGCTCGAACGAGTACGTCGTCGTATTGTACGCACCGTGTACAGTGTACACACGCACTCATAAAACACACGCGTTGCATTGTAGTAGTAGATGTACGCTCTTAAAGGTACAAGTTGGAAGCCGGCTACATGAAGCGGCAGCAGTTGACGTGTCGTCGTGAGACTACTGGTTTCTATGTATTTCTATGAATAAGTGTCGCTAGCTTCGTGTGGCTAGCTGCGGAGGGTGTTTCATAGAAACACACAGAAACCAGTGTGTCGCGACGAGTGACGACGTGTTGTTGAGCAGTTGTCGCGTGTCGCTCCGTTCCAACTTCCTATTAAAGGTACAAGTGGCCGGGACACATAAACACGATACGACGTCGTGTTGTACCACGTTTCACGATCATCGAACACGTCGCGTCGTAGTTTTTTACGATGCTCGTCGTGGATTCCCACGACACGACATCGCATCGTGAAACGACGCCGCGTCGTGGTACGACACGTATCGTGTTTTTGTGTCCCGGCCCTAAGTACACACTCCTTAACCTCTTCGTGTGTGACAGAGATGGCGATAATCCACATGCGGCCGGAGCAGGATCACCGCGCGGCGGCGGGCGCGTACGTGTGCCCGGTGTACCGCACGCTGGCGCGCGCGGGCGTGCTCGCCACCACCGGCCACTCCACCAACTACGTGCTGGCGGTGGAGCTCGCCACGCGCAAGCCGCCGCCGCACTGGGTCAAGCGCGGCGTTGCGCTCTTCTGTGCGCTAGATTATTAGTATTTTTAAATGCAATGTATATTTTACATGTTTCAGTATGTAATAAAGCAGTGTGCGTTATCTAGGATGGAAATAAATGTTTTGTTAATAAAATTTGCTTGTAATTTATAGATTAGATACCTAATCACACCCTAGGTGAGTCGCACAAGGTGTAATTTCTTCATACGGATGGGTTGTCGTCACGTTGCTATGTCCACACTATGCAATTTCATCTTCAATTTTTGTCATATCATCTTTTTATTCAACTTTCGTTTGGCATATTCAATAATTGAATGCGTCAAAATCCACCCGCGTTGGAAAGAATAGTGTCATAGCGTCGCGGGCATGCCTCACGTGCGATGTTAACTGCGCTTGATGAACAAAAAAGGCGCAGTGTGGACAAAGCTTTTGATTGATGTAGGTACGCATGCTAGTTTAAGTATTGTTACTACTTAGTACTTACAAGCGAAAATTTATTACAAGCGATAATTTAATTTTATTTGCTAGCTATTTGACCGAGCCTTGCTCGGTATTCGATAATACACGAATAAAATGTCATTTTCTAAAAATAATTCCTAGCTAGATCGATTTATCGCCCCCGAAATCCCTTACATACTAAACGAGCTTCTGCCCGCGGCTTCGCTCGCGTTAAGAAGTATTATTATATACAAACTTTCATCCAATATTTTAACCCTTTGGGGTAGAATTGATCAAAATCCTTTCTTAGCGGATGCCTACGTCATAACAGCTACCTGCATGCCAAATTTCAGCCCGATCCGTCCAGTGGTTTGGGCTGTGCGTTGATAGATCACTATGTCAGTCAGTCACCATTGAGTTTTATATATTAAAGATTTCATGAAAATCGTTGGAGCCGATTCCGAGATTCCAATTATAAATATATATACAAGAATTGCTCGTTTAAAGATATAAGATTGAGTGTAATGCTACATAGGTAATTACAGAGGCATTGATTCATAGGCAGATGACGAAGTAGCTACAATATAGATTTGACACAATTGGACCAAAAAGGTCACCGTATTTTAGTCAGTCCCTTGGAATCAATTTCTCAACGGCACATAATATTGATATGGTATAAAAAACTGAGCTAAAAATATTATGCTAAAAGCTACGAATAATAAAAACTAAGGAATCGTAACTCCCATACTATTACCGTTTTAAATTTGGTTCCTTTTGATCTGTCATGTAACGTCAGCTTAGTACCGCTCAAGGTTACCTAAATATAGAAAATGTATTGAAATGTGTACCTGGTACACTTTTTTGACAAGTATTGTGGAGCATGTTTTTGGCGGAGTACTACTTTTCCTTAGTTTTTATTATTCGTAGGCTAAAAGATATGCGGTGTTTTGGCCGGTGGTGGCACTTGACGGACGTTGTTCTTAGAGTCCAGTAGCTCTACCATGAGTTTAAAGCTATAGTATTTATCGATACTCGGTACCGACTACGTAAATATTTAGTATGGCAAATTTTACAGCGCCTCTAGCGGTTACTTGCGGAACTAAAATCGCCATACTAAATATTTACGTAGTCGGTATCGAGTATCGATAAATACTATAGCTTTATGCTCATGGTAGAGCTACACATCCTGAGGATGCTCCGGTGTTGGGGCGAAACGCGCGTCGAGTATTTCAACTTGCATGGTGGTGAGAGGCCTTGCATGAATTTGCTAACATTATTGCTCGTATTTTGGTGGTGCTTGCACGTTCTTGCATGCGAGTGTACGCATAGGCAGTGTGGGAATCTCTCACTCATTTATTTACATGTAAATGTTTATTTCGCGGAATATTGCTAAAAATAATAACACACAAAATTTTAAGCTATGGATTTCCACAAAGTAACACCTGATTCTATTAACAAGCTAAAAATATTAAAGGCTCTGCCTACATGAAGGTCCGTATTATCTTGCGGTAGTAACACCCCAGCGTTTGAGCTCAGGGTTAACTTAACTAAACTAGTTAGTATACATTACATTACGGCGGGCGGCGGATCGGGGGCCGGGGTGGCGGGTCGGGCAAAGTTTCTCATATTTTTTCACGTTAAACGAATTACGAAGAAGTGAGCAGTAAACTATTTACGGCGAGTTTTTAATTTTATTTTATCCCCGGCGCGGCGGAGACCAAAAACGTGGAAGTTATAATATTTGAGTTTGATATTGGGGTGAGTTAGGAAAGTATGCCGGCGGCATGTCGTTCGGGCGAAACGCTTATTTCTGAAAGTATTGCGATCTCAGAGGTATTGTGTTTTGAGATTCTTAAAATAGCTTCCGTGCGTGAGCTCCGAGGAATCGGGGGCAATGGAATGGGCGAGTGCGGTACCGCTTCCGATAGTAATAATATTTTAAGGAGGTAGGTATCCTCTAATATTTTCTTATTGGAAGTAGATACTCCGAAAACCGCGCGTTTACTGTGATTATACCACGCGTATTGGTAAACTGAAATAATATTTTTCTTGTTAAAATTTATATGAAATGAACTTTTCGTAGAAAATGTTATGCAGTTATGTCGTATACTTCAATGCATATTGCATAAAGCGTTCTATTTTGTAAAGTGTCCATGCAGCGGACGGCTAATTAAATATCACAATCTAAACAAAAGAGCGCAGTTATGCCAAAGTCCATTGTAAAGCTAATTTGTACGAGAATTAATAAAATATATTTGATGCAAACTTCTTCTTGGAAAAATTTAAAATTATCTTTTATGAGGGCTACTGATTCAAAAAATTAAACATCGTCCTTCTCTCTTCACACCTACGCCCGTCTTTCTTAAGCCAACTGAAAAAGGACGACGCGGAATCATCGCCAAGTTAGTGTTACATGAATAAAAGACGAACTATAATGATTATGAAAAAAGTATTTTGAGCTTTAGATTTTATCAATGCCTTTTTAGATATTAAAAATATTAAAGAAAAGACAGCAAACTTCGAAGATCCAAGCAAAAATGTGTCTAAAACAAGGTTTTTTGTAAAAAAGAAACTATCGAAATTATTTTCACTGATGTTTGTTTTTGTTGATGATGAACTAATACCTAGGTACTTTGTTTTCGTACGAAATCAAAACTTTAGCTTGCCTCTTATATTTTATTAGTAAAAAATATTCAATAAAAAAAAAATAGTTACATCGTTCGCATTCTTCTAGTTTCAACTGAAGTATTATTAACTGACTGTCGTGAGTCGACTGCAGTTTTATGGCAGTATTTTTCATAAAAAATCTTTATTAAACAGGCGTACGACGTGATTCTCTATTGTTTTGCTACTATTTTTTTTAAATAAGTAGGCAAACGAGCAAACGGGTCACCTAATGAAAGCAACTACCGTCGCCCATGGACACATATAATCTTAAGAGTTGTAGGTGCGTTGTCGCCTGCCGGCCTTTTAAGAGCCCATATGACCCTAACTTGACTACATACTTTAACCTAGATCTTAAAATCTGTAAGGTCTAGAAAACAGATTTTTTGACACAAGTAACTTCAGTTCATAAAGATTAAATGCTCAAGACGAAAACACGATTACTCTAAAAATGCTCGATAGTTTCTTTTTTACAAAAAACCTTGTTTTAGACACATTTTTGCTTGGATCTTCGAAGTTTGCTGTCTTTTCTTTAATATTTTTTAATATCTAAAAAGGTATTGATAAAACCTAAATTTGCTTAAAACACTTTTTTCATAATCATTATAGTTCGTCTTTTATTCAAGTAAAACTAACTCGGCGATGATTCCGCGCCGTCCTTTTTCACCTGGCATATGAAAGACGGGCGTGAGTGTGAAGAGAGAAGGACGATGTTTGATTTTTAGAGTCAGGTGAGCTCTTAATAGTTATTTTATGAAACCACGCTGCAATGTCTCTGTCTTCCCAATTCTGGCAATCTAAAGAGAGGATCATAATGTTGTTCAATATTATTTACTGTAGCTTTATTATTTTCGGATAAGCGATAAGATCCTGAGTGACATTCGCGCAGTAAATTGGTCAAATCAAAGTTTTCGTACGACGATAGGACCGTAGGACGGTAAGACGAAGGTATATTATGAAGGTGAGTGTTATGACATATTATTATGACACGACCTGCAGGTGACCGATAACACGTAAACGACTGATACGAGAGAGCTCGAATAACAAAACGTATTTTGTATACTCTTATTTTTTCTGTAACAAAAGCGAACAACACAGCTTTGCAAACGGCAAAGCTGTGTTGTTAGCTTTGAGGAATGTAACGTTAGATTTAAATAATATTTTTTGTCCACCTGTGTAAAATGTAGTCAAGAAATTATGTTTTGATGCGTAAACTTCTAGGGTTATAATTAACCGGGACACCATGACGGCGTAATCGGATGATCATCCGCCGCTACCACTAAAGCGCATACAGGTCTAATAGAGAGTTACTCACGGACTACGGTCTCTGCTTGCTTGCGCTCTACATTTCAATTTTTAATAAGTACATGGTTGCCCCATTTCAAATTAACAACAGTAAGGGACACTTTTTACAAAAATCGTTTTATTAAATTTAAACTTCCTAACCTACTAGGTCCCTTATCCCTACCGAATACAAAAAACACAGCATAACTCACTTAGAAGTAGATTTATTTAAGCATCAGGAGTCAAGACCGAGTAAGTGCACTATCCAGTACTGAACTATATTATGTTTATGCTCTCTCCTGTAAAATTTCGTTGTTGGCCCTTATTAGGTTTTGAAATGGGGCAGCCGCACATTTTGTTGGTAGCGGGAAATTGTTGCGCCGTCATGGTGTCCCGGGGAAATATAGTTGGTACCTATTAAAATCTCGACACTGAAAACCTCTTTTAATAATTATTCGTCTTAAATATTGCCACACATGTTTTTACCACACCACACATTCCCACCACTGTATCTCCTGTGTCGCCAGGATCGACAGCGGTATTCAACCACGAAAACCCTTTGATATGATCTCAGGGAGCCCGAGGGACATGCTAAACTGTCTAGGGACCCGCAACGAAATTAATCAGAAGAAAATAGGAGGAGTAGGAAGATTCCAGTTTCCCTCCCCATAAAAGCCACACATGTTGCCTCTTAAAGCATTATTAACATCATTAGGTACCCTCATCTCACCAGGAGTGGAATAAGCCAAATGTGCAAATGGCTCTTCCTCTACCTTGTGACAATTTTCTTGTTTAATGTCTGTAAGTAATGTAATTTACGTTATTATCTGTCATAATTAGGGTTCCGTAGCCAAAGGGTAAAAACGGGACCCTATTACTGAGACTTCGATGTCTGTCCGTCTGTCTCCAGGCTGTAACTCAAGAACCGCTATAGCTGGACATTTGAAATTTTCACAGATTGTGTATATCTGTTACCGCTACAACAGTAAATACTAAAAATAAAATTAATATTTAAGGGATGCTCCCATGGGCGTACCGACGGGGAGGGGGGGGGGGGGGGGGGCAGCTGCCCTCCCCTGGATCATGTTGACGTCCCTACTAAGTATATTATCTAGTACTTTTATCATTAAGAAAAGGAATTTTTGCCATTTGTTTGCAACACAATATTTTTACAACAAAAAATTATTAATTTTTTATTCTTTATAAACGCCTAGCTTTTGAAAAATCTGATTTGCCCCTCCCCTGGCCCAGAACCTGGGTACGCCCATGGATGCTCCCATACAACAAACGTGTTTTTTTTGGCCTTTTTTGCACTATATCAATAATGGCAACAGGTAGGTACTTGATTTTTTCTCAAAGTCTTTAGTTATATGTGTTCTTTAATATTTAATAATAATATTAAAATAAAATAAAAATTAAGGGGGGCTCCCATACAAAACCACAATTTTTGGCCTTATTTTTCTCTATAATGGTACGGAACCCTTCGTGGGCGAGTCCACTCGCACTTCGCCTTTTGGACTGCAGTCGTGTAAAACTTTTCGTGTAAGCGGAAATTTTCACATCTATTGAATTTAAATAGTATCCCTATTATATGTTCGAAAGTAGACATATCTGATTTTTGTATTTAAAATTATTTTCACATATAGGTAGTAAATAATTTTAAAATTGTTCTTAATTTTAGGTGATTTTGAAATGCTTTAATTTTATACTTACCTACTCTAAATCTAATTATTATTTGTTCTAAATTTTAATTCCTAGGATATAGAAACCTACTCGTTTAGATTATTAGTAGGATTGATGATTCTGATATACGTATATTCTGATAGTGGGCTAACATTATTTTAAAAACATTTCCGGCAAGTTGTTGTCATTTGAAGTTCAAACATTTCCTCGAGTAGACAGTGAATTTGGTAACATACAAATTCACTTAGTTCACTTAGCACGCGTCACGCAGATTTGTGATAATGTGCCGAGTGGGACGAGTGGGATAAGTGGGACGAGTAGGACAAGTGGGACGAGTAGAGCGGATAGGACGAGCTGTCACACGCGTGAAGCGCTGCGATGGCTGAAAAATAATGTACTCTTTGATGCCATAATAACGTCGTTATGTTGTGCCACATTTGTACACGGAGGAGTCTATTGCAGGGATTCCCAAACATATTTCACGGTGCCCAGATTATAAATATTATGCCCCTGTGATATAAGTATTTCAAGCATAAAAATATTTTCATAGGAAGTGTCATGACGTATTCATTGTTTAATTTGAGTTTCGTTTATTATTAATTTGTGTTAAAGTGCTTGTATTATTTCTCCACTAAATTCTATTTAAAATATAATTCCGGCTTCGATGTTTTATTAAAGTAAGAAACACGTAGTACCTTACACCGTACACGTACCTACAAAAAAAGTTACCAGTCACCCTATGTTTCGAGACTAGATAATGGTAAATAGTCTGTGTTTAAATAAGTAGGTATTGCAACTCTATCGTAGAATTATTATGATAATCGTAAAAGGGGAAATAAAAACAAAGAATGTTGCAATCTTCTATGATTTGTATAATTTAATCTGTATACTTAACGGTTACATTCAAAACCTTATCAAGTCTTCGAAGAAAGTACTGTGCGTTATTCACATAACTACGAAACATCGGTGGGGGCTTTGGCACTTGACAGCTTTTGTTATAAACAAATGGAGAACGGCGGGGCTAAAAAGGTCACATTTAGCAATTTCTCTCAATCAATTCAGCAAATGAATTGTCAAAACTGTCAAACTGACAAATGTCAAATCAGTACAAAAAAACCATAAATGAATTGAAAGCAGAGTTGCATTTTGCGATTTTAGAAAAATGATCATGTTATGATTCATATCATGATTCTTCAAAGCGACCATTTTAGCCCCGCAGTAGGTGGGTACTTTTGGTATAAATGAATAGAATAGTGTAAAACGATGTAAGTAAATATGTTGTTATAGAAACTCGATAAATAAATATGAACTTTCAAGCAAGTATACAGGGTGTAACAAAACTGAGTGATAATACTTTAGGGTGTGTACGTGTTGCTCGCAGAGAGTTTACTGTGAAAGTAGCAGCGCTGGAAGGCCAATATTTTTTTCACTTTTGTATGAAAATACTCGTGACGCTCGGGCGCTTGCCCATACAAAAGTGAAAAAAATGGTCTTTCAGTGCTGCTACTTTCATAGTGAACTCTCTACTAGGAACACAACTAAAGTATTATCACTTAGTTTTGTTACTACCTGCATATAGATGATAGAACTTTTCTTTCAGCTAGAAGCTACGTGTTGCAAAGCTCGAAAAGCTGAATCGATGTTTCGTAAAATGATCAGAAATACAGCTTCGTAGTTCTATGAATAGACGATTGATAAACGTACTCTATCTTACTTAATTAAATATACATAAATTTAAATATTTCAACAATAATTTACACTTTTTAAATTTATTACAACAATGAATGAAAATACTATTTTATTTTAGGCAAGAGGGCATTAATTACAAGATTTAACCGTTGAAAAAAGTTACTTTATTACAGTTTGCGTTAACTAACAAAATATCTATTTTAATTAAAAGGCTTTTTCTTTTGTTTTGCTCGTATGAGTTCCTCTGTTATGGCTAATACTTAGTCGTAACTATAAAATTGTGTCTTCCGCCATTTTGATCTAAACACAACGAAATATCAAATCAATGAACGAAATGTTATCACATATTCAAGGAATTACGTTCGCTAGCTTACAATTAATTGATATCTAAAGTGAAAACTCACGAGGAACGAGTTTAAATAAGAAATAACATCGAAATGAAAAATACCGCTACAGTTTAATTAACTTGAAATTGTTTCTCAAAATGTTATTTTGTCGTTTCTATTTCTTATCCTTCGGCTTTAGGGCTACGTTAAAAAAATCCTCGTCGAAAAAAAAACATATTCCCCGCGAGTGATCGTGTCGTGTGCGTTTAAACGTCGAGGTCGTCGTCGTCGGCGGGTGACCGCTTGCCGAGGCCGAAGCTGAACCGGTGCAGGTCGCGCTGCCGCTTGCCCAGGCCGAAGTTGAACTTGCTGTACCTGGAAACGCCGCCGCATGTTATACTTTGCACGTTGGGCGATGTCATTGAAGCGTCGTAATTGTGCAGCTGTCAGTAGCGGCATTGGGGGGGCAACCGCTCATGGCGCCGGACAAACAGGGGCGCTAAAGGCAAACAAAAGGGGCGCCAAATTTTTTCAGCACTATCAACACCCTGGGCGCAGAAAAATCTCGCCCAGGGCGCTGGTAGCGCTAAAACCGGCCCTGACAGCTGTCTACATTATGCGTCATGAAAACCTTACGCGCAATTGACACTGATCTAAGCAATTCTAGACCAATGTGCCCTTTGTACTTTAATAGTCAGTTTGTTGGCTAAAAGTATAGAGTCAGTATATGTAGAGCAAGTGTCTAAACTTTTATTATTTCAAATTATAGCTTGAGTTTGATTTTAATAGAACTATTATTAAGGACTCGCACGTCACCTATCGAGCAATAGAGGGCTATTGCCCGATAGGTGACGTGCGAGTCCTCATTTGAAGGGAAATATACGAAATTCTACCTCTCTACTCCCTTTATCAATTTTATTTTCACACGATAATTTTGGCAAACTAAGGAAGTTTGCTGAACAGGAAAATGCTCAAGCATTAAGATGACGCCGCGTTAAAATAAAAAACGTGTTGGATATGTTTTAGATTGCTTGTTTTCCATGAGAGGCCGGGCCGGCCTCTCATAGAAAACAAGAAATGGAAAGAGCGTAAGGGACAAAATGGTTTTTGTCGCGTAATTTAAAAACCATAAATATATTTCAAATAAGCTATGGGCAAATTAAATTGTATGCTTGAACAAATCTTTGTACAAATTTTGAAAGCTTAAATCACTCTCCTCTCTTGGCAAAATTAGAGTCCCTTTTTTACAGAGGTCTTTTTGATTGATTATACTGTGTTATAAAAGTTGACCAATCATGTTATGCTATGGGTAATTCAAAGACAAAGACATGATGAATACTGACAATGAACTTTAATTTCTTAGCTTTAGTAATTGCTGAGAAAAATCGATATCACTACAGCCAAATTATCAAGGCCTCGCCTTAACTTACCGTTTCCCAAGGCCGAAGTCATACTGTCGTGCGCGCTTGCCCAGGCCGAAGTTGTAGAGGTAGGGCCGCTTGCCGAGGCCGAAGTCGTACATGCGGGCGCGCTTCTCCTGCTCGTCGTTATCGAACCGCTTCCCCAGGCCGAAGCTGTACGGCCGAGCGCGCTTCACTTCGAATCCTGTTGAAAGGAAGTAACGTGAATAATCCATACTAATATTATAAATGCGAAAGTGTGTCTGTCTGTCTATCTGTTACCTCTTCACGCCGTAACCGCTGAACCGATTTTGCTGAAATTTGGCAGTCCCGGGAAAGGACATAGGATACCTTTTGTTCCGAAAAAATGTTTTGGCGCAACAGAGTTGCGGGCATCATCTAGTATGAATGATATTTTTTTTTAACAGATGTTTCATACGAGTGTTTATGTAGTTTTGAACGTCTAGATTCTAGATATAAAGCTTTTACTTCATTTAAGTAACAAACAACAAATAGTGTTTGTTGTACTTAATAAGTATGTAGTTTTTACAATATCCAAAGTTTGTTTGTTACAAAATGCATAATATGCAGATATTATCTGCACAATTTTTGTACATATAAAATTCTTTACTTTATCTTATATCTGGAATACTTGTGATCCGCTCATAATAAATCCGCATCTAAATAAACCCTTAATAATTTGAGCCACTTATGTAGATCACGCATAAGAAGTTTTTAAAATACGTACGATAGATCTCCTAACGACGGAACGATTTCTATCATTATTTTGTAATATTGTAAGCTTTTACGCTGTTAGATTTATGCTCAAGACGCTTTGGCACAGTTCGTCTACTTTACTTCCTTTTATATTATCATTCTTTCCGCCGTCAATATAGTTTTTTGTTACAATTTCAAAGAATAAACCTAATAAACCTATACGATAAAATTGAATGAATATCTGCGAGAAAAAATTTTACAAAACTAAAGAAAATTCTGAGAAAAACATTATACTTAAATCAGAAAGTTATGACTAATAGTCTTTTACTATGTCTTCGCAGTTACTAAAATCTACAAAGCCCACCAAACGACTGCCAGTTGCTAATCGGCCCTTCACGAACCAGATGAACCGCGATTTTTCAGCACGGAGCCGGCTGATGATGATGAACTATAGCTAAGAACACTCTCAATTAAGTCAGCTTTCAAACAAAAAAAAAAACTAGATCAAAATCGGTCCTGGACCCGTTTCGATGCTACGATGCCACAGATAGACAGACAGACAGACCGACAGACATACACGTCAAACTTATAACACCCCTCTTTTTTGTCGGGGGTTAAAAAGTGAAACCTTTCAGGGTGGATAAATATTATTTTCTAATGTTATCATTCTTCGGTCCACTCGGTTCATATCGAGTTTGCATCAAGTATTTTGAGTCGCCAACAAAAGAATAACGTAATATAATATTGTAGAAAATATGAAACGTGTCTAAAATGGACGCGCGAAACTAATGCAATCTACGTTTGAAATACTGCTAAGTAGGTGCTAAGAGTAATAATTATTGTCTCAAATGTGGAACGAGCGAGCGCTCTAGTATTCATTACAATTTTCGTTATTACCACCTGTTCCAGTGCTAAATGTTATTCGAAAATAGCGGTGACACTCGCTAATGATGTCGTAGTTTCATATTTCATAGTTCTGGTGTAAGCTCTATTAATATATTGTGATAAATTTCCATTTTGTATACTTATTAATTAGCATTATAAACTACGTGGTTTAGTCGGAATTCTCCTTCGGAGGTCGCGGCGTGGTTACATAATATTATATATACGTTTAAGTACACTTTACACGTGGTTTACATCACAAAATATTATGTTTTTGTAAACCTTCAATATTATAATCGTTGAAGAAAATGTGATTAAAAATGTACAAAATAACAAGGTTATAAAATATAATATTACCTAATTTAATTTAAATTGGTTTTTGCATGCCTAGGCAGAAATACTGAACCACGTTTATCATTATTATAACACCTATTGTAAATTTCTTTCTGCAAATAAATAATTATTAGATTATGATAATGATTTTTTTTATTAGTTATTACAGATTTTAGTTACCTAAGAATTAACAACCTCTGTCGGGCTCAGCTAGTATATTATCTTGATTATTGTCATAATGCATATGCGCGGTATTTCGGGTGAAGATAGAGAGAAATTATTCGATCTTTAGCTGCTTATTTTCTCATGTGTGTTTTAATTGGCATCCTCCACACATTACACGTGCATACAAAAGAGATACATTTACGTACGCGAGTATCGACTCTATCTGTCTAGTGACCGGACTTCATCACTTTCGATCAATCGAAACTGACCTGGCGTATCGTCGTAGGTGTCGATGTCGTCGTTGAGCGCGGCGTCGACGTCGATGGCCACCTCATCCGTCACGTCGTCGTCAGCTGACCTCTTCCCCAGACCGAACGAGTACGGCCGCGATCTGCAACACATTTTAACTTCACTAGCTGACCTAGCTAACGTTGCTATAAATATTCCATACGCATCATGGCTTTTCTTCATTGCCACAACGCGATGAGAAAAGAATAGACGAATAGCATGTGAGCCACGACACGCATTTCGCTATTTGGTCTTTCTGTGATTGCCACAGCGCGTCGCGCGCGTTTTTTTCAGAGCCTAACACGAATTTCGCGTTGTGGATGTTTCACCGTAACCACAACGCGCTATTTTTCCGCTCAATAAGCGTTTTCGATCTTTGAGCGTAACATAAATTATATAATTATATAGATATTAAGTAGTCATTAAAATTTGGCTATGGCTATTATATCTAACCCTATAGGGCTTCAATTTGTAATTCAAACTACATATTTAGTTTGAAAGATATCTTTTGCAGCATTGTTTTAACATACCCTGTACACGGCTGTACAGTGTACGCATAATAGTTTACGCGACATGCATATTAATGCATTTTTATGCATTCTAAATTCTAATGCATTACTCGTGGTTATAATATTGCATAATTTTTCTCTCGCATGAGAAAAATTATGCAACATTAGACATATTATCACATAGCGTACCCGAACTTTAACTACATTTTTTACCAGCGTACCACGGTCCACGCACACAAAAAGTTCCCGTGTTACACCTGATTCGTCTCTGAGTCTTTTATTAGGAAATTTATAAGCAAATATATAGCCTACCTTTTTCCTAACCCGAAGTTGTAGACCGGCAATCGTTTATACTCCGACACGTAGCTGTAGGCGCGTTTGCCGAGGCCGAAGTCGTAGTGCGGGGAGCGCTTCTCCAGGGGGCCCGCATGTGACTCCTCGGGTCGCAGCTCCTCGTGTTCGCCCTGCAGCTGCTCCTGCGCGCAGAACGCGCCGCTGATGATGCAGAACATGATGAGGGTAGCGTCGAACATTCTGGAACAAGACAAATAGAGAAACCCTCAATTATTGTTAAGCTGGTTGCAATGAATTATAGATAAGAACCTTTTTTACCTAGTTATTTTTACTTTGAGGAGACGGCGAAAGGCTGGCGATAAACTTAATCAGTTATCTCAGTGGATGCGATAACACACAACGACATAGTCTGTGAGTTATAAGTTATAACCGTGTGGCTAGTGCCTAGTTGCACGACTAATGCAGTAATCAAGGGTTTGTTTGTACTTTCATCCAATTTATCATCATCTGACATTGTTAAGGTTCGAGGACGAAACAGTCATACCAACAAAGGCCTCGGTTTCGATCGAACCTTGAACTATCGTAGGTGACGCGCTATTAGGTAAATTGACGGCATATAATGCGCTAATTCCAACAAATGCACAATAGCCAGGGTCGTCAACTTTAACCTTATATAAAGTCATGTTTCATTTCCAGAATACATCATGTTTAATAAGCGTAATAAATAATGTTTAATAAAGCCAGCTATTGGCTGGGCCTGATTAGCACACCCGGGGCGCGCGCGCCTAATAACGAAATATTGTGAACTGTAATACCGGCACCGCCCCGCGCCGCCCCGCGCCGCGCCAGGCCCCCACAACCCCCAAATTACAGTTTTTTAACCCGCGAAATGCACGAAAGAGTTGCAAGTTACTAATGTTGAAAAAAAAATCTACTGGAAATCATGTGTACGATGTATACCATGAGTATGAAGTCACTACAAGCAAAACATACACTTTGAATCATCGCTCTGTAAATATAAAACGGTTTTTGACACTTTGGACATGCTTTAAGGGACGCTTATACAGGCAACTAAAATTGCTCCACTCTCGTCAACTTTGACGTCACGACTACAGCAAGCAATTTTCGGCAACAAGCAGCAACAAGCAGCCACTAGTTACTAGGCAATACTGTCATACACGAGCCCAACGGATATTCGTCAATTCGCATCGCCGCAATTTATTAAAATTGCCCCATGTTGCTCCACTAAATTACTCCAGATCGCTCCATTCGTGTTGCCCATGTAAGCGCTTCTACACATCTAAAATAGCGCTATTTCAGATGTCTAAAGTGTCGAAAACCGTTGAAATCGAAAATCGAAATCGATATCAGTTTCGGGAGTAAGGCCCCTGATAATTTAATGACAAACCGCGATAATAAAATACAATAATATTATGTTTTTTACAATTTACAAACAGCCTTGAAATCTTATAGTCCTAGATTATCTAGTCTCAAAGCAAGTTAACTATGATTGACGCCGTAAGTTTCTCAAAAGTTATACCTAAGTACATTGTACAATGTATCTATAAGCTTTATCAAAATCATCTTAAGCTTTTGGTTGTGGTTTGTTGTTCAGAACACGGTGTATTTTAACACTCTTGTAGTTATATTACATAATTTTATAATTCATGGGATTATAATATTATCGGTAATATAACAAGTTCTTTTTATGAGGTGTCTCAAAACAAGCATTTATATTACTAGGCTTTGGCCATTAGTATCACTAGACGTGCACTGGGCCAAGGATCTTATTTCATCCCCTTTATCTCCCTGTAACTCACGCATGACGCAAGATTCCAAAAAATCGCAATGCCAATCCTTTATAAACGCGTAAGTACTGATTAAAATTAATTTAACTTTATACTCTTTGTATGAGGAGTTGTGTGACAAACGATAAAATAAACAATGTGTGAACAATCCCGCGCGACTGTACAATACGGCTCTAAATGTTCCGCATGCAGACAGTTATTTAAAAGTCTTCGCGTTCCCCGTCTTTTAAAATACTTTTAACAAATTGTTTTATTGTACCTCCATAGATTTCCTTTGCAAAGCTTTGTTTATCTCTTTTTTCTTTTTTAATAGTAGAAAAATATTGATGTTTGTTTGCTTACCACAACTGCTTTTAATACAGTTTTCAACAAAGAATATAAAGTGGAAGATTCATATTATTATCGTGTGAAGTAGAGTCCGAGTCGTAGGTAGGTTTTTATACGTGGGAGAGCCATGCTTCGGCACGAATGGGCCGGCTCGACCGGATAAATACCACGTTCTCACAGAAAACCGGCGTGAAACAGCGCTTGCGCTGTGTTTCGCCGAGTGAGTGAGTTTACCGGAGGCCCAATCCCCTAACCCCTACCCTATTCCCTTCCCTACCCTCAACTATTCCCTTCCCTTCCCTACCCTCCCCTATTACCCTATTCCCTCTTAAAAGGCCGGCAACGCACTTGCAGCTCTTCTGATGCTGCGAGTGTCCATGGGCGACGGAAGTTCCTTTCCATCAGGTGACCCGTTTGCTCGTTTGCCCCCTTATTTCATAAAAAAAAAAAAAGGTATAACTAAGTTGTTTTATTTACCCCCGGGGTGACCTATGTAGATTCCCGATTAAAGGTTGAATAACAGCATACATTATTTTATAAAAAGTTAATAATTTCTTTGATAGCTTCCTATTGAAGAATCTTAATTTTTAGGGTTCCGTAGCCAAATGGCAAAAAACCTTATAGATTCGTCATGTCTGTCAGTATGTCTGTCTGTCTGTCTGTCTGTCCGTATGTCACAGCCACTTTTCTCCGAAACTATAAGAACTATACTATTGAAACTTGGTAAGCAGATGTAATCTTGGTAAGCAGTGAACCGCATAAAGATTTTGATACAAGAATGGAAAAAAATATTAAAAATTTTAGGGGTCCCCATAGGAACAACTGAAAAAAAATATCTAACCTATGCGTGTGGGGTACCTATGGATTGGTCTTCAAAAATCCTATTGAGGTTACTAATATCATTTTTTTCTAACCTGAATGGTTTGCGAGAGAGACTTTTCCAAAGTGGTAAAATGTGTGTCCCCCCCCTCTAACTTCTAAAGTAGAGGCATTAGTCTAAAAGAAATATGTGATGTCCATTACTATAAAAACTTCCAACGAACATTGGTTTTAACGAGATCTAGCAAGTAGTTTTTTATACGTCATATTAAATGGTAAACCTTACATTAAATCAACTGAAACATAAAAATAAATCGAAATCCTTATAATTTCATAAAAGTAAACCTTATTGCTGCTGCGGAACCCTTCATGGGCGAGTCCAACTCGCACTTGGCCGATTTTTTGTAACAGTACTTGACACTTGTTCATCTCTTCGGAGTGTAAGACGCTCTGAACGCTTCACCAGAAGTTGAAGTGGCGATGTCTCATCGGTATGACGTCATCTCATTCAAGATTTATCAATCACGGATGTACGGGACACGGGTACTTGGGTACTTAATCACAATATTGCTTTCGAAAGTTTTTACTTTGATTTTAGATATTAAGGTTCGGTTGCACCAACTATAACTGTAACTATAACTTTAACTTCAATGCAAAATATCAAATCTTTGGTTATAGTTAAAAATGGACGCCATCAAGACGCCATATTCAACAATAACCATAGAGCTCGACAAGGTTTTAAATGCACGTGGCGAAAAAAGAAACTAACGCTGTCATCATACAAAAACGCCATTTTTGACAGTTCTCCTTTACCAGCAGCGCCCCCGCCCACGTTCATTTACAACCTTGTTGGACTGCTGTCATCTGTCAATTTCTCTGGTCAAAGTTAAGGTTAAAGTTAAAGCTAAATTCAGCCTTAACTATAACCATAACTTTAGCCACGCGTCTGGTGCAACCCACCCTAAATGGCCCAGTTTTTAATCAAAACGAGCCGCTAAGTACCTTGCAAAGTCGATTGTTAAATTCAATTTTGACATTTCTCGAAACTATCGAATGTAATTTGAGTAAACACCCTGATAGTTTATCGCTGCAGAAGATAAGGTGCTCTATTGGTGGAACACGGTACTTTAAAATATTACATTTTAATCATATTGCCGCTGTATCTGTCGGCTGTCGCGCTCTATAACTTTCAATAGTACGAGCTTCGGCGTAGCTAATCAAAATAAAATATTAAATAAAAATGAACGTAATAAAAGGCGTTCTTCTGATAAGAATGGTTTTATACGTAAGATAAAGATAAATTATTTTTACTTGAGTTTGAGTAGTTTTAGGATAAATTTAAAGGATCGAGGCTCACGTTAATGACAATTCTTTCATGACTTTGAAACTAGTCTGGAACTAAAAATATTAATTTCTCAGAGAAAATTATTGTAATGGCCATTAACTCTGTGAATACCGAATTTTAGCGTTTTTCTTTAAGTGTAATATAAGAATGGCCTAGGCCCTAGTGAATAATAATAGCTCCCACACCGGTTTCGGTGACGGTGGCCGGTTTCATTGAAACCAGGCCAGCTACGCAGGAGTAATTTTATAGTGCCCAAGTATGTGCGCAGTACACAAGAGCACTCTCTATTCCTTTACTCTCATAACCCAGTGGGACGGACGACCGACACGACTGGCGAGAGATCAGGCGCAGGACCGACTTTTTACATGCCCATCCGACGCATGGATCATCTTACTTGTCAGACAATCAGGTGATCAGCCTGCATTGTCCTAACCAAACTTGGAAATAACATGTTTCCAACGCGGGAATCGAACCCACGACCTCCGAGTCAAGAGCCGCCCTAGTGAATGGTTATCAGGTGTGGTTACGAAACCAGCAGCTATAAAGCAGGTTAACACCTCTATTAGCAGTAAAGTCGGTGTTAAGTGACCACCGCGCCGCCGCCCGCCCTCGCCCGCCACACGACGTCGTCAAACCGTTAATGGTGTATTGAGTGGGCGATTTAACTTCCGAGACATGTAATCAATTTAAAAATCGATTTACTAGGCATCGATAGACACTTTGATATGTAACGTAAGTTAGTATACTTAAGCTAAACGGTTACTGCACACGCAATGAAATGTAGCCTTTAAAACACGTAATTGCACCAGTACCAGCTGAATAAGCTCATTCGCTCTCGCAGGATACAAGTTAGAGAAGTATTTTTTTCGGGATAAGACGTAATAAAATGATTTTAATCTTTTTATCAAAAACCCGTAAATATCTGTTACTAGATGTCCCGCGCGGCCTCGCCCGCGTAAATTAGGAATTTTACAGAAACCGCACATTTTCCCATGAAAAATAGCTATACTCTCTTCACGTGGTCTACTCTATATATTATGTGCCAAATATTGCCATAAAAATTGCTCCAGTAGTTCGTGAGATAAACCCTTTCTAATATTTCCCCCGTTTTTCCCACATTTTCCTGAGTTTCTTCGGTCGTATTAGTCGTAGCGTGATAATAATATATATAGCCTATAGCCTTACTCGATAAATGAGCAATGTAACACTGAAATTAGAAATAAGTTTTTAAATCGGATCTTTAGTTCCTGAGATAAGCGCGTTCAAGCAAACATACTCTTCAGGTTTATAATATTATAAGTATAGATTTCTTTAAATTATCGCTTGACAAACTCGAGTCTCGATCTAAAAGACTGTGAAAAGTACCAATAACAGGCTCATAATCATGGGACGATGCATGGTATAATATGGTAGTGATGATGATGATGATGATGAATGTAATTTGCATAGTAGCATATGCTTTCCGTTCTTAAAACAACGCCGAAACTCCCAAACTTGTATCTATAAAGAATCAGGAGTTCTCTCAGCACCTTCCGAATCACGGTATACCAGGTATACCTCGGTGCAAAATCTTACTTGTTGGTAGCATATGCTTAGAATACTTCTCACGAAACCGTAGTCACCACATGTTTCCCTATAAATTTTGAGGAGTTCCCTCGATTACTTATGGATCCTTTATCAGATCACCACTTTTGTAAATATAATACCAAATTGAGATGATACCCTATATACCAAAAGAAAAATTTTGAAAATCGGTTAACAAACGGCGGAGTAATCGTTGAACATAAGAAAACGAACATAACACCTCCCCCATTTTGAAAGTCGGTTAAAATTGTAGCCTATGTGTTATTCTGATGTATAAGCTATATTATTGTAAAGTTTCATTAAAATCCGTTTAGTAGTTTTTGCGTGAAAGAGTAACAAACATCCATACATCCACACATCCACACATCCATACATCTATACATCCAAACAAACTTTCGCCTTTATAATATTAGTAGGACTAGTAGGATTGTAAAGGTTCAGTTACTACCACACCAAATGTCATTAAATCCGTTTCGCAGTTTTTTCATTAAAATTACCAAACAATAAACATACATTCATTCACCTCACAAACTTTCTCGTTTGTAACAGCGGTGCGTCGGAGATTACTCTACGATTCATAAAGTAAACAATAACAAAGGTTGAGTAATTGCTGTGGTTGTGGAGGTTAATATTTGAGCCGAGTGCGGGGCGGGGGACACGTGAGCCAGGATAAAGACTCTTTGTTACAAATGGCTTGTACAAGCGAGTGCAAAATGTATGACAAAAGTAAAGAAACTAAGGGTTACTTCACATTGAAACAGATTTTTTTTACGAAAGCGATTCAAAATGATTGTCAGTACAATAAAAAAAAATTATTGCAAGAGCTCGAGTTTCGAGCTTCAGCGCGATTTGCAGCGTAGCACCGATAAAAAAATCATAAAGTCAGTTAAATATCCCAAAGTTATGATTTTTTTATCGGTGCAGTACCGCGTAGCATTTCTATGTGAACTGACCTTAATATACTTGCGGCTTCAAACTTACATTTTATGCAACAGAAAAGCTTTTCAAGAGCTAACTTAATTTTATCGCGCGGGTTTCTTGCAATGTCGTACTCGCAGTTTAAAATTATGTTTGTCAAGTTTTTTAGTGCCTTCAAAGTGTTCATATTGCCTTACTGCACTGGTAATGCGTATGTAAACAGGGCCGGATTAACCCTGATGTAACTTGTAGCACGTGCTACTTTGTGACCGCCGTTCGTGACTTTCATAAGACAGAGTAATAAAATATTTTTTAATACATAGTAAAATAGTTGTGTTACAATTCTGGTATATATGTTACGCTCAAAGACCGAAATCGCTCAGTGAGCGAAAAAATGGCTCACAACGCGTTGTGGTCACAGTGAAACAGCCACGACGCGAAATTCGCGTCGTGGCTCTAATGAAAACGGCCACGACGCGTTCTGGCAATCACAAAAAGACCATAACGCGAAATTCGCGTCGTGGCTGTCGGCTGATATGCTATTCGTTTTTCTTGATTTGTTCTTGATTGATTAATCGTCCATAGGTATGGAAGATTATATTTGAACGAGCTTTTACCCGCGGCTTCGCTCGCGTTAAGAAGTATTATTATATACAAACTTTCATCCCCTATTTGAACCCCTTGGGGTTGGAATTTATCAAAATCCTTTCTTAGCGGATGCCTACGTTATAACATCTACCTGCATGCCAAATTTCAGCCCGATCCGTCCAGCGGTTTGGGCTGTGCGTTGATAGATCACTATGTCAATCAGTCAGTCAGTCACCTTTGAGTTATATATATATATATATATATATATATATATATATATATATATATATATATATATATATATATATATATATATATATATATATATAGATTACAACGCGTACTACAAAATATTTGTTCTTTTACTGAATCACTGCATAACGTGTTTATCATTATTAATAATAATAATAATATCCATTACTATTTATAAAATATCCATAATTCCATACTATACGGACTACTAATATTATTACTGTATGTCTGGCGCAACGTAGTTGCGGGCATCTACTAGTAGTATTATATTTGAATTATAAAAATAAAGCTACATTTTTATAATTTAATAAGATCAGATTACCTTATATTAAAAAAAAAAACAACAACAAACAATAACACGTTGCGCCAGACAGACAGACAGTAATAATATTAGCACGGATATTATGGAACTATGGATATTTTATAAATAATAATGATAAACACGTGATGCAGTGATTTAGTAAAAGAAAAAATATTTTGTAGTATGCGCAGTACAGTACCATAGGTATGTAAGATTATATTTGAATTACCAATTCAAATATAATCTTACATACCTATGGACGATTAATCAATCAAAAAAAAAATCAAGAAAAACGAATAGCATATCAGCCACGACGCGAATTTCGCGTTATGGTCTTTTTGTGATTGCCAGAACGCGTCGTGGCCGTTTTCATTAGAGCCACGACGCGAATTTCGCGTCGTGGCTGTTACACTGTGACCACAACGCGTTGAGAGCCATTTTTTCGCTCATTGAGCGATTTCGGTCTTTGAGCGTAACATATATAAATAATTCAGAACAGAGGCCGTAGCCAAAGTCCCTTTCGTTAAAAAACGATGACGAAATTCGTTATCAAAATGTATGGGATTTTACATTAGTCTTCGCAAGCGAAATGTCATTTAGCGATGACTTATGTCAAACCGCATACATTTTGATAACGAATTTCGTCATCGTTTTTAACGAAAGATTCTTTGTCTCGGGCAGCAGGATTAAGTTAGCATCTAATTTGAAAGCGGATGTAAGTCAGGAAAGGTCAGAATGTGCTACGGCCTACGGGCCTCGCTCTCGATTACCCTACGGGCCCCATGCTAAAAAGTGCTACGGCCCGCGTTAAAATATTATGTACAGGCCTTGCGCAAGAATGTGCTACGAGCTCCATGCTACAATTTGCTACGGGAGTTATTACGTGCTACGGGCCCCTCGCTAGCTGAATACGTCACTGGTACCAGGACACGGCTAATATCAAGTCTCGCTTTTATAAGTTAAACCGAGTCATGTTCTATCTTCGATCTCATTTCTATCGGCCCCTTAAATATACCGCTGACATTTTTGTACAGCTCTCGAGTCCTTTAAAATTGAAAATTGCTTATTATCCCCCGCAGCTGGAGGGAAGCAATTATCGACACGATACTCGTTAAATACTCAAATTATGTATTTCGGTTGACTCGTTTCTATTTATATAAAACTAGAGGTGGCCAAGAACTTCGTTGAGCTGTGATATTATGTTTATAGCGTGGTAACAGCATATTTGGCCGCAAAAAAGACTATAACATTATGTCCTTTCCCGGAACATATTATATTGAACATATTATACTGATATTAGTATAAACTCGAATATTTACGAATAAGCGAGATATTTTAATTCCCATTTTAATTTCGCCATCATGCAAAGGAAAATTAACTTTGAAACGAAAATCTTTTGTGGGACGTTAATTTAAGCTCTTAAGCGGAATACCTAATTGCGCGGAGCTTATCATCCGACTGACACATTGGCGGACATCACTCATGGGACAAGTCCTACTCGTCCCACTCGTCCCGCACGCCCCACCCGTCCCACTCGCCTCGTGCCTGTCCCGCGTTTCGGCCGATTTTATATTCGATACAATTTCTCATTCCCCCTCATTATCAGCTGATATTTGTCACGGGCCTGTGTGTCGTTTCATGCGGAATTGTGGTAAACATAATATTGAACACTGAATTAGAATATTCTTAGGCTCGATTTGTACGCGGAGACGCGGACGCGCTGTTTGGCCCATCCATACAACTCGAGACTACAAGCAAATAAAATAAATAAATAAATAAACGTTTATTCTGCCACCATTAAATGTTACACATATGACATAATAATACAATTAAAATAATAAACCTATTTTATTATTATTTGTAGCTATTTTACCTATTCAGCACACAACCTATACAGCTAATTCATACAATATTAAAAACTATCAAAGGTAAACAAAAAAGAAGAAAAAATTAGTGTATTGATAGCACAATAACACGGCAGTGTAACAACCAAGTGTGCAGAAACGGAGACCACCCAGGTTAAGACGACCGAACAGTCGTCCCTGGGCCTGTAGACAAGTGGCAAAGCGCTAACGCTAGCGACATAAGTCATCGCTTCGCTAGCGAATACTAATGTCAAATCCATAGATTTTGTAGCGCTAGCGTTAGCGTTAGCGACTAAGCGTTAGCGTTTTGCCACTTGTCTACGGGGGCTGATCTTCCTTGGACCCCTTATTTTCGGGCAGAGGACAAGCAGACGGAAGATGTATTATAATATAATATGGATGTTATATAAAAGACGTAGACATAATAATAATGTATGTCATTTATATTGAGCGGCCTTTTCCAAAGTGGGCGATACGCGAGCACTAAAGGTCCAAAGCGGGCGGTGTGGGACCCAGAAAAAACTCTAGCCTCTACACAACGTCCCCACGTTGTGTAGAGGCTTGGGGAGTGATTTGTTTCATCTGGATGCATTTTAAATTGAAACAATGGGGGCGCTAAAACATAATATTTTTTTCCCAAAGTGGGCAGTAGACAAAATAAGTTTGGGAACCTCTGACATAGAAGTACAATTCCTCGTGATCTCAAGGTGTGGCCGCTAAACTGGGCATTCAGGCGGCCGCATATAAGTCAAGTCTAAAACGCCTCCACGTGTACCGGCCATGCACGAGCCGGCCATTACTCCAAATGGTATGTTCCGTGAATTTTCGCGTTAATTGTTATTCGTTTCGTATATTGGCCATGTACGAAAAGTGCTAGTATATTGCAAGATTTCTTTATAATTGTTAGAACCCTTGAATGAGTTGGATTTTTTAAAGGGATGTCATCAACCTATCCAGTTTTCACTAAATGTTATCCAGACGTAAAGTCACCTAGCTTTTCTTATAGATTTCCAATGTTTTCGACAACATCGTTCATGGTTCTAAGCACATATTTTATCGCGGACATTGTGTGTGTTCTGCTACTTGTACTATTATCTATTCTGTGGTTCTGCGTAGACGGGAACACAAATAATGATTGATGAACTGTTGTCGGGTAGTTTGAACAACTTCGACAAGGGCCACCTGAAACCGCCCTTAACCATGTGTGAAGCCGAAACATCGAGAATAATTTAAAGTGCACTTCGACTAATTCTGTAGATGTTTTAAACTCTCTCTTGGCCTCGTAGCTTTAGTCCAAAAAACAAAATCCCAGTCACCACAGACTTATGTGATTTTAAATAATCGGTCAAGTGCGAGTCAAACTCGCGCACGAAGGGTACCGTACCATTATAGAGCAAAATTAGGCTAAAACTTGTATTTTTTGTGTCGGAGCCCCTTATTTTTTATTTTATTTTAATATTATTATTAAATATTAAGGTACATAATAATATATAAGTAAGGACTTTGTGAAAAATTCAAATAGCCTTTTTTGGTAACCAACGGGTAGGCCGTTGCCATTGTTGATATAGAGCAAAAAAGGCTTAAAAATTACGTTTATTGTATTGGAGCCCCCCTTAAATATATATTTTTTTATTTTGTTTTTAGTATTTGTTGTTATAGCGGCAACAGATATACATAATATCTGAAAATTTGAACTCTCTCTCTTCTTGAGTTACAGAGAAAGATAGACGGATAGACAACGAAATCTTAGTAATTACCGTTCCCTAAACGGGTCCCGTTTTTACCTTTTAGGTTGGTACGGAACCCTAAAAAGATGCATTTTAAGTTTGTATAAGTTACGTTTCTTATTTCATTAAGTTAAAATTAAGTCTCTGTATACCCATTTTTATGTGAGCAATAAAGTGTTTATCTATGTATCTATCTATTCTAAGTTTACAGTTTACACTTAGAAAAGGATAGACACTCGCTATGATAAAGGCGTTACTACTTACTACTTATACTTGTACATCGGCCCTGCTTACGGCATAGTCAAACATAAATTGAAAACATTTAATTTCACCCCACACAACATGTTCTGAGTTAAAAGTCACGGCTCCACGGCGGGGGTAGCCATGGCGACGGTGTTGCTCGGATAGCAATTATCAAGTATTGTACAAAGTTCACAACCACACACCCTTACATAATATTGGTATTGGGCCGACTTTAGATATTGTTTATTGCGATAGTTTCGAATTCCCGATAATTATTTATTAATTTGATCTATTAGTGCCAGATTAGTGCGTATTAATTGTTTGCCGTGGGTTCGACCCCACTCTGTGTGTTATATAAATAACACACAAAGCAATAATTACTGCCGACATACCTCAAAGGGACTAAGGATCCGATCTTTCAGGTAGAGGTTGAGTGTCTCAAAGTCCGCAAAGTTGATAAAACGTGGGCACAAAGTTTTCGTTTTTAATCTCACGAGGCGAAGATATTATGTGGCATAAACTTTTCAATTACAAACAGGCGTAAGAAAATTGAGGATTTCATTCATTAAGGTGTAGTATCATGGGCGTACCCAGGTTCTGGGCCAGGGGGGGCAAATTACCCAGGTTCTGGGCCAGGGGGGGGGGGGGGAAATCAGATTTTTTATAAGCTAGGTGTTTATAAAGAATAAAAAATTAATAATTTTTAGATGTATTGCAAACAAATGGCAAAAATTCGTTATTTTTATAGATGAAAGTACTAGATAATATACTTAGTAGGGACGTCAACATCATACAGAACATCCCCTGCCCCCCCCTCGGTACGCCCATGAGTAGGATAATTAAAAGATACAAGCTATCGCGTCGGCTGACTGAGGTTAAGGTGGGAGAGCCATGCTTCGGCACGAATGGGCTGGCTCGACCGGAGAAATAATACGTTCTCACAGAAAACCGGCGTGAAACAGCGCTAGTGCTGTGTTTCGCCGAGTAAGTGAGTTTACCGGAGGCCCAATCCCCTACCCTATTCCCTTCCCTACCCTCCCCTATTCCCATCTCTTCCCTTTCCATCCCTACCCTCCCCTATAATTACCCCATTCCCTCTTAAAAGGCCGGTAACGCACCTGCAGCTCTTCTGATGCTGCGAGTGTCCATAGGCGACGGAAGTTGTTTTCCATCAGGTGACCCGTTTGCTCGTTTGCCCCTTATTTCATAAAAAAATAAAGAAAAAGCCTTCTACCACTTTGGTTGTATACCATCGGCTACCAGTAGAAATTATTGAATATGAAAAAAATTATAATATATTTTGTTACTGCAGTTGTAAAATGTAACGTTGATGAATGTTATGACCCTGCGTCTTATGTTTTGTAATCTAGGAAAAACGTGAGGACGTAATAGTAAAAGCCTATTTTTGCCCGACAGAATTGCTGAAAATGTTGTGACTTGTGCCAAAATACAAATACGATCCGTAATAATTTCCTACGAAATACATACAACGTTATTAGTCTTTGGCTAGAACATATTATATTGGCTACAACATTTACGACGTGTTTTAAGATATTTTATGACTTCCCTGTATACACCATAGGAGTACAAATATTGAGGGTACATAAAAGGAAATGGTAATTCTCGTCGGATTTAATATTAAACGTCAAAGAGTGGGTTAGTATTGGATCTAGCCGGCGCTATTAATATGCTAATAGGTCTTTATAAGAGGGACGTGACGCGCGGGGTGTGGGGAACATGGGGGGAGGGGGGAATGATACCGGTGACAGATAGATTCCCGACAGAAAGCTCTGGTCGAGCTTAGAAGCTATTGTGCCGTCTGGTAGCTTTCGCATAACTTAAATCAATTTGAACCGACTGTCTAGAGCTTCCCACTGGAAAATTATGGGCAGACAGTTTGGTAGGGCTGTTTGACTGAACGAATTACTGTTGGTATTAAATATACGTAGGAACGTCTGTTCAACGGTTAATAATAATTTTTGTACTAAGTATGAAAATATTATATGCTGCCGAATTATTTACGCCCGACCCAAGTTAGGCTGTACGCTATAAACGATAAGGCATATAGTTCGGGAGCCCTAAAACATTTTTTAAATTACTATCAAGCTATTCATTTTGATAAGAGGAACAACATTTTTATTTGCGAAAAATCTCGAAAGTGGTAGCTAACAGAAATAGAAAGGATTTCATACTTTGACTTGATGGCCCTAAAATATGGATTGTTCTATTAGTAGGACAATGTAACTCTTAAAATATGTAACTATAATTATTAACCTATCAATATACAAAAAATCACTTGTTAGGGTTCCGTGTTAGGGTTCAGTAGTCAACCAAGTTTTGTTGATTACAGAACCCTTTAACTGAACCCTAACGAGCTGATTACGAACTTTAATTTCTTAGCTTTCGTCACTGCTGGAAATATCGATATCGTTACAGCCAAATTATCAAGGCGTCGTCGCCTTAAAATAGCATTGACGGATAATCATGCCAAACTTCGGTCGCATGCGTTAGGCATAGTATTTTTAGGTATATCTGTTGATAAAAAGTTTGCAGTGGTGGGACCTGGGTTATTTGATCATTAGGTGTCAAATTAAGTTTATTAATTGATACCCTTTAAGTTGTAGGCATATACTAACTCGTATTTACCTAGTAACTTTAAAATTGATGAAGTTCAAAGTTGGAACGCCAAACTTTTTTAATTAAGGTGACCTTCAGGCCAGGTGGGACCTGGATAGCTCAGCTCATTCGAAATTAATTTATGGACACCTCATTTCCTGCCCATACAGCGTGCGTTCCGAAATTTAGCCCAGGATACTGGCCAGTGCTCGTGACTTTTGAAGCCAGCACCAAAATATGTGCGTGATGAGACAAGTGTAACGTGGGAGTGCCATGCGTCGGCACGAATGGGCTGGCTTGACCGGAGAAATACCACGGGCTCACAGAAAACCGGCGTGAAACAGCGTTTGCGCTGTGTTTCGCCGAGTAAGTGAGTTTACCGGAGGCCCAATTCCTACACTTTTTCCTTCCCTACCCTCCCCTATTACCCTATTCCCTCTTAAAAGGCCGGCAACGCACCTGCAGCTCTTCTGTTGCTGCGAGTGTCCATGGGCGACGGAGGTTGCTTTTTATCAGGTGACCTGTTTGCTCGTTTGCCCCCTTATTTCATAAAAAAAACGTATTATAGTCGCATCCCAACAAAGACGTCAATGCTCTGGCATACCTATATTACAGATTTCGAATGAAAGTATGGCGTTGATTCTGGACGTCATGAGCCCGGGCCTGTATACTGGTTACATTTACGGTACTCACCCACAATTAAAACGAGTGTATAATTATACAAGTGCAGCAGAATAGCCGCAGGGAAGGCAGTTCGACTGTCCGGTTTTAATCAACTAAAAACTGTACATTAGTTAATGCGTCCACTTGACCTGAATAATTACAGTTTGTTACTTCAACCGCGAGACGTGAGGGCATTCGTACAGTTAGCATTTTGTAGAAATAATTGAAAACTTGTATTTGGGTGCACGGGAGTGTACCCGCCGAGACGAGCCAAGCGAAGCGCAAGGGCATTACCTACCTTTTCTCAAAGTGTTTCGTCGCTTTTTTTGAACCCTCATAAAATTGGTTTTCGATGTACCAGATAGTTCATATTCTCAAAATATGATCTCAATAATAGATCTCGAATAGAGAACTTCAGGTCAGAAACTAAAATATATTCGCATGATCACCTCCGCGACGGTAGCGAAACGGCGAAACCATACATATTACTGATAAGTAGAATGTGTTTAAGTTAGGGTCAGGCCCGGATCCAGGGGGGGCGAGAGGGTGCACTTGCCCCGGGCGGCAAAGATTGGGGCCAATCTTTTGCCGCTTTCTTCACCGCCGCGTGCGCCACCGGTGGCACCGCGCTACCCCGTCAACGTTGATTCAAAGAATTCTATCTGTTGTTAAAAGACTTGGAGGCGCCCCTTGTCGCCAAGGACCTCGGCGTGACTTCTCACCACCGCCACTTCAATTCAACAAAGTTCTGTAGAACTCGTTCTGCGGTTAAAACCTATGTGACCATGAAAATTATTACCTATTTTTGCTTGGAGGGCGGCAAATTGGGATTCTGCTCCCCCCTTTTTAAAACGTAGATCCGGACCTGGTTAGGGTCAGTGTAGATTCAGAGGCTTGGCTCTACATGAGATCTTCTTCACAGGGTCCTTATGTGGTCGTCTCGGCAACATTTTACAAAAAATGTTTTTGGTGGGATAGGTATTTTATTTAACTACTCACACGAAGACTAGTTCGTCCCGATCACACAATTAGGGCAACGTCGATAAGGATAACGCGTAAAACGCGTTGAAATGAACATTATATTACCAAAAGTTCGCGCTTGACAATGTTACAATGTTAGTAAAAATAAGTCTACAGTCAGAACTCCCACTGCTTTTACGGGATTTTGCTAAGTTGCGTTTCGTAAACACCAGAGAGTAATAAATGTCGCAAATCGACAAAACTGAAGTGCAGAATACGAATAAATTCTAGGATTTAGTTATCCCTTGAATTTCTTACGAGGAAGTTATATTCATTGTTCAGTTGCACGTAGCGATCGCATAGGACTTGTGATCACATTTATGTCGAGGTGGTATTCTCAGATTATTGTTATTTTACTAGCCATAATTATTTTGCTACAAGAATGGGTATCGTTACCGCAAAAAGTAGAGTGGGATCGTTTTATAAATGAATTATAAGGTTATAAACGTTAAGAATTGATACTGTATTAAAAATAAGGAAAAATAATATTATTTTTGCAGTCTTTTTATTTATTACGTAAAACATTTTCTTTTGTTACATAGCAGTATACCTAAATATGTTAAATATAATATTAGCGTAGCCTTTGTCTAAAAGGAAAAGACTTCGTGTTTTATAAATCAAATTATTGAAACTCAAAGACAAGTTTTGAAACGCGCGAAGTGTTTCTATTCTTTAAAGCTTGCGTTGAGAGAGCCAGGCTTCGACACGAATAGGATTAGGGAGAATTGGGTATTTCATATTATAAAAACAAGGTAACCTAAAAAAGTACGCTTAAATAGTTTATCTATAGACAGAGCTTTATACTACACGAGCTTTTACTCGCGGCTTCGCTCGCGTTAAGAAGTATTATTACATACAAACTTTCATCCCCTATTTTAACTCCTTGGGGTTGGAATTTATCAAAATCCTTTCTTAACGGATACCTTCGTCATAACATCTACCTGCATGCAAAATTTCAGCCCGATCCGTCCAGTGGTTTGGGCTGTGCGTTGATAGATCACCATGTCAGTCAGTCACCTTTGAGTTTTATATATATAGATATCATGAAATTATCTTAATGAAATAATACCCGGATGACTTTAAGTAACTCATCGCGCGTGCGACCTTTACTTATCTCGAGATAAAATATGTACGGAACTCCGCGACATCCCCCGATGCCGCACGTCCTCAACTTCTTAATTACCGACCTCGCCACTCCATAACCACCGCGTGAGTGAGGAGAGGGTAGGTGATGGCCACAAGAGACAAGTAAGGCCGGCTGTACACATAAGGCCAACGTAGTGGGCCAGCGCATTAGACCAACGTATATATTTTCCGCCAGTACCTATCTTTAATCCATCGCAAATAAACTATTTTGAACTAGTTTCTCAGAAAAAAAAAACTAGAATTTCCTATGCTATCACTTCAATATGCGTTTGTGAATTTGTGATTTACCGACACCATGCTTTGTTAAGTAGCCACACTAATTACGGCTATCTGCGTCCGTCTGAGTTTAAGTTAATCTTAAAGTTAAACATTATGCCCTTTCTTTCAAAAGTACGAGGAGCGATGAGGAAAGAACATATTTAACTAAATAATTTCAGCGTCAATTAACCAAAACAAGGAGTCGATTTACATTCAAAGTTTCTGATTTTGTGTAATTGTTAATCAGGAACGTTCTGTGATCATAAACGGAAAAGGCCAGTCGACCTCTAAAGTAATAGTTTTATACAATAATATTATTTTTAAATTAGCATTGGGGAGGTGAGGCATACCGTTTAATTTGTACGGTACAAACATTTTGTTTGTATCGTACAAATTAAACCTTGTTAAATATATCAATTAGATTAATATTTTGGAAAAAGGGTCTACACTCTACAGGCATGAATCATGATCTACTAGTATTGATAGCTTATGAATATATTGAGTTAAATTTCTTAGTCCTTATGTTAATAAAAATAAACAAATTAAAGATACCGGCGGAAAACATAGACGATTTAAACTAACAAGACTTATTTTAGAAACACAATATAAAATATTTTTCATATATTTGCACCTTTAATCTGCTAGAAACAATAAATCCTACCATTAATATATTTAATATTAATACTTCTAAAGACTATTATTTAAATTTATATAAATGTATCAAATATTTATATAAAAATGTATTAAAAATTCATAAATAAAGAGTTATTATTCTTGCAAATGATTTATTATCAATATCAGATCAAATCTCCAGTGGAAAGTACGTTTGTATCATTTTACTCATGGTTTATTGTAAAACGCTATTCGTTTCATCTCCCAACTACTCCCAGAGGTACTGAAAAGGCTGATATATATTCTTAAAAAGTATATTTATTTGTCCTTTAATGAATTATGATGCGAAAATTAAATATCAAGCAAAATATTTTTGATATTCGACCTCTAAATAGCTACAGAAACTTGAGAGAGATTCAAAATGGTCCTTATAGTTTTATAACTAGCTAAAAGTCTTTGTGAGGGATCGCGTCGTTACACCTTGACTGGTTGATGATAACACATCTACATATAAATTAAAATTACTATGTTAAAGCGCAAATCAATAGGCCTGATAGTTCTTCCGTAAAGTGTACCACAAAATGTTCAGGTTGTGAGATATACTCGTACTAGGGCTCGCTTCGCTCGCCCTGATAAAGAAAACTTAAGCAGATTATACACATCGGTCCAATTTTACGAAGCATTAAAATACATAATAATATACCTGCCTCTTTCGAACTAACCGCAATTTACAGATGCGTGATTGCGATAGCAATAATTAATTTGTGTAAAACACAAAGGTAACAAAACGGAAATCATAGATAAACTAACTGCAATTAATTGTAATAACACCCACACGACCAGCAAGGGTTCAAAGATAATATTTTGGGATATTGATAACATTTTAATACTGTTTTATAAAATAGGGTTGTTTAACTTACACACATAATTCGTTTCCTCTCTGATATGGAACGTAACAATATTAATAAAATACTACGTATTTGCCCTTATAGCAAAGACCTACCAAATATTTACCAGAGACCTTTTTTTTATTTAGTACTTTTATTTAGTACTTTACTACGATTTCAGTATAATAGAGCTATATCCTATTTGTTTAAGGCGCTGTGGTTTTTGCAACTACGTAAAATGGAATTTTTAAAACACGTTTTTAGCAAAGGAAATGTCATTATTTAAGTATAAAATAAATACCGTTTTAAAATTGAGAAAATTTCCTATACGCAAAGGTATATAAGTACACAATTTGAAAAATTCTGCTCGATAGAAAAAAATCTCAAAGATGACTGTTATAACCATAGACTTAATATATATTATAGGTTTATGGTTATAACAAAACAACAAAAATGTAGTATATTATGTGTTGTAACTTAACGTAAACGATTTGATATATTTGATTTGTGTAATACTAAAAACAAAAGGTTTTATTATTATTATTATTAAAGGCTTTTATTTAACTTGCTCTGTATGTATGTAAGTATGTATGTTACGGTGGAATTTTGGAACTCAATTTTAAGGTAGATATATTTAACCGATTGAGCTGAAATTTTGCATACGCGTTTAGTTTGGATGACCATGCACGATATGGTATGCGACATTACTCTAAATATGCAGTCCTACAATATGGATACCGTATTAAATGAAAGGGCTTTTTGAGAGTAACTCGAAAACGAATGTAATTTCATTCTACATCCAACATGGCGGCTCATCCAAGATAGGGGAATAGTTATTTTTCATGCACTTCTGCAATATGGGTATCAAACGAAAGGGCTCATTGAAAGTAACTCGAAAACAAATGTAACGTCATTCTACATCCAATATGGCGGCTCACCCAATATAGTTATTTTTAATGCACTTCCGCAATATGGGTATTAAATGAAAGGACTTACAGAGACTAACTCGGAAACGAATGTAATGGCATTATATACATGGGGCACACTAAAGGTTTTGCACTTCTAGCTAATCGGAACTATTTGAGTTTTGAATGTTATATTTTTTTAAACCTTGCAACCTTCCTAGCAACATAAAAAAAAATTGGCGGGAAATCATTTGTCAATTGTTTTTTATCACGCATCAAAGTTCTACGTACGCAACGAAATTGGAATTAGGTCGAAAAGATTTTAGAGCGATGATTTTTTAAGATTTTAAAAGTTCTCTCACTCCGCAAGACTGTGCTGCTCGTCTTCAAAATGCTTTTGGGAAGAAAGTACCTTGTTTGAGCACCGTGAGGAGATGGTATACTGAATTTGAGAGAGGTCGAGTTTCTTTACATGACGAATTTCGTGAAGGGCGGCCTTCAACTGCCGTCAACGAAATTAATGTGGCTACTGTTAAGCGGCTAATTGAAGAAAACTACTATTGACTATTGGGGACTGGTATGAGCCAAATTAAAAAAAAATACATGAAGAATTGTCAGTTCGGAGACTTTGTTGTCGTTGGATCCCTCATGAACTGACAGCGGAGCAGAAGCGGGCTCGCGTGGAATGGTGCTCACAGATGCTACTGAAGCACGCCCACGGACATTCTAATGCTGTTTATGACATTGTCACAGGAGACGAAACGTGGATTTGTTGTTTTGAACCCGAAAAAGAACAGAAATCTTGTGAGTGGGTGTTTGAGAACAAGCCAACAAAAGTAAGGCAGGCGAGAAACGTTGGTAAGAAAATGATCGCGTTTTTTTTCTGACCTATGGATCCCGTCTGTACAATTCCACTTGGAGATTAAAAGAGTGTTAATGCTGAGTGGTATACTACCATTTGTTTACCGAGGATATTAGAAAAGATTTGCGAAAGACGACCAAAAAGCCGCTCTTTCTCCTACATCACGACAACGCCTCTTCACACACGGCCAACAAAACAAAGTCATTTTTAAGTTTCAAAAAATCACAACTCGTCACCCATCCTGCACATAGCCCCGACCTAGCACCCTGTGATTTCTGTATTTTTCCCAAAATTGAAGATTTAATGAGTGGTTTCACTTTTACCAACTCCGAAGAGGCAGTGATAGCGTTCAATCAGCACGTAGAAAACATGCATTCAGATCTGTGGTCCTCCTGTTTTAAAAAATGGTTCGATCGCATAAAAAATATTTAGAATGTAAAGGAGAGTATTTTGAAAAGCAATTAACATAATATTTTGGTTATAACACGTCGTTTTTTTAAGTTACGCAAAACTTTCAGTGTGACCGACGTATCTAAATTCCAATATGGCAGCTTAGCCGAGATAGGGGAATAGTTATTTTAAGGCACTTTTGGAATATGGGTATCAAATAAAAGGGCTCATTGAGAGTAAATTGAAAAATAATATTCAAGTCGCGTCATGCGTGTCATGTCGTGTCTTGTCGTGACGTAACGTGACGTGACTTGACGTGATGTGTCGTGTCGTGACGTGACGTGACGTGACGTCGTGTAGTGAATTTACGTGACGTGACGTGTCGTGTCGTGACTTCACGTGACGTTACGCGACGTGACGTGAAATGACGTGACGGACAGCCGGGTTTCATAAAATGCCCGGTTGAATCCGGTTACTTTTGTTAAATGAAATTTAACTTTTTAGTCATGCAGAAATCTAGCCAGAGATAACTAAAAAACAAAAAAATAAATTATTGTGGGATATGCGTGGCCGCCACAAAAGAAGATCTTCCGATCGAGCGAGGTGTTATGCTCGGTCAGGCCGAAGCCCACGTGATACATAGCATCTAAGCTGTCGTATATATACCGACGTGCTTAGAAAACTGTGATAGCGCGATGCAGGAATGTTAGGCGAATTGTGGGTACCGCCACATCACTCCCCCCGAAGACCGGAGGTCGAATCTTGAAGTCTTGTCGCTTGAGTCGCCAGTGCCAGTGAGTTCCAGTGAGTCGGAACTGTTGCAGTGAGTCGGAACTGTAAGCTGCTGCACGGGATCCAGTGAGTCGGATAGCTGCCGTGCGGGGCCAATGATACGTGCTGACCAGGAGAGATGTGCTCTGCTTGCTGACCTTTCGGTGTAGTGAGAAAGCCCGATGATGCCGATGCGGAGTCACCCAGGCCGCGGTACATAGCGGCTAGTGGACGATGTACCCGATGAGGCGATGCTGGCTGGCGCGGTGCGGAGGGGCGGGGGGTGATGATAAAGCTTGTCGCGAGACTTAACAATTTATCAGTAAGTACAAGATAAATTTATTAAAATAAAAAATATATAATATTAATTTACTCAGTTATATAGTTATTATATATAAATTGGTAAGTACTAGTTTATTTACAAATCGCGCGACAAGCTTTTATTATCATGCAAATTGTATAATATATTGAGAATTATAACTTAATAGTTAAAATTTTTAAGGAGAAATTTATTTTCTTCTTTTCAGACCATTAAAATAAAAGCTTTTTTTCAAAAAGTTTTTTCTTTATAATTTATTGCTCCTATTTTCTATTATCAAGGCATGCGGCGAGCGCGTAACAGCCACTGTACAAGGCGCGCTGATATGAATGTTATTTTAATGTCCTTAACGTCGATATTCGTACTGACAGACATCGACCTGCTAATTTTAGGGACTACTGGGCCTTAGGGTAAATTCAGACCGCAACGCGACGAGGCGAGGCGAGGTGCGGCGCGACATTTTGTATGGATTCGACAGACTTCAATTGCGTGAGAGTTGAGACGTCTTGCGACCCTAAAGGTTGATTCAGAACGCAACGCGACGCGTAGATGCATTTCTAAATTTATATGGATTTGACAGATTCGCAAGACGTCTCACGCAATTGAAATCTGTCAAATCCATACAAATTTATGCCGCGCCGCGCCTCGCTTCGCCTCGTCGCGTTGCGGTCTGAATTGACCCTAACACTGCTAATTTGAAAAAATGTATTTGAAATGATAAGGATATAAAAATTGATAAATGAATATCTTTATAGAGCAATAATATCTTTTATTATAATTTATAAACTCACAAGTCTTAAGAGTCCGGGTGCCATCGAAATTTTCATACAAACGTCATACCAAGATCATTTCCCATACGAGAATATTTACCATATTAGTAGACTAGACTAGAGGAACCTAGGTAATTACTATTTTAAGCTGAATAATAACTCAAATATGGTAAATATTCTCGTATGGAAAATGATCTTGGTATTACGTTTGTATGAGAATTTTAATAATTGAAATAAACTTAAAAGTCCGGGACTTTTAAGTTTATATTTTAATACGAAGACTCGGAATTGCATTGTAGCTGTTATAGTCGTGAGTCGAGTGTAACTGTGCTAAGACTCCTCAAACTCACTTGTGCAATATGTCCTAACTTGTTGCTCGCATCGTTATACTAAGTTGCGGAAATGTCAATTTTATTTCATACTTTATCCTGTTTTATTAGCCCTCTATTTGATCGGCTCAGAGCACGTTTGATTGGTATCGAAAATAACAGCCAATTTGTTGAATTCTGATATTTGTTTTGTTCGGTATTCGCGTATTCTAATATAATTGGGGTACGGCGGTACCCAAAAAGTACTTTTATTTTCATTTCGCGGGTCATATTATGTCAGGGTAATAATGAGGTATAATAAAGGTTGCATTAGCGTGCGTTTATAAAAGTTTTGACAGTGAAAAAAATGGTGCCCATATATTTTTTCAATTTTTATCTGAAACAAGTATAATCTTTGTGTTTTAATACCCGTAGATATTTTGTTTTCTTTTATATTTTTGTTAGCTACTAACTCTGAGCAAAGGTGTTCCAGGTACGAGGAAAATGAGCGATGAAATTGATTCCAGGAAACAAATGTCTCGAATCAATTGGAGCTAATCTTTGTAATTAGCCAAATGAATCGCCTTTGATCAATTATAATTTAGTAATAATCCGGCCCGGTCGGCGGTCCCTGCGGTAATCCGTAGAGCGGTTTACCTTAAAAAACCGGCCAAGTGCGTGTCGAGGTGCGTGTCGAGCCATGCGCAATATAGGGTTCCGTAATGTCGCTAGTTTTTGAAAATTTTTGTATGGTCAATGAATGTTGATTTATAACGTGTTTTACACTACTAACAACATCATCACAGTTCCGCTCAAAGGAATTTAAACGAAAAGTTCCTTTATACTTCGCCGAATAGATATTTTATATTTTAGTTGATCGACTATTACTCAATAACTCTAATGCTAAGTACTCACATACGGTTTTGCTCGATCGAGCAATCACGTAGAGTAAAACCCACGGCTCGGGCTTTCGTCCACACATTCAGTATTGCTCGATAGTTTTACAACCCATAGACATGACGTAACTAATGACATGACATCCTAAAAGTATATAATTTAAACATTTACACAATTTTTAACAGTTTAGAGCCTTTTGTTGAAATTTAATGATTAATAAAAATATCTCTAATGGCGTTTACTGAAAATATATTATATTACAACATAAATTATTGAGCTGTGTAGGCACCAATTTCGCAAAAAAAGTTTACAGCTACTATATTTTACTTTAAACAATTCTTCTGGACTCAAAATCTAAGATTGGATTTTAGACAAAATAAAACTTGATATATTTAATTTTATTATGAGCCTAGATAATTATTATGTAAATAATATCAAGTATATTTTCTAATATGTCCGACATACTATATAACGCCTATGCTTACAATAATAAGATCCTTACAAGCATGATTTTTGTAAAAAGCGAGTTTATATTTTTCCTAAGAGTTTCAATAAGAATCCAAGTTTTTTGATGTTTGTACACAAGTTAGCGGGGATCTACGTTCAGTTGACTTAGGGCCGCACTTGTGTCGAGTTACAAGTTAACTGTTGTTACGTCAACCGAACACGAACCTGTCTATTTAATTACACACACAGTTTGTCATTGCTCAGAACATTGTTTTCTAAACACATACACAACGGAATTTATAAGCTAACATTATTAATTAATCCTTCGATCGTGGATTCTTGGAAATCTATTGTTATTCTATTGTGTCTCGCTCACCGGTGAGCTTATGGGGCTTGAGTTAATACATATTATGTTATCAAACTGGAAAGTTTTCTTTCAACGTGCTAATTTCACAAGTTGGTACCTCTTAATGTAATTTAGCACATGCATAGAGTAGACTACAGGGAAAGATATAGGCAACTTGTTTACGGCAAAATATACTGATTTCGGCGAAATTCATAAAAAATGCGGGCGAAGCTGCGTGGAACGTCTAGTATTGAATGAAAACATTATTTTATTTATCTCATTCTTATCTATCTCAATAAAATTAAGTTAAATATGAATAAAATAATATTATTATGTAAAAACTGTTCAAAATGCATCTTCTCAAAGCATAATATTGTTCGTCGTAGCACGTGCTACGTAATGAGCTACGCCGTAGCGCCGCTACACCGCGTAGACGTCTACAGCGAAGAAAAGAAAAGGATTGAAAAATGCAATTTTATGGTAGAAAATAGGGTTGCTGAGGATTCCTCTTCCGCTTCCTCATAATGAGGAAGTTCCGCAATATTTTAGGTTCCTCATCCGTTACCGCATCCTCATAAATAAAAATAAAAAAATCCTCTTCCGCTATCGCTTCCTCAAAATTTAAGAGGAATTTATGAGGAATTTCACTGCGCATGCGCGTCGCGTATCCAATCATGGCAACGCACACGCCAGAGCGCGAGAATTGAATCATTCACTCATCTTAATAAAAACGGGACCCTATTACTGAGACTTCGATGTCTGTCCGTCTGTCTGTCTCCAAGCTTTATCTCAAGAACGGCTATAGCTAGCCTTCTGAAATTTTCACAGATTGTGTATTTTTGTTGCCGCTATAACAACAAATACTAAAAACAAAATTAAATTAATACTTAAGGGGGGCTCCCATACAACAAACTTGATTTTTTGGCCTTTTTTGCTCGTAATCAAAAATGGCAATAGGTACTCACTTGAAATTTTCACAAAGTCCTTAATTGTATGTGTACTTTAATGATTTATAATAAAATAAAATAAAAAATTAAGGGGGGCTCCCATACAAAAACACAATTTTTGGCCTATTTTTTCTCTATATCGGTACGGAACCCATCGTGCGCGAGTCCGACTCGCACTTAGCCGATTATTTTTGTGTGCGTGTGTTGTGTATGTTACTGAGCTCCTCTTAACTGCTGGACCGATTTTGATGATTCTTTATTCTGTGTTTTGAGAACGGTATAGATTCATAGTTTGGTCCACTGGAAAATACCCTTTTAATTATTTTTTGTGTAATGTATGTACCTAGTTATGTACAGACTGCAAAAGGCTTTTGGTTTGGGTCCGCTAGTATTTATAATTTCCTATCTTCCTATTTCTCATCCTCTTCCTCATCCGCATCCTCTAAATTTGCGAGTGACAATTCCTCTTCCTCCTCCTCTTCCTATAATCACTTCCTCAACAACCCTAGTAGAAAATAGCATTATTTTATGGGTCATCATAATATTAATACGCGAACTAAAAACTTTGTAACCCTTTTTACGAAAAATGGGGAAACGTAGGTGCATGAAATTTTGCACAGTTATAGTTTATATGGTGAAGGAGTGCATCGCACTAATATTATTTTGAAATTATGCTTTTATCATACATTTTTTTAACAAATAAAACATTACACACACTACAACACACACACATGAGAAATGACAGATTTTTGAGTGACAAGCCTATACATACGAATTATACTCTTTTCTTTATGGTTGAAGTCTTCGATTATAGTTTTTTTTTATTGAATCTAAGATACTATTAGACAATGCTTACACGGCCAGTCTGAGATCAGCTAAGTCCCAGAGACAAGAGTTGAAAAAAAAATGATAAAGTCAATATTTTTTACAAATTATAGGTGGAAGTCCTAATGTCGTTGAAACTAAGGTCGAATTTCGACCATTGGGCGATCTCTAGTATTGATAATTTATTGTATTTCAAATACAAAACAAAAAACCGTCTCTATATAACAAAACTAAATGGTTTCATACGTGGGAGAGCCATGCTTCGGCACGAATGGGCCGGCTCGACCGGAGAAATACCACGTTCTCACAGAAAACCGGCGTGAAACAGCGCTTGCGCTGTGTTTCGCCGAGTGAGTGAGTTTACCGGAGGCCCAATCCCATACCCTATTCCCTTCCCTACCCTCCCCTATTCCCTTCCCTTCCCTTCTCATCCCTACCCTCCCCTATTACCCTATTCCCTCTTAAAAGGCCGGCAACGCACCTGCAGCTCTTCTGATGCTGCGAGTGTCCATGGGCGACGGAAGTTGCTTTCCATCAGGTGACCCGTTTGCTCGTTTGCCCCCTTATTTCATAAAAAAAATACTTTAGGGTGTGTATGTGTCCCTTATATAGAGTTGGCTCTCAAAGTAGCAGCGATTTTGTTTATACACAGCCAACACTGGCTGCCAATAAGCTATTTTTTGCGATTTGTATGGGCAAGCGCCCCAGCGTAGTGGATTTTCCCATACAAATGTAAAAAAATACTCTTTCAGCGCTGCTACTTTCACAGCGAATTAACCTAAAGTATTATCACTTAGTTGCATCATCATTTGTAAAAAATATTAAAGTTACGCGTAAATCAGCGATAATATAATTTCGTATGTTAGCAATATCACTTTACTTGAAACTTAATATCAATATTGTGGAGGGAACTTGTAACATTTCTCCGACTTAGCTGGTGTATCGAGCTGTTTCCAGCTGGACTCGGAGATAATGTTTGTGTTGGAACTAAGCTGTGTACTGCGGTACGAGCGACATGCTCGGTGCAGTATACTTCGAATCTATGCCTATGGTAGTAAGGTTCGAAATTGTAGCAGTTTTGGTTTTCGCGACAGTACCTATACACTACGGGTACTGAGAGGAGAGAATTAGAGGACAATACTGTAAGTTGTGTTGTTTACATTGAGGTGATTATCATAAAGGTTATAATAGTGGACCTTTGCAGAGGATTTTGGGCGTAACAAGGGTTCTATGTAATATGTATAATTAATAATAAGTAGTAATACAAAATATACGTTCTATGGTATTATTAATGTGTAGTAATGAGTAATGTTTATACGAAAACATAATAAAAACACAAATAATAAATAATTAGTAATATTATTTGTTAAAATCTTATCATAATTTTTTTTCGCAAGAGTTCTGGAGACATCTCGTGAATCCTTTGGATAAGATTTTAAAAGAAAAATGGTTATATTTATTACGAGAGACACATAGGTCGTACGTAAAACTTGTCTATATATTGAAAAACAATCGAGATTTTAAAAACACAGTTAAGATGGTCTGTACCATCGAAATCGAACACAGTTAACAACGGTAAGGGCCTGTTTCCCCACTTCCTGATAATGTGCTTGATAGGCTATCCAAAACTTATTTGACAGACTCTATATACTTTATCTGTCAAGTTCAGTGGTGGATAGCCTATCCGGCACTTATCAGAAAGTGGTGAAATAGGCCCTAACTCTCGTATTTTGACCGCTCAAATATTCATCAAGTTACTGATATAAATACGTAACTCAATCGTAAAACCGAATCGAGTTGCACGACCAATGAAGGTACGAAAGTGTGAGCAATGTAAATCCATGTGTGTGCATTTTATGGTACCATTTTTGACTCAGTTACTCTCCGTTAGACGTAGCTTACACGCACAGTCTGACATCAGTTTAGTCCATCAATGAGATTGTAGGCAGATTGATGGCTAAAAAGTATATTACATAATAATGAAATGATCAGTCCGTCAATCAACCGGTTAGACGTTCAGTTTCACGTCAATCTTACCATCTTAGATCGTATTTTGACTGATAAGAAACCGCAGAACGTGTAACCTACGTCACAGTATTTATTATTATGTATACTCTGCTTAACTCAGCTAGTAAAGTGAGCAAGTTTCGGTGGTTACGTGTCAACTGCAGCACCGAAGCTCTTTTTGTGCAATATGTTGTTAATATAACCGTTTTGTAAAACCGTCTACCGGTTAGGCTTGGTTCACACGGCACAATCCTGCACGTTTTTTGCAGTATACGTCTTTAAATAATAATAATATAATAATATCTATGGACGCTTCACACCACGTCAGTCTGGCCCCGTGCTAAGTACCTAAAGGACTTGTATTACAGGTACCAGACAACGGAAATAAATTTAATACTTTTATACTATACATATATTTAAGATTTTTATTATATTATAAACTAAACTTAAATTATATTATAAAACACATCCAGATCCGGGCACATAAAACTTTTTGTTCCGTCGGCGGGATTCGAACCCGCGACCCCCGGCTTGAGCTTCCAACGCAATCACCACTGAGCCACAGAGGTCGTCAGAATAGTGGTGCATACAATGTATGTAGAATCATTCACACGTTTGTTGTACCGCAACAAATCGTGTACCAACAAATCGTGTACCAACAAATCCCCTACAAGCCATCGCCAAACGAATACAAAAAACCGTGCAGGACAATGCCGTGTGAACGTGGCCTTATTTGTACTAGTTCACCGTAAAGTGAGATTATTAAAACCTCGTTATGCTAAGTACTCACATACGGTTTTGCTCGATAGTTTTACTCGAAATCGAGCAAAAACCGCCGTGTGGACCGCAAAACTCACAGATCGAAAGCTCGCATCGAGCCAGTTTGAAGGCTCGAAACGAGCCGGCTTGACAAATTTTTTGACACAGTCTCTTCCTTAGTTTTTATTATTCGTAGCTAATTTCCTTCGAACTGGAGTAAAACTATCGAGCAAGGCTGAATGTGTGGACGAAAGCCCGAGCCGTGGTTTTTACTCTACGTGATTGCTCGATCGAGCAAAACCGTATATGAGTACTTACCTTAGCTTTATTGGATTAAATTTTGTTTATTTTATACAATAGTTTTAAAAATAATCTACTTGATTTTTACACTTGTAGAAAACCATAAGTTTTGTTTATTTTTATCTACACCAATAAATGAAATAATATTATAAATGCGAAAGAGTCTCTGTTTTTCTTTTCGTTCATAATTGATGTGTTGAAATAATTGCATTATTGATTATGTAATAAAATCAAACTTATTCAGAAACCTAACAATATTTTCAAAAAATCGTGGCCAAACTTTTCCAATGATAAAACACTATATTAGCGCTATAGTTGAGATGTTAATTAATTATTATGATCATGATCATTAATGTGGCCATAACACGGGTTTATGGGCGACGCGCGACAGACAGGCGCGGGCGAGAGGCTCCTCTGTGGGACATTTTATAGAGAGAACTGCTAGTCTAAGCCAGATCAAATTGCATACGTATGTTTTATTTTATTTAAATTTAAATGTTCAAATATAAGATTAATAGTAAAAAACTAGCTTTTGCCCGTATTTTTTCATCTCCTATTTTATCCCCATGAGGGTAGAATAATTGATCAAAATCCTTTCTAAGGGGATGCCTACGTCATAACATCTACCTGCGTGCCAAATTTCAGCCCGATCCGTCCAGTGGTTTGGGCTGTGCGTTGATACATCACCACGTGAGTCACTTTTGAGTTTTATATTTATAATATAAGTAGATATTTTGTGTATTGACTGATATGAAAGTGACATAATATACTCATATAATCACGTAACTGTAACTTTTGTGAAGTAACTGTGGTGACTGGTGCCACACCGCGACTCCACGACCGCTCGTACGCCCACATATAATTTCGCTAAAGCCTGATTATTTCTAACAATACGATACAATGTAATAAATTAAACTTTCCCAATCCCACGGGATTAAAAGCTAAATAAGGATAAATTTAATCAAATACTTCGAACGAATAAAATAAATAATAGAAAGTTTGCTATACCCAATTATCAAGAACCTTAATACAAGGAAAACAAATAACTAAGTTACTACGACGAGCTTATCAGTAAAATAGTATCATGATAGTAATAATTATTATTACACGAAAAATCTTCAAACATCATATACTTCAAAAGTCAAAACATTACTTAATTTTTTTACCGTACTTAAGCATAGATAATATTAAAAAGTATGTGATTTAGTGCAACAAAGGGCTGAGCGTGCCCTTTGTGCTAAGATGGGTCGATCTGCAAGTTAAGAGGAAATTTACATACGACGATATCAGATGTATAGCATCTCTTTCTTTGTAAGTCAGTCGGTTTCATTGAAAATAAGATGATACTTTTCGAACTTAATAGCGGACTTACATACTAATCTAGGGGTCAAACGTAAAAGGGGCCCTGGAACGCACTGGAATGCAGGTAAGTAATTCAGTAAAGTATTCCAGTGCATTCCAGTGCCCGTTTATATTATTCCAGTAGCAATCCAGCGTTTGATTGGATTGCTAGATTGGTGTAATGTAACCTGGCCATAAGTGAAGTCTCAACAATTTTTACAAGTTTTACCGCGTTGTGTTGCTTCATTTTCTGTATCCATCCATACTTCCATACTAATATTATAAATGCGAAAGTGTGTCTGTCTGTCTGTTACCTATTCACGCCCAAACCGCTGAACCGATTTTGCTGAAATTTGTCATGGAGATACTTTGAGTCCCGGAAAAGGACACAGGATACTTTTTGTCCCGGAAAAATTTACGGTTTCAGCGCGATAACCGTGTTTTGGCGCAAACGGAGTTGCAAACGTCGTCTACGGTCTAGTACAAATACATAATATCGTTTAATAAATTTATTCATCAATGAACTTCACAATATCATCAGGCAAGATCATTTATCAGTGTATTGTTGGGCGCGTCTCATTCTGAATCAAAATCGAAATTGTACTGTTTTGACTGATGATATTATGGCTTCACTCGCTATTGGTTCACAAAGAGCATGAAAATAACATGATATTGTAATCATTTATTTTAAGTTTAACACTCATTATTATCTAAGACTTTATGTTTGCTATTATATAAATGGGTGCTCACATTATTTATAGGATAATGGCATACTATGAATAAGTAGACCCTTTATTATGTCCCATCAAATATTATCTTAAAAAAATATTTTTTTTTGATTTGTTACAAATTTAAAAGTGTGGGAACCTTTTCAACCTAAAGTCTATACTTATTAATAAGTATAGACTTTAGGTTGAAAAGGTTCCCACACTTTTAAATTTGCCGCGTATCTTCAAAAGTAAGTATTCATTTAAGTGCAGTTATTCTTTGAAGAAAGTTTTACATTTTTTTTTCAAATAATCTCTATATAATGATGCTAGCTGACTCGTAAGCACGTGTAATATTATAGAGCCATAATAGTTTCAATTGTTCAAAAGTCTGTGACAAAGATCTCGCGTCGCGTCGGATTAGATGTTATAAACTTAATTATTAGTTTGCATCGCAGTTTGTGTCTAAATCAAGTCCGCCTCGCTCGTGAACTGTGCGCGATCGTTATGAACTTTACAACTTTATTACTTCGATAATTTGTTCTCGTTTACTCTTTAATCTATACTTAATATTATAAAGCTTGAAAAGTTTGTTTGAATGCGCTAACTTCGCTAAGTTTGGGACTGATTTAATTTATGTAATTTGCCACTAATTTTGTAAAGTAGACATACGCTACTTGTTGCCAAAAATATACGATTTCCGCGGTATTTCATATATTAATCTAATGCTTAATATTTTATAAACTTCATCTTATATTTTAAAGCATCTCTTTATTTATTTTTTCGACTTTCAAGTTTTCTTTTATTGAACTATTTTAAACTTTTTACCGTGCAACCCCTAATCTTTTTATCTTGACTCTGCGAAACATAATTATGATATTGTTCGTTTTTATACACACCCTTCAAGAGCAGTTCGGGGTTTCTTTGAACGCGTATCTTTTGATTTCAAAGCGGATAATGTAGAAAGAAATATTTATTTTCCTATTTGCGTAGGCTTCGCGGCAGGCTAGTGGGGTCGAGGTAAAATATAGTTCCCTGAAGAATATCGGGGAATAAAAGCTACGACCAAATTTGACACCGATATTACTGTTCATGTGCTGAGTCTCCTTGAGTAGGTACGTGCAAAATATAGTTCAAGAGATAATGAATGCGCCCTATACCTAGGTCTAGCATGCTATGAACGCATTATCTTTCGTATTATGCTAACATTTCCTGGAATGAAAACCATTTTACTGAGTTATTTTTAAACACGCAGATATATTTTTTTTACAATTATTAGGGGGATCCACACTAAGCGAGCAGCCTCGGGCGAGACCTGCGCGCGCGGAATGCACCGTACCGCTTGCTTGGTTTCTTGCCCAAGGCCGGCGCATGCTAAGGCTCGGGCGAGCGCGCGCGCTTCCTAGCCGACCGGTGTCGGTTTTATGATTGCTCAAAGGTGTCTCAGTCATTTGCCTCGCGCAGTGTGGACGTTAGGTGTTTTTGTTTGTGCCGCGCTCAAAAATGAACGATCAGTGTCGACAACTAATAAGTTTATACGCCGCAAATGTATGCCATCCCAGGTGCCAGGGATCCCAATTACACTAACAGGGAGATGAGGGAAGATTCTTGGACAGAAATTAGCCCCAAAATGAATATTCCTGTTTAGGATCTAAAAAAATAGAATCTTTGTTAGGATCATTCAGACGAGATTCTCCTATTTTTTATAGTTACACATAGCAAAATAAAAGCATACGCTGCCGCGGCTGTGCGTACGTGTGGTGCCATCGCGGCATAGTATATTTGTGCTCAACTGAGCAATGGGTCGGGCTGTTCGAGCGAGGCTGCCTCGCTGTGTACAGATCCGCCGCCTCGCCCTCGGCGAGCATGCCTGGCCCGTTTGCAGCGCGCGGCGGGCCTCGAACGAGGCTGCTCGCTTAGTGTGGACCCGCCAATTGTCGTACATCAGGGATCTAACCCAACGAGAATAACTAGCTGGCATGAGTTACACTCGTAGCTATAATAAATACAACATACACTTGCTTGTAGTAAGTGTAAATTAAATTATTTACCTGATTATAAGTGTAATTGAATGATTACCCGATAAACGAATCACCTTGATACCAAAAACTGTTTTTTGATCAATTCGAATGCGATTGACTTTGGTATGACCATTTGAGAATAAAATTTTATAGTGCTAGTTCAAGACTGCATCGAAACCATATTAAAATTGAAGTACTGTTGTATTATTTAACATAATCGACAGTTACCCCGCTATCACGTACATCGCGAAGTTGTCGGCGGGGCTATATCCGAGCGGCGCGAATTTCCGCCCCGACGTTTCCGCTGCACTTGTTGCTCCAACTAATAGCTACACGTGTAGCCTCTGTAGTGCTACAGTACACAGTATTCAATGTGATACAATATACTGGGTGTAACAAAACAAGTTTTTCAAGGACGCAGCTAAGTTACTCTACTCACTACTGTATCATAATAGTAAGTATACAGGATGTAACAAAACAAAGCAACGTGATCAGCTACAGGTGATAAAGTTGCGTTTAAGGCCATTTTGCCCGAGCAAAACTATTGGACTACAGTCCAATAATAATTTTTGAAGCTTAAAATATAGACAAGGGATAAATCCAATAACATATTCATAATGATAAAACAATGAAATAATGTTAGTAAACAAATGAATAATTAGTTCGCTGTTCGCTCGGGCAAAAGGCTTTTATATCTAATATGAAAAGCAAAATGAATTTTTCACGATTCAAACATAGTTTCCACGCAAATAAGCCGATTACTGTCTGTTTATTCGGAATGGAATATTAAAACACACCTGTGTCACAACTCACAAGTCACTAATACTCAAAGAATTTTATGAAAAACACAAAGGTCTGAGGTCCCCATACATGCATGCTCTTAAAGTAATATATTACCACCGTATTAGTTCGCATTCAATCTACATTGAATATTTTAAAACTACTCGCTTGGAGACGAAGGATGCTGCTGCCTATTCCGTAATTTATTTGCGTTTTATAGGTTTTAATAAGCATTTAAGTGCTCAGTACTTCCTTTTTTGCAGGACGTTTTAGTAGTACTTTTAAGTCTATCATAATTAATTTAATACGGTTATTTTTTGTAAAAATACAAAATGAAATTATTGAGCGTAGCTTAGAGCGCCGTTAACGATAAGCAATCAAGTTTACATTACATAAAAAAAAAATGAAAAAACAATTCGTCTGTAACATAAAAAATAATTGATCTAACAGATTATTTGTGGGCTAAGTAGATTTTAATGTTATACTATTGATATAACTTAAAATGAATTATAATTTGCTGCTCAATTTTAGTTATTCTTATGGGATTCTAAAGCCATACGATAAAAATAACATGAGATATAAAGCACAATATTTAAAAGGGTTTAAATAATAAACATTTTAAAAATACTTTGGCTGTAATTAATTTACAAACTCACCTCTGACAAAAAATGTTATCATCGAAATATAAGTATTACCTAGGATAACATACATTTTATTTTAATAAATTGTTAATGAATCTATATTAAAAAGGTCTGAACCAAACAATTTTGTTTCTTAATATTTATTTCCAAAGACATTTATAAACACATGAAAAATGACATAGAGAAGATTCGCCCCTCGAAACTACAATTTTATGCTAAGCTAAAATTAATCTTATTGCGATGCGTACACGACTTCGGTTGTGTGCAAGATTATCGTTTTGGAATTGAGGTAAGTACTCGCCTTAATTGGGTGTGAATAAAAGGAGGTGACCATTCTGTGGAATGGTGCAACGGTAGCCAAATCGACAACGCTACCATACTATCTCTATTGACTATGCGGCAGATTCCTCTATGCAACGTCGCTTCCTGATCTTATACTGGCCTCCTGTATGTCAAAATAAACACACTGCGACAAACTTCTATTACTTATGTGCATTTGAAACACTTCTCAAGGTTTATAAAGGGTATTGGACCAAGCCCTTATAAATAAAATTGAATTTTAAATTTTGTTAGTGTCACTAAAACTCGAGAACGGCTGATCCGATTTGATCAATTAACTACATGTTGTAAAACTCATAATATACCTAACACACCTTTGTTTCAAACAATTTTAACTAAAATGATGTGTATTTTAGAACGAGAAACGTGATTAAGTGACATTAGGATAGTATGTAATAATAATATTTGCTATTAAGCTGGGCGCCGCTGTTGCTATAGTGCGACCAGTTTCAGCGCAACCTTCGTAGTAAACCTTCTGAATACTAAATGTACGCTACGAGTATGCTACGAGAGAGTCACGCTTTAAGTGGTCAGAGTATAGTTTATATTACTATTATATTTATAATCTAGCTTTGTGCTCTACTTTAGTGCTTTGTCTTTAGCAGTTAGACATACCTACTGATAAAAGTTATTTGCTGATTTTCAAGGTTTTGCACCAAACGGGTTAAGACCAAACCGAACGACTGTTCTACCTACGTGCTTTATCGCAAAGAACAATTCGTTAGTGTTTTTTTTTTTAATATTTTGAGGCACAAATGCAAGCTTTTGAGTCAAGCGCTTACTTTTTCGGTAATACATTGGATACTAGCCCGTAGACAGAATTGTGTAAACAAGACGTCTAGTATAAGTGGCAAGTTGTCTACCCCGTGCGCTTAACGAGCGGCCTTCAGACGAGGTCGTTTGTCCGTAGTCCGTACAGTACAAACCACTGCCTACACGATAGCCATTGAGATAACAACTACATAATATTACAAATTAATAACAAGATAGTTCAAACCCATTGAGTAATGACTCAATGCAGGTTAAGTGTATTCGACAATTAAAAATCATAGAAATCATAAATCAACCGAATAGACAGAAAAGTTTAATCATTAGACAGAAGGCGACGGAGGTGAGGTTTCGAATTAATTAATTACAAATAACTAATTTGGATGGTTGGTGCTCATTGGGAGAGGCCTACGTTCAGCAGTGGAAGGCAATAGGCTGATGGTGATGATGATGATGATGAACTAATTTAGACCTTTCAAAAATCGATCATTCCACTTGACACCACCAAAACGACACCACCGGTGGTGTCATATGGAATCTCTAGTCCATATTATGACACCACCAACTATTAGTGATATTACATAGAGGCTAAGGACCTCTACAAAAATGTATACGGAAAGTTAAAACTTATTACAATACAGAAAAGTCGCATAGGGTGCCAATTTTCGAACTCACGCTTCACGCAGGTAACAAAGGAATTGCTTCTTTAACTTTGTCATTTACGAATTTTAAAAAATTATAATATTGGATTTTTTTTATTAATGTTTGCACGGCCCCGTATAATTGATACGGCAGATACGGCGGTAGCTACGACCCTATCTACGCACCTGATTTTTTTCGTTTTGACTCAAATTCTATTATACAAAATTCACTCACAGTGAAAGAGCAGTGGTAAAGTAATTAATACCGTTATGGACACCGAGCCGGCCGCCGCGCCACGAACTACTAATTCTAATTCCACGACAACTACTCCCAGGGGAACCGCACCGACCACATTGACTCATCAGTCAACTTTTATAACACCCCACTATAATGCTGTTATGAAAACAATTCCACAACAGCATAATAGTAGGCTGTTATAAAAGTAGACCTAAATACTAGATAGGTATATTACAGAATATAACCAATACCAGAAAGTTTACTGAAAATAATCTCCATTCTCCAGTCTTCTAGTATTCGTAATTTGCGGTTCTATTGCGTAAGCTATTAGCGTTTTATACTAATACGTTGAGTACATTATGCCACGGATCATATATTATTTAGATTATTGCTAACAATGTAGTCACTCGGTGTCTCTTTGCTTATTCATAGAGACACCGAGTGACAAGAGGACGACTAACCCAAAAAATCAAACATAGTCCTTCTCTCTTTACACTCACGTCCGTCTTTCCTATGCCAGGCGAAAGGACAACACGAAATCATCGCCTAGTTATTTTTTTCTTAATAACTCGATAAATAATTTAAAATTCCGCCAGGTCAGTGTCTCAATGACAGAATTTTATACAATTGTTATGATATTAACTTAGTTTAATGCATGGTTATGGCACTGAATAAAAAATTCGTGAAAATTAGATGCATTTTTGTGATTTTTTTCTATGGAGAAATTTTTAAGATATCGTGTTTTCGCTCAGATCAAATTCTTGGAAATAGTTAATTAATATTATTGCCCTTCTGCGGCACTATACTTATTATATTAAATCTAGACTAGATTGGATAAGCTCCGAAAGTAATAACTGATTTTAACTAAGGGCACAAATATGGATAGATCATACGAAAGAAAGTAAAGTAGTATGAACTGTACTTTTGATACGTTTTCTGAGATGTTTCTGTAACACAAAGTTATAAGAGAAAAAAATATAGCACCTATGTAGTGACTCGTAAATTAGCAATTCAAAATTAAATCAAAATCGGATGATTTATTTGAGAACTGTAGACAGGCGGCAAACACGTGTTATACAGTTTATAAATTACAGCCTCAGTATTTTTTCAGGGGTAACAAATCAGAATAACTGGCGTAAGAACAGCAAAAATAAACCTTTGATGTTGAAAAACCCAGCACGTCTCTCATTTGCTCCGTAATTAATTTTTAATTCGGCTCCTTTTAAGAGATTTTTAGGGAAATCTTAATATTTACACTTCAAAAGCTCAACGAAAATTAAATATCTGTGCTATTTTAGGAGGTGTGATATTTATTTAAATACGAATTAATTTGAATATTAATTCGCCCGGATTCTAAAATTTTAAAGCCTAATGTAAAATTTTCAAGTAATTTTTGATAACATCTCTGTTGGGTCCTGCAGAGTCAGTCGTAAGCGATTTTTTGCTTTACTAGCTTTATGTTCCATTATATCTAACTAACTGTTTGACCGAGCTTTGCTCGGTATTCGATAAAACACTAATAAAATGACTCCTAGCTAGATCGATGGCAAAACAACGTCTGCCGGGACAGCAAGTTATCTATAATAGTCGATTATAATCGAGCATATCCTACAAGGGATATGAACATGAATTTCGGATAGGTGCGAAATTATTGTCGCTTTTTCGATGCATGATCTGTAAGATAGACGATAGTATAAATAAGTGTACGGTACATTTGACATTCGATATTTTGTATAATAATATTGCTTCCCTGGCCGGTTTCGATGACGGAGCTACGCAGGAGTAATTTCGACTTTTTACATGCTTGTCCGATGCCAATTGCCATAGATCATCTTTCTTGTCAGAAAATAAGGTGATAAGCCTGGATCGTCTTAACGAAAATTGGAAACAAGACACTATTTTTCAAATTGAACCCAGGATTTTCGCAGTCCAGAGTTACTCTCTGAGCCACTGGGTGTCGGAGCTATGCGTTATAATACCGATATAGTTATTGTGAAACGCCTCCATGGTCTAGTGGTTAAGAGCGTAGCTCTCGACTCGGACTCGTGGGTTCGATTCCCGCGTTGGAAACATGTTATTTCCAAAGTTTGGTAAGGACGATGCAGGCTGATCACCTGATTGTCTGACAAGTAAGATGATCCATGCGTCGGATGGGCATGTAAAAAGTCGGTCCTGCGCCTGATCTCTCGCCAGTCGTGTCGGTCTTCCGTCCCACTAGGTTATGAGAGTAAAGGAATAGCGAGTGCTCTTGTGTACTGCGCACACACTTGAGCACTATAAAATTATTCCTGCGTACCTGGCCTGGTTTCAATGAAACTGGCCACCGTCACCGAAACCGGTGTGGGGAGTATTATTATTATAGTTATTGCAAAGACTTCTGTTTAAGTTATTGTGAAAAATAAATCTATAAAGGCTCTGAAAATTAAATGTCCCAAGCTTCCTTAGTACTATTCGATTGAGAGAAAAACACAATTAAAGCGTTATAGACATTAGACAACCCACTGGCGCCGAACACATCCGGAGTTGGCGTCAGATCGCTATCAGAGGAAAAAAAGGCCGAAATTCCCTAAACCAGCTACACCTAACCTGCGGCCCGCGTAACGTTAAATCATTTTTAAATTCATGCCCACCGGCAAATTAGACCAAAATCGTCGAACAAAATTTTACCACTTCTAAATAGCTAATTTTAAAGAACGTAGTTATTTTTACTCTTAAAATATCGGTTGCGGCCCGCGACAAGACCAAAACGTGATTGTGGCCCGTGTATAAAAAGGTTTAGTACCACCGCCCTAAACTATACCAGACGGGGAAAATAACTCACACAATAATATGATTAAGACAGAGCTTCACAAATCAAAAGTATATAAAATGCTACGGTTACGTTCGTAAATAAATTACAGGCTAGATCATCGATCAAATACAATCTATTTACCAATTACGGTACGTCGGTATAGGCTCAATTTAATAATAATAATAATAATAATAGACATTTATTCAACAAGCACATATTATATATATTACACTACATAGCAACAGATGACAGCAAAAACAGAAAATAAAAAACAAAAAATATACATATAAAAATAAAAACAATAAAAACAACAAAAAAATTGTCGCTTAAAATTATTTAATGAACAATCTATTTCTTTACAAAAATTCAAACGGCAATTAAAATTATGAACCTTTGTAAAGAAATAGAGAACACACTACACAGGAATACCTAATAGACTAATGGTGCCGCCTACAACGGTTTCGGTGACGATAACGATTTCATTGGAATGACCAGCTACATGCAGTAGTTAAAATGTTATAGTGCCCAAGTGAGTTAGCAGTATCAAAGAGTACAGCTCTCTCTTTCTTAACTCATATAACCCAGCTAGAGGGACGGATGATGGACGTGACTGAAACCTACCTACCCGATGCATATAAGCAATATCGTCCTTGTGTAGCAGTAGATAGTAAAGTCAGTTGATAAAGATAGTAATCCGCTTAATAAACTATTTAATTAAGTATCTTATTAACAAATGAAAACAACTCTTACCCACGGGGAGCTAAAATGTAAAATATGCGATGAGCACGCAATACCCTGCATAAAATATGCATACGTAATATACATTTTAATGGCGTAATATGCCATGCATTCATAACACGTGTATTAAAAGAAATCTGGTAATTTACACCCATATAACATTTAAAATCGCCAAGGTACGATTTGCATATTCCATAATATGTATGAATATTCAGGCGCAGGCCATCTGAACGCAGTCGCGTGGCATACTAATGTGATACATCAATACATGCCATTGAATGTTGCAGTTAAACAAGGACGGTAATGGCACAATACTTGAATTAACTCTTGGTGCGTAAACACACCATGCCGAAATTACGCGGCCGAATTTGGGCATGATTACGTCAGCAATCCGCTACGCATACAATATAACGCGACGTAATTTCGGCATGGTGTATCATCGGTAATTTAAAATACATTACAGCCATGCATCGGCACGAAAGGGCCGGCTCGACCGCGGAAATACCACGTTCTCACAGAAAACCGGCGTGAAACAGCGCTTGCGCTGTGTTTCGCCGAGTGAGTGAGTTTACCGGAGGCCCAATCCCCTACCTTATTCCCTTCCCTACCCTCCCCTATTCCCTTCCCTTTCCTTCCCATCCCTACCCTCCCCTATTACCCTATTCCCTCTTAAAAGGCCGGCAACGCACCTGCAGCTCTTCTGATGCTGCGAGTGTCCATGGGCGACGGAAGTAGCTTTCCATCTGGTGACCCGTTTGCTCGTTTGCCCCCTTATTTCATAAAAAAAAACATGCCGAACTTCCAAATTTTGACAGCCAACCAATCACAGAGCCTGAACCGTGTCTTGAGACCGAGATGCATCTTGAGTACTGACTATTTATACTGGCGTAGGTGTCTAAACACTAGGCCGAAGTTCGGCATGTTTTTTTTTATGAAATAAGGGGGCAAACGAGCAAACGGGTCACCAGATGGACTGACTATTTATACCGGCCTAAGTCTTAAGGATGCTGAAAAATATTGGCCATAAATGTTATTGATGCGGAAGAGTACATCTGTAATCTCTTTCAGCTTAAACCGTTGGACTGATTTTGATTTAATCTAATAAGGAGATAATTTAAATCCCGGAAAGGACTGGTTATTTCCCGGAAAATGTCGTCACGATGCCATTTAATTATTATCAACATAATATAAAACAGCGAGACTGACCGGGGTACCGTACAATAATGTAGTAAAAAGATTATAGTTAAGAAAGGAATAGAGATATTAAAATCAATGAAAATAAATTATTTATTATAATAATAATTATTATAGTAATTAGTCCCGTCGTCTGCCTCTCACATTCTAAGGTGAGGTGAACGAGTTACTTTCTTATAATCGTACTTAGTCAAGCCTCCGCAATTTACTCAACGAAATTAACTTAAAATTATGTTATTTTTCTTTCGGATTAACTTCACGCTGAAAATTGTATTATTTTCAGTGTAAAGTTAGTCTACGAAAAAAAATCGTAGGAATTATTGTAAGATACACTTTGGTGTGCTTTAAGCACGTACATAGTTCTATCTTGTAACCAACTTTATAAAAACGTTGTACAATATTATTTAACATTTTGCCTCCAGTACATAAAAAATACACGGCACGGACTTTTATATTTTTACAATATTTTTTTTAAGTTTTCACGTTTCATTGCGTAGTAAACTGATCGTTAAAGACACAACCAGTAATGGTAAACGCCTGTTCGAGTTCGCTCCTTGTGGTGTAAATTGAAAAATGTTAATTCACCTGTTTACAAGTAATTTGAATTTAAAGTACATGGCTCTAATTCAAAGAAAACATAAACAGGAGTATAAAACAAACGGTGTTTTGTAACCGAGGAGTTTTGCCACGGATGCCATTTGCTACCTAAGTTTATCGGACCAAACATCGTGCCTTAAAAAATTTCAGCACAATTTTGGTTTCAATTGCCCCACTCATATTTCACAGTCACCTTCCATCAGGTAATCTATCTACTCATTTCCCGGTTTGTACATAAAAACAAACGGGGGTAAAAAACAATCTGAGAGCCTAGCAATCGCCTGAAATAGCTTCATATACAGAGGGCATTTAGGATAATAAAAAGCAGGCGAATATAGAACTTATTACAAATTCCCGCTCGTATTTCATAAATATTCGATAGTCTGAACCCTTTTAATAAAATTAACAGATGCGTGTAGCGCCGTAAGGCTCATTTTTGTTTGCATCTCATTAGTTACGTCAAAGAATACCGACGCGGACGAGTTTTTATACGCTACATACCGTATGAAGGTTTTTTATTCCCGAGATTTTTTAAATAAAAATAGGGGGTATATGGGGAAGGATGGCATGACCTGTAGGCCTACTACGAAACCGTTTTGAGACTCAAACAATCGAATGAGAATGCCACGTCCTGCTCTAACAACGTCATTTCACGTTTGCGTTAGAGTGGGACGCGGCATTCTCGTACGATTGTTTCAGTCTCAAAACGGTTTCGTGGTACGGCCACAGTTTCGTTTGGGAATCATAGAGTAACTTGTTATAATATGTAACTTTAACAAGCTTGAGTGAATCTTGAAGTGTAATAAAATGTGGTTTCTCCGAAATGAAAATTAAAAAAAATCCTCTAGCGCAAGGCATGCTAAAGGATTTTTTCGGAGGATTGAGGATCTGCGGGGCTAAAATGGTCACATTTAGCAATTCCTCTCAATCAATTCAGCAAATGAATTATCAAAACTGTCAAACTGTGTGTACAAGTGAATTACTCTCAAAAATAAATTTACGAACCAACCGACAAGGATTTCGTCACCGGCCTCTACTTAATGTACCTTCTGCAACAACTAATAATAGAAATAATGCATTTTTTTTACGAAGCACTTATGCTTTTAATAAATTATCGCAGGACATGGACATTGACCTATTATGTACTAAATCTAACGTTGTAAAACGACTATTGTCAAATTCATTCTTTGATTAGGATTGTATAATAATTATTGTGTTTGAGGTACTTAGTATTATTACTTGGTTTTGCTCATAACTCTCATTGTATTATTATTTTTTCTCTTGTATTTAAGTTATTTGTCTTTATCTTACCAAAATTAGTTAATATAAGTATATTTAAGATTAATATAGTTTGACACATTTTTGCTGATTTGTATAATGATTATCTTTTTACATACATGTGGAGGCTTGTCATTAGCTATTTGGTTATTTAAATTATTGTACTAGCTATTTAAGTTATTTGTCTGTAAGCCTTCTGAATATAAAATAAAAAAAAAAAAAAAAAAAACTGACAAATGTCAAATCAGTACAAAAATACAGAAATGAATTGCAAGCAGAGCTGCATTTTGCGATTTTAGAAAAATGAATCATATTATGATTCATATCATTATTTGACATTTAAAAAATTTACCGTAGAAAATATCGACGCTTACATCAATATCATACCGCAAATTTTTAACCGAATTTCAAAAAGGAGGAGGTTATATATTTGGCTGTGGATATATATTTTTTTAATAACCCCAACTTTCATTTTGGGTGTCCTCACTAGTTATCTTGACATACAATGTGTATCATATAATTAAAAACGCCTCTGTGGTCTAGTGGTATAGAGCGCGGCTCTTGACTCGGAGGTCGTGGGTTCGATTCCCGCATTGGAAACATGATATTATTTCCAAGTTTGGTTAGGACAATGCAGGTTGATCATTGTCTGACAAGTAAGATGATCCATGCGTCGGATGGGTATGTAAAAAGTCAGTCCTGCGCCTGATCTCTCGCCGGTCGTGTCGGTCTTTACTTTCGTCCCACTGGGTTATGAGATTAAAGGAATAGAGAGTGCTCTTGTGTACTGCGCACGCACTTGGGCACTATAAAATTACTCCTGCGTAGCTGGCCTGGTTTCAATGGAACCGGCCACCGTCACCGAAACCGCTGTGGGAGCTATTATAATAATCAACGGCTGTACTCTGGACCTTATAAAATACAATATGTGATTATTATTGCTGACAATATTGTTATATTCAATCGACCTCAAAGTGTTAAATAGCGTAGGCGTAAATCCGTACAAACTTTTAGAGATTGGTTTAAGTTGTAACTTGTCCGTTTTGTTCCCAATCCCACCCTATTTTGGTCGTATGATTCGTTGTAACAGGTAAATGGCCTCCTTTTGCTTCTAAATGTACGAAAACTTGTCCTTTATTGTTAACAATTATGTTATTCTCCTATTGTTTTGGCTCCATGTTTACTTAGCTGAATAAGTTATTAATTAAATAATTGTTATTATCTTAACAAAGGTACTTGGCTTGTTGTAAGTTTAAAAAGGGAAAATTAATTATTAAGGTTAATAAAAAAATCAACACATCTAAAACTTTTTAATGCGCTCAAAACGTGCACTTATGTACTATCACATGAGGGTAAAGTATAAAGCGTAGGCAAAAGCTACGCAACCAGGCGACTGCGAAGCGGGAACGTCAAATTGCATCAAGTTGTCAAATGTGTATTTTGAACATAAAGTTAATATACCTAACTGAATAGAGATACAAAGGCCTGAGCAAGAGAGATGTCACTATCAGTAACACTGCGTAGTAAAAAGAGACGTGTGATACATGACAGCGGCACTCTTTTTTTGACGTCCAGTCGGCACGTGCCGCAAGTTGACAATTTAATCTCATAGAAATCATGTTCAATCTTGCTTGTGTAAGTGTATACATACACATATTTTTACACATAGATGAAACCAATTTCGGTTTGGTTTGACAGCTCGAGATTGTTGCTCTATTCCGCTAGGTATATTAACTTTATGGTTTTGAATGAGAAAAGTGTCAATTTGATTCAAAACACACATTTGACAACTTGACGCTCCCGCTTCGCAGTCGCTTGGTCGCGTAGGTCTGGCCTATGCTTTAAGTTATCACACGTTTAGTCTAAAATTGTCATCGACTTTAAAAAAGTATATTCTACCATACACAATTTTAATGTATTTAATAAGCAACCAAATAGGAGTTTATAACATCCTCATCAACATATTACATAATATATCTGGGGCGGCAGCCTCGGGTTATTAGGAAAAAGCGGACGAAATGAGATAAGTTGTAAGTGCTCACATTCTCAAATCACTGATGATGAGCCGGGCTGAGGGTCAAATTCAAAAAGGTTCTCATTTTATAGAAACCTTATGATAAAACACAGTTTGAAAAACTCTACATTTAAAATATAATATCTTAGCTCTTTTGTATATTGTACAACGTTATGATGAAAAGTTTCAATATTTAATTATAACGTGATCACCAATTTGTTATTGATATATGGTAGTAATTTCCCTAATAACAATCCCTTCATGGACAACACTGCCTACTTTCAAAACATTAATATTATTATTATGTAATTTATAAAACAATAAATATATTTTTATTTATTATATGTATAATATATTATAGTCTATTCTACTAAGTATATATATATTACTTATATTAAAAAAAAATGTCCATGGCGTGATGGACCACAATTAATTAAAATTCATAATATTATTTCAATTATCCTTGGTGCGAAAAATCTAATTAATAAAATAACAAAAAAAGGATATGGACGAACAGTCCATAGACGGCCACAATTTTATAATAAAAAAAAAAAACACTGCCTACGCCGTGTTCTTGAAATAAAAGTCTTGCACAACACAGAGACAAGACGTTATGTGTGCGTGCGACGCGTGATTTGCTATTTTAAGTTATCTGAAATCACGTAATTGTGTGCGTGCGTTTGATTCACACACAGAGGGGCTTCATATACAGAGGGCATTTAGGATAATAAAAAGCAGGCGAATAAAGAACTTATTACAAATTCCCGCTCGTATTTCATAAATATTCGATAGTCTGAACCCTTTTAATAAAATTAACAGATGCGTGTAGCGCCGTAAGGCTCATTTTTGTTTGCATCTCATTAGTTACGTCAAAGAATAGCGACGCGGACGAGTTTTTATACGCTACATACCGTATGAAGGTTTTTTATTCCCGAGATTTTTTAAATAAAAATAGGGGGTTTATGAGGAAGGATGGCATGACCTGTAGGCCTACTATGAAACCGTTTTGAGACTCAAACAATCGAATGAGAATGCCACGTCCTGCTCTTACAACGTCATTTCACGTTTGCGTTAGAGTGGGACGCGGCATTCTCGTACGATTGTTTGAGTCTCAAAACGGTTTCGTGGTACGGCCACAGTTTTTGAGAATCATAGAGTAACTTGTTATAATATGTAATTTTAACAAGCTCCAGTGAATCGTGAAGTGTAATAAAATGTGGTTTCTCCGGAATGAAAATTAAAAAAAATCCTCTAGCGCAAGGCATGCTAAAGGATTTTTTCGGAGGATTGAGGATCTGCGGGGCTAAAATGGTCACATTTATATTTAATATTCCTCTCAATCAATTCAGCAAATGAATTGTCAAAACTGTCAAACTGTGTGTACAAGTGAATTACTCTCAAAAATAAATTTACGAACCAACAGACAAGGATTTCGTCACCGGCCTCTACTTGATGTACCTTCTGCAACAACTAATAATAGAAATAATGCATTTTTCTTCAAAAAAAAATTCACCGTAGAAAATATCGACGCTTACATCAATATCATACCGCAAATTTTTAACCGACTTCCAAAAAGGAGGAGGTTATATATTTGGCAGTGGATATATATATTTTTAATAACCCCAACTTTCATTTTGGGTGTCCTCACTAGTTATCTTGACATATGCTTGACATACAATGTGTATCATATAATTAAAAACGCCTCTGTGGTCTAGTGGTATAGAGCGCGGCTCTTGACTCGGAGGTCGTGGGTTCGATTCCCGCATTGGAAACATGATATTATTTCCAAGTTTGGTTAGGACAATGCAGGTTGATCATTGTCTGACAAGTAAGATGATCCATGCGTCGGATGGGTATGTAAAAAGTCAGTCCTGCGCCTGATCTCTCGCCGGTCGTGTCGGTCTTTACTTTCGTCCCACTGGGTTATGAGATTAAAGGAATAGAGAGTGCTCTTGTGTACTGCGCACGCACTTGGGCACTATAAAATTACTCCTGCGTAGCTGGCCTGGTTTTAATGAAACCGGCCACCGTCACCGAAACCGCTGTGGGAGCTATTATAATAATCAACGGCTGTACTCTGGACCTTATAAAATACAATATGTGATTATTATTGCTGACAATATTGTTATATTCAATCGACCTCAAAGTGTTAAATAGCGTAGGCGTAAATCCGTACAAACTTTTAGAGATTGGTTTAAGTTGTAACTTGTCCGTTTTGTTCCCAATCCCACCCTATTTTGGTCGTTTGATTCGTTGTAACAGGTAAATGGCCTCCTTTTGCTTCTAAATGTACGAAAACTTGTCCTTTATTGTTAACAATTATGTTATTCTCCTATTGTTTTGGCTCCATGTTTACTTAACTGAATAAGTTATTAATTAAATAATTGTTATTATCTTAACAAAGGTACTTGGCTTGTCGTAAGTTTGAAAAGAGAAAATTAATTATTAAGGTTAATAAAAAAATCAACACATCTAAAACTTTTTAATGCGCTCAAAACGTGCACTTATGTACTATCACATGAGGGTAAAGTATAAAGCGTAGGCGAAAGCTACGCGACCAGGCGACTGCGAAGCGGGAGCGTCAAATTGCATCAAGTTGTCAAATGTGTATTTTTAACATAAAGTTAATATACCTAACTGAATAGAGATACAAAGGCCTGAGCAAGAGAGATGTCACTATCAGTAACACTGCGTAGTAAAAAGAGACTTGTGATACATGACAGCAGCACTCTTTTTTTGACGTCCAGTCGGCACGTGCCGCAAGTTGACAATTTAATCTCATAGAAATCATGTTCAATCATGTTTGTGTAAGTGTATACATACACATATTTTTACACATAGATGAAACCAATTTCGGTTTGGTTTGACAGCTCGAGATTGTTGCTCTATTCCGCTAGGTATATTAACTTTATGGTTTTGAATGAGAAAAGTGTCAATTTGATTCAAAACACACATTTGACAACTTGACGCTCCCGCTTCGCAGTCGCTTGGTCGCGTAGGTCTGGCCTATGCTTTAAGTTATCACACGTTTAGTCTAAAATTGTCATCGACTTTAAAAAAGTATATTCTACCATACACAATTTTAATGTATTTAATAAGCAACCAAATAGGAGTTTATAACATCCTCATCAACATATTACATAATATATCTGGGGCGGCAGCCTCGGGTTATTAGGAAAAAGCGGACGAAATGAGATAAGTTGTAAGTGCTCACATTCTCAAATCACTGATGATGAGCCGGGCTGAGGGTCAAATTCAAAAAGGTTCTCATTTTATAGAAACCTTATGATAAAACACAGTTTGAAAAACTCTACATTTAAAATATAATATCTTAGCTCTTTTGTATATTGTACAACGTTATGATGAAAAGTTTCAATATTTAATTATAACGTGATCACCAATTTGTTATTGATATATGCTAGTAATTTCCCTAATAACAATCCCTTCATGGACAACACTGCCTACTTTCAAAACATTAATATTATTATTATGTAATTTATAAAACAATAAATATATTTTTATTTATTATATGTATAATATATTATAGTCTATTCTACTAAGTATATATATATTACTTATATTAAAAAAAAATGTCCATGGCGTGATGGACCACAATTAATTAAAATTCATAATATTATTTCAATTATCCTTGGTGCGAAAAATCTAATTAATAAAATAACAAAAAAAGGATATGGACGAACAGTCCATAGACGGCCACAATTTTATAATAAAAAAAAAAAAACACTGCCTACGCCGTGTTCTTGAAATAAAAGTCTTGCACAACACAGAGACAAGACGTTATGTGTGCGTGCGACGCGTGATTTGCTATTTTAAGTTATCTGAAATCACGTAATTGTGTGCGTGCGTTTGATTCACACAGTCTATTTTTATATACTTAGGTATACCTTAATTATTATTTTTATCACATCTTCGTGAGATGATGATATGATGTAATACAAGATCATGTGGACGGGAGATAACAATATTGGAACTACCCTCGTTAGATGCCGATTAAATTAATTTCAAGATGGCCGAAACAATATCAAATTGTAATCAGCTGGCCCTTTGAAGATCGCAGGGCGGGACACATTTGATTAGTAGGTACCTATATCCTTAGCATAAAATATCCATTAAAATATCCTTAGTCCTACATATTTACATAACTAGCGCGGATGAATGGACACATAACGGAAAGAAATATAATTGTTGAGGTATTTCTATTCAATAATTGAATAATAAGTAAGGATTAAACTGTGATTATAAACGTTGTTCATTTTATAAACAGGGAAATGTGTTTTTCGCCTTCACGCTTAAACCTCCCGCCCGAGGAGATAGGATAGTTAGGTACCCTACCTAATGAATAGTTGAAACCTTAAATGAATAGAAAGGTGCGGAAAACATATATTAGTTTCGAAATAGTTTAAACTGATAGATAGGGCGATTTCACCAAAGAAATAGAACGCGATCAATGCACACTAAACCGGTTCAAAATGTATAGACCCGAATTGAATTGCATTTCACCAACATAAACTGAACGCGTTCACAGCAAATCCAAGTTTTATCTTCTGAACGCCCAAAGTCCGAAGTCTAACGTCGTAAAAACCGTTCAAGCACTATCATGACCGAAAGAAAAACATACAGAAGAAATGTCAAGATGACAGTTTTGACACATGTGTTTGGTTGGTTTATGTATTGTTTCTTGCTATTTTGTAGTTAAATTAACGTGAAAAGGCTTTAAAATGATGAAAACATGTAAAATAATCGCGTGACGTCATGTAAACTTAGATTTGATAATCGCGATCAAAAGAAGTTTATGAAATCCATTTTAAACAGTACGAGATTTACGTCACCGCGTGAATTGGTTCAATGAGAACTACGTTTTATAAAACGATGTTTTGAGTGTACCTGGTGAAATCCCACCTTAACAATAATAATTGTTAACCACAGATTACTAAACAGTTATAATATACGTAAGTCATATTGTCCAACAGTTGTTTTAAACAAGTTTGTTGTAGTTATCCAGATCCGTTTCTATCGGGCAATCTATAACTTGAGCGTTATTTAAAAATTAAACCATTTTGAGTGTGTACCATTTAGTGTGTGTCTCCAGGCTGTATCTCAAGAACCGCTATAGCGAGACGTCTGAAATTTTCACAGATGTTTATCTGTTGCCACTATAGCATCAAACACTTAAAAAAATATAATATTTTAGTGGGGCTCTCATACGACAAAAGTATTTTTTTTTTGCTATTTTTTGCTCGATATGAATAATGGCAACTGGTAGGCACTTGAAATGTTCACAAAACACTTAATATACTACATACTTACTTTAGTGGGGCTATACAATTTTTGCCTATTTTTGCTCTAAGTAAATAAATAAAATATAAAGCTTAAAACTTAAAGTATAAACCACCAATAGCTATGGTGCAAAATATTTATCTTGCACTATAGGTAGTTTAAATGTTTTGAAAAAATTCATTATTGGATATTGCTTCCTTAGAAAAGTATCAAAAAGTAATTAACCTCAATAACGAAATCTCACTAATCTTTAAGGGTAATGTCAACTATTTTACCGCCACGGGATTTTTTTTTCCGAAACGGTAAGAATTTTTTACTGAAAGTATACTAGATGGTACCTACACTTTTTAAGGAGCATAACAATATAACATTAAGTATATTTAATGTTATATTGTAATGCTCCTTAAAAAGTATAGGTACCATCTAGTATACTTTCAGTATTTTTAATGTTTAATATAAATATAAGAAGATACTCGTAACTTTTAAATTAAAAGAATACACAATACGTGCCCATAACATACATTCGCCGGATTATTTTGCTCTTAAGTGGCACTTACAGTTACAACGTGTTTGTATTGATATTTATTAAGGCTAATCCGTTTGGTTTATACTTCTCACTACATCTATACAATATACATAATTATTATTATAAAACAAAGTCGCTTTTTTCCCTAATGTCCCTTTGTCCTTTATTCTTTAAAACTTCGCAACGGATTTTGATGCGGTTTCCTTTAATAGATAGAGTGATTCAAGAGGAGTGTTTATAAGTATAATAACATTTATTTAAATAGTGGAGAAATACTGTTATTGTTGGGGTTTCTAATGTGATATCGTAAATAATTACATTTTTTTTCCGCTTACATTGCAAACGCAGGCTGAATCCTACGAGATTTATTAAAATAATGTACCAAGTATTATACACAATGAAAAGATCTACAGAAAACTCCGCGATGGTATATGTCTATCTCTTATGGATCTCCCACAATAACATTTTTTGTCATTTACTTTTTACGACAAATAATGGCTAATTTTCGAAGCAATTTTATTAAAAACAGCATTGATACTTATTCAATTAAATACCTTAAATACGTTGTTGATTTAATGTAGATCTATATGGCCCTTTACAGCATATGATTTAAATTAATAATTTCGAAGATGTTACAGATTTAAAAATTGCGAGATGAAGCTTTGCCGACCAATGCAAAAGAAACTTTATAACTTTTTTTTTTTTATGAAATAAGGGGGCAAACGAGCAAACGGGTCACCTGATGGTAAGCAACTTCCGTCGCCCATGGACACTCGCAGCATCAGAAGAGCTACAGGTGCGTTGCCGGCCTTCTAAGGGGTAATAGGGGAGGGTAGGGAAGGGAATAGGGGAGGGTACGGACGGGAATAGGGGTGGGTACGGAAGGGAATAGGGGAGGGTACGGAAGGAAATAGGGGAGGGTAGGGAAAGGAAAAGGGTAGGGGATTGGGCCTCCGGTAAACTCACTTATTCGGCGAACACAGCGGAAGCGCTGTTTCACGCCGGTTTTCTGTGAGGACGTGGTATCTCTCCGGTCGAGCCGGCCCATTCGTGCCGAAGCATGGCTCTCCCGCGTCAAAATATAATATAATAACTAGATAAAAGTAATCACAACCAAATTATTAACTATTGCTACGATCGCGGGTGCAACATAAAAATTCTCAAATCTCTTGAAGGTGAATTTTCGATATGAAACATATAATTATACTAGTAAGTAAGTTTGTAATAAAACTGCACCAAATTGTTGTTTTTTTTTTAAATTTTCAGTTGTTTATTGGCCTGACAAAATTAATCGTCTAAATCACTAAAAACGATTGAATAGTTTAATTTTTACAAAATATTTCGACGTATTGATGTATTACTGTACTACAACTAAACAATAATTTGAAATATATGCAATTTTAATTTAAAATATGGGAAAAAACATCGCATCCCTTATAATATGATATTGCTGAAAAACACTTTAAATTATTCGAATTCCATTTTTTACCGATAAAAGTTGTTTTGTTAGTAAATACACATCTTCTTTCGTATATTCCAATTGAAAAATGTAACTAATGCCACATTATGAAAATTCTCGTTAAGATCCGTCTGTAGCGGAATGGCCCATTACTTAATGAATATAAATCTAAAGTGCTGAATCGATTTTAATATTTTTTCAGTAGCTATATATTTTATACCCGTCGCCGGGGCGGGTCGCTATTATTGTATAATTGAGAGTCTTAGTTGATAGTATACGTAACTTAATTATCGTTTCACTCTTAATTTCAGATAAAATTGGGGTACTTATTTAATATTTAACACTCGGAACTCAGCCCATTGTTTAGCATATTTTCTAAGGTTTAATATGATTAAAATTTTCATACAAGAAAAAAAACTTATTATCAACAGCATATTATTATGTTACGATAGGTAACTATATTTTTTAACCAAAATGTGTAGTTATCGTACTTGAATTTTTCTCTAGATATTGAGTATGTATTTTTTTAGTTATATAACAATAAGATGTAATTTTAAGATTTAGGTACTCTTAATAACTTTTAATTGTTTACGGTTTATAACTTAATCATCCTAAACCCAAACGCATAACAAGTTTGCAGTGTGTATTGGTGCAAGTTTTAGTAAATTTTATAACGAGTGTGCAGTGAGAGTAAGTTACGTGTTACTTACGTGACACGTAGCGCGACGCGTGACATTCCCGACGCGCGACGAACACTGGGACGAGTACTGCGCGCCGGCCGCCGCCGCCGCTTATATACGCGCCGCCCAGAGGCGTTGGGCGGGCGGGACTTGCACTACGACAGCTCAGTGGATGACTATGAGCCTAAAAACACCTTCGAGCCCTCCTGACTTGAAGATCTTCTTAAGTTGGCATGGAATGGCAAGGTGGTTAAAGGCATGTTAATAAAATATTATATTTTACATAAAAATATTTGATACTAGATGACGCTTGCAGATTAAAAGTATTCTATGTCCTCCCCTAGGACTCGAAAGTATCTTTATACCAAATTCCAGCACAATTGGTTCAGTGGTTTGGGCGTAAAGAGGTAACAGACACACTTTCGCGTTTATAATATTAGTATGGATACAACTTTATCCCGGTCTGAGTATTATAAGCACTCACTCACTGGACCCCTCAGGTTCGGCAAATGAATAATAATAATAACTCCCAAACCGGTTTCGGTGACGGTGGCCGGTTTCTTTAAAACCGTGCCAGTTACGCAAGAGTATTTTTTAGTGCCCAAGTGTGTGCGCAGTACAAAAGGTTACTTTCTCTTCCTTTACTCTCAAAACGCAGTGGGACGGAAAACCGACACGACTGGCGAGAGATCAGGCGCAGGTCCGACTTTTTACATGCCCATCCGACGCATGGATTATCTTACTTGTCAGACAATCAGGTGATCAACTTGAATTGTCTTAACCAAACTTGGAAATAACATGTTTCCACCGCGAGAATCGAACCCACGCATAGGCGTACCCAGGTTCTGAGCCAGGGGGGGGGGGGGGAGGGGGGGGGGGCAAATTACGCAGATTCTGAGCTAGGGGGGGGGGGCAAATCTGATTTTTTTATAAGCTAGGTGCTTATAAAGAATAAAAAAATTATAATTTTTAGTTGTATTGCAAACAAATGGCAAAAATTCGTTATTTTTATAGATGAAAGTACTATATAATATACTTAGTAGGGACGTCAACGTGATCCAGGGGGGGGGGCGGGGGCAGCCCCCCCCCCCCATGACGTGTACGCCCATGAACCCACGACCTCCGAGTCAAGAGCCACGCTCGCTCTAAACCACTAGACCACGGATGCGATCAAATGAATAGTTCAGCCAAGGACTGGTATAAAATTAATTATTATCGATCATGGCATACTAAAAAAATACTTTGGTATTTTTAGTAAGCTATCTTTAGCAAGCAAGGCTTTGCCACCGTAACATACTGAAATATCTGATTGTGTCGGATATTTTATTATAGGAAAAAAACCGGCCAACATTGTATCGGTCCACGTGCACTAATACCACGTAATGTAATGGAATGCCGTCGGCTTGTCACCCTCGTTGACGCAAGCAAACAAAGTGTAGATTGTTCTTTGGCTTAACAGATATTTATAGTGTATATAAATTAATCTGTTTGTATGTTTGTTTGCCCAAAAATGTAAATCATGCCTGACGCCTGCAACTGTCTTCACACACGAATATTTGTTCAGTAAAATCGCCCCAAGATCTATTCTAATCTTTGCACAAAATTTCGTAATAATCTGTGCTGTTGTGTTGAAAAACACACTAAATAATCGCCGCTAATATTATAAACACGAAAGTATATCTATCTGTTACCCTGTTACATCTTCAAGCCCAAACCGCTCAACCGATTTTGCTGAAATATCGTATGGAGATACTTTGAGTCCAAGGAAAGGACATAGGATACTTTTTATCCTGGAAAAATGTCCGGTTCCCGCGCGATAAACGATTGTTGCTAAGGAGTTGCGGGCGTCATCTAGTTTTTATGAAAAATCTGTACGTGAAGACCATTTAGAATGCAAATAATCATTCCCTTCAATACGTATAAATTGGAGTAAAAAAAATCTTGAAAATCGGTCCACAAACGGCGAAGTGATCGTTGATTGAACATACAACATTTAACCTGGAGGAGGTTATATGTTCGTCCGTTTATATGTTTTTTTTTGTATGTTCAACGATTATTATTATATTATATAATTAATATTTTTGGAAGTCAGTTAAAAAATAAAAATACACGGAAGGGAGAGCTGTTGAGCTCTTAACGAAAAATATTATGTTTACTTAATCGGTTTCGCCGGCGATTTTGGACAAGCTTGTCGAGTACCCCTTTACAAAAACGTGATTCTTATATAAAGTGTAACTTATTGTAGTTTTCTATTTGGAGTATATTGTTTGTTTTATAAATACTCTGTGATAAATACGTTATAACAACTGCTGAAGCTGCTGGATTTTATTAATTATTATTAATGAAATCACTATTTTTGTTTATTTCAGTGATGTCAAACATTTAGGATAAGGTGAATTTCGCTAACATGTTTGTGTATATTATAAAGTACATAAGTAATCAATAAAATTGTTTTTTTTTTGTTGTACCGAGAAGAGCATGATAATTCTACGGGATACGGGATTCAGTCGCGGGAATTTCTTTAGTCAAAATATAGCAATAGTGTGGCTTACGCGAAAGTTGGGAGCATAATATGTTAATTTTTTTAAATAATAATAATAGCTTGGTTAAATTTAGATTGCATTTTATTTATTTTCTTTTCATCCTCTCGCACTATTGGCACCTACACAATTTTGTTTCTGAACACCTAAAGGTTGACTGGTAGAGAATGCCATATGGCATTAAGTCCGCCTATAATATGTACCAGCATTGTGCAAAAAGTATAAATAAATAAATCAATTAATTGTATACTCGGCTTATAACTTCTAGAATATCAGTCCTTTGATAAACAATACTTTGAACGCCTTTGAATGCCAAAATATTTTGGTTCCTTCATTTCCCCTATAATATTGTAAAAATTATTTTTTTTTCTGCGTGTATAAAAAAAAGACATTAAACCTTTGTAATTCACTGTTTAAAGTGTAAAAAATGTAAAAATATAATAATTGCCTCGCGGCAATTAGTAATAAGGGCAAACAAAAAATTAATTACAATAACTTTTTAAGTAACTTTTGCGATTAATAAAAATAAAATAAAAATAAAATAAAAATTGTTTTATTTCCGAATAGATTTGTAACAAATACTTTCAGAACGTTGATGCTAATGGTGCCTACCACCGCGCCGGTTCGGGAACTATCCCGGCGAGAAGAACCGGCGTAAAAAACTCGCACGGGGTCCCACTTTTTACCAAAAAAGTGAGAAAAAAATTAATCTTTTTAAAATAAAATTTACAATTGTAACTAAAAATTATACAATTTCAACATCCATACATAATTGTAAGTCATAATAATATAATAATGTAGAAGTAGCCTTGGAAGGAGCCATCCTACTCCCAAGATGTGCCATCGTTTATGAAATCATTGACCTTGTAATAGGCTTTGGCACACAAACGTTTTTTGACTACTTTTTTAAATTTATTAATCGAAAAATTTTGAACGTTTTCTAAGATTTTATTGTACAAGATATTATATTAGGATTGGGAGGGTTCTTCATTAATTGTACATAAATTAATCCAATCGAGTCTTGTTATTTTAATTATTCAAAAAAGGTGGTAAGCATAATGTAGAAAGTATTTTTACAAAAATTAAAATAAGTACATTCGGAATAAAAACATTTTGATTTTGATTCGTGGGTTCCGTGAAGAGCGGGATAAAATATTGGTTGTATAATCGACATAATTGAGTTGCTCACATAAAAACTACGATATACGAGAGGCCACTGTAATATATTCATAGATAATGTCCCCGCGAACTAATAACATACACCATATTTCTCCAACTCCACCTTATCTCACTAGATAACAGAGTAAACATGTACGTATCTAAGGGCGCTCTCATACTCCTACTCAATACCATAATAATATAGGAGAAGGTGGTAATGTGGCCCCCCACTTTGTTTATCAAGCATTATTTAAAAAATATAGGAGTCAGAAACTGTGGGATATGCGTGTGGTGGCCAAAGGAAGATCTTCCGACCGAGCGAGGTGTTATGCTCGGTCAGGCCGAAAAATTTGATACTGTAGTGGCTCTACAACTATCGAAATAAAATCACACACAATTTAAAGTTTCACCGGTCGCAAGCTACCGTGCAAGCGATCGCAGCTAACATTAAATTGAGATAAAATATAATGTCTAATGTGACTTGTGAGCTATTCCTATTAGGGCAAAACCAGAGAAAATATTGGGAACGGCTGTAAAAGTTTCACCGGTCGCAAGTTTAAACTCGATCAAATGACAATCAAACTTGACAGCCTCTGTTGGATTTGTATGGTGCTAAATAATTAGTCGCATGTAGACGTGGGAGCGCCATGATTCGGCACGAATGGGCCGGCTCGACCGGAGAAATACCACGTTCTCACAGAAAACCGGCGTGAAACAGCGCTTGCGCTGTGTTTCGCCGAGTGAGTGAGTTTACCGGAGGCCCAATCCTCTACCCTATTCCCTTCCCTACCCTCCCCTATTCCCTTACCTTCTCATCCCTACCCTCCCCTGTTACCCTATTCCCTCTTAAAAGGCCGGTAACGCACCTGTAGCTCATCTGATACTGCGAGTGTCCATGGGTGACGGAAGTTGCTTTCCATCAGGTGACATGTTTGCTCGTTTGCCCCCTTATTTCATAAAAAAATGCCGGGAGCATCCCGTTCCACCAAAATTATACTTTTTTTTTTTTTGCGCAGGGGAAACCCATCATGGGTGCCCCGGGTTGGGGATATGTCTCAGTTACCAAAATTATACTGGATAGCGTTGTTGTAATATTTGTACAATAAATTAGTGTTTCAGAAAATACATATCAATATTTTTATTTCAGTAATTAACATAGTCAAAAATGGAACAAATTGGCCCGCCATATATTTTGCTAGGATTATATTGGCACGCGAAGGAAAAAGTTTCCCCAGCCCTGCACTAGGTACACAAAAGTCTCTAGTAATAAAGTACGTAATAATAATTAAAACAGCATCCCAATAACGATCTTAAGCATTATCTCAGCGGTAAGAGCGGTTTATTAACACTGGTCTCAGCATGTAAAGGCCTTTGTAAGCTTTTTCACTTGTGTGTATGTGGTTGTGACATATGAGTGTGTGTGTGTGTGCGGTTAACACAATGAATCATTAGCATCTGTCGATGCCGCAACGCAAACTAGCTTGTAATGAAACCGCGCCGAGTTTTTCCTTTTTTTTATGAAATAAGGGGGCAAACGAGCAAACGGGTCACCTGATGGAAAGCAACTTCCGTCGCCCATGGACACTCGCAGCACCAGAAGAGCTACAAGTGCGTTGCCGGCCTTTTAATAGGAATCAAGTAAAAGGGGAAGGTAGGGAAGGGAGTAGGGGAGGTAGGGAAGGGTATAGGGTAGGGGATTGGGCCTCCGGTAAAACTATACGAAGTACTTCCTGGTATACCTAGAAATACTTCCTGGTATACCTATACGGAGTGATTTGTCATACTTTCAGGTATACTTGTAATTTTATCATATTTATTAGATTACGTTAAAAGTACAAAAAGCAAACTAAAAAAATAATAAAAAAAAGTTTTGATCTGTCGCAAAAGAAAATGTACTGTCGATCCGGCATATATCGTTCAGGTCAAACATTATATTTGAATGAAATATAAAAATATTTCAACATTAATTATTAATAAACGTTATTTTTTATTTGTTGAATAAATACAATCAAGCGGAACAAGCTACGCCGTAGCAGTGTCTACGCCGTAGCGGTGTCTACGCCGTAGCGGTGTCTACGCCGTAGCTCGTAGCGTGGCGTAGCGTTGTTTAGTCAAGTATAATAATTGTTGTATATTAAACTTTAGTGTCTTAATCACTGACCTCTACAATACACTGGACAGGCGATCGCTATCAATAAAATGTTCCTATTTGAAAGTCGCCATATTGGCGCTGATCGCTATGTAAAAGCAGTAGTGAGTGTACTTGGCACTACTATTTTGCAAATGGAGGTTGTCATTTTCTATTTTTTTTTTATGAAATAAGGGGGCAAACGAGCAAACGGGTCACCTGATGGAAAGCAACATCCGTCGCCCATGGACACTCGCAGCATCAGAAGAGCTGCAAGTGCGTTGCCGGCCTTTTAAGAGGGAATAGGGTTATAGGGGAGGGAAGGGAAGGGAATAGGGGAGGACAGGGAAGGGAATAGGGTAGGGGATTGGGCCTCCGGTAAACTCACTCACTCGGCGAAACACAGCGCAAGCGCCGGTTTTCTGTGAGGACGTGGTATTTCTCCGATCGAGCCGGCCCATTCGTGTCGAAGCATGGCTCTCCCACGTTTAAAATTAATTCACAGTACGCTCACCGCAGCGCTTCAAATCGGCATTATAAATAGCTGTCAGTGTATTATAGAGGTCAGTGGTCTTAATACACCATGCTGAAGTTTGGCATGATTACGTCAGCAATGCGCTACGCATACATGATACAATATAACGCGACGTAATTTCGGCATGGTGTGTCATCGGTAATTTAAAATACATTGCAGGCGGAGTCATGTCAAAACCGTAACTTCGGCATGGTATGTTTAGACCATAAAGTTAATATACCTTCCGCTAGGTTTAACTTTATGGTTTAGATTTAGACACCTACCGCTGTACTCAGAGACATTTAATTACGATTACGATATTTATTTTAGGGTGTAATAATTTTTTGATAATAAGATAATTTATCATTGATACCGGATACGTGAATTATTCAGTGTAAAGTCTGCAAACTTATGATTTAATATAGAATTTGACATTTTGTTATTATTCATTATAATATAGTGTAATGTTAAAAAAATTCTAATCTTAAAAATATTAAATAGATGTGAGATATATGCGTATTTTATCAATATTACAATATTGAACACGTGAGTCGAAGAACCACTTAGTTAACATTTTATAACATATGGACAATTATATATATTTTTTAATACTTTAAACAAACCTTGTAAGTTATAATAAAAAACATTACGAGAAAATTATCCTACAAAATTTTCATTGTCTCAAAGGCACGTCAAATTTTATAATTATGAAATCAGTTTAGAAGTTTAAAATTCATACTCTCACATTTACTATTGTGGCGGTGTACCCACAATAATCATTAACAAATATTTCTAAGTGCGTCATTATAATTATTATAATATAATACGGCAGCTGAAATGTATCACGTGGGCTTCGGCCTGACCGAGCATATAACACCTTGCTCGGTCGGAAGATCTTCGGAAGGCCACCACGCATATAATCCCACACTTTCATATTAGTATAATAAAATAATTATTATCAACTGACTCGTACTTCGCTTGAAAATCCCAGACGAGTTATATAACTAGCTGCAGTGTAGCAACGTGCCCAGACGGGAGACCTCAAAGTGTTACACGCTTCTCGTAGTGCTTCTGTCGACACCACACCCTCCACACACCACACCGCCGTACGGAGCTTTAATTAAATCATTCAGCTAACAATTACTTTTGCAGGCGTCAGTTAGGCATCAGGTAAAGTCAAAGGCATTTCGTTATCTGTGTTCTACAGGGCGAATCGAGGCACAAAACTTCTTCTAAAATATTTGTATGAAATTCTGTGCCATTTAAAGTATTTCTACGTTATCAGTTAATACAAAATCTTACCCCCTTTTTTATCCCCTAAGAGGGGGGGGGAGAATTATATACACCAGATGTTAAGTTGGAAAACACAGTTAATAACATGAAGTAACTCCATTAAAGAAAAAAGTTTGATACAAAACCTTACCCCCTCTTTTGTCTCCTTAGAGGGGGTTGGGGGGGGGGAATTTATACACCATATTTTAAGTTGGAATGCGCATGTCTATTATAATTGGTCGTGGCATGATCTCCCGCACCCCGCATGCATGATTATCGACCAGTGAATATGCGCCAGCACGTGAAGGATCATATTATGCTATCGATTTTAATGATTTTTTCAGTGGCTATATATTTTATACCCGTGCGACGCCGCGCCGGGGCGGGTCGCTAGTATATAATAATAATATAATCACAGAAATTTTTGAACACCCTATGAAGAGAAGAGATGTATCGTAATATACAGAAATATATTGAGATGTATTTAGATGTATCAAAATGTAAATATATATTTTCATATAGCTCGGTATCTTAAGATACGAAGATGTAAAAATATACATTATAGCTGCTGTGTGTGGTCTCCTGACGATTTCTATAGAAAGATGTATTGAGATGTATCGAGATGTATCGTGCTATAATATACATCTTTACATTACCTGCTCTGTGTGTGACAAGCTTAAGCTATGCCCACACTATGCACTTTCATCTTCTATTTTCGGCATCTTCTTTCATTCAACTTTCTTATACATACCGGGATGTTAATATACATTATCTGCTTTGTCTGTGACACGCTTTATCTATATATTATTATTATTCAATAAAAAATTCAACAGTTTGGTGTAAATATTTACCTGAAATAAATAATAAATACGTCAATAAATTCATAATACTTTTGTAATTTCAAAAGTTACCTATATTCTCGCAATGGTCAGACTTTTAAATTTAAGGATATACATGGTAGACATACAGCCTATGAATTGACACTGAGTCACAACGGATTTTATAGGATAGTTTTATCTTGACTCAAAATTAGACTGTATACTGATAAAATGTATTCTTAAACAAAAGTTCTAATTTCGAGTTGCACGATGAGCTGAGATGAGTGCCAACGACTCGTTTCATGTTACTTATTTACATAACCTGTACCTAAAAAATTTAGAGCCACGTCGCGTCTTCGTGTATCTGACCCTTACTTTAAAATTGTTTATCGCTCGTTTAAAACAACACTTTCTCGATATAAAATTGTTAACACTTATATAGGCTTACTAATCTTACTAATCTTATATCTCTAAACGAGCAATTCTTGTATATATATATATATATATATGGGCGCGCTGGCCGGCAAAAAATATAAACAAAAACATGCCCTTGCATGTCGCGTGCGAACTCCGCCCCCTCGCCTCTGTCACCCCCGCGTCTCCTCTGGGACGATGTCGTTTTGTGGGACGTAATTAAATCACACATTAGAATTGATAAAAACTTTATTATATACAGGAATCCACATTATCGGCGTGTTATACGTAAAAAAAGTATCGAATATACGCCACCGATATACGGCGCACAGTAGCGACCTCCAAAATTCGCGCGCCAAATAGCGGAACTAAGAAATACGCCGAAAAGCACTCCGGTGACAAAATAACGTCCATGCCAATATTTCACCCAGCCATTGTACTAACCTTAACACTACTTCTGGCTGAATTTGAGAGATGGTCAATCTTGCGTCCGTATACAGGATGCAACAAGTCAGTCGGACGCAATATCATCGGTAAAAACCGCCATGTAGGACGCAATATCAACTCCGGGGTGGAAATATATATATATATATATATATATATATATATATATATATATATATATATATATATATATATATATATATATATATATATAATATAATTGGAATCTCGGAATCGGCTCCAACGATTTTCATGAAATTTAGTATATAGGAGGTTTCGGGGGCGATAAATCGATCTAGCTAGGAATCATTTCTAGAAAATGTCATTTACATCGGATACCGAGCAAAGCTCGGTCAAACAGCTAGTAAAAATGAAGTAACACGCGTTAAAGTCATATAAACAGTTTTATTGCGGATTTTCTATAACTTAAAAGTTGATGGGCGGTTGGCGCGTGTAATGGTGCCATAACACCTCGTATAAACACCATAGTCTAGGAGACCATGGGGTTTATGGGGTGGCTTAACGCGGTTTATCCTAGCCACTGTTTATCTCGGCTAGGATCGTTTTTAATCGCTCGTATAAATTATATTTATTTCAATTATTATTATGTATAAGAATATCCTAGAAGCTTTTTAGATTTATAGGCAGATTGCGTACCTATGTAATTTGATCAGGTTATATCAAGGCTATCATTGAATTGACATCACCTGACCAACGACATTTGACGACCTCTGTGGCTCAGTGGTGAGCACGTTGGTAGCTCAAGCCGGAGGTCGCGGGTTCGAATCCCGCCGACGGAACAAAAAGTTTCCAATGTTCCAGGGTCTGGATGTGTATTATACATACAGTGTATGATATAATAAAAATCTTAATTATGTGTATAGTATAAAAGTATTAAATATATTTCCGTTGTCTGGTACCTGTAACACAAGTCCTTCAGGTACTTAGCACGGGGCCAGACTGACGTGGTGTGAAGCGTCCATAGATATTATTATTATATTATTATCATTATTAACTTATATACATCCGCCAACTAGACATGACTTAATTTCTTTGATAGTACACCAGAAATATTTTTTTTTTTTGCCATAAAAATTGCCTCGCATACAACCTAGCGAAACAATTAGTAGCGGAAATAACAATGACGAATGAATGTTTTTATGTGAAAATGTCTCGTAAGTACGTGTCTGCTACACCTGCGTACTATTTAGCATGTTTAGCAATAACATAAATTCCGCTCTAAGCATCGTTCTTCACCGAAACAAGATACAACGCGGTGTTGTTCAACAGAACAGATATAGATTAAAGACTTAACTTTATTTACAATGCAAGAAGAAACATTTCATCATCATTTTGTGTAGGAATCATCTTGCTGCGTAGTGTCGCTTATAAAGATGCTGCTTCGCGTCACTCAACGTTTCAATGTTGACTGCAGTGGCAGGCTAAGACCCAAATTTGATGTGGGCAAGATATCTTGCGAGGCCCCCTGATGGATGACGCAAGTATTTGTTGAGATTTTGATACTCAAACTTTATGTTTAAAACTTTTTATCTATGAAATTTGAGTATCAAAACTCGTAAATCCTTAAAAATCTCGTGGTGCAAGGGGCGTGAGGCCGTGGGCGGTCGCCCACATCGCCTACGCCTTACGCCGCCTCTGGTTGACTGACCCTTAAGCTAAGTTTGATTAAGCAATTTATTTTATTTATTTATTTATTTATTTATTTATATTTATTTATTATGGAAAACCAACAGCTTTAACTTACAATACAATAGAATCGACATTATAGAAATAGAAAGCCAATGACAGGTTTTCACGATTAGAGAAATATTATGACATAGTTAGCAACCTCACAGTATACACACAACATTACTCATACAATAAGCAATATTCTATATATTGATGTGAGTACTGAGTACACTTTATTGAGGTAATTAGCAGTTTCCACGATATTCCCGGAACTGTACACTAATATTGTCGTGCACGAGTTGCCACAACTTGTGCAATATGTTACGCTTCACGGACATATTGAAGTCAATTGGTTATTAATTATCATCAATGTTTTGAGTCAGGATACTTACTCAAATTTCATTCGATTTCAACAGATGAATACTAAAAACCCTTTTGCTTTGCGACATGCGTTATGTTTTATACAATTTACTAGATTATGCCCGCATCTCCATTGCGCTAAAACACGTTTATCGCGCGGGAACCGTACATTTTCCTGGAACTCAAAGTATCTCCATACCAATTTTCAGCAAAATCGGTTTAGCTGTTTGGGCGTGAAGAGGTTACAGACATACTTACAGACAGTACACACTTACGCATATTTTATAATAATTAGAATGTAAAATACATTTTTATTAAAACTTTCGAATGCGATTGGACTAAATGCAGGATATTTATTTTAGTCAAAATATATATTTAGTAAATACAGGGTATTTAGTCAAATCGTATTCTAAAGGTTCCGTTTCACTCAGGACCTTTTGACAGCTGAAGCAAGTTTCAGGGTGCCATAATTTTCCCACCGGGATACACCGAAACCGATATATTAGATGAGACTATGAAAATTCATGATACGTGAGAAAAGTGGCTCGACAAATAACAAAAACTTTACGTTTATTTAACACATTGACTGCTACTTATTGGCAAGCTGTTGCATCAAGTCTTGTAAATCCCGTAACATTTTTTAACGAATTTGCAAGTAAATTTGAAACTTTTGAACAAATTAATTTTATAACGTGATGGAGGCACGGATAGAATTAGCATGGTCAGAGCACGTTTGCTTTTTAATCACGATATTAAAGTTCCCAAGTATTGCATCAATATGCATCAAACTAGTGGGTTAGGGGTGAACCGACTTTGAATGTCGATAATATATTATTTTACCTAATATTATATGTATATATTACTAGCTGTCCCGGCAAACGTTTTTTTGCAATTTAAAGTGTTTCGCCCATAATATTTTATTGAAGTGACTAAATAAGTATGGCACCATGGAAACGACCATCGCTATCCCGTCGCACAAACAATGGTCGCCGTCAGTCTCGAGTTGTAATCATTTACTATTATTTATTCAACAAATGCACGTATCAATATGAAAAGTACCCAGTAGCCGATTCTCAGACCTACTGAATACGCATATAAATTTTGTTAAAAATCAGTAAAGCCGTTTCGGAGGTGTACAGTAACTAACATTGTGATACGATAATTTTATATAAGTATTATAAGATATTGTATATCTATATAAAATTCTCGTGTCGTTGAGTATATTATTTTTATCCCCTGAAGCGGTAGCCGATGACAAAATTGGCTTACATCTATTTTTCATGACTAAAGAAACGAAAATAGCAAAACATCGTTTGCCGGGTAAACTTGTGTAAAATAAAAATCCTTTAGAACTCATTGATAGCTACAAAAATCAAAATATTATGACTTGAGTCGAGTATTACGATACTCAAGTCATTAAAGCCGGGAGACACTAAATAAAATCAGAATTAACATAAAATTGTACCACCCCAAAGTTGTTGTTGTAAGTCCCAAAACTTAGCTAACGTTTAAATAAATCGACTATTAGTTTTAAGTAGGAGATGATATTGACACATGAGTCATGACCTAGATAGGTCATTATTTATTACAAATCATACGATTTTACGGATTTTTATAGTAAACATTATTTAATTTATCGACAACCGAAATGTCCTGCCACTAGTAATTATTCATTTCTGGCTTAATCTCCAGTGGAATAAAGAGTCTGATATTAGCATGTCAGCCGGCTCGATCTAGGTGATAAACGTTGCTCTTTCAAATCACATTTTTAATAACCTTATACTGACCGTCGACAAAGAAAACTATTATTTGTTCCGTCTTAGATATCTGGAATCCATCTTGAGTGAAGCACCCGTCTTTTTGTCGATTACTTACCTCCTTTCACGTACACCAGATGGCGCTAGTGTCGCGGATTTGAGACGGTCTGACTTTTTTATTATGGCGTCGTTTTTCATGTCGTAAATATCGGCAAAAAATTTATGTTTCGTAAATTTTGCTAATGATTGCTTAAATTTTGTGTTATTTCGTTTAGAAAGTAAAGTTAAATAAGTAAGAGTGTGGTTAACAGTTTTTCGCGATTAAAGTTTTTTTAGCCGAACACGAGTTTGTAATACTTCGCTGTAAAAGTGTATCCTCCTTCCACTGTAACACTTAAGCATGAGCGAGTCAAGGGATTCAGCTCCACATAAGACGTCTTCCCGTTCGAGAGAATCTACGGACAGTTCGTCAACATCGTCATCGTCGTCTTCGATACTCGATTCGGACCCATGCGGAAACGTCCGCTCCGTGAGTATACGTTCCAGCCATGTGAGTAATGAATAATTTGAACAAATATCGCAACAAGTTTCTTATTTGACTAACTTAATATTGTGCAGTAATAGTGACACGCGAGTGCGTGATTCGGAGATAAATGTCGCGGGCGGTAGTTCGACAAATAATCCCGCGACACGGACGTAAATTTTTTTACGTCCGTGTCCCGCGAGTGTTTCGAACAATATGCTCGTCGCTCGAGTTGCAGCCGCCGCGCAACGACCTGCGTGAGATTTAAATTTGTCTGATGTGTCCACAACCGTAAAAGATCCTTTGTTTCCAAAATCGAGTGATGGACATTTTAGAAGAATTTTTGATTTACAGAGATTTAAATGTAGCGATTGGAATTATTATTGTATTCGTTTTTTGGACATGCAAAAGAAATATGCTTCCGTTCCTGGCTTTATTGAGATGAACGTCAACGACGAGCTTAGGCGTTTCACCCCGTTGGCCACGTTCTAGCTATAGGAACAAGCGCGATAGCCGAAACAAACGTTCGCCGAGTAACCGATAAAAAAAGCCTTTATTTCCTATAAAATACACTAAAGTTTAAGAATTACATATATTATGTTTCTTACTTTATACGTGGCTTTGCATGGCACAGTAGATACTCCAGGTAACACAAGCTCAGACGGACCCTGGGAGCAAAGCGGCAGATTTTTAAGGTAAACTGTCACCCCGACTCCCTAGGCCATCAGCACCCATGTCCCCGGAACCTCCACTGTGCCCTGCCGAGCCTTCTTGTGTAGTATAGGTCCCTTGACGGGTGAAGACCTCCTCCATGTTTTTCCATTTCTCCCTGTCTTTAGCTATCTTAAGCCAGTTTTTGCCTGCTGTCTTTACTAGGTCATCTGCCCATCTTCCTTTTGGCCTGCCAACTCTTCTTTTTCCAGTAGGTTTCTCCCACTTCGTGGTTTCTATTGTCCATCTGTTATCGTTGTACCTAGAAACATGTCCAGCCCATTGCCACTTCAGCAAATCGCAAATATGATCCGATATTATGAGCAATATCGGATCATATTTATAAATTTTTGAAGGGGTTTTTAATACTGTTCGTCCAAAAACCACCCTTAATATATATCCGGGAAAAATAGTTTTTGAAACCTTCAAAAGTCGCAGTGCTGAACTGAGATCCTTGACATAGAACTTAGGTGCAGAAGTAGTTGAGGTTTAGTCGAATTTTGAAAAAAGCACTAATAAAGAATAACAATTGTTTCATACTTTTTTGATCATTTTAAGAATACTGTTTTTACCTTGGGAGTCGGGTTCAATTTTTTGTTAAAAAATAATTAATATTTCGCGCGTCACGGTGATTAGATAGTATTAGGCCACGACTTGTCATGAATGGGCAGACAACATTGCTAAACAAAGTTCTGCGTTACCTTTCAACAATGAAGAACAACACGTTGAGCAACATTATTATCGCCTATTGGATGGACGAAGCTTTACTTATTCATTCACGATCAACAGTGGGTGTTGTGAAGTGCTTCATTTTAAAAACAATCAAGGCGTCAGGTGGCTCTCCATATCGATGTTAATTCATTAGACGTGTCACCAGTCACCACTCACCGTATTCTTAATTAATTCAGTATAACTGAATTAATTAAAAAGCGGCCAAGCCACGCGTAATTTAATATATAGGGTTTCGTAGTACCGCTAGTTTTTAATAATTTTTGTATGGTCAATGAATGTACATATTTTATAACTTGTTTTACAACACTAACAACATCGTCTCAGTTACGTTCAAAGGAATTTGAATGAAAAGTTCCTATAAACTTCGCCAAATACATTTTTTCTTAGTTGATCGACTATTACTCAAAACTTATGAAGTCTTCTTTGCCGTGATAGTTTTCCTTTTAAATCCAGCATATTTCCTACTCCCGTGAATTTTTACACATTTCCAGAAGCAACCGTTTAGCTGGTAGAAGGAGGGGACACATGGACTCTAATAATAAATCCAGCTGACGCCGCATTCGTCACTCATCGCCGAGGCGCACAAGCGATCACGTTTAGCCCGTCAGGATTATCGGACGGGTCAACGAACGCCGCCACTGCCGCCCCCGCCCGCGCTCCCCTCCCGGTTGCGCCGACGCCGAGTCCACAGGCGACTCAGCAAAACTACGCGACTGTTGCTGGTCGCCCCGCGCCTCCCCCGCGGGCGCATAAAAATGGGGAAAATGAGAGCCGTAAGACTTCGGAGAGTCGCAAGACTACGGTATATTGGTGGAGAGAAGGAAGAAGAAGCCCGCCGCCCGCAACCATCGCGGCACCGCGCCATATGTACCTGAGCTGCGTCTGTGGAGCGAGGTCCCCGCGACGCCCCTGTACATATCCCGCCTGCACTGGTCCATGGAGGTCGAAGACGTCGTGGACTACATCAGTAAGAAGACATCCCTCCACTTGAGGGTCGAGCGTCTGCAGTCTCGCCACAAGGTCAACTTCAGTTCCTTTGTGGTGAGAGTACCGACGCATCTTCTCCCGACCTTTGAAACAGAGGAATTCTGGCCGACTGATGTGGTTTACCGAAGGTTCCGGGGGAGACTCTGGAATGAAGCGCGCGTCACGTCGCCGTTAATTCGTGATAATGTGTAGTTGTTAAGTTTATATAATTTTTATGAATGTTAGTATATATTGTATGGGCCTACGTAGCCTGATTTAAATAAATAGATAAAATAAATAAAAATAATGATTTTTTCCACTTTAAAACTTCATATGTCACAAACGGATCCCTAAATTGGAAAATTATATTCTATGAATGTATTGTATGTATTGTAATGCATAAAAAATATTTTTTAAAAGACAGACGGACAGACGGACGGACAGACCCAAACTATAAGGGTTCCATGTTAACTACGGAACCCTTAAAACGTTGTTTATTGTGTTTGTTTTTTCCTTTGTTTATCTTATTACCAACTTCCAGAAAGAGGGGCTTTTTAATACGCCTTGTATTTGTATAGAGCAAATTAAATTAAAAAGGAATGAATAATTATTCGTACTTTAAACCATAGCATCAATTTAATAAAACTTTATTATGATTTCACCATATTATGATAAGTAGTTTCTATTACCTTCCAAATACTAGAATTGTTAAAGTGAAGCGGACTGGAGTAAAATTTCACGTCTACAAACGACGACGGGCAGCCACTGCGTGAGGCCTTGTCAGTATGTACGAGTGTTAGTTTCGGGATAATAAAAGGCCAAGTGTAATCTGAAATATTTGTTTTGCTGTAGCAACCCGGGGACTTATTTACGCCGGGGATTAATGAATCACTAGAGGGACTCCTACAGCCTCCCCCAGGGTCTTCCATTTTTCTCGCTCCAGCGCCACCGTTGGCCAGCCCGGCTGGTACGCTTTCAGCTCATCGCGCCATCTCTTCCTTGGCCGGCCACGAGTCCGTCGTCCGTCTTCGAGTACCCATTCGGTTGTTAACTTTGCCCAGCGCGGCGGTCGGGGTGCATGCGGCTAACTTGGCCAGCCCAATCCCATTTTAGTTTTGCCGTCTTGGCTCCTACATCCTTGATACCTGTCTGGGAGCGCAGTGTGGTGTTTCTTATTTTGTCGACAAGTTTTACTCCTAACATACTGCGCACCATCGCTCTTTGGCATTCCCCGAGCTAGGACTTTTGCGAATCGGTCAATGACCAAGTTTGCGCACCATAGGTTAGGACGGGCAGAATACACATGTCGACGAGCCTGCGTTTCAGGGAGATATTTGGTAAATCTCCCTTCATTCAAGCTGTTCTTAGTATTTTTAAGATTCCGTAGCCAAATGGCAAAAAACGGAACCCTTATAGATTCATCATGTCTGTTTGTCTGTCGGTCCGTCCGTATGTCACAGGCACTTTTCTCCGAAACTATAAGAGCTATACTATTGAAACTTGGTTACTTACCAATGTAGTCTGTGAACCGCTTTAAGATTTTGATACAAAAATGGAAAAATTATAAAAAATTCTAGAGATCCCCATAGATACAACTGAAATAGAAAAAATTTTTTTTCATCTAACCTATGCGTGTGGGGTATCTATGGATAGGTCTTCAAAAATCATATTGAGGTTTCTTGAAAATCATTTTTTTTCTAACCTGAATAGTTTCCGAGAGACACTCTTCCGAAGTGGTAAAATGTGTGTCCCCCCCCCCCCCCTCTAACTTCTAAAGTAGGGGCATGATAAGTCTAAAAAATATATATGATGTATGTACATTACTATAAAAACTACCACCTAAAAATTTTGTAGACATTGGACATTAGACTGATAGGTCTATAGTTATTTATTTCAGCCTTATCACCCTTCTTGTGAAGCAGGACGATCGTTGATGTTGTCCATTGGGTCGGTATTATTTCTGTATTTAGTATGTCGTTGAAAATATACTTTAGTAGAGGCACGATGTGGTCGCTGCAGCCTAGTATTAATTCATTGGGTATTTCATCGGGACCTGAGTCTTTGTCTTTCTTTTGCGTTTTAATAGCATTGCATATTTCAGCTTCTAGTATAGGTGGTACATTTTCGGTGTTGTCTAGGATAGTACTTTCAATCCGGTTCTTGCTGGAGTATAATTTTCTAAAGAAATTGGTAGCCATTGCTGAGATATCAGATCTTTTGGTTACTGTTCTACTTCGTTTATCTTTTATTTATTTATACTTTTGCACAATGTTAGTACATAGGCGGTATTAATGCCAGATGGCATTCTCTACCAGTCAACCTATAGGTGTTCAGAAACAAAATTGCGTAGGTGCCAAAAATGCGAAAAGATGTACAGAAAATAAACAAAATGCAATCTAAATTTAGGATCATAAGTAAGCATTTCACTTAGTGATATGAAACTACTCTAATGATACCATAAAAATATGCCTAATTGAATACAAATTTCTTACTACATATATTTATATAAAAACATCATCATGCTATATAATATTATATAATTTAAAAATACTAGTATATATTTATATATATATATATATATATATATATATATATATATATATATATATATATATATATATATATATATATATATATATATATATATATATATATATATATATATATATATATATATATATATATATATATATATATATATATATATATATATATATATATATATTTATATATTTATATATATATATATATATAAATATATATACAGAAAAAACATAAGAGACAATTTATTTAGAGCGTTCAATTTCCTTCAAAAATATGTATCGCTCATCCCGACATGTTAATTCAAAAATGAGTCGTAAAATTCCAAATTTAAAAAAAAAAAAATCCCATGTTATTTAAACGTAAAATAGAAATTCACGATGAGCGACCTTTCAAAATTGATATTAAGAGCTCCCGTTTTCACAGGCTTCTTTTTTCATTACTAGGAAGATATTTCACTGCGGGTTTTGAAAAAAAAAATAGTCGATTTTTTTGAACCGGTCTAATATATATATATATATATATATATATATATATATATATATATATATATATATATATATATATATATATATATATATATATATATATATAATAATAAATTATAAAATAAAAAGTGTAATTAAAACAAATATTTAATACTTTCGTGCCAATTGCGTCAAATAGAATTCACGAACCTTGCGTTTAAAAGTGTCCCTGGTTTTGGTTAGCCTGATTTCTCGAGGAAGAGCATTCCAGAGTATTATAGCCTGTACGTTGAAAGACGAGTGGATGATGTCTGATCTATGGGAAGGGCAAGAAAGGAGTGCATTGTTAGAGGATCGAAGGGATTTGTCATGGGTACTGGAACGGTATTGGAAAAGGGGGGTTTGATATTTAGGAGCATTGGGGTGATGCAACAGGGAGTACAGCATACACAAGGCCCTAGTAGAACGGCGCTGTCGTATTGGTAGCCAGTGTAGTTTAGATCGAAAGGTGGAAACATGATCGAATTTACGTAAATTAAAAATAAATCTTAAACAGTTGTTGAGTAGGCGATCAAGTTTATTAAGTTGGTCAGCGTTTAGGTCGAAATAGCACACATCACCGTAATCGATGATGGGAAAGATAAGTGACTGAACGAGCAGAAGTTTTTTAACCGATACAGGGATCGCAGGATGCCAGTGACTTTGTGAGAGACGTGTGAGATTTGTGGCTGCCAAGTAAGAGTCGAATCAATGTGTAATCCAAGGTCCTTAACGTTCGAACAATATGGAATGACAGAGCCGTTATAGATGACTGGTGGAAGAGCACCTTGATCAATCTTGCTTAAATTCCTGGCACTACCTATTAAAATGGCTTGGCATTTTGCTGGGTTAACTGTCAGGCCAAAGTTACTACACCAATGTCTTATAGCATCGAGATCTTGATTTATTATATCGATAGCAGATGGTAGGTATTCGATTTCGGCTTGACTGTATATTTGCAAATCATCAGCAAACAGATGATACGCACTGCAAAGTATTTTGGTGATGAGATTTATAAAAATCGAGAAGAGAAGTGGAGAAAGAATACCGCCTTGAGGGACGCCCGTTTCAAGATCTAGCCAATCGGAGAATGACTTATCTGTGCGTACAGACTGCCGACGTCCCCGTAGATAGGAAGAAATCCATGCTAGTGCTACAGACGAAATCTTTAGGCATGAAAGGGCTGCCAATAGAATGTCGTGATCGATATTATTAAACGCATTTGAGAAATCTATTAACACGAGGACTGTAATCTTAGAGTTCTCAAAGCCCGCTCTTATATCGCCTGTCACCTTTAACAGTGCTGAGATTGTGCTGTGTCCAGGTCTGAAACCGGATTGGTGTGGTGAAAGTAAATCGTTTTGGTAGACAAACCTGGACAACTGTATGTGAACGCAGGCTTCGAGAACTTTAGATAAATAGGGAAGGATGGATATGGGACGAAAGTGTGTAGGATGAGTGGGATTGGGAACCTTCGGAAGCGGGAGGACGTGAGCTTTGCGCCACAAGGAAGGGAATTCACAAGTTTCAAGGGAAAAATTAATAATGTGGGTGATCGTAGGTAATATTTGGGTTTGGATAGAGGTAATCATGCGTCGACTAATGTCGTCACAACCCGTAGCTTTAGACACTAGAGAATTAATTGTCTTGTTGATTTCGTCCGTAGTAACAGGAGAAAACTGGAGTGGCACAAAATTAGGACTAGGTAAGCTGTTTAAGTACCTTAATGACCGAAATTTAGCATTATCATCCAGAACATTAGTATTGGAAAAATGGAGATTTATTTCATTGGGACTGATGTTGCTAGGTAGTTCAAGATCCTGTGACTTACCCACACCGATTGTTTCGAGAAATTTCCAAATATTAGATGGGGATGAAGAAGCAACGTTTTCGAGAATATGGCGGCGTTTGGCATTGCGTATCATCTGATTGCAACGATTTCTAGCCAATTTAAAGTTATTCCAATTAGCCTAACAACGATCACATCTAAATTTCGCGTAGGCACGATCCCTGCACCTCATTACCGTTCTAATTTCAGCAGTAAGCCAATGTGCTGGTTTGTGTTTTAGTTTGACTTTTTTAAGCGGTGCGTGAATATCAAAAAGGCTATTTAAAATATTATTAAAAATGTCAACTTTGTCGTCGATGGTTGAAGCGTTAAGTAGTGGCTCCCAATTAATGTTAGCTGCGTCATGTCTAAGCTTACTCAAATCCATGTTTTTAAAGCAACGTTTAGATATTATTTTAGGACGAGATTTAGGTGGTTTTAAAGTGTAGGAAATATAAATAAGGTCATGGTGGGAAAAACCAGGAGCGGGGAATTGGCCATGGGATTGGATCGGGGCGGAATTAGATGTAAGAATTAAATCCAGCCAGGTGTCACTACCATTGATGTTGTGGTGTGTGGGAGAGAGCGGTAAAAAATGGAGATTAGCTGATTCGACTATTTGTGTAAGTTTAGATGTACGTAAGGAGGATTGATCTAATAGATCGGTGTTAAAGTCACCCATGACGATGTGATGTGCATATTCCGAACCCAAAACTTCCAATACAGGCTCAAGTTGTAAGAAATAATTCGAACAAGGAGGACAATAGACTACACCAAGAGCTATTTTAGTGCCTTTGATGCCGATTTCAAGGAAAAGGTATTCTGCAGCAGCAGAGCATACGGAAGAAGGCAATTATTTTAAAGGGGAAATCACTACGGAGATAGATGGCAACACCACCGCCTCGCCGATCAATCCTATCGTTGCGTATCAGAACGTAACCAGGCAATGCATATGATGTGGAGAGAAGATGCGGCTTAAACCAGGTCTCTGAAATCAGGACAGCGTGTACATTTTTACCAGAGAACGCTTCAGTCAAGTGACTGAAATGACTTGGAATACTTTGCGCATTAATGTGACAAATGTTAATAACGCTGTTCTTTTGGTAGCTAAACTTATGACTTATAATATCACCTAATGTAATAACAGAGTTATCGTCATCAGAGGAAGTAAAACTTGATTCATTGGCAGTAAAATAAGATTCAGTATCAGACATGTACACTTAAGATAAGAATAATAAATATAATAAAATAGATAATATTATTAATATGAATATTATAGTGTAAAAAATAATAATTAAATAAAGAAAATTAAAATAAAATTAAAATAAAAAAATAAAAAAATACAAATTTTGTGAATCTGTACCACCCGCCAACTGACTAAGAAATAAAATTACACAGGTAGCAATTAACTCAACAGACAAAATAGTTAAACATATTGATATGAAATTATTTTCTAATAAACAATTAATTATAACATTATTAGTACTTGTTACATTATGGTTGAGTTATCCAATCAAAGCAGAAGAAGAAGTTGACTTATGTCAATTTGACATAAATTGTCATTTGACAAGTGACATTATAGTAATAAGACTGGGTTGCACCAGAGGCATGGGTAAAGTTAAAGTAAAATATGGCGTCCAAACACCCCATATTCTCATACGACATCTGTCAATTTTTCCGGTTATAGTTAAGGTTAAAGTTAAAGTTAGTTGGTGCAACTCAGTCTTAGTTGTCTAGTTTGTACAATTTTTACCAAAACAAAGTAAATTTCTTAGTTAAATCGGCAAACAAGTGTTGAAAATACCCTTTAACATATTAAATTATAAAACTTAAAACATAATATCGTGAAAATGTACGACTACGTAATATACAAACAATTACACACTGTGACAAATAAGTCAGAGACATATGTAAACAAAATAACCTGGGAGACATGCAGTGCTACTTATTCTTTTGAAATAGAGGATGTTCCAGGAGTTACTTTAGGGTATTTCGACATCAGAGGCTGCAACTCCTCCATGCACATCACCTTATGTCGCTTCCCATCATTAGTCTTGATGACCACTACACCTTCCTGTGTCCAGCATGTCCTCAAGCCGAAATGAACCCTTGCCTTGCCAAACAGTGCTTGCCGTGGCTTAGTTAGAAACTCCTTAAGCGATGTAGAAGTGCCCTTTAACTTATATGCCCTTTATTTTATATTAGGTATCCAGTCGGTTTTGTCTCTTAGGAAGTTGAGGGCCTTTTTTACCTGTCTTTTTTATATATTTTTCAAAAGTATTGCGTCTGAGGTCTTCTCTATCTTTCCTTATTTGTTTCTTAATTTCTTTACTTAGTTTCCCTATTTCGTCTCTAATGGTTTTATTTTTGTTAACTGTTCTGATTAGTTTAAGTCTATTTTCTAAAAGCTGTTTAGTTTCTTCTGTAATCTTACCTTTGAAAACTACGTTTGTCTCTTTACTGTTATTTGGCCTTTCCGTCATTGTTTCGTGTAATATGTTATATTTTTGTTGGGTACTTAGCGGCCAGAGAGATGATTCAGTCAGTGAACTTAGATTCTTTATTATTTTGGTTACTTGTACGTTTGTGTTTGATAAAGTCCTGACTTTGAAAGGTCGGCTTGATTTGGAAATTGATGTTGTATTGAGATATGCGCTCACCATTCTATGGTTACTGTTAAAATTAAGGTTTGCAATTGTACCGCAATCATCGAATAATTGGGGTTTGTTTGTGAGGAAGTGATCTATTTCAAAATATATTGTAAGGTGCCAACAATGGGATCTGTTGAAGCGACAGAACAAAATACGCGGGAACAGGTACTCAAGAAAAGTAATAGAAACAAACTTGTAATTTTTTTTATATTAATTTACCACAGATTAAAATATAATGTTAGCTCTACTTTGCAACAATAACTACGTAAACGTAACTCAAATAAAGAATTTAACGTTTTAATATAAAATCTGTTGAGGATAGACATCGCGATGAGATTTTCAATTTAGCTCACTTAATTTGACATGAGATTGGTCAATATTAAAGCTTTCGGCTGTATTCAAACGGAAAAAACGCTGGTCTCTCGCTACATAATGTCATACTTACTCATTAAATAATGGTTATTGATATACAAAATTGGTAGACTAAGCGGGCACCAGGTTAGTGCATAGTCTTCAGTAACTTCACTAACAGCAATCCACAATATAGAAAACTATGTATAAAAAAATGTTATGTTAATATATTTTACTGTATAGATAGTATTATCTGAAAGCCTTGCTTAGAGATAATATAGAAACAAAGAACATAAATAACAAGAAACGTAAGTATACACCAATTCCACAAATATTATCTGTAGCTACAATTTCAGATTCCGAGTGAAATATGATCCCGGAAATCAGGAGGAAACGTATCATATATTTTAATTAAATGAATCAAAAATATTATTCTTTGTTTAAAAAAAATGATGGCATTCAATTATTTTAATATTGACTTGTGTTATTAATTAATATTAGATTTTAGGTTTTAGGATTTATTGTTCGCTATGGTGACGTAACTGTAGCATTTGGCTATCATAATAATTGACGTCACGAAGCTCTTGTACATCCACAATATTCATGTCCACAGTAGAGCAACTCCATTGCGTACTTGAAATCGAACTTGCTAAGTCAATACTGAATTGACTTAGGAAGCAATTTTCTACTACCAACTAATATGTATTATGTGCTATTTACTAAGTACTTACATTTTTCCATAGACTAGCTAAAAGCCGAGCTTTGTGAGGGCTCGCATCGTTTTTTGCGTGGTAATAATCTTTAAGACTGTTTTTTTTTTCATAGCAACCAAACCTTGACTGACCGATGATAAATTGATAACATATTATCTACATAATATTATATAAATAAAAATTACTATGTTTTAGCACAAAATATCAATGAGCGTAATAGTTTTTCCGTAAAATGTACCACAAAAGCGCTCAGGTTGTGGGATATACTAGGGCTTGCTTCGCTCGCCCTGATATTATCTTTCCTTGCGACTCAAAGTATATCATGCGTTAAATTTTATAATTGCTTAGCATAAAGAGATAACGGACAGATAATCTGACTCTTTTAACTTTCACATTAGTTCCTATGAATTGCGGCACAAGTGTGTGGGACCACGCCGTACGTTTTTCTGACTGTACCTTAAAACTATTGTGGTCAACTCTCATAGAACTTAGAAGTCCAGAGGTAATATAACTGCGAACGCCTAAAATGAATATTTGAGGCGCGGCACATTACAAGTGGTGGGAACAAAACAACGGTTGCTAACTCCGATCCTCTGGTTGACATTAAACAATAATGAGCTACTCCACGCGGCTTTCGCCGGACACACTGATGTAGCGTGTGCCTAACAAAACTAAAGAAAAGCGAAAAAAAATATATCAATGAAATAAATACAACGAAAATCGTTCGAAAATGTAGGTATGTATTTTGTGATCAGATCATAAAATTAATATACCTAGAGGATATTCCGCTAGGTACATTAACTTTATGGATCAGATAAAGAAATGGTATATAGTATAGACTATTATAGTACAGGTTCCCTAGAACATTTTTTTGTCTTTGTCACTATCAAGCTCATTTTTCGTGAGTAGCTTCATTTTGATAAGACGAACAACAATTTCCTCTACGAAAGTTCTCGAAGGTGGTAGTTAACAGAGATAGAAAGGATTAAATATTTCGATTTGATAGTCCTAAAATATGGATTGTTCTATTTGTAGGACAATGTTACTGTTAAATTATTTGATTATTACCTATCAATATATACAAAAAATCAGCTAGTTAGGGTTCCGTAGTCAACGAGGACTTGTTGATTACAGAACTCTAAAACAGAACTCTTATCAGTAGATTTGTTGTATATTGATAGGTTATTATTTATATTTGATCATCCAAAACCCTGAGCATTTTTTTCTTTTCTAACTGTTTTCATGAATTAGAGATTTTTTTTATTTTGTACTTAATGATTTTTCGTTTTTAAGTAAGACTTTAATTTCTCTTTCATTGGAACATGTATTTACGATTGCTTATATAACAATATATTAATAATATTATGTACTTACCTACTTTGAAATATTTCTTGCCATTTCATATTATCAATCACTGACCTCCATTATACAAGTACGCTGGACTTATGATACCCACCAAATACCCACCTGTTTTTTGTGCCTATTTGAAGCGAAATCAGCCCCCAATGCGGGGGAAGAAAACTAAATCTGATGTAAAAAAGGCGTTTTTGAAACTCGCCGTATTGGCGCTGATAGCAGTAGTGAGAGTACTTGAAACTAATACTAATGATGACAACTGTTGTTATTAGTTGTGGTTACGTCAGATTTAATTCTCTTCCCCCGCATTGGGGGCGCTGGTACCGCTTCAAACAGGTACAAAAAACAGCAGTCATTTCAAAGGGTATCATAAGTCTAGCGTACTTGTATAATCATGGAGGTCAGTGATATCAATACAGACAGGAGCTTCCGAATGGGGATTGTCCATTTTTTTTTAATTTTGCTCATTACAAAAACATTTCGAGGAATAAGGTCAGTGATCGTTTTTCTGTATATAAAAGAAAAAAATACCCATTAGTTACTTATATTTTTGAACAAATATGTTTAACCTTAGTTTGACCTTCAATGGCGTTAAATTAGCAATAAATTCGACTAACATTATGTTTCGAACTTTTGGTAAGCTTCTCGTATCAGCTTTCACATAATGAGAACTTGCATTTGACGAACCAGCCATTATAAATAAGAATGAAAGGAAATTTAAAACAATACAGAGGTCAATTAGCCGCCGATGATGACGTCAGAGCGAAACTTTAAAAATTTATTGAGATAAAACTAGCCAATGAATTTCAAAATTATTTAATTTATATTCTTAAAATACCCTATTTTAACGAAAAAAAATATAAAAAGTACATGTGATTTTTTTTTGGACAATGCCCATTGAGGGGCTCCTAATTTGTCGTGTACTCACCATGTTCGCTGTGTTTATCCGGCCATGTGTCCCCCGGCCGGGGGCGGAGATAAAAAAGTATTGCTTTCATGTAAGCATTAGAGTTGTTGAGCGCCGAGCGATGACGCGTCATTGCACGAGCGCCACTCCAGCCTTCTTTATGACGTAGTTACGGTGAATTATTTTGATTTGTCTACCTCTGTAGATCGCTCGTATGAATAAAAAGGTGAATTGATACCATGAGAGTTTGTATAAG